>NC_141687.1:1529541625-1530800036 GCF_964263255.1 Lissotriton vulgaris | reverse complement strand
TTGGTTTGGTGGGTCATAGTGAATAACCTCGGAATGCAAATAGGCAGAAGTGTGAGGATTGGCAGTGTCTGTAGAGAATTTTGGCATGCTCTTCAGTTGATGTTTTCCTCCTTGAACTACAGAGGAAAGGCCTGGCCTTACTGTTGGGCAAAACATGTATTTATGATTTTAAGAAGTGTAGTCTGGATGTACTGAGAGGGCCTGTACAGTACGGTAAATGCCTGTATACCCCTGCAATGTGCATCCAACTGTCACTTGAGATTGAACAGCAAACGAAGCAGCTGGGTTACTGACTGAATGTAAATGGAAGGCACATAGGAAGGGTGTTTGTGGTCACTCAAATGATTGAAACCTGGTTGATGCACTACCAAAGCTGGGGTACCAGGGGGGAACATTTGAGGGATATTGAGATGGTGGTGTCCAGAGGTCAAAATATGTTTCAGAGACACAGAGGTACTGCGGTCCTGGTCCCACATTGGGGGTAGACAAAAGTCCCTGCTAAAGATTTCTGTCCAACTGTTACCACATTTTGTGCAGCCTGGCTCCCTCTGTAACGATTCCCCAGTGTCTTTCGATCCTACAGATGACTGTAGCAAACTTCCCAAATTTTTTCTTGGCCTCATACTCCCAAAGCAGTGCCTGACATTTGCCAGCCTAACGATACTCACATTCTGGGAAAAACCTCACTAACTATGCATATTTATCTACCACACATGGCAAATCCTTACAATTGCAGAACATCATATCGCACTTGTCATCTTTGAGGTACTGTAAGTATTTGGATTTGAGGGAAATATTCATCCTTGCTTGCTCTCTCCCATCTGAAGTCTATGGTGCTGCTGTTCCTTTCTCACATGTCCCTTCAAAGAGACAAGTGACACACAGACTCAATCACTCAGCAAACATATATGCTTTGACGTTTTCATCTTGCTGTTTACCTTCCAAATATTCCCCCTGAACCACAAATAAAGGCCTGCCATTCCTCATCCCCTCAGTCAAAGCAGTCCTTCGCTCCTTAGGCCCTGCAAGACCACCATGAACAAGAATCATGTCAGCAAGCAGAAGAAAAGCCTCAGTGTGCTCTTTTGTTCATACTGCTGCCCTCTAGTAACACTTCATGGCAACTGCAGCATAAGAATGGGACTGAGAAGAGGGCTGTCCTATGCAAATAATATCCTCCCATGCATACTTTCTTCTGAGACGGTCGGCGGCTTGTGCCGTGATACCGCCTCCAACAAATGGTCTTCAACCAAATTTTAAAAAAGCCCACCTGCCTTAGACGAAGGATTTTGCCACTCGAAGGAAGCACATGGGGACATCACCCTCATTTAGCAGGGTCCTAAATTGCCTGCTGTCAGCCTGTATACAGAACAAGGGCGTTCGTGGGCGTTCATGAGCGTTCCTCAAAGGAAGGAGGTGGGTGATTAATTCACAGTGCCAGGGCAGGCCCAGCCCAGCCCAGCCCAGCCCAGCGCAGCCCAGCCCGGCACAGCGCACTGCTGTGGAGGTCCATTCCTTCACATCCTGCAGCAGGCATGATGCAGACCTACTAGAGCAAAGGCTTGACTCTGCCCTTGTCTGTCTCTTAAAGAAAACAATCTTTCTAGCTTCTTATTGCACCTGATAAATGGACTCTAGCTTGCCTCAAACTTGACCCATCATTTCATTAGCCAGAGCTCATACTTGACCTTTATTTCTATCCAAGCTCACTGGCACCAAACCCCTGATTTGAGCGAGTTACTCACACCAAAATGAAAAATCACCATCATCTAACCTATTTTACAATAAGTGTAGCACCTTCCTCGCATTCTTGTGCTCAGTTATAACCCCCAATACCACAATTGCACTCTGCAATTCACCAAACTTAAAGGAAAAAGAATGAAGACATTGATAAAGGAAGACAAGGCCTTGTCCCTATTGCACCTACTTGAGAAATAGGGAGGTTGGTAGAAGGTCATGAGGGAAAACATTTGAAATTTTGGGACACACATGCCAAAAAGAGTGTCCACTTTTCTCCTCTGTTACCAAGTAAAAAAAAATCTTAGCAAAAAAAAAAAACATTCACTTTTTGAAAATTTCCACCTTGGGATACCTCTACAGCATTGGCAGGATTTGAACCCTGGCCTGTGAGGGCTGTCTGCACCAAAGGTACAAGACTTACCTTTGAGCTATAGCTCCTTAGTGGTCTAGAGGATTGCAGTAGTAACTATAAGCAACATACAGGCCTTGGTGTCCTTCCCGGCGGCTTCCATTGCACATGAAAAGGATGACCATGACATAAGGACAATTTGATAGGCTACATACATGGAAACCAGTGTGGTCCAGTGGGTAAGTGCCCGCCTTCCATGCAGGCAACCAGGGTTCAAATCCCGGGTTCGGCACCAGGTGACTGATGGTGGCAGAGCAGAGGTAAGTTGGAGGTGGGCCTAAATGGCCAATTGGTAAGTAAAATGTGTCTGTGTGTTGTGTACGAGTGGAATCATGCCTAATGAATGAGGGATTGCAGATTGGTTGGTAAGTAAAATAGGTGTGGCCTGAACAGAGAAAGGTAACAGGTGTTGTGTGCAGGAGGAGGAGGAGCCTAGTCAGAGTGGGTGGGGTCAGAGAGGAGGAGCCAGGTCAGAGATGAGTGGTATATGTGGAGCCTAGTCAGAGTGGGTGGGGTTAGAGAGGAGGAGTATAGGAGGAGCTGGGTCAGAGAGGAGGGGTATAGGCGGAGCCTGGGCAGAATGGGAGGGTTCAGAGAGCAGAAGAAGGGGAGGAGGATCCTGACTTATTGTGGGGTACTGCAAATACTTTTTTACTGCACCCCCCTATACTCTCTGATTTCTGTTGGGAGGGGGCAGTCAAAATTTGGGGGAGCAGTATTAAAAGGTGCTTAGGCGCCACGTGAAGGCGATGGGGTGCACACAATGGCTTGGCTTCCAGGTACTCTTTGGGGGGCTACCATTAGTTTTAATTGCTCTGATCCTCCCTCATGGGGTGTACCCCAAATGGTTAGGGGCCACGGGGGGCAAGAAGCTGTTTGACAGTTTCTATTAACAACAGGGTTCACCATACGATTCTGCTGCAGTTATGGTATTCAAAGGTAAAACAAGGAGCATTTGGCTGTATTTTTGCAGGTGGGGTGCCCCAAAATGTTACTGCCAGCAGCAGCAGCAGCCCCCTTCCTCGCCACCCTGCAGATTGGTATAGGTACCTTTAGGACATTTCTGTTGAAAACAGAGGCTATAGCGAATCGCGCTACAAAATCCGAGAGCACTAACACTTGCTAAATAAAGGTGGCATCGGAGCATACGAATGAGGCAGGGAGAGGCTACTGTTGCAATTGGTTTGGTGGGTCATAGTGAATAACCTCGGAATGCAAATAGGCAGAAGTGTGAGGATTGGCAGTGTCTGTAGAGAATTTTGGCATGCTCTTCAGTTGATGTTTTCCTCCTTGAACTACAGAGGAAAGGCCTGGCCTTACTGTTGGGCAAAACATGTATTTATGATTTTAAGAAGTGTAGTCTGGATGTACTGAGAGGGCCTGTACAGTACGGTAAATGCCTGTATACCCCTGCAATGTGCATCCAACTGTCACTTGAGATTGAACAGCAAACGAAGCAGCTGCGTTACTGACTGAATGTAAATGGAAGGCACATAGGAAGGGTGTTTGTGGTCACTCAAATGATTGAAACCTGGTTGATGCACTACCAAAGCTGGGGTACCAGGGGGGAACATTTGAGGGGTATTGAGATGGTGGTGTCCAGAGGTCAAAATATGTTTCTGAGACACAGAGGTACTGCGGTCCTGGTCCCACATTGGGGGTAGACAAAAGTCCCTGCTAAAGATTTCTGTCCAACTGTTACCACATTTTGTGCAGCCTGGCTCCCTCTGTAACGATTCCCCAGTGTCTTTCGATCCTACAGAATACTGTAGCAAACTTCCCAAATTTTTTCTTGGCCTCATACTCCCAAAGGAGTGCCTGACATTTGCCAGCCTAACGATACTCACATTCTGGGAAAAACCTCACTAACTATGCATATTTATCTACCACACATGGCAAATCCTTACAATTGCAGAACATCATATCGCACTTGTCATCTTTGAGGTACTGTAAGTATTTGGATTTGAGGGAAATATTCATCCTTGCTTGCTCTCTCCCATCTGAAGTCTATGGTGCTGCTGTTCCTTTCTCACATGTCCCTTCAAAGAGACAAGTGACACACAGACTCAATCACTCAGCAAACATATATGCTTTGACGTTTTCATCTTGCTGTTTACCTTCCAAATATTCCCCCTGAACCACAAATAAAGGCCTGCCATTCCTCATCCCCTCAGTCAAACCAGTCCTTCGCTCCTTAGGCCCTGCAAGACCACCATGAACAAGAATCATGTCAGCAAGCAGAAGAAAAGCCTCAGTGTGCTCTTTTGTTCATACTGCTGCCCTCTAGTAACACTTCATGGCAACTGCAGCATAAGAATGGGACTGAGAAGAGGGCTGTCCTATGCAAATAATATCCTCCCATGCATACTTTCTTCTGAGACGGTCGGCGGCTTGTGCCGTGATACCGCCTCCAACAAATGGTCTTCAACCAAATTTTAAAAAAGCCCACCTGCCTTAGACGAAGGATTTTGCCACTCGAAGGAAGCACATGGGGACATCACCCTCATTTAGCAGGGTCCTAAATTGCCTGCTGTCAGCCTGTATACAGAACAAGGGCGTTCGTGGGCGTTCGTGAGCGTTCCTCAAAGGAAGGAGGTGGGTGATTAATTCACAGTGCCAGGGCAGGCCCAGCCCAGCCCAGCCCAGCCCAGCCCAGCGCAGCCCAGCCCGGCACAGCGCACTGCTGTGGAGGTCCATTCCTTCACATCCTGCAGCAGGCATGATGCAGACCTACTAGAGCAAAGGCTTGACTCTGCCCTTGTCTGTCTCTTAAAGAAAACAATCTTTCTAGCTTCTTATTGCACCTGATAAATGGACTCTAGCTTGCCTCAAACTTGACCCATCATTTCATTAGCCAGAGCTCATGCTTGACCTTTATTTCTATCCAAGCTCACTGGCACCAAACCCCTGATTTGAGCGAGTTACTCACACCAAAATGAAAAATCACCATCATCCAACCTATTTTACAATAAGTGTAGCACCTTCCTCGCATTCTTGTGCTCAGTTATAACCCCCAATACCACAATTGCACTCTGCAATTCACCAAACTTAAAGGAAAAAGAATGAAGACATTGATAAAGGAAGACAAGGCCTTGTCCCTATTGCACCTACTTGAGAAATAGGGAGGTTGGTAGAAGGTCATGAGGGAAAACATTTGAAATTTTGGGACACACATGCCAAAAAGAGTGTCCACTTTTCTCCTCTGTTACCAAGTAAAAAAAAATCTTAGCAAAAAAAAAAACATTCACTTTTTGAAAATTTCCCCCTTGGGATACCTCTACAGCATTGGCAGGATTCGAACCCTGGCCTGTGAGGGCTGTCTGCACCAAAGGTACAAGACTTACCTTTGAGCTATAGCTCCTTAGTGGTCTAGAGGATTGCAGTAGTAACTATAAGCAACATACAGGCCTTGGTGTCCTTCCCGGCGGCTTCCATTGCACATGAAAAGGATGACCATGACATAAGGACAATTTGATAGGCTACATACATGGAAACCAGTGTGGTCCAGTGGGTAAGTGCCTGCCTTCCATGCAGGCAACCAGGGTTCAGATCCCGGGTTCGGCACCAGGTGACTGATGGTGGCAGAGCAGAGGTAAGTTGGAGGTGGGCCTAAATGGCCAATTGGTAAGTAAAATGTGTCTGTGTGTTGTGTACGAGTGGAATCATGCCTAGTGAATGAGGGGTTGCAGATTGGTTGGTAAGTAAAATAGGTGTGGCCTGAACAGAGGAAGGTAACAGGTGTTGTGTGCAGGAGGAGGAGGAGCCTAGTCAGAGTGGGTGGGGTCAGAGAGGAGGAGCCAGGTCAGAGAGGAGGGGTATAGGTGGAGCCTAGTCAGAGTGGGTGGGGTTAGAGAGGAGGAGTATAGGAGGAGCTGGGTCAGAGAGGAGGGGTCAGAGAGGAGGGGTATAGGCAGAGCCTGGGCAGAATGGGAGGGTTCAGAGAGCAGAAGAAGGGGAGGAGGATCCTGACTTATTGTGGGGTACTGCAAATACTTTTTTACTGCACCCCCCTATACTCTCTGATTTCTGTTGGGAGGGGGCAGTCAAAATTTGGGGGAGCAGTATTAAAAGGTGCTTAGGCGCAACGTGAAGGCGATGGGGTGCACACAATGGCTTGGCTTCCAGGTACTTTTTGGGGGGCTACCATTAGATTTAATTGCTCTGATCCTCCCTCATGGGGTGTACCCCAAATGGTTAGGGGCCACGGGGGGGCAAGAAGCTGTTTGACAGTTTCTATTAACAACAGGGTTCACCATACGATTCTGCTGCAGTTATGGTATTCAAAGGTAAAACAAGGAGCATTTGGCTGTATTTTTGCAGGTGGGGTGCCCCAAAATGTTACTGCCAGCAGCAGCAGCAGCCCCCTTCCTCGCCACCCTGCAGATTGGTATAGGTACCTTTAGGACATTTCTGTTGAAAACAGAGGCTATAGCGAATCGCGCTACAAAATCCGAGAGCACTAACACTTGCTAAATAAAGGTGGCATCGGAGCATACGAATGAGGCAGGGAGAGGCTACTGTTGCAATTGGTTTGGTGGGTCATAGTGAATAACCTCGGAATGCAAATAGGCAGAAGTGTGAGGATTGGCAGTGTCTGTAGAGAATTTTGGCATGCTCTTCAGTTGATGTTTTCCTCCTTGAACTACAGAGGAAAGGCCTGGCCTTACTGTTGGGCAAAACATGTATTTATGATTTTAAGAAGTGTAGTCTGGATGTACTGAGAGGGCCTGTACAGTACGGTAAATGCCTGTATACCCCTGCAATGTGCATCCAACTGTCACTTGAGATTGAACAGCAAACGAAGCAGCTGGGTTACTGACTGAATGTAAATGGAAGGCACATAGGAAGGGTGTTTGTGGTCACTCAAATGATTGAAACCTGGTTGATGCACTACCAAAGCTGGGGTACCAGGGGGGAACATTTGAGGGGTATTGAGATGGTGGTGTCCAGAGGTCAAAATATGTTTCAGAGACACAGAGGTACTGCGGTCCTGGTCCCACATTGGGGGTAGACAAAAGTCCCTGCTAAAGATTTCTGTCCAACTGTTACCACATTTTGTGCAGCCTGGCTCCCTCTGTAACGATTCCCCAGTGTCTTTCGATCCTACAGATGACTGTAGCAAACTTCCCAAATTTTTTCTTGGCCTCATACTCCCAAAGGAGTGCCTGACATTTGCCAGCCTAACGATACTCACATTCTGGGAAAAACCTCACTAACTATGCATATTTATCTACCACACATGGCAAATCCTTACAATTGCAGAACATCATATCGCACTTGTCATCTTTGAGGTACTGTAAGTATTTGGATTTGAGGGAAATATTCATCCTTGCTTGCTCTCTCCCATCTGAAGTCTATGGTGCTGCTGTTCCTTTCTCACATGTCCCTTCAAAGAGACAAGTGACACACAGACTCAATCACTCAGCAAACATATATGCTTTGACGTTTTCATCTTGCTGTTTACCTTCCAAATATTCCCCCTGAACCACAAATAAAGGCCTGCCATTCCTCATCCCCTCAGTCAAAGCAGTCCTTCGCTCCTTAGGCCCTGCAAGACCACCATGAACAAGAATCATGTCAGCAAGCAGAAGAAAAGCCTCAGTGTGCTCTTTTGTTCATACTGCTGCCCTCTAGTAACACTTCATGGCAACTGCAGCATAAGAATGGGACTGAGAAGAGGGCTGTCCTATGCAAATAATATCCTCCCATGCATACTTTCTTCTGAGACGGTCGGCGGCTTGTGCCGTGATACCGCCTCCAACAAATGGTCTTCAACCAAATTTTAAAAAAGCCCACCTGCCTTAGACGAAGGATTTTGCCACTCGAAGGAAGCACATGGGGACATCACCCTCATTTAGCAGGGTCCTAAATTGCCTGCTGTCAGCCTGTATACAGAACAAGGGCGTTCGTGGGCGTTCGTGAGCGTTCCTCAAAGGAAGGAGGTGGGTGATTAATTCACAGTGCCAGGGCAGGCCCAGCCCAGCGCAGCCCAGCCCGGCACAGCGCACTGCTGTGGAGGTCCATTCCTTCACATCCTGCAGCAGGCATGATGCAGACCTACTAGAGCAAAGGCTTGACTCTGCCCTTGTCTGTCTCTTAAAGAAAACAATCTTTCTAGCTTCTTATTGCACCTGATAAATGGACTCTAGCTTGCCTCAAACTTGACCCATCATTTCATTAGCCAGAGCTCATGCTTGACCTTTATTTCTATCCAAGCTCACTGGCACCAAACCCCTGATTTGAGCGAGTTACTCACACCAAAATGAAAAATCACCATCATCCAACCTATTTTACAATAAGTGTAGCACCTTCCTCGCATTCTTGTGCTCAGTTATAACCCCCAATACCACAATTGCACTCTGCAATTCACCAAACTTAAAGGAAAAAGAATGAAGACATTGATAAAGGAAGACAAGGCCTTGTCCCTATTGCACCTACTTGAGAAATAGGGAGGTTGGTAGAAGGTCATGAGGGAAAACATTTGAAATTTTGGGACACACATGCCAAAAAGAGTGTCCACTTTTCTCCTCTGTTACCAAGTAAAAAAAAATCTTAGCAAAAAAAAAAACATTCACTTTTTGAAAATTTCCCCCTTGGGATACCTCTACAGCATTGGCAGGATTCGAACCCTGGCCTGTGAGGGCTGTCTGCACCAAAGGTACAAGACTTACCTTTGAGCTATAGCTCCTTAGTGGTCTAGAGGATTGCAGTAGTAACTATAAGCAACATACAGGCCTTGGTGTCCTTCCCGGCGGCTTCCATTGCACATGAAAAGGATGACCATGACATAAGGACAATTTGATAGGCTACATACATGGAAACCAGTGTGGTCCAGTGGGTAAGTGCCTGCCTTCCATGCAGGCAACCAGGGTTCAGATCCCGGGTTCGGCACCAGGTGACTGATGGTGGCAGAGC
Source organism: Lissotriton vulgaris (assembly GCF_964263255.1). NCBI lineage: Eukaryota > Metazoa > Chordata > Amphibia > Caudata > Salamandridae > Lissotriton > Lissotriton vulgaris. The sequence goes on along the minus strand of NC_141687.1, from coordinate 1,530,790,972 downwards.
AGAGGTAAGTTGGAGGTGGGCCTAAATGGCCAATTGGTAAGTAAAATGTGTCTGTGTGTTGTGTACGAGTGGAATCATGCCTAGTGAATGAGGGGTTGCAGATTGGTTGGTAAGTAAAATAGGTGTGGCCTGAACAGAGGAAGGTAACAGGTGTTGTGTGCAGGAGGAGGAGGAGCCTAGTCAGAGTGGGTGGGGTCAGAGAGGAGGAGCCAGGTCAGAGAGGAGGGGTATAGGTGGAGCCTAGTCAGAGTGGGTGGGGTTAGAGAGGAGGAGTATAGGAGGAGCTGGGTCAGAGAGGAGGGGTCAGAGAGGAGGGGTATAGGCAGAGCCTGGGCAGAATGGGAGGGTTCAGAGAGCAGAAGAAGGGGAGGAGGATCCTGACTTATTGTGGGGTACTGCAAATACTTTTTTACTGCACCCCCCTATACTCTCTGATTTCTGTTGGGAGGGGGCAGTCAAAATTTGGGGGAGCAGTATTAAAAGGTGCTTAGGCGCAACGTGAAGGCGATGGGGTGCACACAATGGCTTGGCTTCCAGGTACTTTTTGGGGGGCTACCATTAGATTTAATTGCTCTGATCCTCCCTCATGGGGTGTACCCCAAATGGTTAGGGGCCACGGGGGGGCAAGAAGCTGTTTGACAGTTTCTATTAACAACAGGGTTCACCATACGATTCTGCTGCAGTTATGGTATTCAAAGGTAAAACAAGGAGCATTTGGCTGTATTTTTGCAGGTGGGGTGCCCCAAAATGTTACTGCCAGCAGCAGCAGCAGCCCCCTTCCTCGCCACCCTGCAGATTGGTATAGGTACCTTTAGGACATTTCTGTTGAAAACAGAGGCTATAGCGAATCGCGCTACAAAATCCGAGAGCACTAACACTTGCTAAATAAAGGTGGCATCGGAGCATACGAATGAGGCAGGGAGAGGCTACTGTTGCAATTGGTTTGGTGGGTCATAGTGAATAACCTCGGAATGCAAATAGGCAGAAGTGTGAGGATTGGCAGTGTCTGTAGAGAATTTTGGCATGCTCTTCAGTTGATGTTTTCCTCCTTGAACTACAGAGGAAAGGCCTGGCCTTACTGTTGGGCAAAACATGTATTTATGATTTTAAGAAGTGTAGTCTGGATGTACTGAGAGGGCCTGTACAGTACGGTAAATGCCTGTATACCCCTGCAATGTGCATCCAACTGTCACTTGAGATTGAACAGCAAACGAAGCAGCTGGGTTACTGACTGAATGTAAATGGAAGGCACATAGGAAGGGTGTTTGTGGTCACTCAAATGATTGAAACCTGGTTGATGCACTACCAAAGCTGGGGTACCAGGGGGGAACATTTGAGGGGTATTGAGATGGTGGTGTCCAGAGGTCAAAATATGTTTCAGAGACACAGAGGTACTGCGGTCCTGGTCCCACATTGGGGGTAGACAAAAGTCCCTGCTAAAGATTTCTGTCCAACTGTTACCACATTTTGTGCAGCCTGGCTCCCTCTGTAACGATTCCCCAGTGTCTTTCGATCCTACAGATGACTGTAGCAAACTTCCCAAATTTTTTCTTGGCCTCATACTCCCAAAGGAGTGCCTGACATTTGCCAGCCTAACGATACTCACATTCTGGGAAAAACCTCACTAACTATGCATATTTATCTACCACACATGGCAAATCCTTACAATTGCAGAACATCATATCGCACTTGTCATCTTTGAGGTACTGTAAGTATTTGGATTTGAGGGAAATATTCATCCTTGCTTGCTCTCTCCCATCTGAAGTCTATGGTGCTGCTGTTCCTTTCTCACATGTCCCTTCAAAGAGACAAGTGACACACAGACTCAATCACTCAGCAAACATATATGCTTTGACGTTTTCATCTTGCTGTTTACCTTCCAAATATTCCCCCTGAACCACAAATAAAGGCCTGCCATTCCTCATCCCCTCAGTCAAAGCAGTCCTTCGCTCCTTAGGCCCTGCAAGACCACCATGAACAAGAATCATGTCAGCAAGCAGAAGAAAAGCCTCAGTGTGCTCTTTTGTTCATACTGCTGCCCTCTAGTAACACTTCATGGCAACTGCAGCATAAGAATGGGACTGAGAAGAGGGCTGTCCTATGCAAATAATATCCTCCCATGCATACTTTCTTCTGAGACGGTCGGCGGCTTGTGCCGTGATACCGCCTCCAACAAATGGTCTTCAACCAAATTTTAAAAAAGCCCACCTGCCTTAGACGAAGGATTTTGCCACTCGAAGGAAGCACATGGGGACATCACCCTCATTTAGCAGGGTCCTAAATTGCCTGCTGTCAGCCTGTATACAGAACAAGGGCGTTCGTGGGCGTTCGTGAGCGTTCCTCAAAGGAAGGAGGTGGGTGATTAATTCACAGTGCCAGGGCAGGCCCAGCCCAGCCCAGCCCAGCTCAGCCCAGCGCAGCCCAGCCCGGCACAGCGCACTGCTGTGGAGGTCCATTCCTTCACATCCTGCAGCAGGCATGATGCAGACCTACTAGAGCAAAGGCTTGACTCTGCCCTTGTCTGTCTCTTAAAGAAAACAATCTTTCTAGCTTCTTATTGCACCTGATAAATGGACTCTAGCTTGCCTCAAACTTGACCCATCATTTCATTAGCCAGAGCTCATACTTGACCTTTATTTCTATCCAAGCTCACTGGCACCAAACCCCTGATTTGAGCGAGTTACTCACACCAAAATGAAAAATCACCATCATCCAACCTATTTTACAATAAGTGTAGCACCTTCCTCGCATTCTTGTGCTCAGGTATAACCCCCAATACCACAATTGCACTCTGCAATTCACCAAACTTAAAGGAAAAAGAATGAAGACATTGATAAAGGAAGACAAGGCCTTGTCCCTATTGCACCTACTTGAGAAATAGGGAGGTTGGTAGAAGGTCATGAGGGAAAACATTTGAAATTTTGGGACACACATGCCAAAAAGAGTGTCCACTTTTCTCCTCTGTTACCAAGTAAAAAAAAATCTTAGCAAAAAAAAAAAACATTCACTTTTTGAAAATTTCCACCTTGGGATACCTCTACAGCATTGGCAGGATTCGAACCCTGGCCTGTGAGAGCTGTCTGCACCAAAGGTACAAGACTTACCTTTGAGCTATAGCTCCTTAGTGGTCTAGAGGATTGCAGTAGTAACTATAAGCAACATACAGGCCTTGGTGTCCTTCCCGGCGGCTTCCATTGCACATGAAAAGGATGACCATGACATAAGGACAATTTGATAGGCTACATACATGGAAACCAGTGTGGTCCAGTGGGTAAGTGCCCGCCTTCCATGCAGGCAACCAGGGTTCAAATCCCGGGTTCGGCACCAGGTGACTGATGGTGGCAGAGCAGAGGTAAGTTGGAGGTGGGCCTAAATGGCCAATTGGTAAGTAAAATGTGTCTGTGTGTTGTGTACGAGTGGAATCATGCCTAGTGAATGAGGGATTGCAGATTGGTTGGTAAGTAAAATAGGTGTGGTCTGAACAGAGAAAGGTAACAGGTGTTGTGTGCAGGAGGAGGAGGAGCCTAGTCAGAGTGGGTGGGGTCAGAGAGGAGGAGCCAGGTCAGAGAGGAGGGGTATATGTGGAGCCTAGTCAGAGTGGGTGGGGTTAGAGAGGAGGAGTATAGGAGGAGCTGGGTCAGAGAGGAGGGGTATAGGCGGAGCCTGGGCAGAATGGGAGGGTTCAGAGAGCAGAAGAAGGGGAGGAGGATCCTGACTTATTGTGGGGTACTGCAAATACTTTTTTACTGCACCCCCCTATACTCTCTGATTTCTGTTGGGAGGGGGCAGTCAAAATTTGGGGGAGCAGTATTAAAAGGTGCTTAGGCGCAACGTGAAGGCGATGGGGTGCACACAATGGCTTGACTTCCAGGTACTTTTTGGGGGGCTACCATTAGTTTTAATTGCTCTGATCCTCCCTCATGGGGTGTACCCCAAATGGTTAGGGGCCACGGGGGGGGCAAGAAGCTGTTTGACAGTTTCTATTAACAACAGGGTTCACCATACGATTCTGCTGCAGTTATGGTATTCAAAGGTAAAACAAGGAGCATTTGGCTGTATTTTTGCAGGTGGGGTGCCCCAAAATGTTACTGCCAGCAGCAGCAGCCCCCTTCCTCGCCACCCTGCAGATTGGTATAGGTACCTTTAGGACATTTCTGTTGAAAACAGAGGCTATAGCGAATCGCGCTACAAAATCCGAGAGCACTAACACTTGCTAAATAAAGGTGGCATCGGAGCATACGAATGAGGCAGGGAGAGGCTACTGTTGCAATTGGTTTGGTGGGTCATAGTGAATAACCTCGGAATGCAAATAGGCAGAAGTGTGAGGATTGGCAGTGTCTGTAGAGAATTTTGGCATGCTCATCAGTTGATTTTTTTCCTCCTTACGTTGGCTATGAACTACAGAGGAAAGGCCTGGCCTTACTGTTGGGCAAAACATGTATTTATGATTTTAAGAAGTGTAGTCTGGCTGTACTGAGAGGGGCTGTACAGTATGGTAAATGCCTGTATACCCCTGCAATGTGCATCCAACTGTCACTTGAGATTGAACAGCGAACGAAGCAGCTGGGTTACTGACTGAATGTAAATGGAAGGCACATAGGAAGGGTGTTTGTGGTCACTCAAATGATTGAAACCTTTTTGATGCACTACCAAAGCTGGGGTACCAGGATGGAACACTTGAGGGGTATTGAGATGGTGGTGTCCAGAGGTCAAAATATGTTTCAGAGACACAGAGGTACTGCGGTCCTGGTCCCACATTGGGGGTAGACAAAAGTCCCTGCTAAAGATTTCTGTCCAACTGTTACCACATTTTGTGCAGCCTGGCTCCCTCTGTAACGATTCCCCAGTGTCTTTCGATCCTACAGATGACTTTAGCAAACTTACTAAATTTTTTCTTGGCCTCATACTCCCAAAGGAGTGCCTGACATTTGCCAGCCTAACGATACTCACATTCTGGGAAAAACCTCATTAACCATGCATATTTATGTACCACACATGGCAAATCCTTACAATTGCAGAACATCATATCGCACTTGTCATCTTTGAGGTACTGTAAGTATTTGGATTTGAGGGAAATATTCATCCTTGCTTGCTCTCTCCCATCTGAAGTCTATGGTACTGCTGTTCCTTTCTCACATGTCCCTTCAAAGAGACAAGTGACACACAGACTCAATCACTCAGCAAACATATATGCTTTGACGTTTTCATCTTGCTGTTTACCTTCCAAATATTCCCCCTTCACCACAAATACAGGCCTGTCATTCCTCATCCCCTCAGTCAACACAGTCCTTCACTCCTTAGGCCCTGCAAGACCACCATGAACAAGAATCATGTCAGCAAGCAGAAGAAAAGCCTCAGTGTGCTCTTTTGTTCATACTGCTGCCCTCTAGTAACACTTCATGGCAACTGCAGCATAAGAATGGGACTGAGAAGAGGGCTGTCCTATGCAAATAATATCCTCCCATGCATACTTTCTTCTGAGACGGTCGGCGGCTTGTGCCGTGATACCGCCTCCAACATATGGTCTTCAACCAAATTTTAAAAAAAGCCCACCTGCCTTAGACAAAGGATTTTGCCACTCGAAGGAAGCACATGGGGACATCACTCTCATTTAGCAGGGTCCTGAATTGCCTGCTGTCAGCCTGTATACAGAACAAGGGCGTTCGTGGGCGTTCGTGAGCGTTCCTCAAAAGAAGGAGGTGGGTGATTAATACACAGTGCCAGGGCAGGCCCAGCCCAGCGCAGCTCGAACCGCCAGGTCTTCAGCTTCTTCCTGAAGGAGAGGTGGTCTTGGGTCAGGCACAGGTCGGTTGGGAGGGAGTTCCAGGTCTTGGCGGCCAGGTAGGAGAAGGACCTTCCTCCTGTAGTCGCTCTTCGGATGCGGGGGACGGCGGCGAGGGCGTGGTTGGCTGATCGGAGGTGGCGTTTGGGAGCGTAGAAGTTGACTCGGCTGTTGAGGTAGCTCGGGCCTTGGTCGTGTAGGGCTTTGTGTGCGTGGGTGAGGAGGCGGAAGGTGATTCTTTTGTTGACGGGGAGCCAGTGAAGGTCTCTCAGATGTCCGGAGATGTGGCTGGTTCGTGGGATGTCGAGGATGAGTCTGGCTGAGGCGTTCTGGATCCGCTGGAGTCTCTTCTGGAGCTTGGCGGTGGTACCGGCGTAGAGGGCGTTGCCGTAGTCCAGTCGGCTGGTGACGAGGGCCTGGGTGACGGTCTTCCTGGTCTCGGTGGGGATCCACCAGAAGATCTTCCGTAGCATGCGTAGGATGTTGAAGCACGCCGAGGAGACGTTGTTGACTTGCCTGGTCATGGAGAGGGAGGAGTCCAGGATGAAGCCCAGGTTGCGTGCATGGTCTGTCAGTTTGGGTGCGGTGCCCAGGGCGGGAGGCCACCAGGAGTCGTCCCAGGCGGAGGGTGAGGAGCCCAGGATGAGGACCTCCGTCTTGTCCGAGTTCAGTTTCAGGCGGCTGGTCGTCATCCACTCGGCTACCTCTTTCATCCCTTCGTGCAGGTTGGCTCTGGCGGCGGCGGGGTCGTTGGTCACAGAGAGGATCAGATGGGTGTCGTCGGCGTAGGAGATTATGCTGAGGTTGTGTTTGCGTACGATGGCCGCGAGGGGGCTCATGTAGACGTTGAAGAGGGTGGGGCTCAGAGATGATCCTTGAGGGACGCCGCAGATGACTTCGGAGGCCTCTGACTTGTACGGTGGTAGGCGGACTCTCTGTGTTCTTCCGTCGAGGAAGGAGATGATCCATTCCAGCGCCTTGTCCTGGATTCCGATGTTGCTGAGGCGCCGTACTAGGGTGCGGTGGCAGACCGTGTCGAATGCCGCGGAGAGGTCTAGGAGGATGAGGGCCGCTGTTTCTCCATTGTCCATCAGGGCTCGGATGTCATCGGTGGCGGCGATGAGGGCGGTCTCGGTGCTGTGATTGGCTCGGAAGCCGGACTGTGAGGGGTTGAGGGATCCGTTTGTCTCGAGGAAGGCGGCCATCTGCTTGTTGACGGTCTTCTCGATGACTTTGGCTGGAACCGGGAGGAGCGAGATGGGGCGGTAGTTCTTGAGGTCGGTGGGGTCCGCTGTTGGTTTCTTGAGTAGAGCGCTGAGTTCGGCGTGTTTCCAGCTCTCAGGGAAGATGGTGGCGTCGAAGGATGTGTTGATGATGTCTCGCAAGTGGGGTGCGATGACAGCGTCGGCCTTGTTGAAGACGTGGTGAGGGCAGGGGTCGGTCGGTGATCCGGAGTGGATGGAGTTCATCGTGCGGATGGTGTCTTCGGTGCTGATCGGGGTCCAGGCGTGGAGGGTGGTGGTGGGGGGTGGTTGTTCGGTCATGGTGTGCGTTGGTTGGTTGTTGAAGCTGTTGTGTATGTCCGCGATCTTGTTGTGGAAGTATGAAGCGAGGGAGTTGCAGAGGTCTTGCGATGGGGTGATGTCGTTGTTTCCTGCGCTGGGGTTGGAAAGCTCTTTCACGATGTTGAAGAGTTCCTTGCAGTTGTGTGCGTTGTTGTCCAACCGGTCCTTGAATGCTGTTTTCTTGGCGGCGCGGATCAGCTGGTGGTGTTTCCGGGTGGCAAGTTTGAAGGAGGTCCTGTTGTCCGGTGTCGGTTCCCTTCTCCAGACTTTCTCGAGGGCTCGGCAGTTCTTCTTGGAGCTCTTGAGTTCGTCGGTGAACCATGGGGCCTTCTTGCTGCCGGGTCTGCTAGGCGGGGTCCTCAGTGGGGCGAGTTCGTCCGCGCAGTTGCTGATCCACTTCGTGAGGTTGTCGGCGGCCTGGCTGGGGTTCGCTGAGCTGGCAGGAGGGTGCTGGCTCAGGGAGGTGGCGAGCTGGTCTGCTGTGATCTTGTTCCAGCTTCTGCGGGCGGCCTGTTGCTGGTGTTGGTGGGTCGTCGTTCTCTTGAAGGTGAAGTGGACGCAGCTGTGGTCCGTCCATTGAAGCTCTGTGGCGTGGCTGAAGTCGATGTCTGTGCTGGAAGAGAAGACTGCGTCGAGTGTGTGTCCGGCGAGGTGGGTGCTGGGTGGACACCAGTTGCTTGAGTCCAAGGTTGGCGAGGTTGGCGAGCAGGGTGCTGGTGTTGCGGTCGTTGTTGTTCTCCAGATGGAAGTTGAGGTCTCCCAGGAGGATGTAGTCAGCGGAGGGGAGGGCATGCGGGCTGACGAAGTCGGCGATGTCCTCGCTGAATTGTGTGCGTGGTCCAGGGGGTCGGTAGATCAGGGTGCCTCTGAGGGTGGTGTTCGGGTTGGTGTGGATCTGGAAATGCAGGTGTTCGGCGCTGGTCAGGGTGTTGTCGGTGCTGGTCGTGAGACGGATGGTGTTCCTGTGGATGATGGCGATGCCTCCTCCCATCTGGTTGGCGTTTCGGTCCCTCCGGACGATCTTGTAGCCCTCTGGGATAGCGATGGCGATGTCGGGAGCTGAAGAGGCGTTCATCCAGGTCTCCGTGAGGAAGGCAACGTCAGGGGCTGTGGCGTCTAGAAGGTTCCAGAGTTCGATGGCGTGTCTGTGGACGGAGCGGGTGTTGAGCAGGATGCACTTGAGGTGGGTGCTGCTGGTGTTCGACTTGGCGGGTGCTGGTGCGAGGCTGGTCCGGATGCAGGTGAATTTGCAGGCGTGGCAGCTGAAAGGTCCGTGGGTACGTCGTGGAGTGGCTTGATGGCATTCTGGGAGTCGGCCGGTGTTGAGTGCGGTGAGGGTGGCGGCGGAGTACGTCAGGCGGGTCGGTCAGGGTCCTCGTGGGCCAGGGGTCCTGGCACTGGGCGCGGTCCAGGCGCGGACGGGCCCAGGCGGGCTTACCTTTGGCGCGCCTTCAGCGCACAAACGGCGCACCCGCTGCACTTGACCGCTGCGCGTTCGCACGGCCGCCATTTAAGGCGAAGTGCGCGGGTGGGCGGAGCAGCTGGGAGGCGGGAGCGGGGAGGGTACAGAATAGAAAAAGGGGCGGGGAAAAGCGGCGGTGGCGGGAAGGGAGAGCGGAGGGCGGCGAGGTAGGCGGACAACAAGGAAGGAAAACCAAAACACAGGCACAACGAAAGAAATAAAAAACAGGCACAAATTAAAGAAAAAACAAGGCAAAAACAACAGCAGCGGAGGCAGCCGGCAGCCGGCAACGAGGCAGGCGGTGAGGCGGAGGGCAGGCAAGGGGCACACGCAGCAGCTGGTGGCCGTGCGGCGCGGGGGTGTCCCACAAGTGGGTCACACTCACCTGCGTCGCACTGTCGCCATTTAAGGCCAAGTGCGCGGGTGGGCGGAGCAGCTGGGAGGCGGGAGCGGGGAGGGTACAGAATAGAAAAAGGGGCGGGGAAAAGCGGCGGTGGCGGGAAGGGAGAGCGGAGGGCGGCGAGGTAGGCGGACAACAAGGAAGGAAAACCAAAACACAGGCACAACGAAAGAAATAAAAAACAGGCACAAATTAAAGAAAAAACAAGGCAAAAACAACAGCAGCGGAGGCAGCCGGCAGCCGGCAACGAGGCAGGCGGCGAGGCGGAGGGCAGGCAAGGGGCACACGCAGCAGCTGGTGGCCGTGCGGCGCGGGGGTGTCCAGAGCAGAGCAGAGGAATAGGTGGAGGAGGATCCTGACTTATTATGGGGAACTGCAAATACTTTTTTACTGCAACCTCCCCTATACTCTCTGATTGCTGTAGGGAGGGGGCAGTCAACATTTGTGGGAGCAGTATTAAAAGGTGCTTGGGCGCAACATGAAGGCGATGAGGTGCACAGAATGGCATGGCTTCCAGGTACTTTTTGGGGGGCTACCATTAGTTTTTATTGCGCTGATCCTCCCTCATGGGGTGTACCCCAAATGGTTAGGGGGAACGGGGGGCAAGAAGCTGTTTGACTGTTTCTATTACCAACAGGGGTCACCATACGATTCTGCTGCAGTTATGGTATTCAAAGGTAAAACAAGGAGCATTTGGCTGTATTTTTGCAGGTGGGGTGCCCCAAAATGTTACTGCCAGCAGCAGCAGCAGCCCCCTTCCTCGCCACCCTGCAGATTGGTATAGGTACCTTTAGGACATTTCTGTTGAAAACAGAGGCTATAGCAAATTGCGCTACAAAATCCGAGAGCACTAACACTTGCTAAATAAAGGTGGCATCGGAGCATACGAATGAGGCAGGGAGAGGCTACTGTTGCAATTGGTTTGGTGGGTCATAGTGAATAACCTGGGAATGCAAATAGGCAGAAGTGTGAGGATTGGCAGTGTCTGTAGAGAATTTTGGCATGCTCTTCGGTTGATGTTTTCCTCCTTGAACTACAGAGGAAAGGCCTGGCCTTACTGTTGGGCAAAACATGTATTTATGATTTTAAGAAGTGTAGTCTGGATGTACTGAGAGGGCCTGTACAGTACGGTAAATGCCTGTATACCCCTGCAATGTGCATCCAACTGTCACTTGAGATTGAACAGCAAACGAAGCAGCTGGGTTACTGACTGAATGTAAATGGAAGGCACATAGGAAGGGTGTTTGTGGTCACTCAAATGATTGAAACCTGGTTGATGCACTACCAAAGCTGGGGTACCAGGGGGGAACATTTGAGGGGTATTGAGATGGTGGTGTCCAGAGGTCAAAATATGTTTCAGAGACACAGAGGTACTGCGGTCCTGGTCCCACATTGGGGGTAGACAAAAGTCCCTGCTAAAGATTTCTGTCCAACTGTTACCACATTTTGTGCAGCCTGGCTCCCTCTGTAACGATTCCCCAGTGTCTTTCGATCCTACAGATGACTGTAGCAAACTTCCCAAATTTTTTCTTGGCCTCATACTCCCAAAGGAGTGCCTGACATTTGCCAGCCTAACAATACTCACATTCTGGGAAAAACCTCACTAACTATGCATATTTATCTACCACACATGGCAAATCCTTACAATTGCAGAACATCATATCGCACTTGTCATCTTTGAGGTACTGTAAGTATTTGGATTTGAGGGAAATATTCATCCTTGCTTGCTCTCTCCCATCTGAAGTCTATGGTGCTGCTGTTCCTTTCTCACATGTCCCTTCAAAGAGACAAGTGACACACAGACTCAATCACTCAGGAAACATATATGCTTTGACGTTTTCATCTTGCTGTTTACCTTCTAAATATTCCCCCTGAACCACAAATAAAGGCCTGCCATTCCTCATCCCCTCAGTCAAAGCAGTCCTTCGCTCCTTAGGCCCTGCAAGACCACCATGAACAAGAATCATGTCAGCAAGCAGAAGAAAAGCCTCAGTGTGCTCTTTTGTTCATACTGCTGCCCTCTAGTAACACTTCATGGCAACTGCAGCATAAGAATGGGACTGAGAAGAGGGCTGTCCTATGCAAATAATATCCTCCCATGCATACTTTCTTCTGAGACGGTCGGCGGCTTGTGCCGTGATACCGCCTGCAACAAATGGTCTTCAACCAAATTTTAAAAAAGCCCACCTGCCTTAGACGAAGGATTTTGCCACTCGAAGGAAGCACATGGGGACATCACCCTCATTTAGCAGGGTCCTAAATTGCCTGCTGTCAGCCTGTATACAGAACAAGGGCGTTCGTGGGCGTTCGTGAGGGTTCCTCAAAGGAAGGAGGTGGGTGATTAATACACAGTGCCAGGGCAGGCCCAGCCCAGCGCAGCCCAGCCCGGCACAGCGCACTGCTGTGGAGGTCCAGTCCTTCACATCCTGCAGCAGGCATGATGCAGACCTACTAGAGCAAAGGCTTGACTCTGCCCTTGTCTGTCTCCTAAAGGAAACAATATTTCTAGCTTCTTATTGCACCTAATAAATGGACTGTAGCTTCCCTCAAACTTGACCCATCATTTCATTAGCCAGAGCTCATACTTGACCTTTATTTCTTTCCAAGCTCACTGGCACCAAACCCCTGATTTGAGCGAGTGGCTCACACCAAAATGAAAAATCACCATCATCCAACCTATTTTACAATAAGTGTAGCACCTTGCTCGCATTCTTGTGCTCAGTTATAACCACCAATATCACAATTGCACTCTGCAATTCATCAAACGTAAAGGACAAAGAATGAAGACATTGATAAAGGAAGATAAGGCCTTGTCCCTATTGCACCTACTTGAGAAATAGGGTGGTTGGTAGAAGGTCATGAGGGAAAACATTTGACATTTTGGGAACACATGCCAAAAAGAGTGTCCACTTTTCTCCTCTGTTACCAAGTAAAACAAAACTTAGCAACAAAAAAATACCGTTCACTTTTTGAAAATTTCCACCTTGGGATACCTCTACAGCATTGGCAGGATTCGAACCCTGGCCTGTGAGGGCTGTCCCCACCAAAGGTACAAGACTTACCTTTGAGCTATAGCTCCTTGGTGGTCTAGAGGATTGCAGTAGTAACTATAAGCAATATGCAGGTCTTGGTGTCCTTCCCTGCGGCTTCCATTGCACATGAAAAGGATGACCATGACATAAGGACAATTTGTTAGGCTATTTACATGGAAACCAGTGTGGTCCAGTGGGTAAGTGCCTCCCTTCCATCCAGGCAACCAGGGTTCAAATCCTGGGTTTGGCACCAGGTGACTGATGGTGGCAGAGCAGAGGAAAGTTGGAGGTGGGCCTAAATGGCCAATTGGTAAGTAAAATGTGTCTGCGTGTTGTGTAAGAGTGGAATGAGGGATTGCAGATTGGTTGGCAAGTAAAATAGGTGTGGCCTGGACAGAGACAGGTGAAAGAAAGGAAACAGGTGTTGTGTGTAGGAGGAGGAGCCTAGTTAGATTGGGTGGGGTCAGAGAGGAGGGGTTCACGAGGAGCCCAGGAGGAGCCTAGTCACAGTGGGTGGGGTTAGAGAGGAACGGTTTGGGAGGAGCCGGGTCAGAGAGGAATAGGTGGAGGAGGATCCTGACTTATTATGGGGAACTGCAAATACTTTTTTACTGCACCCTCCCCTATACTCTCTGATTGCTGTTGGGAGGGGGCAGTCAAAATTTGTGGGAGCAGTATTAAAAGGTGCTTGGGCGCAACGTGAAGGCGATGAGGTGCACAGAATGGCATGGCTTCCAGGGACTTTTTGGGGGGCTACCATTAGTTTTTATTGCGCTGATCCTCCCTCATGGGGTGTACCCCAAATGGTTAGGGGGAACGGGAGGGGCAAGAAGCTGTTTGACTGTTTCTATTACCAACAGGGGTCACCATACGATTCTGCTGCAGTTATGGTATTGAAAGGTAAAACAAGGAGCATTTGGCTGTATTTTTGCAGGTGGGGTGCCCCAAAATGTTACTGCCAGCAGCAGCAGCCCCCTTCCTCCCCACCCTGCAGATTGGTATAGGTACCTTTAGGAAATTTCTGTTGAAAACAGAGGCTATAGCGAATTGCGCTACAAAATCTGAGAGCACTAACACTTGGTAAATAAAGGTGGCATCGGAGTATACGAATGGGGCAGGGAGGGGCTACCGTTGCAATTGGTTTGGTGAGTCATAGTGAATAACCTCAGCATGCAAATAGGCAGAAGTGTGAGGATTGGCAGTGTCTGTAGAGAATGTTGGCATGCTCATCAGTTGATTTTCTATCCTCCTTATGTTGGCTATGAACTACAGAGGAAAGGCCTGGCCTTACTGTTTGGCAAAACATGTATTTATGTTTTTAAGAAGTGTAGTCTGGCTGTACTGAGAGGGGCTGTACAGTTTGGTAAATTCCTGTATACCCCTGCAATGTGCATCCAACTGTCACTTGAGATTGAACAGCGAACGAAGCAGCTGGGTTACTGACTGAATGTAAATGGAAGGCACATAGGAAGGGTGTTTGTGGTCACTCAAATGATTGAAACCTGGTTAATGCACTACCAAAGCTGTGGTACCAGGATGGAACATTTGAGGGATATTGAGATGGTGGTGTCCAGAGGTCAAAATATGTTTCAGAGACACAGATGTACTGCAGTCCTGGTCCCACATTAGGGGTAGACAAAAGTCCCTGCTAAAGATTTCTGTCCAACTGTTACCACATTTTGTGCAGCCTGGCTCCCTCTGTAACGATTCCCCAGTGTCTTTCGATCCTACAGATGACTGTAGCAAACTTCCCAAATTTTTTCTTGGCCTCATACTCCCAAAGGAGTGCCTGATATTTGCCAGCCTAACGATACTCACATTCTGGGAAAAACCTCACTAACCATGCATATTTATGTACCACACATGGCAAATCCTTACAATTGCAGAACATCATATCGCACTTGTCATCTTTGAGATACTGTAAGTATTTGGATTTGAGGGAAATATTCATCCTTGCTTGCTCTCTCCCATCTGAAGTCTATGGCACTGCTGTTCCTTTCTCACATGTCCCTTCAAAGAGACAAGTGACACACAGACTCAATCACTCAGCAAACATATATGCTTTGACGTTTTCATCTTGCTGTTTACCTTCCAAATATTCCTCCTTCACCACAAATACAGGCCTGCCATTCCTCATCCCCTCAGTCAACGCAGTCCTTCACTCCTTAGGCCCTGCAAGACCACCATGAACAAGAATCATGTCAGCAAGCAGAAGAAAAGCCTCAGTGTGCTCTTTTGTTCATACTGCTGCCCTCTAGTAACACTTCATGGCAACTGCAGCATAAGAATGGGACTGAGAAGAGGGCTGTCCTATGCAAATAATATCCTCCCATGCATACTTTCTTCTGAGACGGTCGGCGGCTTGTGCCGTGATACCGCCTCCAACATATGGTCGTCAACCAAATTTTAAAAAAGCCCACCTGCCTTAAACAAAGGATTTTGCCACTCGAAGGAAGCACATGGGGACATCACCCTCATTTAGCAGGGTCCTAAATTGCCTGCTGTCAGCCTGTATACAGAACAAGGGCGTTCGTGGGCGTTCGTGAGCGTTCGTCAAAGGAAGGAGGTGGGTGATTAATTCACAGTGCCAGGGCAGGCCCAGCCCAGCCCAGCCCAGCGCAGCGCAGCTCAGCCCTGCACAGCGCACTGCTGTGGAGGTCCATTCCTTCACATCCTGCAGCAGGCATGATGCAGACCTACTAGAGCAAAGGCTTGACTCTGCCCTTGTCTGTCTCTTAAAGGAAACAATATTTCTAGCTTCTTATTGCACCTAATAAATGTACTCTAGCTTGCCTCAAACTTGACCCATCATTTCATTAGCCAGAGCTCATGCTTGACCTTTATTTCTATCCAAACTCACTGGCACCAAACCCCTGATTTGAGCAAGTGGCTCACACCAAAATGAAAAATCACCATCTTCCAACCTATTTTACAATAAGTGTAGCACCTTCCTCGCATTCTTGTGCTCAGTTATAACCCCCAATATCACAATTGCACTGTTGGACAGGCCACGTGAAGGGCTTGCTCCCTCCCCGCATGACAAAGCCCGAGCCCGGCCCTCCAGGTGTTACCCACAGAAACCACCCGCTCCCCGTCTCATACGGGACCTCGGCCCCCGGACATCCCTGCATCATGGGCCCGAATCATTACCGGCCCCCTCGCCCAGCCTGGGCGCCATCTTGGACATTGCACCACGAGGCCGCGTGGTCTCCGATCGACCCTAACCCTGGGCCTGGCCAGGCCCCAACATCCCGGCACCACCATCCACCCAGGAGGTGAACGGACCACTTGGCAGGTCAATGGGAGAAAGAAGTGTCGATGGCTCTCCCCCGCCAGGTGCCGATCGCCCCCAGCTCCCCCAGGCGCTGGCTTCACCCCCCTGCTGGGTGTCTGTGCGAGGGTCCGGACATCAAAGGGCACCAGACCTATAACTGGGGCAGCTCCAGAGCAGGAAGGCAGTTGTATCCTGGAGTCGAGAGACGCAGTGTAGAACTCATCCTTGATGGACTACTGGCGCTGCCGTAGCCCTGCCTTGCGAACTACTGTCTTGCCTGCTGGCGCTGCCGCAACCTTCTGAAACCTTCATCGTTGTCGGGACCTGCTGGCGTGGCCGCGGACCGTTTGTAACTACCACCTTCTCGGGACCTGCTGGCTCCGCCGCGGCCCGATCATCTAGAACGCCGAGCTCGAGGATTGTGAGCTATCCATCTGATCATCGTATCTACCAGATTGGTAACAAGACTGTCCCGCTACCCCTTCTCCCCAAACCAAGATACTAGAATCGAGGGGACCCCTGAGTCCAGACCTCCTTGTACCATTCCACCGTACTTAAAGATTGCTTATAAAGAACGTTAAACCTTATTTCTGTGTGGTGAACATCTGTGGGGGGGAAGTTACTCGTCTGTACGATCGCTGGAGACGGCTCTCCCCGGAGACCTCTCCCCTTGTCCTCGGCCGACCCTCCCGGTCCGTCTAACATTAGTGGCCAGCGGCGCGATCCGAATCAACGCGTAATCGTACAGAGAGTAGCTCACCCCACGACGAAACCACAATGACAACCAAAGAGAGCGGATCCACCAAGAAATTCCAGATGGAGAAATTGGAAGAGTACAGCCATCGTGAGTTGAAACAATTCTGCATTGAACTAGGTATCGCTACCACCGGTCTGAGTACTAAAGACGATTTCAAGCACGCCATTGAGTCATGGGCAGAAACCGGGGCCGTCAGACCCCCGGACCAAAATGTTGCAGCATCAGAGAGGAACACCACGGCTCCCGAGGAGCGAAGAACGGGTCTCTCGCAGGAAGAGATCCAAGAGAGAGAAAAAAACAGACTACATGAGTTAGAAATGGCCCGGCTCAAAATGGATGGCGAACTCAAACTAGCCGAACAAAAACTGAACCTAGAACATCTGCGGCTCCGAGAAGAACGGGAAGAAAAACAGAGACAAAGGGAACTCGAAGAAAAGAGACTAGCGTATGAACACGAGTGCAAGCTAGCAGAAATAGACTTACGTAAGCAGAACAAAGAATTAGGGGTGCCCGAGCAACCGCGCACCCCGGGAGCAACAGAAAAGAAAGTACACATCCCCAAGGATGTCGTTCGAGAATATTTCCGAGATGACGCCATACAAAAATGGTTCAAGGCCTACGAGATCGCTGTGACTTCCCACCGGATCGATCGAAGTGACTGGGGAGCCGGGCTATAGGGGAGGTTCGTCAATGAGGGCCGCGATGCCCTGTTACAGCTCCCAGACCACCTGATGACCTCCTATGACCACATGAAGGCTACCCTCCTCACCCGCTATGGGCTCACACCCGAAATGTACCTCCAGAGGTTCCGAGACTGCACCCGGATCCCGGGTACAACTTGGGTGGAGTATGTGAACTATTTCAGCAGAGCCTTCGAGGGTTGGATCAAGGGAAGCAATGTGACGACCTACGAGCAACTCTTCAATCTCATGGTGTGGGAGCACCTATCTAACAACTGCTTCGTCGAGCTCAGGCAGCATCTCCTCGACAGTAAACTGACTGATCCACGGCAGCTCGCCGCCGAGGCTGACCGGTGGGAAATTACCCGAGTGGGCCGGAATGGGCCACATGAACAGAACCGGAACAACCAAGGTCAGCACCGTCCCCGAGGAGGAGGAGGGGGCCAGGGACGAGGAAGAGACAACGCCCCGGCCGCTCCCGCTGCCAGCACCCCGCCCCCGGCCAACCGGGGCAACCCCCCGGCGCGCCTGGGGTACAGAGCCAATGTCACGTGTCACCGATGCCAGCGAGTCAGCCACTACGCAAATGACCCGAACTGTCCACAGAACCAGACTCTGAGACCCCGTCAGATGGCTGCCGCCGCCCTTGGGGAAGAACAAATCTCCGCAGAACAAGAGGAGTGCGAGCAAGAACACCAAGAGTGGGAACCAGCCGCCATGGTTCTAGCGTGCCTAGGGGGAAGAGACATGGTCCCGCGGGCCCCCCTACCCGCCAACACCAGGAAGTACAGTCAGTGGGTGAATATTAATGGACGCAGGGCCAAAGCCCTACGTGACACAGGGGCCAGTGTGACAGCCGTCCGCTGTCACCTGGTGACCCCGGAACAGATCCTGCCGAACATTCTCTGCCCTGTCCGTTCAGCCGACAATTCGGAGAGTCTATGCCGGATGGCCTGCGTCCCCTTCGAGTGGGGAGGAGTCTCCGGCATGTTGAAAGTAACGGTCCGAGATGATGCCCCCGTGGACTGTCTCCTGGGGAATGATCTTGAGAGTTCCCCGTGGGCCGCCGTAGAGAGAAGAGAGCACCTGGGGATGTTGGGCCTCCCGGACTGGGCGTGCGTAACCACCCGGACCATGGCCGCCCGTGCCATCCCCCGACCTGAAGAACCAGAATGGCCGGCACCTCCTCCCCCGGTCGCTCCAGCAGAAGACGCCGACCGGGCCGACCCTCAAGAACAAACCCCCGAAGAACTCGCTCGGCCCCAGGACCTTCCCGACCTGGCTCAGTGGCGGCAAGAAGGGGGGCCCACCCAGGAACAGTTTCGTCAAGAGCAGAAGACCTGTCCCTCCCTCGAGGGACTCCGCCAACAAGCCCTCGCCCAGAGCGCAGGGGATTCCTCCGGAGCCCATTGGGTCTATTGGGACAACGACCTGTTGTACAGTGAACAGAGAATCGCGGAGTTAGGGGCCAGTCGAGTGCTAGTGGTGCCCCTCCGCTTTAGAGACTTCTTGCTAAACCTGGCCCACGATGTCCCACTGGCTGGTCACCTGGGTCAGGACAAAACCTACAGTCGCCTGGTGACCCACTTTTTCTGGCCCAAGATGAGAAACGACGCACTCAATCACTGCCGGTCTTGCCCCACGTGCCAGGCCAGAGGGAAGAGCGGTCGCAAACTTAAAGCACCTCTGCAACCTTTCCCAGTTGTCACCACCCCGTTCGAGAGGGTGGGGATAGACATTGTGGGGCCCCTGGACCCCCATACAGCACAAGGACATCGGTTCATCCTGGTACTGGTGGACCACGCCACCCGCTACCCCGAGGCTGTTCCCCTGCGAACTGTGACAGCCCCGGTGGTCGGCCGGGCCTTGATGGGGATCTTCTCCCGGGTGGGCTTTCCCCGAGAAGTCGTCAGCGACCGAGGCACAAACTTTATTTCGAAATACATGAAGTCCCTCTGGCAACAGTGCGGGGTCACCTACCGGTTCACGACCCCCTATCACCCTCAAGGAAACGGACTAGTCGAGCGGTTCAACCGCACGCTCAAAGGGATGATTGGGGGTTGGAAGAGCCCCTCCGTCGCCAGTGGGATGTGCTCCTGCCGTGCTTCCTCTTTGCCTATCGGGAAGTCCCCCAGAAGTCCCTCGGCTTCAGCCCGTTCGAACTCTTATACGGACACCCTGTGCGAGGGCCGCTCAGCCTAGTCAAAGAAGGTTGGGAGATGCCCCCCCTGAAGAACCCTCCAGATGTTTTCAAGTACCTCCTGACCCTACGCAATCAGACCAGGCGATTCCGAGAAATGGCAAAAGCGAACCTGGAGGCCAGTCAGGAAGACATGAAAAGGTGGTACGATCAAAATGCCTCCTCCATCGAATTCGAACACGGCCAACAAGTGTGGGTGATGTCCCCCACCAAACCATGCGCCTTGCAGGACAAGTGGACAGGGCCCTTCAAAGTGGTCGAGCGCAAGAGCCCTGTCACCTATCTCATCGATATGGAATCTGCACGGAACCCCCTCCGGGTCCTCCACGCCAATAGATTAAAACCCCACTTTGTGCGTTCGGAGCTCAGCCTCCTGATGGCGACAGACAGCGGAGCCGAAGAGGATTCCGAACCACTCCCTGATCTCCTACGGACTCGAGAGAAGGACGGTTCCGTGGACGGGGTCCGACTCTCGGAGGCCCTCACCCCGGAACAGCGCCAAGGCTGCCGAGACCTCCTACTGCAGTTCGCAACCCTGTTCTCCCTCACCCCAGGGGTCACCCCCTGGTGCTTGCACGACGTGGACACTGGAGACAGTCCCCCTATCCGACATCGGGCCTACCGCGTACCAGATCGGGTACGGGCCTGCATCCAAGAGGAGGTGTCCAAAATGCTCACGCTCGGGGTCATCGAGCCCTCAGACAGCCCCTGGGCCAGCCCAGTGGTACTGGTCCCCAAAGCGGCCGCCCCCGGCACCACTCCTGAGCTCCGGTTCTGTGTCGACTACCGGGGCTTGAACGCTGTCACCAGAACCGACGCACTTCCCATCCCCCGAGCAGATGAACTAATCGACCGCATGGGAGCTGCCCGCTACCTCAGCATCTTCGACCTGACAGCGGGCTACTGGCAGATCGGTCTCACACCCCGGGCCCAAGAACGATCTGCCTTCTCCACCCCTGATGGCCACTACCACTTCAAGGTCATGCCATTCGGCATGAAGAATGCCCCAGCAACTTTTCAGCGGCTAGTGAACCAGGTCCTGGCGGGACTCGAGGAATTCAGCGCCGCCTACCTGGACGATATTGCTGTGTACAGCCGCCACTGGTCCGACCACCTCAACCACCTCCGAGAGGTTCTGCAGGCCCTCCAACGAGCCGGCCTCACGATCAAGGCGAGCAAATGCCAAATTGGCCAGGGGTCCGTGACCTATCTCGGACACCAGGTGGGAAGCGGTCTGGTGGCCCCTCTGCAACTCAAGATCGCTGCCATCCTGTCCTGGCAGCCCCCCATCACACAGACCGAGGTCCGAGCCTTCTTGGGCCTCACCGGCTACTACCGGCGGTTCGTGAGGGACTATGGCAGCATTGTGGGGCCCCTCACAGAACTCACATCCAAAAACCACCCAAAGAAGGTCAACTGGACTCCAGACTGTCAAGCGGCCTTCGAGAAGCTGAAGGCCGCCATGTGCTCCGCCCCTGTGCTCCAGGCTCCCGACTACAGTCGGGAATTCATCGTCCAAACGGATGCCTCCGACCATGGCATTGGGGCAGTCCTTTCCCAGTTGAATCCCGAAGGACTTGACCAACCAGTGGCTTTCATCAGCCGACGTCTCCTGGCCCGAGAGCAACGCTGGAGCACCATCGAGAGGGAGGCATTCGCAGTGGTGTGGGCCCTCAAAAAGCTCCGGCCTTATCTCTTCGGTACCCACTTCCGGGTGCAGACAGATCATCGGCCCCTGCAGTGGCTAATGCAGATGCGGGGGGAAAACCCAAAACTATTGCGTTGGTCCATCTCCCTGCAGGGTATGGACTTCACTGTGGAACATCGACCTGGGCAAGACCACGCCAACGCGGATGGCCTGTCACGCTTTTTTCGCCTCGACGAGGACAGTCCCCAAGAGGATGGGTGACTCTCCCCGCCTTCAGCTGGGGGGGACGCATGTTGGACAGGCCACGTGAAGGGCTTGCTCCCTCCCCACATGACAAGGCCCGAGCCCGGCCCTCCAGGTGTTACCCACAGAAACCACCCGCTCCCCGTCTCATACGGGACCTCGGCCCCCGGACATCCCTGCATCATAGGCCCGAATCATTACCGACCCCCTCGCCCGGCCTGGGCGCCATTTTGGACATTGCACCACGAGGCCGCGTGGCCTCCGATCGACCCTGACCCTGGGCCTGGCCAGGCCCCGACATCCCGGCACCACCATCCACCCAGGAGGTGAACGGACCACTTGGCAGGTCAATGGGAGAAAGAAGTGTCGATGGCTCTCCCCCGCCAGGTGCCGATCGCCCCCAGCTCCCCCAGGCGCTGGCTCCACCCCCCTGCTGGGTGTCTGGACTCCCTCATCCTGGACCTCCCGACCTCCAAGTGCGAGGGTCCGGACATCAAAGGGCGCCAGACCTATAACTGGGGCAGCTCCAGAGCAGGAAGGCAGTTGTATCCTGGAGTCGAGAGACGCAGTGAAGAACTCATCCTTGACGGACTACTGGCGCTGCCGTAGCCCTGCATTGCGAACTACTGTCTTGCCTGCTGGCGCTGCCGCAACCTTCTGAAACCTTCATCGTCGTCGGGACCTGCTGGCGTGGCCGCGGACCGTTTGTAACTACCACCTTCTCGGGACCTGCTGGCTCCGCCGCGGCCCGATCATCTAGAACGCCGAGCTCGAGGATTGTGAGCTATCCATCTGATCATCGTATCTACCAGATTGGTAACAAGACTGTCCCGCTACCCCTTCTCCCCAAACCAAGAGACTAGAATCGAGGGGACCCCTGAGTCCAGACCTCCTTGTACCATTCCACCGTACTTAAAGATTGCTTATAAAGAACGTTAAACCTTATTTCTGTGTGGTGTACATATGTGGGGGGAAGTTACTCGTCTGTACGATCGCTGGAGACGGCTCTCCCCGGAGACCTCTCCCCTTGTCCTCGGCCGACCCTCCCGGTCCGTCTAACATGCACTCAGCAATTCACCAAACGTAAAGGACAAAGAATGAAGACATTGATAAAGGAAGATAAGGCCTTGTCCCTATTGCACCTACTTGAGAAATAGGGTGGTTGGTAGAAGGTCATGAGGAAAAACATTTGAAATTTTGGGACACACATGCCAAAAAGAGTGTCCACTTTTCTCCTCTGTTATAAAATAAAAAAAAAATTAGCAAAAAAAAACCCATTCTCTTTTTGAAAATTTCACCTTGGGATACCTCTACACCATAGGCAGGATTCGAGCCCTGGCCTGTGAGGGCTGTCCCCACCAAAGGTACAAGACTTACCTTTGAGCTATAGCTCCTTGGTGGTCTAGAGGATTGCAGTAGTAACTATAAGCAACATGCAGGTCTTGGTGTCCTTCCCTGCGGCTTCCATTGCACATGAAAAGTATGACCATGACATAATGACAATTCAATAGGCTACTTACATGGAAACCAGTGTGGTCCAGTGGGTAAGTGCCTGCCTTCCATTCAGGCAACCAGGGTTCAAATCCCGGTTTCGGCACCAGGTGACTGATGGTGGCAGAGCAGAGGTAAGTTGGAGGTGGTCCTAAATGGCCAATTGGTAAGTAAAATGTGTCTGTGTGTTGTGTAAGAGTTGAATGAGGGATTGCAGATTGGTTGGTAAGTAAAGATAGGTGTGGCCTGGACAGAGACAGGTGAAAGAAAGGAAACAGGTGTTGTGTGTAGGAGGAGGAACCTATTCAGAATGGGTGGGGTCAGAGAGGAGGGGTTCACAAGGAGCCTAGGAGGAGCCTAGTCAGAGTGGGTGGGGTCAGAGAGGAGGAGTATAGGCGGAGCCTGGGCAGAGAGGAGGGGTATAGGAGGAGCCTAGTCAGAGCTGGTGGGGTTAGAGAGGAGGGTTTCAGGAGGAACCTAGTCAGTGTGGGTGGGGTCAGAGAGGAGGAGTATAGGCGGAGCCTAGTCAGAGTGGGTGTGGTTAGTGAGCAACGGTTTGGGAGGAGCCGGCTCAGAGAGGAGAGGTATAGGAGAAGCCTAGTCAGAGTGGGTAGGGTCAGAGAGCAGAGGAAAAGGTGGAGGAGGATCCTGACTTATTATGGGGAACTGCAAATACTTTTTTACTGCACCCCCCCTATACTCTCTGATTGCTGTTGGGAGGGGGCAGTCAAAATTTGGGGGAGCAGTATTAAAAGGTGCTTGGGCGCAACGTGAAGGCGAAGAGGTGCACAGAATGGCATGGCTTCCAGGTACTTTTTGGGGGGCTACCATTAGTTTTTATTGCTCTGATCCTCCCTCATGGGGTGTACCCCAAATGGTTAGGGGGAACGGGGGGCAAGAAGCTGTTTGACTGTTTCTATTACCAACAGGGGTCACCATACGATTCTGCTGCAGTTATGGTATTCAAAGGTAAAACAAGGAGCATTTGGCTGTATTTTTGCAGGTGGGGTGCCCCAAAAATGTTACTGCCAGCAGCAGCAGCTCCCTTCCTCCCCACCCTGCAGATTGGTATAGGTACCTTTAGGAAATTTCTGTTGAAAACAGAGGCTATAGCGAATCGCGCTACAAAATCTGAGAGCACTAACACTTGCTAAATAAAGGTGTCATCGGAGTATACGAATGGGGCAGGGAGGGGCTACTGTTGCAATTGCTTTGGTCGGTCATAGTGAATAACCTCCGCATGCAAATAGGCAGAAGTGTGAGGATTGGCAGTGTCTGTAGAGAATTTTGGCATGCTCATCAGTTGATTTTTTTCCTCCTTACATTGGCTATGAACTACAGAGGAAAGGCCTGGCCTTACTGTTGGGCAAAACATGTATTTATGATTTTAAGAAGTGTAGTCTGGCTGTACTGAGAGGGCCTGTACAGTACGTTAAATGCCTGTATACCCCTGCAATGTGCATCCAACTGTCACTTGAGATTGAACAGCGAACGAAGCAGCTGGGTTACTGACTGAATGTAAATCGAAGGCACATAGGAAGAAATGGTTGGGATCTTTTCTCTCCAACCGTTTCTACCAAGTCTGGGAAGGGGCAGAGCAGTCTTCCCTATTCCCTCTTCAATGTGGAGTCCCTCAGGGCTCATCGTTGAGCCCTACTTTGTTCAATGCATATATGACTCCACTTGAAAGAGTGGTAGCCCCCTCGGGGTTGAAGATCATCAGCTATGCTGATGATACTCAGCTGGTGGTGGGCCTCACTCAGCTGGCGGAACAACTCAACTTGTTGCATGACTGCCTGGCTAATGTCTACCAATGGATGTCCAACTCGGCTCTGAAGCTCAATGGAGGAAAAACTGAGTTGATGCTCTTGGGCAACTCCAGTCCCTCCATCATTGCCAGCTGTTGGCCCCGGTCTCTTGGCGACCCTCCATCTCCCAAGAAGGAGATCAAGTCCTTGGGAGTATGGTTGGAGGAAGATCTGTCCTTCAGGACCCACGCCAGAAAGACCGCGGGGGTTTGCTTCGGTCTACTGAAGTCAGCCCGAAAGGTACTCCCACTGCTTCCGGATCCAGCTAAGAAGCTTTTGATGCGTGGTTTAATCCTTTCAAGGCTTGACTTTGGTAATGCCCTGTTTCTTGGTGCCCCTGAAGCCACCTTTAAAACCCTCCAACAGGTGCAAAATGCAGCTGCCAGAGTTTTGATGGAGATCCCTAGAAGGCAGTCCGCTGCCCCGGCCCTGAAAGCACTTCACTGGCTCCCTGTTAAGGAGCGGGTGAAATTCAAGGCGTTGTGTACGGCCCATAAAATTCTACATGGCAAAGGCCCCCCCATCCTTTTTAATATGGCCCGTCCTTATAAACCTCCACGCCTTTTGCGCTCAGACCAGCAACATCTTCTGCAATCTGCGAGAGTCAGGAGAGCTCGGACTGGGGGCAGGCGCTTCTCGGTACAGGTGGCATCTCTGTGGAATTCTCTGCCCCTTAAGATTCGCTCAGAGCACAAGATCCTAGTATTTAGGAAACTTCTTAAAACCAACTTGTTTCCACAGTAGTGAGTTATCGAGTTCCTCCTTCTTTGGTCTGTTGCGCCGGGATGCCCCCGGGTAAGCTGAGCGCATTACAAATTTCATATAATAATAATAATAATAATAATAATAAGGGTGTTTGTGGTCACTCAAATGATTACAACCTGGTTGATGCACTACCAAAGCTGGGGTACCAGGATGGAACATTTGAGGGATATTGAGATGGTGGTGTCCAGAGGTCAAAATATGTTTCAGAGACACAGAGGTACTGCAGTCCTGGTCCCACATTGGGGGTAGGCAAAAGTCCCTGCTAAAGATTTCTGTCCAACTGTTACCACATTTTGTGCAGCCTGGCTCCCTCTGTAACGATTCCCCAGTGTCTTTCGATCCTACAGATGACTGTAGCAAACTTCCCAAATTTTTTCTTGGCCTCATACTCCCAAAGGAGTGCCTGATATTTGCCAGCCTAACGATACTCACATTCTGGGAAAAACCTCACTTACCATGCATATTTATGTACCACACAAGGCAAATCCTTACAATTGCAGAACATCATATCGCACTTGTCATCTTTGAGGTACTGTAAGTATTTGGATTTGAGGGAAATGTTCATCCTTGCTTGCTCGCTCCCATCTGAAGTCTATGGCACTGCTGTTCCTTTTTCACATGTCCCTTCAAAGAGACAAGTGACACACAGACTCAATCACTCAGCAAACATATATGCTTTGACGTTTTCATCTTGCTGTTTACCTTCCAAATATTCCCCCTTCACCATAAATACAGGCCTGCCATTCCTCATCCCCTCAGTCAACGCAGTCCTTCACTCCTTAGGCCCTGCAAGACCACCATGAACAAGATTCATGTCAGCAAGCAGAAGAAAAGCCTCAGTGTGGTCTGTTGTTCATACTGCTGCCCTCTAGTAACACTTCATGGCAACTGCAACATAATAATGGGACTGAGAAGAGGGCTGTCCTATGCAAATAATATCCTCCCATGCATGCTTTCTTCTGAGACGGTCGGCGGCTTGTGCTGTGATACCGCCTCCAACATATGGTCTTCAACCTAATTTTAAAAAAGCCCACCTGCCTTAGACAAAGCATTTTGCCACTCGAAGGAAGCACATGGGGACATCACCCTCATTTAGCAGGGTCCTAAATTGCCTGCTGTCAGCCTGTGTACAGAACAAGGGCGTTCGTGGGTGTTTGTGAGCGTTCGTCAAAGGAAGGAGGTGGGTGATTAATTCACAGTGCCAGGGCAGGCCCAGCCCAGCGCAGCCCAGCCCGGCACAGCTCACTGCTGTGGAGGTCCAGTCCTTCACATCCTGCAGAAGGCATGATGCAGACCTACTAGAGCAAAGGCTTGACTCTGCCCTTGTCTGTCTCTTAAAGGAAACAATATTTCTAGCTTCTTATTGCACCTAATAAATGGACTCTAGCTTGCCTCAAACTTGACCCATCATTTCATTAGCCAGAGCTCATACTTGACCTTTATTTCTATCCAAGCTCACTGGCACCATACCCCTGATTTGAGCGAGTGGCTCACACCAAAATGAAAAATCACCATCATCCAACCTATTTTACAATAAGTGTAGCACCTTCCTGCCATTCTTGTGCTCAGTTATAACCCCCAATATCACAATTGCACTCTGCAATTCACCAAACGTAAAGGACAAAGAATGAAGACATTGATAAAGGAAGATAAGGACTTGTCCCTATTGCACCTACTTGAGAAATAGGGTGGTTGGTAGAAGGTCATGAGGGAAAACATTTGAAATTTTGGGACACACATGCCAAAAAGAGTGTCCACTTTTCTCCTCTGTTATAAAGTAAAAAAAAGATTCGCAAAAAAAAACACATTCTCTTTTTGAAAATTTCCACCTTGGGATACCTCTACAGCATTGGCAGGATTCGAACCCTGGCCTGTGAGGGCTGTCCCCACCAAAGGTACAAGACTTACCTTTGAGCTATAGCTCCTTGGTGGTCTAGAGGATTGCAGTAGTAACTATAAGCAACATGCAGGTCTTGGTGTCCTTCCCTGCGGCTTCCATTGCACATGAAAAGGATGACCATGACATAAGGACAATTCGATAGGCTACTTACATGGGAACCAGTGTGGACCAGTGGGTAAGTGCCTGCCTTCCATCCAACCAGGGTTCAAATCCCGGGTTCGGCACCAGGTGACTGATGGTGGCAGAGGAAAGTTGGAGGTGGTCCTAAATGGCCAATTGGTAAGTAAAATGCATCTGTGTGTTGTGTAAGAGTGGAATGAGGGATTGCAGATTGGTTGGCAAGTAAAATAGGTGTGGCCTGGACAGAGACAGGTGAAAGAAAGTAAACAGGTGTTGTGTGTAGGAGGAGGAGCCTAGTCAGATTGGGTGGGGTCAGAGAGGAGGGGTTCACGAGGAGCCTAGGAGGAGCCTAGTCAGAGTGGGTGGGGTCAGAGAGGAAGAGTATAGGTGGAGCCTAATCAGAGTGGGTGGGGTTAGAGAGGAACGGTTTGGGAGGAGCTGGGTCAGAGAGGAGAGGTATAGGAGGAGCCTAGTCAGAGAGGAGGGGTATAGGAGGAGCCTAGTCAGAGTGGGTAGGGTCAGAGAGCAGAGGAATAGGTGGAGGAGGATCCTGACTTATTATGGGGAACTGCACCCCCCCTATACTCTCTGATTGCTGTTGGGAGGGGGCAGTCAAAATTTGGGGGAGCAGTATTAAAAGGTGCTTGGGCGCAACGTGAAGGCGATGAGGTGCACAGAATGGCATGGCTTCCAGGTACTTTTTGGGGGGCTACCATTAGTTTTTATTGCTCTGATCCTCCCTCATGGGGTGTACCCCAAATGGTTAGGGGGAACGGGGGGGCAAGAAGCTGTTTGACTGTTTCTATTACCAACAGGGGTCACCATACGATTCTGCTGCAGTTATGGTATTGAAAGATAAAACAAGGAGCATTTGGCTGTATTTTTGCAGGTGGGGTGCCCCAAAATGTTACTGCCAGCAGCAGCAGCCCCCTTCCTCCCCACCCTGCAGATTGGTATAGGTACCTGTAGGAAATTTCTGTTGAAAACAGAGGCTATAGCGAATCGCGTTACAAAATCTGAGAGCACTAACACTTGCTAAATAAAGGTGGCATCGGAGTATACGAATGGGGCAGGGAGGGGCTACTGTTGCAATTGGTTTGGTGGGTCATAGTGAATAACCTAAGCATGCAAACAGGCAGAAGTGTGAGGATTGGCAGTGTCTGTAGAGAATGTTGGCATGCTCATCAGTTGATTTTTTTCCTCCTTACGTTGGCTATGAACTACAGAGGAAAGGCCTGGCCTTACTGTTGGGCAAAACATGTATTTATGATTTTAAGAAGTGTAGTCTGGATGTACTGAGAGGGCCTGTACAGTACGGTAAATGCCTGTATACCCCTGCAATGTGCATCCAACTGTCACTTGAGATTGAACAGCAAACGAAGCAGCTGGGTTACTGACTGAATGTAAATGGAAGGCACATAGGAAGGGTGTTTGTGGTCACTCAAATGATTGAAACCTGGTTGATGCACTACCAAAGCTGGGGTACCAGGGGGGAACATTTGAGGGATATTGAGATGGTGGTGTCCAGAGGTCAAAATATGTTTCAGAGACACAGAGGTACTGCGGTCCTGGTCCCACATTGGGGGTAGACAAAAGTCCCTGCTAAAGATTTCTGTCCAACTGTTACCACATTTTGTGCAGCCTGGCTCCCTCTGTAACGATTCCCCAGTGTCTTTCGATCCTACAGATGACTGTAGCAAACTTCCCAAATTTTTTCTTGGCCTCATACTCCCAAAGGAGTGCCTGACATTTGCCAGCCTAACGATACTCACATTCTGGGAAAAACCACACTAACCATGCATATTTATGTACCACACATGGCAAATCATTACAATTTCAGAACATCATATCACACTTGTCATCTTTGAGGTACTGTAAGTATTTGGATTTGAGGGAAATATTTATCCTTGCTTGCTCTCTCCCATCTGAAGTCTATGGCACTGCTGTTCCTTTCTCACATGTCCCTTCTGTGAGAAGTTGGCCTGGTATATAATGCTCACTAATTCTTAGTGATCACTTTGTACCATGCCAAGCAACCCTTATGATGATGGTTGTAATTCAACCTTGTAGACCAGTTATCCTAGTGGTAACGTGGACAAAGCAGTCTTAGGCTAAACTCTGAAAGGCATGTGAAGCCAGCTGTTATACCATACACAACCCCCTTGAATACCAAATAAAAGGGACACCACACAGATATATATTGAAAATATATATTGATTTATTAACTATAAAATCCCCTGGACTCTTTATGAGCACAGAAGCACAAGCATTAAATCACAAGACAGTTTAAAATACACAAAAGTTGCACAATATGGATGAGCCCTAGGGGCCACCTAAACCATATACTAAGAAAGTGGTATAAGAGATACCAATAGGAAAGGGAACAGGCCTAGGGCCTTGGGAATCGCTGGAGCTATTCGAGACTAGCAATGATTAAGTCGGGAAAGGCCCACGGGACTCGGGTGCAGTGTTCAAAGTGCACGCACTTTCCAATGCAAAGTCTATGGTGCGTAAAAAGTACAAAGTTAGAAAGTTAGGAACCTTCCGAGTGACCTACCGAGCTGAAACTTAAGACACAGGCCCTTGAGATGTGTACCAGTGCAGGAGCACCGGCGGAGCTGAGTTACCTCACCCACAGGAAGCGGGTGCACAGGGTCGAAGTAGTGTCGGGTTTCGTCACGCTGGTCGATGGTGCTTGGAGCTGAAGATGCTGCAGGCGGCTCGAGGTGAAGAGTTCCGGTGGATCCAAGGGTGGATCTGAAGATGTGAAGACCTGAAAGCAGAGGGGACAGTGTTCAAAGTCACTAGCCAGTGACTACCGTGGAACCAGATTGGAACCAGGCGATGTCGGGTGCAAACAGGCGTTGTCGGGTAGCTTCTTTCTGCAGCCACGTGGATACCCGGGGTCGTGGACGTCCAGGAGTCGGTCACTAGCTGTCCTACATAGGCTTCTAGCTGTTGGCGGTGTCGGCAACCTGATCGGAGCAAACAGGCCTTGGCAAATGCAAGCCACGCAGACGTTGAAAGATGCTTATCACTCAGAGCAGCAAGGTCATAGCGGGTGCTCCTTTTTACAGGAGCTGGGTTAGGTCTGGAGCAACCAGACCTGCTGTGTAAATCGTCGGTTTCGTTGCCAAGATGGCCGCTGACCACGTGGCTAGTGGCCGGGATGGCGTGTCGAGTGGCACAATGCAAAAGGGCCCCACGCAGATCGTGGAGATGCTGGAGGGCTGATCTTCGGTGCAAGGGCTGCTCGGTGGTGGGGGTTCTCAGTCCCCAAAGCACAACGTCGAGGATGCCTCAGAAGCTGCGCAGTCAGCTTTTCAAGTGTCTTCCAAGAGGTCCGGTCCCACATCACTCGGTGCCTCCACGGGTCCCTTCTTTGCAGGGACTGTGGATCGGGCTCTGAGAGGTCTGGGAGTCTGGTTCTTGTCGGGCTCTGGGCTCGGGCTCCGGCGGGAGGCGGCGGCAAAGCAGACGTCGAGTTGCTGGTTGGTACCTGTGTTCACAGGGTGGCCACTCCTACGCCACAAGGGAGATTCTCTTCAGTCTTCTGTGCAGCAGAATGTCGAAGTCCAGTCTTCTTCTTCGTGTAAAGTTGATTCAGGATGATCTGCTGTGCAATGGCACTGCCCCCACTCTTATTCCCAATCTGAGGGGTGGATCACCTACTAGGTCCCTCCTCTGGGAGGAACCAGGAAGGGGGGCGGTTACACCCCCTTTCCTTTGTCCAGTTCCGCGCCAAGCCTGGGTCTGGAAAGTCCCAGGACCGGTTTGGACTGGCCTATGCACGGGAACACCTTGTGTGCCCCGGGCATGTCTGATTCTATTCAGCCCTGTCCTACCCAATACACAAAACCCTGTCTGGGGTGGTGCTCGCACCTCCCAAGGCAGGAAACCCTTTGTCCAGGCCACCATCTGCCGAGTTTCGGTCAGCAGCAGGAGGCCAGACTCGTGTCTGTGGTGGCAGCATCCATTTTGTGATGCTGAGGCTCTGTTTAACTTTAACCGGGGTTAAGGCTACACACATGTCGTGTCCCTCTAGAAGGGTGGAATGCTATCCCCGTCGCCAGAATTGGCAAGGGGATAGTATTCCAATTCGTATGACACCTTACTCGACATGTTTTGATAAAGCCAAACCAAAGATAGCAAATAACCGCGAGGATTATAATGCACTTAAGAGTATATGGTATGGCAATATCCCGGAACAGCTTAGGGAGTGGTTCCCGACAGCTGCAGACAGGCTCAGCTCATGCTAGAGCACCATCTCACAGATTTCCAAGCACTCTGCCTCCAGGATTGATGAGGCCTTCCATAGGAGTGGCTGATAGGAACATATGTGTCCAGTTTAGGGTTAGGCACAGACATACTGTACCTAAGTAAGAGGTGATTACACCAACTTACCCCAGCTGAGTGATCAGCCAGTTGTGTCAAATATGGAGGCCAGGCCAGGGGTGGCATAATACATGCTGCAGCCCCTGGTAGGCCTTGGATACACCTATGCCCTGGGTACCTAGGGTACACTACTACAGGGGCTCATAAGGTGAACCTAGTTCCAATTCGTAATGCACCTAAAGTGCATTGGCAGTAATTTAGAGAGAGAACAGCAGGCTGTGGGTCTGATTAGCAGGCCCACAGCCATATTAAGTCAGAAACCAGTGAAGCAAAAAGCAAAAATTTGGGGTGACCATAGGATAGCAGACCCTACTCTCCTACATAACCCCCCCCAAACGCAGGGACATTAGGCTAACCTTGACCAGTTGTGTCTTCATGTTCTAAGTGGAAGTACCTGGAGAGACCATCTGCGTTGCCATGGTCAGTCCCTGGGCGGTGCTCCACTGTAAAGTCCATCCCCTGTAGGGAAATGGACCACCTGAGTAGTTTGGGGTTTTCACCCTTCATCTGATTAAGCCATAAGAGGGGCTTATGGTCGGTCTGAATCTTGAAGTGAGTACCAAACAAGTATGGCCTCAACTTCTTCCGGGCCCACACCACAGCAAAGGCCTCCCTCTCTATAGCTGACCAACGTTTCTCTCTGGGGGTCAGCCTTCTGCTAATGAAAGCAATGGGCTGGTCCTGGCCATCTACATTAAGCTGTGAAAGCACTGCTCCCACTCCCAACTCAGAAGCATCTGTTTGGACAATGAACTCTCTTGAGTAGTCAGGACTCTTCAGGATAGGTGCAGAGCACATGGCCTTCTTCAGGTCATCAAATGCCTTTTTGACAGATTTCTGTCCACTGAACCTTTTTGGGCATCTTCTTGGATGTCAGATCATTAAGAGGAGTCACAATGGACCCATAGTTCTTAACAAACTTCCTGTAGTACCCAGTCAGGCTCAAGAAAGCTCTGACCTGAGTCTGGGTGGTTGGAGGGGACCATTCCTTGATGGTCTCGATCTTACTCTCCAGTGGTTGAACTTGGCCTCCACCTACAAGGTGGCCCAGGTATACAACCTTACTCTGCCCTATCTGGCACTTTGTTGCCTTGATAGTGAGGCCTGCCTTCTGCAGAGCCTCAAGTGCTTCCTTCAGGTGGACAAGGTGATCCTCCCAGGTGGAGCTAAAGACAGCAATATCATCCAGATAAGCTGCACAAAAGTCATCCAACCCAGTAAGGACTTGATTCACCAACATTTGGAAGGTGGCAGGTGCATTTTTCAAACCAAAGGGCATTACCACAAACTGATAATGCCCACTAGGGGTAGAAAATGCTGTTTTGGCTTTAGACTCCTCAGCTAACCTGATTTGCCAGTAGCCAGCTGTCAAGTCAAATGTGCTCAAATATTTGGCAGAAGCCAACTTGTCAATGAGCTCATCTGCCCTTGGAATAGGGTGTGCATCTGTCCTGGTGACAGCATTGAGTCCTCTGTAATCCACACAGAACCTCATCTCTCTCTTGCCATCTTTGGTGTGAGGTTTGGGGACCAGAACCACTGGGCTAGCCCAGGGGCTCTCTGAAGGCTCAATGATACCTAATTCCAGCATCTTTTGCACCTCAGTCTTTATACAGTCCCTGACGTGGTCAGGTTGCCTGTAAATCTTGCTCTTTACAGGAAGACTGTCACCAGTGTCCACCACATGTGTACACCAGTTAGTCTGACTGGGTGTCAATGAGAACATATGCCTGTATGCCTGTAGAACTTGTCTGCAGTCATGTTGCTGATGTTCAGTGAGGCTGCCACCTAAGGCCACACCATCAACTGAGCCATCCTCAGGGTTCTGAGTGAGCAGGTCTGGGAGAGGGTTACTCTCTTCCTCCTGTCCCTCATCTGTAGCCATGAGCAAGCCCAATTCTGCCCTGCTGACATATGCCTTCAATCTGTTTACATGGAGCACCCTGTGGGGGCTCCTGGGAGTTCCTAGGTCCACCAAGTAGGTAACCTCTCCCTTCTTCTCCAGAATTGTATGGGGTCCAGACCATTTGTCTTGGAGTGCTGCTGGAGCCACTGGCTCCAACACCCATACCTTCTGTCCAGGCTGAAATTCAACAAGGACAGCCTTTTGGTCATGCCAAGCTTTCTGTAATTCTTGGCTAGCCTCAAGGTTTTTGGATGCCTTTTCCATGTACTCTGCCATCCTGGAGCGGAGACCAAGTACATAGTCCACTATGTCTTGCTTAGGCTTTTTGAGAGGTAACTCCCATCCTTCCTTCACCAGACACAGGGGTCCTCTTACAGGGTGCCCAAACAACAATTCAAAGGGGCTGAAGCCAACCCCCTTTTGAGGGACCTCTCTGTAAGCAAACAAAAGGCAGGGCAGTAGGATGTCCCATCTTCACCTGAGCTTTTCAGGTAATCCTTTAATCATGCCCTTTAGGGTCTTGTTCAATCTCTCAACAAGCCCATTGCATTGTGGGTGATAAGGAGTGGTGAACTTGTAGTTGACACCACATTCCTTCCACATAGCTGTCAAATATCCTGACATGAAGTTGGCATCTCTATCAGATATTACCTCCTTAGGAAACCCCACTCTGGAGAAAACTCCAAGTAAGGCCCTGGCCACAACAGGAGCTGTTGTGGTCCTAAGTGGAATTGCCTCTGGGTACCTGGTGGCATGATCCACTACCACCAGTATGAATCTGTGCCCAGATGCTGTAGGGGGATCCATTGGACCAACAATATCAATCCCCACTCTTTCAAAGGGAACCCCCACCACAGGTAGTGGTATCAGGGGGGCCTTTGTTGTTCCACCTGCTTTACCACTGGCTTGGCAGGTTTCACAGGAGCGACAAAACTCCTTGGTGTCTTCAGACATGTGAGGCCAGTGAAAGTGAGGGACAAGCCTGTCCCAGGTCTTGTTCTGGCCTAAGTGTCCTGCTAGAGGAATATCATGGGCTAAGGTGAGAAGGAAACCCCTAAATTGCAGAGGTATAACCAACCTCCTGGTTGCACCAGGCTTGGGGTCTCTACCCTCTGTGTAAAGGAGTCCTTCATCCCAATAAACTTTATGGGCACCTTCAGCATTCCCAGCAGCCTCAGCAGCAGCCTGCTGTCTGAGGGGTTCAAGAGAAGGACAGGTTAACTGAGCCTGCCCCAAGTCTGCCCTAGAAGGTCCCCCTGTCCCTAGAAACTCAACCTGATCAGGTTCAAGCTCTTCAGAGACAGTTCCTTCAGGGGTCTCAAGATCAGTTTCCTGTGAAGCCTGATCCTCACTTGCAGGCAGTTGGGAAGGCACAGCCTTAACCCTCCGGTTCTTTCTCTTGGAAGGTGCTTGGTCCATTGTTCCAGGATCCAAGACCTGAGGTTCAGAGAGGCACCTTTTGGCCTGTGACCTGGTCACAGCAAGGACATGTGATGATATCCCTAATATCTCTGCATGAGTCCTGTACTCAACTTCTGACCATAGAGAGTTCTCCAGGTCATTGCCCAACAAACATTCTACTGGGAGATCAGCACTAACCACAACTCTTTTTAGGCCAGTTACCCCTCCCCAGGAAAAGTTAACAAGTGCCACACTATGTGTAGTAGTGACATTGCTGGCATTGGTCACCAGGTAATCATCGCCTGGCATGTATTGTCCAGGGTCCACAAAGTTAGGTGTCACCATAGTGACACTGGCACATGTGTCCCTGTAAGCTTGAGCCACTTTATTGTTGATCAAAGGCGTCTGTCTGTATTTGCCCAGATTACTGGGGCTTATGTCAGGGGCCAAATCTATGTCCCCTTCACAAATCAGAACAGCCTGTGTAAGGGTTCTGACTAGGTCAGAATCTCCTTCAGTTCCCAAAGTGATACCCACTAATCCCTTGGTTTGAGGACCAGCACTGCTAACTGTATTAGTGGGTGCAGGTGCCTTAGGGGCTGCAGTGCTGGGGGCTCCACCCTTTTTACACTCACTTGTCCAGTGAGAGGTGTTCTTACAAGTTTTACACCAGGGTTTCTTCTGACCTTCTTTCTTCTTCTTCTTGGAAGTTTGGGACCCACCCTCTGTCTCAGTTTGGGGCCCTGTTGAAGACTTCTGGTCTTTAGCTTTCTGCTCCCCACCCTTCTGGTCTGTTTTCTTCTGGTCACCACCCTGGTTCTGGTTCTGGTTCATTTGCTTAACTCTGGTTCTTACCCATTTATCTGCCCTCTTTCCCAATTCTTGGGGAGAGGTCAAATCTGAGTCAACCAAATGTTGATGCAACTGCTGGTTCTGACAATTATTTAAAATTTGTTCTCTCATCAGCAAATTATACAATCCTTCATAGTCTGTAACCTTGCTTCCCAGCAACCATCCCTCCAGAGCCTTAGTGGCACACTCAACAAATTCAGACCAGTCCTGAGTCTGTGTCTTCTGGGTATCTCTGAACATTAACCTGTACTGTTCAGTGGTTAAGCCTAACCCATCAATCAGAGCACTCTTCAGGACCAGGTAGTTTCTAGAATCCCCATCACTAACTGTGAGGAGTCTGTCTCGGCCTCTACCTTCAAAGGAGAGCCACAAGATTGCTGCCCACTGCTCCTGAGGGATCTGCTGTACTCTGCAGGCTCTCTCCATTGCAGTAATCCATTTATGGATATCATCCCCAGCTTTGTAGGGGGGCACAATCTTACTCAGGTTTCTGTTATCAAAAGACCTGTCTTTATCCTTGTGAATATTGCTGCCACCAGTGGGTTCTATTACCCCACTCTCTCTAGGCTGTCTTGCTCTAGCAAGTTTCTCTTGGGCCAGGGCAATCTCTAACTCTTGTCTCTGGACTCTCAATTCAGCCTCTCTAATTTGAGATTCTCTCAATTTGGTCTCATGTTCCCTTCTCTGAGGGCTAGTCATCACCCTTCTGGAGTGACCATGAGAACCTCTAGAAGCATGGGAGTTGTCAGAGTCACCTGAGTGAGTCCTTCTCCTCCTAGGCTTCTGGTTAAGTCCACCTGGGGGTCTGAATGGGTTGTTACCAGATTCATTCCCAAGTTGGCTTAAGTTAGCCTGGTTCAGTCTGCTGACCAGCACCTGACAATTTCTGTCATCATCTGACTCACTGCTTTCCACCTCTTCCTCTTCTTCCTCTTCCTCTTCCTCCTCATCTACTTGAGGAGCTCCAGTGGTGGAGGCTTCCTCATCTACCAGGATGATAGGACCAGGGGTGTCTACAGTGTCATCCTCTGAAGGATGGCCTCCTTCAGCATTCCCTGTGGGGTTTGCCTTAGAGGGCTTTAGAGTCTCAGACTGGTCTAAGAGCTCTCTTAGGTGGTCTGTAGTAGGGGAAGGCCCTGTCTTCAGACCCCTTAAGACACAAAGCTGTCTTAATTTCTTAAAGGAGAAAATAGCAAATTTGGATGGTGCCCTTGGAGGGTCACTCTCAACAGGGATGTTCCCAGTGGAACCCTCTGCTCCAGACATTGCTCTAGTGTGGGTGGATGTGTTGCAATCTACCTACACTGGTGTTTACCTACTAAACCTATCTAGTAGTTGTAGCTAGGGTGTGCTACTCCCTTTGCTCTACAACAACTAAGTTCAGTAGCACTTACGTATACTAGTCTTGTTTTATATGTACCTAGCAGGTACCTGTATGATCTTTCAAATGATAATCTCAAAGATTGTAATGGTAAAACAACAGCAAGCTCAGATCCCAATCCGCTGCTCACCAATGTGAGAAGTTGGCCTGGTATATAATGCTCACTAATTCTTAGTGATCACTTTGTACCATGCCAAGCAACCCTTATGATGATGGTTGTAATTCAACCTTGTAGACCAGTTATCCTAGTGGTAACGTGGACAAAGCAGTCTTAGGCTAAACTCTGAAAGGCATGTGAAGCCAGCTGTTATACCATACACAACCCCCTTGAATACCAAATGAAAGGGACACCACACAGATATATATTGAAAATATATATTGATTTATTAACTATAAAATCCCCTGGACTCTTTATGAGCACAGAAGCACAAGCGTTAAATCACAAGACAGTTTAAAATACACAAAAGTTGCACAATATGGATGAGCCCTAGGGGCCACCTAAACCATATACTAAGAAAGTGGTATAAGAGATACCAATAGGAAAGGGAACAGGCCTAGGGCCTTGGGAATTGCTGGAGCTATTCGAGACTAGCAATGATTAAGTCGGGAAAGGCCCACGGGACTCGGGTGCAGTGTTCAAAGTGCACGCACTTTCCAATGCAAAGTCTATGGTGCGTAAAAAGTACAAAGTTAGAAAGTTAGGAACCTTCCGAGTGACCTACGGAGCTGAAACTTAAGACACAGGCCCTTGAGATGTGTACCAGTGCAGGAGCACCGGCGGAGCTGAGTTACCTCACCCACAGGAAGCGGGTGCACAGGGTCGAAGTAGTGTCGGGTTTCGTCACGCTGGTCGATGGTGCTTGGAGCTGAAGATGCTGCAGGCGGCTCGAGGTGAAGAGTTCTGGTGGATCCAAGGGTGGATCTGAAGATGTGAAGACCTGAAAGCAGAGGGGACAGTGTTCAAAGTCACTAGCCAGTGACTACCGTGGAACCAGATTGGAACCAGGCGATGTCGGGTGCAAACAGGCGTTGTCGGGTAGCTTCTTTCTGCAGCCACGTGGATACCCGGGGTCGAGGACGTCCAGGAGTCGGTCACTAGCTGTCCTACATAGGCTTCTAGCTGTTGGCGGTGTCGGCAACCTGATCGGAGCAAACAGGCCTTGGCAAATGCAAGCCACGCAGACGTTGAAAGATGCTTATCACTCCCTGTGTAAATCGTCGGTTTCGTTGCCAAGATGGCCGCTGACCACGTGGCTAGTGGCCGGGATGGCGCGTCGAGTGGCACAATGCAAAAGGGCCCCACGCAGATCGTGGAGATGCTGGAGGGCTGATCTTCGGTGCAAGGGCTGCTCGGTGGTGGGGGTTCTCAGTCCCCAAAGCACAACGTCGAGGATGCCTCAGAAGCTGCGCAGTCAGCTTTTCGAGTGTCTTCCAAGAGGTCCGGTCCCACGTCACTCGGTGCCTCCACGGGTCCCTTCTTTGCAGGGACTGTGGATCGGGCTCTGAGAGGTCTGGGAGTCTGGTCCTTGTCGGGCTCTGGGCTCGGGCTCCGGTGGGAGGCGGCGGCAAAGCAGACGTCAAGTTGCTGGTTGGTACCTGTGTTCACAGGGTGGCCACTCCTAGGCCACAAGGGAGATTCTCTTCAGTCTTCTGTGCAGCAGAATGTCGAAGTCCAGTCTTCTTCTTCGTGTAAAGTTGATTCAGGATGATCTGCTGTGCAATGGCACTGCTCCCACTCTTATTCCGAATCTGAGGGGTGGATCACCTACTAGGTCCCTCCTCTGGGAGGAACCAGGAAGGGGGGCGGTTACACCCCTTTCCTTTGTCCAGTTCCGCACCAAGCCTGGGTCTGGAAAGTCCCAGGACCGGTTTGGACTGGCCTATGCACGGGGACACCTTGTGTGCCCCGGGCATGTCTGATTCTATTCAGCCCTGTCCTACCCAATACACAAAACCCTGTCTGGGGTGGTGCTCGCACCTCCCAAGGCAGGAAACCCTTTGTCCAGGCCACCATCTGCCGAGTTTCGGTCAGCAGCAAGAGGCCAGACTTGTGTCTGTGGTGGCAGCATCCATTTTGTGATGCTGAGGCTCTGTTTAACTTTAACCGGGGTTAAGGCTACACACATGTCGTGTCCCTCTAGAAGGGTGGAATGCTATCCCCGTCGCCAGAATTGGCGAGGGGATAGTATTCCAATTCGTATGACACCTTACTCGACATGTTTTGATAAAGCCAAACCAAAGATAGCAAATAACCGCGAGGATTATAATGCACTTAAGAGTATATGGTATGGGAATATCCCGGAACAGCTTAGGGAGTGGTTCCCGACAGCTGCAGACAGGCTCAGCTCATGCTAGAGCACCATCTCACAGATTTCCAAGCACTCTGCCTCCAGGATTGATGAGGCCTTCCATAGGAGTGGCTGATAGGAACATATGTGTCCAGTTTAGGGTTAGGCACAGACATACTGTACCTAAGTAAGAGGTGATTACACCAACTTACCCCAGCTGAGTGATCAGCCAGTTGTGTCAAATATGGAGGCCAGGCCAGGGGTGGCATAATACATGCTGCAGCCCCTGGTAGGCCTTGGATACACCTATGCCCTGGGTACCTAGGGTACACTACTACAGGGGCTCATAAGGTGAACCTAGTTCCAATTCGTAATGCACCTAAAGTGCATTGGCAGTAATTTAGAGAGAGAACAGCAGGCTGTGGGTCTGATTAGCAGGCCCACAGCCACATTAAGTCAGAAACCAGTGAAGCAAAAAGCTAAAATTTGGGGTGACCATAGGATAGCAGACCCTACTCTCCTACACCTTCAAAGAGACAAGTGACACAGACTCAATCACTCAGCAAACATATATGCTTTGACATTTTCATCTTGCTGTTTACCTTCCAAATATTCCCCCTTCACCACAAATACAGGCCTGCCATTCCTCATCCCCTCAGTCAACGCAGTCCTTCACTCCTTAGGCCCTGCAAGACCACCATGAACAAGAATCATGTCAGCAAGCAGAAGAAAAGCCTCAGTGTGCTCTTTTGTTCATACTGCTGCCCTCTAGTAACACTTCATGGCAACTGCAGCATAAGAATGGGACTGAGAAGAGGGCTGTCCTATGCAAACAATATCCTCCCATGCATACTTTCTTCTGAGACGGTCGGCGGCTTGTGCCGTGATACCGCCTCCAACATATGGTCTTCAACCAAATTTTAAAAAAGCCCACCTGCCTTAGACGAAGGATGTTGCCACTCGAAGAAAGCACATGGGGACATCACCCTCATTTAGCAGGGTCCTAAATTGCCTGCTGTCAGCCTGTATACAGAACAAGGGCGTTCGTGGGCGTTCGTGAGCGTTCCTCAAAGGAAGGAGGTGGGTGATTAATTCACAGTGCCAGGGCAGGCCCAGCCCAGCGCAGCCCAGCCCGGCACAGCGCACTGCTGTGGAGGTCCATGCCTTCACATCCTGCAGCAGGCATGATGCAGACCTACTAGAGCAAAGGCTTGACTCTGCCCTTGTCTGTCTCTTAAAGGAAACAATCTTTCTAGCTTCTTATTGCACCTAATAAATGTACTCTAGCTTGACTCAAACTTGACTAATCATTTCATTAGCCAGAGCTCATACTTGACCTTTATTTCTATCCAAGCTCACTGGCACCAACCCCCTGATTTGAGCGAGTGGCTCACACCAAAATGAAAAATCACCATCATCCAACCTATTTTACAATAAGTGTAGCACCTTCCTCACATTATTGTGCTCAGTTATAACCCCCAATATCACAATTGCACTCTGCCATTCACCAAACGTAAAGGACAAAGAATGAAGACATTGATAAAGGAAGATAAGGCCTTGTCCCTATTGCACCTACTTGAGAAATAGGGCGGTTGGTAGAAGGTCATGAGGGAAAACATTTGAAATTTTGGGACACACATGCCAAAAAGAGTGTCCACTTTTCTCCTCTGTTACCAAGAAAAAAAAACTTAGCAAAAAAAATAAAACATTCACTTTTTGAAAATGTCCACCTTGGGATACCTCTACAGCATTGGCAGGATTCAAACCCTGGCCTGTGAGGCTGTCCCCACCAAAGGTACAAGACTTACCTTTGAGCTATAGCTCCTTGGTGGTCTAGAGGATTGCAGTAGTAACTATAAGCAACATACAGGTCTTTGTGTCCTTCCCTGCGGCTTCCATTGCACATGAAAAGGATGACCATGACATAAGGACAATTTGATAGGCTACTTACATGGAAACCAGTGTGGTCCAGTGGGTAAGTGCCTGCCTTCCATCCAGGCAACCAAGGTTCAAATCCCAGGTTCGGCACCAGGTGACTGATGGTGGCAGAGCAGAGGTAAGTTGGAGGTGGGCCTAAATGGCCAATTGGTAAGTAAAATGTGGCTGT
Source organism: Lissotriton vulgaris (assembly GCF_964263255.1). Classification (NCBI taxonomy): domain Eukaryota; kingdom Metazoa; phylum Chordata; class Amphibia; order Caudata; family Salamandridae; genus Lissotriton; species Lissotriton vulgaris. The sequence goes on along the minus strand of NC_141687.1, from coordinate 1,530,749,515 downwards.
GTGTTGTGTAAGAGTGGAATGAGGGATTGCAGATTAGTTGGTAAGTAAAATAGGTGTGGCCTGAACAGAGACAGGTGAAAGAAAGGGAACAGGTGTTGTGTGTAGGAGGAGGAGCCTAGTCAGATTGGGTGGGGTCAGAGAGGAGGGGTACAGGAGGAGCCTAGTCAGAGTGGGTGAGGTCAGAGAGGAGGAGTAAAGGCAGAGCCTGGGCAGAGAGGAGGGGTATAGGAGGAGCCTAGTCAGAGTGGGTGGAGTCAGAGAGAAGGAGTATAGGCGGAGCCTGGGCAGAGAGGAGGGGTTCAGGAGGAGCTGGGTCAGAGAGGAGGGGTATAGGAGGAGCCTAGTCTGCCCTGCCCAGCCCAGCACAGCGCACTGCTGTGGAGGTCCATTCCTTCACATCCTGCAGCAGGCATGATGCAGACCTACTAGAGCAAAGGCTTGACTCTGCCCTTGTCTGTCTCTTAAAGGAAACAATCTTTCTAGCTTCTTATTGCACCTAATAAATGGACTCTAACTTGCCTCAAACTTGACTAATCATTTCATTAACCAGAGCTCATATTTGACCTTTATTTCTATCCAAACCCCTGATTTGAGCGAGTGGCTCACACCAAAATGAAAAATCACCAGCATCTAACCTATTTTACAATAAGTGTAGCACCTTCCTCACATTCTTGTGCTCAGTTATAACCCCCAATATCACAATTGCACTCTGCCATTCACCAAACGTAAAGGACAAAGAATGAAGACATTGATAAAGGAAGATAAGGCCTTGTCCCTATTGCACCTACTTGAGAAATAGGGTGGTTGGTAGAAGGTCATGAGGGAAAACATTTGAAATTGGGAGGCAAGTGGCCATTTTGAATGCAGGCAGTGTTGTTAGGCCTGCAACCATTTTGCCTAGTTTTCAACCTTTATGCCCAGGGGTAGTGAGTCTTGCATGGGCCTAGTCTTTCTGTGGGGTATCTTGAATTTAAACATCATGGAGGGCATGGATGGAATGGGATTGTGCTGATTTTTCAGTGATTTTCGTTTTTTTGGGCTGTACTTGTGGCCTTTTCACCAGGGGTAGTGAGTCTTGCATGGGCCTATTCTTTCTGTGGGGTGTCTTGAACTTAAACATCATGGAGGGCATGGATGGAATGGGATTGTGCTGATTTTTCTGTGTTTTTTGATTTTTGGGGGTGTTCATAGGGAGGGACAGGCCATGTGGCTGGGGGACATTTTGAGTGCTGCTACATGCCCTGGCCATGTGCTGGGAGGCAAGTGGCCATTTTGAATGCAGGCAGTGTTGTTAGGCCTGCAACCATTTTGCCTAGTTTTCAACCTTTATGCCCAGGGGTAGTGAGTCTTGCATGGGCCTAGTCTTTCTGTGGGGTGTCTTGAACTTAAACATCATGGAGGGCATGGATGGAATGGGATTGTGCTGTTTTTTCTGTGTTTTTCGATTTTTGGGGGTGTTCATGGGGAGGGACAGGCCATGTGGCTGGGGGCCATTTTGAGTGCTGCTACATGCCCTGGCCATGTGCGGGGAGGCAAGTGGCCATTTTGAATGCAGGCAGTGTTGTTAGGCCTGCAACCATTTTGCCTAGTTTTCAACCTTTATGCCCAGGGGTAGTGAGTCTTGCATGGGCCTAGTCTTTCTGTGGGGTGTCTTGAATTTAAACATCATGGAGGGGCTGGATGGCTTGGGATTGTGCTGATTTTTCTGTGATTTTCTTTTTTTTGGCCTGTTGTTGTGGCCTTTTCACCAGGGGTAGTGACTAGTGAGTGTTGCATGGGCCTAGCCATTCTGTGGGGTGTCTTGAATGTAAGCATCATGGAGGGCATGGGATTGTGCTCATTTTTCTGTTTTTTTTCGATTTTTTTTGGGGGTGTATAACTGAACTGATGTTCCTCTGTCTTCCATTGCTTTTAGGTGCACAAGACTCAAGAGAACCACCAGTGCCAGGAAGAAGTCCTGCAGCGGTGTGTGTGCAGCATAACGTCACGCGACGTCACGTCTGGCCTCAGACAACTCTGCAACTCGTGCAACTGCGGCCTGCTGTTCTGACCTGCTCTGAAGAAGATGGCCCCAAAAAACGGTCTCCGTAGCTCCTCTAGCCAGAAAGTTGCTAGTAAGGAGCAGAAGAAGCAAGTTACCAAGGAGGCTGGTGTGCCGGCCGCCGCGTTTTTTGGGAGTAAAAAAAAAAGTACGCCTGCAGCAGCAGCGGGATCAGCTGGGGACCAAGCTGTGAGCAGCACCCCCGCTCCATTGGGCTCACTGCCTCCACCACCACACCAACTTAAGTCAAAGCCCTTGAGTGCTTCAGAGGCAGTCAGTGTACTTCTTCAATCACCATCGACCAGTGATGTTGGCTCATCGCAAGAAAGTAGCAGCAATGTCCCTGAATCAACACAGGTTGTTGTAACTCATCTGACAAGTGTTGAACAACCACAGCCGCAGCAACAACAACATGTGCAAGTACAAGCCCAAGTACATGTGGAAGGAGAGGCAGCGCAAGGAGATGCGCAAGCAGAGGTGCATGGAGGGTCACAAGTGCCCACAATAGTTGTTCCTCCCGAAGTAGGGGCACATCAGGAAATTGACAATCAAAAACCGAGGTATCATTTGAGGAAGCCACTCCTCCTGATGATCATTCATTGTCTTCCACATCCCTAGCAAGGAAAAGATCAAGGGGGGTGTCTACATCTTCTTCAAGCCCACCTCCTTCTGATGATCCCATTCTGGATGAAGATTGGGAACCATCATCACGGCAGTCTGAGAGTGAGGCACACCATGATCTGACAAAGATACCTAAGCGTAAAAGGAAGGTCGTCGAAAAACTCATAGCTATGGAGTGTGATGAGGCTCAACAAGAAGTGACGGATACTGCTGCTGATGAAGCTTCTCACGACGACGAGCCAGTCATCATAAAGGTCACTGCAGCCCCAGCGGGCATGCAGCAAAGAGACATTTTGACCCTATCCCGAGAAGCTGCTGAGCATGATGATGATGTTGACGAGGAGGCAATGGAAACACAACATTTATTGGATTTGGAGTTAACTAGTACACCAACACCTACCGCTTCCATATTTCTTCCTCGCAAGAAGGGACCTCCATCCACCTCGACCTCAATTAGTGGTGGTGAAAGTGCAAAACGTACTGAAGTTCGGCAATCCACATCCTCCACTTCATCTGGCATTAGCAGCAGGACCACCACCACCAGTATCGCCGCCTCCTCCGGCCCCCAAAGACATTTCAAGTCTGCAGTTTGGGACTTCTTTAGTGTTTGCCCAAAAAAGGAAAACGTAGCCATTTGTAGCATTTTTAAGCTTCGAGTTAGTCGTGGTAAGTTTGGTACCAACTATGGTACCGGAGGCCAGAGAGGTCATCTTAGGAGAACGCACGCTGTCCAATGGTTTGCGCACCTAGAGGCGATCAAGGAAGCCCGAATTGCACGTAATGAAAACGTTGATGTTTCATCTGATGATGACGAGGAGGAAGAAGACATGTCAAACACTTCACTTACACCCAGTACACCTGTCAGCAGCACACCCCATGTGAGCCACACTAAGAGTGTGGGAGAGAGTGAGACACCAATGCGAAAAAGTTCATCAGCGAGCGTAACTGGGTCGAAGATATCATCATCATTATCCCGTAAATCCTTGGTCCAGGGCAACATTAAAAAGATGTTGTTTACAGAAGCGCAATATGAACGCAACCACCCACTGACGCGTCTGTATAACACTAAGCTGGCTAAAATGCTAGCTCTGGACCTTCTCCCTTTTTCTTTTGTAGAAGGGGTTGGTTTTCTAGAATTAGTGGCAGCACTCTGCCCTAAATGGAAGGTTCCTAGCCGGTTCTATTTTGCCCGAGTTGCGGTTCCAGCACTACATGAAGATGTTCTGGAGGTGATTGGGGCAGCTTTGCAGAAGAGTGCTGTTCACACTATACATCTGACAACAGACATGTGGACCAGTGGCGCAGGCGCTGATTACATGTGCATCACTGCACACTGGGTCTCTTTTTCAGGGGTTAAAGCAAAGCTAAACGCAGGTGTTGACCCGGACAAAGTTTTTAAAGGTGCTCGGAAACATGCAACACTAGCCATGTTTGGTTTGGAGAAACATCACACAGCACAAAAGATTTTGGATGTGTTTAACACAAAGGTCCTTGACTGGCTGTCCCCAAAAAAATGGCAGGTTGGTTATGTTTCCACGGATAATGGCGCCAATGTAGTTAAGGCCATGCAGCTGGGTGACTATTTCAGATTGCCGTGTTTGGCGCACTGTATAAACTGGGTTGTCAAAAAATTCTTGAGTGATAAAGGCAGTGCAGCGTACAGGGTAGTGGACACCTGCCGAAAAATGTGCAAACATTTCAGCCATTCTTTTAAGGCCCGGAAGCATCTGAGGAGCCTGCTATATGAACGTCAAATGCCAGGGAAAGCACTCATCCAGGAGGTGGCAACACGTTGGAACTCAACCTCCTACATGCTTGAGCGTCTGTATGAGCAGTATACGGTACTCAATCACTATTTCTTAACACAGGGTACAGCTCAGAAGGAGGACCTGAGGATGGGTGCGGCGCAATGGGACATAGTTAAAAGCCTGACACGCATGCTTCATCCTTTTGAGTTCTTCACGCGTGCAGTCAGCAAGGAGGACTGTAATTTGGGAAAAGCTATCCCATTGTTGTACATGATGGAGCACCAACTGAAGGAGGTGTGTTCTGTGTTTCAAAAAGATGAAGAAAACCAAGACCCTTTTGTTCTGGCGGAGAAATTATTAGAGCACCTACAAGGTGATGAACGTCTTAAAATGATCCACTCAAACCAGCATTACATTTGTGCTACTATTCTGGATCCACGCTACAAAAAGGCGCTGGCAGGCCAAGCATTCTTTCCTTTTGCTGATGAAGATGTTACAAAGTACAAACAGTGGCTAGCCTCCTCAGCCAAGAGGTTTGAAAGAGAGCGGCAGTAAATTGAAGGAAAAGGCAGTACATCAGCATCAGCAGGCCATCCCCAGTCACAACAATCCACTTCTGCACCTGTGGCTGCGGCACAAGTGACCTCTCAGCCGTTAAAGAGACCGGCAACCGGATCATCTGCACCACCAGACACAACAGTAACATTGGAGGCTGAAGAGGATTGGCTAGCTCGGCTTGGGTTTGGTTCTCAAAAGGTCACAGCAACAGCTAAGCAAAGTGGAGGAACCTTGGAGGAGAACCTTGAGTCGATGGTGAAGGATTATCTGAATGACTCAACAGAGGTCTATGTTAATGCTGACCCATTGGCGTATTGGCATGGGAAAAAAGAATTGTGGCCACAGCTCTCCAACCTGGCTTTAAACTACTTGTCTTGCCCACTCGCAAGCGTGTCTTCTGAACGTGTTTTCAGTGCTGCTGGTGGCATTGTAACTTCCAAACGGAGCCGCCTCTCGCCCAAAAATGTGGAGAGGTTAACAATGATCAAGATGAATCAGCACCTCATACCACCAGATTACAGAGTACGAGAAAGCACGCCGGATGAAGACGAGGTGGACAGCAACATAGATGAGGGAATTTCTTCTCTGTCAGGTGACACTGAGCTCACCCTGCCTGAATTCGCAGAGTATGATGACGAGGCCTTATTCCTATTCGTGGACCGTGACACCGAGCCCTGAAAATGAGACAATAAATCAATAACTTTCTTTTTCGTCCTTATTCACTTTTATTCCTGTGTGTCTGTCTTTCTTTGTTGTGCACAGTTAATATAATTCAAACTTTAATCACCTAATCTCAAAAACAAGCCCATCAGCAGAACTGTCTTCACTTGTTTGCTTATTGATTTGAAGGTGCCGCAGTCTGCATTCCTCAAGTTCACAAGTTCAGAAGAACATGCTCCTCTATCCTCCTCCTCCAGACTCCTATTTCCATCAAAGCAGAGGGCTGGTTTATGCCCAATGAAGAAAGACTCAGCACTTGTGGGGGTGTTGTTCTACCTCTTTGCGGGTGAGTTGACGGCTCTGGGGCCATTACTGGGAAGCTCTAATACCGGATAAAAGTTGTTTGGACCAAATCCGAGGCGGAATTTTTTTTGTGTTTTTGCTGACTTGCTTGCCTTTGAGGTGCTCTTAGGGGGGGTTCCGTCTGTTTGTGGGTGAGTTTTGGGGTCTGCGAGCACTGCTGGGACACTCTAATCTTGATTGCATTTGCTTTTCAGGAAATCCGTGGTGGTAAACCGGACTTATGGCCTAGCTACACAGCGCGTTTGGACTGAAGGCCGAGAAATATTGTAAGTATGATAGTTTGCTTTTTGCCTGTTTGGGGGTGTTATGCTTTTTGGCGGGTGGGTTGGCGGGTCTTGGGGCATTCCTGGGAAGGTCTAATACTGGATAGAAGTGGTTGGGACAAAATCCACGCTGATTTTCTTTTTGCTATTTCTGACATTTTGCTCAATGTAGCGTTTTCGGGGGCCTGTTTGGGGGGCTTCCTGGTGTTTGTAGGTGGGTTTCGAGGTCTGGGAGCACTGCTGGCTATGGATACTTTACTTTGCAAGAGGTTTGAAGCAAATCCATGGTGGCAGAGAGGAGTTAAGGCCTAGCTGCAGAGCGCGCGCGGAGTGATTTTGGAAATTTGCAAAAAAATGACTAAGTCCCCATTTTTGTACTTTTGCTCTTAGGCTGTTTGGGGGTCTTCTGCTCGTTTTCTCCTGGGTTGACGGCTCTGGGGCCATTTCTGGGAAGCTCTAATACCGGATAAAAGTGGTTTGGACAAAATCCACGCTGATTTTTTTTGTGCTATTTCTGACATTTTGCTCAATGTAGCGTTTTCGGGGGCCTGTTTGGGGGGCGTCCTGGTGTTTGTGGGTGGGTTTCGGGGTCTGGGAGCACTGCTGGGACACTCTAATCTTGATTGCATTTGCTTTTCAGGAAATCCGTGGTGGTAAACCGGACTTATGGCCTAGCTACACAGCGCGTTTGGACCGAAGGCCGAGAAATATTGTAAGTATGAGAGTTTGCTTTTGGCCTGTTTGGGGGTGTTATGCTTTTTGGCGGGTGGGTTGGCGGGTCTTGGGGCATTCCTGGGAAGGTCTAATACCGGATAGAAGTGGTTGAGACAAAATCCACGCTGATTTTTTTTGTGCTATTTCTGACATTTTGCTCAATGTTGCGTTTTCGGGGGCCTGTTTGGGGGGCTTCCTGGTGTTTGTGATTGGGTTTCGGGGTCTGGGAGCACTGCTGGGACACTCTAATCTTGATTGCATTCGCTTTTCAGGAAATCCGTGGTGGTAAACCGGACTTATGGCCTAGCTACACAGCGCGTTTGGACCGAAGGCCGAGAAATATTGTAAGTATGAGAGTTTGCTTTTGGCCTGTTTGGGGGTGTTATGCTTTTTGGCGGGTGGGTTGGCGGGTCTTGGGGCCTTCCTGGGAAGGTCTAATACCGGATAGAAGTGGTTGGGACAAAATCCACGCTGATTTTTTTGTGTGCTATTTCTGACATTTTGCTCAATGTAGCGTTTTCGGGGCCTGTTTGGGGGGCTTCCTGGTGTTTGTGGGTGGGTTTCGGGGTCTGGGAGCACTGCTGGCTATGGATACTTTACTTTGCAAGAGGTTTGAAGCAAATCCATGGTGGCAGAGGGGAATTAGGGCCTAGCTGCAGAGCGCGCGCAGAGTGATTTTGGAAATTTGCAAAAAAATGACTAAGTCCCCATTTTTGTACTTTTGCTCTTTGGCTGTTTGGGGGTTTTCTACTCGTTTTCTCCTGGGTTGATGGCTCTGGGGCCATTGCTGGGAAGCTCTAATACCGGATAAAAGTGGTTTGGACCAAATCCGAGGCGGAAATTTATTTGTGTTTTTGCTGACTTGCTTGCCTTTGAGGTGCTCTTAGGGTGGGTTCCGTCTGTTTGTGGGTGAGTTTCGGGGTCTGTGAGCACTGCTGGGACACTCTAATCTTGATTGCATTTGCTTTTCAGGAAATCCGTGGTGGTAAACCGGACTTATGGCCTAGCTACACAGCGCGTTTGGACCGAAGGCCGAGAAATATTGCAAATATGAGATTTTGCTTTTGGCCTGTTTGGGGGTGTTATGCTTTTTGGCGGGTGGGTTGGCGGGTCTTGGGGCATTCCTGGGAAGGTCTAATACCGGGTAGAAGTGGTTGGGACAAAATCCACGCGGAAAAGCCTTTTGGCACTTTTTGTAACTTAGGGTTCGTTAGGGTTAGCCCTAGCAGCAGGATTGCATGTGTTTCGGGGTGTTCTAGATTTTTGCAATTGAGTTCTGGGGTCTTAGAGCACTCGTGAGAATGTGTAATTTTGGTTGCAAGTCATTTGAAGAAAATCCATGGTGGGAAAGGGGGGATTTGGCATAGTTAAAGAAAGCCTTTGCCACTGTTCTTAACTTAGGGTTTGTTAGGGTTAGCAGTATTTCTATTGCATGTGTTTGGGTGGGGGGGTTTTCGAGTCTTGGAGCGATGCTGGCTATGGATACTTTTGCTTGGTTGCTTGCAAGTGGTTTGAATGCAATCCACGGTGGGTAAGGGGGTATTTGGGCCTACTTTTACTTTCAAAGTACGTTTTGTCATCAGTTTTCTGCTAGGCCTCGTTTTTTGAGATTTGATTGGGGGTCTTCTACATTTTTGCGACTGGCTTTAGTAAGGGTCTGGGTGGGAGCACTGCTGGGAAGATCTAATTTTGTTCTAAAACACAGTTTACAGTACACCTAGCTTGAGGGGAAAGATCCACTACATTAATTTGCCCATACTTATTTATCCTTCAAAAGGTGACTCAGACAGAGTACGCACTTTCAAAAATATTGTACTGTCTACTAGGAAAATCAAAGTGTGACTTTTGCACTCCACAGCCTACATACCTTATATTTATTTATCAGTGGTGTTGTAATATTATATCACTTCCTGTTTTTCGTTGAATAATTACAGGCCGGGTTTCAGTCGGTGCAATGGGGAAAAAAGGATGGAGTCAGGCTTCACATTAGCGAGCCGCAATTCAGCATCCGCCAGGCAGGCAGTGGACAGGGTGTCTTCTGGTCACCAACATTGATGGACGAAGCGTCAGATGGAATGGAGGAGTGCCGCTAATAAGAGGAATTTTTTTCTGCATGCAACTTACTTACCAAATTCAACAGGACAACTACAACAACATACAGATACAGTATCCATTGTGTTTTCTATGACTGTGACTGCATTTCTTGGATCTCTCTCTGCTTCTAAATTGATCCCTTAACACATCACTTAGTCCACTCCACTATCACATCTGCACCACACATAGTCATTTGTAAGTGCTCCTACGTAATTCGCAAGTCGCAGCACGCCCCAGCCCATAGAGGACTGGGATGGCCCCAATGATGAAGCATGTCACCAAGGGGCAACCCTGGTGATTGAGGGGACACCTAGAAAAAGAGCAATTTCTCCGTTTCTATCTACTATACCTTCCAGACCAACCCCATTGAGTGTTGTGAATGGATTTATAGTGACCAGCAAGGCTCTCAGGTATCTGGCAACAGAGACCTTATGTTGAATATAGTTATCAATAATTCCACACACGCCCTGTACTGTCGCATTCTTTCTTCCACAGTTGTCAAAAGTACTACTTACTTTTCACTGACATGCATGCAGTAGTGCATGCACTTTCAAAGATTGATGGATAGGTTTGTACCCAAAGATTTGTTTATGTTCAATTGTTTGTCCATGCTGTGCTTTTTTTACAGGGTGTCTTCTGGTCACCAACATTGATGGATGAAGCGTCAGCTGCAATGGAGGAGTGCCGCTAATAAGAGGAATTTTTTTCTGCATGCAACTTACTTACCAAATTCAACAGGACAACTACAACAACATACAGATACAGTATCCATTGTGTTTTTCTATGACTGTGACTGCATTTCTTGGATCTTTCTCTGCTTCTAAATTGATCCCTTAACATATCACTTAGTCCACTCCACTATCACATCTGCCCCACACATAGTCATTTGTAAGTGCTCCTACGTAATTCGCAAGTCGCAGCATGCCCCAGCCCGTACAGGACTGGGGTGGCCCCAATGATGAAGCATGTCACCAAGGGGCAACCCTGGTGAGTGAGGAGACACCTAGAAAAAGAGCAATTTCTCCGTTTCTATCTACTATACCTTCCAGACCAACCCCATTGAGTGTTGTGAATGGATTTATAGTGACCAGCAAGGCTCTCAGGTATCTGGCAACAGAGACCTTATGTTGAATATAGTTATCAATATTTCCACACACGCCCTGTACTGTCGCATTCTTTCTTCCACAGACTACTTACTTTTCACTGACATGCATGCAGTAGTGCATGCACTTTCAAAGATTGATGGATAGGTTTGTACCCAAAGATTTGTTTATGTTCACAATTGTTTGTCCATGCTGTGCTATTTTTTCTTGTCTCCCAAAACCTTTCCCCAAACCCCCGTACCCATCCATTTTTCAAAAACTAACCCTCTTCCCCCAGGCTGTGTGGTTTTGATTGATGTGTGACTAAATTACAGCAATACATCCACACACTTGCTGGGGAGGATAAGGTGATAGCAACAGGCTGGTAAAAATCCGAGGATATATTCTTACTTTGCATGACAAAGACCCATGGCTAATGTCAAAGAACTTCAACCGAATTAGTAGTTATACTTTTCCATTTGTTAGGCTACAATGTGGCACTGTTCTAGTGTACTGTCACCTGCTATATTCTCTATTGTACCATTGTATTGCTCAGGAGGACAAACCAGATTCCATTTTCTTTTTTTTCATAGGCATGCAACTGCCACTGTGTCACACCACTAGTATAGTACCACCGCTATGAGGAAATTTCATCCACCCAGGATTGCCAACCTTAATCGCCATTTCCCGTGGAGCCAGCCCTGTGCCTAGCCCTACTTTGAAACACAAATTACAGGTAAGATAAGCGTTTGGTGGGAGGGAGTATAATGGAGTATTAGGAGAGACAAGAGACTGACAGTAGTACTACTAAAGTCCTAGGACTCTTGTTTGGGCATTTACACTTAAAGGAAGAAAATGGAACTAAACTTTCAGGAAAACAAAGTTACTGTTAAACCCCCACCCACCAGGCAAGCAGTAAAAACAGGTATGGTCAGATAAAGTTTCAAAAAGTATATTTTTATAGCCCTAACAAAATAATCTCCCGCAAGACCCTCCCTAACCCCAATGGTTGTCCTTTAAAAGTCCCAAACCCAACTCCCGATTCCCACCCCCCAAAAGTCTCTAAAAAAGGGGCAAGGGACACTATGGGTGGATGCTGTTTACTTTTTGGGCCAGGGCATCATGCTCCTCACGGAGCAAGGCGTGCTCTAAGCGGAGCCCCTCCAACACGTTGGTAACGTGGTGGAGCTCCTGCTGAAGGCGGGACACCCTCAGGGTTCTGCAGCACTGGCGTGCCTTGCAGTGGCTGTGAGAGGCAGCTGTTGTCCTTGCTGCTCGGCGTTGGCGTTTGGCTTTGGCAGCCCAGCTCAGTCTGGCTGGAGCACTGTGCTGGGTGGCAGCCCGTGGGGGCACGAAGGACGATGCAGCCGACGTTTTTGTCGTGGTCGACTGCACACTTTCATCGTCCTCCAGGGCCACCCGCCGCCGATATTCTGCAACAGTGGCATCGATCCTCCGTTGCCGGGCCGCTCTAGCCAGCTCCTTCCTCCTTGTTCGTTTGGAAGGAGCATCTATATGAAGAAAGAAAGACATAGTCTGTAACCAATGCTCTTTAAGATTAACTCAATCATTCAGCAGAAATTTGTGTTGCAGTACAACTAGCAACTTGCAAGCACATTACATAACTATTGAGGCCAGTATCTATCTAACCTCCCACTTCTTCATCCTTGCTCTAACATTAGTGGGAGTTTAAGGAACAAATTCTACGAGCACTATGGACTTCCATTGGAGTCGACTATGAAAGTACACCAGGCTTATTCTTCTTCTTGTCTCTTGTTAAGGAAAATTGGTACGTTATCTTCTGCAAGCCGGCATAATGCCAGCGCAGTGAACTTGCACCCGAGAAAAAGAGACGCACGCCATGATGAGTGACCTAGATTTGCGTTACTGTACCCGTCAAGACCAGTACATGCAGGTGGTGAAGCTCTTACTTTTCTATTACGGGTGGCACTGAGAATACTCTGTTACAAGGGCTACTGCTTAATTAATTTAACTTTCACCCTACAGTGCAAATGAGTACTAGAAATGGAAAATGTAGAAGATAAATAATCTGATTATCTATCACTTCACATGGGATGTTTTTGCTTACATATGGGATGACTTTAGGTGCTTTGCTTTTTATTGAGTGACCAGTGATACATCCACACATGAATGACTGAGTACTACTAAACTTATTAGAGAGGTAGGGAGTGGCCACCGTAATAACCGGATCTATGCTGTGCTTGCAATACAAACTACTGCTACTATTGATGGTAGTATTTGGACAAAATTACAACTTCTTTTACTTGCTTTTCCTACACTGGAACGGACGTGCGGGTGCAGTGTTACATGCTCTTCAAAGTTACACTTAGTTCATCCACTGACCGTCTACTCTCTCTAGATCATGGGTACTCACAAACTTTCTCTCAGGGGCTAAATTTACGGGCCCTTATTTATGAGGCCTTGCGTCAGTTTTGCGCCGCCGGTGCGTCACTTTTTGTGACGCACCAGCGGCGTAAAATATGCACCTTGTTGCGCCAAATTTAAAAAGTGATGCATCTAGGTAGATGCATCACTTTTTAAACCCCTGCGCCACATTATACCTGCGTCAGGTATAATGTATGCAGAGGGGGCGTTCCCCCGCAAAAAGCCTCGTAATAGTGACGCAGTGAAATCTATGAGATTTCACTGCGTCACTTTTAGGACGCTGTTGCATCAAAATCTTGCGCCTGCCTCACAGCAGGCGTAAGACTGACGCAAGCCCTTTCACATGGGGCTTTCCCCATGTGAAAGGACGCATTGCTGGAGTTGCGTCACTTTTGTGACACACTCCAACAATGCGTCACTTTTGCACTTTCAGATCCGTCAGAAATACTGACGTATCTGTAAGTCCTTGCGACATGATGCGTCATGCATTAAATATGACGCATCATTGGTGTCGCAAGGAGTGCGCAGTGAAAAGTGACGCATCGCTGTTTTCACGCAGCGATGCGTCACTTTTCATAAATGAGGCTCACAGTGTAGTTTGTGGCCGAAGGCCGCACTGGTGGGGGCGGAGTCAGAGGGGGCGGGGCTAAAGCAAAACGAAAACTTGTGACCATGAGGTTGCACACAGGTCCCTGCAGCAGATGCCTTCATCCACTGAGCCACCAGACCCAGCATTTACATACATCTCTCTCCCTCCTGCTCTCCCTCCTGCCCTCCCTCTCCATCTCTCTCTCCCTCCTGCCCTCCCTCTCCCTCCCCCTCTGTCATCTCACTGTGTTTGTATCTGTCTGTGTCAGCCTTCAGCCCGGGCTGAGACAGCTTCCTCAACGCGCACACACAGACAGCCACACCAAAGTATTTAACAGGTCTTTAAAAGAACATTAACATATTATTGAGGCTTTGTTTGTTGTAGCGCCCCTGCATCTCCACCCTGACAATCACTGCTTGCCCGGCCCCACAGAGCAGAGGCTTTGTTCTATTTCACCTCTTTGTTGCCCTGCATCTCCGCTCTGCTCTGTGGGGTCGGGGGAGCAGTGATTGTCAGAGTGGAGATGCAGGGGCGCTAACAGGTGAAATACAACAAAGCCTCTGCTCTGTGGGGGCCGGGGGAGCAGTGATTGTCTGCAAGGTCTGCGCACCGCCAAGGAAGGCTTGCCGGGCCACCACCGGCCCGAGGGCCGTACTATGAGTACCCCTGCTCTAGATACACATATGCTATCTAAGAGTCAGATAGTAGCATGATCCAGGTATATTATGGACACATACAGTTTCTGTATCACCCACCCAGGCTGTTGTCCTTCCACCAATCATTGCTTCATCATTCACCCAGCCATGCATCTCATATTCTTTCCTTCCCAGCCACATCTTTAATCTCAATAAGTAAGGAATATATAAGAGCTTACCTCTGCCCGCCACTACCACCGTCTAAACTCTCACAGCCGGCACTGGAGCCGCCGCCTCCTCCCCTGAAGAATTGCCCTCCGCCTCCGTGTCGAGCACCACCACCTCCACGCTGGCCCCGCCACCAGATATTCCACCTACAAAGTACATTTAAGAATGTTAGAATAAACCACTCACTAGTATTTGGTCTAGGAATAAAGACATGTGAAAACAATGTAATTTGTGACTGTCTACTCGAAAGTAAAAAAAAATGTCCCTTTTTCCAGGGAAGGGTGTTGTCTTGCTGCACTTTTTGGCACAACTGATGAAGGCTGGCTTTTTAACACGCACCATTTTTCTCCACACAGACAGAAGATGGACTTCTAACAACAAGATCGAGTTGAAACCAGGTGAGAGCTCGGCCCGACCACAAGAAATGTCTCCAATTAATCGTCAGCACTAACCACTTTTCCATTCTCAGTTAAACGTTTAGTTTTTTTATTATGACTTCATTTTAATAAATGTGTTTAATTTTAATAAAGCTTTTAAACTTAAATAGACTCTGTGTTTTTTGGTCCAGACTAGAGTGACTGAGCGAAAGGTTTTGCAATTTTTGCAAGCATGAGTCCGTGCCTCTGACACTTCTTGACTCTGACTCCGAGTCCGTACTCTTGAGCTACGTTGGATAATCATGATTGGGGATCAATCATCGATGAATTCGGGAGGTAAATGACTGTGCCACACTATGTAGTCAGTCAGTAAGGACATTGGGGGTTCAAAGTCTGGTCTCACAGAGGTATGTGGAAACTCTAACAGCGCCTATTATAATTGATAAGCAATGCACTATTTATTGTCCATAGTTCTGTTTCTGCAGAAGAATTGTCCCCGCAACAGTAGTGGTATGGATTGTCCTCCTATCCAAACCAAAAGGTAGTATCTTATTCTTTCTTGGTGGTCATTCACATTTTATAGTTGGGAATTTTCAAAGCAGATAGAACACTTCAAAAGACATTATGGACAATCCCAGAGGACTGCACTGCACTAAGTTGATAGAGCTATTGCTGACTAGAATGGGAGTTTCGCCAACCGTGCAATCTTAGTTAGCTACACAGACAGACTAATAAGAATAATCTAGTAATACCACAGGGAGTCATAGTAGAGGCAGGATAAGAATTTAGATATAGTCTACAAGAAGATCAAAGACGATTTTCAATAAATCAAATGAGGAACGCTAGGAAAAATAGGTACTAGTCTAAAATGAAAACTTACTGGGGCCAGCAAAGGAGCCCTCACCTGCCCGATCCTGGCACTGTTCAACAGCATCCGCCGCCTGCTGCTCCTGTGTCCCCTCGCCCCTGGGGGGAGCTGACGTACAACATGAAAGAAAGAACAGAAAACATGGATGATTGTTGCTTGTCAATGTCAACCAAATCAAACATTTCAAAACAACAATACCAAAATATTTCCGTGAAATTATATTGATTAGGGTTAGTTTTCATTGATTTGCGGACCTGCGACTTCGAAAGTCACGTAACTCACTAAACAAAGTACTGAAAGGTTCACCTAGGACTGGCAGGCAGCAGTCCGCAGGCAAGACGCAAAGTGACAGACAAACTCCATTGTGATTTCAGTCAGATCAGTGACAACACTAACAGTTGCCTGCTACATAACCAGTCATTTAAATAGTCAAACTATCAATCCACCGCCACTATTTTTCTTATTGTCAGGGGTACAAAGGAAGGGGCAGATTTAAGCCCCTTGCGGCTCTTTTGCTCCGTTCTTGCGTGACTTTTGTGATGCAGCAGCTGAACAAAAGAGGCGCCATGGTGCGGCATATATTATTATAACAACGTGACGCATTTGGGAGATGCATCCCGTTATAAAGCCCTGCACCATCAGGGGGCGTTCCGGCGCAAGGGAGGGCATTCCTGCGCTGGAACACATCCAAAAAGTGACTGAGGGAAATCTACAAAATTTCAATCAGTCATCTTTAGGACAATGATGCGTCACACAAACCCTGCACCTGCTTGAAGCAGATGTACGGCTTGACCCAGCATTGGGGAGATAGGGTACCCCAGAACATTGCTGGAGCTGCGCCATCGTTGCGACGCAACTCCAGCAGTAAAGCTTCGGTAACGTTTTGGGCCCATGGTGCGCCGCATTGCAAATACGGCGCACCATGTTTGGTAGTGGTAGCTGGCCGCACAATTACTGGTGCATCCCTACTACTTTGCAGGGATGCGACGGTAATTGCAATTCTGCCCTTTAAGGGCATACTTACTTACGCGTTCTGGCGCATCTCCAGAGATGTGGCAGATCAAATGCGTCACGCAAAACTACCCTTGCGACACGGCAGATGCGCCTCATTTACAATGTGGCGCGCCCTGGCGCAAGGGTAGGCACTTGCGTGACGCATCTCGTCACTTAAGAGCGGCGCATCGCTGGAGTCACGTCGCCAACGCAATGCAACTCCAGTAATGCTCAGGGCCACCCAATACTTAACATGCTGTGTCATTCCTTACGCCTGCTTCAAGCAGGCATAAGGAATTGAATTGACGTAGCAGCGTCGCAGAAGTGCCTGCGTTAAATCTTGTAGATTTCACGCAGGCACTTTTGCGAGGCGCACAGCCGCAGGACCGCCCACCCTGCGTACTAGGAACACACCCATTGTGGCGCAGGCCCATGGCTTTATAACGTGACGCATCTCCCTAGATGCGTCACGCTGTAAATGACTCGCAGGGATGCACCACGTTTACGCCGCTGTTGCGTCACGCAAGGCAACGTAAACGTGGCGCGAAGGGCTTTTAAATGTAATCTGCCCCCCTAGTGTCTAGCATTATGCAGTTCTGTAAAGTACACTCATACATAATAGTTACTCAGGCCAATGAGACCACAAAATAGAAAACAAATAAGCATAGTAGCAACGCCACTGAGAAAGAGAGCAGTGCACCTGAAATGCACAGAAGATTTTGAAATATAATTTAACTACAATGTTATCGTCAGCAGTATTATTGGCTTGCTCCATGTAAAAAACAAATATTTGCAATACAACAACACGGAGCAGGAGAAAACATAGTAGTGAGTGATGAAATAGCTACTACTACTCACCAAGCCCGGGGATCTCCAAGCCGAGCTGGTCCAGCAGGTCGCGCTCCCGGTCCAGGACGTCCGTCCAGCGGTGGGTGACCTGGCTGTAGGTGCGCTGGACCCCGGAGAGTTGGGACATGGCCCAGCACACCTTCTGCCACAGCTTCCGGTGCTCCCGGATGTTGTAGCCGCCGGCCGCGATCCTGCCGCCTCCCGTGATGGTCCTGGGCAAGTGGCGCTGGACGAAGTAGACCAGCGCGCCCACTTCCTCCGGGCTGAAGATCTCCCGTCGCGTCACCTGCTCCCCCCTCAATCGCCCGCATGCTGTCCTGGCACGGGGTCCAGGACTCCTCCTCCCCGCCACCGCTGCGTCCCTCAAGTGCCTGGGCAGCTTCACGGTGCCTGGCTTCACCATGGTCTGGGCAGGTAAGGTAGGAAGTAGAAAATTAAGAAGGAATAGGATAGGGAAGAAGAAAAGAAAAGAGTTTAAAAAAGTAGTTTAAAAGTAAACAAAAATAGCAGAAAAGACAAAAATATACAGCTAGGAAAAGAGCGGGATAGATAAGAAGCAAAATCGTTCGAAAAAAACTGAAAACAAGCAAAGGATGGCAAAGATAGGAAGAGGATAAACACCATGCCCAGACACAGGAAATGAATGAAAAACAAGATGGCCGCCCGTTCACGAGCGCGAAAGTAAGTTCGCACGCGATTTTCCTCGCGATCTCGTGCGAACTTGTACTCGCAATGCGCTTACTTCACGAGATTATACATAGCGGGCGGAAACGGAAATACGTCACGCAAACAAAAGGCCGCGCCCGTACTCGGCCTTGGGGTAAATTCACGTGTTGCGCTGCAAGCGGCTCGCGAATACTGCAAAAAAACTTGCGAAATAACACGCCGCAAAAAAAATAAAGCTCATTCGCACGAATTGGCGGCTTCCGCGGTCGGTTTCGCACGACGCCGAGCCTCGCAAACAGCGCGAAATTACCGAAAAACGATTTTTGCAAAAGCAAAACAAATGAGCAGGTGCAAAAGGTCAATCTCATGATTCGTAACGATTCCCTGTTGTGCTTCCTGAGGAGGCCCTCCAGAATTCGGTTTCCTGCTTGCAACTATTGTGTGACCCTGCTCTGACCTTAACTGTATGCCACAAAGGTCCTGATTTACAGCTAAGGGAGCAGACAATCAGGTGCCAGGCTGGAAGTTCAAATTCAGTGACACATTAATTAGCCCCTAATTCATTATTGTCAGTTGGGGCAGGGCAGGTGTTGTTAATAAACTAACCCCAAATTAATTCATGTCAGTTGAAGCAGGGCAGGTGTGCTTGCTTTCCCCCCATCTTCTACAGTGATGATGAACCAGTTACCAGAGGGTGGCATTGATGTAACAGAGGGTGGCATGGGTCAAAGAGAGGGTGGCAGTGGTGAAACAGAGGGTGCTGGGAGGCTGTGATGATGAACCAGACGTAGAAACAACATAGTCGCGACCGTTGCGAGCCGACAAGTAAGTTCGCAATTGCAAACTAGTACCAAATCCTCGCGAACTGACAGAAACACTTGCAAACACAAAAAAAATCCGCAAATTCGCGGGAATTCGCGGATTTTGCAGATTGCGAGTTCGCAAATTCGCTAAATTCGCGAACGCCAGATTCGCAAAATTCGCCCATGCTTAATTATGTACCTCTTAAACTCCCCTCAGAAAACCTAGAGGGTCAGGGGGTGTCTACCGTGCCCCCTTTTACCCATTCCCAATATTGTTTGTCCTCCATCTTGTGTGTCAATTGTACCGAAACACAAGATGGCGGACTCCCGTAGCGCTCCCGGTGCGCATACCGGAGGGGGCACCGGTAAGCGCTCCCTAAAAAATGTGAGAAGTTAATTTACATAAAAATCACAGGAGACACTTTCACCAAATATAGAATAGGCCCTACTACATAGCAGTCAATACCATTTTCCCAAATTTGGTGGTATTCCATTGAGCCATTTAGGCTGTAGCCCTGTTTAAATATCCTGAGGTAAATTACATGACAAAAACACATATGAAAGTGTTGGCATTACAACCAATTAAAATGTTACTTACATTTTGTACTTTTATGTGCTGACATTTGATTGGTTAAGTACATGAATATATATAAAAAATGAGAGGGAAACACAGACATTTTGACTAATACTACCTGAGGTACACATTGAAAGAGTTTTCACAGAAAACTTCAACTACTTTGAAAAATGTAAGTTGTTAATTTGAAAGGGGAACTATGTTGTGCACTTTAAGTTAATTTAGGAAAACGTTTTCTGATAGCTATATACTGTCCCTCTGTAAGAGTTAGAGATTGAGATAGAATTCTCTGTTATAATTATGGATTCAGTTAGGCTCCTCTGGTATAATTATGAATTTTCTTAGGCATCATCACATGCACTTTTTAATATTTCTACTTCCTGCCTGAAACCATACAAAGCTCAAAAATTACTTCACTGTTAAAAACTCTGAAGTACCTGTCTGAACTTAAACCCAACTGTACCCTAACTCTACTGATATAGTTATTTTTTATGCAATTTACAGCAAGAAAATAGAAGGAAAACAAGACAAAATTAATATTTTTTTCGAAGTTGTTGTTGAGAACAATCCTGAGGAAGATATGGATGACTTGGACTTTATGGATCAGTCTCTGGACCAACAATTACTTGACATTGTTGAAACAATAGAATCATTGAATCAAAATGAGGACATTCCAGATGATCTAATGTTAGAAGTTCTTTTAAATTTTGAAAAATCACAACAATAAATTTATATTTAATAATTAAAAATTATTTGAGACATTATTCATTATTATATGTAATTCATGAAATAGTACCAAAATGATCATAATATAAAGTGAGACTTACAGTATACTGTGCAACTTTTTTGTGTTACATAGTAAGTTTGACCAAAGTTACTACCTTTCTCCCACTATATTATCTCGAATGTGTATTTTACATCTCTTTTTCATCATAAGGGAGCAGGATAGACTACCCATGATCCTCTAGGACTTCTCATGGAGTGCTTAAAGTATCTGTTTCTGCTTTCCTGACAGACTATGGTATGGATTCCATGTATCACAATAACTTCTGTAACAACATGCAAGATATCTACAGAGAAGACGGTGTACATTAAATTTTAGTCTCTACATTGGTACCTACATGTAGGTAATTAAAAAAAAAAACAACAAAACTATTTTTTTTTAAAACAGCTACTTTTTTTTAAAACTGTCATTTTTTTTCCCCATGGTACGCTCCCCGGTGCGCGTACAGGGGGCTCCCCCCGCAAAAATCGAAAAAAAAATAAAAAATGTTTTTTGCCCCGCGGGGCTCTTTTATGGCCCCCACATCAAACCTAGGGGGTCAGGGAGGTCTACCCTGCCCCCTTTTGGTCATTTCCCCCATTGTTTTTGCCACCTCTTGTATCTCGATCCTACCGAGACACAAGATGGTGGCCGCTCCGGACTGTTTGGAATGTTTACAGACACCCGAGAGCCAATCAGCTTTCCGCGCGCGAACTCACGTATCGTACTGGTTAGCGCCCCGGTGCGCGTACCGGGGCGCTCTTATAGATATATATATTTGTTTGCACCTAAATTACTCAAAATCCACTGGAGCACATATCTTGAGACATAGCAAAGGCACATCGGGCTACCAGTCCCTACAATCTTGCCAAGTTTGGTGGAAATCCATTCAGCCGTTCGGGCTGAAAGTGAGGTCGACCGCCCTATGGAAATTAACATAGAGAAAACAAGTTTTGGGACTCCCCTTTTTTCTCGGCCCCCGCTTGACAAGTCCCCCCCAAACTTGAGGAAATTTTCAGGCAGATTCCTCAACCGGCGCCAAAGTTATTCACAATAGAATGTTGAGATTTTCTATTGAAAATAATCCTAACTATAACTACCTACTGGCGACCGCCAGTAGGTTATATATATATATATATATATATATATATATATATATATATATATATATATATATATATATATATATATATATATATATATATATATTCACTGAAAAAAACATAGGTTTCACACCAGTTATAGTTAGGAAATAGCATTTAAAAAACCTATTAAATTCACTGAAAAAAACAGAGGTTTCACACCAGTTATAGTTAGCTGGAAATTTTACTGACGTAAAAGCATTGAAATTCCCACGTTATAGTTAGTTGGACTCACTATAACTTGCGCGCCTGCAATGCACTGCTGATGACGTCACATATTACATCACTCATGACATGGTCAATGACATCACTCATGACATCACTGATGACACCATCCTTGTGACAGAGTGACAGACCTCCTTTCAGTGTAATGTAACCCTTGAAACACATATTCAAAAATAGAAACTAAAATTTTCAGAAAAATAGAGATACCCATACCAGTTACAACAACCAATTCAGTAATACCACCATCTATATACACATCCACTCATTCACCAACAGTTCTATATAGTCACTCATACATATATTCACTCATCATATGTAGTGAAACACCTATACATCCTGTTACACACCGACAGTTATCCAAAAGTTACTCACACACATAATCACACATGCAAATAAACTATTGATCATCCATTTATTTGCATATACAGCTACACACACTACCACCTTACTTCTAAGGAAACTTACACATACTTACTCTCTTAAACAATCACTTATAGAAACACATACTTATTTAAACAAGAACTCTTTCAATCTCTCACTCTCACATATACTCACTTATATACATCAATACTCACATATACTAGATTAAAACATATGTAGTTACTGATAAAGACACTAGTGAGACAGTCATTCACTCACTAACACACACATATACACACTCATCCACCCATACAGTCCTGCACATATGCTGTCTTCAAAACACATACAAACAGTGAGTCAGTCATTGATGCATCTATGTGCTAAGTAACACCCCCACCAAACCATACAGACACTCATATTGATACTAAAAAAACATCTAATAACCCATATACACACACATGTAGCTACTCACCAACCCATGCAGCCACTTATACACAAAGTGAAACACTGATACAAACATTTAAATATTTAAACAATACTCGCTAATATATGTATTCACTAGGATACACTTAATAAGCCAGTTAACCAATCAATTTTTAAAAAAACATCCATTAAGACACTTATTTAAACATTTATTCATCCATCAACCTTTACATATATAAAACATATTTATTTTTCAGAAAGACACACATTCACTGGATGGTGTCATCAGTGATGTCATGAGTGATGTCACTGACCATGTCATGAGTGATGTAATATGTGACGTCATCAGCAGTGCATTGCAGGCGCGCAAGTTATAGTGAGTCCAACTAACTATAACGTGGGAATTTCAATGGTTTTATGTCAGTAAAATTTCCAGCTAACTATAACTGGTGTGAAACCTATGGTTTTTTTCAGTGAATTTAATAGGTTTTTTAAATGCTAACTCCTAACTATAACTGGCGTGAAACCTATGTTTTTTTTTGTGAATTTCATAGGTTTTTTAAATGCTAATTCCTAACTATATATAGGGCCTCAAACCTCTGAAATTTAATATTTTTTATAATGAATCCTATATTGTATATTTATATAATACAATTTTTTTCTTGTTTGCCCTGGAGCGCTACCGGTGCGCGCCCCTGTGTGCGCACCGGAAAGCGCAGTTTTTCAGCGCGCCCCGGGGCGCGCACCGGTTAGCATCCCGTTAGCGCTATTGCCGTGAACGAAAACATCATCGTGACGTATCGCGTAGCCAGGTCCACGTGACACGCACGGCGTAAGCGCACCCGGAAGCACTCGAGCGAATACGATTGCGCAACGTAAACATCCGACACGCTTACGCGACGCACCCGGGGGCGCGTCGCGTAAGTGTGTCGGGTCATGTGACCTTAAAATAACACTTTTTATTGATGCAGAACAGTTTTGGTTTCCAACTGATGAAAGCCCGGGTCATGTGACCTGAAAATAACACTTTTCATTGGTTTAGGACAGTTTTTTTTTCCAAATGATGAAAGACCCCACCTTTTTTCCTTATTCTGACTTTGTCCTTTGACTGAGGAAGAACTGTTTCAACATCTTTGAGAAATATTTTGTACTTTAAAATGGCTACAGCAGCTGGAGCATCTGCACCACCACCACCACCACCACCAAGAGGACCACCACAACATTACATTGGTGGTCAAGAAGAGGAGGAGGAGGAAGAGGAGGGGGAGGAGGGGAGAAGGTGGCTGCAAGAAAACAATACCCCATACAAGCCAAGGCCGCACATTGTATGGGAGTTTTTTCTATCCCAGAGGGCAAGAAGAAAGTCAATGCGCCCAAGGTGACTTGCCTAATCTGTGGCATGGATCTTTCAAGGGGGAACCCAAACAAAAAATATTCTTTTGGTAATAATACCATGATTAGACACATGCAGCGCAAGCATCCGAACAACTATTCTGCTGCAGAGATGAGAGAACTGGCCAGGAACCCTCCCCAATCTTCAACCACCACCTCCAAAAGAAAGCAACCCACTACATCGGGACCAGAGACAAGGGAGACAATCCCTTGCATACAACCACGGTTTGGGGAATTCAGAATTACATGTATTTTTTGTGGTAAGACCATCTCCTATGGTGAACAGAGCATAAAGCTCATCCTCCTTGCTGGTGACAACCACAATTGCCCTAAAAAACCCTAATGTTTTCTTTTTTTTTTTTGCTCCAGTTGAGCCATTTTTAATTCCCTGTTTTTTGTTTCTCCCCATAAAAATAACAAAAAAATATAAAATAGTGCATAAAAGACAAAAAAAGTACAAAATGTTCAAAAAACATTAAAAAAATATTAAAAAAACAAAAAGAAGAAAAAAACAGTTCTTTTTAGAACTACCTCCAATTTATAAAAAGGCTACATTTTTTTAAAACTCTGTCATTCTTTTTTCCCCATGGTACGCTCCCCGGTCCGCTCCCCGGTGCACGTACCGGGCGCTCCCCTCGCGCAAATCAAAAAAAAATTTTTTTTTTGCCCCGCGGGGCCCTTTTATAGCCCCCACATCAAACCTAGGGGGTCAGGGGGGGGTACTCTGCCCCCTTATGGTCATTTCCCCCATTGTTTTTGCCACCTCTTCCTACCGAGACACAAGATGGCTGCTGCTCCGGACTGTTTGGAATGTTGAAAGACACCCGAGAGCCAATCAGCTTTCTGCGCGCGAACTCGCGTAGCTCGCTGGTTAGCGCCCTGGTGCGCGTACCGGGGCGCGGCCATAGTTATATATCTTTTTTTTAACCTAAATTACTCAAAATCCACTGGAGCACATATATTGAGACATAGCAAAGGCACATTGGGCTACCAGTCCCTACAATTTTGCCAAGTTTGGTGGAAATCCATTCAGCCGTTCGGGCTAAAAGTGAGTTTGACCGCCCTATGGAAATTAACATGGGGAAAACACATTTTGGGTCCCCCCTTTTTTCTCGGCCCCTGCTTCACGAATCCCCCCCAATCTTTCACGGAAGGACCGGAGCACCGCGAGGCAAATTTGAGGAAAATATCAGGCAGATTCCTCAACCGGCGCCAAAGTTATTCACAATAGAATGTTGAGATTTTGCATTGAAAATAATCCTAACTATAACTACCTACTGGCGACCGCCAGTAAGTAAGTAATATATATATATATATATATATATATATTCTTTCATACCAAACTTCATGATCAAAGAAGGCGCTGACTCCGTGAATCTGAATCCAAACTTTAATTTCTGATCAGTCTCTGCTTAGACGCGTTTCGGCGTTTCCGCCTTGTTCACTACTATATATATATATATATATATATATATATATATATATATATATATATATTCATTTTGGTTCTGAAAACGCCGAACGCCGCCTTGACTCGACCTCTTTACGACGGGGGCTCGTGCTGGGTTGCGAGCCCTTTAATCAAATCACTCCTCCACACAAAATTCCTTACTCCAGGTTTGCATGAAAAACACGAGCCCAAAAGTTGCATCCAAGGATTTATTTTCCAAAGTTGTCAACAGAAAATTAACTCAACGCGTTTCGGGACTCATGAGCAAGGGAAACTTCCCGAAACGCGTCAAGTTAATTTTCTGTTGCCAACTTTGTAAAATAAATCCTTGGATGCAACTTTTGGGATCGTGTTTTTCATGCAAACCTGGAGTAAGGAATTTTGTGTGGAGCAGTGATTTGATATAATATATATATATATATATATATATATATATATATATATATATATATATATATATATATATATATATATATATATATATATATATATATATATATATATATATATATATATATATATATATATTTAAATCAATATTTTTTACATCTGTATTTTTGATTCAATATTTTTGTACTTACCTGTGTAGGTATGGAAGTCGATATTGTTGTAGTCTATGTGTTTCCGCTCGCGGAATTGTGTTTCCGCTCGTGGAATTAGCGGATTTTTGGCAAATTTGCAATCCGCGATCTCTCGCGAATTTGCGAAAAATCCGCAAATTCGCATGCAGTGGATTTTTTTGCTTGGTGATACAATATTGCGGCGTGCGGCGTTCACTTATTTTGCATGTGCTGCGCCATTTTGGATCTTGCTGCGGGATCTCGCGGGAGTTTGGCGACTGCGATTACATCATCGCGGCTTGCCACCTTGCACAGCACGCATCGCGAGAGTTCGCAATTGCGAACACGTAGATGTGGCGGGCAGCAACAATCTTGCATTTGCGAAATTGCAAAATTTGCAATTCTGCACAAGAAATCACCAGCAAGCAGCATAAACCTTCTGAAAATGATGAGTTTTATCAGAATAACTCCTCAGGTTGACATTTGCCTGCACTTTTTCTGGCAAGGAGTCCATTTTGGGGGGGGGGGGTGGGAGAAAGGAAGTGCCCTACAGTTTCCAACTTCCTGTTCCTGTCCAGCAGGTTCCTCCCAGTGCTTTCTTCATGTGCTGGTCACTTTCATTTGGATCTTGACCTGGAAGGATTACTTTTTGTGGATGCTGCTGGATATTTGGATTTGAGGCCTTTTTGACTTTCTTTGGATCACTTTTGGATTAGAAATTTCACAAGTAAGTTTGTTTGGGGCATTACAGTTGCTGCAACTACAATTTTGGAATTTTCGATTTTTGGGCTGTTGTTGGTGCCTTTTGCCCAGGGGTAGTGAGTGGTGCATGGACTGAGTCTTTCTGTGGGGTCTCTTTAATGTAAACATCATGGAGGGCATGTATGGCAGGGGATTGTGCTGATTTTTGTGTGTTTTTCGATTTTATTGGATGCTGTTAGGGCCTTATGCCCAGGGATAGTGAGTGGTGCATGGACTGAGTCTTTCTGTGGGGTCTCTTTAATGTAAACATCATGGAGGGCATGGATGGCATGGGATTGTGCTGATTTTTGTGTGTTTTTTGATTTTTTTGGCTGCTGTTGGGGAGTGGCCATGTGGGTGGGGGCCATTTTGAGTGCTGGTACAGGCAGGCTCTGGCCATATGCTGGGGGGCAAGGGGCCATTTTGACGGCAGGCAGTGTTCTCAGGCCTGCACCCATTTTGCCTAGCTTTCATCCTTTATGCCCAGGGGTAGTGAGTGATGCATGGGCCTAGTCTTTCTGTGGGGTGTCTTGAATTTAAACATCATTGAGGGCATGGATGGCATGGGATTGTGCTGATTTTTGTGTGTTTTTCGATTTTTTTGGCTGCTGTTGGGGCCTTTTGCCCAGGGGTAGTGAGTGGTGCATGGACTGAGTCTTTCTGAGGGGTCTCTTTAATGTAAACATCATGGAGGGTATAGATGGCATGGGATTGTGCAGATTTTCGTTTGTTTTTCAATTTTTTGGGGTGTTGATAGGGACTGGCCATGTGGGTGGGGGCCATTTTGAGTGCTGGTACAGGCAGGGCCTGGCCATGTGCTGGGGGGCAAGGGGCTGTTTTGAAGGCAGGCAGTGTTCTCAGGCCTGCACCCATTTTGCCTAGCTTTCATCCTTTATGCCCAGGGGTAGTGAGTGATGCATGGGCCTAGTCTTTCTGTGGGGTGTCTTGAATTTAAACATCATTGAGGGCATGGATGGCATGGGATTGTGCTGATTTTTGTGTGTTTTTCGACTTTTTGGGTGTATAACTGATGTTCCTCTGTCTTCCATTGCTTTTAGGTGCACAAGAGAACCACCAGTGCCAGGAAGAACTCCTGCAGCGGTGTGTGTAGCATAACGTCACGCGACGTCACTTGTGGCCACAGACAAGACAACTCTGCAACTCGTGCAAGTGCGGCCGGCTGTTCTGACATCTGAAGAAGATGGCCCCAAAAAAAGTTGCCAGTAAGGAGCAGAAGAAGCAAGTGGCGCCACTTACCAAGGAGACTGGTGTGCCGCCCGCCACATTTTTTGGGATTAAAAAAAAAAGTACGCCTGCAGCAGCAGCGGGATCTGCTGGTGACCAAGCTGGAAGCAGCACCCGCGCTCCATTGGGCTCAGTGCCACCACCACCACGCCAACTTAAGTCCAAGCCCTTGAGTGCTTTAGAGGCAGCCAGTCTAGTTGTTCAATCACCATCGAACAGTGATGTTGGCTCATCGCAAGAAAGTAGCAGCATCCCTCAATCAGCACAGGTTGTTGTGACTCATCTGACGAGTGTTCAACAACCACAGCCGCAACAACATCCACATGTGCAAGTACAAGCCCAAGTACATGTGGAAGGAGAGGCAGCGCAAGGAGATGCGCAAGCAGAGGTGCATGGAGCGGCACAAGTGCCCACAATAGTTATTCCTCCCGAAGTAGGGGCACATCAGGAAATCGACATTCAAGTCGAGGTATAATTTGAGGAAGCCATTCTTCCTGATCATTCATTGTCTTCCACATCTCGAATAAGGAAAAGATCAAGGATGGTGTCTACATCTTCTTCAAGCCCCCTTCCTTCTGATGATATTGATCCAACTTGGGAACCACCACTGCCGTCTGAGAGTGAGGCACAGCATGATCTGACAAAGGTAGCAAAGCTTAAAAGGAAGGTCCCGGAAACTCTCGTACTTTTGGAGTGTGAGGCTGAAGAAGAAGTGGCGTATACTACTCCTGCTGATGAAGACTCTCACGACGACGATGTAGTCATCATAAACGCCACTACAGGCTCAGCGGGCATGCAGCAAACAGACATTTTTACCCTAGCCCGAAAAGCTGCTGAGCGTGATGTTGTCGACGAGGAGGAAATGGGACCACCACCATTGCAGTCAACTAGTACACCACCACCTACCGCTTCCATATTTTCTCGCCAAAAGGGACCTCCATCCACCTCAAGCTCCATTTCCTCAATTAGTGGTGCTGCAAGTGCACAACGTAGTAAAGTTGGGCAACACACATCCTCCACTTCATCTGGCATTAGCAGCATGACCAGTATCGCCTCCTCAGCCCCCCACAGACCTTTTGAAGTCCGCTGTTTGGGACTTCTTTAGTGTTTGCACAACAAGGGAAAAAATAGCCATTTGTAGCATTTGTAAGCTTGCAGTTAGTCGTGGTGAGCTTGGTACCAACTACGGTACCGGAGGCCAGAGAGGTCATCTTGAGAGACAGCGCACTGTCCAATGGCATGCGCACCTAAAGGAGATCAAGGAAGCCCGAATTGCAAGTCAACAAACTCTATCCATTGATGTTTCATCTGATGATGACGAGGAGGAAGAAGCGCCAAACCTTCACTTACACCCAGTACCCCTGTCAGCAGCACACCCCCTGTGAGCCACACTAAGAGTGTGGGGAAGAGTGAGACACCAATGCGAAAAAGTTCATCATCACCGAGCATAACTGGGTCGAAGAAGTCATCATCATCATCCCGTAAAATCATGGTCCAGCCCACCATTAGAAGCATGTTATTTTCAGATGTGCCATTTGAACGCAACCACCCAATGACGCTTCTGTATAACACAAAGCTGGCTAAAATGCTAGCTCTGGACCTTCTCCCTTTTTCTTTTGTGGAAGGGGTTGGTTTTCTTGAATTAGTGGCAACGCTCTGCCCTAAATGGTAGGTTCCTAGCCGGTTCTATTTTGCCAGAGTTGCGGTTCCAGGACTACATGAAGATGTGCTGGAGGTGATTGGGGCAGCTTTGCAGAAGAGTGCTGTTCACACTATACATCTGACAACAGACATGTGGACCAGTGGCGCAGGCACTGATTACATGTGCATCACTGCACACTGGGTCTCTTTTTCAGGAGTTACAGCAAAGCTAAGGGCAGGTGTTGACCCGGACAACTTTTTTAAAGCTGCTCGGAAACATGCAACACTAGCCATGTTTGGCATGGAGACAAGTCATACAGGAGAAAACATTTTGCAGGAGTTTAACACAAAGGTCTTTCAATGGCTATCCCCCAAAAAACGCAAGATTGGTTATGTTTCCACGGATAATGGCGCCAATGTAGTTAAGGCCATGGGTATGGGTAACTATTTCAGAGTGCTGTGTTTGGCGCACTGTATAAACCTGGTTGTTACAAAATTCTTGAGTGAAGAAAGTCCAGTGTGCGAGTTACTGACCACCTGCCAAAGAATGTGCACACATTTCAGCCATTCTTTTAAGGCCCGGAAGCATCTGAGGGGCCTGCTACATGAACGTCGACTGCCAGTGAAAGCACTCATCCAGGAGGTGGCAACACGTTGGAACTCAACCTTCTACATGCTTGAGCGTCTGTATGAGCAGTGTGCGGTAGTCGATCAGTATTACTTTACACAGGGTACAGCTATGAAGGACCTGAGGATACATGCGGAGCAATGGAAGCTAGTTAAAAGCCTGACAGACATGCTTCGTCCTTTTGAGGTCCTCACGCGTGCAATCAGCAGGGAGGACTTTAATTTGGGAAAAGCTATCCCACTGTTGCGCATGCTAGAGCACCAACTGAAGGCGGTGTCTTCTACGTTTCAAAAAGATGAAGAAAAGCAAGAAGCTTTTGATTTGGCGGAGAAATTATTACAGCGCCTACTTTGCGATGAACGTCTTCAAAAGATCCACACAGAACAGCATTACATTTGTGCTACTATTCTGGATCCAAGCTACAAAAAGGCACTGGCAGGCAGAGCATTCTTTCCTTTTGGTGACGCAGGAGTTTCGAAGTACAAACGTTGCCTAGCTCTGTCAGCCATGAGGTTTGAAAGAGAATGGCAGGAAATTGAAGGAAAAGGCAGTACATCAGCATCAGCAGGTCATCCGGAGTCAAAAGAATACACTTCTGCACCTGTGGCTGTGGCAGAAGTGAGTGATTTTCCCTCTCAGCCATTAAAGACACCCGCAACCGGATCATCTGCACCAGACACAACAGTAACATTGTGTGAAGAAGAGGATTGGCTAACTCAGCTTGGGTTTGCTTCTGAAAAGGTCCCAGCAAAAAGTAAGCAAAGTGGAGGAACCGTGGAGAACCTTGAGTCGATGGTGCAGGACTATCTGAATGACTCAACAGAGGTCTATGTTCATGATGACCCATTGGCGTACTGGCATGGGAAAAAAGAATTGTGGCCAGATATCTCCAACCTGGCTATAAATTACTTGTCTTGCCCACTCACAAGCGTGTCTTCTGAACGTGTTTTCAGTGCTGCTGATGGCATTGTAACTTGCAAAAGGACCCGCCTCTCGCCCAAAAATGTGGAGAGGTTAACAATGATCAAGATGAATCAGCACCACATACCGCCAGATTACAAAGTACGAGAATACACGCCGGAAGAAGACGAGTAGGACACCAACTTAGATGAGGGAATTTCTTCTCTGTTAGGTGACCTACTCCTGCCTGAATTCGGAGAGTATGAGGACAAACTCTTCTTCCCTGACACCGAGCCCTGAAAATGAGCCAATGAATCAATAACTTTCTTTTTCGTCCTTATTCATTTTTATTCCTGTGCGTCTGTCTTTCTTTGTTTTGCAAAGTCAATATAAATAAAAACTTTATTCACCTAATCACAAAAACAAGCCCATCAGCAGAACTGTCTTCACTTATTTGCTTATTGATTTGAAGGTGCCTCAGTCTGCATTCCTCAGGTTCACAAGTTCACACAAACATGCTCCTCTATCCTCCTCCTCCAGACTCCTATTTCCCTCAAAGCAGATGGCTGGATTACGCCCAATGAAGAAAGACTCTGCACTTGTGGGGGTGTTCTACTTCTTTGCGGGTGAGTTGACGGCTCTGGGGCCATTGCTGGGAAGGTCTAATACCGGATAAAAGTGGTTTGGAGAAAATTAAAGTTCAAAAAGTTTTTGGCTTTTTGCTCAATATCATGTTTTCGGGGGCCTTTTTGGGTGGGTTCCTAGTGTTTGGAGGTGGGGTTTGGGGTATGGGAGCACTGCTGGCACAGTCTAATGTTGATTGCATTTGTTTTCTAGGACATCCATGGTGGAAAAGTGGAGTTATGACCTAGCTGCACAGCGCGTTTGGACAGAAGGCCGAAAAATATTGTAAGTATGATATTTTGCATTTTTGCTTTTTGCCTGTTTGGGGGTGTTGTGCTTTTTTGCCGGTGGGTTGGCGGGTCTTGGGGCATTGCTGGGAAGGTCTAATACCGGATAAAAGTGGTTTGGCGAAAATCAGACTTGAAAAAGTTTTTGCCTTTTTTCTCACTATCATGTTTTCGTGGGCCTGTTTGGGGGAGTCCTGGTGTTTGTGGGTGGGTTTCGGGGTCTGGGAGCACTGCTGGCTATAGATACTTTTGATTGCAAGAGGTTTGAAGCCAATCCATGGTGGCAAATGGGAGTTAGGGCCTAGCTGGAGAGCGCGCGCGGAGTGATTCTGGAAATTTGCCTGAAAATCTCTAAGTGCCCATTTTTGAAGTTTTGCTTTTTGGCTGTTTGGGGGTCTTCTACTAGTTTCCGCCTGGGTTGACGGCTCTGGGGCCATTGCTGGGAAGGTCTAATACTGGATAAAAGTGGTTTGGACAAAATCGGAGGCAAATTTTTTTTTGCGTTTTTGCTTACTTGCTTGTCTTTGAGGTGCTGTTTGGGGGATTCTGGGTGTTTGTGGGTGGGTTTTGGGGTCTGGAAGCACTGCTGGCACAGTCTAATTTTGATTGCATTTGTTTTTCAGGAAATCCATGGTGGAAAAGGGGAGTTAAGGCCTAGCTGCACAGTGCGTATGGACAGAATTGAAAGAAGGCCGAAAAATATTGTAAGTATGAGATTTTCCATGTTTGCTTTTTGCCTGTTTGGGGGTGTTGTGCTTTTTTGCGGGTGAGTTGGCGGGTCTTGGAGCATTGCTGGGAAGGTCTAATACCGGATAAAAGAGGTTTGGCGAAAACCAGACTTGAAAAAGTTTTTGCCTTTTTGCTCACTATCATGTTTTTGTGGGCCTGTTTGGGGGGCTTTCTGATGTTTGTGGGTGGATTTCGGGGTATGGGAGCACTGCTGGGTATGGATACTTTTGATTGCAAGTGGTTGAAGAAAATCCATGGTGGCAAAGTGGAGTTAGGGCCTAGCTGCAGAGCACGCGCAGAGTGATTTTGGAAATTGGCCTGAAAATTACTAAGTCCCCATTTTTGTACTTTTGCTTTTTGGCTGTTTGGGGGTCTTCTACTAGTTTCCGCCTGGGTTGACGGCTCTGGGGCCATTGCTGGGAAGATCTAATACCGGATAAAAGTGGGTTGGACAAAATCAATGAGGTAAAAGTTTTTGCATTTGCTGACATTTCGCTCAATTTAGGGTTTTCGTGGGCCTCTTTGTGGGCCTTCCTGGTGTTTGTGGGTGGGTTTCGGGGTCTGGGAGCACTGCTGGGTATGGATACTTTTGATTGCAAGAGGTTTGAAGCAAATCCATGGTGGCAAAGTGGAGTTAGGGCCTAGCTGCAGAGCGCGCGCGGAGTGATTCTGGAAATTTGCCTGAAAATTTCTGTGCCCATTTTTGAAGTTTTGCATTTTGGCTGTTTGGGGGTCTTCTACTAGTTTCCGCCTGGGTTGACGCCTCTGGGGCCATTGCTGGGAAGGTCTAATACCGGATAAAAGAGGTTTGGACAAAATTGGAAGCAACATTTTTTTTGCGTTTTTGCTGACTTGCTTGTCTTTGAGGTGCTGTTTGGGGGGGTTCCGGGTGTTTGTGGGTGGGTTTTGGGGTCTGGAAGCACTGCTGGCCCAGTCTAATTTTGTTTGCATTTTGTTTTTCAGGAAATCCATGGTGGAAAAGGGGAGCTAGCTGCACAGCGCGTTTGGACAGAATTGAATGAAGGCTGAAAAATATTGTAAATATGAGATTTTCCATTTTGGCTTTTTGCCTATTTTGGGGTGTTGTGCTTTTTTAACGGGTGAGTTGGCGGGTCTTGGGGCATTGCTGGGAAGGTCTAATACCGGATAAAAGTGGTTTGGAGAAGCCTTTTGGTACTTTTTGCAACTTAGGGTTTGTTAGGGTTAGCACTAGCAGCAGTATTCCATGTGTTTGGGGGTGTTCTAGATTTTTGCAACTGGGTTCTGGGGTCTTAGAGCACTCGTGGGAATGTGTAATTTTGGTTGCAAGTGATATGAAGAAAATCCATGGTGGGAAAGGGGGGATTTGGCCTAGTTAAAGAAACCATTTGCCACTATTCTTAACTTAGGGCTCGTTAGGTATAGCAGTATTGTATTGTATGTGTTTGGGCGGGGGGCTGTTTGTAGGGGGGTTTGCCAGTCTTGGAGCGATGCTGGGTATGGATACTTTTGCTTGCTTGCAAGTGGTTTGAATACAATCCACGGTGGGTAAGGAGGGATTTGGGCCTACTTTTACTTTCAAAGTACGTTTTGTCACCATTTTTCTACTAAGCCTCGTTTTTTGAGATCTGATTGGGGGTCTTCTACATTTTTGCGACTGGGTTTAGTAAGGGTCTGGGAGCACTACTGGGAAGGTCTAATTTTGTTCTAAAACACAGTTTACAGTACACCTAGCTTGAGGGGAAAGATCCGCTAAATTAATTCGCCCATACTTATTTATCCTTCAAAAGGAGACTCAGACAGAGTACGCACTTTCAAAAATATTGTACTGTCTATTAGGAAACTCAAAGTGTGACTTTTTGCACTACACAGCGTACATACCTTATATTTATTTGTCAGTGGTGTTCTAATATCACTTCCTGTTTTTCCATCAATAATTACAGGCTGGGTTTCAGTCTGTGCAATGGGAAAAAAAGGATGAAGTCAGGCTTCACATTAGCGAGCCGCAATTCAGCATCGGCCAGGCAGGCAGTGGACAGGGTGTCTTCTGGTCACCAACATTGATGAACGGAGCGTCAGCTGGAATGGAGGAGTCCCGCTAATAAGAGGAATGGTTAGATGCATGCAACTTACCAAATTCAACAGGACAACTACAACAACATACAGATACAGTTTCCGTTCTTTTCAAATTATCTTTTAAGTAATGTTATTGCTGTGAACTTCTATGAGTGTGACTCTGCATTTCTTTGATCTCTGCTTCTAAATTCATCCCTACAGCCATTCTATAGGTTTTACTTGTGCTATATTTTAAACCTAATTTAATGTAAGAAGTGTTTCTCTGAGTGCAGAGATAGGCAAGTGAAAACGCATAATTATTACTGCAGCCATGTACTGTCTCATTCTTTCATTCACGGTTGTCGAAAGTACTACTTACTTTTCAGTAACCATGCATGCAGTAGTGCATGCACTTCCTTTATGTCACTTAAAAGATTTATGGTTAGCTTTGTACCCAAAGATTTCTTTATCTTCAATTATTGTTTGTCCATGCTGTGCTTTTTTTCTTCTCTCAACAAAACTTTCCCAAAATCCCCCATTCCCATCCATTTTCCAAACCCTAACCCTCTTCCCCCGGGCTGTGTGGTTTTGATTGATGTGTGACTAAATGACAGCAATAATTCCACACACTTGGTGGGGAGGATAAGGTCATAGCAACAGGCTGGTGAAGAAATCCGAGGATATATTCTATTCTTACTCAGCTTGACACTCAGTCACTATTGGCAAATGAAAGCAGATTTTCATGTGCGCCATCAACTTGATTGGTCATCAAGAACATCCTCCTCCTAGACGTGGCAAATTATTACGCTGCTGTGTCCTTCACCTTCGGTACTATTTCTTGTAGTAGTAGCCAATGTCAAAGAAATTCAACGCAAGTACTAGTTATACTTTCAATACTTTACCATTTGTTAGGCTACATTGTGGCACTGTTCTAGTGTACTGTCACCTGCTATATTGTCTATTGTACCATTCTAATGCTACGGTAACGACAAACAAGGTTTAATTTTCTTTTTTTTCAGATGCTGCAACTGCAACTGTGTAACACCACTAGTACCACAGCAATGATGACATTTCATCCGCCCAGGATTGCCTACCTTAATCGCCATTTGCCGTGCAGCCAGCCCTGTGCCTAGCCCTATTTCCAAACACAAATTACAGGTAAGATAAGTGTTTGGGGGGAGGAAGTATAATGGAGTATTAGGAGACACGAGAGACTGACGCTAGTACTAGTAAAGTCCTAGGACTATTGAATTCACTTACTCTGTGAGAGGCACTTAGTTTTGAAAACATTCGGGCAATTAATTACACAACTTGAATCAAGATGCCACTTAAGTTTCAGGCAAACAAACTTACTGTTAAACCCCCACCCACCAGCCTCAAAAGCAGTAAAAAAAACACGTATGCTAAGATAAGGTTTAAAGTATATTTATATCCCTAACAAAAATAATCTCCCATAAGACCCAACCCAACCCATCCCGCACTCCCTAACCCCAACGAATGTCCGTGAAAAGTCCAAAAAACCCAACTCCCAATTCCCACCCCCCAGAAGTCTTTAAAAAATGGGCAAGGGACAGTCTCTGCTGGCTGCTGCTGTTGACTTTCCAGGCCAGGTCGTCATGCTCCTTGCGGAGGGTCTCGAGCAGGGTTTTGGTGTTGAGGAGCTCCTGCTCGAGGTAGGACACCCTCAGGGAACGGAGGTGCATCCTTTTTTTGCAACTGTTGTGGGGGGCAGCTGATTTCTTTGCTGCTCGGCGGTGGTGGGTGGCTGCTGTACCCCGGCTCCGTACCGCTGGGACCTGCTGCGCTGACTGGCTGCCCCAGGGAGCGCGGTGGAGGATGCAGGTGTCGCCGTAGATGTTGTAGACGTACTCTGCGTGTCCTCCTCCTCCTGGGCCACCAGCCGCCGATATTCAGCGACAGTGGCCTCCAGCCTCCGTTGCAGGGCCCGTCTAGCCAGCTCCTTCCTTGTAGGTTTGGAAGGAGCATCTATATGAAGAAAGAAAAAGACATAGTCTGTAACCAATGCTCTTTAAGATTAACACAAAATGATTCAGCAGAAAGTTGTGTCACAGTAGAACTAGCAACCTGCAAGCGCAGTACATAACTATTGTGGCCAGTATCTATCTAACCTCCCACTTCTTCATCCTTGCTCTAACATTAGTGGGAGTTTAAGGAATCAATTCTATGAGCACTATGGACTCACTCCATTAGAGTCGACTATGACAGTACACCAGTCTTATTCTTTTTCTTCTCTCTTGTTTAGCAAAATTGGTACGTTAACTTCTGCAAGCCTGCATAATGCCAGCGCAGTCAACTTGCACCCGAGAGAAACAGACGCCCGCGATGATGACTGAGACAGACTTGCGTTACTGTACCAGTCCAGTACATGCAGGTGGTGATGCTCTCACTTTTCTATTACGGGTGGCACTGAGAAAACTTGTTACAAGGGCTACTGCTTAATTAATTTAACTTTCACCCTTCAGTGCCAATGAATACTAGAAAAGGAAAATGAAGAAGATAAATGATCTGATTATCTATCACTGCACATGGTATGTATTTGCTTACATAAGGGATGACTTTAGGTGGTTTGCTTTTTATTGAGTGAACAGTGATACATCCACACATGAATGACCGAGTTCTACTAAACTTATTAACAAAGGTAGTGAGTGGCCATCATAATAGCTGGATATATGCTGTGCTTGCAATACAAACTACTGCTACTATTCATGCTAGTATTCGGACAAAATTACAACTTCTTTTCCTTGCCTTTCCTACACTGGGACAGACGTGCGGGTGCGGTGTTACATGCTCTTCAAAGTAACACTTAGTTCATCCAGTGACCGTCTACTCTCTCTATATACACATATGCTATCTAAGAGTCAGATAGTACCATGATCCAGGCATCCATCCATTCAAACTATATGTCAATCATTCTTCTTCATGTCTCTCATCTGGACAAACCTTACGTTTTCTCATGGGGAGCACACTATGCAGTCTGCAATCTCAATAAGTAAGGAATATAAGAGCTTAACACTGCCCGCCACTACCGTGGCAACCCGCACAGCAGTTTGGTCCGGCACTTGCACCGCCTCCTCCCCAGAGCATTCCTCCTCCACCTCCCCTCTGGGCCTAGCACCAGATGTTCCACCTACAAAGTAAATTTAAGAATGTTAGATTTCATAGACATACACCACTCACTGATATTTTGTCTAGGAATGAAGAAATGTGAATACAGAAACCAATCTAATAATTTGTGACTGTCCACTCTAAAGTAAAAATGTCCCTTTTTCCAGGGAAGGGTGTTGTCTTGCTCCACTTTTTGGCACAACTGATGAATACTTGCTTTTTAACACGCACCATTTTTCTCATAATAGACAGAACTTCTAAGAACAAATCATCATAACTAGGACAAAGGGACCAATGATTCAGCACCAAAAAGAAAAATGAAAGTTCAAACCAGGTGAGGGCTCGGCTCGCCCACAATAAATGTGTGAAATAAATCACTATAAGCACTGTTCCATTTTTAATTAACCGTTTATGTTTTATGACAAGCTTGATTTTAAAAAATATTTCTACTTTTAATAAAGGTTTAAAACTTAAATAGACTCTGTGGTTTTTGGTCAGGAGTGAATGAGCAAAAGGTTTTGCAATTTGCAAGCATGAGTCCGTGCCTCTGACAATTCTGGACTCTGACTCCGTACTCTTGTCCTGCATTGGATAATCATCCTTGGGGATCAATCATCGATGAATTCGGGAGCTAAATGACTCTGCCACACTATCTAGTCAGTAAGGAGATTGGGGGGTTTTCAAAGTCTGATATCACTGAGGTATGTGAAAGTCTCTCTGCGCCTATTATAATTGATAAACAATGCACTATTTAGTGTCCATAGTTCTGTTTGTGCAGATTTGTCCCTGCAACAGTAGTAGTATGGACTGTCCTCCTATCCAAACCAAAAGTAAAGTAGTATCTTATTCTTTCTTGGTGGTCATTCTCCTTTTTATTGTTGGTAATTGTCAAAGCATAAACATTTAGAAGACTTGAAAAGACATTATGGACAATCCCAGAGGACTGCACTCAGTGCATAGAGCTATTGCTGACTAGAATGGGAGTTTCGTTTTACAACTTTTGCCAAATGTGCAATATTAGTTAGCTACACAGACAGACTAATAAGAATAATCTAGTAATACCACAGGGAGTCATAGTCGAGGCAGGATAAGAATTTAGATACAGTCTACAAGAAGATCAAAGACGATTTAGAAAAAATCGAATGAGGAACGCTAGGAAAAAGTAGGTACTCTATATTAAAATTAAAACTTACCGGGGCCAGCAAAGGAGCCCTCGCCTGACCGATCCTGGCCTTGTTCAGCAGCAGCAGCCTCCTCCAATGTCCTCTTGCCCCTGGGGGGAGCTGATGTACAACATGAAAGAAAGAAAGACCCGAAAACATGGATGATTGTTGTCAACTAAATCAAACAGTTCAAAAGAACAATAACAAAATATTTTGGCGAAATAGCAAATAGACAACTTTTCCACAGGATATATTGACCTATCTCATGTGGTCTACTACGATATTAGTATTGCTTGATTTGCGGACCGTCGACTTGGAAAGTTATGTAACTCACTAAACAAACTACTAAAAAGGTTCGCCTAGGACTGGCAGGCAGCAGTCCGCAGCACGCCAAGTGACAGACAAACTCCATCGTGATTGCTGATCAGCGACAACACTAAAAAGTTTCCTCTACATTAACCAGTCATTAAAATACTCAAACTATCAATCCACCTCCACTATTTCTTCTTATTGCCAGGTGTACAAAGGAAGGACTGGACTTGCGTCTGTAGCGGCAGATTTACAAGCCCCTTGCGGCTCTTTTGCTCCAATGTTGCGTGACTTTTGTGACGCAGTGGCAGAACAAAGGAGGCGCCATGGTGGGGCGTATATTAACAACGTGATGCATATGGGAGATGCATCATGTTGTAAAGTCCTGCGCCATCAGGGGGCGTTCCGGTGCAAGGGAGGGCGTTCCTGCGCAGGAACGCATCCTAAAAGTGGTTGAGGGAAATCTGCAAGATTTCAATCAGTCACTTTTAGGACAATGATGCGTGACTCAAACCCTGCGCCTGCTTGAAGCAGACGTACAGCTTGACGCAGCATTGGGGAGATAGGGCACCCCAGAGCATTGCTGGAGCTGCGCCATCGTTGTGACGCAACTCCAGCAATGCGCCGCCTTTACGGCACAGATGCATAACGCTTCGGTGACGTTTTGGGCCCATGGTGCGCCGCATTGTAAATACAGCGCACCATGGGTGGTGGTGGCGTGGCGCACAATTAATGGCGCATCCCTGCTACTTTGCAGGGATGCGCTGGTAAATAAAAATCTGACCCTTAGGGTCTAGCATTACGCAGTTCTTTAAACTACACTCATACATAATTTCTCAGGCCAATGAAATGAACACAACATCGAAAACAAATAAGCATAGTAGCAATGCTACTGAGAAGGAGAGCAGTCCACCTGAAATGCACAGAAGATTTTGAAATATAATTTACCTACAATGTAATCAGCAGCCTTATTGCTCTTGGTAAAAAACAAAAATGTGCAATATAATAACACACAGAGCAGCAGAAAACAGAGTAGTGAAGAAATAGCTACTACTACTCACCAAGCCCGGGGATCTCGAGGCCGAGCAGGTTGATCAAGTCACGTTCCCGGTCCAGGAGATTCGTCCGACGGTGGGTGGCCTGGTTGTAGGTGTGCCGGACACGAGAGTGTTGGTACATGGCCCGGCACATCTTCTCCCACCGCTTCCGGCGCTCCCGGATCCCGTACCCGCTAGCGATCATGCCCCCTGCCATGATGGTCCTGGGGAGGCGGCACTGAACATAAAAAACTAGTGCAGCCACCTCCTCCGCGCTAAAGATCTCCCGGGCTGTGACCTGCTCCCCCCTCAATCGCCCGCACGGGAGCCGGGCATGGGGTTCGGGACCCTTCCCCTTCTCAGGATGCTTCCCGGCTCCGTTTACCATCGTCTGGGCAGAAAGGAAGGTAAATAATAAATAAGAAATAGAATAGGGAAAAAGACAAGAAAAGAGTTTAAAAAAGTAGTTTAAAATTAACCAAAAGTAGCAGAAAACACAAAAATATAGAGCTAGAAAAATAGAGGGATTGATAATAAGTAAAATAGATAAAAAAACTTCAAACAAGCAATGGATGGCAGAGATTCAGAGAGGATACAGAAAGCATGCCCAGAACCATAGCAATGAATGAGAAACAAGATGGCCGCGCCCGATCACGACCGCGTAGGTAAGTTTGCGCAAGATTTCCGTCGCGATCACACGCGAACTTGTACTAGCGAGCCGCACACTTTGCGAGATTATACATAGCGCCCGGAAATGGAAATACGTCATGCAAACAAGATGGCCGTGCCCGTGAACGACCGTGAGGGTAACTTCGCGCCGTTGCGCTACAAGCCGCTCGCTAAAACGCACAAAACCTTGTGAACTAACACACCGCAAAAAAAACAAATCGCATATTCGCACAAATTTGCGGCTTCCGAATTCAATCTCGTGCAAATTTGCGCCCCGCGAATCCCGTGAAATTGCAGAAAAACGAGTTTTGCAAAACTGAAAGCACTCAGCAGGTGCAAAAGTTCAAACTCATCATTAGTAACCAATCCCTGTAGTGCTTCCTGAGGGGCCCCTCCAGAGTTCAGTTGTCTACTTGCAACTATTCTATGACCCTGCTCTGACCCTCACAGCAGACTCATAGAATAGCTAAAAGTAGGCCACAAAGGTCCTTTGGAAAAAAATTGCACTGCAACAGAAAGCAAATTACAGATAAGGAAGCAGGTGCCAGACTGGAAGTTTAAATTGAGTGACACATTAATCAACCCCAAATTAATTCATGTCAGTTGAAGCAGGGCAGGTGTGCTTGCTTTTCCCCCCATAATCTACAGTGATGAACCAGAGGGTGGCAGTGATGTACCAGAGGGTGGCATGGGTGAACCAGAGGGTGGCAGTGGTGAAACAGAGGGTGCTGTGAATAAGCATGGGTGGAAAATCCGTTCCGCTCGCGGATTTTGCAGATTTTCGGTAAATTCGCAATCCGCGAGATTCGCGAATTTCCCGCAAAATCCGCAAATCCGCGAGCAGCGGCTTTTATGGCTTGCTCGCACTGTTCGCGTGAGTTCGCGGCTTCCCAGTTCAACTTCGCGCCCCGCGAATAAGCGCTAAATTGCAGAAATACGATCTTACCAAAACTGAAACTACTTACCAGGTTCAAAAGTTCAAGCTCATCATTAGTAGCCATTTCCTGTAGTGCTTCCTGAGGGGCCCCTCCAGAGTTCAGTTGCCTACTTGCAACTATTATGTGACCCTGCTCTGACCCCCA
This sequence comes from Lissotriton vulgaris, assembly GCF_964263255.1. Lineage (NCBI taxonomy): Eukaryota > Metazoa > Chordata > Amphibia > Caudata > Salamandridae > Lissotriton > Lissotriton vulgaris. Next base: position 1,530,707,853 of record NC_141687.1, on the reverse strand, counting down.
GAATAGTTACACAAAGGTCCTGAATTACAGCTAAGGCAGACAAGCAGGAGCCAGGCTGGAAGTTCAAATCCAGTGACACATTAATCAGCCCCTAATTCATTATTGTCAGTTGGGGCAGGGCAGGTGTTGTAACAAATTTTGCAACAATGAAAGCACTTAGCAAGTGCAAAAGATCACTAATCAGGAAGCACTAAGGAAGCAGGTGCCAGCTAAAAAAATATTCTGTGACACATTAATCAGCCCCAAATTAATTCAGGTCACTTGAGGCAGGGAAGGTGTGCTTTGCTTTGCCACAGTATTGTACACTGGACAACCAGAGGGTGCTGTGATGAAACAGAGGGTGGCATGGGTGGGCCAGAGGGTGGCATGAGTAGTCAGAGAGTGGCAGTGGTGACAGAGAGTGGCAGTGATGAAGAAGAGTGTCCCAAACAGGCTGGACACGTAGAAACAACAAGTTCACCAAACTTGCGACCCGACAGGTAAGTTCGCGTTTGCGAAATTGTACAAAACCCTCGCGAACTGGCAGAAACCCGCGCGAACACAAAAAAAAAAAATCTGCAAATTCGCGAGAATTTGCGGATTTTGCGGATTGCGAGTTCGCAAATCCGCAAAATTCACGAACGCGAGATTCGCAAAATTCGCCCATGCTTAGCTGTGAACCTGTGATGATGAACCAGACAAAAAAACAACATAGTCGCGACCGTTGAGAGACGACAAGTAAGTTCGCAATTGCGAACTGGTACAAAATCCTTGCGAACTGGCAGAAAATCTTGCGGACTTAAAAAAAAAGAAAAAATCCGCAAATTCGCGAGAGTTCGCCCATGCTTAATTGATATTCTATCAGTGAACCGAAAGGAGGAACAAAATTGCTGCTTGGAGAGTTCTGGGTTTTAGGCCAAGAATTCATCGAAACTCGACTAATGATGTTGATGGACTGGGATAGCTGGTTGTTCTGGCAAATGTCCCCCCATGACTGACTCGGCACCTTACGGCGCTTCACAAACTGACTGATCTTGTGTGCATGCTGTGGAGGTTTTGGAGTCTTAACTTTCTCAAGCGTGTGGGAAACCTGCCTGCCGACCCTGTAGGACAGCCATTTTGTTAGAACTGTGCACAATGAAGGAATTTTTGGGCACAGGTTGGGTACCTGAAAATGGGGTCCCTTCAATTTAGTGATCAGAACACGTCCCAATTGGATTTGACTATGGGGTCAAGGTGCCTGCTTTTAAGCGCTGGTCAGGGAGCACCCTGCCCCCCTTGTCAAACTGCCCTTCTTCTGGGGTGTGGTCACCTAGCCCTGCCCTGAGGATCAGCAGTAGAGTGGAGCCCTTGGCTCCTGCAGGCTCCCTGAATGGCAGAATCTAGTGAGGATACCTGGTCTACAAAACACATACAGCAGCCCTGAATTACCAAATGCAAGTAAAAGCTTAAATTCCTAATGTTGTCTCCTTTGGTTCTTCTTTTAGTTTTTTTGGATGCAGTGAACTTTGGGTGGTCTTCATTGTAGGCTTTTAACTTACTGCATTTTTTAGTTCTACATTTGTGCGAAGGCATTGACTCCCCAGACAGTTACCTGACCCAGCTATGGTTGTGACCCCAGTTCCTATTGGGCTGGATTGCCTGTCTGTTGTTGCTGTTGCCACATGTTTGTCAAACGACTTGATCCCTGTTGTGGTGGTGCAGTGGCTGGCTGACTTCCCTGCAGCTGAGTGTAAGGTTGATTCGAATTTCCCTGGACTTAGTTTGTAGATGGAGATTCTGCAGGGACTGGCCCAAGCTCATTGACCTATGTTTGTGATATGCTATTAGCAAGCATCGGTCAGCCATGTGGTCCATTCTGTAGCAATAGTGTCTGTCTGCTGCCAACCTTTCTGAATTCTGCTGGTATAGCTAGGTTGAAACCCTGTTCGTATCGACCTATCTTCAAAACTTGTGCCATTTGTACACTTACAGCGAACACAGCCCCCTCGGGGATGGTCTTTATCAATTTGTGTTGGACCAGCTTAGCTGCGTTTCCCTGGGCTTGCTCCTGTTTTCCATGTCCTTTTCCTGTTTCTTTTTATGATAGTGTAATATATGAGATTGTATCTCTCACCAGGGTTTGGTGTCTAGCCCCACTAGGCTGTCCAATCCCCTTTGGATTTCAATGGGCGGATTCTTTTTGAGGATATTTGAGAAGAATGTGACCTCGGGCCTATATTGGTTACATGGCTGTCCCGTCTCCTACCCCCTTTCTTTCTTCATTCTATCTAGAAAATCAGGATTGGTCTCCCCAGGTTTTACAGTTTCTGCCATTAAACCTCCTCCATCTGGGTAGTGAGGGAATATCTGCCTCAGGGCCATTTCATATTTGGTGAGTGCAGCTCCATCATGCTCAGTGTTTGCCAGCATGACTGTTGGGATGCGAGCTTTGGCGAACACCACATTAGTCTGTTCTCCAATAGGACCACTCAGCAGACTTTTGACTTTGCCTATCGCTAAGTTTATTCCTACAGTGTTCTTCACAAAGCATGACATCTATTTCCATGCCCCGTTCAACAATGGAGGCAATTAGGTCCTTAGCCCTTCTTCATCTATCTGAGCCAATGGCACATGGATGATCTCTGACATGCCCTTCAGCAATAACTGGTACATTTTATCTTGGGGTATCTCCACTGGCTTTTCCTTAACATAGCATTCCCATTGTCCTAGACAATTCTGCATGTAGGGGGAATTCCACTTGGGATCTCCCCCTCCGTGCAGGATGCAGTCATCCAAACGGTCATGTCCTCTGACTTATAGGATTCCATCTCCGGCCAGGGTCTTTCATACTGGTTCTTACTAGGTCTAGCGTCTAGCAGAAGGCAAAATGGTTGTGCAAAGATCTTGTCTTCCTCTTGGGTTACTAGCTCCCTTGGGGTCAGTCTGTCTGTCCTACGTGTTCTAGAGGAGCAGGGAACTTCTTTGTCGCTGCTCCCCTCATGCACTCGCAAAGTTATCATCTTACTTCTCCTGCGTCTAGTTGAATTTGCACCAGGCTACCTTGGGCTCCTATTTCTTGGTTAGCCCCTCTCCTACGATGACAATCTGGTGAAGCTCGGATCCCAGGTAAAGGCCTCTCCTCTAGTTCTGCCTCAGACACTTCCCCAAATAGGGCTGTGTCCTCAGGTGGAGGATCCGCTGCTCTGCTTTCTCACTGTGTTTCCAGGGTGTGAGCTCTCTCTCTCTTCCTCCTTATTTTGTGCCTTTCCTCTAAATCCCATTTAGATTGCCTCCTTCGCTCTGAACTGTTTGTTGTTCATTTTTGTTGGATTTTGTGCTCAAACTCGCTTCCTGTCATTTCTTCAGCTACCTGTGCAAACCTCATCGTAGGATCCTGGAGGACTGGGACCCCTTTCCTCACCCCACTGGTTGTATCACTGTCCAGAACTGCTATGAATCTATCTCCTTGTTACCCAAGTGTGTTCACCTGACCCACTGAGAGTGCATGTTCTCCGTACCGCTAGGGTTCGATGGGCTGAATATAAGAATGGGGGGTCGAACTTCTGGGAGCCTTATCTCTGGACTGGGGTGGTGCCGAGAATGCCTGGGCCTGCTGGCCTGTTAGATTCTCATGCCTTGACTTAACAGTATGTCATTCGGTAAAGGGCCTTTTGGCTCCCTCAACTGGCAGATTGTTATAACCTAATATGGGAATAACACTAGCCTCCGAGGTCACCTTGCGACTACTTTGTTTGGACGCATAAACACATGTAACACCACATCCCAGATTTCTGTCAGAGGCATGACGCTCAGGTTACATTTTTGTGCTTCTTCCTAGTTTGCCATATGCAAAATGCTAGTACTGAGGATCAGATGTGGTCTCTTACCAACTGAGATGGCAGCATCAGAATGGACTTCTGCCCTGCGGATTCACCAGAACTTCTACACAATTGCTTTATCTGCTCACCTTCCTTGTTGCGCAAATGTGAATCCATCCAGGCAGGGTACCCTTCCTTCAGCTGAAGTCGGGTCTGAGGTACCAATCTCTTCAGATAGACTCACCAAAATGTTGCTTGAATATGAATTTACATTGAAAAAAATTAAAACAGAGCTGTTTGGCAAAACAGGAACGGTTGGTTTCATTAAATGCTGCGGGTGGGAGTACAGTTCCAGAAGTGGGTCTGAGGACTGACTCAAAGTTTTATCAATCTGAACAAGGTTTTATCCATTTCTTTGAGTATCATAAACGCTTTCAGTCATCCTTCTTTGTTAAGGAATGCTGGTCCTGTCTTTGGAGTCATAAATAAGGTCCCTGATAACACATACAGATGGGCCTCTACTTTGCGTGGACACAATGAGGGTCAATGGTTAAGGTAGCCAGATAACCGCCATGAGAGGGGCATGATCGCTGCATGTTCTCTGTGTGTTGTGTTCTGATTGGCTGCATGTTCATAATTTCATGTGGCAGCTGACCTTATGATGATTTTGGGAATGCGTGCAACCCTCTGGCCATGTGTGCTTTATTAGGGCCAATCTCCCTGAACTATTGTGGTGTCACTGCGCCTATCTGTGGGATTGATCTGAGTTTTGAGTTCACGCGTTTGTCTGACAGCTACGTGCCACCCCACCTATGACCTATCAATCAGTAACCTCAGGCCTAGGTCTCAGAGCCTGTCTGACCATGCAATTCTGAATCGAGGTTGATGGAGAGTTCATGATGGGGGAATTCGATAATAATGATGCACTCTTGTTCTTATACATACTCGTATCAATGTGTGCATCGAAATCGACTTTTCCAAAATTAAGAGTGCTGCTTAAGCAAGAATAACTCACTTGGGCAAAATTTGCATGCAGCCATGAAAAATAGGAATTCAAGGAAATTCTGGGGTCGTATTAACAGCCTTACACGGGGAAGACAGAAACGAAATTGCAACATTAGTCCAAAGGAGTGGAGATGATACTTAGAACAACTATATAAAACGACGATTACTGAGTCTACCTCAGGCTCAGTTCCATTTAGAAAGGAGAGCAACCCGCCAAAGACAGGAATACCATTATGGATGTACTTGTAACATAATTCCTACAAGTGCTCGTGAACGTTGGACATGTTCTCCTCATTGCCTGCAAAAGATGTCAAATGGCACGCTAGACGGTTTTTATAGGATGCACCCAGAAATTAAGACTACTGCTTGTTGGGGTTAATATAAGGCAGTGCGGGTAAGATGTCCGAACTTCACGAGCACTTGCAGGAATTATGTTACAAGTACATGTGTGATGGCTTTCTGCGTGACCGTTTCTGAGAAGAAAAGAGTGTCAGAGGGTCTACAAAGTCTATGTGTGGTTCATTAAACTAATAGAACAGTGTCAACTCATCTAACAGTGATAGAAAACATTGGTGGATACCAGTGATCTCTCACAGGATATCCATCAGTCACCACTCGGAACCGCCCTTCATCATTTGGCATTCCTGTTGGCCACAAGAATTGGTACACCACTGGTTCAGATGGGGGGTCAGTTGGTATAACCTCCTGAGAACCAAGTGATGGCCAATAGTGGTAGAGTGTCACAAACTACCCATCAATTGAATAAGTGGGTGACTGATTTGCAGTGCTGTGAAAAAGGGGTGTGATAAGTGAGTGAAAAAATGTATAAAATTGGGTGAGGGAGCAGAAATAAGACAACTTTATTCGGTTCTATGCTCGCTCCACCAATATTAAAAGAGCAGCATAAGTAGATTTAACAAATATCTACTCAGATGTAGAAATGGTCAACATGTTTCAGCAATATACTAGGGACTATAGAGTCCATTGCTTTCATCAGGACCGGATTATATCGAAATGCTACTGCAAAAAGTGAAGTGATGGATTAAAACAGTGAAAGAATATTGACATTGCTGCAACATGAAAAAAGATCACCTGGTTCTATTGGTGTATTCTTATGTTTGCAGAAGATATAATTGTCACTACAAGACAAGAAAAAGACACAGACTAATACACGTAAAATGACCACATACATATAGACTGAACATCATGTGGATATTTCACATTGAGCTATAAATCAGTATTCTTGATTTGATCACACATTGGTTCTGTATTGTATCCGCATGTAGACATATAAATATGATATTCTCATGTCGCATATTTTACTCCATCTTACCATTATGGTTGGAGCAAATGGCCCCACCCCGCCTGGCAACGGCTCAGGACACGAGGGAAGCACCGCTCTAGTAAAAGGAAGCAAAAAAACACAAAATATGTAATTGCTTCTCAGTCAAACGAAAATAAAGCACATTGAAAAGTACCCGCAGAGAAGTGACTCGTATGGAGTTTATATAGTTCAGGGAGGTCCATTGGTGTTATTAAGGTAACCCACTCGGGGAAAAAAGAACCTTTTCTGACACATCATGGGCGTATCTTATGTCAAGAGTTCATCAGGGAGCCATTTTTAATCACCCCCTTGTGCAGGATTTAATTAGCAGCATGATCTTATATCCCGTGGTTGTAGCAAGGTGTGCGAATGTCATTTAATTCCGATGTCTAAACAGACTGCTGAATAACGTGTGAACCAAAGTATCACCATTGCTCAATGACGATTATATCTTCTGCGAACAAAAGAATACACCAATAGAACCAGGTGATCTTTTTTCATGTTGCAGCAATGTCAATATTCTGTCACTGTTTTAATCCATCACTTCACTTTTTGCAGTAGCATTTCGATATAATCCGGTCCTGATGAAAGCAATGGACTCTATAGTCCCTAGTATATTGCTGAAACATGTTGACCATTTCTACATCTGAGTAGATATTTGTTAAATCTACTTATGCTGCTCTTTTAATACTGGTGGAGCGAACATAGAACCGAATAAAGTTGTCTTATTTCTGCTCCCTTACCCAAATTTATAAATTTTTTTCACTCACTTATCACACCCCTTTTTCACAGCACTGCAAATCAGTCACCCACTTATTCAATTGATGGGTAGTTTGTGACACTCTACCACTATTTGCCATCACTTGGTTCTCAGGAGGTTATACCAACTGACCCCCCATCTGAACCAGTGGTGTACCAATTCTTGTGGCCAACAGGAATGCCAAATGATGAAGGGCGGTTCCGAGTGGTGACTGATGGATATCCTGTGAGTGATCACTGGTATCCACCAATGTTTTCTATCACTGTTAGATGAGTTGACACTGTTCTATTAGTTTAATGAACCACACATAGACTTTGTAGACCCTCTGACACTCTTATGTTTTTTTGCATTCAGTTAGGGAATGTGTCTCTGCCTGGTCTTTAAAAATCCCTGAGGTCCTCCCCACCTTTTTGTTTTTCGTTTCTGAGAAGAGACATTTTTGACACTATTTATCCAATTATGGACCTCTGAGTTAGATTCTTTGCAGTTAAATTATGATCAACATGTAAATTTAGCTGCCCTGAAGAAGTCCCCAGATTGTTGGATGAAATGCGTTGGCTGTAGAATCTGATGTGTTTTATGTGGAAAGAGATTAGGAAAGAAAAAAGAAAATACAGAAAGAACACACAGGACGCCTTGTTGCCTCTTCATGATCTAAAATGTTTACTATTCTCAAAACGTTTTTTTTAATCTTAGTTTCCTCATTTATATATGTGGCTAGTGTTGTGTTGAACCACTGGTCTAATCAACAGCTCTCCTCTACTTTGCATTCTTTAAAAATCATTTAAATATCTGGGAGTGCATCTGGATCAAAGAGGCAGCAAAAGGGCTCAATAGGAGTAGTTAAAGATCCCTACCATGCACTTATCTTGAGCAATGAGGGTGCTGAAAAATAACTTCCAGCCCTAGCGTGCAACAGCTGCTGTGCGTGGTTGCTTCTAAAGTGATGCCTGCCCTACCATAAGGTGCCATAATGTTTAAAGAACAGTTATTCAAACAACTAGACAAACTGTAAGCTGCATTATATAGGAAAATGTTTTCTTTGCCAGAGTGTACCAGTCAAATCAAAATCAGGCTGGAATTTAACATACAGCTTAAAGCAAACCTTGGTCTTGCAGGCAAATTGTTTAAAATTTTAAACAGCTATTTATAACACCCTGAATCAGCTGCTATGGAAGAAAATCTAGGAGTCAAACTCCAAAATGGGGAGCATTCTTAAGGAAGGCCTTCCAGTTTATGGAACTAGAGAACATCATTAACTCTGGTCTTCAGATAAAAATCATCTCCAAACTTGCAATGAAAAATGCAAAGGCTCTATCAATGGAAGATCTAAAATTTAAGGGGAAAAAAAGCATGGCAGATGGGTGACAGAATTGAACTCTCCAGGTTGCCTCCCTACATATCGGTGCTCGTCAATCTCCACGCGAGCAAACACTTACCTCATGAGATGGGGATTTGGCTTGTTGCCATTAGAATCTATTGGTTTGGATGACGAAATTAAGAAATAAACAAACAATGCAAATTGTGTAGAATTTTAAATATATGATCTTTCAGGAGTGCCATCATCTGCTACTTAAATGATGAATCATGCCAGCACTCAAGCTGCTTTCTATGGTACTGGAGAGCTGTGGAAGTTTAACACAATTGCAAGAACCACACTGAAACAGACCCTGGGAAACAAAGCAATACAGACTAAGAGACCATCCCCTGATTGTAAGTGTAATGAGGGTATTCCCTCAGGAAGGACAGGTTACCTTTCTTGTACCCAGACAAAATATTGTACAGTTATGAATTGAGCGATTAATTACTGTTGATCTATTTGGACTTATTTACTGTATGGGTGGAGGTGGAGAGGTAATAGCTAAATCATTATTTTTGTTGTAATGTTTTGAATTAATTGAACAGTTAAAAAGTATCAATTCAACTCTAATTATTTTACAATTGGAACAATACAACCTGAATTACCTGTGGCTGACGCTAATTCAAGCATTCTATCCACCACATTTGTCTGTTTATTGCTTTCTAATTGTGGTATTAGTTTCACTTCCATGGACACATAATAGAAACATTAGGCTCTCTCCCTAGGGCTAAGAAGGCACTATGGATCCAGAAGAGAGAATCTGCAATAAGGTCATGTAGCAGTTTACTATTGTTGTTTCAACCTATTTCAGGAAGACAAGATAAATCTATTATCAACTCTTGGCAAAGCTTCAGTGCCTGACTAGGATAACCTTTATATGGCCAAATTATATCCTCAGCCTACCCATTGTCAATGAGGACGTTGGTTTCGTTGATTGTGGGAGCATAGAGAGACTTAAGTATCCCCAACTTACAGATGTGTGCCACTCATGTCCTATGCAAAAGAATAGCAACATCTTCTATTTTATAGGTAGGGCTCACATCGCAGAACACCTTTTTGACCAAGTCTTCTTACAGGTTATGTGATTCCTTGCTCGAGAGGTACATTTCCTGAATTAGCACTACATCAGGTTTTTTGTCAAATCCAGACATGTAAGATTTTATTTTCATTTACTGTAGATGTTCTTGTCATTGCCATTTACTAAGATGATGTACAGAGCCGAAGAGGAGGCACCAGTTGGAGGGGCAGTCATGGCAATCCTCTGATCAGTACATGCTGTAATAATCAAAGGAGAGATATCCAGTGGGTCAATCCAAAAAGTCTAATTCTTCTATGGCAGGTATAGTAACTAAGGTGAAAATGGTAAGATAATTCAACATGCCTGAGTAGGACCTGCAGGTGCACATGTGATTTTCAAATTGTTCAAGGGGATTCATAGACCTCCTTTATTCAGACACAAGAATAGTGAAACATGCTAATGTAGGGCGAGGGAGTAGTTCTATAAAAAAAAGCCAAGAGTGGTGACAATAATCCAACACAAACATAGGTTGTGAGCTACTCATACAGGGAACACATCGCTTGACAAGAAAATTCAGTTTGATCAGCGGGTTGTTGTTCGAAAAAAGCTCTTTCTGCATGTTAGAAGTTGATACCAGTTTCTGCTATAGGTCAATCACCCTGCAGTATGCTGCATCCGGTTGCTTCCCAAAGCCAGTCAGTTACATGTGGATGGTTTTGATGTATTTATTTGTGTCCACAGTATCTTCTTTAAGCTTTGTGATCTTGATCGATTTAAGTTCCGCCATAATTGCCTCCAGAGAGGATGGCGAGGCATCAGTGTCTGAATGGCACTGCAAGATTCTGGAGCGATGTTCTTCTTATGCCTCTAAAAAGAGTGGCATCATGGGATAGACTGCTTTCCTTCAGGCAAAATCCGGGCCCATAATGTGCTTACCTGACAAATCAGAATCCAGAACTGAGGCTAGTCATCACATTCAATACTTTTAAATAACGTAAAACACACTAGGATCCACAAAGAAGACAAGGAATGGTTGTTTAAAACAGATTAAGAAGTTACACATTTAAATCATCAGGTCAGTTGCAAATTAAGAATCAATATATAATTGCATATAGTAGGTATGATGTTTAAATCAATCAAAATCGTTTATGCAAAAGGAACATTTATTTGAAATAGTCTTAAAGGAAGAGTAAGAAAATCAGTTCTCCCGCACAGAATTTGAACCTCATCTACATTGCACAAGCTTAAATCACACAATTCTAACATTTGAAACACCTACGCATGGTTCCCATAAAACGAACCAATCAGGTTAAAGTAGAATGATATTGGTCTTCTTAACTTCTCAGGCTATTACATAATGAAGCTTCAAGCAACCTTCAAATTTGCAGTTATTTGCAACATAACGAGATACATTGCACCAAGATGTACTCTACAGATGCACACTGGTGACTAATTAGGACATTCTGAAGTTCTTTTCTTTTGTTACCCTCATTTGCTAAAATTGTTGTAACTGAAACCTCCAGGCTTTCCTTTTACCTTAATAGTCTGCCTAACAAGAAATCATTTGAGGCAACGGCATTGTGAAAAGGGGATCTTGACTACCATATCCGGCGCCCAGATGGCTATTATCAGTGGACCAGCCAATAGTATATCAACGCGTACCCTTTCTAGTTATGCTTAAAAGTTACATTCCATCCCTCCTTTCAACCAGGTAGTCAAGGGGTCCCATAATTTATCCACCTTTTTTTAAGAAGTACGATTCATGACTATCCGAATAACATAAAGTACTGAGTCTAGCCATTCTGATTTTGAAGGTGGCGATGGTTGGATCCAATTTGTACAAATCTATCTTCTTTTCAATAAAATTAAATAAAAAATGTACTTATTACAGTAGTCCAAATGATCTCCCGCTCCTGATGGCAACCCAAAAATAATTATATCCAGGCTTACCTGAATATGCAAGAGATGATTCGCAAATGTACACACATCCTTTCAAAAGTCTTGGATGTAGTCGTATCTGACTTGACCCTGGTATTCAGACAGGGCAGGTGAGAGAGGAAGAGGAGGCGTTAGGGAGGAGGTGGGGAACAAAGGAGGTAGAATTAGATGGAACGTGAACGTGAGTGAATAAAGTAGTAAAGAAACTCACTCCGCGTCTAGCGTCTTTGTGGGGGGCAAAACACAAAACTGGCGACGAGGGTGGGACGTGCTGACCCACCGCAATCATCCCCCATGACCGCCGAGGTGCAGTAGGAGCGCACGGCTGAGGTCACGCTGTGCAGTGGGAGAAAAACGCGAGCGCTGGGCCGACTCGCTTAAGCAGTCCGCGATTTCCTGAACACGACTCGGTGATGCTCAGCAACCCAAACACCAGGGTAAGTTCAACCCAGTAACTACCCTGGCAAGGAGAGATAGTTTAACCACTCAGTGGCAGCAAAGAACCTTGTCCCTCCGGTGGCCATCTTGAAACCAGGCACCGTGTATTGGATACCATGAGACCTCATCACGACGGCCATCTTAGTCAGGCGACTCTCTGAAACTTCAAAAAACCTACAAATTCTGCAGTTCAGAAGCCCACATGGGCAGCCTGAGTCATATTTCTGCCCACCATGTCCGTAGAGGCCAATTCCACGCAGCCAGAAGCCACTGGGTCCAACGAAAATGCCCTGCAACTTGGAAAGGTGCTCATGGGAGTACCTTTCTTACGTCCTCCTGAGCCCCTGATGCTGACATCTGGGAACAGCATGGGGCCCAAATGGAAAAGCTAAGCTGAAGATTTTGAAGACTACATGACAGGGTCACAAGTTCGTGATCCTCATCAAAAACTCATAGCCCTACGGAATCTAGTGGGGAAAGACATTGCGCAAATCATCAAGTAACTACCTGCCGCTAATACCGCATCCTACTAAGATGTGGAAGAAGCTTTGGATAGGAAAATCCTCCACAAACAGAACCTAGACTATGAACGCTATACGTTCAACCTTGCCTCGCAAAAAAAGGATGAGTCCATGAGTGACTTCATCGCCCATATCAGGCGCCTGGCCCGATACTGCAAATTCGATAAATTAAACACAGAAGATGCACTACATCTGCGCATCATCGAGGGATGCCATTCGGAATCACTGCGTCGTCGACTACTAAAGAAGCATTACAATCTTGAGGAGATAAAAGAGCTCACTCACATCAATGATCAAGCAGAAGAACACGCAAAAAAGATGGAGGCTAGCAAAACTGAGAAAAGGGAGCAAGCCCTTCGAGTACAGTATCACACTGACTCGAGGCGTTGCCCTGACCGCCACAAATCTTGACGACTAGCGAGAACACATTGTGCTAATTCTCCTCGCAACAGGACTCGAAACAATCAATTTAGGAGAAAATCAACGCAGTGCTATCGGTGTGGACAAGATTACCCCCAATGCCCTGCATTGGGTCAACAGTGCCATCAATGCGGAACAGAAAACCACTTTGAAGCTGTTTGCCAAACACGCCGCTCGGAGGTGAAACAGACCAAACAGAACACAGAATCCCGTCACCATGCGAGAGCTGTACAGGGATGGAGAGACTGCTCCTCTAGCTCATCAAGGTCAAGCGCTTGATCAGTCAACTCTTACAGACCTCAGCCGTCAACGTCCAGAGAATCATCTTCCCTCACCCCACATCACAAGACAGTGATGAGTATGTGTGTATGGTGGCAGGCCTAGATAGACTAAAGAAATTTCCACGACTAAACATTCAAATAGGAAGCCACTCAGCCAAGTTTGTACTAGACACTGTATCTGCACCACAGAATATCAGAGCATGAATCCTAAACCAAAACTGGAACCAGTGGCAGTTTGAGTCTACACCGGTGGTGACTACTAAACTACAAAGCCCAGCAGCCTTAGCGGTCGGAAGCCGCAACTGGGACAATCGCGCCAGGAGGCACTTAAATCTCTGCCTCACTTCCGGGGGAGCGGGGAATTACGCGAAATTAATCCTACTTCTGGCGATCCTCTTCTGACTCTGTGGGTTCCTACCTGCTGCCCTTAGCTGACACGGACCCTGCTGTTCGTCCCGCCGCGCTAGTCCGCCTCCCGCCTCCGCACTTCATCAACATCCCTGTGTGCGGCCACAGTGTGGAGGTGGGGCCGGTGCTGACTACTAAACCACAAAGCCCAGTAGCCTTAGTGGCCGGAAGCCGCGACCGGGACAATCGCGCCAGGAGGCGCTTAAATCTCTGCCTCACTTCCGGGGGAGCCGGAAATTACGCAAAATCAATCCTACTTCTGGCGATCCTCTTCTGACTCTGTGGGTTCCTACCTGCTGCCCTTAGCTGACATGGACCCTGCTGTTCATCCCGTCACGCTAGTCCGCCTCCCTCCGCTGCACTTCATCAACATCCCTGTGCGGCCGCAGTGTGGAGGGGGGGGCCGGTGTTGACTACTAAACTACAAAGCCCAGCAGCCTTAGCGGCCGAAAGCCGCGACCGGGACAATCGCGCCAGGAGGCGCCTAAATCTCAGCCTCACTTCCCGTATCGCAGGAGTGCAGGGAGAATCCCGGGACAAGGGCGGGACCGTCCAAGGCCGTCACAGGCCGGAGGTGGCCGGGCTGGGCCACCCTCCTAACTTGTAAGGCAAAAGTGGTATCAAGGACTTGGACTCAACTAACACCATGTTGTTTATGCAACACCTAGACCGCCCCTCATGTAGTGGGATTTTCTTTATAACAGTATTGAAAATAATAGTAAGATACTAGCTCCCAATAAGGCCATGTCGGCAGGGAATGGGAGAAAAGCCTCACAAATTCAAATAGAAGGTAGTGTGGTAGGGACATTGGATAACTTCATCACTCGAGCATCAGTGGTACTAGAGCGGTAGATCGTGCTTGCGGAAAAACGACTATCGTTGAGCCCCTCGGGCTCCAAATGATCGTCGTTGGGCAATATCCAAAATGCTATTCCACCTGTAAAACTTATTTCGGTCAGAAGCAGTGGGATTAGCTGGCGAAGCCCTAGTCTGGGCCAGGGTAGTTATAGTACTCTCTCCTCTTCAGTTACTTCCCTAGATAGTTCGGTATCTCCCGAAGTTACCTCACCCAATGTTGACAATTCAGCGTGGGTGGATGTGCCGAGAAATGCACAGGTATTAGAAAACCCCAAGACGCAAGTAGGGAAAAGGAAGAGGGATGGGGAGAACCAAGCAGGGAGCAAGCCGAAAATTCCAAGAATGTTCATTAAACCGCCAAAACCAACCCTTGGAGCTAGTAAACCACCAGTTAATAGTCCCATGGCCCCAAAACCTGTGCAATCAACAAACTTAGTGAGTGGGGACCAAAATGGGATAGTACGGGACATACAATATGCTAATGATCCAGGGTGTCTCCTTACCCAGATGGAGCAGTTGTTAAAGTCACTCGTTCTACCCTTGATAGAAAGGATGAGGGTTTTAAACCAAAACCTGGAGAAAATTCAGCGGGATACCGCAGAGAATACTCTGTCACTAAAAAAACTTTGTGACAGTGCCGGGAAGGGGGATGTAATAAATGTGCGGACCAAGCTCAACTCTGTTTTACCTGCACCATTGTCCAGGCAGCAACAGCTCGCAATATAGGACACCCTCATAGCATTCAGGGCCCTAAGGAAGGGAGGTCCACCAAGCAGAGGATTGTTGGTAAGCCTAATAGTATAGGGGGCTCTAACATGTCTGTAAACACTGTCACATCTAGTTCATTCAGAACTGGGAGTAAGATTGAAAAGAGTATCATTGATCTACCACCACAGGAGACGCCTCTGGTGGTAGTCCTAGGCAATTACCGCCACTAGTTATAGTAATGGTGACGGTATTGTGGTCAATTTTAATTCTAGGTTTGTAGCAGAGAGAATCCTTGGGGATGTCGAATATTGGGGGTGATCCCTTAGCTCAGGTATTGAGATTCTGCCCCTGGGTTTTTTCCATAGGGTTGACCATGAAGAGCATCGGAAAAGCTGTAATAAGGGGCAAATTCTTAGGCCACCCCCTAACCAGGAACATCAGGGTTGGGCTATTCCACGATTGAGTACTCAAAGGGCACCAATGGGGGTTGGGCTGGAGGATTATCTGCAACTTGATGTATCTAACCGATATGCTGTCTTATCTGGCTTAAATGATTGCGATTGACACACCAAGATTTGTAACTCTGAGGCTCCTCTGGTAGGCTCCGTGGAAGAAATATCCCTGGCCCTGGTAGCATATGGTAGCCTAGAGGGGTAAGCCTCCAGGGAAAAGGAGGAATATGGATAATGATTTACTCCTACTGGATATAGGGGCCTGTAATAATACTACAGTGTGGGTCCAGGGGTTAAACAAGGCGGTCCCTAGTATTATTATTTTAGAAGGGGGTTCTTCACTGATTACTTCTGCCCGTGATCTAGGAAAGGTCCCAGACAGGGTGATGGAAATAAATCGACTACCCGATTCAGATTTTGTAGGGTTAAGTCAAGTGGTCAATGGTGTGGGAGGAAAGATCTTGTATTGGAATATTGCTGGGCTTTGCCCTAGATTGCAATCGCCAGAGTGGCTTTCTTTTGTAAATGGGTTTGACGTTTGTCTCTTTCAAGAGACTTGGGCATGTGAGCCCCTGTTTCTCCAGGGTTTTTTAAATTTTTGTATTCCTGCAACCAAGGGCAAAACGGGTCGACCAGAGGGGGGCTTAACTGTATGGGTACGACAGGATCTCTTCAAGGGAGTCATAGAGTTACCTACTAGGATCAGGGATTCCCAGCTGATTAGGCTCTCAGTTCGTTCTCTCGGTGTCTTGGACATCTATGATGTATATGTTCGAGGGACGGGGGGATTTAAATCTCAGACTTTAGTGGTTTGGACTCCTTGATAGGTTCACACCCAAGCATGAATAATATAATCATTGCTGAGGATTTAAATATGACCTACGAGCACATAATAAGTGGTGATTGGCACGCGGGAGATGAGGAGGATGCACACTGGGTAATCCCTAACCTAGACTTAAAACCAATCTTTAGGTGGTCAGAAAATATTATCCAAATGAATGGTATCTGTTGTGGGAGGGGGCTCAGAGCTTTGAATGGAAGAACCAAGAGTGACGTAAATGGGGCGAATACTTTTGATAAGGGTCGGTCAAGAAGCAGGATAGACTATGTCATTTGTAGTCTGTTAATCTGGCACTGCATTGATGATATGAAGGTGGTGACAAGGCAGGAGAGTGATCACAATCCCCTATGTATCACGCATAGTCTGTGGGGGGGAGTGAAAGGTGGTGAACGCAGGGTGGTGCAGCCTTTACTTGGGACTGTTCCGACAAACGACATGAGGCGGGTAAAGTGGGGGCGAGTAAAAATGCAAGAGAGTGTCTTGGTAAATATTTACGAGGAACTGGCCAAAACCATTGCTGTTATGGCTGGTATTCAGGGAGTAGAGGTTGACATGCGGCAAATTACTAGACTCCATGAGATATTCTTTGAAAATATAAAGGGTCATTTTATTAAGGAAGTACCAAAGTCGGCAGGCAACAAGAGGCATCCATCAAGAGCGGGGTGGTATAATAAATCATGCAGAGTGGCGAGAGTAGCCCTAGGTGTTGCACTAAAGAATAGAGACCTCAAATCTGTTAGACAGGCGAGGCAGAATTATAAGAAAACTATCCTCCGGGCTAAGAAAGACTGGGACGAACTGCACTGGCAGGCCCTGAAATCAGCCAGTGCTTCAAAAGACTCAAAATTATTTTGGAGTATTGTCAAGTGGGGGATGGATGGTGGACCTGAACCTCCTGTCAACTATGTGTCGCAGGCAAGTTGGGTCGAACATTTTGGTCCACAATATACATGTAGCTAGGAAGATAGGCTCAGGGAACCCATAATTAATACATAATGTTCAGTATAGATCCTCCCTTCACTATTGGCGATGTGAAACGGGCACTGAAAGCTGTCTCACGGGGAAAAGCACCAGGGCCTGATGGGATACCAGCAGATGTCTTTTTGCAAATCGAAACGCCCTAGGATCTGTATACATTGAGGGTGGCCAATGCTATAGCACAGGTTGCTCCAGTACCGAGGTCTTGGCAAGGGGCTGTATAAGAAGGGGGATAGAACGAAGGCTGGGAATTACAGGCCCATCAGCCTTATTGATACAATCCAAAAGGTTATTGGGAAATTGACCCTAGATAAAAACCTAGGATGGGTAGAAAAAGAAAGTATCCTGTCTCCATTCCAGGCCGGTTTTAGAAAATCAACAAGCACCATAGATCAGATCTTCCGGTTTACTTTATTACACTAGAAAACTGTTTTGCTAGGGAAAGGTAGTATTTATGCTGCTTTTATTGACTTGCGAGCAGCATTTGATTTAGTGCCCCGAGCCAACTTGTGGAATATATTGAACAAGTTAGGTATGCCACTTGATATTCTGACACTGGTCCTTAGATTACATGAGATGAATCATGCAAAAATACAATGGGGGGTATGGGCAAGTCACCCCAGAATTTCCTGTAGATCGTGGGGTACGTCAGGGATGTGCTATGGCCCCCACACTCTTTTCATTATATATTAACGGGGTAGTTGAGCGTATGCTTTCAGAATCTGTAGACGCCCCCACTCTGGCTGGAAAGAAAACCCCGATTTTGCTATTTGCTGACGATACTCTCATTGTATCAAAAACTCCCAGTGGATTACAACGGGGGCTTAGGATATTTGAGGATTTTTGCACTGACCATGGGTTGGAGGTAAACGTGGCAAAAACTAAACTCATGGCATTTACTCCTCAAAGAAGCCACAAAGGGGATTTCTTCATGAATGGGTCAAAAGCTGAAATGGTTTCAGATTTTGTGTACTTGGGCATACGCATTGCCAAGGGTGTTAAGTGCAGGGGCAGTACTGATTGAGCACAAAAAATCTATGACTAAGCCAATCCGGCCAGCCCTCCAAGTCTATGAGGCAAAGGCCCTGAGCTCCGCACTATATGGTGCCGAGATATGGGGGTATGACAATCTGGCGGCCCTAACCCTTGCTGAGAACAAATTTCTCTGAAATCTTACCCATCTACCTAAAAGTACACCAATGAAACCCCTACGATATGATCTAGGTAGAAAAGCTGTAATAGACTTGGCTAGATTGCGCCCCATACTATATTGGCGAAGGTTGTGGGTAACACCTGATCTGGCCCACTATGCCCAGTGTTTTCTTGATGTAATTAAGAATGACCTCTTCCACAAGATTGCATGGCTAAAAGACCTCTCCAAAAACCTAACGGAAGTAGGAATGGAAGGGTTGTGGGAGAACCCCGATATAGTCCCATTCCCATCGAAGGCTGCTTTAAAAGAAAAATATTGGGAAATGATTGAATATCGTAACTCTATGGAGGGTCGTTTCTTAGACTGTAAAGCTTCCCCCAAGTTAGAGCCATATTGGGATGGGATCACAAAACCCGGGGACAGAAAGCTTTATTTCCAACTACGAGCAGGATCACTCTCAATAAGATCATTAACTGGAAGGTGGATCTCTGGCAGCTCGATCCTCTGTCCGGCATGTATGAGGGATAAAGAGACCATTGCCCATTTTTTCTTCGTGTGCATGGCTTATAGCACCCCGAGACGGGTTTGGCTAAAAGCTGTCTGTAGACTCCTTGGCACGCGAGATAGTGCAGTGGCCCTAAGACTAATCTGCACGAGCACTTTACCCGTCATTTCATATGCAGTGGCAAAATATCTTGGATGGGCCTGGGTTATCAGGAAAAAATGCCTGACATGATTGAGTAGATTCCCCATTGTTTCTAAGTGACCTCTTTTCTCTTTCTTTTTAAAAGGATTTGTTTTTATTAATCATGTATTTGAAGTAGCTTACATGCTATTCTAAATGAAATGGTTCTTGAGTATGTTTTAAACTAGTATAGTGTTAGATCTGTTTTAAGTAATTCTTTTAAGTGCATGTTTTATTTAGTATTTTTTAACTGAAGTGGTTTTGTATTATCAAATGTAAATACTGATAATCATGCTTTTATGAGTTTTTTTACCTCAAATAAAGCTGCTTTGAATTTGAATTTGATACAAACGTCTCAATTTTGGAATTTCTTCAGCAGCCTAGATTTTCCAGGAGGCCGTCCAGCGTGTGATTCAAGACATCCCAAATGCATTTAACGACATCGATGATATCCTGGTCTTTGGGGAGAATCAGAAAGAACATGACAAAGCACTGGATCGGATATGTCATGCCTTACTCAACCATAACCTCATACTCAACCATGACAAATGTGAGTCCCATAAGTCAACACTCAAATTCTATGGCCATATCTTTTCAAAAGACGGCATGAGACCTGACCCTGAGAAAGTGTCTGCTCTTTCAGACACTCCACACCACGTGATGTCAGTGATCTCCGGTCATTTCTAGGGATAGCCAGCTACTGTGCTCGTTATGTCAAAGACGTAGCCACCATTAGCTATCCACTCAGAGAACTGACATGTCAAGGACAACCGTTCATATGGTCAGCCACATGTGAACAAGCCTTCAGCAAGATCAAAGAGGCGGTGAGCACTGCCATCAATCTAGCCTACTTCAACACTAAACGGAAGACTTTTTGCACCTAGCCCAGTGGGGCTAGGTGCAATCCTGGCACAATATGATGAGGAAGCCGACCAACGTCACATCGTTGCATACGCCAGTCGCAGCCTTACTGACACCAAAAAAGCCTATTCACAATCAGAAAAAGAGAGTATCGCGGTTTTGTGGGCATGTGAACACTTTCATCTCTTCATCTACACATCACGCTCATCACCAACCACCAGGCGCTAACAACCATGTTTGGTAACCCACGGGCCAAGCTGCCCCCCCCATGGATTGAACGATGGGGAATTCGCCTACAAGACTACACCTACACCATTATGCACAGACCAGGGAAGGCGGAAAACCCGGCATCCACAAACTCGGACGCAAGTGCAAACGCTCTGTAGCAGAGGAATACCTCCATTTTGTCATCAACCACACCTGTCCACCAGCGGTCCCGCTAGAGGCCATCCGTGAAGCGTCTACCCAAGATGCCACGATCCAAAACATCATGCACCCGATCCGAACTAACTTGTGGACACACTTAGAAGACACCCACAGGAATGAAGCTGTCAACACTCAAGAACTCGCAGCATTCAAACACGTCTAAGATGAACTATCAATCAGTGCTACTACTAAGAGACAGAAGAATTGTGATCTTTCAAAGACTAAGACAGGGAATCGTCAAATTGGCACACAAAGGGCACAGAGGAGTGGTGGCCACGAAGAAAGCACTACGAGAACGAGCTTGGTTCCTGTCCCTCGACCACCTGGTAGAAGCCACGCTCCAAGACTGCATATCCTGTCAACTAGTAGGATGAGATGAATCACCCCACCACTGCAGATGTTGGACCTCCCAGACAGTGTATGGCAACAAGTGGCTGTTGATTTCTTCGGCCCGTTGAAATCAGGGAAATACATTGTCGTCATCTTGGACGAGTACTCTTGTTTTCCCATTGCTCATCAAATCTCCTCAACCAAAGCGACCGCTGTCATACCTGTCATCAATGAAGCATTCGCGGCATGGGGAATACCAATGGTGGTCAAGACAGACAACGGACCACCATTTAATGGACAAGGGTTTGCAGAGTTTGCAAAACACCTGAACTTCAAACATCGGAAGATCACTCCCCTGTGGCCCCAAGAAAAACGTACAACAAGCTGAACTGGCTCACCGTGTCATCCAACTGGCACTAAACAAAGTGTTGTGAGCCTATCAGAGCTCGCCACACAGCACCAAGAACTAATGTCCTCCACTTTAATGCTTGGGCGAACCCCACGCACCCGGCTCTGACTACGGATGCTGTTACACAATCTCTATTCATAATCACAGATCATGACACCCTAGTAGAGCTTGATCATGCCAAGAAATCCAAAATGAAGGAGTATGCTGATCATCGCAGACATGCTAAGACATCCGACATCTGTGAGGGAGACTGGGTGCTGGTGAAATAGGACAAGAGACTCAAAGCAGACAGCCGCTACCTTGCACATCCCCTGCAGGTGACACGAAGAAAAGTTACCATGATCATCGCTGAATCTGGGGGCAAGCGGACATCCAGAAACATATCACACTTCAAAAAGTGCAACCCTTCTGCCTACACACGAGTTCGAGAGACTGACTGGAAAACGGACTCATCAATCCAAGAAAGAAATAGCAACCACGATTACCATCGAGCGCTGGAGTTTAACAACACAAGAGACAGGAGCTCGCCTGACCAGATACAAGCCAGTCGACCGCGAAGAACAATTCGAAGACCTGTTTGGCTCATTGAAGGACTCTGAAATACAGTGAACACTTAAAATACAAAGGGGGGAGGTGTCGTATTGTTACTCCTGACCCTGGTATTCTGACAGGGCAGGGGAGAGAGAAAGAGGAGGAGTTTGGAAGAAGGCGGGGAACAAAGGAGGTAGAATTACATGGAATGCGAGTGAATAAAGTAGTAAAGACACTCGCTCCGCGTCCAGCATCTTTGTGGGGGGCAAAACACGAAAGATGTTAGGGCAGGATATAAATATATGAATATCATCTGAGCTCTTAAAGCCACATTTCTTTCAGTATAGCTCCTCAGAACCCCCTACTTTTTTTTTTGGGTGACCAATAGGTTCTGTGAAGAGAAAAAAATTGATTCTCTCATTGCTATGCTGGTTTAGCCACACTATAAAAAAACTGAAAGGATGCCATAATTAATCGAGATTTATATCCGGCATTATACTTCTCTTTAGATAATTAGGTGTACTCTGTCCCCTCTCTGATTTATCCAGGATGAAAGCATACCAGGCTGCCAACACCTTCTATAAATATTCATTTTTAATCCATTGTTCTTCCAAGTTGTTGGTATCATCTTTATCTTCTTCGAGAGTTTGGTACCAGCTCTGTAGTTAGAAGAATTTAAACTTGGTCACAGATTTGTTGGTTATTTGTTGGAACTGTATCCAGGAACAGAGCTTCCCTTCCTGGAGGATCTGACCCCATTCAGTAATAACTGCTTCCCTTAAATTCATCACTAGTATATCCTTCAGTTATTCCAGGGAACTTGGGGAGTCACATATTGGTGCATACCTGCTATAGTATGACATATTTGTTACACTTCAAATCTGGGCCCAAAACCGAGCTGCCACCTATAACACTTTTAGCCTGATTTTTTTGAGGAACCTCTGGTCCCCGAATTTATGCATGTTTAGCCCCACCATTTTCCACATGATTTAGCAGTGCCTCCCATAGCTAATCACTCACTGACCCACCCTTTTCAGACAGCAAAAACTTAAAGTTTTTTAGTAGAAAACCCCATGCATATAGTTGAAAGTCTGGAAATGCAATGCCCCTTTTATCATACTTCCTCCTCAACTTCCATATTGCAATTCTCGAACCTTTATATGCCCATATAAATAAGTCTATTCTAGCTTGTAGCTTTTTCAACCAACTCTTCTCAAAATGAAGAGGGATCATACTAAAAAGAAAGTGAAATTTGGGGGTATTGACATCTTAATTAAGTTGGTCCTCCCCAGTATTGTCAATGGGAGATGGGACCAGCTAAGTAAAAGATTATTTATTTCTACCAATGTTTTCCGAAAGTTTAATTCTGCCATTTCTGTAGGGAGGGAATGACCTTTATACCCAATAATTTTAATTCCCCTTTTATCAAACTGTGATTCTCATTTATATTCGGTGTTGGAGGAATTGGCCTCATACCTTGGCACCTATCCAAATTCTACAATGGGGAGTCTAAACTTCCCAATGTGGGGACCAAATCTTGTGTGTATACCATAACATCATAGGCATATAGAGATACTTTTTCTGACTGTGTACCATACGAAAAAAGGGTAATCCCCTGTTCCAACCTTATTTTACCAGCAAAGGGTTCACAATATAAATTGAAGAGCAGTGGGGAAAGAGGTTAGCCCTGCCTGGTCCCTCTTGTTATATTGAAACTTGATATAAGATTACCATTCATTAAAATTGTTGCTGATGGTATCCTGTAAATGCCTCGTATAGCCATACAAAACTTTTTAACCAGCTTATAATGCCCTAAAAAAGTGTACAAATACTGCTAGTTCACCCTATCGAAGGCCTTAGCAGCATCAAGTGTAATAATCACAAGTGGCACTTTACCTTCCATTGCCAAATCAATCATCCCTATTAGCTTGTGAATTAGGTGGTGCATATATCTACCTTTCATAAAAACTTTTTGGTCTTCCGCTATCAACCCTTCTGTTACACTACTTGGGGGTTTATTCCGATCCCGTCAGGAAGCCCTTCCCAGAGACTTCCAGGGTTGTAGCCTTAGACCAACTCATACTGGAAGCCGTGTCTTCCAAACAACGAAGTACGATGCTCAAAAACCCTTACTTACCGAACCACTAGGTCACTTCAAATCTGTCTTCATTTTCCCAACGAGAAGCCTCCATAAACACTGACTGGAGTCGTACAGAGGCATATTTCGAGCCCGATTGCGACCGGCCAAGTATGATGCGTACTTCCCCGTACTTCAACTGTGTTGAATCCGTCTGCACTACCCATGCGTCAGAGCATCTGGAAGAGGAGTATTTCAGCTCCAACATGCACCACAACACAATCCCTGCGAATGAGACCGTGCAGCCATGTATACTATCGCTCACTTCATACCCATACTCTACGCTTAGGGCCAATACTATCACCCTAACCGACGCGGTCGTCTCAGACTGTAAGTCAGAAACCTACCACACACAAAAACTGCACTACCCTGCAAAAGGCAACATTAAGCACAGCTTGTGAGAAACCACAGTCACTATTGTTGTGGGGGGAATAGTTGCAGCATTGTCTACCCCATAGGGGGGTGGATGACTAACACTCCCAGCAATCTAATGCCCATCGGGGGTGGATGGCCAACACTCCCAGCAATCTAATGCCCATAGTGGGGTGGATGGCTAGCACTCCCAGCAACCTAATGCCCATAGGGGGGTGGATGGCTAACACAACAAGCATAGTCTACCCCATATGGTGGTGAATGTCTGCCCCCCAGGCATGGTGGGGACAATATAGTGTTTGGGGGGCTAAACCCCCAGCAATGAAGAAACAATATGTGTTTGGGGGGCTAACCCCCCAAGCAATGTGGAGACAATATGAGGTTTGGGGGGGCTAACCTCCCTGCAATATAGAGGCACATATGGGGTTTGTAGAGGTCAAATCGCCCCAGCATGGCATAATCATAAGGGCTGTGGGGGGCAAACCCCCACCCCTAAGTGATGTATTATTTGTGTGTTGGGGGCCAAATACCCACAAGTTCAAGTTCAAGTTCAGGAATTTGTATAGCGCACTACTCACCCAGAGGGTCTCAAGGCGCTTGGGGAGGGGGAATCATTATCTATCGAATAGCCAGGTTTTAAGTTCTTTTCTGAAGGAGATGTGGTTTTGTGTGAGGCGGAGTTGAGTGGGCAGTGAGTTCCAGGTCTTGGCCGCCAAGTAGGAGAAGGATCTACCTCCCATAGTGGAACTTTGGATATGCAGGACTGCGGCGAGGCCTTGATTGGAGGATCTTAGTTGGCGAGTGGGTGTGTAGAAGGATAGTCGAGTGTTGAGGCATTTGGGTCCTAGTTCGTAGAGGGCCTTGTGTGCGTGGGTGAGGAGACGGAAAGTTATTCTCTTGTTGACGGGAAGCCAGTGGAGGTCTTTCAGGTGGCCGGTAATGTGATCTTGGCGAGGGATGTCCAAAATGAGTCTCGCCGATGCGTTTTGGATGCGTTGGAGTTTTTTCTGTAGTTTGGCTGAAATTCCGGCGTAGAGGGTGTTTCCGTAGTCTAGCCGACTCATAACCAGTGCGCGGGTGACAGTCTTTCTTGTCTCGGTGGGGATCCAATGGAAGATTTTTTTGAGCATACGAAGTACGTTGAAGCAGGAGGATGAGACGGCGTTGACTTGTCTGGTCATCGAGAGGGAGGAGTCTAGGATGAAGCCTAGGTTGCGTCCGTGGTCTGTGGGTATGGGTGCAGAGCCCAGATCCGAAGGCCACCATGAATCGTCCCAGGCAGAGGGGGATGATCCTAGGATGAGCACTTCCGTTTTGTCTGAGTTAAGTTTTAGGCGGCTGTTTTACATCCATATGGCTACATCTTTCATGCCTTCGTGGAGATTGGTTTTGGCGGTGTTGGGGTCATTGGTGAGGGAAAGGATCAGCTGGGTGTCGTCCGCGTAGGAGATGATGTTGAGGTTGTGTTGGCGCGCGATGGAAGCGAGTGGACTCATGTAAACGTTGAAGAGGGTGGGACTAAGTGATGATCTTTGTGGTACACCGCAGATGACTTCGGTGGCCTCTGATTTTAATGGGGGGAGGCGGACTCTCTGGGTTCTTCTGGCGAGGAACGAGATGATCCAGTCCAAGGCTTTACCTTTCATGCCGATGTTGCAGAGGCGTTGTATGAGGGTGCTGTGACAGACAGTGTCGAAGGCGGCGGAGAGGTCGAGTAGGATGAGGGCCACTGTTTCTCCGTTGTCCAGTAGTGTTCGGATGTCGTCTGTTGCTGCGATGAGGGCAGTTTAGGTGCTGTGTTTGGCTCAAAAGCCGGATTGTGAGGGATCGAGGGAGTTGTTGGATTCCAGGAAGGCGGCGAGTTGGCTATTGACGGCTTTCTCAATGACTTTAGCCGGGAATGGGAGGAGCGATATGGGGCGGTAGTTTTTAAGTTCAGAGGGGTCTTCTGTGTGGTTTCTTCAGGAGGGCGCTGACTTCGGCGTGTTTCCAACTTTCTGGGAAGGTAGCAGAGTTGAAGGAGCAGTTGATGACATCACAGAGATGGGGTGCGATGATGGAGTCTGCTTTGTTGTAGATGTGGTGGGGACATGGGTCGGTTGGCGAGCCAGAGTGGATGGAATTCATTAGGCGGGTGGTGTCTTCAGTGGTGATTGGGTTCCAGGCGTTGAGGTAGTTGGAGGGCGGTGTAGGTTCTGAGGGGGGTGGGGAGGATTGTTCGTTGGAACTGTTTTCGAAGCTGTTATGTATGTCGGCAATTTTGTTGTAGAAGAAGGAGGATAACGAGTCGCAGAGGTCTTGGGAGGGAGTGATGTCGTTTGAGGCTGTGGTGGGGTTGGTGAATTCTTTGACGATGTTGAATAGTTCTTTGCTGTTATGGGCGTTGTTATCGAGTCGATTCTTGAATGCTGATTTCTTGGTGGATCGAATCAGCTGGTGGTGTTTGCGGGTGGCTGATTTGAAGGTGGTCATGTTGTCGGTGGTTGGGTTTTTTCTCCATGTTTTCTCGAGAGTACGGCATAGCTTCTTGGATTTCTTGAGGTCATCGTTGAACCAGGGGGCCTTTTTGTTGTCTTGTATGGTGTGATGGTTTTTCAAGGGGGCTAAAACATCAGCACTGTGAGTGATCCATTGTTTGAAAATGATGGCAGCTTGGTTTGGGTCTGAGGAGGGGGCGGGTGGGTTCTGGTTGAGCGATGTGAGGAGTTGGTCGGTGGTGATTTTGTTCCATTTTCTTCGGGGGATAGGTTGTGGGGGGTTGTGGGTCAAGGTGGTTTTGTAGCTGAAGTGAACACAACAGTGGTCCATCCAATGGAGAGCTGTGGTGTGATCGAAGGAGATGTGTTTGCTGGAGGTGAAGATTGGGTCGAGCGTATGTCCGGCTATATGGGTGGGGGTGTCAACAAGTTGTTTGAGACCGAGATTGGCCAGGTTGTCCAGAAGGGTGGTGGTGTTGGTGTTGTTTTTCTTTTCCAGGTGGAAGTTGAGGTCTCCCAGTAGAATGTAGTTCTCGGAGGCGAGGGCATGTGGACTGATGAAGTCAGTGATGTCTTCGGTGAATTGTTTACGGGTTCCTGGTGGTCTGTAGTTGAGGGTGCCTCTAAGTGTGGTTCTAGGGTCGGTGTGGATCTGGAAGTGGAGGTGTTCGGCGGTTGTGAGGTTTTCGTCGGAGCTGGTCGTGATTTTGATGGTGTTCTTATGGACGATGGCAATGCCTCCTCCTGTTTGGTTGGTGCGGTCTTTCCGGATGATCTTGTAGTTGTCGGGGATGGCAATGGTGATGTCGGGTGCTGATGATGCGTTCATCCAGGTTTCTGTAAGGAAGGCGATATCCAGTGAAGCAGTGTTGAGTAGGTCCCAGAGTTCTGTGGCGTGTCTGTGGATCGAGCGGGTGTTCAGCAGGATGCACTTCAGGTGATTAGAGTCGGAACTGTGTTTGGAGTCAGTTGATTTGGTGTGTGTCTTGATGCAGTTGAACTTGCAGGAGTGGCAGGCGAAAGGGCCATGGGTACGTCCTGGGGCAGCCTCGTAACATTGTGATGTGCGTTCGGGGTTAAGGGCTAAGAGGGTGGCAGTGTCGTTCGTTATGCGCGATGAGTGCGGTTTGCGAGGACCAGGGGGTATGGTGCTGGGCGCGGTCCAGGTGCGGACGGGCGTAGACGGGCTTACCTATGGCGCACCTTCGGCGCGACCGCTGCGCGAGATCGCTGCGCGCAAATGCATCTGTCATATATGGATAGTGGAGGGGGAGGGGCGAGGCAGGGTCAGCTGGGAGGCGGGCGCGGGGTGGAGCTATGGCCAAGTAGGCACAACAAACAACAAAATAGCTGCAGGAAGGGGAAAAATGAAACTGGGTGAGCCTGGGGGCAAACAGAGGCACAATCGGGTAGAATATACAATTACTCTTCAACCAACAATTCGAAGCCTTTACAGCGCAATACAGATATGTAAAAAAGCACAATGCATCAATTTCACACGATAAGATAGGAACGAACAGTGCAGGCTGCACCAGTAATGCGGGGGAAGGTCGCACTGGGATTAAGCTTCAGGGCGCTACGATACCGCTGGGCAGCAGACAGCTATCAGGCGCTCTATTGTCTCAAAAGCCACCAAGACTTGGGAGCATGGGGGGAGCGACCTCTTCTGAAGCAGGTCAGGAGAGTCACGGCGAGGGAGTGGAGAGGCAGGTCTGTAGCTATCTGTGGGAGGCAGGGTCAGCTGGGTGGCGGGCGCGGGGTGGAGCTACGGCCAAGTAGGCAAAACAAACAACAAAATGGCTGCAGGAAGGGGAAAATGAAACTGGGTGAGCCTGGGGGTAAACAGAGGCACAATCTGGTAGAATATACAATTACTCTTCAACCAACAATGTGCAGCCTTTACAGCCCAATACAGATATGTAAAAAAGCACAATGCATCAATTTCACATGATAAGATAGGAACGAACAGTGCAGGCTGCGCCAGTAATGCGGGGGAAGGTCGCGCTGGGATTAAGCTTCAGGGCGCTACGATACCGCTGGGCAGCAGACAGCTATCAGGCGCTCTATTGTCTCAAAAGCCACCAAGCCTTGGGAGCGTGGGGGGAGCGACCTCTTCTGAAGCAGGCAAGCATTGTTTAGGGGGGTTAAATACACACAGCTATGTGTAGCCAATTTGGTGTTTGTGGGGGTTAACAACACTCCCAGCAATGTGTAATTGGACAAGGCAACATGTTACCATCCAAAATGCATCAATACACACATTTGGAGTACAAGCTACTGCAAAACAAAAAATTCTATGCCAATTCTCACTTTTAATGAAAGACAGTCCCACACTGTGGCATTAAGGTTGGAGGCCCAGGGCCAGGAAAAAAAGAACAAATAGCAACATCCATTCAATGCCCCTCAAATGCAGGTGAAATACACGGTTGCTGATGCACAAAGGCAACAGGCCAACCACACACATCGGATCAATTTCAACATGTGTGTGTGTGTGTGTGTAAGCTGTGTTAGCCTGGCCTGACACACACAACGGGGGTGCTGACCTCCACTGAGCCATATGTGTGTTGAGTATGAACCGGAAGTGGCCTGGAGCAGACAATCTGTTGCACCCTGTGTCATGTGGCTTGGAAGTAGCAGTGTCTTCTCACACACCCAACCATGACTTTCAGGGCATGGCAGGTGCAAGAAGGCTGTTTTGGAGGTAGGGGCCTTGCAGGTAGCAAAGTCACTATTGGACAGTCTACCCCCTCCCCTTGATCAGCAGCGTTGTGCCTCATTGAAAACAACATTGACAGGTGACATCAGAGAGGACACCTTGACAGTGAAGATCAGGGAATGTATGTCAAGAACTCCATGAGTGTCCAGGCATCATTGTGATTCGAATCTGACCATTGGTCCATAGCATGTTGGATATGACCTATGAGGGAATGTCAGCATCAAGTAGGTACACCCAGCATGCTACATACTATGAGATACACATATTTGACATAAGTGCCAGACCTACACATATATATGTGACACATAGTCCAAGCATCCGTCCACCACAATACATATTCAAACCTTAAAGGGCAACAGGAGTACACATACTAACAGAAGGTCGACATTGTGATGTGTTTGTGAACACTGAAGCACAGAGGATACCAGACCCAACAGCACACAAGTATACAAACAATCAAAAATAATTTATGAACCTCCCACTACAACAAACCAGAAGTGTATGTGTCACAATTGTCAGAGCCACATCTGTAGAAAACATTCCTAATTGCAATGAAGACAATCCTAGTACCAACAACAATGTTGGAGACAGTCACCATGTGTGGCCTGGTGGTGCTGCAAACAACTCTAATTCAGAACATGTACACTGTCAACTTTGTTGCGTGTCATTCACAGCA
This sequence comes from Lissotriton vulgaris, assembly GCF_964263255.1. Classification (NCBI taxonomy): domain Eukaryota; kingdom Metazoa; phylum Chordata; class Amphibia; order Caudata; family Salamandridae; genus Lissotriton; species Lissotriton vulgaris. The sequence continues at coordinate 1,530,677,991 of NC_141687.1, read as the reverse complement.
AGTCTGCTCAAAACTACAAATGACTAATGCCATATCAATAGTGCAAATTGTTTACTGCAGACATTTTGGATGAAACAAGAGTCACTGGACAGAGGATACACCAACAGGCTTTGGAGGCTCAAATGTACAGCCAAATGTGTAAGAGAATGTGACTGTCCTGGTGACAATGCCAAAGGGGCGATCTATCTGTGGCTCACATACACAATGCACTTAGCTATCCACAAGAAAGTGTAAATCGCTACATCTTGTGAGGATGGTGGACATGTGCAGAATGAAATATGGCTTGGCCACATTTTGTACTTTAACACTGTATCAACATCCAATAATCCATAAAGGAGACAAACAACAACGCCATATGTACCTCAAGCTCCAGGGCAGGATACAAAGTTCTGATTGGGAGCCCTCATGTATACCTACAAGTCCCACCCTTGCCATACCAGATGATAGCTGCTACCAAGAAAATGACAATGCCAACACAATGGAAATGTGTGAACTGTTCCAGAGTTACTTGTTAGTTTGCTCGCAATGCAGAGTGTTGTCCTCAGCACAACCATATATGTCATCACAGTGAGTCAACTCCCCTGGTGCCCCACCATCTTGACCATTCAAAGTCAGAATGCCATGAATATCCACATTTGTGTAGTCTACTGGAAAGTGTGGGAATGCATGTCTGGACTAGTCTGAGCACAGGTGGCATAGCAACACACATCCCTACACATTGACTTAAGATGCCAATAACCACCTAAGCAATGGAATGCCACACAATGTTCCCACATCATGACTTAACATTAGAAGCAATCACCACCTCTATCCCAGGGCATCATACACGGGCACTGTTGACCAATCAGTGACAACTACTGACTAAAAAGGGTAGTTTGTTACTCATGCCCACCCACGACTAACATAAGCCAAGGCTAGATAGAGGCTACTCCTCCTGTGATGCCAATCGGTTTAGCACTCACCAGTGTCCTTAAAGTGACTATCACAACAATCATCCATGGACATACATTGGCAAATAGCAAGCTTCAGCTATCACATAACACATTTGCAGATTCACTCTGGCTACTGTTTCTGCACACTCACATACACATAATCAATAAATATGCACCTGTCAACTTCAAAACAAGGCCTGAATCAACTCAACATATGCAGGTATCACCCCTCCAACATCCAGGTCACAGTAGTTGCTCAAGTTCAAGTTCAAGTTCAGGAATTTGTATAGCGCACTACTCACCCAGAGGGTCTCAAGGCGCTTGGGGGAGGGTGTGTGCATTACTTATCGAATAGCAGGGTTTTAGCTGTTTTCCGAAGGAAAGGTGGTTCTGTGTAAGGCGGAGGTGAGTGGGGAGAGAATTCCAGGTTTTGGCCGCTAAGTAGGAGAAGGATCTTCCTCCCATGGTGGATCTATGGAAGCGCGGAACTGCGGCGAGGGCTTGATTGGATGATCGCAGTTGGCGGGTGGGTGTGTAGAAGGACAGTCGTGTGTTGAGACTTTTGGGTCCTAGGTCGTAGAGGGCCTTGTGTGCGTAGGTGAGGAGACGGAACGTTATTCTCTTGTTGACAGGGAGCCAGTGGAGGTCTTTCAGGTGACCGGTAATGTGAGCATGACGGGGGATGTCCAATATGAGTCTGGCTGAGGCGTTTTGGATGCGTTGGAGTTTTTTCTGTAATTTGGCTGTGGTTCCGGCATAGAGGGTGTTTCAATAGTCCAGTCGGCTAGTGACCAGTGCGTGGGTGACAGTCTTTCTTGTTTCGGTGGGGATCCAACAGAAGATTTTTTTGAGCATGCGAAGGACGTTGAAGCATGAAGATGAGATGGCGTTGACTTGTCTGGTCATCGAGAGGGAGGAGTCTAGGAGGAAGCCCACGTTACGTGCGTGGTCTGTAGGTATGGGTGCTGTACCCAGGGCTGATGGCCACCATGAGTCGTCCCAGGCAGAGGGGGATGATCCTAGGATGAGGACTTCCGTTTTGTCCGAGTTTAGTTTTAAACGGCTGTTCTTCATCCATTCGGCTACTGCTTTCATTCCTTCTTGTAGATTGGTTTTGGCGGTGTTAGGGTCTTTGGTGAAGGAAAGGATCAGCTGGGTGTCGTCTGCGTAGGAGATGATGTTGAGGTTGTGTTGTAGCGCGATGGATGCGAGGGGACTCATGTAAAGGTGGGACTGAGTGATGATCCTTGTGGTACTCCGCAGATGACTTTGGTGGCCTCTGAATTGAATGGGGGGAGGCGGACTCTCTGGGTTGTCCCGGCGAGGAACGAGATGATCCAGTCCAAAGCTTTTCCTTGTATTCCGATGTTGCTGAGGCGTTGTATGAGGGTGCTATGACAGACTGTGTCGAAGGCGGCGTAGAGGTCAAGTAGGATGAGGGCAACTGTTTCTCCGTTGTCCAGTAGCGTTCGGATGTCGTCTGTAGCTGCGATGAGGGCGGTTTTGGTGCTTTGTTTGGCTCGGAAGCCGGACTGTGAAGGGTCGAGGGATTTGTTGGATTCGAGGAAGGCGGCGAGCTGACTGCTGACGGCTTTCCCAATGACTTTGGCGGGGAATGGGAGGAGCGAGATGGGGTGGTAGTTCTTAAGTTCAGAGGGGTCTGCTGTGGGTTTCTTCAGAAGGGCGCTGAGTTCGGCATGTTTCCAGCTTTCTGGGAAGGTAGCAGAGTTGAAGGAACAGTTGATGACATCGCGGAGATGGGGTGCGATGATGGAGTCTGCTTTGTTGAAAATGTGGTGGGGACATGGGTCGGTTGGCGATCCTGAGTGGATGGAGATCATCGGGCGGATGGTGTCTTCAGTAGTGATTGGGTTCCAGGCGCAAAGGTTGTGAGGGTTCTGTATTGGTTCGGAAGTGGGTGGAGTGGAGTGTTCTTCGGACTGGTTTTCAAAGCTGTTATGTATGTCGGCGATTTTGTTGTGGAAGAAAGAGGATAAAGAGTCGCAGAGGTCTTGGGAGGGAGTGATGTTGTTTGTGCCGGCGGTGGGGTTGGTAAATTCTTTGACGATGTTGAATAGTTCCTTGCTGTTGTGGGTCGTTGTTGTCAAGTCGATCCTTGAATGCTGATTCTTGGTGGATCGGATCAATTGGTGGTGTTTGCGGGTGGCGTCCTTGAAGATGGTCAGGTTGTCAGTGGTTGGGTTTTTCTCCAGGTTTTCTCGAGAGTACGACATAACTTCTTGGATTTCTTAAGGTCATCGTTGAACCAGGGGGCCTTTTTGCTACCTTGTTTGATCTGGTGGTTTTTCAATGGTGCTAATTCGTCAGCGCTGTGGGTGATCCATTGTGTGAGTTTGGTGGCAGCTTGGTTTGGATCCGATGATATGGCATGATTTTGTTCCATTTTCTTCGAGGAACAGGTTGTGGGGGGTTGTGGGTCGAGGTCTTTTTGTAGTTGAAGTGAACGCAGCTGTGGTCCGTCCAATGGAGAGCTGTGGTGTGATCGAAGGAGATGTGTTTGCTGGAGGTGAAGATAGGGTCAAGCGTGGGTGGGGGTGTCAACAAGTTGTTTGAGTCCGAGATTGGCCAGGTTGTCCAGAAGGGTGGTGGTGTTGCTGTCGTTTTTCTTTTCCAGGTGGAATTTGAGGTCTCCCAGTAGGATGTAGTTCTCGGAGATGAGGGCATGTGGGCTGATGAAGTCAGTGATGTCTTCGCTAAATTGTGTGCGGGTTCCTGGTGGTCTGTAGATGAGGGTGCCTCTAAGTGTGGTCCTGGGGTCGGTGTGGATCTGGAAGTGGAGGTGTTCGGCGGTAGCGAGGTTATCGTCGAAGCTGGTTGTGATTCGGATGGTCTTCTTATGGACGATGGCGATGCCTCCTCCTGTTTGGTTGGTGCGGTCTTTTTGGATGATCTTGTAAGCGTCCGGGATGGCTATGGCGATGTTGGGCGCTGATGAGGTGTTCATCCAGGTTTCTGTAAGGGAGGCGACGTCCGGCGATGCAGTGTCGAGTAGGTCCCAGAGTTCAGTGGCGTGTCTGTGGACCGAGCGAGTGTTCAGCAGGATGCACTTCAGGTGGTTAGAGTCGAAGCTGTGTATGGAGTTAGCAGATTTGGTGTGGGTCCTGATGCAGGCGAACTTGCAGGAGTGGCAGGCGAAGGGTCCATGGGTGTGTCCTGGGGCAACTTCGCAGCATTGTGGTGTGCTTCTGGGGTTAAGGGCAAAGAGGGTAGCGGTGTCATATATTATACGGGTAGAGTGGGTTTTGCGAGGACCAGGGGGTCTGGCGCTGGGCGCGGTCCAGGCGCGGACGGGCGTAGACGGGCATACCTTTGGCGCACATGGGGCGCGACCGCTGCGCGTGAATGCTGCGCGCAAATGCATCTGTCTTAAGTGGAGAGTGGAGGGGGAGGGGCGAGGGAGGATCAGCTGGGAGGCGGGGGCGGGGTGTAGAGGACGGGCTCTGAGGCACAACAACAACAAAATGGCAGCAAAAGTGAAACTAGAAACAGGCATAGGGCACAAAGACAAATTAAAGAACTTAAACAATCTGTGATGAAAGCGCTACAAATATCTATGTACAAAACAAGCAATGCAATTTCCAGTCAAAGCTACACAGCGAGCGCTACAACTGGGACTGCGCAAATGAATAAAACAGTGCTTAAGTCAGCTAAAGCGCTATAATTATTTCTAATGCTCGACAATGCTTATCGCAGTACAGCACTAACGGACACACATGCATGGGTGTCACACACTAACAGACACACAGGCATGTCATGAGCCCTCTCTGTTGAATCTAGACTGAAAAGCATGTCTGCCCCACGAGCTCTGGCCCACTACACAAACAATTACAATCTGAGTCATCCTCACTCACATGTGTGCTACCCTCATCTCATCCACACATACAACAGCGGCAGCACTATCCATCAGCATGTGGACAACACCTCTCACATGCATGACATGCACACAATGTACAGTGCAAATCCCCTCCTCAGCAGACGTAAAACGTAACATTCAAGATGGACAACTCCCATCACCAGTAGCATATTCAGTGATGCCTTGGACTTCACTCATGCCACAATGTGCAGCATTACTGCACACCCTGACATGTACACTCCACATATCACCCCATCTCACAACAAGACACACACATAGCTCAATGGATGTGTACTCATATCTACATAAGTTCAACCACTTGTCACTTGAGTAAAAGATCCATCTGCAGAATCAACACAACATACTACAACTCTAAAACACCTCACATTTCATCCTTCAGCACCCATAATCACACTACTGGTGTAAATACCTTCACAAACACGTGTCAACTTTGTCACATATGACTATTTAAACCTTGTCTCAATGTGACCCATTCACATCCACATAAAACTTCCCTGAGCAAGAACACCATGGACTCATGCAGAGTATCAACAAACCTCACTCATCAAAAATGCACCATCACTGCCCACTTGCCAAATAGTGCCACAGACCACAGCTCTCATCACCTGCAATCCAACCTTATTCAACTGAATATTCCCCTATCACATCTACACATTCCTACCATAGCAAGAAATTAAGCTCGAATCCTCTGAATCACACACCTGTATGTCAAGCACTCACATCGGGACAGTGTGGACATACCATGTCACCAACACAAGAACCGTCAATGTACATTAGTCACAACCCACACCCTCTGACATTCTCATAATGGTACTTTCGCCATCATGTAGGAGTCTACACTACATGGAATGTAACGTTATACCAGTCTCCATAACCTCTACCCTTGTGTGTGCCAGTGTATCACATCCAATATCAACCTTGCTAAACATACCTGCAGTTAGGTTTCGCAAATACATTTCAACTAAGCCCGGGTGGAGTTTGCGTAGCCACGCTACGCAAACCTACGTGAAACAGAAAAAAAACTTTGCAACACTACGCTGAGTTCCACGAGCATGCAGAGTTGCTTGTTCCGCATGCTCAAGCATGCTTGCGAGATGTTTCTGACGTTCAGCAATGCAAATTACGTGTTTGGTTGGAAATATCACGTGAACTCCACCACGCAGTTGCCAATGGGCGCGGCCATCATGTTTTTCTACTCTTTGCATGGTTATGGGGCCTGTTTTTCCTCCCTCTCCAATTGTTTCAATCCTTTGTTTCTTACACTGTTTTTCTGCTCTTTTTTATGTATTATCTATCCCTCTCTCCCTAAGTGTATATTTAGCATTTTACTTCTACTTTTACTGCATTTTTGTACTGTTTCTCTATTACTTGCTTTTTATTTTTTTGTACTTACCTACTTTTTCTCCTGACTTTATTTTTTACTTCTACATTTTCTTTTCTGCCCCCGCCCACCCCACCAGAACCATGGCTAAGGCTAGCCAGAAGGGGAAGGAGGCTAAGGCTAGTGCAAGAGCTGCCTTCCTTGCTGAAGACGGTGCCCTGAAGGGGTGCAGCCCCGGGCCCTATTCTCTGAGGTGGAGGTAGCATTCCCTGTTTTTTTTGTACAGCACCACCTCCCCTTAACCTTGGCAGCAGGTGGCAGGCCTAGCGCCGGCTACACTACCCAGGAGCGTCACCGCTGGTTGGCGAGGGAGTGCCAAGCAGTGTTTCGCTGCTCTGAGGTCAGGCGCACCCACTACCACCTGACTCAACGGTGGTCCGACATCTTGGACCGGGTGCAGGACCTGCTAATTATAGTAATATTGTGGGCTCTGTTCTGTGTTATTGCAAATATTATTTTTCCCAAGTAGCAAGAATGCTGCTGATTACATGCAGGTAAGTTTCATTTAAAAATCTTATATTATGTGATTGTTGTTCTTCTTGACAGTAGACAGGTGCTCAGTGCGTGCTCAGTGCTACTAATCTTACTTGTTTGTAACTTTGCCTTGGCTTGGGCTGAATATGTAAGAGAGTTTATAGAATTTAAGTAAGTAATGCTAGAGAGAATCCTTTCCTTTGTCCTGTCACTAAGATAGTTGTGGTAGGTAGGTAGTTTGGTTACTTAGCATTATTTGGTAATTTTTTAGCGGTCCAGGGTGTGACACGTCCTCCATCACGTGCTGCTGACTCCAGTCCTTAGTAGAACCTTTTGTAGTTTGTTAGTGTGTGAGTAATATAGCAACTCCTCAGCACATCAGCAGCAACCAACCAACAATATGGTGTATGCAATATGCATGCATCTATCTATGCATTTTTGAGGACTAAAATAAATAGAAATAAAGACTTAGTGAACAACTGGCCCGTCAAAGGGAGTTGATTTATTGATGATTTCAAATTTCGAATGATATTGAAACTTTGAAAAAGCAAATATATTTTTGGGCAATTCATTTCCAATGTCTCTGGAATAGGTGGACTAGGCTTGGTGGTACTTGCTTACTTACAGGTTTAGGATTCTGGAATCAGAATGGAACACTAGATTAATAAATAATAAATTGACGGTCCGTGATACTACTGCTAGTCAATCAGATTAGATGGGTCAATTTTATTGCAATTGTATTTTCCTGTCCAAAAATGTTTTAGAGTTTTTAAAAATATTTTATTTGTTTCACACCAATCAATTTTTGTCTCTTTATTATATCTTACATGATCAGCATCCAGGGGCAAGAAGACGACGGGGTCGTCTGTGGTTGGATTTGGAGCTGGAGATGCCTCCCAAGGCCAGGATCGCTCCTCTACCGAGGGCTCTGCTGCTGACCCCAGTAAGTCCTCCTGTTGTTAATATTAATAATTATATTTCACTAACTTTCAATGCACCTTATTTTTTCTGAACTATTATCTCTGTTTCCTAATTTTTTATTTTGCCAAATCTTCTTCAAACTAACTGTTTCTAAATTGTTGCTATCCCTGCATTACCTACCTACTTAATTATATTTTCCTCTAGTGTCTGTTTATTTTTTACATCAATCTAACTGCCTTTGACTCTGTACTACTATTGGTCTGTCTGTAGCTTGCCCAGTTGGCCACTCTTTATTTTTTTAAAGTTTCAAAACTCAGATTGAATGAATGAATGAACGAATTTGGATTTGTAGAGCGCAACTAAACCCATAGGCATCAAGGCGCTAGAAGATGGTACAACTGTTTGAGAAAGAGATGGGCAGATTCACCAATAGCTCTAGCCTCTGAGTCCAATCCTTTGTTTTGTCCTCTTCTTAATCTTGAGAGGGTTTTCGACAATTGCCACCAACAAAATGCCCAACCAGATATTTTACTATTTTTGATAGGATAGGACATACTACTGTCTACTCTACTCTCGAACCCGATTTGTCCTAGTGATATATGTGGCATATGTATGTATTGTAATTTCTCAATCTTGCTAGTGAAAAAAATAAATAGGTGGAGGCATATATGGTATCTAAAAAATTTTGAATACTTTTCTAGGTGTACCGACTATCAGTCCGGGGCCAGTGGCAGGGCAGGCGTTGCCAGCCAGGAGGGATCAGATGCAGCAGCTGCTGCAGGGGTGGTGGAGCAATCAGCAGTAGCGGGCGGTGGTAAGTTGTACTTATCTTCCTTACTTATTGACAATAGTTACACAGTCGCCTCAAGGGTATACACACTGTACTGTTGAGAGAGACTAAGTTGTTGTGAACAACTGTTGAAGAAGACAACCTTTACTTAGCATTAGAAACAGAATTAGGGGCGGGAGTTGAGTATCTAATGGCCTCTTCTATCTGACTCTAGCTCAGCTGGGAAAATGTTATGAAGAAGACTAAGAGTCATGCAATCTTGATGGATGGGTTGAACGAAAAGGCAAAGAAGGATGGTAGGAGGAAGGACGGGCAACATGTAATATATGAGTGGCAGAGAAAGATGCCTGGGATGCATAAGTGGCTGATAGGAATTGGATGAATGGGTGGTTGAAGGATGGGTGGAAGGTGAAAGAAAGGATACCTGCCTGGTGGGTGAAACTGTATGGGTGATAGGGAGAATCCTCTGGGAGGGTTTCATGGGTCATACTCAAAGGAAAGCAAGGAAGGATGCATGCATGATGGTTACAAAAATCACAAATGTATGTTGTTTGTGAAAAGGTTTGTTGAGAGATTATTTTAGAAGAATGATAGCCATGTTTACTTTAAATGGATGGATGCATGGATGGTACAATTATCATAGCATAGGTAGAGACTGTCACTGGATGTAAAAGAAAAATTAAACTGTGGCAGAGTAGCAAAGCCAAGGAGAATAGAAATTGAATAAGATATTCAAATAAAAAAATATACTGCTAGAATAGCAATACCATGATAAATGGAAACATCAGTGGTAAGAGAAACAAGGACTTTTTATTCAAGGTTTTTGATTCAAGGTTGTATTTCAGAATACCTTCTTGACTCACAGCAGTTTGCAAGCACAGCATATATATTGTGTATGTATGTATCCATACCCACCTATTATCAAGCCCCTCCCTCGAACTCCGAGGCCCATTCCCTAGTCCCTACCTATGTCATTTTCGACTGTGTCAGCCTGCCATGGGTGGCCTATCGGCAGCGTGGTTACAAGTCATCCCATACATAATCAATGATCATTTGGATCCAATACCATCTGCCTTTTTGTAGTAGTCAGGGTGAAAGTGAAATTGAGCAGTTGCCTTTGATGTAACAGAGTACGGCCATAATAGAAAAATTAGATAATTGTGTAATTGTTGACTACAGCTGCCGCACCTGCAGACAGTAGTAAATATAAATAATTGAGTCTGCAACATGAGTATGTCTGTCTAGGGCGCAAGCTGCCTGAGCTAGTATGACGACAAGGTTAATTTAGCTAAATAAGAGATAGAGAAGAGAAAGACTTGTCTACTCCATAGTGCCTAGTAGGAGTAATGCCTGAAACTCCCACAAATGGTAGAGGCAGAGGAAGTGGGAGGATACCACAAATGTTATGTATTGTGCTTGCTAGTGTTACTGTGCCACTATGTGTATAATTAATTTTGTGTTACTGTTTTGCTAAGAGTATTGGTTACAATTGTCTTTTTTCTTTCTTGATATAGATATTCCTTCCCAACCAACCAGGAAGGAGTTAGCAGCCATTGCCATGTGCTGGAAGCTGGAGGCCTTCAGCACAGAATATCGGCGGCTGTTGGCTCTGGCAGAGGGGGAGCAGGAGGCGGCAGCAGCTGCAGCCTCCTCCAATGCCCTGGACTCTAGCCAGGCCCCCCAGTGGTACGGCGCCACGGTCTGGGAACTGCCCATACTCTTTATTTTCATTGAATACTGCTGCCCCCCCTCCCCCCCTGGATGCAACTGTAGAGCATTCAAGCGCTGCATGCACGCCTAGAGGAGCGGGTAAAGGAGGTCTTCTAGATTAATCGCTGACTGCAAGCCCCGTCGCTAGAACACCGTCACCTTGCCCCTTAAAAAACAAATTGGGGTGGGTGGTAGGACATTGGGGAAAAGTTGGGGTTTATATAATTATGGAGAATGGATTTTTGGAGTGGACGATCTTTGGACATTGGTTGGGGTTAGGGAGATCGGTGGGTGAGGTGATGTGTGTTTTTCCTTTATTTTATTTTGTTAGGAAAATACATTATTTATACTTACTTTACATACAATGTAAATGTTTTGTGGGGATTACTCTTACTGCACACGGTTTCCTTGGCTGCTGCAGGGCTGTAGCTAGTCTTTAATTGAAAAAATAATCTGCCGATAGTGTAACACACCAACAGATAGATGCGGTACCCTCACTTATGACTTGTCCTACTAGGACTGTCAGTCTCTGCTCCTAGTATATGCAGTCTACAACTGGTCTTGGAAGGATGTGGGTGTGTAAATTAATGAATTAATTTCCATATTAATAATTAGGCCTCCCCAAACTTCTTCTCTCAACTGTGATTGATGTTTCATTATACTTACTTAGGCAAAGCAATGGCTGTATGGTGATGATGGTTTGGTTTCCCAAGATGCCAAGTTGGTGGTGGTAGTAGTAGTAGACACTGAGAGTAGCATTTGAAAAAAAAGAAAATGAAACAGTCAGTCACCTGAGGGAGACTCAGGAACGAGTAGTAAAAGTACAGTACACATGAAGACTGGCAAACAAGAAACCATGATGATGATAAGCAATGCTAAAGTAAAATAAAACATAATGATGGCGGGGATAGCCTAGTACAAGTTACAATTTGAAGTTGACCCAACCTATGAAGCGAACAAGAGAAACCTTTAGTCAAGGGCTGGAAGGATGATGAATCAATGCCGGCAATTAATTATGATGGATTATGTTCCTCTGGAAAAAATGTTTACTTGCTAATATTGAACAAGAGTGGGCAAGCAGAAGAAGATCCTCGCCCCGCCTGGAGTTAGTGCTGCTTTCACCACATCCGCCCCAGCAGGTGTGTGTTCAATTATTGGTGTAAATTTAATTTAGGTTTGCGAGTCACAATTAAGGAATGTTTAGGAGTCGCTATTTTAATAGCGATTCCTACATGCATAGGCTTTTGAGAGTCCCTAATTGCGATTTCTTAATATTCGCAATTAAGGACTCGCAAAAGCATTTCCTGATGCATGTACCCCTATGAATGTTATTTTATTTTTGAAGTTGTTCTCAAGCCCTTTCTTCCAAAGTAACACTAAGCTTAAGTTTCCGATCTTCAATTTATTTTAGCCACTTCTCAATCCCATCCTCCTCAACTGTTAGTTCTTTGCACTTTTATTCTAGCACCTCTTTCTCCAGGTCTTCAACCACTTTCCTGTATTGTTTATTCGATTGTGCAGAGAAACTAACCAGAACAACCCTTATATGAGCTTTAAATGTGTCCCAAACTATGCATCAGATTTACAATTACTGGCGCATCCCTTCAAATTAGCAGGGATGCGCCAGTAATTGTGCGCCGCAGCTCCGCCACCCATTATGCACCGCATTTACAATGCGGCGCACCATGGGGCCAAAACGGCACAGATGCGTCACGCATCTGTGCGGTAAAAGCGGCGCATTGCTGGAGTTGCGTCACAAGCGCGACGCAGCTCCAGCAATGCTCTGGGGGCCCTATTCTTTCAATGCTGCCTCAAGCCTTACACCTGCTTTAAGCAGGCACAGGGTTTTGATGCAGCATTGGCCTAAAAGTGACTGAGTGAAATCTAGGAGGCGCTTCTGCGCAGGAACGCCCCCCACCCTGCGCAGGAACACCCCCTATTGGCGCAGGGCTTTACAACGTGATGAATCTCCCAGATGCGTCACGTTGTTAATACCCCGCACCATGGCGCATCTTTTGCGCCGTGGCTGCGTCACTATAGCGACAGGGTAATTTTAGTCTATTTTCAGACTGGTGGTGACTATAATCCGCTTATATAAGAAACAACTAAGGAGTGACTTAGTGGTGCTGTGGACAAAGAATTAAAGTCAAGCACACCATAGGAAAAAACCTTCCACCATCAGTGACAAGGCGATATTGGAACCAACAAAGGGAAATGGGTGAACACACATACAAAAGAAAAGGCAATAATTCATATTTATTTAAGAAGACCCTCACTCACCCTAGTGGTGACATGCTTCATCATGGGGTTCCCACTGGAGGAACCGAATGTCCCTCCAGTGTGCTTCAAAGCCTGGTTTACAGCGGAGCAGGTTCTTGTGAAACGAACTTGATATATGTGTTTAAGTGTAAGTGATAGTGAATTAAAAAATATTAGTTGTACCTGAAACAATTTTATTTGGTGGTCAGCTAATATTATTAAAAACAGTGTGTGGGATAGTGTTAGTGATAATATTATTGGCCACTTATATCCCTTCAAAGGTAGGTCGACATGTTTCAGCTGTCTCTATTACTTCATGCAGCTTTCTTCAGAACCAGTGACGTGAATATCCAGTACCATCTCAGTCCTAGTTGCATTTGCGTTCATTTGTAGGGCTTAATTATGTGCTTTAACAGGGTTTAGTGCCTTTTTCCATTTTCTTGGGCCTACTGGCCCAAAAGCTAGAGAGAAGCCATTTTGTAATTCTGCCTCGACTGTCCGAGGCGCTAGCAGGGTAAAGGTAGAGTTTAGAATCTAGCCTGTTGTTCGCTAGTGAGAAACCGGTCAAGACTGGCCCTTATCGAATGAATGTGTTTGTCTCCCCGGCTCTAGATGCAATACGCAGGTGGCCACTGTGGAAGGCGAAGGGAGCTGGGGACTGGTACGGGAATTCGGTGGGAGTCGGCCTAATACTGGAATTTTCCATGGAGAAAGAGAGCTCTATATTATCAAGGAGCAAGCAGTGAGACAGAGAGAGAAAGTAACGTGTGAAGTAGACAGAAGAAGTTGGTCCGAAGGCTGGTGCTGAGAGAGATTGATACCATCTGCTAATTGAAATCCTGAAATGAAGAAGGAAGGTGACTAAAGGTCCTGTAGTAATATCGTACAGAAGTGGCAGAGACTGAGTCCAGAAGAGGGTTCCAGTTTCGGAACCATGGCAGTGTAGATGAGGCGTAGCAGTTCAGACATGTATTTCTGAGCCATAGAGGAAGAGCAGAATCCCGAGACGAGAGAGAGAAGAGAGAGGGATCAGCTCCGCTGCTGAAATGGAAAGACACACGTCTAAGGTGAGGCGTTCTGAGCTTTCTGAGCTTAGTGTAGAATATATCTAATCATTCATTATTATTTCCCCTTTTTAGGTTACAGGTAGCGACTAACTTAATTCATGTTTCTTTTGTTCATTCTGTCATGCTTAGTTGTAGAATAAAGATTTAATGTTAAATATCTTTAAATGTTGTTTTTATGAATTGGATTGACCCTTCTTTTTAACCAGGTGCTGACATACAGAAGGATGGGATATGCCCTTCTGAAAAGGCAACTGATGATGGAGGGAGAGTGTGAACTTCATTTGGGAAATAACTTTTAAAGGTGAATCCCCATTAGTGTAGATCGTCGGGTGACGTTAAAGATAATCGTCGGGTGACGTTAAAGATAATCGTTGGGTGACGTTAAAGATAATCGTTGGGTGACGTTAAAGATAATCGTCGGGTTACGTTAAAGATAATCGTCGGGTGACGTTAAAGATAATGGTCGGGAGACGTTAAAGAATATAAGATGAGGTAATTATAGGATAAGATATGGAATCCATTAGATGTTAGTGGTATCTTTGATTGTATAGGCTTGTAAATAGCTCTTTTTCCCTTTCTCAGGTGAGTATTCTAGATATCATATAAATAGTGGCCTGAGAAGAGTGTTGTTACGTGACGACTGGGTTAGCTACGGTTGGTAAGCTGCTTGGTCTAAGAATCCGGCCGTTACAGTCACAAAAGTGACGCAATGGTGGCGCAAAAGAGGTGCAAGGGCTTGTAAATCTGCCCCTAAATGTTTAGCTGCTGATAGACTATTATTCTGAAAAACTTCAACAGTTTTTATTCTTAAAATATCAATTGAGACCTGGTCATATAATAGAGAATGATCCAACGTCCACCTTCTCATATTTTTGCCTGATTCAACTTTCAACTCTAAAGCCACTGTCACGTGGTCTGACAAATGAGCAGGTAAATGCTTTATGCTTTAAACATTTGCTCTTAAGGATTTGTCCAACAAGATTTAGTCAATCCTAGAATGGTGATTGTATATTTTATTTTGAAATGTATACCCCTGCTCTACTCTATGTTTGTCACTCCAGATGTCACAAAGGCCAAGTTGTTTCATCAGGGATCTAATAAAAGCATGTGGTTTGGAGCAAAACCTTGATCTACTACTGTCAGACCTACCAAGTTGATAATCCATCACCATATTAAAGTCTCCAATCATAATAATTGGACACTGGGAGCACATCAACTCAGCACATACAGTTTGTAGAGGCTCTAAATCATCTATATTCGGATCATAGAATCCCACCAACATGTAAATTCCATCATACATTTTCATGGTAGCAATGACCCACCTCCCCTTTTTATCCACTTTCCAATCCAATATGGACACCACCGCTGGTCTTTTATTTAAGATGATCATGCCCCTCATATGACGTGTTTGTTCCGAGCATACCAATTGCTGTACCCATTTTAGATTTTTAAAGGCATCTAAATATTCAGCTTTAGATAGGTGTGACTCCTGAAGTATGATCATTTGGGCCGTGGCATCCCTCAGATATTGGAAAAGTTTAGCTCTCCTACTCCTGACTTGCAACCTGTTAATGTTCCAGGAGGGAAATTCGATTTCCTTACTCACTAACTCCATCTTGCCGGCTGGAAGATTCACAACCCGGGAGGATTATCATAGAAAAAGGACATTATGTTTTAGTTTTTTTCCTCTAAGCTCCCCACCTTGTGCCCCTCTCTTTCACCCCTCCCTGGAGAACCCTACCCCTACTTTTCTCGGCTAATCCACCCATGTGGCCCTGCCAAAGTGAAAGGAATACAAAAATAATACCTCTTACACCAAAATGGAAGGAGTGCTAATAAGGTAGCATATCACAAATGTACTTATATAACTTCAAAAAGAACTGAACGGGGAGGAGAACTTGGCAGACAGCTTGGAGCTGCCTACGCGCTTGCTGGGAGGTGAAGGAATACACGCTGAACTCACCGCCCTTCTGAAAAAACCCACAGCGGACCCCACCGAACTCAAAAATTACCGCCCCATATCGCTCCTTCCTTTCCCAGCCAAAGTCATCGAGAAAGCTGTCAACAACCAACTCGCCGCCTTCCTCGAAGCCAACAAATCCCTCGACTCCTCACAATCTGGCTTCCGAGCAAAATACAGCACTGAGACCGCCCTCATCGCAGCAACAGACGACATTCGAACTCTACTGGACAATGGAGACACAGTCGCCCTCATCCTCCTCGACCTCTCTGCAGCCTTCGACACAGTCTGCCACAGTACCCTTTTACAACGCCTCAGAAACATCGGAATACAAGGAAAAGCACTCGAATGGATCACCTCGTTCCTCACCGGAAGAACCCAGAGAGTCCGCCTTCCACCATTCAAAT
Source organism: Lissotriton vulgaris (assembly GCF_964263255.1). Lineage (NCBI taxonomy): Eukaryota > Metazoa > Chordata > Amphibia > Caudata > Salamandridae > Lissotriton > Lissotriton vulgaris. The sequence goes on along the minus strand of NC_141687.1, from coordinate 1,530,662,195 downwards.
CCGAAGCCACTGAAGTCATCTGTGGCGTACCACAAGGATCCTCACTCAGATCCACTCTCTTCAACGTATACATGAGCCCCCTTGCGGCCATCGCTCGCCAACACAACCTCAACATCATCTCCTACGCGGATGACACTCAACTGATCCTTTCTCTCACCAATGACCCCAGCACCGCCAAAACAAACCTACACGAAGGAATGAAAGAAGTTGCCGAATGGATGAAACAAAGCCGTCTGAAACTGAACTCAGATAAAACAGATGTCCTCATCTTAGGTACATCCCCCTCTGCATGGGACGACTCTTGGTGGCCGGAAGCCCTTGGAAAAGCACCCATCCCGACAGACCACGCACGGAACCTAGGCGTTATCCTGGACTCTTCACTCTCAATGAACAGACAAGTCAACGCCGTATCCTCATCCTGCTTCAACATTCTTCGCATGCTCAAAAAAACATTTCGCTGGATCCCCACCGAAACCAGAAAAACAGTCACCCATGCTCTGGTCACGAGCCGACTGGACTACGGAAACACCCTCTACGCAGGTACTACCGCTAAACTCCAGAAGAAACTCCAACGAATCCAAAACGCCTCAGCCAGGATCATATTAGACATCCCACGTAACAAACACATCTATGGCCACCTGAAAGACCTCCACTGGCTACCCGTTAATAAGAGGATCACTTTCCGACTGCTAACCCACGCACACAAATCACTCTACGACATCGGACCAGAATGCCTCAACTCACGACTGTCCTTTTACACCCCCTCCCGCCAACTACGTTCTTCCAGCCAAGCCCTCGCCACTGTTACCCGCATCAACAAGACCACCATGGGAGGCAGATCCTTCTCATACCTGGCAGCTAAAACATGGAACTCACTCCCCACCTACCTTCGCCTTACCCAGAACCAACTAGCGTTTAGAAAGCAACTTAAAACGTGGATATTTGACAAGTAAGCGTCCTCCCCTCCCTAAGCGCCTTGAGACCCTCTGGGTATGTAGTGCGCTATATAAATTCTCTGACTTGACTTGACTTGGCGCTAATATGCTGCAACCATTGACCACAGGCAAATAGAAGTTTGTAACAGGAACAAACCGGGCAGAATATGCTTGTGTGCGCTGTGCAGGTCCCGGTTTTGATCGGCCGGATCGACTGCAGGGGAATCAGCTGGTGTACGGCTGTGGGAGTGTGTCCTGTGGCTGTCGAAGAGCGGCTAGAAACCTGGTGTGACTTCTTGGAGATCGAATGTTGGAAAAGGGCAGCCCAGGAAGTAGGGAGAGCATGCAGGTTCAGTTACAGGGCCATCTTGACTGGGGGGGGCTGGCTCTGACTTCACAGGAGAAGTATGCTGTTGGTTGCTTCCCTGGCAAAGACAAAGAGGCGAACTTCCTTACCTTTGCTATCAAATATAAGATTCTGAATGCCGCACTGAAAGCAGGTTTATTAACTGGGTAAGGGTTCTCTTTTGAGATCGGATCTGATATTTCTCAGATCAAGCTGAACAGACAGTGGAAGTTATGGAAAGAAATGGACGAATTCAAAAAGCTAGGTGGGCCTGTTCAGCTAAAATTCCCAGCCATCCTACGGGTAATAATAAATAACAAAATGCATAATTTGAGAAGCTGTGAAGAGGCAGATTTCTTGCTTGACAAGGTTAGGTCAAATAAAATATGATTATAGGTTATAGGTTTTGGGAGAGGTATTCTTGACAAAACAAAAGATCTAGGTTGGGGTCTAACATTCATCTCAAGCTATATTTGTTTTGACATCCTGAAGTTATTGTGTAAAAGACGAAAACGGGGGCACACCTCACCTGTAAATGCAGCTTCTCCTAAAAAATATACACATATTATGAAACAACATGGCAACAAAACGTCAGCCATGTGTAAAATGCTGGTGTACTTTAGCTAGCATCAATCTAAAGTTGAATAATACACAGTAAATATATTTGCGTGTGCACAAATTAATGTTTGAATAAATCCAAAACATTTAATCACGAAAAAGAAAAAAAAATCACTTCAATCCATTCCACTGTTGACGTTGGGAGTCATGAAAACTTTGCACCCACATTTCTTTTTGAATCTCTGTTACAAAACAGTTGTTGAATCTTGCATCTGGATTCCTCTAGATCATTTATCTCAATGTAAATACTACCCTGTAGTTCTTCAAGCGCCACATCTGCATGTTTACTTTTCTGTCCCATGGATTTGTGTAGCCACTTTTCTTCATTGCATCACGACCCACCCCTTGCCAAAATCATTTGTACTCCTCTTGTAAAAGGAAATAGGCATATTGCACAAATGATAATGAATAATATTGGGCTTAATATCCGATTTAAAAGTCTATTACCAATGTCACTAAACCGCTCGTCAATCTTGGAAAATCATTTCCCTGTCTATGTCCAGGTACCTATCTTCTCCAACCCTTCATATCATGAGAAACATCCAAAATGTTTGTGTCAGACTTGTTAATTTTGTTACTTGTGTCAGGTATATACATGCAGCACTGCTGAACATGTAACATGCAGCAGACTCTACCCTCCAAGTATCATATATCTAAACATACGCATTTTGAAAACACCATTGCCATTAAAGCTATAACTCAGTATTAATATCAGTTAAACCTCTTTCTGTATTGGTAGCAAGACGATCTACCAAGGTAGGCAACTCTCTGATCTTCAAATCATTCAAATTATTCAAAACTATAGCTACAGAAGGAATCATAGTGCCAAACAAGTTACCTATTACTTGTGTAGCACCACCCATAGCTCTTCCATGAGTCACTGTCCTCCTATTGTCTATGTTATTAACATGATACACCTAAGGAAGCTAAGTAACAACTGACAATTGAGTTTGCTGGAAGCTAAAAATAAGCATTCTTCCCCCAAAAATAATAAACTCCATATATAACGGGGCCTTTTCCAGGAAATATTTGCTTACCCATAACTTCAAATCTATGTACACATTTGCTTGAGCCTACCATCCCCGGGTTTGTACCCTGTTCTTTTTGTCTCATGAAACACACCTTTACTTCCATTTGCAAGTCCAAATTTAATTTTGGATACATTCCTGACCCCTTCAGCGATTCCTTTTTCTTTTCCCAGCCCACCTTTATTCCTTTCTTTAAATCTTCTCTGTCTCAATCCTCTTGTCACCCAATTATACTTCTCAATGATATTCAATGTATACGTAACTTTTGTTAAAGAAATTTAGAAACATTAATTTGTGTGATAAACCTTAAATAATGTCTGATTTTCTACAAAGACTTAACTCCAGCTTTCAGATTTAAAATCGAAACATAGGCATACAATTTATAAGCACATCACAATTAGAGAAATAATGTTCAAAGTGACCATATTGATAAAACAAATTCTTAGTTAAGCTACAAGAAAGGGAGTCAGAGGTAAGTGATGGTAGGTCACACCAGCTGCTTTTGAGGAAGAAATACGTACAAATATAACAGTCCATTACCCCAATCACATTAGAATATTAATGTAAAAGTTTGCAAAAATACAATTTCAGAATCATTTCTCTCAGTACCATCAGCTTCATGTTAGCTCTATGGTGTCCACTAAATAAGCTAAATCAGGTTTAGTGTTGGTTGAGGCATGGCTGACGGAAGAGTTGAGATTCACTTGTAAACCAAACATCAATTACCACTACTGTTATTAGCATTCTAGATCTTTTGGGTGTATTCAACATCATGCTTTCTCTCAGGTCAGATTGAAAATAAAATACAAAATAAAATAAAATATTCTTCTTGTTCCTTCTTCTATACAAATCAGCAATACTTTTAGTTTATTGAGTGTTAGTCTATTAGTTCAGTTGACCTCAAGATTAGAGCTACCATCTACAAGTAGATACACAAAAGGGACAAAACCTTATTCTTCTACTGGAGCATGGGACCTAATATCTTCACAGGATACTGAATAATATCAATCAGTCTTCACTGTGATTGCACCATTCATGAGGGTTTTTCAAAACCCACAATGATTCTCGGTCTCATGTGTTCACGGATCAGACTTGCTTCCAGTAAAGTATGTCTATTGAGAAGCTGAGTACCTCCGACCAGGGACTCGTCTCTTTACTCTTCTGACTACTGGTGTTCACTGTCACTGTCTCTGCTATGATTCCTTTCTGATCATTTCTGGGATGTGTTCTGATGACACAACAGCTCTCAGTCTCTCACCTCTTTTCGGCCACTTTCTCTCACCCCTCCACTATTCTGGGTGAACTGCTTTCACATTATTCAAGCTTGTGGTGCATACCGTCAGTTTCAGCTGCCTAGTTCACTGTGGTTGTTCTTTGCTTATTCACCACAGACTATGCACTTGTCTTGGCTTGACTTTGAGGCTCTTGTGTGTAATCTTCTCCTCCCTCTGAATGTTTGTTAAGTACTTGGCTTTGACTGTGAATCAGTGGTTGCTGTCACCATTTCTGCACTGGTTTCCTCACTCTCTGTGGAATGCATGGACCTTATTTGGTAGGCCCCCACAGCAGGGTTTGTCACAGAAGTGACCTGGAATGGATCTCACCAACACAGCTCTAGGCAGGATTTCCAGACTTGTTTCTTCACCAGGACCCAATCTCCTGTGCTAAGGTCATGGCCCCATTCTTGCCTTGTAAGTGGAGTCACCAAATCAACCCGACCTTTTCAGTAGTCAAGAATCATGTCAACATTATATTCACAAGTGCAGCTGCTGGCAGAACAGGTACTCTCGCTGTCCTTCCAATGAGGATTTCGTGAAGATAGAGTAGTCCTGTCCTCTGATCGGGAGTGCTTCAGAGCCTCATCAGACCTAGGGTAAAAAGCATCAGGCTGTATAAAGTAAGTAAACGTGCACACCTTGGCCAATCGAGATTTCAGTGTCATGTTGGCTTTTTCTACACTTCAGGCCTGTAGCTACAATGGAACCTCTAATCTATCTGGAGTGCTACACACAGCAGCTTCAGAACTTCATTCTCAAAATGGTTCCCATGATCTGATTCCAGGGGAACCAGTAGGCTGAAACAGGGAATCAGTATACTCGTTAATACTCTGACAACTGTGAGGCTGTCACACCTAGGTGGATAGGTCTCAACCCAATGTGAAAATAAGCAGACTACCCCAAGTATATGGGGGAGTTCATTACAGATGTGTATTTCTGCAAAGCCAACATCATCCTGTTAAAGGTGCAACCTGACTGTCTTCCTGTTCGCATTTAACTGCTGGCAAGTGACACGCCTATGACACAAACTCTTTTCAATGACATGTCAATGGGGATTGAACTAATATGTCTTAGAGAGACGGGTCATAGCATCTCTTCCTACATGGGCCTGTGTGTGGAAATGTCTTGGAATAGGGCACAACATGGCATGGGGCAAAGTTAGTCTTTCATACCTCAACATCCCAAAGCTCAGCCTGATGCTTTCCATATCCTGACCTCCAGGCCTCCCCAAGTATTAGCGGTGCTCAATAATGTATTTGAATCAGCATCATTTACAAACTCACATGAGTCTTCCCGATTGAATGTACAAGACTCACAAATGCAGTACCTTCCCATTTCATCCACATATTGGTTTCCAGCAGTCACAAAATCCCATCTGCTATGGTGTGATGCACATTTTACAACAGCTACTTATCTTAGAAGTTGCAATGTGTTTAACAGATCCATTGCATGATTGCAATTTCATATAATGTAGCCAGAGAAAGTAATGAAACCCATCTGAGACCACAACTGCCAATAATCATGGATCTGCTATGGTGTGATGCACATTTTACAACAGCTACTTATCTTAGAAGTTGCAATGTGTTTAACAGATCCATTGCATGATTGCAATTTCATATAATGTAGCCAGAGAAAGTAATGAAACCCTTCTGAGACCACAACTGCCAATAATCATGGATCATGCCAGAACTGTAATAATCATCTGTGTAAATCTTAGCATTCAGACTGTTGGAAATTCAACATGCTCTAATAGGATCGATCAGTTCTGGCACTTGTGCAGATGTTACATTGCACAAATGGGAGACATTGACAGCACTTTCTAAGGTGCACACAGCATAAGCTACTCTCAGAATTCCTCATTCATCTCTTAAGGATGAACCATCCACAAATGTAATGTAAAACCAAGCTCTTCTAAGGGGAAGTCTAGAGTGAATGGTATTGGCTTAATACACAATTCCATAACATTTAGTCAGTCATGAGCAACCAACTCATCTGCATCAGTTTCTTTAAGTAGTACTAGTAAATCAGTGTTCAATATTTTTCATCTCTTCAAAGTCACCATTTGAGCAGCTTATTCAAATTGGCTTGTTCAAATGGGATACTCTTTATTTGTAATTATTCCAAATTCAGTTTATATTTTGTTGACCTAGAGTCAAATAAAATTCATGACGAACAGCAGACTTACCAGATATGTAAAAATGGTTGTTGGACTTTCATCTGTGTAGCTGTCGGCGGTCCTGAATAGGACCGCCTTCAAGGTCATCACAAAGTGTATATTTTATATTGCTGCATGTGCAGCAGCCTGCTGCACACGTCACAGTACAGAAAATACACATGTTGCACATCCCTGCACTATGTGACAGACACTATGCGGTGCCTGCCACATGGTGCAGAGATATGTAAGGGGGCACCATAGGTGCCCCCCTGGGCCTATATCTTAGGGACAGGGGAAAGAAGGGCCAGCTATAGGCCCCCAATATCATTTTCCTTCTGCCTTTTCATGGCGTGTTGGGTGGGAGGTAATTTAATATAAATAATTATTAAGTCACATAATAGTAGATTAACATGCTATTATTTAAATGATAAATAAATATGTTAATTTTCAAAAATTATCTGATTATTTTCATTACATTTTAGTTTTAGATTTGTGTGTTTTGTAGGGGTGTAGAGTAGGAAATAAATTAATTATAATTAATTTTAAAAAATCATTAATATTAATCACTTTTTTAGGTGTGAATGGTGTGTTTTCAAGGGATATAGGGTGAGAAGTAATTGAATTACATGCATGTAAATAATAATTTTATTGTTGTTCATAATTACATATTAAATTATATTAATTTATTAAATAAAAATTATGTGGATTGTGAAATATATTAAATGTTTTTATTGTTTTTGTTTTTGTATGTGTAAAGTGTGTGTAGGAATAAAGTTAATTTATAGAAATGGTAAATAATTATGTTAAATATGTAATATATTTAAATGATAGATTAGGTGTAAATTGTTAATTATTTAGGAGTAAATGGTGGAAAGTGATTTAAATATCATTAATTAATTATTAGTTAGTTATTGACAATTGAGATTCATTTATGAAAATGATGGAAGTAATTAATATAATTGATTTGGATTGTTTTATTTTTATGAATAAATGGTGGATTTGTCATTAACTAAAATTATTTAAGTAATAAGTAATAAATATTTATTAGGGATATTTTAACTATTATTTCATTATGTAACATGTGCAAATAATATAATTTTAATAACATTTTTCAGATATGTTTTGTGTACTTAGTTGAAGTGTAGGATTGAAAGCTAATTCAGTAATAACACATTTAAAAATAGGTAATTCTTTAAAAAAAGTATGTTATTTATTATTGTATGTTTTAATTGTTTTGAGTTTTTTTAACCCATTATCAGGGAATAAAGAAAGACAGAGGAACATTATAAATAATAACCATAAGGATCATAATACATAAGAGGAACTTGAATAAAACAATCATCAAAAGACTACCTGCAATTGATCTGGGAGTCATAAAAATATCGTTAAGCCAATCCAGATAAAACTCATGTAAACATCAGATAGTTTTTAAAGTGCAGTGTGCAAAAGGAAAAAAAAAGGAGCTTCACCAAAGATCCATAATGTTTTTTACTAAAACATCTGCTTTCAAATGTAGATAAAGGCGCCTTTTCTAAGATATATTGTTTTTTCCAACTTGGAAACAGCTAATAGGCGGTCTAACGAGTGTTGAACAAGAGGTGGCTGCAGATCGAGCAAGCTGTAGCAATTACAAGTCTAAAAATCGCCATTGTAAAAGCAAGAAAATAATCTATATCCGGCGTCTACTCCTCTTCAAGTTCTCCCAGCAAAATTAGTTTTGGAGTTAAAAAGACTTTTATATATAATTTATTGTGGAGAAAGTTTTGAATTTCACATTTGTTTTCTGAGATGGCAATCTTCTCTTGCCACTTAAAACACACTTTATCAAGAACATCCTTCATTTAATTATTTAAGAGCTGATAAATCATCCCAATGCAAGTATAAGTCTGAGTTATTAGAATTTAGACCAGAACTTTTTTATCAAAATCACTGGGCCCGCCTGCTTTATACTGTAGGTAATCGCTAATTTGTAGGAAGTTAAAAAAACTCCTTGTTATGAATAGCAAACTCTGCCATTATTTCATCGAACGAGACGAAGACGGAAGGAGAAAAAAAGTACCTAGTTTATCTATCCCTGCCAATGACCAGAGTTAGATATAGCCATCATTAATCACATCACTGCTGTGGTTATTTTTCCCCTGTGCTGGAAATAGCTATTCTCCTATATTCATGACGAGCTCAGCTCGTCATCAACACAGCTCAACTGTGCCTCATGACGAGCTGAGCTCGTCATGAGCATGGAAGGGGTTAAAGATTTCAGGTAGGTTTGGATGCTTCTGAATCGGAGCATAGAAATTCAATCTCACATGACCCAACAATTTCTGAACAGCGGTCCAAGCCCTAAACGTGCCCAGGAGACACTTAAACTGTACTTTTTATTGTAGCTATATTCTACATGTCTCCAAAGACCCCCCAAGCCTCTTTTCCTATCAATAATTCAAAAATAGTAGGGGGAGAATGTGGAGGAGCCTTTGACGTAGGTTCCATTAGCAAAATCCGGCTATATTACAGCATAGTGGCCCAATATTTAATTTAAGGTTTGGGAGAGGCCACCCTCCTTTCTCTTTTGGGAACAATAAATACCTCAACGCTCTCCTTAGTTTAGAATAGGTCCATCAAATCTTGAAAAGACAGCGTCAAAGCTTTTAAACTTTCAATGGGGAAATCTGATGGAATTGCTCTAAAGAAATATAAAACTTTGGGAAAAAATATCATTTTTTTATAAGATTACAAAAACTAATCATTGTAAAATGCAAATTATTTAACCTTGCTAACCATTTCTTAGTTTTGTCTAACAAGGCTTATAGCTTTCACATTAGAAGAGATGCAAACACAAAGATATACTGCTTTTTAACTACTCTTTTATCTACCAATGCAATCTTGTCATTCATAATGATTTGTGTTTTTTCCTTATTTAACGAGAAGCCAGAGATGTTCCCAAAAACAGACGCTTCGGTCTCTGTAACCTCAATAACAGCTTCGGGGTTAGGAGTCAATACTGCAAGATCATCTGCATATGCCAAGATTTTTCTTTCAAGACCATGCATAATTATTGGGGTGATTGCAATGTTTTGCACTATTTGTTTTATAAGTGGGTCGACATACAACGCAAACAGGAGTGGGAAGCAAGGGCATCCCTGGCGGGTTCCTCAAGTTACCGTCACAGGCTCTGTCCTAACTCCAGAAATACAGACCATTGAAACAGGCTTTCAGTATAAAGCCTTGATTCCTTGAACGAACCTTGTATACATTACATGCCTTAGGAATTGCCAGGAGACCCTATCAAATGCCTTTTCCGCATCTAATAAAATCAAGGCCATAGGGTCTCCTGACACTTCCACAGCATCAAAAAGTGAGATTACTCTCTGAATGTGATTAGTGTGATCATGATGTTCGCAAACAGATTTTTGATGACCTGAGCTAACCGTGCAGCTAATACCTTAGAATACATATTGGAATCCCTATTTTTCAATGTAATTGGTCGATATGAGCCTAATTATGCCGGAGGCTTATCTTTTATTTTTTTAAACTGCAATTTTGGCCATAGACCAAGAGTCTGGTGGGGTTGATCCACTAAATATTTGATTGAATAGTGTTGTCATCTGACCTTTCAACTGGGGAGCAAATGTACTATTAAATTCTGAAGTGATTGCATCCACACCTGCAGTTTCACCAGAGGGAAGATTAGAAACTGCAAGAAAGATCTCTTCCCATAATAGTTCTTCTTCTAGGGATTCCCCCTCATCTAAAGATAATCTACTTGTGGACACCATTTCAAAGAACTCTTCAATTTGCTGAGGGCAGTCCCTGATTTCTTCGGTATATAAGATTTGATAAAACACTTCAAATGTATCCCTAATTTTTTTGGCACCTGTGACCGCCCCAAGAATGGGGTCCCGGACTTCTCTTATCTCTCTACACCTCTTCCTTGCTATTACCGCCAGATGGTGTCCTACCTGCTGTCTGCACTTGTATGTTATGTTATATTTCTTTCCAAGTAACATACTTTTCTGCTGCCTTATTTGTGAAAATCTGATCTATTACTGCCCTTGCATATGTTACCTTAAGTTGTGCTTCCTTTATCCCCCCTTGTTGTCTCACTTTAATAAAAAATGTCCTCTGCTACTGCTAGATATCTTGTTCAGTTTGTATCAACGGTCTCTCCTGCTTCCCCCTGTTCAAAGAGAACCTTAGAGTCTCCACCCCCAGGCAGGCCTTCAACATATCACAGACTGTACTCAAAGAGGCACTACCATTATTCTCTTCAAAGAATATTGGAATCCTTATATGTTTACATTAATCTTCATTAGCAAGGAGGGCACTCTTATAGCTCCATGCGCTTTCTGATTTCCCACCTATTCCTTGAAATTCTAGTACAAGTGGATTGTGGTCCAACAGGTACCATGGGTATCTTTCAACTTACAGGTCATTATAAACTTATTGTATACAAAAAAGTAGTTGAGACGAGCGTGTGAGGAATGCGGGGCAGAAAAATAGGTGTAACCAAGCCCCCATCGGATTCTTTTTGTACCAAACATCTACCAGGCTGTGATCTTCACAACCCCTTTATAGGTTTGGAACCCTTTAGGTTGTTGTCCTGTATACATTAGTTTTGCCCTTATACTAAAATTACCTGGGAGTCTAATATTTAAGTCCCCACATAAAACTATAGGTAGAGGCAGATGAGTTAAATCTTTTGATATCTGATTGATAATGGAGATATCGTAAAGTATGCTTCCGTAGAATGAGCACAACCTATATTTACCTCCATAAGGAGAATGACAAACTGCTGCTACCCATCTATCTTTGGTTTCGGACCCTACTTGAGTAAATTTGAAAAAGCTGCCTAGGCTAATACTCAAACACTCCCAAAACGACCACCTTGTGACGTGTTGCACATAAGTCTATAGCCCAGGGATTTCAAAATATCCCTCTGTGAAGTTTCAATATGTGCTTCTTGTAAGCAGACGATGCCTGCTTTCAGAACTTTCAGGACTAATGAAGTTCTAACTTTTTTTTTAGGATCATTTAGGCCTCAGATGGCCTGTTTATCAATCATTGTCTTATTTGAACTAAAACCCTTGACTCCTCACCCTCAGCTTTATAATATCAGTACATCAGAAGCATTTCTTTTATTTTCCATATTGACCAACTCCCAGTCTTTCAAATTTTTACCATTTTTACCCTGATAGTGTAGGATTACCACACCCCTCCCCACCCCAATGTAGCCTAGTGGGGGCCCATCCAAGCACCCAGGCAAGCCTCCCCCACTTTCTCCCCCACTCCCAACCAAAGAACAACCAGGCCTAGCCTGAATGACGCTATCTGAAGAGACAGACCTGGTTCTCAGCCCCCCACCACCAACCCTCATATAACAGGAGGAGGTGGGGTCGCACACTGCTCACACACCGGCGGTGTCGCCCCTAGGGACTCTGGTTAGTGTAGTTAGGTGTTCGCGATGCATCATCTTTCCATCTTCCGCTATCTTCGCCGTCTTCGCCATCCCTGGACACGTGTTTAGGGGTATCACCCCTCGTCAGCACGGATAGGCCGTGTTCTGGTGTTGCCGATGGCTGCCAAATATCTGCCAGGTATAGTACCCCTCAGGCACATAGGTGCGGTATCCCTGGCTCGTCAGCCGAGAGCTCAAGGGAGCTTTAAAGTTACAAAGGGAGGTTGGGGCACACACTACTCACACACCGGCGGTGTCGCCACTAAGGACTCTGGTTAGTGTAGTTAGGTGTTCGCGATGCATCATCTTTCGATCTTCCGCTATCTTCGCCGTCTTTGCCATCCCTGGACATGGGTTTCGGGGTATCACCCCTCGTCAGCAGGGATAGGCCGTGTTCTGGGGTTGCCAGGTATAGTACCATTCAGGCGCATAGGTGCGGGATCCCTGGCTCGTCAGCCGAGAGCTCAAGGGAGCTTTAAAGTTACAAAAGGAGGTGGGGTCGCACACTACTCACACACCGGCGGTGTCGCCACTAAGGACTCTGGTTAGTGTAGTTAGGTGTTCGCGATGCATCATCTTTCGATCTTCCGCTATCTTTGCCGTCTTCGCCATCCCTGGACATGGGTTTCGGGGTATCACCCCTCGTCAGCAGGGATAAGCCGTGTTCTGGGGTTGCTGATGGCTGCCAAATATCAGCCAGGTATAGTACCACTCAGGCGCGTAGGTGCGGGATCCCTGGCTCGTCAGCCGCGAGCTCAAGGGAGCTTTAAAGTTACAAAAGGAGGTGGGGTCGCACACTACTCACACACCGGCGGTGTCGCCCCTAAGGACTCTGGTTAGTGTAGTTAGGTGTTCGCGATGCATCATCTTTCGATCTTCTGCTATCTTCGCTGTCTTCGCCATCCCTGGACACGTGTTTTGGGGTATCACCCCTCGTCAGCAGGGATAGGCCGTGTTCTGGGGTTGCCGATGGCTGCCAAATATCTGCCAGGTATAGTACCACTCAGGCGCGTAGGTGCGGGATCCCTGGCTCATCAGCCGAGAGCTCAAAGGAGCTTTAAAGTTACAAAAGGAGGTGGGGTCGCACACTACTCACACACCAGCGGTGTCGCCCCTAAGGACTCTGGTTAGTGTAGTTAGGTGTTCGCGATGCATCATCTTTCGATCTTCCGCTATCTTTGCTGTCTTCGCCATCTCCGGACACGTGTTTCGGGGTATCACCCCTCGTCAGCAAGGATAGGCCGTGTTCTGGGGTAGCAGATGGCTGCCAAATATCTGCCAGGTATAGTACCACTCAGGCACATAGTTGCAGGATCCCTGGCTCGTCAGCCAAGAGCTCAAGGGAGCTTTAAAGTTACAAAAGGAGGTGGGGTCGCACACCACTCATACACCAGCGGATACACCCCTAAGGACTCTGATTAGTGTAGTTAGGTGTTCGCGATGCATCATCCTTCGATCTTCCGCTATCTTCGCCGTCTTCGCCATCCCTGGACACGTGTTTCGGGGTATCACCCATCGTCAGCAGGGATAGGCCGTGTTCTGGGGTTGCCGATGGCTGCCAAATATCTGCCAGTTATAGTACCACTCTGGCGCGTAGGTGCGCGATCCCTGGCTCGTCAGCCAAGAGCTCAAGGGAGCTTTAAAGGTGCAAAAGGAGGTGAGGTCGCACACAACTCACACACCGGCGGTGTCGCCCCTAAGGACTCTGGTTAGTGTAGTTAGGTGTACGCGATGCATCATCTTTCGATCTTCCTCTATCTTCGCCGTCTTCGCGATCCCTGGACACGTGTATCGGGGTATCACCCCTCGTCAGCAGGGATAGGCCGTGTTCTGGGGTTGCCGATGGCTGCCAAATATCTGCCAGGTATAGTACCACTCAGGCGCGTAGGTGCGGGATCCCTGGCTCGTCAGCCGAGAGCTTAAGGGAGCTTTAAAGTTACAAAAGGAGGTGGGGTCACACACTACTCACACACCGGCAGTGTCGCCCCTAAGGACTCTGGTTAGTGTAGTTAGGTGTTCGCGATGCATCATCTTTCGATCTCCGCTATCTTCGCCGTCTTCGCCATCCCTGGACATGGGTTTCGGGGTATCACCCCTCGTCAGCAGGGATAGGCCGTGTTCTGGGGTTGCCAGGTATAGTACCACTCAGGCGCGTAGGTGCGGGATCCCTGGCTCATCAGCCGAGAGCTTAAGGGAGCTTTAAAGTTACAAAAGGAGGTGGGGTCACACACTACTCACACACCGGTGGTGTCGCCCCTAAGGACTCTGGTCAATGTAGTAAAGTGTTCTCGATGCATCATCTTTCAATCTTCTGCTATCTTTGCTGTCTTCGCCTTCCCTGGACACGAGTTTCGGGGTATCACCCCTCGTCAGCAGGGATAGGCCGTGTTCTTGGGTTGCCGATGGCTGCCAAATATCTGCCAGGTATAGTACCACTCAGGGGCGTAGGCGTTGAACATTGCAAGCACTCACCCCAGTCAACTGATCTGGGTTTAATCCATCATCATTCTTTAGCTCACTCTGCCACACCAGTCCAGACATGGCCATATGCAAATCAGTCTGACCCTGTGCCTCATGGGAACATTCAAGCCCAAACTCCCAAGCCATGTCTTCCCTGGACCGGAAACAAGCATCCTGGGACCGGTTTCTGGCTAATCAGCCGTCATCAGTCAGGCTAGCTTGAATCCAGAGGCAAAGTGAGCAAGGGACCCACGTTTGGGCATACCCTGCCAACTTAGAGTGAAAAAAGCTAAACTAAAGGCGATGATGGACGGAGTTTTGAACATTGCAAGCACTCACCGCAGTCAACTGATCTGGGTTTGATCCATCATCATTCTTTAGCTCTCTCTGCCACCCCAGTTCAGACATGGCCACATGCAAATCAGCCTGACCCTGTGCCTCATGGGAACAGTCCAGCCTGAACTGCCAAGCCATGTCTTTCCTGGACCGGAAACAAGCATCCTGGGACCGGTTTCCGGCTACTTAGCCCTCATCAGCCAGGCTAGTTTGAATCCTGCGGCAAAGTGAACAAGGGACCCATGTCTGGGCATACCCTCCCAACTTAGGGCGAACAAAGCAAAACCAAAGGGGATGATGGACGGAGTCTTGAACATTGCAAGCACTCACCCCCAGTCAACTAATCTGGGTTTAATCCATCATCATTCTTTAGCTCACTCCGCCACCCCAGTACAGACATGGCCATATGAAAATCAGTCTGACCCTGTGCCTCATGTCATTGGAACAGTCCAGCCGGAGCTGCCAAGCCATGTCTTCTCTGGACCGGAAACAAGCATCCTGGGACCGGTTTCTGGCTAATCAGCCATCATCAGCCAGGCTAGCTTGAATCCAGTGGCAAAGTGAGCAAGGGACCCACGTCTGGGCATACCCTGTCAATTTAGGGCGAACAAAGCAAAGCCTAAGGGGATGATGGACGGAGTGTTGAACATTGCAAGCACTCACCCACAGTCAACGGATGTGGATTTAATCCATCATCATTCTTTAGCTCACTCCGCCACCCCAGTTCAGACATGGCCATAGGCAAATCAGTCTAACCCTGTGCCTCATGGGTACAGACCAGCCCGAACTGCCAAGCCATGTCTTCCCTGAATGCAAAGTTGGACTGCAGACTAATCCCATCTAAGCCTGGGGGTATCTCTCTGTGGGTAGTCTTAGGGACTTTGACTTGTTTGCTTATCGCTTGCCATCGGTATCTTTCTTAGACTTGTAGATTTCCTCTTGCTTTTCCTTCCTCCTGATCATCTCTTGAGACTGTCAAGGATAACGGATTCATCCAGCGAGCTGTAACTAGGTGAGCATGACAACATAGAGGTTGTACAACTTAATTTAAGCATTGAAGAGTCAGACTCATCAGTTAGTGGAAAAAAACTCACAGCGCCCCGCCGTAAGATCAGGCAAAGTTAACAATCTTGGTTTTCCTAGAGAGCCACTGCCTAGATCGGCAGTATTCGATTTCCCTTATTGGGAGGAAGATAGAGCCACAAGCCCCACATGTTCGATACTCTTACTGGTTGCAGAACTAATTGAGTATTGCTCAGGCTGCAATTTCCTCTCTACATCCACCACAGGGGTGATTGCATGATTCCTCTCCCCACCTGCTCCCCTGAACCTTTCCCTTCACGCCAATGTCCTCCCGCACATCGCCTTTGTTCTTATTCCTCCCATCACCACCAGCCTGTTTGGGGTGTTCCTGATGCATGCTGGGCTTTGTACTACTAGTCTGGAGTGGACCCGCAACAGCTGCTGTGACAATCGCGGCCTTCGCCTTTGGTGCCCTAGATCCTCTGCCAGCCTTCAGTGAGGAAAGACTCACTCGCCCAGCCGAAAATGCAAAACGAGCCCGCCTATGCTTCTGTCCGGAAGCCACACGGAATACCACAACCAGAACCATGCAGTGTCTTCTACCTATGCTCCACCTAAAGTTCGCAAAACCATGGCGGTCAGTGGAGCTCTGAGAAAAACCAAGGATCAGCAGGTCTTCAACCATGCCAAATCTCTGCTCGAGAACCACCGGATTACAGGGAAGGTGAGGGCTGGGGTGGGAGCTATGGCAACTGCGGGCAACTACTCAGATGCCATCTTTGCTCCTGTTGTTTAGTGTTTCCTAAATGTAAATATTATTGCATTCATTAGTTTTTAATATTTTGAGAATATGGTTCGCAGGTAAATTCTTTAAATATGTCTAGTAATTTATGATATGTATTTTACTTTGCAATACGTATTTATTCTATTAAAAGTTTACAGAAAAATATAAATATATATATTTTTTAAATATGAACCTTTGTAATTGTTTCTTATGTTGTTGAAATGATTTCATTATGTTGAAGTGAATTAGTTTGTTTCTAATGTTGCATTGACTAGAGTAGGAATAGTACAATTTACTCCTCGACAATCCACCTCTTTCCCTACTGTTGCAGAGAAGGGATTGGGAATAGTAAATGATACCCCTCCGCAATCCAACGCTTTCCTTATTCGTATAGTAAATTGTATCCCTGAGCCTCAGCAATTCAGCACTTTCCCAACTGGTACACTGGTTGGAGTAGGAATATGAAATATTTCCCCTCCGCTATCCAACACTTTCCCTACCGTTGCACTGACGGGAGTGGGAATAGCAAATGTTATCCCTTCCCCATCCAACACATTCCCTACTGTTGCACTGACTGGAGTGGTAATATATTCAATGTTACCCGTCCAGCATCCAACATTTTCCCTATTGTTGCACTAACTGGAGTGGGAATAGTAAATTTAACCCCTGTGTAATGTAATAGTTTTCCTACTGTTGCATTGAGTGAAGAGAGAGTAGTACATTTGATCACTCTGTAGTTGAATAGTTTGTGGACTTTTATATACATTGTAGTGGGAATAGTATATGTATTACATGTAAAATAATATGGTTTATTTTCTATTGTTACAATTTATATTGTTATGTTTTTTAATTAAAATTATATTTTTAATTATTAATGTTTTTCATGAGTAAAATATTTTAGAAAAACTTGTTTTTATCTTGTTTGCTTTTCTATTACAATTTTTATGTTATAGGGAATTAGTATATGCATAAACATTTAAACACCTTATAAATTATAATAGAAAAGAAAAATGATGAGCTTAATAATAGTTTTTAACTATATATATATATATATATTACCTACTGGCAGTCGCCAGTAGGTATATATATTGATAGGACCTAGTTTCCATAGGAAATCCGCAACATTCTATTGGGAATAACTTTGGCGCCGGTTGATCAATCTATGTGAATTTCTCAAAGAAGATGGCGCGCTATGCTCCGCTCTTTCCCTGAAAGTTTCGGGGGGATTCGTGAAGCGGGGGCCGAGAAAAAAGGGGGGTCCCAAAACGTGTTTTCCCCATGCAATTTTCCATGGGACCTTTAGACACGGCTACAGCCCAAACGGCTGAACGGAATTACAAGAAATTTGGCAAAATGGTAGAGTCTGATTCGCAGATCACGCTTTTGCTTATATGGTGTAAATCCCTCCAGTAGTTGCTGAGGAAATTCAAGTTGAAATCAATTATATATCTATAAGCGCGCACAGTGTGAGCACCGTGCGCGCACCGTGCGAGCACCCCGCGATTTTTTTAAAAAAAAAAAAAAATTTTAGGGGCCTTGGGGGTCCTTGTGGGACCCCCTGAGTAGAACTAGAGGGTCAGGGAGCTTCTACCCTGCCCCCTTTTTGAGTTCTACACATTTGTTTTCCTGTTTTCCTGCTTTCCTGTGCCTTAGTCTACTGAGGCACAAGATGGCTGCCAACTGTTTCTGTTTTGGAGTGTTGATAGACAGTAGCAGCCAATCAGCATGCCTTCCAGAGAAAGTTGCATGCTCATTGGCTGTCAACACTACAAACCAGGAAGTGTTGGCATCCATCTTGTGCTAGGTAGACCAAGGCACAAAAGAAGCAGAGCTCACAGCCCACACAGCTCTCACAGCCCACACAGCTCTCACAACCCACACAGCTCTCACAGCCCACACAGCTCTCACAGCCCACACAGCTCACGCAGCCAACACAGCTCTCACAGCCCACACAACCCTCACAGCCCACACAGCCCACACAGCCCTCACAGCCCACACAGCTCTCACAGCCAACACAGCCCATACAGTTCTCACAGCCCACACAGCTCTCACAGCCCACACAGCTCTCACAGCCCACATGGCTCACACTCTAACAGCCCAAACAGCTCTCACAGCTCTCACAGCCCACAGAGACCTCACATCCCACACAGTCCTCACAGCCCACACAGCTCTCACATCCCACACAGCTCTCACAGCCCACACAGCTCTCACAGCCCGCCTAGGTAGACCGAGGCACAGCTCACAGTCCACACAGCTCTCACAGCCCACACAGCTCTCACAGCCCACACAGCCCTCACAGCCCACACAGCCCACACAGCCCTCACAGCCCTCACAGCACACACAGCTCTCACAGCCAACATAGTTCTCACAGCCCCACAGGTCTCACAGCCCACACAGCTCTCACAGGCCTCACAGCCCACACAGCCCTCACAGCCAACACAGCTCTCACAGCCCACACAGCTCTCACAGCCTTCACAGCCCACACAGCCCACACTCTCACAGCCCAAACAGCTCTCATAGCCCACACAGCTCACAGCCCAAACAGCTCTCACAGCCCACACAGCTCTCACAGCCCACACAGCTCCCACAGCCCACACAGCTCTGACAAAGATAATACCAGCAGAGAACAAGCACTGGCAAAGACAATAACGGCAGCAAACAAACACTGGCAAAGACAATAACGGCAGAAAAAAAACAGGCAAAGACAATAACGGCAGCAAAAAAAAAACACGGACAAAGGCAATACCAGCAGCGAACCAACACTGGCTAAGATAATACAATCAGGGGGGCAGGGGCACAAAAAATGGCACAATCTGGGGACAGAAGGCCCGACAAACGGCACAATCAGTGGGCAGAAGGCAAGAAAAAACGTCACAATTAGTGGGCAGAAGACAACAAATACGGCACAATCAGGGAGCAGAAGGCAAAAAATACAGCACAATTAGGGTGCAGAAGGCAAGAAATATGGCACAATTAGGGTGCATGAGGCAGGAAATACGGCATAATCAGGGGGGCAGAAGCCAAGAAATACGGCACAATCAGGGGGGCAGAAGGCAAGAAATACGGCCCAATCAGAGAGCATCTTGCTCCGGTCCAAAAATCGGATCCCTAGGGCTGCTCAGGTGGTCCCACAAGGATATTAACATATTTAAACGTTATCCGCTAATAGAATTTGCATTTTCAAAACCTTGCAAATTCACTGAAAAAACCATAGGTTTCAGGCCTTATTCAGGTAGGAATTGGCATTTAAAAAACCTTTGAAATTCACTGACAAAACCATAGGTTTTACGCCTTATATAGTTAGGAATTAACATATAAAAAACCATTGAAATTCACTGAAAAAACCATAGGTTTTAGGCCTTATATAGTTAGGAATTAGCATTTAAAAAACCTTGAAAATTCACTGAAAAAACCATAGGTTTCAGGCCCTATATAGTTAGGAATTAACATATAAAAAACCACAGAAATTGCTCCTATATAGTTAGTTGAACTAACTATATATTTCGCGCATTCGCAATCCACTGCTGATGATGTCACATATTACAACATTCATGACATGGTCAGTGACATCACTGATGACATCTCAAATGACATCACTGATGACATCACTGATGACATCATCCAGTGTCTGTGTGTTTTTGTAAAGTTTAAAGATGTTTTACATATTGAAGAATGAGTGGATGTATAAGAGTATGGATGAAGGATTTGATTGTATAAGTGAGTAAGTATGTGTTAGTATATCTGTGAAAATTTAAGCTGTTCTGTGTTTAACTGTATAGATGAAGAAATCAAAGTGTGATTGATTCTTTACAGGACTGACTAGGTGTGTGAGTAACTCCATGGATGAGTGGCAGTGTGTGAGTGTCTGCATAGGTGTATGAGTGCATATGATAGTTTTGTAATAATGAGTGACTGTATGTACAAGTGATTGTATGGCTGAATGAGTGAATGTGTGTGTAGACGTAGGAATCAGTGAGTGCGTATGTAGTAACTGGTATTCGTGTGTCAATGGTTTCAAAAATGATACTCTGTATTCAACACTAGGTGTAACAGAGGTTATATTAGAGTGTAAGGAGGTGCATTGTATTATCACATGAAGTATATCATCAGTGGTGTGATCATTGATGTCAAATTAGATGTCATCAGTGATGTCATCAGTAATGTCATTTGAGATGTCATCAGTGATGTCATCAGTGATGTCACTGACCATGTCATGAATGATGTAATATGTGACATCATCAGCAGTGGATTGCGAATGCGCGAAATATATAGTTAGTTCAACTAACTATATAGGAGCAATTTCAGTGTTTTTTTATATGTTAATTCCTAACTATATAGGGTCTGAAACCTATGGTTTTTTCAGTGAATTTTCAAGGTTTTTTAAATGCTAATTCCTAACTGTATAAGGCCTAAAACCTATGGTTTTTTTCAGTGAATTTCAATGGTTTTTTATATGTTAATTCCTAACTATATAAGGCCTAAAACCTATGTTTTTTTCAGTGAATATATATATATATATATATATATATATATATATATATATATATATATATATATATATATATATATATATATATATATATATATATATTACCTACTGGCGGTCGCCAGTAGGTAGTTATAGTTAGGATTTTTTTCAATGAAAAATCTCAAAATTCTATTGTGAATAACTTTGGCGTCGGTTGACGAATCTGCCTCAAAATGTCCTCAAATTTGCCGCGCGGAGCTCCGGTCCTTCCCTGACAATTCGGGGGGGATTCGTCAAGCGGGGGCTGAGATAAAAGGGGGGTCCCGAAACGTGTTTTCCCCATGTTAATTTCCATAGGGCGGTCAAACTCACTTTTAGCCCGAACGGCTGAATGGATTTGCACCAAACTTGGCAAAATTGTAGGGACTGGTAGCCCGATGTGCCTTTGCTATGTCTCAAGATATGTGCTCCATTGGTTTTTACGAAAATTGACTTTGAAGAAATATATATTGGGCTACATTGGGCTATATATATGTTAGAGCCCAAATGTAGCCCAATGTAGCCCAAAGATGGCCATCAGAGACAAAAAAACAAATGTAGCCCAAATATCAGCCAGATGTAGCCCAACTATAGCCCAATGACAGAATGTCCCAGATTGTTCTAAAGAACAACTAGAGCGCTAACAGTCTTACTTATGACAAAAGTATGGCACACCTGAAGTCATCTTGATTGGAATAAAGTGTTAACACTTAAAACATTTAATTTGCAAAGGAACAAAATGAGGGGGTTCATTTTGCCATAGAAATTATGATTAGTGCTGAAGAAAGAAAAATTAGGGCTCATTTTGAGTGACTTCTCAAATCCTCTTATATTTCATTAAAAAAATTCTGATATGCAGTCTCCCAAGATGGCCACCAGGGACAAAAGAGCCCAAATGTAGCCCAAATATCAGCCAGATGTAGCCCAACTATAGCCCTTTGACAGAATGTTCCAGATTGTTCTAAAGAACAACTAGAACGCTAACAGTCTTACTTATGACAAAAGTATGGCACACCTGAAGTCATCTTGATTGGAATAAAGTGGTAACACATAATACATTTTATTTGAAAAGGAATGAGGGGTTTATTTTGCCATAGAAATTTTATATATATATGTATATATATATATATATATATATATATATATATATATATATTCACTGAAAAAACCATAGGTTTCACACCAGTTATAGTTAGGTGGAAATTACACCAGTTATAGTATTGGTTTCTCTTTTTTAAGAAAATGTTAGTTTCTATTTTTGAATGTGTGCGTCAAAGGTTATTTTATGCTGATAGGAGGTCTGCCACTTTGTCACAAGGATGTTGTCATCAGTGATGTCATTTGAGATGTCATCAGTGATATCATGAGTGATGTCACTGACCATGTCATGAGTGATGTAATATGTGACGTCATCAGCAGTGCATTGCATGCGCAAGTTA
This sequence comes from Lissotriton vulgaris, assembly GCF_964263255.1. NCBI lineage: Eukaryota > Metazoa > Chordata > Amphibia > Caudata > Salamandridae > Lissotriton > Lissotriton vulgaris. The sequence continues at coordinate 1,530,639,835 of NC_141687.1, read as the reverse complement.
TAGTGATTCCAACTAACTATAATGTGGGAATTTCAAAGGTTTTATGCGAGTAAAATTTCCACCTAACTATAACTGGTGTGAAACCTATGTTTTTTTCAGTGAATATATATATATATATATATATTCACTGAAAAAACCATAGGTTAGAGACCATATATAGTTAGCTGGACATTTTATTGACATAAAACCAATGAAATTCCATATATAGTTAGTTGCACTAACTATATATCGCGCACCCGCAATCCACTGCTGATGATGTCACATATTACATCATTCATGACATGGTCAGTGACATCACTGATGACATCACTGATGACATCTCAAATGACATCACTGATGACATCACTGATGACATCTCAAATGACATCACTGATGACATCAACTAGTGTCTGTGTGTTTTTGTAAAGTTTAAATATGTTTTACATATTGAAGAATGAGTGGATGTATGGAAGACTGAGTGTGTGTGTGGCTGGCTGGGAGGTGTGTGACTCTGTGCATATCAATGTGTACTTGTATCAGTGATTGTATAAGAGAGTAAGTATGTGTTAGTATATGTGTGAAAAGTATTGTGTTCTGTGTTTAACTGTATAGATGAGGAAATCGAAGTGTGATTGATTCTTCACAGGACTGACTAGGTGTATGAGTGCATATGATAGTGTTGTAATAATGAGTGACTGTATGTATGAGTGATTGTATGGGTGAATGAGTGAATGTGTGTGTAGACATAGGAATCAGTGAGTGCGTATGTAGTAACTGGTATTGGTGTGTCATGATGTCATCAGTGATGTCATTTGAGATGTCATCAGTGATGTCATTTGAGATGTCATCAGTGATGTCATCAGTGATGTCACTGAAGTATGGTGTTCTGTGTTTAACTGTATAGATGAGGAAATGGAAGTGTGATTGATTCTTTACAGGACTGACTAGGTGTGTGAGTAACTCCATGGATGAGTGGCAGTGTGTGAGTGTCTGCATAGGTGTATGAGTGCATATGATAGTGTTGTAATAATGAGTGACTGTATGTATGAGTGATTGTATGGGTGAATGAGTGAATGTGTGTGTAGACGTAGGAATCAGTGAGTGCGAATGTAGTAACTGGTATTGGTGTGTCATGATGTCATCAGTGATGTCATTTGAGATGTCATCAGTGATGTCATCAGTGATGTCATTTGAGATGTCATCAGTGATGTCATCAGTGATGTCACTGACCATGTCATGAATGATGTAATATGTGACATCATCAGCAGTGGATTGCGGGTGCGCGATATATAGTTAGTGCAACTAACTATATATGGAATTTCATTGGTTTTATGTCAATAAAATGTCCAGCTAACTATATATGGTCTCTAACCTATGGTTTTTTCAGTGAATTTTCAAGGTTTTGTAAATGCAAATTCCTAACTTTATATGGTCTATAACCTATGGTTTTTTCAGTGAATTTCATTGGTTTTTTAAAAGCTAATATCTATAGCTGTAAAATATATTCTTTATTATGTGACGTATCACGTAGCCACGTGAGACGCCTCATGACGCGTCGCATAACCGTGACTTATCGGCTCTGCAGCGCAAACAAAACCCGTAACGTAAGCGTGCCGGAGCACGCTTACACATATATATATTTTTTTTAACCTTAATTAGACAAAATCCACACGTGCACATATCTTGAGGCCTTGCAAAGGCACATCAAACAAACAGTCCCTACAATTTTGCCAAGTTTGCTGGAAATCTATTCCCTTATTTTTTTTTACTGTTTCTCTTGGTTTTCCCCTTGTTACGCTTACCGGGACGCTACCCGGTACGCGAATCGGACGCTCCAAAAACACAAGATGGCGGACTCCCGTTACGCTGCCGGTTAGCTGCCTGGTTCGCGTACCGGGAAGCGCCTCTACCGCGAAAAATCGCGGGGGACTTTAATATCCCCCTCGGGACCCTAGGGGGTCAGGAGGGGTTTATCTTGCCCCCTTTCCTTCATTTCCCCCTTCTTTTTTCACCACATCTTGTCTCTCGAACCTACCGAGAGACAAGATGGCGGCCGCTCCGGACTGTTTACAATGTTGACAGCTACGCTGCCGGTTAGCTGCCCGGTTAGCTGCCCGGTGAGCTGCCCGGTGAGCTGCCCGGTTCGCGTACCGGGACGTGCCTCTACGGCGTAAAATCGCAAAAAAAAAAATGTATTTTTTGCCCCGCGGGGCACTTTAATATCCCCCTCATCAATCCTAGGGGGTCAGGAGTGGTCTACCTTGCCCCCTTTCCTTCATTTCCCCCTTCGTTTTTCACCACATCTTGTCTCTCGATCGTACCGAGAGACAAGATGGCGGCCGCTCCGGACTGTTTAGAATGTTGACAGACACCGGAGAGCCAATCTGCTTTGCTTCGCGAAGTTCCGTTACGCGTCAGGTACGCGAACCGGGGCGCTAACCGGAGCGCTGTCACAGATATATATATTTTTTTGAACGTTAATTTCTCAAAATCCACAGGAGCACATATATTGAGACATAGCAAAGGCACGTCGGGCAAACCATATCTACAATTTTGCCAAGTTTCATGTAAATCTTTTCAGCCGTTCGAGCTAAAAGTGAGTCCAACCGCCCTATGGAAAAATGAATGGGAAAAACGCGTTTTGGGACCCCCCTTTTTTCTCGGCCCCCCCTTGACGAAACCCCCCCAAATGTTCAGGGGCTGCTCAGAAACAAAATGTGCCATTTTCCTGAACATTTCAGCCAATTCCGTCCACAAACACCAAAGTTATTAGACATAGAATTTTCAGAAATCCCATAGAGAAAAAATCCTAACTATATATACCCACTGGCTATCGCCAGTAGGTAATATACATATATAAACATATATAATCTGCATATCTATATAAATATAAATGCATGCATACATATACATATATGCATACATATGCATGTTATTTACATGAAAGTTTTAAAAACACTAATAAAAGCAAAGCGAGAGCTATTGCATTTTCAATGCTTGTCTACTTTGGTTCTATCAAGAAGGCATTCAGATGTGTCACACATTTGCCATGAATTCTGAATGTTAGCACTCTAGTTGCTCATTAGATCACTGTAGTAAAGCTAGTGCTCACCAGGGAAGTCTGCTGCTAATCATGGTTTGCAGCCATTTTCCCGCATTTTTTATCCCGCAGACTTTCAGTCCGCATACCATTATCCCGCAAGGTCATTGACCTCGCATACCATTATCCCGCATTTTTTCAAAACGCATGTGCATTTATCGCGCATGCCTTTACAAAGAATTACGTTTTAAAGGCATGTATGGTAAATGCATTTGCGTTGTGAAAACCACGATGACGAGAGAGGTAAGTGGGTTTGTGTTAATTTTTTCGTGGGTTAGTGATTGTGTAGTGTAGTGTTGTGTAGTGTAGTGTTGTGTTAGTGTAGTGTAGAGTTGTGGTGGTTGTTTAGTGTAGGGTCATGCTGGGGGTAGTGTTTTAGGGTTTAGGGTTTTGTTGTAGTGTTTGCGTAGTGTAGGGTCATGCTGGGGCTAGTGTTTTAGGGTTTAGGGTAGTGTTGTAGTGTTTGCGTAGTGTAGGGTCATGCTGGGCGTAGTGTTTTAGGGTTTAGGATAGTGTTGTAGTGTTTGCGTAGTGTAGGGTCATGCTGGGGGTAGTGTTTTAGGGTTTTGGGTAGTGTTGTAGTGTTTGCGTAGTGTAGGCTCATGCTGGGGTGTAGTATTTTAGGGTTTAGGGTAGTGTTGTAGTGTTTGCGTAGTGTAGGGTCATGCTGGGGGTAGTGTTTTAGGGTTTTGGGTAGTGATGTAGTGTTTGCGTAGTGTAGGGTCATGCTGGGGTGTAGTGTTTTAGGGTTTTGGGTAGTGTTGTAGTGTTTGCGTAGTGTAGGGTCATGCTGGGGTGTAGTGTTTTAGGGTTTTGGGTAGTGTTGTAGTGTTTGCGTAGTGTAGGGTCATGCTGGGGGTAGTTTTTTAGGGTTTTGGGTAGTGTTGTAGTGTTTGCGTAGTGTAGGGTCATGCTGGGGGTAGTGTTTTAGGGTTTTGGGTAGTGTTGTAGTGTTTGCGTAGTGTAGGGTCATGCTGGGGGGTAGTGTTTTAGGGTTTTGGGTAGTGTTGTAGTGTTTGCGTAGTGTAGGGTCATGCTGGGGGTAGTGTTTTAGGGTTTTGGGTAGTGTTGTAGTGTTTGCGTAGTGTAGGGTCATGCTGGGGGTAGTGTTTTAGGGTTTAGGGTAGTGTTGTAGTGTTTGCGTAGTGTAGGGTCATGCTGGGGGTAGTGTTTTAGGGTTTAGGGTAGTGTTGTAGTGTTTGCGTAGTGTAGGGTCATGCTGGGGGTAGTGTTTTAGGGTTTAGGGTAGTGTTGTAGTGTTTGCGTAGTGTAGGGTCATGCTGGGGGTAGTGTTTTAGGGTTTAGGGTAGTGTTGTAGTGTTTGCGTAATGTAGGGTCATGCTGGGGGGTAGTGTTTTAGGGTTTTGGGTAGTGTTGTAGTGTTTGCGTAGTGTAGGGTCATGCTGGGGGTAGTGTTTTAGGGTTTAGGGTTTAGGGTAGTGTTGTAGTGTTTGCGTAGTGTAGGGTCATGCTGGGGTGTAGTGTTTTAGGGTTTTGGGTAGTGTTGTAGTGTTTGCATAGTGTAGGGTCATGCTGGGGGTAGTGTTTTAGGGTTTAGGGTAGTGTTGTAGTGTTTGCGTAGTGTAGGGTCATGCTGGGGGTAGTGTTTTAGGGTTTAGGGGTGTGTTGTAGTGTTTGCGTAGTGTAGGGTCATGCTGGGGGTAGTGTTTTAGGGTTTAGGGTAGTGTTGTAGTGTTTGTGTAGTGTAGGGTCATGCTGGGGGTAGTGTTTTAGGGTTTAGGGTAGTGTTGTAGTGTTTGTGTAGTGTAGGGTCATGCTGGGGGTAGTGTTTTAGGGTTTAGGGTAGTGTTGTAGTGTTTGCGTAGTGTAGGGTCATGCTGGGGGTAGTGTTTTAGGGTTTAGGGTAGTGTTGTAGTGTTTGCGTAGTGTAGGGTCATGCTGGGGGTAGTGTTTTAGGGTTTAGGGTTGTGTTGTAGTGTTTGCGTAGTGTAGGGTCATGCTGGGGCTAGTGTTTTAGGGTTTAGGGTAGTGTTGTAGTGTTTGCGTAGTGTAGGGTCATGCTGGGCGTAGTGTTTTAGGGTTTAGGATAGTGTTCTAGTGTTTGCGTAGTGTAGGGTCATGCTGGGGGTAGTGTTTTAGGGTTTTGGGTAGTGTTGTAGTGTTTGCGTAGTGTAGGTTCATGCTGGGGTGTAGTGTTTTAGGGTTTTGGGTAGTGTTGTAGTGTTTGCGTAGTGTAGGGTCATGCTGGGGGTAGTTTTTTAGGGTTTTGGGTAGTGTTGTAGTGTTTGCGTAGTGTAGGGTCATGCTGGGGGTAGTGTTTTTGGGTTTTGGGTAGTGTTGTAGTGTTTGCGTAGTGTAGGGTCATGCTGGGGGGTAGTGTTTTAGGGTTTTGGGTAGTGTTGTAGTGTTTGCGTAGTGTAGGGTCATGCTGGGGGTAGTGTTTTAGGGTTTTGGGTAGTGTTGTAGTGTTTGCGTAGTGTAGGGTCATGCTGGGGGTAGTGTTTTAGGGTTTAGGGTAGTGTTGTAGTGTTTGCGTAGTGTAGGGTCATGCTGGGGGTAGTGTTTTAGGGTTTAGGGTAGTGTTGTAGTGTTTGCGTAGTGTAGGGTCATGCTGGGGGTACTGTTTTAGGGTTTAGGGTAGTGTTGTAGTGTTTGCGTAATGTAGGGTCATGCTGGGGGGTAGTGTTTTAGGGTTTTGGGTAGTGTTGTAGTGTTTGCGTAGTGTAGGGTCATGCTGGGGGTAGTGTTTTAGGGTTTAGGGTTTAGGGTAGTGTTGTAGTGTTTGCGTAGTGTAGGGTCATGCTGGGGTGTAGTGTTTTAGGGTTTTGGGTAGTGTTGTAGTGTTTGCGTAGTGTAGGGTCATGCTTGGGGTAGTGTTTTAGGGTTTAGGGTAGTGTTGTAGTGTTTGCGTAGTGTAGGGTCATGCTGGGGGTAGTGTTTTAGGGTTTAGGGTTGTGTTGTAGTGTTTGCGTAGTGTAGGGTCATGCTGGGGGTAGTGTTTTAGGGTTTAGGGTAGTGTTGTAGTGTTTTTTGTAGTGTAGGGTCATGCTGGGGGTAGTGTTTTAGGGTTTAGGGTAGTGTTGTACTGTTTGTGTAGTGTAGGGTCATGCTGGGGGTAGTGTTTTAGGGTTTAGGGTAGTGTTGTAGTGTTTGCGTAGTGTAGGGTCATGCTGGGGGTAGTGTTTTAGGGTTTAGGGTAGTGTTGTAGTGTTTGCATAGTGTAGGGTCATGCTGGGGGTAGTGTTTTAGGGTTTAGGGTAGTGTTGTAGTGTTTGCGTAATGTAGGGTCATGCTGGGGGGGTAGTGTTTTAGGGTTTCAAGTAGTGTTGTAGTGTTTGCGTAGTGTAGGGTCATGCTGGGGGTAGTGGTTTAGGGTTTAGGGTTTAGGGTTTGCGTAGTGTAAGGTCATGCTGGGGTGTAGTGTTTTAGGGTTTTGGGTAGTGTTGTAGTGTTTGCGTAGTGTAGGGTCATGCTGGGGGTAGTGTTTTAGGGTTTAGGGTAGTGTTGTAGTGTTTGCGTAGTGTAGGGTCATGCTGGGGGTAGTGTTTTAGGGTTTAGGGTTGTGTTGTAGTGTTTGCGTAGTGTAGGGTCATGCTGGGGTGTAGTATTTTAGGGTTTAGGGTAGTGTTGTAGTGTTTGCGTAGTGTAGGGTCATGCTGGGGTGTAGTGTTTTAGGGTTTTGGGTAGTGTTGTAGTGTTTGCGTAGTGTAGGGTCATGCTGGGGGTAGTGTTTTAGGGTTTAGGGTAGTGTTGTACTGTTTGTGTAGTGTAGGGTCATGCTGGGGGTAGTGTTTTAGGGTTTTGGGTAGTGTTGTAGTGTTTGCGTAGTGTAGGGTCATGCTGGGGGTAGTGTTTTAGGGTTTTGGGTAGTGTTGTAGTGTTTGCGTAGTGTAGGGTCATGCTGGGGTGTAGTGTTTTAGGGTTTTGGGTAGTGTTGGAGTGTTTGCGTAGTGTAGGGTCATTCTGGGGTGTAGTGTTTTAGGGTTTTGGGTAGTGTTGTAGTGTTTGCGTAGTGTAGGGTCATGCTGGGGGTAGTGTTTTAGGGTTTTGGGTAGTGTTGTAGTGTTTGCGTAGTGTAGGGTCATGCTGGGGGTAGTGTTTTAGGGTTTTGGGTAGTGTTGTAGTGTTTGTGTAGTGTAGGGTCATGCTGGGGGGTAGTGTTTTAGGGTTTTGGGTAGTGTTGTAGTGTTTACGTAGTGTAGGGTCATGCTGGGGGTAGTGTTTTAGGGTTTTGGGTAGTGTTGTAGTGTTTGCGTAGTGTAGGGTCATGCTGGGGGTAGTGTTTTAGGGTTTAGGGTAGTGTTGTAGTGTTTGCTTAGTGTAGGGTCATGCTGGGGGTAGTGTTTTAGGGTTTTGGGTAGTGTTGTAGTGTTTGCGTAGTGTAGGGTCATGCTGGGGGTAGTGTTTTAGGGTTTAGGGTAGTGTTGTAGTGTTTGCGTAATGTAGGGTCATGCTGGGGGGTAGTGTTTTAGGGTTTTGGGTAGTGTTGTAGTGTTTGCGTAGTGTAGGGTCATGCTGGGGGTAGTGTTTTAGGGTTTAGGGTTTAGGGTAGTGTTGTAGTGTTTGCGTAGTGTAGGGTCATGCTGGGGGTAGTGTTTTAGGGTTTAGGGTAGTGTTGTAGTGTTTGCGTAGTGTAGGGTCATGCTGGGGGTAGTGTTTTAGGGTTTAGGGTAGTGTTGTAGTGTTTGCGTAGTGTAGGGTCATGCTGGGGGTAGTGTTTTAGGGTTTAGGGTTGTGTTGTAGTGTTTGCGTAGTGTAGGGTCATGCTGGGGGTAGTGTTTTAGGGTTTAGGGTAGTGTTGTAGTGTTTGTGTAGTGTAGGGTCATGCTGGGGGTAGTGTTTTAGGGTTTAGGGTAGTGTTGTACTGTTTGTGTAGTGTAGGGTTTTAGGGTTTAGGGTAGTTAAGTTGTTTAGTGTGTGCTAAAGGCATATTCGTTCTAAAGGTTTTCGTTATTTTAATTTGTGGCCTAATAGTACATGCGGGATTTTTTCTGCGGACTGATGGTATGCGGGATTTCGTCATATATTCGCTAATCATACTTTCTATGGCAAAATGAACCCCCTTATTTTTTTCCTTTTTAAATTAAATGTTTTAAGAGTTACCACTTTATTCCAATCAAGATGGCTTCAGGTGTGCCATACCTTTGTAATAAGTAGGACTGTTAGCACTTTAGTTGTTCTTTAGAACACTCTGGGACATTCTGTCATTGGGCTATAGTTGGGCTACATCTGGCTGGTATTTGGGCTACATTTGTTTTTTTTTGTCTCTGGTGGCCATCTTTGGGCTACATTGGGCTACATTGGGCTACATTGGGCTACATTTGGGCTCCAACATATATATAGCCCAATGTAGCCCAATATATATTTTTCAAAGTTAATTTTCGTAAAAACCACTGGAGCCTATATCTTGAGACATAGCAAAGGCACATCGGGCTACCAGTCCCTACAATTTTGCCAAGTTTGGTGTAAATCCATTCAGCCGTTCAGGCTAAAAGTGAGGCCAACCGCCCTATGGAAAATTGCATGGGAAAAACACGTTTTGGGACCCCCCTTTTTTCTCGGCCCCCCCTTGACGAAACTCCCCCAAATTTTCAGGGGCTGCTCAGAAACAAAATGTTCCATTTTCCTGAAAATTTCAGCCAAACCTGTCCTCAAACGCCAAAGTTATTCGACATAGAATTTTCAAAAATCCCATAGGAAAAAAATCCTAACTATATATACCTACTGGCTATCGCCAGTAGGTAATATATATATATATATATATTCACTGAAAAAACCATAGGTTATAGACCATATATAGTTAGGGATTAGCATTCACAAAACCTTATTTTACTTGCACAAAACCATTGAAATTTGCATATATAGTTAGTTGCACTAACTATATATCGCGCACCCGCAATCCACTGCTGATGATGTCACATATTACATCATTCTGACATGGTCAGTGACATCACTGATGACATCTCAAATGACATCACTGATGACATCACTGAAGACATCTAAAATGACATCACTGATGACATCTCAAATGACATCACTGATGACATCTCGTTTGACATTACTGATCACAACACTGATGATATCATTCATGTGATAATACGATGAACCTCTTCCGACTCTAATATAACCTTAGATACAATCAGTGTAAACAGACACTCACAGACTGTCACTCATCCATGGAGTTACTCACACACCTAGTCAGTCATGCAAAGAATCAATCACACCTCCATTTCCTCAACTATACAGTTATACACACCTTACTTATTCAAACATATACTAACACATATTTACTCTCTTATACAATCCCTGATACAAGTTCACAATGATCCATGCAACCACTCACACATTCACTGGCTCTTATGCACAGTTATTTATATATGTCAACTCTCACATGTACTGTGTTTTACATATGTACTTACTTTGACATGTAGCACTGAGATATCCATTCACTCACCAATACACTCATGCACACAGTCAACCGCCCACAGAGCTGTTTCCACATGCACTTTTGAACCCATACATCTAGTGAATCAACTGCTCACACATCTATGCACAGAGTCATACCCCTCCCAGCCACCCACACACACACTCAGTCTCCCATACAAATACTTGGGCAACCAATCAATAACCCATATAGTTACTCATATAGCTACTGATCAACACATGCAGCAGTTTACAGAACAACAGACATAATGATGCACAAATTAAGACAGTTTAGTCACTAACCCATGCACTCAGTGAGACACATTTAATCACTCACTCATACAGTCAGTCATGCACCTACTAAATCCTTCATCCAGACACTTATACATCCACTCATTCTTCAATATGTAATACATATTTTAACTTTACAGAAACATACAGTCACTGGATGTTGTCATCAGTGATGTCATCAGTGATGTCATTTGAGATGTCATCAGTGATGTCATCAGTGATGTCACTGACCATGTCATGAATGATGTAATATGTGACATCATCAGCAGTGGATTGCGGGTGCGCGATATATAGTTAGTGCAATTAACTATATATGCGAATTTCAATGGTTTTGTGCGAGTAAAATAAGGTTTTGTGAATGCTAATCCCTAACTATATATGGTCTATAACCTATGGTTTCTTCAGTGAATTTTCAAGGTTTTGTAAATGCTAATTCCTAACTATATATGGTCTATAACCTATGGTTTTTTCAGTGAATTTCATTGGTTTTTTAAAAGCTAATATCTATAGCTGTAAAATATATTCTTTATTACGTGACGTATCACGTAGCCACGTGAGACGCCTCCTGACGCGTCGCATAACCGTGACGTATCAGCTCTGCAGCGCAAACAAAACCCGTAACGGAGCACGCTTACAGATATATATTTTTTTTTTAACCTTAATTAGACAAAATCTACACGTGCACATATCTTGAGGCCTTGCAAAGGCACAACAAACAAACAGTCCCTACAATTTTGCCAAGTTGGATGGAAATCTATTCCTTGAAATTTTATTTTACTGTTTCTCTTGGTTTTCCCCTTGTTACGCTTACCGGAACGATACCCGGTACGCAAACCGGACGCTCCAAAAACACAAGATGGCGGACTACCGTTACGCTGGCGGTTAGCTGACCGGGAAGCGCCTCTACCGTGAAAAATCTCAATTTTTTTTTCTTTTGCCCTGCGGGGCACTTTAATATCCCCCTCATCAATCCTAGGGGGTCAGGAGGGGTCTACCTTGCCCCTTTTCCTTCATTTCCCCCTTCATTTTTCTCCATCTCTTGTCTCTCGATCCTACCGGGAGACAAGATGGCGGCCGCTCCGGACTGTTTAGAATGTTGACAGACACCGGAGAGCCAATCAGCTTCGCTTCGCAAAGTTCCGTTACGCGAAAAGTACGCGAACCGGAGCGCTACCCGGGACGCTGTCACAGATATATCTGTTTTTTAAAACATAAATTTCTCAAAATCCACTGGAGCACATATATTGAGACCCAGCAAAGGCACATTGGGCTAACAGTCCCTACAATTTTGCCAAGTTTCGTGCAAATCCATTCAGCCGTTCGAGCTAAAAGTGAGGCCAAACGCCCTATGGAAAAATGAATGGGAAAAACGTGTTTTGGGACCCCCCTTTTTTCTCGGCCCCCCCTTGACGAAACCCCCCCACATTTTAAGTGGCTGCTCAGAAACAAAATGTGCCATTTTCCTGAACATTTCAGCCGATTCCGTCCACAAACGCCAAAGTTATTAGACATAGAATTTTCAAAAGTCCCATAGAGAAAAAATCCTAACTATATATCGCCAGTAGGTAGTATATATATATATATATATATATATATATATATATATATATATATATATATATATATTCACTCCAAAAAACACCACCGTTATGATGTAAACAAGACACCCAGAGCTCCGATTTTGAAGATTTATTAGGCAGATGACATAATCTCCAGGACGCGTTTCGCCATTACGGCTTGGTTTTTTATATATATATATATATATATATATATATATATATATATATATATATATATATATATATATATATATATATATATATATATATATATATATATATATATATATTATATTCACTGAAAAACCATAGGTTTTAAGCCTTATATAGTTAGGAATTAGCTTTTAAAGAACCTTTGAAATTCACTCAAAAAACTATACGTTTTAGGGGTGTTATAGTTAGCTGGACATTTCACTCATCCAAAACCATTGAAATTGCTCCTATATAGTTAGTTGTACTAACTATATTTGGCGCACCCGCAATCCACTGCTGATGATGTCACATATTAGATCATTCATGACATGGTCAGTGACATCACTGATGACATCTCAAATGACATCACTGATGACATCATCCAGTGAATGTGGTTTGCTTCGTTATTTAAATATGCTTTATATATATAGCAATTTGCATTGAAGAATGAGTGGATATATATAAATAAATATTTGGATGGAGGATTTAGTAGCAGTGTAATTGACTTTTTACTTGACCAATTTATAGTGTCTCACTAAATATAGTGGATAGTGACTAAACTGTGTGAATATCTGTATCACTTTGTCAGTTGTTGTGTAAACTGGTTCTACAGTTGGGTACTAGCTATGTGAAAGTCTATATTAGTTATTGATTAGTTAACTGAGTATTTGTATGGGAGAGTGAAAGTGTGTGTGGTTCGGTGGGGGGTGTGTGACTGTCCAAAGATGTGTGAATAGTTGATTCAGTAGATATATGAAGTTAAAACTACATGTTCTAACAGTTTTTTTGGGTGAGTGAATCTCTTTATGGGTGTGGTGATGAGCAAATACATTTCTCAATGGTACATGTCCAACAAACTAGAAAAATAAAAGGCAGTTTATGTGTCAATTGTTGTATATAAATAAGTATACATAAGACTCAATGATTGTGTGAGTGACTGTATGGATAACTGTATACTTGTAATAATGATTTTATAATTCACTAAGTATGACTTACTATCTAAATGAATAGATGAAGTGGCGTTTGTATAAGTGTGTAGCTAAGTAAATATGTACGTATGATCCATTGTTTGCACAAGTGAGTAGGATGACTTCATATGTGAATAGGATGTGTGCTGGTGTGTAATCAGACCCTCCAGGATATCGCCATTTCGCGGTTTGCCGCGAAATCGGCACTTTTGTAAAAGTGCCGCAATTTTTACAAAAGTGCCCGCAAAATCGGCACTTTTGTAGAAATCGCTGCATTTTTACAAAAGCTAATGCATGCCGCTATATCCTGGGGGGTCTGGTTTACTAATGAGTTGGAATTTCTGCGGCTTAGGCATGTATGGGGTCAGCAGCAAGAACACATTAGGTTATTGGCAGCTACACCAGCAACCCACCCACAACCGAGCTTCCACCAAGTACTTGACAGAGCTTGGATACAAAGACAGACAATTAATCTCCTAACAGCCCAGCTGCTGCAGCCTCTGGACACATTAACTCTGTGCCTGCGAGGTCCAGCGAAGGCTGCCCTTCTCCTCCTGCTTCTCCTTGGTCTTCTGTGACACCCAGATGGTATCCAAGGAGTTCACAGCATGTCACTAGGAATCGTACCGCATTTGAACAATTCTTTCACTATGCAAAATATTTTGCAATATACATAAAAAGCCAAAATAATTTTTTTTTACATCTTCCAAAATATTTCTCTCATGCTGCTGGATCACACTTGCAGATAGGTTCTATGGGACCCTGTAAAATGTTATTTTCCGTAGTTCTATTTGTGGTTTATTATTACACGAGCTCTCTTAACAATGTCGTCACAGTAAACATTGTGGCTGCAGGATCACGTAACAGCACACATGAGATGCTACTTCTAGCATGCTGGCACTCACTAACCCTTCCTGATGCCAGCAAGGCCTCAGGTCTAATCTCTTTGCGTAAAAACTATTACAAAGCAGACTCTTTCATCAAAAAAAGTGGCTAAGACAGACTACTACGCGACTAATAAACTGGAGAAGGAGTGACAAACGTTCTCAAATTGGAACTTTTTCATTGTTATTTATTAGTAATAAGCAAATCACCTCCTCAGAACGCCAAGTAAAAATTGATGGTAAGGGGCAATGCATACGGCAAAGCGACTCCCACACCATGGTAGACAACTCTCATGGTGGGGAAAACTCCCAATGTGTGAGGTTTATTAGTTTTTGTATTTTCTGAAAATCTGGCTTTGGAATTTTGTTTTTGAAAATGCAAAACTATGTTAAACGTTTGACAGAGGGTACTGTCATTTTGACAGTAGCGTCCGTCAAACGTTTAATGTATTGATGTTGTGTCTGAGTCAGCCCAGTGCAGGAGTAGATCTTGTTGTGTCTGAGTCAGCCCAGTGCAGGAGTAGATCTTGTTGTGTCTGAGTCAGCCCAGTGCAGGAGTAGATCTTGTTGTGTCTGAGTCAGCCCAGTGTAGGAGTAGATCTTGTTGTGTCTGGGTCAGTCTTATGCAGAAGTAGATCTTGCTATGTCTGGGTGCCTCTCTCTAGACCTTACCCTGCCCTCGGTCTTACAGACAAAGCCCCATTGGGCTGTGTTGAGACCCCAAACGCTCGTGTCTGGAGGGGGTGCTGGGCAGTGGATCTGATGCTGCACGGTGGCCATGGCCCTGGGGTGGTGCCTTCACCAGGGCATGGACTGGCACTGACAGTTCAACAGTTCTACCGGCATTCTCATCCAAAGTCCACATTAGCAACCAGCGGGCATTTTTGGGCCAACTGGTGGCAACATCAAGAGGGATGGTTGTCAGGGCATCCCTTGGGCAGCCCTGGTGTTGTGCACTATTTTTGAACCTCTGCAAACTGGGAAAAGAGGATGCCTGCCAAGAAACAGTCAGCATCCTTGGCGAGCAGTTTACTCCACAAGTCAACCTTAATTCTAAAGTTCTCTGGTTTGTATTGTACCGCAGAGGTGGGGGAGTGCCTGGATACACTCGGTGCACCCTTGTGCAAACGGAGGAGCACGTGCACCGTCGCTGGTCTTGAGGAAGAGCTGAGGGCGCAAATGATTGTTGAGTGATGAACTTCCAAACTCAAGCATCTCCCCCTGAAGAAACTCCATGCCATTCTATCGCTCGGCAAACCTTCCAACGTCATAAGCCGGACCAGTTTCTACCGTCCTCCCGTGAATGATGCTGGTAGCTCCTGGTGGGACGACGGTCCTAGCCCCCCCGCCCCCCACGCAACGCGGGACGCCTGTAATGCTGTTTTGCTGCCCTGGGCTGCTGACGGGCAGTCTTTTGCTTTTCAAGGGAAACAAAGTGTCTACATTGTAAATAAACCAAATATACATAGCTTCATGTTGTTAAATACCTAAAAAACTAAGATATCTGTGTTTGTTGTAGGAAAAATGGCCAAATATAATGCCACAAAATGTCCGCTAAATTTCCATATTTGTGCCGCTAAATTTCCATTTTTGTGCAGCTAAATTTGCTAATCCATGCCGCTATATCCTGGGGGGTCTGTGTAATGTCGTTATAGGTGTATAAGTATTTTTGATAGTGTTCTATTGTTCATTGACAGCATGTATGAGTGAATCTACAGGTAAGTGATTTGATGTATGTATACATCTATGAATCACTGAGCGGGTTTTTAGATACTTGTATTGCTGTGACAATGGATTCAAATATGATACTCTGTATTTTACAAAGAGTGATGGAAGATTTTACTAGTGTATGAAAAGGTGTATGTGATTGTCACATGGATGATGTCATCAGTGATGTCATTTGAGATGTCATCAGTGATGTCACTGACCATGTCATGAATGATCTAATATATGACATCATCAGCAGTGGATTGCGGGTGCGCGAAATATAGTTAGTACAACTAATTATATAGGAGCAATTTCAATGGTTTTGTATGAGTGAAATATCCAGCTAACTATAACACCCCTAAAACGTAAAGTTTTTTGAGTGAATTTCAACATTTTTTTAAATGATAATTCCTAACTATATAAGGCCTGAAACCTATGTTTTTCAGTGAATTTCAAAGGTTTTTTAAATGCTAATTCCTCACTATATAAGGCCTGAAACCTATGGTTTTTTCAGTGAATTTGCAAGGTTTTTTAAATGCTAATTCCTAACTATATAAGGCCTGAAACCTATGGTTTTTTCAGTGAATTTCAAAGTTTTTTTTAATGCTAATTCCTAACTATATAAGGCCTGAAACCTATGTTTTTTTTAGGGAATTTCAAAGGTTTTTTAAATGCTAATTGATAACTATATCAGGCCTGAAACCTGTGTTTTTTTCATTTAATTGTGAAGGTTTTTTAAATGACAATTTTTAAATGTATTAATTGTTATTTTTTTATACTGATTTACTACATTTTTTCAGGCAGGTGTTCAGAGGGCACGCCCCCTTTTTCCAGCTAACTATAACTCGCGCGCCTGCAATGCACTGCTGATGAGATGTCTTCGGTGATGTCATGAGTGATGTCACTGACCATGTCATGAGTGATGTAATATGTGATGTCATCAGCAGTGCATTGCAGGGGCGCGAGTTATAGTTAGCTGAACTAACTATAACAGGGGAATTTCATAGGTTTTGTATGAGTAAAATGACCAGCTAACTATATCTGATGTGAAACCTATGTTTTTTTCGGTGAATTTCAAAGGTTTTTAAAATGCTAATTCCTAACTATAACATGTGTGAAACCTATGTGTTTTTCTGTGAATTTGCAAGGTTTTTTAAATGCTAATTCCTAGCTATAACGTGGCTGAAACCTATGGTTTTTTAAGTGAATTTCAAAGGTTTTTTAAATGATAATTCCTAACTATAACGTGGCTGAAACCTATGGTTTTTTCAGTGAAGTTCAATGGTTTTGTAAATGATAATTTTTAAATGTAATAATTGTTATATTTTTTATACTGATTTACTACATTATTATATATTTTTGCGCAGATTTACAAGCCTCTTGGGCCTCTTTCTTGTTGTATTGTGTTTTATATTTGGAGGGAATGTTGGCAAAAAAATAATGGTGCAAATTGTTAATGTATTTGCAAAATGTGTCAGGATTGTCGACTGAAATGTAGTGGTCATATATATGGATTGTGTTTAGTCACTAAAATGTTTTAGTGTGGTAAATGTGTTTTGGGGAAATGTATGGTTTTAAAATGTTTTGTCTAGAATCACACTGAAGCGTCTGTGTAAATAAAGAATTACACTTGTACCTTTTTCCTTAAGCTCTGCTGTCTCTGTCACAGTCTACCTCTCTCTGCTTACAATGTGCCTTCTCTTCTGATATTTCCCTTCTTTTCTTATTTTTAATTGTCTTTCCTCATAGTGCTACTTTTTCTCATACTCCCTCCTGTTCTTTTAGTCTCCCTCTGTCCTTATTGTTTCCTTCTGTTTCTTAATAGTGCCCCTTCTTGTTATAGTCTCTCCTCTGACCTCTTATTCCTCTCTCTCTCATTATATCTATCTCTTAATAATTTTCTAGTCAGTATACATAAAGTGAAAGTGCTGCATATATTCTTGTGCAGAATGACAAGCCCCTTGGGCCTCTTTCTTGTTGTATTGTGTTTCATATTTGGGGGTAATGTTGGCAAAAAAATAATGGTGCAAAGTGTTAATGTATTTGAAAAATGTGTCAGGATTTTCTACTGAAATGTAGTGGTCATATATATGGATTGTGTTTAGTCACTAAAATGTTTTAGTGTGGTAAATGTGTTTTGGGGAAATGTATGGTTTTAAAATGTGTTTGTCTAGAATCACACTGAGCGTCTGTGTAAATTAAAGAATTACACTTGTACCTTTTTCCATAATCTCTTCGGTCTCTCTCACAGTCTACCTCTCTCTGCTTATAGTGTGCCCTCTGTTCTGATATTTCCCTTCTTTCCTTAATTTTATTAGTAGTGCCACTTGTTCTCATACTCTCTACTGTTCCTTTAGTCCCCCTCTGTCCTTATTGTTTGCTTCTGTCTCTTAATAGTGCTCTTTCTTTTTATAGTCTCTCCTCTGACCTCTTATTCCTCTCTCTCTCATTATATCTCTCTCTTAATAATTTTCTAGGAACTATATATAGACTGCTGCCTATATTCTTCTACAGATTTACAAACCCCTTGGGCCTTTTTTTGTTGTATTGTGTTTCATATTTGGCGGTAATGTTGGCAAAAAATAATGGTGCAAATTGTTAATGTATTTGCAAAATGTGTCAGGATTGTGAATTTAAATGTTGTGGTCATATCCATGGATTGTGTTTAGTCACTAACATGTTTTAGTGTGGTAAATGTGTTTTGGGGAAATGTATGGTTTTAAAATGTTTTTGTCTAGAATCATATTGAGTGTCTTTGTAAATGAAAGAATTACACTTGTACCGTTTTCCATAATCTCTGCTGTCTCTCTCACAGTCTAACTCTCTCTGCTTATAGTGTGCCCTCTGTTCTGATTTTTCCCTTCTTTCGTTATTTTTACTTGTCTTTCCTCATAGTGCCACGTTTTCATATACTCCCTCCTGTCCTTTTAGTCCCCCTCTGTCCTTATTGTTTCTTTTTCTCTCTTAATAGTGCCTCTTCTTTTTATAGTCTCTCCTCTGACCTCTTATTCCTCCCTCTCGCATTACATTTCTCTCTTAATAAGTTTCTAGTCAGTATACATAGACTGCTGCATATATTCTTGCGCAGATTTACAAGCACCTTGGAACTCTTTCTTGTTGTATTGTGTTTCATATTTGGAGGTAATGATGGCAAAAAATAATGGTGCAAATTGTTAAAGTATATGCAAAATGTGTCAGGATTGTCTATTGAAATGTAGTGGTCATATACATGGATTGTGTTTAGTCACTAAAATGTTTTAGTGTGGTAAATGTGTTTTGGGGAAATGTATGGTTTACATTTTTTTTTGTCTAGAATCACACTGAGCTTCTGTGTAAATTAAAGAATTACACTTGCACCTTTTTCCATAATCTCCGCTGTCTCTCTCACAGTCTACCTCTCTCTGCTTATAGTGTGCCCTCTCTTCTGATTTTTCCCTTCTTTCCTTATTTTTACTTGTCTTTCCTAATAGTGCCACTTTTTCTCATACTCCCTCCTGTCCTTTTAGTCCCCCTCTGTCCTTATTGTTTCCTTCTGTGTCTTAATAGTTCTCCTTCTTTTTATAGTCTCCCCTCTGACCTCTTATTCTTCTCTCTCTCATTATATCTCTCTCTTAATAATTTTCTAGTCACTATACATAGATTGTTGCATATATTCTTGGGCAGATTTACAAGCCCCTTGGGCCTCTTTCTTTTTCTATTGTGTTTCACATTTGGAGGTAATGTTGGCAAAAAAATAATGGTGCAAATTGTTAATGTATTTGCAAAATGTGTCAGGATTGTATACTGAAATGTAGTGGTCATATATATGGATTGTGTTTAGTCACTACAATATTTTAGTGTGGTAAATGTGTTTTGGGGAAAATGTATGGTTTTAAAATGTTTTTTTCTAGAATCATACTGAGCGTCTGTGTAAATTAAAGTATTACACTTGTATCTTTTTTCATAATCTGTGTTGTCTCTTTCACAGTCTACCTCTCTCTGGTTATATTGTGCCCTCTGTTCTGATATTTCCCTTCTTTCCTTATTTTTACTTGTCTTTCCTCATAGTGCCACTTTTTCTCTTACTCCCTCCTGTCCTTTTAATCCCCCTCTGTCCTTAATGTTTCCTTCTGTCTCTTAATAGTGCCCCTTCTTTTTATAGTCTCTCCTCTGACCTCTTAATCCTGTCTCTCTTATTATATCTCTCTCTTAATAATTTCCTAGTAACTATACATAGACTGCTGCATATATTCTTGCACGGATTTACAAGTCCCTTAGCCCTCTTTCTTGTTGTATTTTGTTTCATATTTGGAAGTCATGTTGGCAAAAAAATAATGGTGCAAATTGTTAATGTATTTGCAAAATTTGTCAGGATGGTCTACTGAAATGTAGTGGTCAAATATATGGATTGTGTTTAGTCACTAAAATGTTTTAGTGTGGTAAAAGTGTTTTAGGAAAATGTATGGTTTACATTTTTTTGTCTAGAATCACACTGAGCATCTGTGTAAATTAAAGAGTTACATTTGCACCTTTTTCTATAATCTCAGCGGTCTCTCTCACAGTCTATCTCTCTCTACTTATACTGTGTCCTCTCTTCTGATATTTCCCTTCTTTCCTTATTTTTATTTGTCTTTCCTGATAGTGCCACTTTTTCTCATACTCCCTCCTGTCCTTTTGGCCCCCCTCTGTCCTTATTGTTTCCTTCTGTTTCTTAATAGTGCCCCTTCTTGTTATAGTCTCTCCTCTGACCTCTTATTCCTCTCTCTCTCATTATATCTATCTCTTAATAATTTTCTAGTCAGTATACATAAAGTGAAAGTGCTGCATATATTCTTGTGCAGAATGACAAGCCCCTTGGGCCTCTTTCTTGTTGTATTGTGTTTCATATTTGGGGGTAATGTTGGCAAAAAAATAATGGTGCAAATTGTTAAAGTATATGCAAAATGTGTCAGGATTGTCTATTGAAATGTAGTGGTCATATACATGGATTGTGTTTAGTCACTAAAATGTTTTAGTGTGGTAAATGTGTTTTGGGGAAATGTATGGTTTACATTTTTTTTTGTCTAGAATCACACTGAGCTTCTGTGTAAATTAAAGAATTACACTTGCACCTTTTTCCATAATCTCCGCTGTCTCTCTCACAGTCTACCTCTCTCTGCTTATAGTGTGCCCTCTCTTCTGATTTTTCCCTTCTTTCCTTATTTTTACTTGTCTTTCCTAATAGTGCCACTTTTTCTCATACTCCCTCCTGTCCTTTTAGTCCCCCTCTGTCCTTATTGTTTCCTTCTGTGTCTTAATAGTTCTCCTTCTTTTTATAGTCTCCCCTCTGACCTCTTATTCTTCTCTCTCTCATTATATCTCTCTCTTAATAATTTTCTAGTCACTATACATAGATTGTTGCATATATTCTTGGGCAGATTTACAAGCCCCTTGGGCCTCTTTCTTTTTCTATTGTGTTTCACATTTGGAGGTAATGTTGGCAAAAAAATAATGGTGCAAATTGTTAATGTATTTGCAAAATGTGTCAGGATTGTATACTGAAATGTAGTGGTCATATATATGGATTGTGTTTAGTCACTACAATATTTTAGTGTGGTAAATGTGTTTTGGGGAAAATGTATGGTTTTAACATGTTTTTTTCTAGAATCATACTGAGCGTCTGTGTAAATTAAAGTATTACACTTGTATCTTTTTTCATAATCTGTGTTGTCTCTTTCACAGTCTACCTCTCTCTGGTTATATTGTGCCCTCTGTTCTGATATTTCCCTTCTTTCCTTATTTTTACTTGTCTTTCCTCATAGTGCCACTTTTTCTCTTACTCCCTCCTGTCCTTTTAATCCCCCTCTGTCCTTAATGTTTCCTTCTGTCTCTTAATAGTGCCCCTTCTTTTTATAGTCTCTCCTCTGACCTCTTAATCCTGTCTCTCTTATTATATCTCTCTCTTAATAATTTCCTAGTAACTATACATAGACTGCTGCATATATTCTTGCACGGATTTACAAGTCCCTTAGCCCTCTTTCTTGTTGTATTTTGTTTCATATTTGGAAGTCATGTTGGCAAAAAAATAATGGTGCAAATTGTTAATGTATTTGCAAAATTTGTCAGGATGGTCTACTGAAATGTAGTGGTCAAATATATGGATTGTGTTTAGTCACTAAAATGTTTTAGTGTGGTAAAAGTGTTTTAGGAAAATGTATGGTTTACATTTTTTTGTCTAGAATCACACTGAGCATCTGTGTAAATTAAAGAGTTACATTTGCACCTTTTTCTATAATCTCAGCGGTCTCTCTCACAGTCTATCTCTCTCTACTTATACTGTGTCCTCTCTTCTGATATTTCCCTTCTTTCCTTATTTTTATTTGTCTTTCCTGATAGTGCCACTTTTTCTCATACTCCCTCCTGTCCTTTTGGCCCCCCTCTGTCCTTATTGTTTCCTTCTGTTTCTTAATAGTGCCCCTTCTTGTTATAGTCTCTCCTCTGACCTCTTATTCCTCTCTCTCTCATTATATCTATCTCTTAATAATTTTCTAGTCAGTATACATAAAGTGAAAGTGCTGCATATATTCTTGTGCAGAATGACAAGCCCCTTGGGCCTCTTTCTTGTTGTATTGTGTTTCATATTTGGGGGTAATGTTGGCAAAAAAATAATGGTGCAAAGTGTTAATGTATTTGAAAAATGTGTCAGGATTTTCTACTGAAATGTAGTGGTCATATATATGGATTGTGTTTAGTCACTAAAATGTTTTAGTGTGGTAAATGTGTTTTGGGGAAATGTATGGTTTTAAAATGTGTTTGTCTAGAATCACACTGAGCGTCTGTGTAAATTAAAGAATTACACTTGTACCTTTTTCCATAATCTCTTCGGTCTCTCTCACAGTCTACCTCTCTCTGCTTATAGTGTGCCCTCTGTTCTGATATTTCCCTTCTTTCCTTAATTTTATTAGTAGTGCCACTTGTTCTCATACTCTCTACTGTTCCTTTAGTCCCCCTCTGTCCTTATTGTTTGCTTCTGTCTCTTAATAGTGCTCTTTCTTTTTATAGTCTCTCCTCTGACCTCTTATTCCTCTCTCTCTCATTATATCTCTCTCTTAATAATTTTCTAGGAACTATATATAGACTGCTGCCTATATTCTTCTACAGATTTACAAACCCCTTGGGCCTTTTTTTGTTGTATTGTGTTTCATATTTCGAGGTAATGTTGGCAAAATATTAATGGTGCAAATTGTTAATTTATCTGCAAAATGTGTCAGGATTGTCGACTGAAATTTAGTGGGCATATATATGGATAGTATTTAGTCACTAAAATCTTTTAGTGTGGTAAATGTGTTTTGGGGAAATGTATGGTTTTAAAATGTTTTTGTCTAATATCACACTGAGTGTCTGTGTAAATTAAACAATTACACTTGTACTTTTTTCCATAATCTCTGCTGTCTCTGTCACAGTCTACCTGTCTATGCTTATAATGTGTCTTCTCTTCTGATATTTCCCTTCTTTTCTTATTTTTAATTGTCTTTCCTCATAGTGCCACTTTTTCTCATATCCCTCCTGTCCTTTTAGTCCTCCTCTGTCCTTATTGTTTGCTTCTGTCTCTTAATAGTGCCCCTTCTTTTCATAGTCTCTCCTCTGACCTCTTATTCCTCTCTCTCTCTCATTATATCTCTCTCTTAACAATTTTCTAGTTACTATACATAGACTGCTGCATATATTCTTGTGCAGATTTGCATGGCCCTCGAGCCTCTTTCTTGTTGTATTGTGTTTCATATTTGGATGTAATTTTGGCAACAAAATAATGGTGCTAATTGTTAATGTATTTGCTAAATGTGCCAGGATTGTCTACTGAAATGTAGTGGTCATATATATGGATTGAATTTAGTCACTAAAATGTTTTAGTGTGGTAAATGTGTTTTGGGGAAATGTATGGTTTTAAAATGTTTTTGTCTAGAATCGTACTGAGTGTCTTTGTAAATAAAGAATTACACTTGTACCTTTTCCCATAATCTCTGCTGTCTCTCTCACAGTCTACCTCTCTCTGCTTATAGTGTGCCCTCTTCTGATTTTTCCCTTCTTTCCTTATTTTTACTTGTCTTTCCTCATAGTGCCACTTTTTCTCCTACTCCCTCCTGTCATTTTAGTCCCCCTCTGTCCTTATTGTTTCCTTCTGTCTCTTAATAGTGCCCCTTCTTTTTATAGTCTCTCCTCTTACCTTTTATTCCTCTCTCTCTCATTATATTTCTCTCTTAATAATGTTCTAGTCAGTATACATAGACTGCTGCATATATTCTTGCAAAGATTTACAAGGCCCTTGGCCTCTTTCTTGTTGTATTGTGTTTCATATTTGGATATAATTTTGGCAAATAAATAATGGTGGTAATTGTTAATGTATTTGCTAAATGTGTCAGGATTATCTACTGAAATGTAGTGGTCATATACATGGATTGTGTTTATTCACTAAAATGTTTTAGTGTGGTAAATGTGTTTTGGGGAAATGTATGGTTTTGAAATGTTTTGGATAGAATCTCACTGAGCATCTGTGTAAATTAAAGCATTACACTTGTACTTTTTTCCATAATGTTCGCTGTCATTCTCACTGTCTACCTCTCTCTGCTTATACTGTCTCTTTTCTTGTGATATTTTCTCTCTTTCTTTATTTTCATTTGTATTTTCTTATAGTGCTGCTTGTTGTCATAGTGTCTTCTGTACTCTTAGGGGGTCATTAGGATGGTGGGTGGACTTAGTTTGCCTACCACCCTCATGGTAGTTGGGACTGCCTGCCATAAGTTTGGGAGCACTGTGGGGGGTATTAGGATGCACCTGCCACAGTGGCGGATGCTTCCTGCATTTTTAACATTGTGGTGGGTGGTGCTCTCAGGTTCGCCTGCTACAATGCTATAAATGCATATATGCATTTGCATACACAATGCAGCTGGCACCTCAATCCCACCTTCACTCCGAGGGCCCACAGGGGGCCATCATAGTAAAGACCAATTGCTTTTCCGTGATGACATTGCTACTACGGAAAGGCATCTGTAGAGGCTCATTATATTATGTCTGGTGGTGTGTATTAGACACCACCACCATGTTACATTCTTTATGCCTTGGGTGCTAGGCAACTGGGGTGGAAAAGTGTTGCACAGTGTTTTCGCCTGCTGTGGACCCCCTAGCCATGGTAATATGGTGGCGGGTCATTCTAGTTGGGTTGGTGAGTGGATTGCCCTTGCTAGGCTGGTGGTGGGTACCGCCAGCCTGGTGGGGCAATTTGTTTGTCATTTTAAATGGCCCCCTAGAGTCTCTCTGTCCTATTAGTCCTACTTATTGTTATACTCCCTTGTGTAACTTCTTTTTATAGTGCCCTCTTGTCTCCTTTTTCTCTGTGTTTTTCTTCTTATACTTTCCCTTCCCTACTCATAATGACATCTTTGTCTTCATACTGCTCATTATTTCTTCATATTTTCCAGTTTCTTCATACTCTATTTATCCTCTTATAATGTAGTGCCTGCTTATATCCTCTATTTTATTTATATTTCCTATTGTCTCATAGTCCTCCTTCTCTTGTTATAAGTCCTTGTATTGTCATACTCTTATGTTTGTTGTCATAATATCTACTCTCTTCTTATGCGTAATATAATAGTCTATTTGATATATTTATTTTTCTAAAGTGATTTTGTTTTATAATAGATTCTTTTGGTCATGACTGAAAAAAAATCATCATGCCTTCTAAAATTGAAAAGAAGAAAGGACGAAAGAAAGCAGTTTACTTAAAGAGATCTCATGTACAACATTTACCTGCAGAACAATGTGTTAACAGAAAGAAAAAAAGTCCTGGTAAGAAAACTAAGACTTTTCTGCGAAGATTGTCAACCAGTAACAGTTGTGTGCGCAAAGTAAAAGATACTGATAGATTTGCCCCAGTTAACATGGCTCTATAAATCGACCCACTGGGAAGGTTAGATGGTGTTTTTAAAAGCATTCTAGAATGAGACATCCGAAAAGCCCATGCATAATATAATAAGTCAGGCAGAGCAAGACCTCCCTTTTCTCTCCTCCTCCTCAACTTTTTCCAAGCGAGTCTGGTAGATTTATAATTCCAGATAAAGGAGTTGATTTCTCGCTGGCACTTATCAATCATTTTGGCCTCGAACGCCAAGGGAATGGCATTAAAAATAAACGTGAACTTAGGAAGGATACACATTTTTGCCAGATTCACCCTACCCATTATAGAATGTGGCAGGTGAGTCCAAGATTTCAGAAGCCTTTTACTCTCAATAAATATACTTTCCAAGTTGGTTAGACCAATACTACCCACTTCTTGAGTGACTCGTATCCCGAGGTAACGCATAGAAGTTGAAATATTTACACCCACCCGTATATCAGGTATGTTCATAATTTCAGTTTTACTTGAATTGATGTTGTATCCCGAGATATGCCCAAACTCCTCTGATGTCACCTAATAGGTTGTTGTAACTGGTATTGGTATCCCCATGTTTTTTGAAAATTTTAGTTTCTATTTTTTAATGTCTGTATCAAAGGTTATATTAGGGTGAGAGGATGTCTGCCACTCTTTCACAAGGATGATGTCATCAGTGATGTCATCGGTGATGTCATTTGAGATGTCATCAGTGATGTCATCAGCGATGTCACTGACCATGTCATTAGTGATGTAATATGTGATGTCATCAGCAGTGCATTGCGGGCGCGCGAGTTATAGTTAGCTGAACTAACTATAACGGGGAATTTCAATGGTTTTGTAAGAGTGAAATGTTCAGCTAACTATAACATGTGTGAAACCTATGTTTTCTTCAGTGAAAAAACCATAGGTTTCAGGCAGGTTATAGTTAGGAATTATCATTTAAAAAAGCCTTAGAAATTCATTGACAAAACCATAGGTTTCAGGGGTGTTATATTTAGCTGGACATTTCAATCATACAAAACCATTGAAATTCCTCCGTTATAGTTAGTTGAACTAACTGTTACTCTTGCGCCCGCAATCCACTGGTGATGATGTCACATATTACATCATTCATGACAAACTAAGTATAACACCTATCAAACCCAACACAATATCCCTTTATTATGCTTCCTTGACAAACTTATTTTATATCACTTATAGATTTAGTTGAATATTAAAATTTACGCTGCATATGTTCTATCTTCTCCTTCAATCATGATTGCAGATGATACAATCCACCCTAAGATATACACTTAGGACAACAGGGTTTACAACTTCAATTCAGCTTAGTATCTACACTCCAAACAGTAGAGAATTTATCCTTGATTTATTTAAGGCACACACAAAAAATACTCCTGTGGCACTGATAGTATACACAAGCACCTTTAATCCCTACATCCTGTGAACTGTGTTTACAAAGAAAGTACAACACAGCGCCGAAATGTACCTCCACCACCGGTAATACCAAGTACCTCTGTCACCTTTAACATCGCAAACAGACAAACGTCCCCATTTTGAGAAATTTAGAATGCACTGCATGAAATAATGCAATTGTTTAATTTCTTATGGAGAGCAATCAGTAGACATAGTTTGCAGAGCAATTAATAACCATTGATGATAGTTTTTTTTTAACCTCAAAATTAATGCAGGCCAGTATGCAACACTCAATATTTTGAGTACAGACCGCTCAAACCACGCATCATGCCAGAAACCGGTCCCCGGAAGCTTGTTTCCTTCCCAGTATAGGAATTGGCTTGGTAGTTTGGTTTGCCCTGTTTTCATGATGCACTGGGGCAGGGACAGACTAATTTGCATGTAGCCAGGTTCTGAGCTGGGATGGTGCAGTGAGCTAAAAAACTGTGATGGATCAAGCCCTGATCTATTGACTGGGTAAGAGTATTCTGCTTAATTCAGAAACTCTGTCCATTACCACCCCCTTTTCTGAATCGTTTTGTCCACCATAAGCGTGGAAGGGTATACTCAGATGTGAGTCCCTTGCTCACTGCACCATCAGGATTCAAGCAAGCCGGGCCGAAGACGGCTGTAATGCCAGAAACCGGTCCCCGGAAGCTTGTTTCCTTCCCAGTATAAGAATTGGCTTGGTAGTTTGGTTTGCCCTGTTCCCATGATGCACTGGGACAGGGACAGACTAATTTGAATGTAGCCAGGTTCTGAGCTGGGATGGCGCAGTGAGCTAAAAAACGGTGATGGATCAAGCCCTGATCTATTGACTGGGTAAGAGTATTCTGCTTAATTCAGAAACTCTGTCCATTATCACCCCCTTTTCTGAATCATCGCAGGCTGAGCACACACTGACCACCACATTTACCACTAACTCAGTACACCATAAATAATCACCACTTGGCGCTATTAAGGCAAAATTCAGTTGCTAAAAGACATTCTTACCAGTTCATTCTGCTTGAAAAACGCATCATCGCAGGCTCTACATAAACCGCCCCTACCTCAGTGTACCACAACTCATGAATACTTTACGATAGAATCTTCTGTCTATTATTTCACATAAAGTGCTCCTACCCTAGTACAGCAGAAGTCATAAACCGTTTACGATTGAATATCTGTGTATGATATCATGATTACTATCCTACTTGTCACCAACAACCACATAATATAATGGAGTCGAGCGCATGTGCCCGTACCCACTTCAACTATCTATCTATGTCTGTATATTTATTATGTTTCTACAATGCTGCTCCTGCGCCCTACCACCTTATAGTGCTATAAATTGCGTATGCAACCATCTTACCTCTGACAGTAAGTGTGGACTATTCCTCCTTTTTTTTTAAGAGTATTTATACAGCGCAAAATCAACCCAAAACTATATCAGCCATTTACACGAGCACCGTATTTACAGTACTTTTTCAGGCATGTGTAGATAACTTCATTACTATACAATATCAGGATGTGGACTCAATTCGAAGCCTCGAACACTCATTATCAGCACCAAGTTTGACAGTGTACCTGAATGACCACATACATATGTATATTAGCTGCCCTTCATGTGCCAAAAACTGCAACTTAAACCTTTCACAGCCCTGCATTACTACAGCTACAATACTCCACTGAATGTACAACAAACATTCATAATCACAGAATGCGTCATATCCACCATCTTTTATGTGTGCAACTATGAATGTCAGTGATACCCCGTAAACATTTATAACAAATGGGAGTTCCATGGTGACTCATAGTGACGTGGATGTCGCAGTACAGAAAGGGAAGAAATACAACAGCGCTAATACAACAATTAGGCAATAAGGTAAAAGATATGGGAGAGTAATATAATGGAAGGTACAACACAGTGATACCCCGTACCTTTCATATTGGCCATGTTGTGTAAATTTACAGACATAATGATACATTTGCATTTAAGACCCGGGTGACGTCAGCACTACAAAATGGACACTTGATTCACTTGATTTTTCATATAACTCACAATGGAACCACACCCTTAGCTCCGGAACCATGGTTCAGATTCTCACGCAGCACTGGCATACGTCACACCAGCCCACTCCGCTTACGCTTCCGGGAAAAAACAAAAACCAACATTGCCCAAATTTCCATTGTACTGATTTCTTAGTTCCAGGTCTAGTTGTCAAAACGGCAAACACACACTCCTCATGGCTGGTATACACTGACAAAACACCCATGCAGCACATGCTTCACTACACACGTGACCCTACCAAAAAAAGAAACGGAGCGCATGTGCTATACGCCATTTTTTAGTTGCTCCTATCGCTTTCGCTCTGATGGTCCATCCTGGTGCTTCAGACGCCTCATGTAGGCCCGAACCACCGAGTAGAAGGGCCTACCACTACGTGCCTGGCCTCTTTGGTCACTGAGTTAGTGAAACCGCAAGGACTGAGCAGGTGAGGAACCTGCAATGATGAAGGGAGCACGAATATGTCATTAGCCATACCAATATCAAGACTCGGCACCATATATCAGATTTTTCAGTGACAGAACGGGACTGCATGATGTAGAAGGTGTCCTATCCACAAAAAGGTGAGCAGTGAGGCCTCAGGGCACACCGGAGAGAGTTGATGAGGTGCAGCAGACTAGATACAAAAAAGTGACACAGCGATTTAGGCGTACGCAGTCCTATATACCGTATCTTATTGCATTTGAAAACATTTTTTCCAATAGCAGGAACGTTTTTATAATCGGTCAAATGTCTGGTATATAAACTGTACAAATTGTTGTTTTAAAATGAGAGAGGGAAGATCTGTGAAAGGGCGATGCAATTCTACTCCACATTAAGGTAGTAACAAATATAAATCATAACATTTTTCTTTTACTATCTTTTAGATGTAGAGCTTCAGGATGCATTATGTCCCGGCACGTGGTGAAAAACATACCGGTGACAGAAAGGTGAGCTGCGAATATTCTTTGCAGTCACTCTCTCACTTCCTCTCTCCTTTGATAAACAAATGACACTCAATGTAAACTTCCTTTTTAACTTACAGGTTGTGTTTCACAAATTGGCGTTATCCCCCCCAAACACCTCCAAAGCTCTACGTTCTTGCATTCTGCGATGATGGGAGGCCATTATAACAACGTCTGAAAAGGCTTCTTCGACACGTGGTGCACCCTCTTTGAATCACGCCAATGGCACACGGTGAGCAAAGAAACTTGTTTCCGAAACAACAACAAGTCATCTGTGGAAGGAGAGAGTGGGTAGTGTGCAGCAGCTTCACTGCGTAGGAATGTACAATTACATCTGGCCAGTGAGAATAGATAGGTTACAACAGTCTGAGGGGCAGATTTACAAGCCCCTTGCACCACTTTTGTGTCACTTTTAACATGGGAAAATTGGCGCAAGGAGCTTGTAAATCTGCCTCTGACTTCCCAAGAAAAACGCTCACCTCCGAACTCTACAAGTCAATGGGGTGCAACAGTCTAGGTACGCAATATTGAGAACTCACCACTATGCAGTGGGAGTGCATGGGATATACTACTTTGGAAGAAAAACAGCGCACAGACACCTCCTTACAGTGGAACATGATGAAATACATTATCCTGAGTGTAGAAATAAAAAAAGCAGAAATATGTGTGCAGTTGTATGTACCTTGCTATTACTAACTCTATATTGTTGAGAAGTGTGGCTCACTGGTTAGAGCAGCAGACTCTGAAGCAGAGATAAGGCCCGGGACCAGGGTTCAAGTCCCGACGCAGCAGGGTCTTGGGTTCAATGTCCGCGGACTTGATAATTCTCGCCTCAGCGCCTACTCTAATCATGGGTCCCACACTGCAACTCTGGACAATAGCTTGCTTAATCTCCACAATGGCCCCAAAAACACTGGGATGCCTGGCTTCACCTTGGGGGTGCCCAGGAGGGGCATCTCACAGGAAGAGCCAGGAAGGGTTCCACAGCATTATACAGCGTTGGGACGCCCCGTTGCTGGGGCAGCTGTGCGCTTTACAAGTATACTACATACAACATATACTATCTTTCACATCACTAAACTGGAGGGTGCACTATGAACCAGCACGTGCTTGGACACACAACGGAGGCAAAAGGTGAGCTACGAGTATTTTCTCCAGTATTAACTGCTCCATATATAACTTTCTCTTTCTCACAGTTTAATGTCATTTTTTCTCTCTTTCTCTCTCTCACACCGTTTCTCTTTCTCTTTTAAAGTTACGGCTGTCCACTCGGCATTGTACAACCAAAGCTGAGTTCAAGTTGTGAACTCTGGTGGTCACAGTGTTTACACAAGGTAAGCAGAGCGGTCTAAATATACAATGCCTCTGATTAAGTGCATTAGAAATAAAAGAGCTTATTTACAAGCCTCTTGCACCACTTTTGCCTCACTTTTAACATGGGAAAAGTAACGCAAAAGTGTAGCAAGGGGCTTGTAAATAAGCCCCAAAGAATATTGTCCTCTCACCTAATTCGGTCACTTCTCTGAATCATTTTAAAGACCTGTTGGTCCATACTGTAAATCTGACGCAGTAGGCACTTCCGTACAGACACCTCTCGAACACAGGCCTATAAGACAGTTGAAATGTATCAGGCGCACTTAAGATGTGCACATAACCAAATTTCGCCAAGTGTTACCTTAACTTGTAATGTTTGACCACATTAAGTCACATCAATCTAATGTTGAACACTTATTTAATTTTTGTTTTGCAGATTACATACCCTACTTCTATTTGAGTCCATATCACATTTTGTTGAATTGTTTTTTTAAAGTTCTGTTTCTAGGTATTTATTACATTGTTATCTTTAAGTTGCTTTTCCAGTTATTTCTAATTGTTTTAATAAAAGTTAATGAAACAAAAGAATATAAGTCTTCTTTTTCTGACAACATTTCACTAATATTTAGTGTGATAATGATATAGTTAGAAAACATTTAAAAATAGAAATGATACTTATAACTTGAAGTATCATACTGAGGCTAACTCTTTACCAGATCTTTACCAGAGTCTATAGCTACAACTAACGGTTCCTATGGAAAAGATTTAAAACTCCAGCACAGTAGATGTTTCGATTAGCAACATAGTGTGGTGAACTTCTAACCTCTGTGTTCCATGAACTGTTACTATGGTAACAGGTAGAAAGCCGTTTGGGGTAGGGTAAAATGGTACTGGCTGTACAGAAACCGTTATATTTACCCAGGATCCTCTACATTACAGAAAGGAAAGCAAAGTAAAACAGAACACTGTGTCCCAGATGTAAAACCCCCTTCTGCCACTTTCGCGTCAATTTTCCCATCTTAAAAGTGATGCAATAGAAACACAATGATCTTGTAAATCTGCCCCTATGCACATTATGAACAAAATAAGTACACAACTCATTCAATTCGTTATCGATCACAATTAGACAGTGTTGCT
Organism: Lissotriton vulgaris; assembly: GCF_964263255.1. NCBI lineage: Eukaryota > Metazoa > Chordata > Amphibia > Caudata > Salamandridae > Lissotriton > Lissotriton vulgaris. Next base: position 1,530,607,991 of record NC_141687.1, on the reverse strand, counting down.
TCACAATTCACAATGAACTTCAATAAATACTTTGTGTCTATTTAAATGGAAGATGAGATTGTTGGCATTACAATACATAGTGGCATATTTACAAAGACGGAGTTAATATTGTTGTCGCTTTACCGCCTGCAACAACAAAAATGCCAAAAATTGACTTCAAAATCCTTTGTTCTGTTACTGGAAGATTTTGTCAACATTGCTGTTTCCTATACAAGACTGAGAGAAACCCCTGGGACTATAAAATAAATGCTTGTGGGGGGCTCCAAGCCCCCCCTTGCAATATTAGAAGTGTGGGGACCTCAACAACCCTCCTCAAGCCACCACCACCACCACCCCTTGGGATTTGTGTATTGTGGGAGGCAGACTGCGTGGCCCTCCACCTGGACCCCTCGAGGGCCCTGGGCACTGCCACACCCCAGTGCAGGCTCCTGCAATGTCCCGGGGGCCTACCCCGGGGACACTGCTGTTTGCTATGAGAAGGCGAGAGTCTTGTGGCTCCCGCCCTCCCATAGCAAACTTAGGGGCTGATTAGGATGGCGGACGGATTGCCACCGCCATGCAGGCGGTGGTGATCCACTGATTCACTGAAAAAAACATAGGTTTCAGCCACGTTATAGTTAGGAATTAGCATTTAAAAAACCTTAGAAATTCACTGCTTCTACCACATCTCCCCTGCCTTCAAGTCCCTCAAGTGGCTCCCCATTGAAGGCAGATCCTCCTATAAAATTGCCTGTATTACTCACAAAGCCCCTTACCAAAAGACCCCATCCTACCTCTCAACTAAACTTAAAAAAGCTGGCTGTGTCCGAACACTGAAAAGCACTAACACTCTTTTTCTCATACCCCCCCACTCAAAAAAGCTGATTCGAAATCCCGCTCTTTCTCTGGCCCCAACCATTTGGAATGCCCTACCCAAAGACCTTCGTTTCAACCCCTCCTACTCTAGATTAAAAAAAGACCTTAAAAGTAATTTGCTCACTAAATTTTGGGGAAATTAAATCCCGTATCTCCTTTATGACTACCTTTCCCTCTCCCTACTTAGACTTCTCCCCTTCCCAAATTCACCCCCCTTCTTTTTCTCTTGCCACATCACTCTCCCCCCTCCCCCTCTCTTCTCCCTACAATACCTATTTTGTCCTTTGACACCTCCATGACATACAGTTAAATTTACTATTTTCATTAATCATCCTGGTTCCAGGAACTTTCTTCTCTTTCTCTATCACCATCTATTTGTACCTCTAATCATGATGTTCCATAAATTACCCCCTGTCTTTTTTATTGGTTTGAGCACCTGTATAACCCTTTTTAGTTCAACTGCCATGATTGTTTTTATTATGTACTTTCATTGCTGATGTAAAGCGCTCTGATACCCTCGGGTGGAGCTAGTGCTATATCAAACCTTCAAAATAAAATAAATAAAATTATTTCATCAGGTGCGGTTTTATCACCATTGGGCGGTGCTGGCCGTGTCATTTAGCGCAATCTCATTACAATTAGTTTGCTTCGCTACTTGACTCAGGCTCATTTAGGAATACATATTGGAAATCATGTGTGCAATCTTGTTTTATTGCCTAGCCAAAAACATTTAGTTAGACATCAAAGAAACACGAAATACTGACACGGGGAATGTGAGCACGCCATGTCTATCCTTTTGATAACCGAAGGAGGAAGAAAATGTGATATTCTTTATTTACAACCAAATTTCGAACATTTTTGCAAGGTGTAAAGATGAAAGGCTTTTAGATTCTAATACATTCACTTTCAGTAGCTCCACATTTGCAATGGCGTAAAGCATGCTAAAAACTGACAGGCCAGCACTGTTGTTCCTGAGTGAGTCAATACTGCTTTCCCAGCTCTATTCGTTTATATTCTATCCCATACCTCTCTCAGATGCCTAACATGGCGGGTACCTGGGTCGCATTTCTCTGCTCTCGTGAATTTTTATAGACCCTTTAGTCAGTGCTGATTACTCTAAGGCTATGGAATCAGATCAGAGGGCTGCATTGGTCTAACCTGAAAAAGGTAGACATAAGCAAACTTTACTTACTCTTCCAGATTAAAATGGAAACACTGAGCGATTATATCATCCAGAATGTAGTTGTTAGACTCAATAACGTACAAAGGAGAAATGTCAGCCAGCACAGAAATCAGCTTAATTCTCCTAGTACCTAAATTTTCCATACAGTATATTCTGAATCTTGTGCCCAACCAAGCTCATGACCAAACTCGTTAAAGTTCTTTGGTGAAAAGAACAGCAGCTTACAAGCTCCCAGTTTATGATGCATTAATTCAGCTGTTCAAGCTATTTAGCGTCGGCAGTGAAACATTTCATGTCATTTAATTGCTGTTGGTTAGGGTATGTCACAGTAATTTTATGTATCAATTTTGGAGGAACTGCCCACGATAGCTTTAAATACAGCTATTGTTAGTCTGACAAACCATTTATATTTGACTTAAAAAAAGGAATAACAAAAGCTTTGGTAAACAGTGCAGGCTGTCCTAGAGACCTGAAAAATGGTTATGATGAAGAAAGTGACATACTAAGCTACCACATTTGAGGGACTGTGGGTAGTATGTGGGAAATATTTTCTGAAAAGAAGTTGACCTTTCCTAAAGCCTGGGTCGGATTGGTAACATGGGCATTCGGGCAATACCCGAGGGGCCGGTGTCCCAGTTGCAGCCTGGGCTTCTTTTTGAGCAGCATTTGGGGTCAATTTGGACAGTTTCTATGTTGTTTGGATGCCGCCAGCTGCCCAGTGGGTGACTGGGTGGCCTTTCTGTAGACAAATGGGTGTACATTACCTTCCTTTTTTAAATGGGCAGAGTTGTTGCTCCCTTTGTCTCACTAGGCTGGCCCACTAATGTATGCATATTGAGCTGGGGCAGGGGTCCTGAGTAAAATTGCCCTCACTTGTTTCCGGGTGTATTTCACCAGTGTAAGCTAATCCGTGCATTTTTTTACACCCCCCTCCCCCTTTTTTATGACATTTCGCCAAGGCAGTGTTTTGCAGAAAGATAATTTGCAAATGTGGGCCATTTTTTTTTGCGTGCCCGGGATGATTTTTAATCCTAATCCAACCCTGCATAAAGCTGTAGGTAAATAACAGGAAAGCAATACAATCTTGTGTGTGTGGTACTATCGTGTTACTATGAACAATGCCATAAGAACACAAAATGACATTAAAAAGGTTTGGGGAGAAATTCAACTTCTACTCATATCAGAACTTCCTAAATGCATGCATCAGTCATTTGATTCATGGAGCACACATTAAATCTTGCATGAAGGACACTTTATAATGGTATTTACTCTTGGTAAGTATTTTCATGTCTTCATACATTCTTACGCTTGTGCAAAAATAAAAACACAAAGTAAAGCCAAGATACACACCTATTTATTCATTTACAGGAAACGTTCAAGTTTCATTGCAATATTACAATATTTGGTATACATCTAAGATATAAAATTGCATGTTAAATATGCAAAATTACTATGTGCTGGCCTAGATAGTTAACCCATTTAATGATTCACATCAAACATTCTGGGTGTTTCCCTTGTAGTTATGTTGAAAAAAACAGGTAAATTAATGCTTTTGCATATTTTACTACACCCTGAAGGAACTTAAGCTAATGATCATTTAAAGCAGGAGCTATGCTGTGTAAAATACGCCTCATGTTATTAAATAATTTAGTCAATTAGTAGAATGGCACATTACAAAAAGGAAGGGTAAACCATAAATTAGTTTTTAAGCAACTGTCAGCTTTTACGTTTCTTCAAGCCAGTGGCAAGAATATGAGGCTGCTGAATGTAAGATGGACGTCTCTTGGCCAGGTGTAAACATACATGTATATAATCCCTGAAAAAATTATAGGTTTCAGGGACGTTATAGTTAGAAATTAGCATTTGAAAAAACCTTTGAAATTCACTGAAATAAACACAGGTTTCTGGGACATTATAGATAGAAATTAGCATTAAAAAAACTTTGAAATTCACTTAAAAAAACATAGGTTTCAAGCGCGTTATAGTTAGAAATTAGCATTTAAAAACTCTAGAAATTCATCCCAAAAAAACATAGGTTACAGGGATGTTATAGTTAGTTGAACATTTCACTTGTACAAAACCAGAGAAATGTTCATGTTATAGTTAGTAGAGCGAACTATAGCTCGCACACCCGCAATGCACTGCTGATGACGTCACATATTACATCATTGATGACATGGTCAGTGACATCACTGATGACATTTCAAATGACATCACTGATGACATCATCCACGTGATAATCTGATGCACCTCCTCACACCCTAATATAACCTTTGATAAACCCACTCTAAAATGCAGACTACCATTTTTGAAACCATAGACACTCCAATACAAGTTACTGCATACCCACTCACTGATTCGAAGGTCTACACAATATGTCCACTCATTCATCTATACAGTTACTCAAACATGCAGTCACTCATCAATACAGCACTATCATATGCACTCATACACCTATACAGATACTCACACACCACCACTCACCCATAGAGTTACTCACACACCTAGTCAGTCATGCAAAGAATCAATCACACTCCCATTTACTCACTTATATGGTTATACACACACCACTTCACTTATTTTTACAGATACTAACACATACTTACTCTCTTCTGCAATCACTGACACAAGCACACACTCATCCATACATCCACTCTCACAATCACTCACTCTAACATATAGTCATTTATGTACTCCAACACTCACATATAGTACCTTTCACATATGTAGTTACTCACAAATATACCACTGAGACATCCATTTACTCACCAACACATCCATGCACACACTCACCTAAGTCAAGTCAAATCAACAACCCTTTATTCGGTTCTAGCAATAACCATAAAAGCACATAAAAACATTTTAAGACTATTAAAAACATTTGTAATATTTACAAGACAATGGACTGAGTACATAATCATTAAAGCTATTTCTATTATGTTCACATCATGATTGACCTTCTACATTTAAAAATATTTTTTTAAAAGACAGTTACAGAAGCTATTACAAATTCAGTTTCTAACTGTTGTGGAAAGACAAACGCTGGGCGACATTGCTCCTTACCGTATGCTTTTAAAACAGGGACAATCCACAAGTTTCTCTGTTCAGAGTAAAATTTACAACAAAAAAAACATGTATAGTCGACTGTACTGATATGTCATCACATGGGCATTTACCTAGCTCTCTTGACAAGTCGTTTGTCTCTGGGAAGCTTAAGGATCTATGCAGAATACCCAGGCGAAGAGGCAATAGTAAAAATCTATCATAATCGCCTGTGATTAAGCATAAATAAGGCTGCATTCTAAATGTTGTCAATGTGTGATTAGGTGCTTGCACCGTTATTTTATTCATTTCCACAAACAATCTCTTTTCTCTCAGTAAATTTAGAAAATAATTTTTAAGGTCTTTCCTGGATATCGCATTCATTGTACTAAGGTTGTCATAAAATTCCTGATGGCCTAAAGTATATAAAAAGGATTTAACATATACAAGAGAACTAACTTGCTATACCCCATCAAACCCCATACAATCTGTTAATATTCAGTGATTAAACTGCGTCTCCTATGTGGCCCATATCCTATACCAAAGAAGATCTGGTTGAATTTTTATAATATCTTCTAAGTATTGCAACCCTAGTTCTGTGTGGCATATGAAAGAGGAGGTACTGTTTGGGGCCATCAACAGGAATCATAAAAACATATTTTCGGCTGCCTGAATAGAGCCCACATCAGTGTGCCCCCAAATGCTAGCTCCATAGGAGGCAACAGTTACAAATTTTGCTTTATAAATATTTAACAATTCAACAGTGGGGCGTCTGCCTAATTTCCTACTAAAATTTGATGAGGCAGATAAAGTCCTTATAAACAATAGTCTACTAGTTTTAACATCCTGTATCCATGACCCTGTACGGTCAAATAAAATTCCAAGGTAGGAAAAGGTCTTGTGCTTTTGATCCGCTTGTTATCAATACATATAGTTCTGGACTTATTGCACCCTGTATCACAATTCATTTTAGACATTTTTGATGAGTTAATAGTAAGGCCCCGATATAACATAACATTTTTGAAACTGGTAAAGACCTTTTGAAGTCCCAATGGCGTGCGAGCCATAAGGACTGCTTCATCCACGTATAAAAGTATGGGGATAGGTCGTTTACCAGCTACTGGTAGGTCCTTGCATTCCTGAACTAAAACATTCTCAAGATTATTTATTTACAATGTAAAGAGGAAAGGTGCAAGGACACAGCCTTGTCTCACACCTCTCCTCACTCTAAAGTGTCCTGTGCATTCCCACCCAACTGCGAATCGGACCTTCGCCTTTGCCCCTGAATAAAGCTGCCTTAGGAAAGAAATTAAAACCGAGTCTACACTTTATCCTATAAAATCATCCACAATGTATTGTGTACCACACAATCAAACACCAAAATTAACTCGAGGCATGGCAAGTATAGAGTTACCTTTTTTGCCTTGGTGTATTTAATAAATTAATTGATGAGATTCATCAATTCAGACACTTATATACCCACTCATTCTTCAATACACCTTGGCGCATATATATATATATATATATATATATATATATATATATATATATATATATATATATATATATATATATATATATATATATATATATATATATATATATATATATATATATATTCACTGAAAAAACCATAGGTTTCAGCCACGTTATAGTTAGGAATAAGGGTGGGCGTAGTTCGCGAAGTAGCGCTACGCGAAGCTACGGGAAGTGCACTTCGCACTACGCGAACTTCACGTAGCACTACGCGAGCTGCATAGTAGCATGTTCGCACTGTGCAAGATGCATTTTCAATGATTGCACAGTGCGGACAAGCATCCGGCATTGTGCAATCATTGAAAACGACATCTTGGACAGTGCGAGCTGCAGTTTTCTGCTGCTCGAGTAGATTATTACTCGAGCGGCAGCTTTCTCAACGCGAACTGGTAGTTTCTCATTGAGAGCGGTCGCGAACATGCGAAACCACTCACAATGAGAAACCTGACCTCCCCGCGTTGAGAATCTCGCCGGGATGTCATTTTGCTTGCTCACGGTCGCGAACATGACGTTGAGGACCGCGAACAAGCAAAAAATGACCGCTGCACTACGCTACGCTGCACTACGCGTGTTCGCACTGTGCTACGTGCAGCTCCCGTAGTGCGAAGTTGCGCAAACTTCTCAAACTCCGCGACCGTAGCGTAGTGCTTCGCCCAGGGTTAGTTAGGAATTAGCATTTAAAAAACCTTTCAAATTCACTGAAAAAAACATAGGTTTCACACATGTTATACTTAGCTGGACATTTCACTCATACAAAACCATTGAAATTCCCCCGTTATAGTTAGTTCAGCTAACTATAACTCGCGTGTCTGCAATGCACTGCTGATGATATCACATATTACATTACTCATGACATGGTCAGTGACATCGCTCATTACATCACCAATGACATCTCAAATGAGTCAAAAGAGTACAGTACAGAGTACAGTACAGAGTACGGTACTTCGCCTCTAGATATCACTATGATTTACTTTTGATTTTCTCAGGAACTACTGAACGGATTTACACCATTTAACAAAAAGCACAATCAGCAAACCGAACTCTACCTTTTTGCCAAATTTGGTGTAATTCCGTAGAGCCGTTCGGGCTGTATCCCTGGCTAAATGTACGCATACAGTATGCGTACCTTCCCGAGCACGTGCTTTATGCTAATTGGCTGTCAACAATCTAAACCAGGAAGTGTTGGTAGCCATCTTGTGCCTCAGTAGAACCGAGGCACAAGAAAGCAGCAAAAGAAATACGAACAACACACAAAGGGAGCAGGGTAGAAACAACCTGACCCGCTAGGCCTCCTCAGGGGGTCCCACAAATTGCGGGATACGCGTAGGTACGCGTACCCCATGAAAAAAAAACCTGGTCTGCTTTTTTTTCAAATTAGACCCAGGGGACCAAATCCAGGGGGCTTTAGAAAAAAAAGTGTGGTGGGCCCAATCCCCCCCACATTGCCCCGGGGACTGCCACCACAGGAAAAAGTAAGTATAATGGCAGATGGGAACACGTCCCCCCACAGCCCCGGGGACCACCACCCCCCCGGGGCTTGCATAGGTATAATGGGGGGCCTCTAAGGCCCCACGAGCCCTGAGGACCGCCACCCCCCAGGGCTTCGATATGAATGATGGAGGGCCTCTAATTCCCCCCGAGCCCTGGGGACCACCACCCCCAGGGCTTTATTTCAAAGTATGCAGGGGGCTCACAGCCCCCCTGCAGCCCCGGGGACTGCCACCTCCCTGGAGCACTAATATTTAAAATAGGGAGGTCAATGACGGACCCCCCGGCCCCGGGGGCCACCACCCCCGGGGCTTTACAAATGATGGGAGGGGGGCCGCGCAGCCCCCCTCCTGGATCCCTTGATGGCTCTTGGGACTGCCACCCCCCAGGGCTAGCTTCTGCAGTGTCCCGGGTTACCTACCCCCGGGACACGGCTGTTTGCTATGGAAGGACGGGAGCCACGAAGGGCGGGAGCCTCGTGGCTCCCGTCCTACCATAGCAAACTGCTTTCGTTTTTGAAAGAGAGAGCAGGAAACCTGCTCTCTCTTTTAAAAACCAAAGCCGATTGCTTTTCTGCATGGGGAGCAGCATGTTAGCTGCTCCCCATGCAGAAAAGCAATGCCGGCTCCCGCAGGATGCGGGAAGCCGACATGGACCGTGGAGGGCTTGGGAACCCCTCACGGTCCCCAACGGAGAGGGCAGGCCCCAGGGGATGGGGTCCCCAGGGCCATAAGTAGCCCAGGAGGGGGGCCACATGGCCCCCCTCCACCATTAAAATAAAAATAAAAAATAAAAAGATTGGCAGGCAAATAGAAATGTTGGCCATGCCCCGGGGGATGAGTGATGTAATATGTGACGTCATCAGCAGTGCATTGCCGGCGCGCGAGTGTGATTGACTGTCTAAGTAACAAATTTAAAGTGTCTCACTAAATATATGGTATAGTGATTAAACTGCGTGAATACCTGTATCACTCTATTTCTTGTTGTGTAAACAACTACATAAGTTGGTTACTAGCTATGTGAAAGTCTACATTAGTTATTAATTAGTTAAGTGAGTATTTGTATGTGATAGTGAATGAATGTTTGTGTGGTTGGGTGGGAGGAGTGTGACTGTCCAAAGATGTATAAATAGTTGATATAGTAGGTATATGAGGTTAAGACTGTATGTGGAAACAGTTGTTTGGGTGAGTGAATCTCTTTATGGGTGTTGTGATGAGTAAATATATTTCTCAATGATGCATGTCCAACAAACTAGTAATATAAAAGGCAGTGTATGTGACAGTTGTTGTATATAAATAAGTATACATAAGACTCAGTGATTGTATGAGTGGTGTATGGATAACTGTATACTTGTAATAGTGATTTTATAACACACTAAGTATGAGTTAATATCTATATGAATAAATAAAGTGCTGTTTGTGTAAGTGTGTAGCTTAGTAAATATAAGTATGGTCAATTGTTTGCATAAGTGAGTAGGATGACTGCATAAGTGAATACGATGTGTGCTGGTGTGTAATGTTGATGTAGGTGTATAGGTATATTTAATAGTGTTCTATTAATCTTTTTTAGCATGTATGAGTGAATCTATAGGTAAGTGTTTAGATGTGTGTGTAGATTTAGGAATCACTTAGTGGGTTTTTAGAAACTTATACTGGTGTGTCGCTGGTTGCAAACATCATACTACATATTTTATAGTGTGTGTTGAAAGGTTATGCTACCGTATGATGAGGTGTATCAGCTTGTCACATGGATGATGTCATCAGTGATGTCATCAGTGATGTCATTTGAGATGTCATCAGTGATGTCACTGACCATGTCATGAATGATGTAATATGTGACATCATCCGCTGTGGATTGCGGGCGTGCGAGTTACAGTTAGTACAACTAACTGTAACAGGGGAATTTCAATGGTTTTATACGAGTGAAATGTGTAGCTAACTATAACACCCCTTAAACCTATGGTGTTTTGAGTGAATTTCTAGGGGTTTTTAAACGCTAATTCCTAACTATAACATATCTAAAACCTATGTTTTTTTTGTGAATTTCAAAGGTTTTTTAAACGATAATTATAAATATATTTATTTTTGGTTTTTAAAAAAAATATTTTTTAACTACTTTTTTGAAATCTTTTTATTTTTTATGTTATTTTTTTTAAAGAATTTTTTTGTATTATTTTATATTGTTTATAATATACTTAAATTATTTTATTTATTCTTTTTTTTTCTTTTTTTGGAGTCACGCACCCAAAGCGCACCCTGCTCGTCCACTGCACGTCATGTTTCTGCCATTTTAGGATTGCTGTATCAGATCAGCGTAGGGTGTGCGACTTGTAGGACTCTTCCAACACAGTCGCTATGCGACTTGTACGCGACTTCTGGCGCATACGTGTCATATGCATATCGGACGCGGTGGGTGCGCGACTCCGGCAATTTTTTTTAATGTTGAGAAACTTATGTATATATATATATTAATTATAAACAATAAGACAATACGTTATCTGAGGTTATTATAAAAATAATCTTTAACTTTCTAAAAAAGTATATCACTTTTAAATGCGATTTCGCGAAGTCTCGCTGGGTGCCAGCAGGGTGTATGCTAATTGCGCGCACCCTACGCGTACCCCATGTGCCCCCAAAAAAGAGATTTGATTGTTTCATTAAACGTCCTATTGAAACTATTGAAGGACCCCACCCATTTCAATCACTCTTCTTAGACCTTTTCTTAGTGAAAGACCTGCTGAGGAGAACTGCTGTTTCTTCCTGATTGGAGACCAGATTGTCCAGAATTTACTAGGCCTGGGCAAAGCACTACTCTACGCGAACTGCACGTAGCACAGTGCGAACACGCGTAGCGTAGCGTAGCGTAGTGCAGCTGTCATTTTTTGCTTGCTCACGCTCCTCAACGTCAAGTTGGCGACTGCGAGCAAGCAAAATGACATCCTGGCGAGTCTTTTTCCTCATTCGCGATCAGCAACATCAAGTTGCCAATCGCGAGCGTGGAAAATAAACCTCCCTGTGAGATTCTCAACGCGGGGAGGTAAGGTTTCTCATTGCCAGTGGTTGTGTATGCTCGGGACCGCTCGCTATGAGAAACTACCAGTCCGCTTTGAGAAAGCTGCCGCTCAATGAAAAATCTCCTTGAGGGGCAGAAAACTACAGCTCGCACTGTGCAAGATGCCGTTTTCAATGATTGCACAGTGCTGGATGCTTGTCTGCACTGTGCAATCATTGAAAGCAGCATCTTGGAGAACCGGGCCCTATGGGCCTGGCGGCACAGGCTATGCCTTAAATCCCCGAATTCACCTGCCTTGTTGGACAGAGACACGAGACACTCTGTTAGGCGTAGAAAGCCAGGTTTATTAGCTGCAGCTAAGCACAGTTGTCCCAGAATTACAGAGTAGGTTCTCAGGAGACTGCCACTTTATTCCGTGGTGCACAATCTTTTATAGGACACATATTTACAACGTATACTCCCAATACATACAAAGCCAGCCAATAGGAAAAGTTGAATAACAAACTATCAGGTGTCCCAAATACGCTCTTCTTTCAGACCCTATGTATCACCCCTCCTCACAAAATAATCAGTGCTAGTGCCTACAATCCAATTTGCAGGAGGCAGGACGAATTTGTTTGGCTCAAAGGATAGATGTGTAACAAGAGAATACAAGGAGAGAATAGCGAAGCCAAGTCAGATAAGATAAAGTAAGGAAAGAATAGGGGAAGCCAAATAGTCCGTCGAGACAGGGATCAATCAACCCAGACATGGATTAGTGAACTCGGCCAGACCCTGACATCGGTTTTGTAAACAAGGGCAGGGGGTTACTTTTTAACTGAAGAGACACGTAGCAGCTGGGAAAGGCGAAAACACTCCGTTAGCCGTGCTGCCTGAGTGAGGGCAACACAAAATGGTGATGAGACACAAAATGGCGGCCAAATACGGGACGAAGTCGGAAACCGCAGAACCTCAGACTCTCCTTTTGCCATTACTCAGGCAAAACACAAAGGACTTTAGTTAATCTGAGTCGATGTCAATGGCCATGAGGTTGTCGAGCTGTTGCTGCAACATCATTTTAATGTTCTCTGTTTTCTGTGACACAGGCCTTGGGACACACATGGTGGCACTTAACCCCGGCACCAGATGTCACAATCTAGAAGGATGTATGGGTCAAACAGCTCTTCAATGTAAAAGCTGCAATCTGACTATACCCGAGCCACGGCCAATCAGCCGCAAAACGACCAGTAGGAGCCAAGCTTTGCTCACCATCTCTCAGCTCAACGTCAGATCCCTGGTCAAACATCATGCGGAGGTAAGAACGCTCTTATTAGATGAAAACCCAGACATTATGTTTCTCTGTGAAACCTGGCTAAAAGACGACATAACTAGCATCCCTAATTTAGCACTACCGGACGGGTTCTCTATGACCACCATCAATAGGGACTCGAGAGGAGGTGGTATCGCCGCCATTTATAGATCTTCCTTCACCTGTTCCTTCCAATCAGAAAGCATCACGGGCAGTGAATGCGCACGCTTTAAAATATCTACAAGCCCTCACTTCTCCCTTTCAGGCCTGTTTATCTATAGACCCCCGGGACCTTCTTTGAAATTCATAGAAGAGCTCCTGGAGACATCCCATGCACTGATCACGAGCTCGGCCAATTTTACTATCCTAGGGGATCTTAATCTCCACCTTGACGACACCGGTGATGCTAATATCCGCAACTTCTTAGCGGACTTAGCAGCCTTGCAGCTGACCCCTCTTGTTCTAACTCCCACCCATATAGCTGGTCATCTTCTCGACCCTGTGTTCACTAATATCCCAACAGCCACAGCTGAGGATCCCAAACCTATGGCCTGGACCGACCATTCGCTGGTCACGTTCTCTGTCCCGAGTATTTCCCCTCCCGAAACAAAGGCACCCACCGCGTGCCTAAAACGGCCCTGGCATAAACTCCAACATCTTAACCTTGCTGACAGCCTAGGTGAACTTAACCTGGAGGGCATCAACGACATTGAAACGTCGTGTGTGGCCTTCCAGGACTGGCTCACCAAGGGACTGGATGCTGCAATACCGGCCAAGTGGACCAAAGGTCGTAACACCCCCTCCAACCCTTGGTATAATGTGAACCTGAAAACATTGAGGAAAGCATGCAAAAAAGCAGAACGTCACTGGAGGAAGGACTACAAGCGGGAGGAAAAAAACGCATACCTGATCCTGCTTAAAGCATATCATAAAGCCATTCGCTTGGCTCGCGCAGCCTTTTTCGCCAACGAGATTAAAACAAGCCCCAACCCCACGAAAACAATCTTTAAAATCGTCCAAAAACTGCAACATCGAGACAAGCCGGCCTCTCACATCACTTCCACTCAACAATGTGAAGAGCTAGCCACCTTCTTCACTGAAAAAGTGAAGAAGATTTATGATTCCTTCACTCACGACCTGCCAGAGGACTTGAACTCTCCTAACGTCACCTATGAAGGCTCTAAGCTCTCCTGCCTCCCAGCCATCTCGCGTGAGGAAATAACTACAATAAGCAAAAAGGTAAAATCCGGCGCCCCCGCAGATCCCATGAAGCCAGCTTACTTTCAGGGAGCCCTGGAATTCTTTCTTCCACCTCTAACCTCACTCCTCAATCTCTCCTTCGCAACTGCAACGGTACCCATCTGCTGGAAGCAGGCCTGGGTTACACCCATTATAAAGAAGCCCACTCTAGACCCCTCCAAGCCGGAGAACTACCGGCCGGTCTCACTGTTACCTTGGGTGGCGAAATTAGCGGAGGCCCACGCGAACAAAGTGCTGAATGACCATATGGCGAAGAATAACATCCTGGATCCTTCCCAACATGGGTTCAGACCGGGTCACAGCACGGAGTCCGCTCTCCTCACCTCCACAGAACACCTACGGAAAATCATGGACACTGGCAAAAGTGCCGCGCTGATACTGCTAGATCTCAGCGCGGCCTTTGATACGGTCTCCCATGCCATTCTACTCAAACGACTGGAAAACGCAGGGATCATAGACTCAGCACTAGAATGGTTCCGTTCGTTTCTCACGAACAGATCCTTCCAGGTATCGGCCCCCCCCTTCATTTCCCAACCCCAAGATATAGGCCAAGGAGTCCCGCAGGGCTCTGCCCTCAGCCCATCCCTTTTTAATCTTTACATGCAACCTCTGGCGGAAGTTGCTAAAAAATGGGACCTCACAATGGTATCGTACGCCGACGACACTCAGCTGGTCATCAGCCTTAATGAGGCTCCCTCTCCCGATGCCACTAGATTCAGGAATGGACTGACCGCCGTCGCCAACTGGATGACAGCCAATTGCCTTCAACTTAATGGAGGTAAAACTGAGGTGTTGCTCATGGGCAAAAATTCCAACAGCTGGAGCAACCTTTGGTGGCCCCACTCATTGGGCCCAGCCCCCCGCCTAAAAATCTGGCAAAAAACCTGGGAGTCTGGCTGGACTCGACACTCAGCTTCCAGGCTCACACAAAAAAAGTTGCCGCGACCTGCATTGGACTACTGAGAAGCCTTCATCCCATCTTAGGCTTCTTCGACTCCAAAATGAGACAACTCATCGTACAATCGACCATCTTGTCCAGGCTGGACTACGCGAGTGTCCTGCTACTAGGAGCTAACAAAGCGGAGATCAAGAGATTCCAACGAATTCAGAATTCCGCCGCCAGGGCTATAGTAGGTCTGCCGAGAAGGTGCTCCGCGAGAGCCACCATCCAACGACTACACTGGCTACCGGTAGAAGCCCGTATCCAATTCAAGGCCCTCATCTTTGCCTATAAAATTCTGAGTGCTGAGGGACCAGAGCTCCTTCGCCCGTTGCTAACGCCCTATAATCCCCAACGCAACCTCCGCTCCAAAGGGCAACACCTAGTACTGGTCCCCCACACGAAGTACTGTCGCATAGGAGGACGCTCCTTCAGATTGCTAGGGGCCAAACTATGGAACTCCCTCCCCCTCCACATCCGCTGCATTGACAACCTACTGGCTTTCCGCAAAGCTATCAAAACTCTTCTCTTCCCCCCCATGTAGGTTCTCTCCCTTCTCTTTTCTCCCAGCTGGTTATGATGGTTCTAGCGCCGGGACGCCCCGTTGCCAGGGCAGCTGTTGCGCTTTACAAAACTGCTAACATAACATAACATAACAAGACTGCAGATGCCAGGGCCACGTTTCAAACAAAGACAACAAGAGTAAATGATGGCCAAAAACATTCCAAGGAAGGTTAATACCTTCCATCCCCATGTGGACAGTAGTCCCTAAAACCATCCTATCACAGTCCAATCTCCTGTGTCCTGGTGTATAGACTCGGAAATTACATGCAATTTAGAGATGGCATGGCATACCGTAGGGGCATTAGCAGGAATATAAATGCAGCAACTAGACCCGATCAATTTACAGACTCCTCCACGATCTGCAAAGACAATGTCTAAAACCATCCTATTCTGCAAAGTCATAAGGCGATCCGCCTGAAGTTCAGCTGTTAAATTACTCAAGGCTCCAGAAGTTATATTTATGGTAGCCTCAACAACACAAACTAACTGCCTAATGTCTCTGCTATTGACCATTGGGTCCCAGAGAGGAAGTAAACCTTTGATAAAGTCACCTCCTTCTTGTCCTGCTGTGTCCTTAGAATCAATAACCCCTCTGCCATGTCTTTTTCTATGATGACCTGAAGCAGCAGTATATGTCGGAGGGAGAAGAAAAGCCACATAACAAGTTCCTGAAAAGTAGGTAGGAAGCCCCGTGTAGGCTCTGTCATGACAGACAAAATATGTGCCTTGAGTTGGCACTAACGGTGAAGAAATCTTGGGTGAATAGATGTATGTATGAGAACAAACACTCTTTTCCTGTTGGTTTTTAATATTTTGGCCATTTATCTGCAGATATAAATTACCTCGATGAGGGACGGTCCTAATTCGTGTGGATCTCCTTCGTCTAGCCTTATCTGTAAGGCTAGTAACATAACGAGTCACGTTCCAACCATCATACGCTTGTTTCTCATCAATGAGGATCTTACTAATTTCGGCAATTCTAGCCATGGCCACTATTCCCTTTATCAAAGAACTGTGACTAAAATCTGCTCCACCACCATATGGACTACCAGGAGGATATCGAAGTTGGTTTTGATATACATTAGAAAACATGTCCAAATAGGCCCAAGCAGAACCTTCGTAGGAAAATGGAAGAACTAAATATGGCATCCCTCTCTCTGTGTTATGGGGCATGAGCCCACAAACCCAACAGTCAGTAGTATTGACTACCAGTTGATGCTGATGTAACAACTGGATGAATGAATTGTTGAAGTATTCTGTTCTCCTAATTTGCTCATGTTCTGGGAGTGTATGGAACTGATGCGGGGAGGAAGTTGTAGGAAAAGACAAGGAAACAGAAGTTGGAACAGGTGCTTGCTGCATAGTGTGAACAACCCAACCCACACAAGCCAATAAAATACATGAACATATTAAAATACATAAGGTTACGCCACATGGACTAACCAACAATTTCTTATAGTTACTTTTTATTTCTTGCTTCTTATCATTCTTTTCCACTTTAATATCCATTCTCTAAAGCGTTGCTCATGGCAAGCTTCCTAGATCACTTAGCTGTGATTATTAGCCGTCCTATGACACTGCAAGTCCTGCAGGCCTACTGTCACTACTCAGGTCACAGCCTAAGACTCCTACCGTGACCCGGCAACTTGATGGATAGTGAAAAGAAATGTCTCTCAAAAGTATGACCAGAAAAAGAAAAAAGAAAAAGTTCAATTGTTCTTAATTGATCTGGGTCTTAAGTTGTACCGAGTCTTATCAGGTACCATTTGCTCTCGAAACAAAGTCTCTGAATTTGCTGTGTTCAATCGCAAATGTGATGGTACAGCTTCTTGCAGCACGTCGTCGTCTTCTTTTTCAGATCTCGTTCGATCCAGACGTGCACTACTGAAAGGTACAAACCGAGGGACCCTTTCGCTCTCACTATCACCTATACCCTTGCGGACCCACTGGTCAAAAGGCAAAGGTATCCTTTTGCAGTGCACGCCATGAACCCAATTCTTCTTTCCGACGACCTTTACTGCTGTACGTGTTGCCAGTAGAACCTGCTGAGGCGGCCCCCAACGAAGTTCCAAATTCTTTTTCCTCTGAAAATTCATCAGGCAAACCCAGTCTCCGGGTTGAATGGAATGACCTGGATCTGCAGAGGCCTCTGGCAAAGCGTTTTGAACTTGTTGGTGAAGAACACGCAATTTAGTGGTGAGGTCATGTAAATAGTCAATCAACATAGGATACGGGATGTCAGAGTACTTTTTAGGTCGAGGGACTCCCCAGACGTTAGCTGGGCGCCCAAAAATGACCTCGTATGGGCTGAGTCCTAAACGAGAATGTACAGTTGTTCTCGTAGATTAAAGTGCCAAAGAAAAAGCGTTGGGCCAAGCAAGACCCGTGCTGGCTTGAATCTTTGCCAGTTTGAGCTTGAGAGTGCCATTATAGCACTCCACCAAACCTGCTGACTGAGGGTGGTTTGCCGCATGGAATTTCTGCCTACCAAGACCGGCACACACCTTCTGCATAATTTGGCCTAAAAATTCACTTCCATTTACATCCAGACAATTCGCGGCAAACCAAACCTCGGGAAGAATTCCTTCAAAAAGACTTTGGCAGTAGATAAAGCAGTATTGTCCTTTAGGGGGTAGGCCTCTATCCATCTGGAAAAGGCACAAACCACCCCCAGAACATACTTAAGTGTTACAACCTTCCATATGAACGTAATCAATTTGTAATACCTCAAAAGGATACGTAGGGGAAGCAAAATGACCTGCTGGAGTTGGGGTTCCCTTTCCTGGATTATGCATCAAACAAACGATACAATGTTTCACCTCATTATCCGCACATTTAGGAATTCCTTCATTCTGCCATACTGGAGCCAGAAGTTTGCATATTCCTTTCGCACTGATGTGGGTTGGACCATGCGCCATAGTATCTACAGACAGTACGTAGGTGTCTGGTAACAGCCAACGCTGATGTTCTGACAATTTCGTCCAACACCCTGTCGCGTCCAACATTCCCGTACTTTCTCTCCACTTACTCAATTCCTTTTCAGTAGCCTCTTCTTGAATCATTCTCACACTTTCTATTGTGTCCTCACACATTCCTCCTTCTCTGACCCATCTTGAAGGGCCTGCAACACACATGCGACTTGTAGCATCTCTTGCTGTTTCTTTTGCTACCTCATCTGTAAAAGCATTCCCTCGGCCCACATCATCAGTGATCTTTATATGTGCACTACACTTCACTATCGCTATTTGGGTAGGCAAAGCAAGTGATTCGAGAAGGTCAGTTATCAACTGACCATGCTGTATCTTAGTCCCATGGGAAGTAAAGAATCCTCTTTCCTTCCACAAACGACCGAAACTATGAGCCACGCCAAAGGCGTAAGGCTATCCGTGTAAACATTCACTCTCTTTCCCTTAGCCAACACACATGCTCTCGTCAGGGCAATCAGTTCAGCTGCTTGGGCTGAATTCTGTGTAATGCGTGCTGTCTCCACTACCGTATACAAGGTGGTAACAGCATAGGCCGCAGTCGTCTTGCCATTAGGAAGCTTGAAACAAGACCCATCCACCCATAGGATCCCATCCGGGTCCACAAGTGGTGTGTCTTTTAGGTCTATTCTGCCTTTCGTTTCCTCCTCTGTTCGGAGAAAACAATCATGCAGTTCTTGAGTGTCTTTCTCTTCTGGAATGGGTAACAATGTTGCTGGATTCAAAGTTTTACACCGCTTGATGTGTATATGACTAGCCAAGAGCGTCAGCTCATACCCAGACAAGCGGGCACTCATAAGATGTTGTGTTTTTGTTCTGTTTAAAAGAGTATCTACTGCATGTGGTACCATAACAACAAGAGTGTTATCTAGTACCAATCCAGCAGATTGACGAATGGAAATTGCTGCTGCTGCTGTAGCTCTGAGACACCTAGGCAATGCCTTGGCACCTGGATCCAATGTAGCCGAAAAATAGGCACATGGTTGTTGTTTGTCTCCAAATTGTTGCGTTAATACTGACAATGCACAACCTTCTCTTTCATGAATGTAGATTGTGAAAGGCTTACTGTAATCTGGAGTACCTAACACAGGGGCAGAACACAAGGCCGTACGTAAGTCAGAAAAACTCTTCTGACATTCGTCAGTCCAAGGAAGAGGTTGGGGTGTATCTTTCAGAGTAAGTGCCAGCAGAGGTTTATCCAAAAAAGAAAAATTTGGAATCCACTGTCTACAATAGGAGGTAATTCCCAGAAAGGCACGCACCTCCCTTTGTGTGGATGGTACAGACATTTGTGCGATTGCTTGAATACGTTCTGGGGTCAATCGTCTTCCCTCCTTCGACAAGAGATGACCTAAGTAGGTAACCTCTTGGCGG
Organism: Lissotriton vulgaris; assembly: GCF_964263255.1. NCBI lineage: Eukaryota > Metazoa > Chordata > Amphibia > Caudata > Salamandridae > Lissotriton > Lissotriton vulgaris. The sequence goes on along the minus strand of NC_141687.1, from coordinate 1,530,588,465 downwards.
CAAAATATTGCAGTTTAGAGGGGGACACCTTGTGATGCAGGTCAGACAAATGACACAACAGTGAAACAGTCACATCCTTACAAACATCCTCTGAATCAGCAGCAACTAACAAATCGTCCACATACTGAATAAGAGTGGCACCTGGGGGCAAAGTGAAAGCATCGAGCTGAGATTTCAAAGCCTGACTATAAATGGAGGGACTCTCACAATAGCCTTGAGGTGCACGTATGAATTGGAAACTTCGGCCTCCGAGAGAGAAGCCAAAAATATCCCTACTCTCCTCAGCAATAGGAATGCTGAAGAAAGCATTTTTGAGATCAATAACCGAAAACCAAGCCGCTGAAGCGGGTATTATAGTGAGTAAGGCAGTGATATCAGGGACAACAGGAAACTGGGGACAACAATTTTGTTGACCTCCCGAAGATCGATCACAAAGCGATATACAGGAGGCTGAGAAGTATCAGTGCGTTTAAGGACAGGGAGAACAGGACTATTACAAACATTTCCTCTCGTTTCTTCGGCCACACCCTTCTGAACCAGATCATAAATAATAGCCAACAAAGATTGTTCACCATCGTTGGAAATTTTATACTGAGGAATGCATGATAATTTAACATTAGGCTTGATAGTACCCACCTAAGGCGGAATCTGGAGCAGACCAACATCATTCGAACCCGTAGCCCAGAGCGTAGCAGGAAGAGAATGCAATTCGGGTGGGAGTTGGTCCTTAGACAAATACATAGGAGAAACCAACTTCTCACCTAAAGTAAGATGTACACCAGAGGGTGAACAATACAATGTTGCATGAATTCGTTTCAACAAGTCCAAACCCAACAAATTCTCGCTGCGACCAGTCATTAAATTGAGCGGGCCTTCAAATTATAAGGACCAATCGAAATAGGCAAAGGGCAAGAAACCGGGTTACTAACTGGGGCGCCTGAGAATCCTACAGAAACATTAGTTAAGCCAGACAAAGATGCCCCAGGGAGTTTGGAGTGAATGATAGAACTTCTCATTGCACCAGTATCCAAAATAAATGGCTCTGAAACACCCAATGCAACAACTTCAACATAAGGCCCATTCTGATCCACTGGAACTGATACGACTCCCTTGCTGTGTCCATGGCTGTCCTAACTAGTGTGAAAATCCTGAGCCTCACTTTCAACACAATAGTCGTCATTGTATTATTGCGCAGACTGAGTATTCTGCTGATCAAAATAATTCATAGACTTCTGAGGGGGAAAGGAACGCTGTCCTTGGGACAACGCACCTCGCCCACTACCTCTGATTGAAAACCACCACGGCCTTGCGGCCCTGGGAATCCACCATTATGCTGCAATAAAACCGGACAGCTATTCTTAAAATGACCTTCCTCTTTACAATAGGCACATTGATTAGGACCTAGCAAAGGTCGCGGAACAAAAGGTTCAGGTTTTTGTCACAACCTCTGAAGCTGGGCAGGCTGTTGAAATTGGCGCTGAGCAAACGAGGGGGATAAGCCTGTTGCAAAAGAACCTTCATTTTTAATTCTTAAGTCTTGTTCTCGATCTTATCCTTTTCCTCATTATCCCTATTCTCATAATACTGAGCAGTAGCTAAAATCTGAGCAGATGAAGAAACAGCCCACAAACTTTCGGAGTCTTTAAATTTATGCGATAATTCTGGAAGTAAATTAAATACACATTTATCCACGAATAATCGCTGTCCACCATCAGTACTCATATCTTGACCACTGTGGTCGATGAACGTCTCCTCAAAACGAGTTAAGAAATTGGAGACACTCTCATCTTTCCTCTGCTCACACGCAGCTAACTTATCCCATTTAACATGTAAGGCAGGCATCATTGTTTTCATTAAAGTGATGATTCTACCGGGCAATTGTGCAATCAAACCATCTGGCTTAGCACCTCCTACTTGTGCTGCATCTGCGGCAGTTATAGCAGCCCAATTACCACCTAAAGCTTGGTTGTGGTCCTCCCTACGAACCAGAGCCCACAACGCTTGTGGGACTACATTCCCCATCAGCATATCAATATCGGCCAAATTCATAATACACGCATCAACAGTCTGGGACAGCTCTTTGTAATACCCAGCAGGATTTTTACGAGGGTCCGGTAAAGACTGTTTGAGCGCCAGAACTTCAGATTGTTTCCAGGGGACATGTACCCATATACGCTGGAAATGAGCAGGGACACGCGGAATATTGCCTGCCTGTGGAACCTCTTCTTTCCATACTGGAGGAACTTCCATCGTAGGATAATGTTTCATTTTCTGTCTAACTGCAGGATCAGGTTCAAGAATAGTCTGAGAAGAAAATAAAGACCTAAAAGTGACAAGTGTCCTAACGGCATCTTCAACTTCAGAATCCACAATAAGACCTTTATCAAATTTAGCCTGCACGTCTAACAGACCCTGAGGAGCTAAACCCAAATCCATATCCTCCCATCCTTTGACAAGATTGTCACACATAACATTAAAAACATATCTCTGTGTGGGCGCATTCCACTGGAGAAAGGTACTCAGGATATCGGGCACACTATACTGTGGACCACTCATGATCCATTTGTGAGCAAGAGAGTCCAATGCAATTCGCTCGTCGGAACCTGGGATTTGACTACGGGATTGCCTTCGGGACAGAGCAGGAGTCATGGTAAAAGACCCAAAGAAGGGGGAGAAAAGGCCAGAAACAGTATCGACCAACCGTTTGCGAGCTGGGGAGAATCTGACAGTAAAACTGGAGACAAGGTATTAAGCAAAGGCGGAGAAGGACTGACTGTTACAAGAGGAACCAAGGGTAAAGGAGACTGAGGTACAGAAGTTGGTGGCAAAGGAGGCGGGGGTGGCAATACTGGAAGGGGCAATTGTGAAAGAGCTGGATCAACTGGCTGAACAGCAGGTTGCTGGACAAGTGGCAACAATGGGGGTGCATTAACACCTGGTACATAAGGCGGAGGCAATCTCAACAAATGGGGCATTAAGGGATCTTCGTCAAGATCCTTACTCTGTGGAGAAGTAGGCAACACAGGGTAACATCTATCTATTGCATACGATGCTGTCTGTCTGAGACTTCAATCGCTCGATCAATCTAATTTTCTTTAAACTGCTGGGCAGCCTGTATAATCGTCATATCTTTTGCCTTCCTATCTCTTTTTGCCTGCTTAATTTCTCTCTGCTTGGCTTATTTACGCCAAAGGCGGAAAGAGTCAAACATCACCGGCCGGGCTTTTCTTTTGAACAAAATTGATTCTAGATTGTCTAATATGTCAGGGTCGAAGCTACCATTTTGTGGCCACTGCAAAATACCATCTTTCTTTGTGTATCGGATCCATGCCTCGTTAAAGGCAATGGGGCCATCATCATGTTTGGAATAGAGCTCATAAGTGGGAGTACCCACCAGAAGGATCGGACAAGAGTCCTCTAGCCGGGAATCCATATTACAACCAAGACAACAAAACTTCCTAAATTTGCTAAAACCAGGCATCTTTAATTCACTGGTCTGTTTACAAACTTCAAGGGGTTAAAGCAAATATCACAGCACAAACGTACTCACCCCATGGCTTCGGCTATTGCAATGGTCGAATATCAAACCCAAAAAACAAAACAAAGAAGTGGGCGCTACCCACGAATACTTAACTAAGTGTTCTCTCACGCCAACAGAGGTTCGTCTAATGTCTCTCCCAAGGCAGGGCGGCAGTCAGGGCAGCAGTCGTCAGCAGCCGTCGGAAAGGAGTAGCCGCGATGCAAAAGACCTTCAATCCACTTCAACATACAGGAGTCACTTGACGTGGTTCGCGAATCCTCAAGAATTTTCTTGCGAGGCTTCTCACAACCCTCGGGCTGAACCGCTACCACTAAAGCCGCCCTACGTTGGGCGCCAGTTGGAAAACCGGGCCGTATGGGCCTGGTGGCACAGGGTAACCCTGAAATCCCCGAGTGAGTCAAGTCAAGTTAAAATTTGTATAGCGCACTACTCACCCAGAGGGTCTCAAGGTGCTTGAGGGAGGGGGGGGTGCGTTACTTATCGAATATCCAAGTTTTGAGTTGTTTTCTGAAGGACAGGTGGTTCTGTGTAAGGCGGAGGTGGGTGGGGAGAGAATTCCAGGTTTTGGCCGCTAGGTAGAAGAAGGATCTTCCCCCCATGGTGGATCTTTGGATGCGTGGAATTGCTGCGAGGGCTTGATTGGATGATCGTAGTTGACGGTGGGGGTGTAAAAGGTCAGGCGCGTGTTGAGGTATTTGGGTCCTAGGTCGTAGAGGGCTTTGTGTGCATGGGTAAGTAGACGGAACGTTATTCTCTTGTTGACGGGGAGTCAGTGGAGGTCTCTCAGGTGACCGGAAATGTGCGCTTGGCGCGGAATGTCAAGGATTAGTCTGGCTGAGGTGTTCTGAATGCGTTGGAGTTTTTTCTGTAATTTGGCTGTGGTTCCGGTGTAAAGGGTGTTTCCGTAGTCCAGTCGGCTTGTGACCAGTGCATGGCTGACCGACTTTCTTGTTTGGGTGGGATCCAACTGAAGATTTTTTTGAGCATACGTAGGATGTTGAAGCATGATGATGAGATGACGTTGACTTGTCTGGTCATCGAGAGGGAGGAGTCCAGGATGAAGCCCAGGTTACATGCGTGGTCCATTGTTTTGGGTGCGTTGCCCAAGGCCGGTGGCCACCAAGAGTTGTCCCAAGTGGAGGGGGATGATCCTAAGATGAGGACTTCCATTTTGTCTGAGTTCAGTTTTAAACGGCTGTTCTTTATCCATTCAGCTACTTCTTTCATCCCTTCATGTAGGTTGGTTTTGGCGGTGTTTGGGTCTTTGGTGAGGGAGAGGATCAGCTGGGTGTCATCTGCGTAGGAGATGATGTTGAGGTTTTGTTTGCGTGCGATGGATGCTAGGGGACTCATGTATATGTTGAAGAGGGTGGGACTGAGTGATGATCCTTGTGGTATGCCGCAAATGACTTCAGTGGCTTCCGATTTGAAAGGGGGAGGCGGACTCTCTTGGTTCTTCCGGCGAGGAACGAGATGATCCAGTCCAATGCTTTTCCTTGTATTCCGACGCTGCTGAGGCGTTGTATAAGGGTGCTATGACAGACTGTGTCGAAGGCTGCGGAGAGGTCCAGTAGGATGAGGGCAGCTGTTTCTCTGTTGTCCAGTAGAGTTCGAATGCCGTCTGTTGCTGCGATGAGGGCGGTCTCGGTGCTGTGTTTGGCTCGGAAGCCGGACTGTGATGGGTCGAGGGAGCCGTTGGATTCGAGGAAGGCGGCGAGTTGACTGTTGACGGTTTTCTCAATGACTTTGGCAGGGAATGGGAGGAGCGAAATGGGGCGGTAGTTTTTTAGTTCGGTGGGGTCTGCTGTGGGTTTCTTCAGGAGGGCGCTGAGTTCGGCATGTTTCTAGCTTTCCGGGAAGGTAGCGGATTTGAGGGAGCAGTTGGCGTGGAAAACCAGGTTTATTAGCTGCAGCTAAGCACAGTTGTCCCACAAGTACAGAGTAGGTTCTCAGGAGACTGCCACTTTATTCCGTGGTGCACAATCTTTTATAGGACACATATTTACAACGTATACTCCCAATACATACAAAGCTAGCCAATAGGAAAAGTTGGAAAACAAACTATCAGGTGGCCCAAATATGCCCTTCTTTCAGACCCTATGTATCACCCCTCCTCACAAATTAATCAGTGCTAGTGCCTACAATCCAATTTTGCAGGTGGCAGGACGTATTTGTGTGCCTCAAAGGATAGTTGTGTAACAAGAGAATACAAGGATAGAATAGCGAAGGCCAGTCGGATAAGACAAAGTAAGGAAAGAATAGGGGAAGCCAAATAGTCAGTCAAGACAGGGATCAATCAACCCAGACATGGATTAGTGAACTCTGCCAGACCCTGACATTGGTTTCGTAAACAAGGGCAGGGGGTTACTTTTTAACAGAAGAGACACGTAGCAGCTGGGAAAGGCAAAAACACTCCGTTCGCCTAAGTGAGGGTAACACAAAATGGCGAGAGACACAAAATTGCAGCCAAATACTGGACGAAGTCGGAAACCTAAGAACCTCAATCTTGCACAGTGCGAACATGCTACAACGCAGTTCGCGTAGTGCTACGCATAGCTCGCGTAGTGCGAAGTGCACTTTGCGTAGCTTCACAGCCCTAGATTTTACAATGGTTGCAAACCAACCACCTTCCTCTGAATCAGACCAGCAGAGGAATGTATTGCAGAACCTCCCCCTCGAGAGCGATACACATCTATTGTGTGGAAATTTTTCACCTTTCCACCAGGGCAAAAGAAAGTAAATGCCACAAAAGTTACTGAATTTGTAAGGCAGTGCTGTCTACGGGAGACCCTATGAAGAAATACTCCTGTGGTACTGCGAGTATGCGTAAGCATCTGCAAACTAAATACCCCGTGAATTTTGCAAGGTAGGAATTAAGAAAGCTGAAGGAGAATCCTGCTGATCCATTGGCTGATGCAAGTACAAGTAGAGCAACTCCATCAACCTTATCATCGCCTCTAGACATCCGTCCCTAATTTGGGAAAGTCCGGATGACTTGTATTAAATGCAATTGTCTCATTGCGAATGGGGTGCAGTCGGTGGATCTGGTGTGTTGAGCCATTGACAACCATCGTTGTTAGTTTCCTTTTTTGCTTTCTTCCTAGTTTTTAGTTCTGTTTCTCCAGTTCACATTGTTTTCCCCAAAGAAAAATACAAAACTACAAAAAGAAACAAAAAGTTATTTTCAGAACTAATTACTCTGGTTAAAGAAAGAGATAAACTAGTATGCTACTGTGTGAAAGTTTAGATGAATGTATGTGTAGTGCATGATTGACTGAAAAAATACATTTGTGGTGAATACAGAAGTGCAGAATTATAAGGAAGTGCTGCAGCATGACACTGTAAACTGTTTAACTACAGCATGCTGTGGTACTTCCAAAGCACAGGGATGCAACATATGTATATAAATATGCTGCAGGTCTGTGCTTCCCTCTGCACAGCTGCTTAAACTGTAGCAATGTGGTAACACCGGCACCCTTGCACCATAGTGCAAGGATGTCTGTGTCATGTGGACAATTTCCTGCACAAAAACAATCAGTAAAGGCATTTTTCTCCTTCAAAATATGATGTGCATTGTAGCATATATTGAAAGTGAAAAAATGAGAAGTGAAAACAATTCTCCTTGTTGTGCTTTGCTACACCAATTGGAGGATGGTACAGCATTAACAAACATGTCCAGATTTATGATTTATGATAAATCTGGAGATGTGTCTTGTTCTATGAGTGTTCTGTGCAAACATGCACAGCAAAACCTATAGAACGCCTTTTCTATGCAAAGTGGTGTGTATGATGAGATTATATTTACATGGAAAACAAAAAGGCATACAGAATGCCTTTTCCTCATCTTGTAAATAAGAAAGAGAGTTATTGGCTAGGCCAATTCTTATTATAGAAGTACATTTCTGTACTGCTAACAGAAAACTAGATAAATGTATAAGTACTTATATTTTAGGAAACGTATAGCACATATTTATATATGACTGAAGAGAAGGGATGAGGCCTACTGTCACATGTGGAAAAACACTTAGGGCCCCATTAGGATGGCGGGCGGAAAACCACCCCGACCGCCATGGAGGCAGGAAAAAAACGCCCGCCGGAACCGCGGTCAAACCGGCAGCCAAGTTAGGAACAACCACCAAAAAAGACTGACCGCGGCAGTAGCGGGCCAACAAAAAATGCTTGACGTGGGCGGTGATGACCAAAAACCGACCACGGCGGTCGGAAACGCAGTGGAAAAGCTACAACCTGCCGCAAGCAAAGCGGAGACACCGAACTGGAAATTAGTATATCCCCGTTGGTCCCGCGGTACGATCCGCTGTTACCGACCGCCGCGGACGCACACTGCAGTGAATGGGAGAGCCAGCAGAAGAGCTGCAGCATGGACACCGCAGCGCACGATCCTCCAAAAACATGGTGGACGATGCAAAAACACTGCAGCAATGCCAAACATTACACAAATCACAGTAGCCATGTCCCCCAAATACACAAAACACATACCAAATAAATAAATAAATAAATGCCAAACAAAAACATACAATTTCCAGGACAACTCCCACAACACACCTGACAGCAAAACCTCATTTGGACACATCCACACAGCTGAGTATGAAACCAGCCCCTTCACTGACCACAATCCTTTGCAACACTCCAGAAGAGAAGGGCATACACCAGACCTGACAGGAGAGGCAAGACAACACAGCACACCCACCACCATCACATCACACCAGCACAAACAATCCCCCAGCACATAACACACCTCACACAAAAATACCACACCCACCACCAAACCCCTGCACCCACAAACCCTTCAAACATCACACACTATGGCATCACAAAAAATGCCCAAATTCACAGAGAGTGAGTTGACAGTCATGGTCATTGAGATAGTCAGAGTGGAACCACAACTGTTTGGTAGCCTGGTCCAACAGACACCATTAGCCACAAGGACTCAAATGTGGGAAAGGATAGTATAAAGGTTCAATGCAGTAGGGACCACCAAACGATCCAAGAAGGAGATCATGAAGCGGTGGCAGGATCTCAAGAGGGTTCTCAAAGAGAGGAGGAGCAAAAAATTGGAGCTGTCTAACCAGACTGGCAGTGGCCCTCCCATCCAACAGAAAATATTCACACCATGGGAGGAGAAGGTGCTTGCCATACTGCATTCTGAGAGTCTCACAGGAGTATCCGGGGGAGTGGAGGCTGGTAAGTACAAACAAATGTCAAACAACACATTGATATGTTCTTTCCTGCCAACCAAATCCCCATTGCATTGTTCACCCTCACCTAACAGGTAGGTAGCCATCTTGCTAGTGAGGGTCTTTGTGGGAGGGAGGCCTGCACTCCTACTCCCACCATGCCCCCTGTCCCATACCTGAGCAGCATGGAGCACTCCCTCCCACCCAGGATCCCCTGGAACCCATTGTATTGTTCACCTTCACCTAAGAGGTAGATAGCCATCTTTCCTGGCAAGCCTGTTTGGGGGAGGTAGGCCTGCACTCCGACTCCGACCATGCCCCCTGTTCCACACCTGAGCAGCATGGAGCACTCCCTCCCACCCAGGAGCCGCTGGAACCCATTGTATTGTTCACCTTCACCTAACAGGTAGGCAGTCATCTTGCTAGTGAGGGTCTTTGTGGGAGGGAGGCCTGCATTCCTACTCCCACCATGCCCCCTGTTCCCCACCTGAGCTGCATGGAGCACTCCTTCTCACCCAGGAGCCCCTGGAAGTCATTTTATTGGTCACCTTCACCTAACAGGTAGGTCGCCATCTTGCTAGTGAGGAACTTTGTGGGAGGGAGGCCTGCACTCCTACTCCAACCATGCCCCCTGTCCCACACCTGAGCAGCAATGAGCACTCCCTCCCACCAGGAGCCCCTGGAAGCCATTGTATTGTTCACCTTCACCTAAAGGTAGGTAGCAATCTTGCTTGGCAGGCCTGTTTGGGGGGAGGGAGGCCTGCACTCCGACTCCGACCATGCCACCTGTCCCACACCTGAGCAGCATGGAGCACTCCCTCCCACACAGGAGCCCCTGGAAGCCATTGTATTGTTCACCTTCACCTAACAGGAAGGTAGACATCTTGCTAGTGAAGGTCTTAGTGGGAGGGAGGCCTGTACTTCGACTCCCACCATGCCCTCTGTCCCACACCTGATCAGCATGGAACACTCCCCCACCCAGGAGCCCCTGGAAGCCATTGCAGTACACCAAAGAAACTTACAGGTATGTAGCCATCTTCACAGTGAGGGTCTTTGTGGGAGGGAGGCCTGCAGTACTATTCCCACCATGCCGCCTGTCCCACACCCCAGCAGGATACAGCACTCCCCCACCCAGGAGCCCCTGGAAGCCATTGCATTGTCCAGCAAACAAACTAACAGTTAGGTAGCCATCTACACTGGGCTGGCTGTTGGGGGCAGTGAGGCCTGCATCACTACACACAGCACAATTTGCATGCAATGCATCAATACCTGATATTTACCAGTAATTAATGTACCACTGCATCATGTAATGAGGCACAGTATTGCACCTAATAAAAATAGTGAAGATCAATCAATTGTGCCATGTATAGACAGTGGATGACACGCAGCTAACAGAACACTTGCACAGTGCACAACACTGACCATTCCCCATCTAATCCTTAGGTGACGAAGAACTCACTGCTGAGGATAACAACACAGACCAGCAGAGCCAGTCTCCACCCCTCCGTACATGGACTCTCGGATGTAGATGCCCAGGATTCCCTGGACAATGAGCTCCAGGCCGGCCAATCGGGTGTGCCAGGGAGCGACAGGTCCCAGGCCCCCATCCTACCTACCACCACGTCTGCTGCAACAACAACTGTACAGCAGACCCCTGCAGTTACGGCCTGTGCCTCCACCACCGCCACCACCACTACCACCAGTGACACCTGCAGCACCCTCCCTGTCCCAGTGGATGAACAGCCCACACCAACAACTGTGGATGGCAGGGAGACTGTGCGTGGACCCACAGTGGCGAGGCAACAGGTTTGTGGCAGCAGGGCAGGGGGTAGGTCCAGGGTCACCCACAGACCTCAGGAGGTTGGCACACCATCCCTGGACCACTTCACCAGAGTCATCTGTGCCTACGAACAGGTCCAGGGACAAAGTGGCCTGTCTGATGAACTATTACGTGAGCTCATCCTGCTGATGAGGTCCACCGACATCCGCCTTGGACAAATGGTGGACCTCATGGGCAAGCAAGTGGCATTACTGAGGGACAGGCCTGCGTCCCAAACAACACCTCCACCCACCTCTGTTGTGCTGCAGGATGACAGTGCACCATCCTCCCCTGCGGCCACAGAGAGGGGTGAGTCCTCAGACGCCACTGGCCCAGCAGCAGGGGCCCACCCACCCAAGCGAACAAGGGGGCGTCCAAAGAAGAGCCTAAGAGTCTCTGGTGAAAAATGACCAGCCAAACGCCAGTCACAGAGCCAGCCCTGATGACAACCCTCTTTCCCACTGCATTGACTGTTTGGACTGTCCTTCCCCACACTGCCTTGTGGATGGCACCTGGGTGTTGGACTGGGTCACCACATCCGTGTGGTGCCTACTCTTACATCTCATTTACCATGATTGCCAACTCACTGCTCCATCACCACCTTTATGTAAATCTGCCCGCACCCCTCACATATCAACTTTGTAAATAAAATACCTTACACACTTCAATTGGTGTCGATGTGTCTTTAGTGCAATATTTCCACTGTCCAAAATGTCCATAATGTATGTCAAAAGATGTACAGTACGTAGGCCTGGAAAATTTCGAGGTACCTAGGGAGACACAACAGAACAATAGTCACTGGTGTGAATGTGGCATCACAGACATTTCACTACACCAACCATCTACACAAGTCAACAGGCAGACAACACAATGTGCATCACGTGTCAACAAACAGAGATGTGTATACTTTCACAGGTGTAATGTCACTGACACATTTCCACACACAGGTGACTCCACATGTGCCTGTCTGTACCATCCGCACATAGCCCTTCACGACAACGGCAATCACACCAGCCAATGTACTAGTTGTAGCTCGTCACACACCTTCAAGTGAAGTAGCGGATGATGAGCTGTTGACACATGTCAACTCCTTCCTCTTCTCCACTGTCCTCATCACTGGACTCAGGTCCTCGAGCAGGCTGTGGCCTTGGGTCCTCATCATCATCCAGGAGCAGGGGGATTTCCTTGTGAATGGCCATGTTGTGGAGCACAAAGCATGCCAAAACGATCTTGCAAACCTTCCCAGGTGAGTATGACAGTGCACCTCCAGTCCTGTCAAGGCAGCGGAATCTTGATTTGAGCAGGCCAAAAGTCCGTTCAATGAAACGAAGGGTCCGGCCATGGGCCTCATTGTACCTGATGTCAGCCGGGGTCCTGGGATTCCGTTGTGAGCTTAGCAGCCATGGCCGGCTGGGATATGCAGAGTCACCTAGGAATGACAAACACACATTGCAATGTTGCACAGGCAGAGGACAGCAGGTCACACACACAGCACGCCATATCACTAGGCATACTCACCCACAATCCAAGCACGCTCTGGAAGCAGATTTGCCATCATCCGGGGCACAATACTGTTCCTCAGGATGTACGAGTCATGGGCTGAGCGGGGGAATCTTGCACACACATGCAATATGGTCATGTCTGCAAGGCACATCATCTGCACACTGATTGAGTGATAATGTTTAAGATTCCTAAAAATGAGCTCACTTGCCTGTGGTGACACCAGACCAACATGGGTGCAATCGATGGCACCCAGAATATGGGGGATGTGACCAACGGGATAGAAGCCACCCTTCACACCATGCAATTCTGGGCCCCTGGGGAAATGTATGTATCTATCCTTATATTTCATCATGGCTGCAAGAACATCCATCAGCACCAGGCTGAACATGGGTTGCGACATTTCGGCAGCGCTGGCCACAGTCTCCTGGAAGGAACCAGCTGCAAAAAATGGAGCAGAAAAGGGGGTGGTGATGGACAGAGTATCTGAATTAAGCAGAACACTCCTACCCAGTCCAAAGATCAGGGTTTGATCCATCACAGTTTTTTAGCTCACTGCAACATCCCAGCTCAGAACCTGGCTATATGCAAATTAGTCTGTCCCTGGCCCAGTGCATCATGGGAACAGGGCAAACCAAACTACCAAGCCAATTCTTATACTGGGAAGGAAACAATCTTCCGGGGACCGGTTTCTGGCATTTCAGCCGTCTTCGGCCCGGCTTGCTTGAATCCTGATGGTGCAGTGAGCAAGGGACTCACATCTGAGTATACCCTTCCACGCTTATGGTGGACAAAATGATTCAGAAAAGGAGGTGGTGATGGACAGAGTATCTGAATTAAGCAGAACACTCCTACCCAGTCCAAAGATCAGGGCTTGATCCATCACCGTTTTTTAGCTCACTGCACCATCCCAGATCAGAACCTGGCTATATGCAAATTAGTCTGTCCCTGGCCCAGTGCATCATGGGAACAGGGCAAACCAAACTACCAAGCCAATTCTTATACTGGGAAGGAAACAAGCTTCCGGGGACCGGTTTCTGGCATTTCAGCCGTCTTCGGCCCGGCTTGCTTGAATCCTGATGGTGCAGTGAGCAAGGGACTCACATCTGAGTATACCCTTCCACGCTTATGGTGGACAAAATTATTCAGAAAAGGGGGTGGTGATGGACAGAGTATCTGAATTAGGCAGAGCACTCCTACCCAGTCCAAAGATCAGGGCTTGATCCATCACCGTTTTTTTGCTCACTGCACCATCCCAGCTCAGAACCTGGCTATATGCAAATTAGTCTGTCCCTGGCCCAGTGCATCATGGGAACAGGGCAAACCAAACTACCAAGCCAATTCTTATACTGGGAAGGAAACGAGCTTTCCGGGGACCGGTTTCTGGTATTTCAGCCGTCTTCGGCCCGGCTTGCTTGAATCCTGATGGTGCAGTGAGCAAGGGACTCACATCTGAATATACTCTTCCACACTTATGGTGGACAAAATGATTCAGAAAAGGGGGTGGTGATGGACAGAGTATCTGAATTAAGCAGAACACTACTACCCAGTCCAAAGATCAGGGCTTGATCCATCACCGTTTTTTAGCTCACTGCACCATCCCAGCTCAGAACCTGGCTATATGCAAATTAGTCTGTCCCTGGCCCAGTGCATCATGGGAATAGGGCAAACCAAACTACCAAGCCAATTCTTATACTGGGAAGGAAACAAGCTTCCGGGGACCGGTTTCTGGCGTTTCAGCCGTCTTCGGCCCGGCTTGCTTGTATCCTGATGGTGCAGTGAGCAAGGGACTCACATCTGAATATACTCTTCCACACTTATGGTGGACAAAATGATTCAGAAAAGGGGGTGGTGATGGACAGAGTATCTGAATTAAGCAGAACACTACTACCCAGTCCAAAGATCAGGGCTTGATCCATCACCGTTTTTTAGCTCACTGCACCATCCCAGCTCAGAACCTGGCTATATGCAAATTAGTCTGTCCCTGGCCCAGTGCATCATGGGAATAGGGCAAACCAAACTACCAAGCCAATTCTTATACTGGGAAGGAAACAAGCTTCCGGGGATCGGTTTCTGGCATTTCAGCCGTCTTCGGCCCGGCTTGCTTGAATCCTGATGGTGCAGTGAGCAAGGGACTCACAACTGAGTATACCCTTCCACGCTTATGGTGGACAAAATGATTCAGAAAAGGGGGTGGTGATGGACAGAGTATCTGAAATAAGCAGAACACTCCTACCCAGTCCAAAGATCAGGGCTTGATCCATCACCGTTTTTTAGCTCACTGCACCATCCCAGCTCAGAACCTGGCTATATGCAAATTAGTCTGTCCCTGGCCCAGTGCATCATGGGAACAGGGCAAACCAAACTACCAAGCCAATTCTTATACTGGGAAGGAAACAAGCTTCCGGGGACCGGTTTCTGGCATTTCAGCCGTCTTCGGCCCGGCTTGCTTGAATCCTGATGGTGCAGTGAGCAAGGGACTCACATCTGAGTATACCCTTCCACACTTATGGTGGACAAAATGATTCAGAAAAGGGGGTGGTGATGGACAGAGTATCTGAATTAAGCAGAACATTCCTACCCAGTCCAAAGATCAGGGCTTGATCAATCACCGTTTTTTAGCTCACTGCACCATCCCAGCTCAGAACCTGGCTATATGCAAATTAGTCTGTCTCTGGCCCAGTGCATCATGGGAACAGGGCAAACCAAACTACCAAGCCAATTCTTATACTGGGAAGGAAACAAGCTTCCGGGGATCGGTTTCTGGCATTTCAGCCATCTTCGGCCCGGCTTGCTTGAATCCTGATGGTGCAGTGAGCAAGGGACTCACATCTGAGTATACCCTTCCACGCTTATGGTGGACAAAATGATTCAGAAAAGGGGGTGGTGATGGACAGAGTATCTGAAATAAGCAGAACACTCCTACCCAGTCCAAAGATCAGGGCTTGATCCATCACCGTTTTTTAGCTCACTGCACCATCCCAGCTCAGAACCTGGCTATATGCAAATTAGTCTGTCCCTGGCCCAGTGCATCATGGGAACAGGGCAAACCAAACTACCAAGCCAATTCTTATACTGGGAAGGAAACAAGCTTCCGGGGATCGGTTTCTGGCATTTCAGCCATCTTCGGCCCGGCTTGCTTGAATCCTGATGGTGCAGTGGGCAAGGGACTCACATCTGAGTATACCCTTCCACGCTTATGGTGGACAAAATGATTCAGAAAAGGGGGTGGTGATGGACAGAGTATCTGAATTAAGCAGATCACTCCTACCCAGTCCAAAGATCAGGGCTTGATCCATCACCGTTTTTTAGCTCACTGCACCATCCCAGCTCAGAACCTGGCTATATGCAAATTAGTCTGTCCCTGGCCCAGTGCATCATGGGAACAGGGCAAACCAAACTACCAAGCCAATTCTTATACTGAGGCATCTGGCGGTCCAACCACATACACCCCCGCATCTAAGTTACTCCAATCACATCCTAGGCCCATTCTTATGTCCTACTTGCAACAAATGTACCGGGAAACATTCAACAAATAACCCACCATTAATTCAAGCAGCGTTAATAAACGCCAGATCCCTCCCCAAACACAAAATAGAAATCGCCGATTTGATCGACGCGCTTAAACTGGACCTCCTGTTCGTCACCGAGACATGGGGCGATGACGCCTCAGGACCCGACTTTGCAGAAGCAACTCCAATCAACTATAATGTTTGTAGACTAGACAGACCAATAAAAAGAGGTGGCGGCATTGCCATAATTTATAAAAGCCTCTTTAAACTCACGACCAAACCATATACATGCCCAGAATATGAGTCTCTCATCTTTACTCTAGGCCTATCAGCAAAATCATCAACCAGGGGAATGCTGATTTATCGCCCTCCAGGGTCAAGAGCTAAGTTTTTAGCAAATATAGGCAGTATAATTGAAGCAGTCCCCGACGCTCCTCACTTTACGCTACTAGGTGACTTCAATTTTCACCTTGAGACCTTGAATAACCACGATACTACGCAGCTTCTTGCAGACCTCTCAGCTGCAGGCCTAATGCAACTTATTGACTCCCCTACTCATCAGGCAGGTCACACATTAGACAGTATATTTACTAACAGTCCTCTTGTAAATATTACCCAAATAATTCCACTAATCTGGACAGACCACTCAGCTATTTGTTTCACAGTGCAAACAAACCCCATTAAACCGAGCTTCACTGCACCAGCTCGCTCAACATACAGAGACTGGAAAAACTTAAACCCAACCCATCTAGCAGAGATGATGCAGGATAATCATATCCCCAATGAGCATGACCCTAACAAAGCATCCTCTAACTACCTGACAAATCTAGATATAGCCTGTAACAAGCTAGCCCCACTTAAATCATCACACCGGAACAGAAAAATACCATCAGCCCCTTGGTTCACTGAGGCCCTACGCATGCAAAAACAATACTGCAGGAACCTCGAAAGACAATGGCGTTGCAACTACAGCCCTGCAGACAAATCAAACTATAAAAATGCCCTCTCCATCTACAAAAGAGCGATAACCATTGAGAAAAGCCTTTACTTTATCACTCAAATCAATCAGGCAAAGAACTCGGCAGGAGAACTATTCAGGGTAGTTACCACTCTATCCAACCCCCCTACGCCGCCATTAGAAGGCTCTCAATCATTGGCAGATGCCTTGGCCAGCTTCTTCGAGGAAAAAGTCAGCTCCATCTTCCAGACTTTCTCCCACTCTGCCCCCCTACCATCTTCGAGCCCACTCCTTATGGGCACTCAGCCAACCTTACTATCTTTCAACTCCGTGGACCAGGATCACATTCAACGTCTGGTAGCCAGCACTAAATCCGGTTCCCCCCTCGACCCATGTCCCCCTTCCATTCTCAACCGCATCCCGGAAGCAATTTCCCCTCCGTTGTCTACCATATGCAATGCTATGTTCGCAACAGGTATATATACCTCAGTCTGGAAAGAGGCGATCATAAAGCCATTGCTGAAAAAACCTACTCTAGACCCTCTCATCCCAGCAAGCTATAGACCCATCGCCTGTCTCCCATTTCCAGCAAAGATTTTTGAAAAGTCCATGAACATTCAGCTATCAAAATTCATCAACGACAACAATTTGCTCGATGACACACAGTTCGGTTTTAGGCAGGGACACGGGACAGAGACTGCACTATTGAAAGCTGCAGACGAAATCAGAGCAACCATGGACAAGGGAGGGACGGCCGTCCTGATACTCCTAGATCTCTCCGCTGCATTTGACACGGTCGATCATGTCACCCTGATCGACCGTGTCGCAGCGATGCGAATAGGAGGAACAGCTAAAGATCTGATTGCCTCATTCCTCGCCAATCGTCCACAGACTGTCAAAATGGGTAATTTCACCTCCCAGACCTTCTCACTCCCCTGCGGCGTTCCACAGGGCTCCTCGCTAAGTCCGACGCTTTTTAATATCTATGTATCGGACTTGGCGAGGGTGATAAAATCCTATGGCATTGCCCTTACCACGTACGCCGATGACACGCAACTAGTACTATCGGTGTACAATAACGGAGCAAGCGTGGCAGCCAACTTTCAGGAGGGAATGAAGGCGATAAGCTCCTGGATGTCATCAAACTGCCTCAAACTTAACTCCGATAAAACGGAGGTGATGACATTCGGGAGCTTGAGACCATCATGGTCCCCACAATGGTGGCCACCGGAGTTGGGATCCCCCCCCCCCAACCAGTGGTTAAGGTCCGCAACCTGGGAGTCACCTTTGATAATAAACTGACTTTCCACCATCACGCCAATGCCGTCGTATCTTCTGCCTTCTACACCCTCAAAAAAATCAAGGAACTCCTTCCTTACCTACCACAGTCAGCCGGAAAAACACTCATCAGCACTTTAGTGTTTTCAAGAACGGATTATTGCAACTCTCTCCTTCTAAATGCTCAGGAAGGAGTTCTCAACAAACTTCAGTCCGTGAAAAACGCGGCGGCCAGAACCTTACTTTCTATTTCCAAATTCACATCTGTCTCCCATCACATCAAAAAGCTCCATTGGCTCCCAATCCGGAGCCGAATAAAATTTAAGGCTCTCTGTATAGCCTATAAGACCCTTAATAACTCAGGGCCTAAGTTTCTAAAAGAAGCTCTTCACCCGTTGGAGCAACGCAGGACCCTTCGATCCTCCACAGCCTTCATGCTGTACGTCCCTCGGACAAAAAAAGCCACTTGGGGAGACAGGTGCTTCACTACAGCTACTGCTAAGTTGTGGAACACCCTCCCACTCCACATCAAAACCGCTCCTACTCTCCTTAAATTCTGAAAAAGCCTCAAGACATGGCTTTTCTCTTCTTCCTAACCCCCCCCCCGTCATATTGTAGGGAGTTCTGTGATCACCAGCGCCGAGACACCTGCATGGGTATTTGCGCGCTTTCAAAATAGCAAAAATAAAATAAATAAATAAATAAATAAAATACTGGGAAGGAAACAAGCTTCCGGGGACCGGTCTCTGGCATTTTAGCCGTCTTCGGCCCTGCTTGCTTGAATCCTGATGGTGCAGTGAGCAAGGGACTCACATCTGAGTATACCCTTCTACGCCTATGGTGGACAAAATGATTCAGAAAAGGGGGTGGTGATGGACAGAGTATCTGAATTAAGCAGAACACTCCTACCCAGTCCAAAGATCAGGGCTTGATCCATCACCGTTTTTTAGCTCACTGCACCATCCCAGCTCAGAACCTGGCTATATGCAAATTAGTCTGTCCCTGGCCCAGTGCATCATGGGAACAGGGCAAACCAAACTACCAAGCCAATTCTTATACTGGGAAGGAAACAAGCTTCCGGGGACCGGTTTCTGGCATTTCAGCCGTCTTCGGCCCGGCTTGCTTGAATCCTGATGGTGCAGTGAGCAAGGGACTCACATCTGAGTATACCCTTCCACGCTTATGGTGGGCAAAATGATTCAGAAAAGGGGGTGGTGATGGACAGAGTATCTGAATTAAGCAGAACACTCCTACCCAGTCCAAAGATCAGGGCTTGATCCATCACCGTTTTTTAGCTCACTGCACCATCCCAGCTCAGAACCTGGCTATATGAAAATGAGTCTGTCCCTGGCCCAGTGCATCATGGGAACAGGGCAAACCAAACTACCAAGCCAATTCTTATACTGGGAAGGAAACAAGCTTCCGGGGACCGGTTTCTGGCATTTCAGCCGTCTCCGGCCCGGCTTCCTTGAATCCTGATGGTGCAGTGAGCAAGGGACTCACATCTGAGTATACCCTTCCACGCTTATGGTGGACAAAATGATTCAGAAAAGGGGGTGGTGATGGACAGAGTATCTGAATTAAGCAGAACACTCCTACCCAGTCCAAAGATCAGGGCTTGATCCATCACCGTTTTTTAGCTCACTGCACCATCCCAGCTCAGAACCTGGCTACATGCAAATTAGTCTGTCCCTGACTGATTTGCATATAGCCAGGTTCTGAGCTGGGATGGTGCAGTGAGCTAAATAATGGTGATGGATCAAGCCCTGATCTTTGGACTGGGTAAGAGTGGTCTGCTTAGTTCATCACCACCCCCTTTTCTGAATCGTTTTTGGCCACTATAGGTGTGGCAGGGTATACTCAGACATGAGTCCCTTGCTCACTGCACCATCAGGATTCAAGCAAGCCGGGCCGACGACGGCTGAAATGCCAGAAACCAGTCGCCGGTAGCTTGTCTCCTTTCTGGTGAAGAATTGGCTTGGTAGTTTAGTCTGCCCTGTTCCCATGATGCACTGGGCCAGGGACAGACTGAATTGCATATAGCCAGGTTCTGAGCTGGGATGGTGCAGTGAGCTAAATAACGGTGATGGATCAAGCCCTTTTCTTTGGACTGGGTAAGAGTGGTCTGCTTAATTCAGACACTCTGTTCATCACCACCCCCTTTTCTGAATCGTTTTTGGCCACTATAGGTGTGGCAGGGTATACTCAGACATGAGTCCCTTGCTCACTGCACCATCAGGATTCAAGCAAGCCGGGCTGACGACGGCTGAAATGCCAGAAACCGGTCCCCGGTAGCTTGTCTCCTTTCTGGTGAAGAATTGGCTTGGTAGTTTAGTCTGCCCTGTTCCCATGATGCAGACAGACTGATTTGCATATAGCCAGGTACTGAGCTGGGATGGTGCAGTGAGCTAAATAACGGTGATGGATCAAGCCCTGATCTTTGGACTGGGTAAGAGTGGTCTGCTTAATTCAGACACTCTGTTCATCACCACCCCCTTTTCTGAATCGTTTTTGGCCACTATAGGTGTGGCAGGGTATACTCAGACATGAGTCGCTTGCTCACTGCACCATCAGGATTCAAGCAAGCCGGGCCGACAACGGCTGAAATGCCAGAAACCGGGCCCCGGTAGCTTGTCTCCTTTCTGGTGAAGAATTGGCTTGGTACTTTAGTCTGCCCTGTTCCCATGATGCACTGGGCCAGGGACAGACTGATTTGCATATAGCCAGGTTCTGAGCTGGGATGGTGCAGTGAGCTAAATAACGGTGATGGATCAAGCCCTGATTTTTGGACTGGGTAAGAGTGGTCTGCTTAATTCAGACACTCTGTTCATCACCACCCCCTTTTCTGAATTGCAAAAAAATGGAGGGCTGCCATCACTTTGTATGTTGGTGTGAATGCTGTTGGGTAGTGGCAACGAGGCTGCAAGTGGGGCTCCAACAGATCACAAAGGGTCTTCATTGTTGGTCTACAGAGGCGAAATTTGCGAATGATTGCATCATCCTCCATGTCCTCCAGCAGTGTCAGGTGATGTATGAGATTACGCCTCCTCCTAGTTGAGATGTAAATGGACACATGTCAAGGACAACCATCATGAGATGCCCACAGCACATCCCTTTAAGGATGTCACGGAAATACAAAGACTGCCATGAGCAATGCGTGGCACACCCGGTTCCATGGGTGGGCATTTGAGACACACAGAGGGCACACCTCTCCATTTACCATACACAAGTGCCACAAACAACACAGAGGTCAATGTGAATGCACACATACTGAGCCCCACATTTTACATGTGCACGCTTTGTAGCGTAACATCCACCAATGTGTGTAAATAGAACGTGACTGTCTCATACCCATCTGCTGTACCTGTCACACCTCAATGCATCATGTAAGCTTGGCACACATCAATCACACAATGACCACAGTAGGCAGCAAATTGTCAGATATAAAAGCACAAGTAAGGAACAACACCATACGTTGAGACAAACCTTGCCAAGGTCAGCACTGACCCACAACACATTGATTGATTACACATTGTTGAGTCCAACTTAACACTGTCAAGCATCATCAACCATCAAATGCATAAGTGACATGGCAGGGAACACAGACCAATGTATGTCAGACATGCCCAACCATGGCACGCACGTGCATACACATGTGGATCATATCGAATAATGGCATTGTGTCCACAATGATGTCCCCTTAACCATGGTGCTGCTGTGTATTGATGCAGTGTTCACGATGGACATTGCCATTGCATGTGCCCCAAATCGCGGTAGCTACCGCCTGGCCACAGCGGTGTGACAGCAGCACCACCCCCTTCACAAGTGTGGCAACCATTGGCATGGAGACATGGGTAGATGGTGGTGGATATGCCAAATCGTGGTACCTACCACCTGGCCACTGCAGTGTGACACCAAAACCACCCCCTTCACAAGTACAGTAGCAATTGGCATGGAGACATGGGTAGATGGCGGTGGACCCTCTCCTGCTGCTGCTGCAAAAGACTGCTTCCTGGGACCCTCTCCGGCTGCTGCCTCAAAAGATTGCTGCCTGGGACCCTCACCTGCTGCTGCCTCAAGTGACTGCTGCCGGGGACCCCTCACCACTTACTTCCACCACAGGTGTTTCATGTCAACAGGGATGGCAAGGACAGAAAATATCTGTGCCAGTCCATTCACAAGCGAGGAGCTGGAGGTCCTTGTGGATGAGGTGCTGGCACAGTACCCAAGGCTGTATGGTGGCCCCAATGTAGTGGTAAGACATCGTAGAGGGAGATGTATGGCAGGGGGGCAAGACATGTGGTTGTGCTGCTGCAGTAAATGCCTGAGGGTGTGGGGTTGTGTCATACACTGACAAGCAGGCTGTCTCCAGGGTGAGGGAGTGTGTGTGTCCCAATGTCATGGTTTTACCTGCCTGCAGTTGTATGTCTGAGTGGAGTGTGTTACATTATCAGCCATACAGGGACACAGGATGTTGGACATGCAGGTGCCAGGACAGTACTTGCTTGGTTGATTATCTCTGTGCGCCCCTGTTGTCCGACTCAAAGTAAACCTAGAGACTATGCCCGGTGCACGCCCACCAAGACAAGATCACATCACTACATTTACTGGGGCCTTCCTCTTGTTCATTCACACCGAAATGAAGATATGTACCATCTCAGGCCTGTATAATTGCACACGACCACATTTGTGTAGATGGCTATTTTGTTGGTGAGTCCATGTTCCCTGAGGACACACAATTTACAAACACATATGTTCACAGGATATGCACATTGAATGCTGCCCAGTCATGCACACAGTGATTCTACACACAGACACAGGTAGATATATCATGTATGTAGTGGGCAGGCATGCATGGGACTGTTGATGTCTGCAAGCCACTGCGGGGGTTCAGTGCAGTCATCCTGCATGTGTGTGAGATTATCAGGGACACTGTACGCACTCATGAATGCATGCAGTCACATCTGTTTGGCCCATGCAGGGTGCCCTTGTGAGGTGTACCCCAGTTTGGGATGGATGGAGATTACAATTGGTCATGAGTCTGTGTCTTGCTACTGTACTGATAGATGTTGGTACATAACACTTTGTCACTGATCATTTCCCCTTCTTTTCTCCCATGACTGCAGCTCAAGGTACACCAGCGTAAGGCTGTGTGGAGTGCCATTACAGCAAAGGTGCGAGGACTGGGGGTATCCAACCGACGACGCACCCACTGCCACAAGAGGTGGGACAACATAAGCAGGATGGCAAAGAACGTGGCAGAGATGACATTTGGGCTGCTACCACGCACTGGGCGTTTAGCATGGCACAACATGACACCACTGATGGGCTGCATATTGGCAGTGACTCATCCTGAGCTGGATGCATGTCTGAAGGAACATCGTCAGCAAGGCAGGGGTGAGTATTTTGGGAGGGTGACTTTGGGTGGGAGTGGATACATGTGTACAGGGCCTGTGGCAGTGGTGGGCCATGTGATGTTCGTGGGGTGGTGCTGCGCTGTGTCATGTGAGTGGCTGCTGGAATGGGTGCCAGTGTCATGCTTTTTTCCAAAGTGGCCTTACAAAGGTGATCCTCCCTGCTGTGCTTTCCCTAAGCCAGATGTGTTAGGATCTACATGGTCATTCAGCATTAGGATATTGTGGTGAATCTTTTAGGGGTGAACAGCAGTGTCTACTATCTGAGTGTGACTTCATATTTGCCTACTTTGCATGCACCATGATCGGTGAGGCCCTCACATCTGACAACAAGGTGCCCCAGAGTGACACATGGTGCTTGGTATGGCCTACTTGCCATTGTGGACTGTCATGTTCTAATGGGGGAATGTGCTGTCCCCTCCTGTTCCCTCAGGGTCTGTCAGTGGTCATAAGTGTTGTCCCCACATCATGTCCCTAGGTGTGGGCACAGAAAGTTGTGTGTCTGTTACACTTCATGCACAGAAGGGTGTTTTGCTCTGTGGCCTCAACATGGCTCCGTAATGGCAGAGATTCAGGTTTTCAGGCACTGTTGTGGTCTATGTCGTGTGTTGCTGCAATGTGATTGCAGGGTGTGGTTGATTTGGGTATCTCCTGTGCTTCATTGATTGGATTGCTTTGTCCTGCTGATGACACTAACACAACCCTGCATCTCTCTCATGCAGAATTGCCAGTGGACATGAAGGAACAGGAGCCAGAAACCAGTTGTGGCGAGAGTAGCACTACAGCGGCACCGGAGGCCAGTGACACAGAGCTCCCCAGCGCATCTGAGAGGGACCAAATTATGCAGGAGGAGCACGTGCCTGAGACACAGAGACACTGAGTACTACATCATCTGATGCCAGCAGTGATGCATCCATATTTGCAGGCACAGGGAATGGGGACATCATCGTCGACCACACAGCGGCCAGTGGCCCGCCCTCCCATTGCCTTCCTCTGGTGCTGCCCGTGTCCGTGTCAGTAAGAGGGGACGTGTTACATTCACACCTGGCACGGCTGAGCCTGAACCTGTCCCCCTGCTGCCCTCAGTGCTGAGTCAGTAGAGCTCCTGCGCCAGCTTTGTGTGGGCCAGACAGCCCTGCTCAATGCCTTGAGTGACCATGATAAAAAATTAGGCCAGGTGGTTGCCTACATGGAGGGCATACACTCTGACATGGGTGGGCTACTCCACACAGTCCAGGCTTTGTCATCCGCAGTGACGTCTGCCCTTCAACAAGCACATACTCCCATTCCTGCTCAGGTGCCATTGTCCACCCCCCCGTCAGTGGCCACATCGGATAATAGTGACCATGGTTCCCATGAGTCACAGTCACGATATAGGACAAAAAGCACCAGCAGACACAACCCAAGCGTGCCCGCCCGAAGACACCATCCCCAGAGAAGAGCAGAGCCACCCCAGATTGCAAAGACAAGAGCCCGTCAGGGAAGAGCAAGGCCAAAAAAGCAATGAGGCAGACATCAGGCACCCATGCCTCAGAGAAATCACCAGAGAAGGACTCTACTGTCCCTAAAAGTTCATGCAGAGCTAGGCGTGCAGTGTCTATGCCTACTGAGGAGGTGTTGTATGGCAAGGGTACACCTAGGAAGGGCACAGGGCCACATTACCCCGCCACATCAACTCTGCTTCCAAGCCCAGAGAAGCAGGTAGAGGAGGGCATTGTAGGGGCTACCCCTGGCCAACAGGTAAAGGAGGGCACTGTAGGGGCTTCCCCTGTCCAAGAGGCAAAGGAGTGCACTGTAGTGGGTACACCTGGCAAACAGTGGAAGGTGGTCTAGAGGTGTAGCCCGACAAAGCGTTCCACTCGATCCAGCACATCACCAGAGGGAGTGCCAGTGTCTGCACCTGATGCGGAACAGTTGGTTTGTGTGCCTGTTGTGTCATCACAAGTTCCCATTAACCCCAAGACAGGGAAGCCATTTCGAATTTCCAAAAAGTGGAAGGGCACCCCTCAAACCTCTCCCACACACACTGTGTCACAGGCCAGCATGACTCCACCTCCACGTGCCACTACACCACCTGGTCCAAACAGCCCTCCAGCTTGCCAAGCCACTGACAGCCCTATGTCACCTGGGCCCCTTGATCCCAAGTCAAGTGGGCCTGCTGTCCCCCGCCCCCAGCCAGCTCCCAGTCCACCTGACAGACAAATGTGAGTGTCAGTCCCCCTCATATACCTGTCTCTCATACAGGTGTGCTAGTCCTGACCATTGTTTGCCACCTGGTTGTGTTGCTGGTCATGGAAGGGTACAGTCATACACACTCACTGTGCAGCTTCTCTTGTCCTGACTCTGTACTTCTCCCTGGCCAATGGTCTTGTTGTTCATTGCTGCTCTCCGCTAGCCTGTGCAGCCTCTCATGTCCTGATTCTGCACTTCTCCCTGACCACTGGCCTTGTCGTTCACTGCTGTTCTGCCCTTGACTGTGCAGCCTCTCATGCCCTGACTCTGCACTTCTCCCTGGCCACTGGCCTTGTCGTTCACTGCTGTTCTGCCCTTGCCTGTGCAGCCTCTCATGCCCTGACTCTGCACTTCCCCCTGGCCACTGGCCTTGTCGTTCACTGCTGTTCTGCCCTTGCCTGTGCAGCTTCTCAGGTCCTGACTCTGCATTTTGCCATGCCCGCTGGCCTTACTGTTCTGCCCTTGGCTGTGCAGCTTCTCATGTCCTGACTCTGCACGTCTCCCCCTGGTCACTGGCCTTGTTGTTCACTGCTGCTCTCCCCTGGCCTGTGCAGCCTCTCATGTTCTTGATGTGCAACCTGAACTGGACACTGGCCCTGTTGCTCTGCTGTGTTGGACTCTCCCCTGTGCAGCCTCTCATGTACTTGATGTGCACCCTGAACTGGACACTGGCCCTGTTGCTCCGCTGTGTTGGACTCTCCCATGTGTAGCATCTCATGTACTTGATGTGCACTCTGAATTGGACACTGGCCCAGTTGCTTTGCTGTTTTGGGCTCTCCCCTGTGCCATGGAGAATGGTCTTGTTGCTCTGCTGTGTTGGGCTCTCCCATGTGCAGCCTCCCATGTACTTGATGTGCACCCTGAACTGTACACTGGCCCATTTGCTCTGATGTGTTTGGCTCTCTCCTGTGCCATGGACACTTGCCCTGTTGCTCTGCTGTGTTGGACTCTCCCCTGTGCAGCCTCTCATGTACTTGATGCGTACCCTAAACTGGACACTGGCCCTCTTGCTCTAGTGTGTTGGACTCTCCCCTGTGCAGCCTCTCATGTACTTGATGTGTACCCTAAACTGGACACTGGCCCTCTTGCTCTACTGTGTTGGACTCTCCCATGTGCAGCCTCTCGTGTACTTGATGCGCACCCTGAACTGGACACTGACCCTGTTTCTCTGCTGTGTTGGACTCTCCCCTGTGCAGCCTCTCATGTACTTGATGTGTACCCTGAAATGGACACTGGCCCTGTTGCTCTGCTGTGTTGGGCTCTCCCCGGTGTCATGGAAACTGGCCCTGTTGCTCTGCTGTGTTGGGCTCTCCCCTGTGCCATGGACACTGGCCCTGTTGCGCTGCTGTGTTGGGCTCTCCCCTGTGCAGCCTCTCATGTACTTAATGTGCACCCTGAACTGGACACTGGCCCTGTTGCTCTACTGTGTTGGGCTCTCCCCTGTGCCATGGACACTGGCCCTGTTACTCTGCTATGTTGGGCTCTCCCCTGTGCAGCCACTCATGTACTTGATGTGCACACTGAACTGGACACTGGCCCTGTTGCTCTGCTGTGTTGGGCTCTCCCCTGTGCCATGGACACTGGCCCTGTTGCTCTGCTGTGTTGGACTCTCCCCTGTGCAGCCTCTCATGTACTTCATTGCACCCTGAACTGGACACTGGCCCTGTTGCTCTGCTGTGTTGAACTTTCCCCTGTGCAGCCTCTCATGTACTTGATGTGCACCCTGAATTGGACTCTGACCCTGTTGCGCTGCTGTGTTGGAGTATCCCCTGTGCAGCCTCTCGTGTACTTGATGTTCACCCTGAACTGGATGCTGGCCCTGTTGCTCTGCTGTGTTGGACTCTCCCATGTGCAGCCTCTCGTGTACTTGATGTGCACCCTGAACTGGACACTGACCCTGTTTCTCTGCTGTGTTGGACTCTCCCCTGTGCAGCCTCTCATGTACTTGATGTGTACCCTGAAATGGACACTGGCCCTGTTGCTCTGCTGTGTTGGGCTCTCCCCGGTGCCATGGAAACTGGCCCTGTTGCTCTGCTGTGTTGGGCTCTCCCCTGTGCCATGGACACTGGCCCTGTTGCTCTGCTGTGTTGGGCTCTCCCCTGTGCGGCCTCTCATGTACTTAATGTGCACCCTGAACTGGACACTGGCCCTGTTGCTCTACTGTGTTGGGCTCTCCCCTGTGCCATGGACACTGGCCCTGTTGCTCTGCTATGTTGGGCTCTCCCCTGTGCAGCCACTCATGTACTTGATGTGCACACTGAACTGGACACTGGCCCTGTTGCTCTGCTGTGTTGGGCTCTCCCCTGTGCCATGGACACTGGCCCTGTTGCTCTGCTGTGTTGGACTCTCCCCTGTGCAGCCTCTCATGTACTTCATTGCACCCTGAACTGGACACTGGCCCTGTTGCTCTGCTGTGTTGAACTTTCCCCTGTGCAGCCTCTCATGTACTTGATGTGCACCCTGAATTGGACTCTGACCCTGTTGCGCTGCTGTGTTGGAGTATCCCCTGTGCTGCCTCTCGTGTACTTGATGTTCACCCTGAACTGGACGCTGGCCCTGTTGCTCTGCTGTGTTGGACTCTCTCCTGTGTAGCCTCTCATGTACTTGATGTGCACCCTGAAGTGGACTCTGGCCCTGTTGATCTGCTGTGTTGGACTCTCCCCTGTGCAGTCTCTCATGTACTTGATGTGCACTCTGAACTGGACACTGGCCCTGTTGCTCTGCTGTGTTGGGCTCTCCCCTGTGCCATGGACACTGGCCCTGTTGCTTTGCTGTGTTGGGCTCACCCCTGTACCATGGACGCTGGCCTTCCTGTTTGTAGTTAGCCTGTGCAGATTATCTTGCATATGATCCACATTTAGTCCTTTGCTCTTGTCTACTGTTGTTCTACTGTCACTTCTGTGCAATATGTGAATAAAGACAGTTACTCCTGTGGTGTGTTTTGTCAGTGTCCGTGCTGATTAATGTTCTTTTGGTGTGTGCATTTGGTTGCCTGTGCACCAATCTCTGCGTGTCACTTCAACATTGCCAAGCTCCTTGCCCGCATCACATTTTTAGACAGGGGTGACAGTGTCTTCAGTACATTCAGACACTGATACTGGTGTTATCTGTGATGGCTCTTTTGCCTGTCATGCAGTCCTTGTTTTAGTGAGTTGCTATTGTTGGCTACATTGTTGCCATGTCAGGTGGGGGACACTGCCAGCACATGGTGTGATGATGTGCACAGGTTTGCATGCATGCTGGGCAATGTCATGATGTATGTTTGTTATTCCTTTATGTGTGCCCAGCTGTGTATGTGTATGGTCATCCTGTGTTGGCCCTTAGTCCTGGTCCAATGGCCTACATGAGATGTGTGCTCTTGGGTAGTCAAGAGGTGTGCAGTGTGAAGGGTGTGACTTTGTAGTGGGTGTGGATGTGTGCTTGCCCCTGGATTGTGATAGACACACATGTTTCACCCAGGAGTCGTGTGCCTGTTGTTTGGATTATCCCGCCCTGTGGATATGATTGTATGCACATGCATGAGTTGTCTGTTGTGCACTGTGTAGAATGTTGGTGTGTTCATGCTGTGATGTCAGACTCCTTGTTGTTTTGCTCACTTATGAGTGTGCAAAGTGTGTGACTTGCGCATCAGTGTTGTGTTTGTTTGATCTTCAATGTGTCGTGAGTGTGTTTGTGTAGACTATGTAGCCCTGCTGCTCCACTCTGCCATTGTGTTTGTGTTTCTCATGCATTGCTGGCACATGGTACCTTTTATCCTCCTGTATGGCATAGGGTGTGATGTGTAATACCATCCCCTATGTGTGCCACTTATGCCCACGCATTGTGGGTCTGCACTCACTCATTTTGTGTATGGTACACCCCTTACATGTCTACTACTGACATGCAGGTCAGTTCACTTTGATGTCAGCTGTCCCCTTGGTTTACCAGTGTGTGTGTGCCTCCCCATCACTTCATTTGTGAGACTGTGCTTTGTGGTGCAGTTCTTGGGCCAAGAGTGATGTTACACTCTGGACATTACACCAATGGTTTATGTGTGATATTCTTGTACTATTAGTCAGTGAGGATTGCTCATGTGCACTTCAGCTGTATGTGCTGCCCAGTGCTCTGTTCGGGATGGCTGTGCTTTTGTTTCCTTTAGTGGTGCATCTGTTGTTGTTGTGTTGGATGTATGTGTGTTGGGTGTGTTATAGCTTCACTTCCTGGGTGTGCTGTTAGGTTTGTGCTGTGCTGATTGGTGTTGTGTGTGTTGAGGTTGTGTCAGTCTGAGGTTCTGAAAATTACGAATTCGTTCGTACTCAGCCTCCATTTTGTGATCGCTGCCATTTTATGTTGCCCTCACTCAGGCAGCTTGGCGAACGCAATGTTTTTGTTGTTTCCGCCTTTGCGTGTCAGGTGGCTTCTCTGCTTATGTTTACTAGCGAGTGTTAGGGTCTGGCCGAGTACACTAATTCCTGTCTGAGCTGATTAATCCCCGTCCGGACTACATGTTGGTTCACACCATTGTTTCCTTTAGGTTATCTTATCTACTGTCCTTCGCTACATGTCTCCTGCATTCTCCTGTTTCACGACTGTCCTTCTACGACACACAGCTGTGTTTTCTCTGTTTGTAAATCGAATAATGTGGATTCATTTGTAATTTGCTTAAGGGGTCGAGTGACAAACGGGACCGGGAATTTGAGTTGCCTTAGTCTTAAAACATTGTTTCTAACGTTTGCCTATAGCTCATGCTCTTGTGTGATTGACTTTTTGCATTGTGTCATAACATATATAAACCTGTGTGCCACAGAGTTAAGTGGCAGTCTCTTTTGAACCTCGTTGCACTTACGACTTCTAAGACCACTGTACTAGCTGCAGCTAATAAATACCATCTTCTACGCCAGATGAAGAGTCTTGTGTCTCTGTATTTGATAAGGCAGGTGAACTCCGGGGATTTAGGCGTACCCTGCGCTGCCGGGCCTTAAGGCTGAGGTTCTCCAACTGGCGCCCCGGTGGGGCGACTTCAGTGGTAGCGGTTGAGCCTGAGGCTCGTGACGAGCCCCGCAAGAAAACTCCGGAGGAAGCGCACCACCTGATCGACCCCTGTATGTCGGAAGTGGACCAAAGGTCTTTGACAGCATGGCTACTCCTCTCCGACGGCTGCTGACGACTGCTGCCCTGACTGTCGCCCTGCCTTGGTCCCTCCTGATGATGCTCGGTAAAGCGAGATGATAGACGGACCTTCGCTGATGTAGAACGATCCTTAGTTAAGTATTTGGTGGGTCACTCCCACAGACCTTTGTTTTGTTTTGTTTTTGGTACATTCAGATATTGCAATAGCTGAAGCCAAGGGGTGAGTACGATTGTACTGTTTCACTGATCTATACCCCTTGTTGTTTGTGATCAGTCTAGAGATGTGACGATGCCTGGGCTGAGTAAGTTTAAGAGATTTTGTTGTTTAGGTAGTACGAGGGATTCCCAGTTAGAGGAATCGTGCCCGATCCCTCCAGTTGGAACTCCCACTTATGAGCTCTATTCGAAACATGGTATTAGTCCCATTACCTATAACGAGACATGGGTCCGATATACGAAAAATAGTGGAGTTTTAAGATGGCCCCAGAATGGTAGTTTTAATCCCACTACATTAGACAATTTAGAAACAATTTTGTTTACAAGAAAAGCCCGGCCGGCTATGTTCGACTCCTTTCGCCTTTGGCGTAAAGAAGCCAAACAGAAAGAAATTAAACAAGTGAAAAAGGATAAGAAAGCACAAGACATGTCGATTTTACAGGCTGCCCAACAGTTTAAAAATAATGAAGTAGATGGTGCAAAAGAGGTATCAGAGAGGCAACATCGTATGGCGATAGATAGATGCTATCCGATGATGCCTACTTCCTCTTCGGATCAAAATAAGGAATTAGAAGAAGATGTCCTAATGACTTGTTTATTGAATTCCCCTCCGCCCTATGTCCAAAATGCTACCGCACCTCCGTTACCCCCTCCTGTTGCTCAGCAAGTGGTTGCTCAGTTGCCAATTGTTCAGCAACAGGCTCAGTCTATTAATACTTCTTTGCCTGCTTCTGCTCCATCCTCACAGTCTGTAATTCAGCCTCCGTCTTCTCCTGCTCCTACTCTTCAGCCTGCTATGTTTCAGTCTCCGCTGCCTTCTACATCTGTCATGCCTCCTATTCTTTTCAAGGATTCTCCTACTTCACAGATGAGGATAGCGGATGCTGTTTCAAGTTTCTTTTCTCCTCTCCTTGGGTCTTTTAATCTGTCTCTAGCTTTCTCTAGATGACAATCTCGTTGTCAGCTTCCTCTTACGGATGAGAAAGTAGTTTTGGGCTCTCTCGCTCGTAGATGGATTGAGCAGGGATTAGAAAATAGTACGGCAGATATTATGAGTAACTTCTATCAATGGCCAGAACCTACGCAGAGATATGTTTTTAACGTTATGTGTCAAACCCTTATTAAGGTTGGGAAGATATGGAGTCAGATACAGTTCCCTCGGAATTGCTGAAGTTGCAGGCTGACTTTAATAAAGGCATTATTGTAGGACACCGGGTTGAAGAGGCAGTGAATAACCTCATTGCGTTTCGCACAATGTTTTTGTCCTTCTCTGTTTCCGAGACTAATCCCACCAATAAACAAGGTAATAAGAATTATCCGATGCGTGACGTTCCTCCCGTATGGAGAGAAGCGGTGGTTGGCCCACCTCCTGTCCCCGCTCATTTCCAGAGTATATGGGTCCATGAACCCTGGAAGAGGTCTGAAGTGTTGGCGCTTAAGAACACTCTTCCGGACCCCCGTAAAAATCCTGCTGGATATTACAAAGAATTGTCCCAAACAGTGGACGCTTGCATTATGAATTTAGCTGACATTGATATGCTATTTGGAAATGTGGTTCCGCAAGGTATATGGAAAATCACTTGGCTGAATTAGGTGGCGATTGGGCTGCTATTAGAGCCGCGGATGCGAATCAGGTGGGCGGTGCGAAACCTGAGGATTTGATTACGGCTCTACCAGGTAGAATAATTGAATTGATGAAGACTATGATGCCTGCGGTGCGAGTAAATTGAGATAAGCTGGCCGCATGCAAGCAAAAGAAAGATGAAAGTGTCTCGGAATTCTTCACTCGTTTTGAAGAGGCGTTTATAGACCACAGTGGTCAGTATTTGAGTGTAGAGGGTGGTCAGCGGTTATTTGTGGACAAGTTTGTATACAATTTGCTTGCCGAGTTATCGAATAAATTAAAGAGTTCTGAAAGTGCATGGGCTGTCTCTTCTCCTGCTAAAATATTGGCTACTGCACAGTATTATGAGAACAGAGATAAGGAAGAAAAGGAGAAACAAGAGAAGAAAAATAGAGATTTGAAAACAAAGGTTTTTTTACAGCAGGCATATCTGCCTCGCTCAAATCAGCATCAGCAATCTTCCCAGTTTCAGCAGCCTCCACAGTTTCAGAGATTGTTGCAAAAGCCCGAGTATTATGCGCCGCAACCTTCGTTAGGTCCTAATCAATGTGCATATTGTAGGGAAGAAGGGCATTTAAAGAATAGTTGTCCGGTTCTATTACAGCGTAATAATGGGATATCTGCTCCTCGAGGTCGTGGTAATTTTCAGGCAGGTTCTAGAGGGAGAGGACGGGGTGCGTCCTCCCAGGAGCAACAGTCTTTTTCTTCTTCTACTTCAAATTACTTTGATCAACAGGCAGTTCCGTCCACACAATAATACAATGATGAATATCACGTTGAGAATAGTGTTGATGATTTTCAGAATAAATAGGACAGCCATCGACAAAGTAAGGGAGTTGTGTCGATTCCGGTAGATCAAAATGGGCCATATGTCATTGCCAATACTATGGGCATTTTAGAACCATTTCTTTTGGATACTGGTGCGATGAGAAGTTCTATCATGCATTCTAAACTCCCTGGGCACCTTTGTCTGGCATTATGAATACATCTGTGTGATTTTCTGGCACCCCAGTTCGTAATCCGGTTTCTTGCCCCTTGCCTGTCTCGATTGGTCCTTATGATTTGGAAGCTTCCCTTATTCTGACAACTGGTTGTGGTGAGAACTTGCTGGGTTTGGATTTGTTAAAAAGGTTACATGCAACATTGTATTGTTCTCCTTCTGGTGTGCATCTTACATTGGGAAAGAAATTGATGTCTTCTATGTGCCTGTCCCGAGATCAGTTTCCACCTGAGTTGCTTTCTCTCCCGGAAAGTCTTTGGGCCACGGCTCCGAATGACGTGGGTCGTCTTGCGATCCCACCGTATGTTGTTACAGTTAGAGAGAATGTTAGGATGCCACATATTCCCCAATATCGCATTTCAAGTGATGGAGAAAAAGCACTATTGGCCATTGTTGATGACTTTATTCAGAAAGGTGTGGTTGAAGAAACGAGAGGCAATGTTTGCAACAGTCCTGTTCTTCCGATTCTTAAAAGAATGGATCCTTCACAGCCTCCTGTTTATCGATTTGTTATCAACCTGAGGGAGGTCAATAAAATAGTGGTGCCACAGTTCCCGGTTGTACCGGACATTACAGCTTTGTTAACAATGATTCCTGCTTCGGCAGTTTGGTTTTCTGTGATAGATCTAAAGAATGCTTTCTTTAGCATTCCTATTGCTGAAGAAAGTAGGGACATCTTTTGGTTTCTCTTTAAGTGGCCGAAGTTTCCGCTTTAAGACAGCTCCTAAAGGCTATTGTGAAAGTCCTTCTATTTACAGTAAAGCTCTTAAGTCCCAGCTTGATACTTTGTCTTTGCCTTCAGGTGCTACACTTATTCAGTATGTGGATGACTTACTGGTGGCTGCTGATATGGAAGATGTGTGTAAGAGTACGACTGTTGCATTGTTGCATCATTTGTCTGCTTTAAATCATAAGGTATCGCCCTCTAAGCTGCAATATGCCCGCCAAGAAGTGACCTATTTAGGTCATCTCTTGTCGAAGGAGGGAAGGCGATTGACCCCAGAACGTATGCATGCTATTTGAGGATTGTCGGTACCTACCACACAGAGAGAAGTGCATGCCTTTTTGGGTATCACTTCCTACTGTAGACAATGGATTCCCAATTTTTCTCTTTTGGCGAAACCATTGTTGGCACTAACGTTGAAAGATATGCCCCATCCGTTCCCTTGGACGGATGAATGTCAGAAAAGTTTTGTTGATTTACGTACTGCCCTGTGTTCTGCTCCGGTGTTGGGTACACCAGATTATAGTAAGTCCTTTACACTGTACGTTCACGAGAGAGAAGGTTGTGCATTGTCAGTTCTGACACAGCAATTCGGAGATAAGCAAAGGCCATGTGCCTATTTCTCCGCTACATTAGACCCAGTAGCTAAAGCTTTGCCCAGTTGTCTCAGAGCTACAGCAGCTGCCGCAATCTCTATTAGACAGTCTGCTGGACTAGTATTGGATAATACACTCATCGTTATGGTTCCACATGGAGTGGATACCTTGCTGAACAAAACTAAAACGCAGCATCTCACGAGTGTTCATTTGTCTGGTTACGAGCTGACACTTTTAGCGAGTAATGTACATATCAAAAGATGTAACACGTTAAATCCAGCTACGCTGTTTCCACTCCCAGATGAGAATGATGATCAAGAGAAACATGACTGATTTCTCCGAACAGAAGAAGAAACGAAGGGTAGGTAGGATTGATCTATTGGACACTCCGCTCAAGGACCCGGATGGGATCCTTTGGGTGGACGGTTCTTGTTTTAAGCTTCTGAATGGGGAAACCACTTCTGCCTATGCTGTCACTACCTTATGCACTATTGTTGAGACAGCACGTATTGGACATAATTCAGCCCAAGCAGCTGAATTAATAGCCTTGACTAGAGCGTGTGTGTTGTCAAAGGGAAAGAGAGTGAATGTGTACACGGATAGCCAGTACGCCTTTGGCGTTGCACATAGTTTTGGCAAGTTGTGGAGGGAGAGAGGATTCTTCACCTCCCATGGGACGAAGATTCAGCATGGCCATTTGGTGACTGATCTTCTCGAGTCACTTACCTTACCTACACAAATAGCGATCATAAAGTGCAGTGCACATAAGAAAGTTACAGATGATGTGGGTCGTGGAAATGCGTTTGCAGATGAGGTAGCGAAAGCAACAGCCAAAAACACCGCTAGCCGAATGTATGTGGCAGGCTCTGCAAATTAGGTTAGGGAAATTGGAATGTGTGAAGACACGGTTGAGAGTGTGAAAACGATACAGGGAGAGGCTACTAAAAGGGAATTGAGTACGTGGAAGGAAAGTACGGGAATGTTAGATCAGATGGGCTGTTGGACAGAGTTGTCGGAACATCAGCGATGGTTGTTACCGGACGCTTATGTGTTACCGGTTGTAACTATGGCTCATGGTCCAGCTCATATTAGTGCAAAGGGCATATCTAAGCTTTTGGCCCCGGTATGGCAGAATGAAGGAATTACAAAATGTGCAGAACATGTGGTTAAACATTGCATTGTTTGTCTAATGCATAACCCAGGAAAGGGTTCCCCAACTCCGGCAGGTCATTTTGCTCCCCCGTCATATCCTTTTGAGGTGTTGCAGATTGATTACATTCATATGGATCGCTGCAACAACCTCAAGTATGTTCTGGTGGTGGTATGTGCCTTTTCCCATTGGATAGAGACCTACCCCTTGAAAGATAATACTGCTCTGTCGACTGCTAAAGTGCTAATTAAGGAATTCTTCCCTAGATCTGGTTTGCCGCGCATTGTCTGGAGTGACAATGGAAGTGAATTCGTTGGCCAGATTATGCAGAAAGTATGTTCTGGCCTTGGTATTAGACAGAAATTCCATGCGGCAAACCATCCACAGTCAGCAGGTTTTGTTGAGTGTTACAATGGTACACTCAAATGGAAGCTAGCCAAGATTCAAGCTAGCACCGGCCTTGCTTGGCCTGAAGCTTTGCTCCTAGCTCTTTTGTCCACCAGAACTACTGTGCACTCTCGTATGGGACTTAGCCCCTATGAGGTGGTATTTGGACGCACGGCTAATGTTTGGGGCGTCCCTCGTCCTAAAAGATATTCTGACATACCATATCCTTTGTTGATTGATTATTTGCACAATTTGACTACTACATTGAGTATTATTCGCCAACAGGTGCAAAGTGTTTTGCCGGAGGCCTCCACAGACCCAGGTCATACGATTTAACCTGGAGACTGGGTCTGTGTAAAGAACTTTCAACGGACAAAGAATCTGGAGCCTCCCTGGTCTACCCCTACGCAAGTTTTGCTCGTCACTCGCACGGCTGTAAAAGTGGTGGGAAAACGCAATTGGGTACAGGGCTTGCACTGTAAAAAAGTGCCACTGCCGTTGCCCTTTGACCAGTGGATTCGTAGTGGTGTGAAAGAATCGGACACTACAGCGATTCCTTGTTTCATTCCTTTCAGTGACGCTTAAATCTACGGGACTCAGTCTGAAAAAGCGGATGATGATATTCTTCAAACCGTTGTGACTTTGCATCGTCGGATCGACACTACAAATCCAGAAGCTCTATTCCAGGACCAGACCGTGCCGAGCAAAACATGTTACAATATGAGACCAAGAACTAATAAAGAGAACTAATTTTTTTGAACATTCTCCTATTTAAAGACAATTCTTTTTGAACTCTTTTTCCTTCTTTGGATACAATTTTTGTTTTAGATGTGCCATCTGTCTCCGTCCCAGGGTCACGGTAGGAGTCTCAGACTGTAACCTGGTTTTTGATCCTTTAGTAAGTGGCTAGTGCCTCAGGTTATACAGAAGTAAGTAGCTGAGTCATTAAGGAAGATTGCTGTGAGCGACATTTTTTTTAGACAAAGATGGATGGCGCAACAACCATAGGTAGGGAGAATAGGAAGCAGGAAATAAGGTCAAAATATTGTAAATCACTGTATAGTCGATTTGGTATAACTTTGTGTGTTTTGATGGTTTTGTGTATTTTATTAGCTTGCACAGGATGGATCGTCCATGTTTTGCAAAAGAGAAATGTTGCTAATTCTACATCTTCTCTGCCTTCTCGTCTTTTTGTCTTTTCACATAAAATGCATACTCTACCCCCTCTTGAGCAGATAAGGAGAGCCGAGTATATGAACAATACGTTCATTCAATTATTGCACCAACATCAGTTGGCTATTAATATGACTGACTGTTGGGTGTGCGGTCTTATGCCACATAATGCGCAGAAAGGAATGCCATATCTGGTTCTTCCCTTCTCATATGAAGGTTCAGCTTGGGCTTATCTGACGATGTTCTCAACCGCATACCACAACAGACTCAGAAGCCCCGTAAGAACTTCTGGGAATGGACTAGATTTCAGTCATAGCTCTCTAATAAAAGGCATAGTGATAATGGCTAAAATCGTAGAGAAGAATAAGATTCCATTAGATGAGAAAAGAGCTTACGACGAATGGAATGTTACCCACTATGTCTCTTTTCTTGGTAACAAAACTAAGAAGGGTGAGTCTTCAAGGTAATTTTTGTCTCCAAGTAAATAGCAAGAAAGCTGACATGCAGCAGAAATGTGCATACACATACTTCTTTTCGTCCTTTGATTTTCCTCCGTTGGTTCCGTCACAAGGAACATATTTTGTCTGTAATGACCGAGCTCATACTTGGCTCCCTTCCAATTTTTCTGCAACCTGTTACATAGCTTTCCTCCTTCCCCCTACCTAAACGGCTCCGTCAGACCATCACAGAGTTAGGCATAGCAGAGGTGTAATTGAAGCCAAGGATACGGCAGAACAAGAGGGAGGAGACTTTCTTAAAGGATTCCTTCCCTTTTGGGGCCCGATGATTAACAGCAAACATATTAGGCAACTGGTTCGAGTGGTTGAGACCACTATTAATGTTACTGCAGGTGCGATAGGTAACATTACAGCAAAGCTTCAGGCTGACCGTCTCATGACGTTGCAAAATCGAATTGCGCTAGACGTGATCTTAGCAGACCGAGGAGGTGTCTGTAGATTGATCGGATCTAGTTGCTGCATTTATATTCCAGACGACGCTCCGGCAGTATACCAAGCCATTTCCAAATTGCACACGGTCTCCGAGTCGATTCACCAGGACGAAGGAGATTGGTCTTTTATGGGATGGTTTTGGGATATTGTCAGCTTGGGGATGGAAGATCTTAACGTTCCTTGGAGTAATCTTAGCCGTCATATTCTCTTGTTGTGTATGTGTGCAATGTGGTCCTGCAGTTTGTGGCCTGTTGGCTACTTTATGTGTTCCACAATCTGCTACTCAGAAGACAGAGAATATTCGAATGATGGTGCAGCAACAGCTTGAAGATCTTATGAACATCAGTGTTGACTCTGACTCAGATTAGCGTGAGTTGGTTTGTCTTTGCCTGAGTAATGGCAAAAGGAGGGTCTGAGGTTCTGAAAATTACGAATTCGTTCGTACTCAGCCTCCATTTTGTGATCGCTGCCATTTTATGTTGCCCTCACTCAGGCAGCTCGGCGAACGCGATGTTTCTTTTGTTTCTGCCTTTGCGTGTCAGGTGGCTTCTCTGCTTATGTTTACTAGCGAGTGTTAGGGTCTGGCCGAGTACACTAAATCATGTCTGAGCTGATTAATCCCCGTCCGGACTACATGTTGGTTCACACCATTGTTTCCTTTAGGTTATCTTATCTACTGTCCTTCCCAACATGTCTGCTGCATTCTTCTGTTTCAAACTCTCGAACAGGACATATCCAGTCCCCTAGTGAGAGAGAAGAATCCTCATATGCCCGTTCATGAGAACTTTTTAACTTACATAAAGATATCTGCCAAATTTTAAAAGGGATCCGATTTAAAGAGGAGACCAACCTGACCATTACACAGAAGAAAGACTTACTTACTTGGAGAAGTGGCATTACTCCCTAGGTAAACCAAAAAACCTACAGTTTCAGTCCAGAGAAGGTTCACGGATGGCTGTTTTCTCCCCAGGGGTTTGGCCACAGGAATATTGGGAGACTTTTAAATATATATCTACAAGCCGGTGACCCCAAAGAGACGGCATGTTCTGATGAAGGTGTTACAACATCGAGTAGTATAACACCGAAACGCGTCAAAGCATTTGTTACCAAAATCCAAACAAGGCCAAGGGAGTAGCTGATGGTATTGTATCTTTAATACTGTATACTTTACCACCAATATCCAAGAAAGGGCCAGTGGATCTAGAAAAGTGGCAGGAGTATCTTAAGGCCACAGTGTTAGGGGTTTGTGAATAGGATTTATTTGTTTATGTATTGTACCAGTAATGATTATTCTTCTCCTGTGCTGTATAATTTTACTGACTGTGATATTGTTTTCCTTGTGTAATGAACTGTGATTTATTTTACTGTACCTGTTCAAAGAATTATCTTTGAATTTTTAACTGAATTTTGTGTAATTTTGTGTAACCAGAAGCTTTTAATTCATAAAAAATAAACAGATTGTGAACGTTCACTTTTTAGTGTGGAACTCTTTACCTAGTGTTCCCTTCCGCTGGAGAATTCTGCCCTTGTTAGAATGCTAGAATGAATGACCGTATGAATGGTTAGAACCTATATAGCAATATAGTAAGCAGTAGCTATAGTGCATACCCAGGGATTTCCCTTTGACCTCATACCATATATAAACCTGTGCGCCACGGAGTTAAGTGACAGTTTCTTTTGAACCTCGTTGCACTGACGACTTCTAAGACCACTGTACTAGCTGCAGCTAATAAATACCATCTTCTACGCCAGATGAAGAGTCCGTGTCTCTGTATTTGATAAGGCAGGTGAACTCCGGGGATTTAGGCGTACCCTGCGCCGCTGGGCCTTAAGGCTGCGGTTCTCCAAGTCATGTCTGTGTGTGACTGTTGTGCTTGTTGTGCACACACTACTTGTTGTGCATACAGTGCTGTGTATTTGGCCTTGGCACTGCCTGATGTCCTGTGGTGTTTGTTCATTTTTGATTTCATGTGCATCTGTGGTTGGTTTGATGTGGCAGTGTAGTTCTATGCTGGTGCACTTCTTGTGTGATTTGTGGTATGTTGTGTGTGTTCCTGTGGTGTTTGTATTTTGTTTTTGTGCAGGCATCTGTTCAGGCATCCCTGTGTGTGTTTTCTGTGTGTGGCTACACCCAGGGTGGGTGTTTGTTTGTGTGTGTATGTGCTGGCAAGTATTGGCAGCCTTCAGTGTGTGTG
Organism: Lissotriton vulgaris; assembly: GCF_964263255.1. NCBI lineage: Eukaryota > Metazoa > Chordata > Amphibia > Caudata > Salamandridae > Lissotriton > Lissotriton vulgaris. The sequence continues at coordinate 1,530,547,892 of NC_141687.1, read as the reverse complement.
GCACTGGTGTTGTGTGTTCCTTGTCAGCCACCCCTGCAGTGGCTGTCTTCCTGCTTCTTTGTTGTGTGGTGCAGGGGGTGGATTGTGCTTACTTCTTGTTGTGCTTGTTGCTTGTTGCTGTGCATGGGGGTGCACAAGATGGGCACCTGGCCTGTGACTTGATGGGGTGTGTTGATGTGTGGTTGGGGGTGGTGTGGTCTTTGTGCCCTGCCCATGCCCTGGAGTGGCCCTGCCTTCTGCATTGTGCCCATGTGTTGACCGCTGCATTGACGTGACTGGGATTGCTGCAAGTTTGCGGTCGATGTGTGTCCCGGCTGCAGTGGGGTGACTTGATGGCAGGTGGGTGATGTGTGGGTGCCCTTGTGGATGTGTTGTGACCCCCAGCAGGGTGTCAGTAGTGGAATTGGACCCTGTGTCAGCCTGTGTGTTGTGTGTTGTTTTTGTGTAGTTGCGTACCTGCGGTGACGTTTGCGGCGGCCCATTTGATGATAGTAGTGTAGCAGGTACAGCACCGGAAACACATGTAGAGCTGGGTCCATGGCGGTCGTGACCTGGTGCTTTAGACCTGGTCTCTGCTATCGCTCTCCGCTGTTGAGTTTTCGCCGTCTCTGGTTCGACTGTGTCTCCGCTGCGGTGCGTCTGCCTGTTTGGGCCATCCTAATTTGTGGAGCGGGGTGGACGTCATTCCGCACAGCGGTGAGTCTCCATTGGCTCCCTCCGCCACGGTGGCGGGCGCACTTTGATGGCGGTGCGCGTCGCTCCGCGGCGGAAGGGATTTGACCTATGTTTTCCTATAATAATATGGTGGACATGTTTCCCGATGCTCCCGGGCGCAAAAAGGCGTTTTTCTGCCCCGCCAGTACCACGGTGGTGCCACCGCCCGACATCCTAATGGACCCCTTAGTGATGTGCTTTAAGTTAAATAGTTTTACTTTTTTTTATTCTAAAATTACCAAGACCTACAAGACCACCAGATGTGTCTATTGTGTACTATACCATATATCTTGCAGACAGGTGTTCTGAAGCTGTCCCCTATTTCATACTTGTCTGCAGTGGAATTCTCTGGCACAAATCTAGGCCATCCATCTTCCTTTTTTTCATCTGTGTAGAAACACAGTCCATAGTGCATTTTAAGACTTACTTAAACTTACCTCAGCAGTAATACATCTAAAAACACTACACATTTTATTTTGTTGTTTTTTAGAATGTAAAATATACTAAATTCAATATTTTTGAATAGGGATCTGTAAAAGAAAAGAAAAAATAGTTAGAAAATGTAATAATACATTTTTAACAGCATAGCATAATTTAAAAATTTTACAAAGTCATTTCTTTGCCTTTTTTGCTGTTCTCAGAATATATTGAATTTCACTAGAAATAGTGATTTAAATTGTACTCATCACATAACAGCGGGCAAAAAAAACCCAATCAATTAAATCGTTTCAAAAAACAGTAATCCATCTATAGTGAAATACTAGATAATACAAATAAAACATATATAAAATGATTACTGCTAAGAAAATGTTTTAACTTAAATTTATAAACACCATAAATGATGTCAGTTAAAATTATACACCGAGACAATGTGCAACAAAAAGTCCATAATTCAAAAAAATACCTTTCCTTGATGCCAAATTGTATGTTTGCAGTCATTTTTACGTAATTTGTCCAATGGTAATTCTATTAAATCATAATAATAAATTCCTCAGAGGCTGAATTATCTTCCTAAAACTTTGGCTTTAAAAATATTAGGTAGGAATTTGGTAATTCGAAAGACAAAAGTTGTTTGAAAACCAACTCAGCATCATTACAAAGACTCCAGCCTTTCTCACTTTTTACATGGGCAGTGTAATTTCCAGATGTTGTTGAAGGACCATCATGGAAAATTATTGCTGCTGCTACAAAACTCCTTCCTGATATTGATAGTTGTGTAGCTATAAAATGTTTTATTAAAGTGTCCAATTTTCTTCCATCAGCTGTACAATGTTGCATCATTAAAATTATATATTGTCCATATCTTTGTATAAATAATGTTGATAACATTTCTGATTTGCATTGGCTACACTCCATGTTTTGATTTGCAGCTTTAACTAATTTATTGAAAGACACTGATTTACATTCCGGTAATGTCAAATATAGAAATCTTTCAGAATCTACATTAGTGCTACATGTATATATACAATTCTCACAATAATGATCCCATTTATAACAAAGGCCAAAATATTTTCTATGTCTAAACCTTCATTTTCCAATACAGTAAGCATATACATTAGAAATTCCTGAGCATCTTGTTGGATATTTTCTGTAAATTGTGTAGAACCAGAACATGCATCCAAAAGATTACGAACCTCAGAAACGGTTTGTATTTTACTTTTATCAGTTCTCAATTTTTCATAAACAGAATGCAACAAGGAACAAAATCTTTTTTCACGATTCTCCATAATTTGCTGTTGCAGACCTTCTAGAAAAAAAACAACATTGACCACCACATTAGCATAGCAGTTGACACCAGAACTATTTTCAAACTAAAAACCAACAATCTCTTCAACAGTGTCCTTTTTCTTTTTGCTTGCAATCACAACATTATCTTGTTTTTTCCCTTCCCTACACCTTCAGTACAGATATTCTCATACCTTCTTTTTTGACCAACCACACGCTTTTCAAATACAGGATATTGACCTAAATTAGGAGCATATGTTCTTCTTAACCTATTGTACTCTTTGACACAGTTAGCATCTGCAGTATCCTTTGTATCATCAAAATCAATCAAAAACAAACCAGGTAATGTTCTGACTCGCGACAAAGCAACATATGCCATTCCCTCTTTAAACACAGTATTTCCAATGTTCACCAAAGCAATGTTAACGCTTAAACCTTGAGATTTATGAATAGTGACTGTATATGCCAGAGAAACTGGAAACTGTTTTCTACAAACATATAAATCTTTAACATGCAAAAAACGAACAGAACAACGACCAATTTCGTTAACTTCTACAATCTAATCAAATTTAATCTTTAAGAATTTAATACCATCTTTATTTTGATAATTAACAAAATCGACAACTTTGCCCATTGCTCCATTAACTAAACCTTTTTCTACATCCAAATTACGACTTAAAATGATTTGACAGTTTCTACATGTATAAAGATTATTTTCTAAACCAGCAGTTTTAGATATTGATTTTTCTAAAGAATCTAATTTTGTCTTCAATTTTTTGGTCAAAATATTAGTGATTACTTAATGCTTTCTTTTATCGATGGCTTCCATTTTTATTATTTCTTCATTTTCCAGTTTCAAAAGTTGTTAGTTGAATATAGAACACTCATGCAGCGTTGGCATTAAGCAGATTACAGATTTGTTTAATGCAATTTTCATGTATATTTTCTCAGGAACTACGTTTTCATTTGGAAACAAACTGGAAAGTAATCAAGTCTGCAAAGCTAGATTGCCATGTTCAGTCAGTAGTCCAATTCTTATATCTCGGAGAATAGTTCCATAATCAACATAATTTGCCTGTCGCATATTTGTAATGAGTTCTTTGTATTCAAAATATGACCAAATGTTCACGTTTCCAACACTACCCAGAGACTTTATGGTGTCTTCATGCGCAAGTGTTTTAAATACTGGTTGTCCTTTTACAGGAGTCAGTTGCAGTAGATCTCTAAAAACTATGACATGTTTTCCTCCAAATAACAGGTCGTACTCTGTTTTAAGAATTTGCTGAATTCTTAAATGCACAAAGGCAAGCATTAAGTTTCATACCATGCTTACCTCATCAATAATGAGAAGTTTCATTTTCTTCAAGACTCTTGAATCTTCACAACAAGCTTCTCCAGATATCTTGTGGTATTCCAATTTGTTTTCATGCTGTACTAGTAGCATTAGTAAATGATATAAAGTAATTCCTTTAATGTTGTGTGCTGCCAACCCAGTTGAAGCAGTGACAACACAAGAAAAATGCGACTCAGTTCTTTTCTGTAGATAACTTGTAATTACTTTAATTAAAAAACTTTTTCCTGTTCAAGCTTCTCTACTCACGTACATTTGGATATGTTGAAATGACGTGCATGAGCACTCTTTCTTCTCATGAAGTAATCCATGATCAATCTATTGTCTCACTTGCTCATATATTTGTTTTTGATCAACATTTAGTTGTTCTTCCAAGTTTGCTAAGTTTTTTACATCTTCTTGAGTTTGATGCATTGCTGTTTCCATCTCATTTATGGCAATTGCTGCTTCATTTTCAACATTTGGTTGTCCTAGTGGATCTTGAATCAGCGGAGCAGAACTTTGACTGTCTTGAGAACTGTCTCTAGCAATCTCAGCTGCAATTGTAGCTTCTTTATCAATTTCATTGTTCAACATTTTCACATATTTTGCAATAGCACTGCATTGTATGCTATATTTACAAGCATTAAAGGAATCTTCATAGTTCTGGAAATCTCCAAGTAATTCCAGTTCTGAACGCCATGGTTTGCATAGTTGTAAAAAGGGCTAAATAGTAAAATTCCCTTTTATCAGCAGTGTCGCAACTCAGCTTTCTGTGATTAATCAAATTTCCTTTTGTTTGTTTCGCCAAACATCCTTCAGAACCAATGACTCCACATTTTCCATCATTGATGTTCTCTGTAGTATTCCGTTTAAAAGTGGTGTTTTGCAGCACTTCATAGAGACACATGTTCTCAAGATGATAACTTCTGTTTGGGTAATATGAGTCCAACATATTCGTTTTCAAAATATCTGTACTTTCTGGATCTTTTTCTGCTAAATATTCAATTTCTTGTACAGATTTCAGTACTCGATTTTGCATTGCTGCAAGACCTAGACTCTTATAAAGGATTCTTCTAGATTTGGAGTATAGACTTGCAGATGATAACCGATCTGAGCATTCATATGCTGCAATTTCTCGATGGGATAACATCTTCAAACTGAAACTGTATAATTTCTTACTTAGAGTCTTCTCATGAGAAATGTCTTCCCACATTTTTTTCAATTCCATCCTTTCTGATTTTGTAATATAGGAATTTACATATCGAGCAACAGCAATGGAATTGTCCGCAACATATTGAATATCCATGTTAGCATTCTACATAGACAAAATAACTGGGTTGTAGTCATTCATGTATTTTGACTCTTCATTTCTTCTGAAATTGTAGGTATTTTTTGGAGACTATCTTGTGATTGTATGTCGCAAAGATGACATAAAACTGTTCACTCTTCCTTTGGATATTACAGGACGTGGAAATGCAAAACGACATTTGGTGTAGAACTACTCCTTAGATTTGTACTTTCGTCAACAGTATTTTCCACATCGGTGGCTTTGGAATTGTAACACTTGTGCTCTTAAACTGTTTTCTTCTGTGCATTTGGGTACAGCACATTTTGCATATTGTTCAATAAAACATATTGTTCAATAAAATTCAAAACAGTATCATCCGCATCTATTCCAAATTTGGGAGCGTCCTTAATCCATAACAGCATATGTATATGAAGAGCACCTCTTGCTTGATACTTCTTTCTAAAAGAAATCAACAACTTCTCCAAGAATTTTTTTTATTGCAGATGAAATACATCATAGCCTCAAATCTATGATTGAAATACCTGCATAGATTAACAGGATATAAAGAGCACAATTCTCCAGGTGTCTTGTATTCAATATTTTTTATATTGGAATTTGCATCTCTAAGAAATTCTAGTAAATCATCCCAAGCGTGGGAGGGCGCTAGAGGGCGCACAGCGGAATGTCTGCCTCTTGAGACAGCTCCGCCGGCCAGGATGTAATATTGGTTAATAACAGCGGAAGGCGAGTGCCCCATAATACACCATCAGCAAATAACGGAATCTGAACATGCCAGGAAGAACGCGATGAGGCTAAAGTGAGAGGCAGATAGCCGGATGATAAGTAATAAGCCCTGGAGACCTGCGGTGCTGGGATGCAACTCGGCCCTAGATGGCGGATCGGTGAAGCGAACACTTCACAAAACACGGAGGCTGCGGCATAGCGGTAGGATTGCAGCGTGGCTACCGGCGCAATTGCGGAGACATTCAGAGGCATCCAACAGGGTCTGAATGTCCAGATTAGCAGTGTAAGGCTGATAACGTAAAAAATCCCAGACAGCGCCATCAGTAACAGAGCGAGGTGTAAGATGGCGGCGATGGGAAACAGCAGCGAGCAATACCCCCAGCTTCGGCGCGCAACGGCCAAAACGCCACAGATCCGAGCCGAATGAGAAGAGATGCACGAAGCGATAAATCGATACCATAACGCTGACAGCAAAGCAAATATTTCAGCAAGATCGATTAGAAAGCCTCCTGGTCCACAAGATGGCGGTGCCCATAGGGAGTTATTATTATTATTATTATTATTATGTTTCTTATATAGCGCCTGAATCGACCCCCGAAGGGGTATCTCCGCGCTTGCCTTGGGAACCCGTCCTGGCTTTTTCCCTGTGAGATAGCCCCTACAGGGCATCCCCAAGGTAAAAGCCAGGCATACCCTGGGCGGGGGGGCCGTTGTGGAGATTAAGCAAGCTTAATGCCCGGAGTTGCAGAGTGTGAACCCATGATTAGGTCAGGCACCGAAGCGAGAATTATCGAGTCCATGGACATTTGAGCTCAGGACCCTGCCGCGTCGGGAATTGAACCCTGGTCCCGGGTCTGACCTCTGCTTCAGGGTCTGCCTGCTCTAACCAGTGAGCCACACTTCTCCACTTAAAGTTAGAGCGTGAAGACAAAAACGAAACACAAAACTGCCGGCAGGAAGGTGATAGCTGGAATTAGCGGGAAGAGGCGATAAAAGAGACAATAAGGCTGTTGAAGGCACAAGAGAGAGCACTCAAATAACACCATATCCCAGGTATGTGCTAGAATACATTGTCTACATACTGAGGTCACCACCAAAGAGAGGTGCTAGGAGAGAAGGCGAACACACATAACACAAAGCCCAAAGCGGGGAGAGAGGTGCAGACAGCATATTGCCCCAACCAGTGAGTACAGAGTGGCAATAGCAAGGAGGCCACGACTCAACAGAAATTGGGCGGTGGGACGGCGAGACCTGACAGGGGCTGCCGCTAACCAGCTGACATTCGACAAGAGGACATAGGGCATTCATATTGGAGCAAGTGCCAGCTAATTATAACCCTTTCGTGAGCTATAAACGCCGATCTACTGAGAGGCAGTGTGTGGTGTAAAGCACATATCCTGAGCGAAAAGACGCCCGGAACCAGCGGAGTGGAAACGACGCCAGTAGACAGCGATCATAAACGGAAACGCACAATACAGCGCGCAGTAAGAGGCCGTGGAGAAGGAACTATGGGCAAACCGGAGAAAGTCCAATCCAAGCTGGCCTTTGACACCAGAAAGATGGCGAAAGGATCCAATGCTCCCTCGGACACGGGACTGGACAATGACATCGAGACGAACAATGTAATGGAGCAAACACTAAAGGCTATCGAAAAAAGCCCTCTAATAAAAGAGAGAGGGACCCCACAACCAAAGGGATGGGGTGCCAAGTAGACTATTAAGTCAATCAAAAGATCCCTTTGGGACACCTTATTCAAATGACAAAACGTTCTGCAAACAATTTGGACAAAGTGTTTGAAAGAAACAAGTTATTAGGAACTGGTTTTCACTAAAGGGCAGAACCTGACAAGCGACAGCAAACACTATAAAGAGACAAAGTGCATGGTACAAAATTATGGACTTTATTTTATTAAGTTATAGTTATTGTATAAAAAACATTGTTACTTTATCACAAATTTTTGTTATGTGCGTGCTTCCACTATACATGTGATAGTTAGATCTACATATATATATACACATTATTATGTCCTTAGTGCACTTCAATACATTTCAAAAAGGATTATGATTTGGGCACTGTATGGAAGCTTGTTTTAGCACACTATACATAAAAACATGGCTAGGAATGACATCTACGCGCGTTTCGGCTGAGGGCCTTCATCAGGGAGCCATGTGAGTATCCAAATGAACCTGGATGAAAATCGGTGCAGAGTCTCACAGGAAGGAAAGTTAGTTGGTCTGATATGCAGGGCTGTCTGTCTTAAACGTAGGTTACTTTGTTTGGGTGTTTTGTTCGTTTATTCTTTGGTCAGTTATCTTGATACCTATATATCTGATGAGAGTAGGTGGCTCTGTATAATTGGTCCTACATAGTTGAGGGGCTACGAATTCCTGATGCCAATGAAGCAGGTATGCAGGTAATCTGTAAGTTATGCTCAATTGTTGTCTAAATGGAGATCTGTGGACGATTCTTCAAGCGCTGTCAGTCTTTTGGTTGTGTCCACTAGGTGTCCAATGGGGGTCTGTGGGTTTCTTCACAGGCGGTGAAATTTTAGCGAGCGGGTGCCGTCATGGTAAAAATGCTGCGGTAAGGGTCTGATAGTCGAAATCCGTTCACCTTCCAATGTGGGGGTCTGCCGGCGTCTGCACAAGTAGAGTCTTTGGACAAAGACAAATAAACTAACAAAATACTGTAGTCATGAGGCAAAACACAAACAAAACTTTGAAAAATCCTGAACAATTTATTACACAATGCAATATTAAAAAATAGTGATTTCACAATTAAAAAGATGGGAAAGAACATTAAAATAAAGGAAACAATGAATTCCTATTAGTACAAAAGGAGGTGTAGACAGAAAATTAAATTCAGCAAAAACGTCAGAATTATTTTCTACTCGATATAAAACACAATCCTCCTTTTATTATGCGACGCGTTTCGGTGGATCATATGGTCAGTCCACCTTCATCAGGGTTATATATGATTTCTTCCCAGAAATTCTGACATTGAAAGAGATCTTTTTTTAATAAAACATTCATATTTCCAACTAATCTTCAGAATATTGCTCTATACAAAAAAAATTGTACAAAAAATCTCACAGTAACATTCTTATATTGCCTCAAGTTAAGTTCCACAGTATTATATAAACATAAATAGGACATTATTAAAAACATTATAAAAAAGAAATATACATCATAGACAATAATCCACATTTAACATGTATACAGAAGAATGGATATCTCCTATCACTAAACTAAACTTTAAATGAAATATTCAGGTATGGGCCATGAGACACCACATAGTTAGTATCTACAAGCAGTTCTTCCTTAGCAGTATATGTTATTAGGAAAAACACAGAGATTCATTTTTAACGCTGCTTATATATATACACTGTTATAGTTGATAACAGATGATATTCGATTGCTAACAAAAATAGGGAGATATAGGTAAGGGCCAGCCTCCCACGAAATACCACATCGGTTGATCATGGTAAGCAACATGAGTACATCCTGGGGAGAGAGCATCAACCAAGGGTGGCAGCAGCAGCACCATGAATGTTTATTTAACTATGGTGGAATATAAGCTCACATACCTTGAGAATTTAAAAACATATCGGCTCACGGTGGATACCTCCTATGTTAATTAAAACAACTCTTGTCCAATGAGTTAAAGAACTTCTCAGGACCTGTTATAAATAAAACAGTGATAAATGTTAAGCATCCGCTGAAGACATATTGTTGTGTCTTCAGGGTAGTTTTCTTATGTGTGACTACTTTACGGCCAGACTCCATTTTGTTTTCTGGCCTCCATCTTGTAGGCTACGTCGTGCCATGTGCTCGCCACGAGGCAAGTCCTACCTCACTGACCGTCACCCTTGGAGTTTGCCCAGCAACAAGCTATAAATAGTTCCAGCCTATCTAGCGCATGCTCAGTACGTGCAACATCTGTTTCTGATTAGAGGGGATTGGAATGTGCATTCAGGGGGCTTCAGGAAACCATTCGCTCCACCCATGTATTGATTATGTTCAAGAAATGTCCTTATATGGTCATAAATCATGTTCTTCTGCTGTAACCGCCCACTTATGAACCCCTTCTTTGTGTATAAAAGGGGACCGCGTGTCCGTGTTCTGTGTGCTACCTTGTACAATACTGAAGGGTGTTGTGTGGGTTGTAGTACCACCTTTAAAGGTTTATTTAACTTTGTCTTTGTATTTCCAGTTTCCGTGCCAAATTCTTATATAGTCTGAGGACTACTTGTGTACAGAAGAGCGAACCTTTCGCATCTGCGGGCCTGGCTGAGGCCTAAACTCATCAATTGGCGCCCGTCACGTGGGGCTCATCGGCGACTCGGATGCTCGAAGGACTGGTCGTGACGAAGGATTGGAACCTTGCCGGGGACGTGATCACTGCCAGCGGCGCCTTTAGTCCTGTCATCCCGAGGTATTCTTCCTTCCCTTCTGATCTGACCGTCTGGGTGGCGCCGGTCCTCGACTGAGACCTCTTCTGTCGGTTTGCCGTGTAGTGGCCATTTGGGCGAATTCAGAACTTGGCAGTTGGAATCTGGACGCTCTTGATTGGTAAGAATCGCTGTACGATACTTGCCCCTTGCCTTTTGAGTCTTGATTGGCAAGGCAGTTTTAGGATACGCTTGCCCCGACTAATTTGTTTGAATTTGAAATTGACTAGTCATTTGTGAATGTGTTTTTGATTGTGATATATGAGTTGCAACCCATATAGGCGGGCAATGTGGGGACATTTCTCCTGATCTTTGAATTTGAACGGCGCAACGTTTTAAGTGCCATTTTATTGTAATATTGCATATTCTGCATTATTTTGAGACATGCCCGTTTTTAGCACACTTCGTAAGTGGTGCTGCTGTTTCGGAAATGACCGGTTGGTACTCGAAGAATCACAGCCGGCTCCCCCAGAGAGAACGCCGAATAGAGATTTGTATGTGAAGTTTGGTCTTTCCCCTATAATGTACAGCACGTTGTGGAGGAAATATACCAAGAAGGATCCTGAGTTGCGATGGCCTATGTATGGATCGTTTGATTTGAGGAAGATTGAGTATGTGGAACAGTGTATGTGTAAGCAGAGAGTGCGACCAGATATGTTTGAGTGCATACGTATGTGGGTGAAAGAAGTACGAGAGCGTGAGAAGCGTGAGCAAGCACTGATTGAGAAAGAGCAGCGGAAAAGTGAGCGCGAGAAAGCGCACGAGTTGAAAAAGCGTGAAGCTTAGGAATTAGAGGAGAAGCAGGAGAAAGAACAGCGGTTGCAAATATCTGGCCAGTACCCTGTTCACCAGCCACACTATCCTGTCCTTAATAAATCGGATGATGATTTTTCGTTATTAGATCGTTCACCCCCACCCTACACTGGCCCGTCCGCCCCCATTGGAGGAGATTCAGATTCCAGACCGCCCGATCAGAAGAGGGATACACGGTCTATGTTATCGGCCGATCGTATGACTGATCTTCGTAAGATCGCTTATCGGGTCACCAAAAATACTGTGTCCCTAACTGATCTGTTAACTGAGCTTGAAACATGGGAGGATAGAGAAAGATTGTATTTTGTTAGCTTTCTTTCCGATGAAGTGGTGTCTGCCTTCCGGAAATGCTCCGATGTTTTTGAACCGAAGGATGTGGTAGCTGATGCTAAAGAATTACGTAAAGGTCTTTTTCCTTCTTCCCAGGTGCCCGATGCAGTTCAACGACTTTTTGCGTTACGGGATGAAATGTTATGACTCCGGAAAGAGGCACGGAAACGGAATGCCGGCGACGAGTCTTCGGGCCTGTCTGGCGCCGGGAAGCAGTCACCCATCTTTCATTCAGATAAGATCGACACTGTGCATGCTAAACCGATGCGGGAGGCAGCGCCGTTGTACGTTCCCCCTAAGGGAGCGGGTACTAGTTCAGATAAGGGGTCACCTGATGCGCAAGGGTATTTTATTTATAATTGGGTATATACTCGTTGGAATAGAGCAGATGTCATGGCATTAAAAGCAGCATTACCCGATCCCCGAAAGAATCCTGCATCGTTTTATGAGGAAGTTGAGGGGGCTTTGAATTCTTGAACTATGACTTTGGCTGATATTGATTTGTTTTTTGGGCTTATTCTGCCACCAGATATGTGGAGGTCGATCTGAAAAGTGGATGATCTTACGATTTTTAAAGCCAGATGGGGGGACCTTGACGACGAAGATAGGGAGAGAAAACCTGCACAGAAACCGCCCCAAGCGATTTTAGATCTTCCCGCTGCTTTAGTTACTAAATTGAAAACGCGTTCCCCCTTAAAAAGATTGATTGGACTATGTTAGCGTCCTGGAAACAGAAAACAGATGAATCCGTGTCGGATTTCTTTACACGGTTTGAAGAAACGTTTCATGACTTTAGCAGTCAGTCGCTTACAGACGACACGGGCCGCTATCTCTTTGTCGATAAATATGTTTCAAACTTATTACCAAGTATCGCAGCTCGTCTAAAATAGAGTGAAAGTTCTTGGACCACCTCGACGCCAGCATCCCTCCTGACGATGGCTCAGTATTACGAGCCTCAGGAATTAGAAGCGAAAGGGAGTGAGGATAAGAAAACTAAAGACTTAAAAACGAAAGATATGTTAGCGCAAGTCTATGGGCAGCAGCGTAGAGGAAGTGACCGGGGTGGTAGGAATTTTTCTACTCCTTCACAGGGTCGTACTGATGTAGCCCGGGATCAATGTGCGTATTGTAAAATGAAGGGACATTGGGCATGTGTCAAGGGTCGGCAAGGGGTAGAGGAAACTTTTCAGGTTCTCGATCCAACACGAATGACCGGGCTAGATTTGATTCGAATGTGCGATCCCGTGAGGAGTCCAATGTTTTTGATCGACGAAATCAGTATCGAATGTCTGACTATGCACCTCCTGAACAACATGATTCCCAGTATGCATAGGATTGCGTAGGATGGGGTAAGGAACCAGTTGAAGTGCCAGTAGATCGGAGGGGTCCTTATGTTACAGCACATGTTTTGGGCTCTACTTGTAGCACTTTGTCTAGAAAATTGGTTCCGAGGGCTCCCCTGTCTGGCTCATCGATTACGTCAATAGGGTTCGATGGAACTCCTTCTGTTAGCCCACTATCACAACCTCTTGCACTTTATGTTGATCAGTTTGATGCACCATGTCCATTCCTACTTTCTCCGAATACCCCTGACAACATCGTTGGCTTGGATATGCTCAAGTATTTTCGAGCCACGATACGGTGCTCCCCTGAAGGAGTGCATGTTTTTTTTTTTTTTAAATCCTCATATTGCGAAAATTTTATGTGTATGGAAAATTTGGTTTCTACCTCTGAAACTTTTTTGTACCGTCACTGCCCATTTCTCTCTTGTCATGGGAGTTTTCCCTTTACATGTTTAATCAGAGGAGACCCCTTGCCATTACATATTCACAAGTCTGTAATCGAAGGGAGAGGGAGCTAGCCACCTTGGCTACTCTATGAGTATCATACTCATATTCCAGACTGTGCTTTCGCTTTAATCATAGGACAGTGTGTTATAGCCTTCTTTATGGGTTTAGGTGTTTCTCCATAATTTCCCAATAATTAAACCTCTTACTGCAATTACCCCGTCTGTCTAATTTGTTAATCTTTATAGCGGAGTTCATCCATTCCCCATGTGATGGGGATGTTGTCCCAATCCACTTGATGCATATTTCTCTCCTCGCTATCACCATTAACACAAAAAGTAGGTTTGTTTCCAATACTGTTAATTTTACTTGTTCCGTTGTATTACCAATCCCATCATCATACCAAAACAGAAATAATGACATGGAATACCCATTTTCACAGTCCTAACATAAAAAAAGAGATAAGATACTTGGGCATCTTGATAAATCAAAATATAGATAAAATACCACAAAACAATCTAAACAGAGTAGCCCGAGATGTAAGAAAACTACTTAAAGTATGGTCTAGCCTGCCTTTAAGTTTTATAGGGAAGTCAAACATCATAAAAATGAATATACTTCCAAAATTTACCTTTCTGTTTAATAATATTCCATTGCAATTCAAAAAAGCCGAATTGAAAAAGTTACAGGGAAGGAGTGCATGTTATTTTGAATGACAATTATCCATCCAAGGAGAGGGTGTATTTGATTACGGTTGAAGCTGCATTGGCCTCTCTGCCTGAATCCTTGTGGGCTACGTCCGATACCGATGTAGGACAAATGATCATCCCTCCGGTACACATCAGTGTGAAGGAGGGAGCTGTATTGCCGCGCCTGCCTCAGTATCGGATTTCACAGGAGGGGGAGGAGGCGCTTATTCAAATAGTGCAGGATCTGATTAAAGCCGGAGTGGTCGAAGAAGTCCCTTACAATGTGTGTAACAGTCCTATCCTACCGATTTTGAAAAAAGATACTGACTCCAGAGTTTATCGATTTATTATCGATCTAAGGGAGGTTAATAAGATTGTGATACCTCAATACCCTGTGGTCTCAGATATTACGACACTTCTTACTTTGGTCCCACCAACTGCAACAACGTTCTCTGTTATAGACTTGAAGAACGCTTTCTTTTCGATCCCTATTCATCCTGACAGCCGATATCTTTTGGGCTTCACTTTGAATAATAGATCATATAGATTTTGTAGAATTCCTCAAGGCTATACTGAAAGTCTTAGTATATATAGCCAGGCATTGAAACGACAACTAGATTCCTTTGTTTTATCTGATGGCGTGGCGCTCATACAATATGTCGATGACATCTTGCTGGGCGCCGACACCCCAGAGCAATGTGAAACATGCACTCTGTCCTTACTTACATTCTTGGCATCCCACAATCACAAAGTATCAAAAAAGAAATTGCAATTTTGTAGACCAAAGGTAACCTACTTAGGTCACCTTTGGTCTAAGGAGGGGCGTGCGCTCACACCAGATCGCATTCAAGCCATTTTAGATAGACCAGTCCCCTCCACGCAGAAAGAAGTTCGAGCCTTTTTGGGTCTTACCTCCTTTTGTAGGCAATGGATATTAGGATTTTCACACATAGTCAAACCACTGTTAGCCCTCTTGACAAAAGATACCCCAGTCCCCCTTCCATGGACAGACGAATGTGAGAATGCTTTTCATCAATTACGTCAAGCCCTTTGTTCAGCACCAGTGTTAGGCACCCCTGATTACACGAAGCCCTTTACATTGTATGTGCATGAGAGAGATGGATGCGCGTTGTCAGTGTTAGTGCAGATGCACGTCGATAAGCAGCGCCCTTGTGCATACTTCTCGGCAGTACTTGATCCTGTTGCCCGAGCATTACCTGGATGTTTTCGTTCAGTTGCGGCGACAGCTGTGTCAATACGCCAGAGTGAAGGGATGGTCTTATCACATAAGTTGTTAGTGTTGGGCCCCCATGCTGTGGATGCCCTTTTGAATCAGACAAAGACGCAGCATCTGACTAGTGCTCGTCTCACAGGATATGAGCTGACATTATTGGCCCCCCATATAACTTTGAAACGATGCGCAACACTAAATCCGGCCACATTGCTGCCCTTTCCAACGACCCGGCCTGAGGCACAAGAGACGCATGACTGTGTCTTTGTGACCGAGGAACAGACAAAGGGGTACATTGATTTACAGGACACACCCTTCGCAGATGTGGATGGAGAACTGTGGGTGGATGGGTCTTGTTTAAAGTTACCAGATGGAACCACCTCTGCGGCCTATGCAATTACCACATTACACACGATAGTGGAGACAGCCGGCATACCACAGAAATCAGCGCAGGCAGCTGAACTGATAGCATTGATACGTGCTTGTGAGCTTAGTACAGGATTATGTGTGAATGTTTACACTAATAGCCGCTATGCTTTCGCAGTAGCGCACGATTTCGGCCTGCTCTGGAAGGAAAGGGGCTTTTTGACATCACACGGAACTCAGATCATGTATGGAGAACTAGTACACCAGCTTCTGACTGCACTGACATTCCCTAAAAGAATAGCCATAGTAAAATGCAGTGCGAACAAGAAAGTGACAGACAAAGTGGGACAAGGAAATGCCTTCGTAGATCGAGTGGCACGAGAAACTGCGATGTAGCCTGGTTCCACTTCTATGTATGTTGTCAAGTCACAAGCTGAACGGTGGCATGATGCAAGGGAGAAGCTGTTAGAGATGCAAAATACTGCAACTGATAAGGAACGAGAGCAGTGGTCCAAAGATGGAGAATTGAACGATGAAGTTTGTTGGAGGAATAAGCAAATGGATAGGTGGAAGTTGCCTACAGCCTTTGCGCAACCTATGGTTCAAACGGCACATGGGCTAGCACATGTTGGAGCTTCAGCAATTGTGAAATTGCTTGCGCAAGTTTGGGAGCATCCAGAGATTGCTAGCACGGCTAGAAGAGTAGTACAGACTTGCATGATTTGCCTAAAATACAATCCAGGAAAAGGGACACGGACTCCGGCAGGAGGATTTGCAACACTCACTGCACCTTTTGAAGTATTGCAAATGGATTACATTCAGCTGGAACGCTGTAATAATCTGAAGTACGTTCTGGTTGTGGTTTGTGTATTCAGTAAATGGATTGAAGCATACCATACTAAGGACAATACTGCAATGACTACTGCTAAGAGCCTTTTGAAGGAATTTTTTCCTCGATTCGGTGTTTGCAGATTATTGTGGAGTGATAACGGGCCCCATTTTGTGGCGGACATTATTAAGTATGTCCTGAAGGGATTAGGCATTGTGCAAAAGTTCCATGCAGTATTCCACCCGCAATCAGCAGGACTGGTGGAGAAGTATAATGGAACTTTGAAATTGAAAATTGCAAAAAAACAGGCATCTACTTCTTTGACTTGGCCAGTTGCTTTGCCTTTGGCATTGCTGTCTATCAGATCGGTACCACACTCTCGTACAGGCTTGACACCTTATGAAATTGTCTTCGGGCGCCCCATGAATATATGGGGGGTGCCCAAACCGAGTTCAGTGTATGATGTACCTTGTGTTTTAATGAATGACTATTTGGCACAATTAACTGATAGTTTGGTTTCTATTCACCAACAGGTTCGAGAAGCACTCCCTGATCGGTCCACAGGAGAAGGTCATAACCTCCGGCCTGGTGACTTTGTTCTTGTGAAGTCCTTTGAGAGGTCGAAAAGTCTGGAGCCGAGATGGTGTGGTCCTGAACAAGTCCTCTTGGCCACAAGAACAGCAGTGCGAGTAACGAATCGGAGAAACTGGATTCATTCAGTTCATTGTCGGAAGGTACAACCTGACCTGGTGGAGCCTGCTGTACTGACAGACCATCGAGACATCCTGACTAGAGAGCAAAGGCCGTGCTGTGGGACCTGACGATTCTGAGGAGTTCTTCCCGGACCAAACAACGCCTGCATCGAGGAGATACAACCTGCGACCAAGAAAGGAATCTGTGATTGTGTGAGAAGTTGTCGGAACGGTCCCTAGGTTTGTGAAACGCAGAGCCGATGAGGCAAGGGGGGGGGGGATCAGCCATGCATTAGAGTAGTGACACCGGTCTTGGCCCGACGATGAAGAAAACAACGGCTGCCTAGGGTTAAAAGTTCCGACAACACTTTAGAAACAGGAAGATACTGTGACTTTTGGTTGAAATGGATACGAGGAAAGTTTTTGGTTCTGTAGGGTTCATTTTCGTCATAGCAGTCATTGCTACAGTCATGTGGTTTGTTGAGGAGAAAGCTCCTGCCCGTGAGCTGTATGCTGTTTCTACTCCAGTTCCCGATGAGCATTTCTTTTATACACTCCCTTATCAAGAATTAAAGCATCAACAGTCTTATCTGAATAACACTTTTATACAGATGTTGCATCATACCCACGTTGCTACAAACACCACAGACTGTTGGATATGTGGGATGATGCCAGCGCACCAAAAGAAAGGGGGAAAACCGTTCATACCACTTCCTTTTTCACACAATGGCTCTTGTAGAGCATGGTACACTCTGCTTTTTGCCACAAGAAAACCTACTGTAGGACGATTGATCTTTAAACTGAACAAAGACTGCCACCAAGATAAAGATGGCTATCCCCAAGCCAATGGAACTATTTGGGAATGGGAAGAGTATAAGCCGGACAATGCATCAACTCCGTATATCTTCACAAACACTGCTGAACAGGAAAAAGTTGTAATTTCTGTGGCCCAAGCACAAGCTGACTTATGCGTACAAAGTGTAGGCCATATTCCTGTGGGTGTTAGTGACTGTATTGTCGTGTTAAACATTGACGGTTTGAATAACAGTACTTTTCTTGCTTCACAAAACACTTATTTCGTATGTGGGAATAAGGGTTATTATCGATTACCTGCTGGATGGTCTGGAGTATGTTATGTATCATTCCTATTGCCACCTGTATTCTTAGCACCAGCATCTTATCACAAGGATTTGAAATTGTTGAACAATGTAACTGTAAATAGATTCAAGCAAACTTTATCTGTGGATGAGGTAGATCAGACAGACACTAGTCTACAACAGTATAGAGATTTTAACTTAGGATTGTTCTTCTTTGTGGGACCAGCCTGAATAGCAGAAAGATACGACGATTAACGCGAGTAGTGGAGGCAGTTACAAATCAAACTGCAGCGGCTCTGGGAAACATTACCGAAGAGCTACAGATTACCAGGGTTGTTGCGTTACAGAATAGAATGGTCCTTGATGTTATCTTAGCGGACCGAGGTGGAGCTTGTAGAATTATCGGAAGTAGTTGTTGTGGTTTTATACCTGATCACACTCCTTCTGTATACAAAGCTATCAATAAGTTGCACAAAATTGCAGCAGATATACATCAAGAAAATGGGTCTGGATGTTCTCTGGGTGGTTTTGGACCCTGATCTCCACATGGGGTTGGAAGGTCCTCACTGGACTATGTATAATTGTTGTCGTATTGTTCACCTGTTGTGTGTGTATTCAATGTAGCCCCATGATATGTTCGTTATGCATTTCGTTTTGTGTGCCTAATAAACAGACTGTTGTGGATGCTGCCCATAAGAAAACTATAACTAGAGAGATAGCGGACATGATGAGCATCGATATAAACGATGAGTATCTAGATTATCCAAAAAAAACGAATGTCTTCAGCAAATGCTGAAAGGGTCGTCTGTTGTAAATAAAACAGCGATAAATGTTAAGCATCTGCTGAAGACATATTGTTGTGTCTTCAGGGTAGTTTTCTTATGTGTGACTACTTTACGGCCAGACTCCATTTTGTTTTCTGACCTCCATCTTGTAGGCTACGTCGTGCCATGTGCTCGCCACGAGGCAAGTCCTACCTCACTGACCGTCACCCTTGGTGTTTGCCCAGCAACAAGCTATAAATAGTTCCTGCCTATCTAGCGCATGCTCAGTATGTGCAACATCTGTTTCTGATTAGAGGGGATTGGAATGTGCATTCAGGGGGCTTCACAAAACCATTCGCTCCACCCATGTATTGATTATGTTCAAGAAATGTCCTTATATGGTCATAAATCATGTTCTTCTGCTGTAACCGCCCACTTATGAACCCCTTCTTTGTGTATAAAAGGGGACCGCGTGTCCGTGTTCTGTGTGCTACCTTGTACAATACTGAAGGGTGTTGTGTGGGTTGTAGTACCACCTTTAAAGGTTTAATAAACTTTGTCTTTGTATTTCCAGTTTCCGTGCCAAATTCTTATATAGTCTGAGGACTACTTGTGTACAGAAGAGCGAACCTTTCGCATCTGCGGGCCTGGCTGAGGCCTAAACTCATCAGACCGACAATCTATACAAAAAACAATGGGCCCGATTCACAGAACTAACTTAAGACAAAATCCTAAACTTACTACCATTTTGGTATTCACAGAAGGCACTTACTCATTTTGGTATTCACAGAGGGCACTTACTCATTTTGGTATTCACAGAAGTTAGGAGTCCTAACTTTCGGACTCCTAAATGCCTTCTGTGGATACCGAAAGTCGTAAAATTAGGATTTTTCTCAACTTTACTACTACTAAACTGAGAAAAACCCTAATTTTAAGACTTTCGGTATTCACAGAAGGCATTTAGGAGTCCTAAAGTTAGGAGTCCTAACTTTACTACTACTAAATTGAGAAAAATCCTAATTTTAAGACTTTCAGTATTCACAGAAGGCATTTAGGACTCCTAAAGTTAAGAGTCCTAACTTTACTACTACTAAATTGAGAAAAATCTTAATTGTAAGACTTTCGGTATTCACAGAAGGCATTTAGGAGTCCTAAAGTTAGGACTCCTAACTTCTGTGAATACCGAAATGAGTAAGTGTCTTCTGTGAATACCAAAATGAGTAAGTGCCTTCTGTGAATACGAAAATGGTAGTAAGTATAGGATTTTTTCTTAAGTCAGTTCTGTGAATCGGGCCCATAGATATTGAAAGATGTATAAACACTGATCAGCAGAATTAAAGCCAAAAACATAGTCACTGCATAAGGTGTATCCGAATAGTGACCCACCTTAATCAGCGCTCAAAAACACACAATAGGTTGAAAAAAGCCTGCAAGACGTCCACGGAAAATTAGACTCCATCACACAGAGGGTCGATAATATGGCAGCAAAATTGGACAAACATGGCGAGCGACTTGAAGAGGCAGAGACCCGCCTCTCGACAGTGGAGGATGAATCCCGCACTACCACACAGAAATGCTCAGAAATGGACAGAGTGCTAGAAGTCATCAAAAACAAATCTGAGGAGTTGGAAGCGAGGTCCCGGCACAATAACGTCCGAATCGCAGGCGTGCCAGAAACGACCAACACTGGCAAAATGGAAACATATGTGGAAGACCTGTTGAAAAACATCTTTGGGGCCGAGCACTTGTCTTCAGTATTTATTGTGGAACGTGCCCACAGAACATTAGCACCAAGACCAGAACCGGGGGCTCCCCCGCGGCCGATAGTCGCACGTCTTCTGAATTACAGAGACAGAAATGCGGTCCTAAAGATGGCGAGGGAGAAGCAGACAATCGAACATCAGGGAAACAAACTGCAATTTTACCCCGACTTTACGATTAACGTCCAACTGGCTCGTAAAGAATTTGCGCCGGCGAAACAGAAACTAAGAGAGATGGGTGTTGAGTATGCAATGCTATACCCTGCCAGATTGAAAATAACAAAAGATGGAAAAACTGTGATCTGCCAAACACCTAAAGAGGCGACCGACTACATCAAGAAGTTAGGACAGCCGCGTCGTGAACAACGCAGACAGGAGCAAAATCAAGACTCAGAGTAAAGCAGCAAAGATGTGTACAACAAGTAGGAACCACCCATCGTGGACAGACCACTCTTATGCCACAGACATGACACGAAGAAACTACTCGACGGGACTCCATACCAAACTTTCCAGGAGGCCGAAAAAGCGCGGGCCCGACATGTAGAGTAGCAGGGAACAGATCGGACACACGTTGGCGCCATTTTGCTTGGTATGACATATGACCGGAAGAGTGGGTAACTAGCAGAGTGCACTGGATTGGTAGACCCAATCGCCCAGACTCGACTAACAGAGGTGGCGTGATGTGGTACTGTATCTCCATAATACCCACTGGACCAGGTAACAGTAAATGAACAATACAATAGTGTGTTGTAGAGGGGCGGAGGCAATCACGCAGTTAGTCAGACTGCAATGACATTTCATAAACACGAACATGAGATCCTGACTTGACCGCTTCTTCAAATGACAGAAACAGAGCGGTATTAAACAAATGATATTGGTGTAGATTGCACAACGAACTGCTGCACATGGGGTGTACAGAGATGAGGCAATATAGTCGTAATACCGCGAACCTGGCCACATCCACTATGTTGGATGAGGTTGTGTTACCCAGGTGGACCCTCCAACAGGGTGACCCCCTACCATGGTTTTGTCAAGTTCACAGTTGATAGTTGGGAATGTCTTTGGCATGATTGGGATGCTGAAGTGGGCGGGGGGAGGTGGGGAGGAGTTGGGACTGTTTGGTTCGAAATACTGCATTTGAGAAGCACTGCCTCAATCTGAACAGGGAATGTATTGAGATACATAACACAGCACATATGGCAATTATATTGTATAAACACTGCTAGTAGTGAAAGATTGAACAGCATAAGATTAGAGAGTATAGATGGTAGAGAATCAAATGTCTGATAAGCTATGACTAATAACCTGAATGTGCGAGGCCTCAAAAACCCCAAGAAAATTAGGCAAATACTGGCATATTTCACGAGATTATACATCGACATAGCCTTCCTACAGGAGACGCATATTGACCCTCATACACAGACAAATATAGGCAACAGATGGACAGAATCGACGTATGGGGCTGCATATTCCTCATACTCAAGAGGCGCCCTGATACTGTTAAGGAAAGGGTTAAACTTCATAACGGAACACGTACACACTGATAGCGAAGGATGATATGTAGCCGTAACAGGCACCCTGAGGACAAAAATGTAACCTACTGGATATTTATGCTCCAAACGTTGACGACCCAGCCTTTTACAATGCCATCTAGATGAAACTAAATGAACTCCCAGAGGCCCCGCTGGTATGGGGAGGGGACTTCAATGCAGCATTAAATGATGAAGTTGACAGATCACATACATCGGTGGAGACACATAAACAAACATTAAAGAAACTCCATGACATCTTGCTGGACAAGCAACTAGTGGACCTCTGGAGGACAAAACTTCCGACCAATTTGGAAGCTACACACACAACAGCGGCGCATGGTAGTTGGTCGAGAATAGATTATTGGCTGGGTTCCCCAGAAGTGTTGAGGTGGATGGTAGATGTGACCCACCTCCCCCGAACTCAGTCGGACCACAACCCGGTGATGTTGACCTTAGCACTACCCAACTATATAACCCCTCCATTTAGCTGGAGATTCAATGGGAGAGCCCTACTAGACCCAATCTATAAAGAAACGATTAAAAAAGCCATAAAGGAGTACTTTGAGCTCAATGCACCCACCACAGATGACCCTGGGTTACTATGGGAAGCCTTTAAAGCTACCATAAGGGGTATATGCATCAGCACCAATGCAGGTATCTTGAAAGACCTACGGCAGCAACTAACGAAAGGGGAAGGGAAAATACAAGAACTGGAGAAGGAATCCGAGCGGACTCGAAATCCGGATATTTTGGGTAAGATCAGAGTTGAGATATCCGAATATCAAAAGCGTGCAGATGAGGAGCTTAACTATGTGCATAAAAGACGGGTGGCGAGAAGCTATGGTGAAGGTGGGAGGCCGGGTGCAATATTGGCAGCCAATATAACTGCGCAGAGACCGCCACCAGTGGTGACAGCGGTGAGGGACGCAGAAGGTGAACTACGGCATGGCGCGAAGGGGATATTGGAGGCATTTATGCACACATTTAGGAAATTATACACAGCGGGTGAATCGGCGTCGGAGGCCAAAATAAAGACATACTGTGATGATGTGGCTCTAGCTTGGTTGTCTGATGCGCAGAGGGAATACCTCTCCCTGCCGGTGACAGTGGGGGAGGTGACTGAAATCATACAATCACTACCTAATGGAAAAGCGCCCGGACCAGGCGGGTATACAAGAGAGTTTTATAACTCTTGGGTGACGCCTGAGGCTTGAGCCGGGCAGTCAGACTTTTAACTTCGTTTAGCTGTTTTTAATCTTGCTCTTGTGTTGCTCCTTTGTGTCCTATCCCCCCCCGCCTTCACGCGAGGAATTTTCGCGCTGCCTGTCTCCACCGATTGAGGGTGGAGGCATTTCTGCAAGCTCCCCTTTAAAATACTTTAATTGACTCACTGTATTCAGCGCTGCACCTCAGCTCCTCAGCCTCCCTCCCTGAGCGACCGGCCGATTCAGGGCTGACTCATCGGGGGCACGGTCGGAGAGACGGCGGCGGCCATTTTTGATTGGGTTAGCCTCCCTGGTGGCGAGAGGCTACTGTATAAAAATAAACGGCCGTAGCTCCGTGCAGCGGACGCGTACAGCGTGCGCGCCACAGTCGCGCCGGAGTCAAGCCAGAGTCCTGCCCGTCTGCGCCCGTCAGCGCTAAGGAAGCGCAAGGGCAGGGCTCAACTCCTGGTTGGTGCGTATAGCTGTTCTGTTCAGTTCTGCTGCTGCCATGTACTCTAGATCTGATTTATATCACTTCCGCCCTACCCCTGCCCCTTGCTCGTCCCACTCTATTTACCCCCTGCATGGCCCCTTCAGATGTCCTGACTGTTCTTTTACGCTTCCACCACCTACCCCTATCTTTACCTTTTGTCCTGCCCCCCGCGTGTCGTCAGAGCCTACAACCTTTAAGGTTTATCATCTTAACGTTAGATCATTGGTTAAACACCACCTTGATATCCATGATCTACTTGATGAGTCCCCTGACATTCTTTTTATGTCCGAAACATGGCTCCATAACGACGCATCAGTAGCCATTAATTCTGCACTCCCCTCAGAGTATACTATCTATACCCACAATCGTGACTCCAGAGGGGGCGGCATCGCTGCCGCTATTAAAACTATATATCCATGCACATGGAAGGTCATGGATATTGCAGGATGCGAAAGCGCTTACTTTTCAGTTTCTGTTAATCCGCATTTTTCTTTCTCCGGTCTACTTATTTATCGGCCCCCTGGCCCCGATGCTGCTTTTAGAGCTGCTCTTCCCGATGTGGTTAGTTCTTTGGCCCTGAAAACTGCAAATTTTAATATTATTGGGGACCTCAATCTGCATTTTGACTCTCCTGGTCCCTCGGCGGCCACCAGTACATGTGCTGACTTGGAGGCTTTCCAACTTTTTCAATTAGTTCGACATAATACGCACATTGGTGGTCACATCCTAGATCCTTTTTTTACTTCCATAACATCGGCCAAAGTACTGCCCCCTAGACCTATGGCCTGGACAGACCACCACCTAATTGAATGCCATCTGTTACTTGAGGATCATCCTGTAGTCGCCTCTACTCCCGCCATCCTCAGGCGCCCTTGGAAAAAGCTAAAAATCAATGATTTCCATCAGCTGCTTGACGAAGTCCCTTTGGTCCCTTTTACAGATGTGGAATCCGGTTACAATTCATACTGTAGCTGGCTTATCAATGCGCTAGACAAGCTTATTCCTCTTGCCCTGTCCAAACAACAGCGCACTCATTCCAGCCCCTGGTATGACGACACTCTTCGGCTACAAAAAAAATCGTGTAAACAAGCCGAAAGATTGTGGCGTAAGTCCTATGATCCTGCCAAGAAAGCCTTGTACCGCGCCACCACCAAGAAATATCACAGAGCTATTTGTAGGGCCCGAGCCTCCCACTTCTCTCGTGAGTTCAATGCTAGCAATAACCCTAGCAAACTTATCTTTAAAGCACTGAAAGACCTTGCCACCTGCAGAACCTCTACTACTGTGATCTGCTCTCCCTCCCATTGTGAGGATTTGGCCACTTTTTTTGTTGACAAAGTGGAAGGTATTTATCGCGCCTTTCCCAATTCTACTGACCCTCGCCACAGTGCCACAGCTACCTCTAAAACCCCTATGTCATTATCCCATCTCTCAGAGCTCTCTATGGAGGAGTTTGATAAACTTGCTATCAGGGTGAAATCAGGCTCTCCTAAAGACCCCCTGCGGCCTGCACAATTCAGAGATTCCCCTTCCTTTTGCCTCCCTCCTCTTCGTGAACTTATCAACCTGTCCTTGACTTCGGGTTCGGTACCCCTTGCCTGGAAACAGGCTCAGGTGGTCCCTATTCTGAAGAAACCTGCTCTGGACCCTAAAAAAGCAGAAAACTACCGCCCCATCTCGCTCCTCCCGTGGGCTGCCAAATTGACTGAGGCTCATGTCAATACCATTCTTGCTAACCATCTCCATTCTGCAAACATTTTAGATCCTACGCAGAATGGTTTTAGGCCCGGTCACAGTACTGAGACTGCGCTCCTGTACATGGCTGAACACCTTCGTATGCTGGTGGATTCTGGTCATACGGCGGCACTTGTGCTTCTCGATCTAAGTGCCGCCTTTGACACTGTCTCCCATGACATCCTACTCCAACGTCTGGTTGAGGCTGGGGTGGACAAGTTGGCTCTTGATTGGTTCAGATCTTTTCTATCTGATCGCTCCTTCAGGGTCACTACTCCCCCCTTCGAATCCACACCACATGCGATTGCCCAGGGAGTTCCACAGGGATCGGCTTTAAGCCCCACCTTATTTAATCTTTATGTCCAGCCGCTAGCTGATGTCGCCATGCGTGGGAACCTTTCCATCGTGTCCTACGCAGATGACACTCAGCTGGCGGTTGCACTTAGTGGGGCTTCCGATCTCGAAGCAGCCAAGTTCCGCGAGGGACTTATATCCGTGGCCCAGTGGATGAATGACAATTTCCTGCAATTGAACGCTAAGAAAACCGAGGTGCTCATTGTGGGAAAACAAATTCATCTGTGGGGCGATAGCTGGTGGCCTCAAGAGCTCGGCTCCACTCCTACCCCCGTTACTGAAGTAAAAAACCTCGGGGTGTGGTTTGACTCCCAGTTGAGTTTTTCCACCCACACAAAAAAGACTGCTGCATCTTGTTTTGGGATTCTGCGTCAGCTTCGGTCCACTTTTAAATTTTTTGACGCTCCCACCCGCCAACTTATCGTGCAAGCCATGATCTTGTCCAAATTGGACTACGCCAACTCCCTTTTTCTTGGAGTCAACCAGGCTGAGCTCTCCCGCCTCCAACGTGTTCAGAACGCTGCCGCCAGGGCTCTGGTTGGCTTGCCCAAATTCTGCTCAGCTAGGAGAACTATCTATAACCTCCATTGGCTTCCAGTGGCACAGAGAATTAAATTTAAAACTTTGATTTTGACTTTTAAAATCCTTAAATTCTCTTCCCCTCCCATTCTCCAGCAACTCATCTCTCCCTATGTGCCTACTCGCACTCTGAGGTCCTCTGCTTTACATCTTGCCACAATTCCCCGCTTTAAGAGATCCAGGGCTGGCGGACGTTCCTTTCAAGTCCTTGCTGCTAAGCTATGGAATTCATTGCCTGTCCACATCCGGGCCATCGAGGGGCTCCTCGCTTTCAGGAAGGCGGTAAAAACCTTCCTTTTCCCCTTGGCACCCTAGTTCTGTTGTTGTTGTGTTTTCTTAGTTTCGGTCCCCTGGCTTTTGTCCTCGCGCCAGGACGCCCCTTTGCTGGGGCAGCTGTGCGCGTAATAAATCCAGTTAACATAACATAACATAACAAAGCCTATGTGGACCTGTTGGCTCCACATATTGTAGCTATGCTGGGCGATGCTCACGAGAAAATTACATTACCGCCTTTGCTAATGGAGGCTATGATACTAGCGTTTTTTAAACCAGACAAAGACCCAGAGACATGCAGATCTTATAGACCACTGTCACTTATAAATGTCGACACTAAAATACTCTCTAAAATCTTGGCAGCTAGACTACAGTGACTGATATTGCCCGACCAGTCGGGCTTTATACCGACCCGTTCCACAGCTTATAACACCAGAACCTTATTTGCATTATCACACTACCTGACCCCTACTAAGAAAGATGTGGCAATCCAATCGGACGCCGCAAAAGCTTTCGACACCATCGCATGGACCTATCTGCGTGCAATTTTCAGCAGGATGGGCTTCCTGTCGATGTAACTGCAGTGGGTGCAATTACTATACACAGCGCCCATTGCACACATTTGGGTTAACAAATATGTCTCAGATCCAATTTTCATAGGGAGGGGCACCAGACAGGGATGTCCATTGTCCCCCCTGCTATTTGCCATAGCGCTAGAGCCCCTATCTTGCAAGATACAACAGGGCCACCAGTACTCAGCATTGCAGTTTCCCCAAAGACCACTCCACATATCGCTGTATGCTGACGATATGCTATTGTACGTGCGGGATCCGAAAGAAAATCCGAACCCATTATTGAGAGAATACGTTAAATTTGAATACCACTCAGGGCTAAGTATAAATTGGGCTAAATCGACCAGTATCACGCTCACCGACAGCACTACTCCATTCCAAACGGAATACCCGTTAGACTGGCAATCAGACTGAGTTAGATACTTAGGGGTGTGGTTTCATAGGGATCCCGAATTAGTGATCCGCACAAATTATGGAAGAGTGGTCACAGGCCTAGAACAAAAAATCGACAGATGGATACAATTACCGCTATCACTGACGGATAGAATAGCGATCGTGAAGATGGTAGTACTCCCAAAACTTCTCTATCTGTTTAATATTATACCGATCAAGCCCCCAATGGCAGTGTTTCGAACAATTACATCCATGACGCTAAAATTAATCTGGGCGGGTAAAACTGCTAGGATCTACCTCCAAACGCTGACTTTACCGTTTGCACGTGGGGGGTTCAAGGTCCCTGACTTCCTGCTCTACTACCTGTGCGCACAGGCCCAATATGCTCATTTCTGGTACCACAAGGTCCCATTCCTTACACATGTTGCCGTTGAAGAGGGAGACGCCCATCCCATTCCCCTAGACGCAATACTAACACACGACAGACCCACATTGCATAAGCAAGATATTAGCACAATAGACGCTACAAATGAAGCTTGGAAACTGATAGCTAAAAAGGTGAATAAGATGCCAATCTGCGCCCCAGAACTGCCATTACATCATCATCCGAATATTTTGGTTACACAGGAGAAGGTGTGGATGGAACTTCTAAAGCAGGTGGGCATAGACACCATGGGGGATTTATACCAGGAAGGGGTGGCTAAAACATTAGAAGACCTTGCATACGTACAGAACCAATCAATGCTCTTCAAATTCACGTTCTATAGACTACAAAAGGCACTTAAAGCATATTATCCGACTTACCCATCAGAACCAAACGTACTATTGACCCTACAATTGATACTCACAACATCCGACCCCAGACACCTGGTGTCCAAGCTCTATATCTCACTGCAGACTGAATTGGGTGTCACAAGGCACTCCAGATATGGAACAGCTGCTTAGACAACCCGCTCACGGAGGAAGAATGGTCCACAACAGGCACAATCACGGAACTGCTGACATTAAATGGGAATCTGCGGTTGATACACATTAAATATTTACACCACACATACCACACAACTAAAAGATTACACAAATATGGCCTGAGAGCAGACTCTAGATGTCAAAGATGTGGGACCGAAAACGCTGATTTTATACATATAGGCATGGTATTGTGAGGGGGTAGCGAAATTTTGGGAGTCTGTAACCGATATGCTGAGCAATATGGCGAACATACAGATTGATTGTACTATTCGCACATGTTTACTGGGCCTGTTGCCAGATGTCAAAGCATGCAGACGTAAGTTTTGCGTAATAGCCCTCCTTATGCCCAAAAGGAGAATAGCGATCTGCTGGGGAGGTAAAATGGCACCCAAAACCAAGCACTGGATCCAAGATATGGTTTATTGCAAATACAATTTGAAACTATTTGAGGAAGAATTACCACTATGAGCGAGACCGAAAGACTACTGGCATTATTTAATTCACTATTTAACTGGTTTTGACGAACAGCAGTAATGTACACATGAAGTAATCTATACTGATTTGATATGTGCTATACAAGATTGTACCCTATTGGATGTGGAGTGTTGTAGTGCAGTATTGTTGACGGAGGTGTGACTACCTCATCTATGGACATCAGGCGTCCGGTAATGTATTTGAAATGCCAATAAAAACAATTTTTAAATTATCCCAAGCGTACTCAGCACAGCTTAGGGTAAGGAGCCATGTTGGAGTTCCTAAGTTCTGTAGCATACATTTCAGATCTCCATGATGATGGTACCAATATTTATTAGTCCCAAGCTGACATGCCATCAATATATTGAGCTGAGATTCTAGATGATCGTCTCTCTGGTGTACTTCATCCATATAATATTTTGCAGATACATTTTGCAGATGTATTCCAGTTTTTAAAATATGATTGACTGCATATGAAAGTCCAGATAAGTCACTTCCAAACAAAAGATGAAATATATGAGGGATCCATTATCAAACTCTTGGATCTTCTGCATGTAGTCTTGTTGTCCGATATTCACATGCAGGAATCTGCCCAGGATATTCATCATATCGTCCTCCTTTTCCAGGTGGGAATAACTGTGGTAAACAACGAGCTTCCAAGCTCTCTTCCCATACACATGCATGGGACTTCCTTTTGTTTATTCATTTGGAACAAATCAATAGTGTCTCCCATCACTTCTTTTGAATGAAGTGGATACACACTGTAATGTTTATATATTTCTTCACATCTTAACATATCCACTTTTTCAACTTGTCCACTTGATGTTTCAATATCTTCTGCTAGAACTATTTCTTTTTCTCCCGTATAAACATTCTTATAGTATGTATTGTTCTTTATCAAATACAATGTTGCCTTTTGCACTTTCCTAACATCCACTAACTCCTGCCAGATTTTCTTATTCTTTGTCGGCACACCATTAACAAGAATAACTAGTGGTTCACTTTCTATACTCTCTATACCAATGGTTTCAATATTTTTCTTTAAATCTAATGGTAAATACACAATTCCTCCTTTTAATCCTCTTTCTAAATCTGAAGGAGGTAATTTACCTGTTTTAGGCTCCATACTAACAATAGCCTGAAATGGGTGCACACATTGAATGAGAATAGACTGATAGGTGTTTAAATCTATCAGTTCTGGCGGAATAGCAACCAACTCTAGATTATTATGAACAGCTCTAGCGAGCATTTTGTTCTCATCTAATTTGTTATACCAATATTCACAAATACGCTGATCAGAACCAAAATCAAACCAATTTTCTACCAACAAATAAGTTGCAAATTCTTTCCACTAATCATTATTTTCTTTTTCACTTTTTAAATACAGATCAACACTCCTAGTCTGATTTTTGTAGTGTGTTCGGTGACAACAAATACAAGGAAAATGTGGCCTTTCACCTGAAATCACCTTAAACTATGTAATTTAATTTTCAACATTTTTTGTACAACTATGTTCAACATTCTCTACAACATATTCTTCTTTTAATGTCTGAATTTCTTCACTCTCTTCTTCAGGACCAAAGTAACAAAACTTAATATCATCACAAACCTTTTTCACATCTGATACTGATACACGCAAAAGAGCACTATTCAACTCATTTAACTTTAGTGCTGGACTTTTTTCATAATATAATCTTCTCACTTACTTCCGCATTTGAGTATGATGTACTGCCATCATCCTGAAATAGTGAAAAATACTTTGACACACTTTCCTAGAAAGACAAGCCAGAGAATGACCTTGCAAACCAGTATGTTTTCTCACTCTGCAAGGGTCTAGTCCTTGCAACACCTTAATCTTTTGTTTAACACTTTTTTTACAATATGCTTGTAAGAAATTGAGTAAATTATCAATAGATTCTTGTCGTACACTACAAATACCACTACAATCCCAAGGGTACACTGGGGATTTTGGACGTCTGCCTAGAACATCATCAGCTATCACTTCCTCTGCATTTCTAGGAACCATTTGCTCTTTCTCAATAGGACAACCATTTCTAACCTCATAAGCTCAACCACTGGTGTCAACTGCATGCAACAAATCATTGCTCTGTAAATAACTCTCTTCATTAAAAAAAGGCTCAGAACTTGATGTGTGTTTCCATTCCCCTTACAAAATATCACAAAAATTACTTCTGTTAATTACTCTTTTCCTCTTACTTTTGGCCTTTATTAAATGGATTGGTTTATCTAGTGATCGAATTCTCTTTAACACTAAAATAAAGAGTTTCCACTTTACTTTAAAATCCTTTTCAACAATGGATTTGATAGGCTTCTTTTTATAAAATAGAGTTCGCTTTCTACATTTCTTTGTATGTGTCAGTAAATTATGAACTACTCTGTTGTAAAAAATATGTTGCTCATTTCTTTATATTGATTTTCTCTTCTTTTACTATAAGTTGTATCCTTTGTATGTACATTGCCTTTTTTTCCTTTCCTATTCTTTGCACTTTTTTTGGTGTTTGGAACATTTCACTGCTTTGCACATTTCCATTTTTTTCTCTGAATCTAGTAATGTTTTTTATGAAATCCTTTATGGTCTTACCAGAAATTGTTCTCTTTTTAGACACATTATGTTGGTCTTCCAATACTTGTGGTTGAGTTTTTTCCAAGTAAGTATCCGACTACTGGCCTTTTCTTCTTCTTTTTTTCTCCGGCATGCTAACTTTTTTTTTAATGATGATAAACAGTATCTGTAAAAAAGAATCATAAATAAGTTTATATTAATAACTTTACAATTATTTAGGGTAGTGCAGTGGTGTTTGAGTAGTGTACAGGGTCATGCTGGGGGGTAGATTTAGAGTTTAGGGTAGTGCAGTGGTGTTTGTGTATTGTAGGAGGTGTTGCTAGAGTAGATTTAAGGTTTAGAGTACTGCAATGGTGTTTGGGTAGTGTAGGGGGTTGTGCTGGGGTAGTGTTTTAGCGATTAGGTTAGTGTAGTGGAGAATGGGGAATGTAGGGGGTTGTGTTGGAGGTAGATGTAGTGTTTACGGTTGTACAGTGGTGTTCATGTAATGTAAAGGATCGCTCTGAATTACTCTTTTAGGGTAGTACAGTGATGTTTCAGTAGTGTAAGAGATTGTGCTGGGGTAGGTTTAAGGTTTAGGGAAGTGCAATGGTATTTGGGTAGTGTAGGGGGTCATGCTGTGGTAGTGTTTTTTGGTTTAGGGTAGTGCAGTGGTGTTTGTGTAGTGTAGGGGGTCATGCTGTCATAGTGTTTTATGGTAGTGCAGTAGTGTTTGAGTAGTATAGGGTGTCATGCTGGGGTAGATTTAAGGTTTAAGGTAGTGCAATGGTGTTTGGGTAGTGTAGGGGTTGTGCTGGGGTAGTGTTTTAGGGTTTAGGGTAGTGCAGTGGTGAATGGGTTGTGTAGGAGCTCGTGCTGGGAGTAGATTTACAGTTTAGGATAGTACAGTTGAGTTTGTTTAGTGCAGGAGATCGTGCTGAAGTATATTTAAAGTTTAGAGTACTGCAATGGTGTTTTGGTAGTGTAGTGGGTTGTGCTGGTATAGTGTTTTAGAGTTTAGGGTAGTGCAATGGTGAATTGGTAGTGTAGGGGACATGCTGGGGGTAGATTTAGAGGTTAGGGTAGTGCAATGGTGTTTGAGTAGTGTAGGGGGTCATGATGAGGTAGTATTTTAGGGTTTAGGGGAGTGCAGTGGTGTTTATGTAAGGTAGGGGTCGTACTGGGGGTATATTTAGACTATAGGGTAGTCTACTGATGTTTGTGTAGTATAAGGGGTCATGCTAGGGTAGGTTTAAGGTTCTGGGTAGTGCAATAGTATTTAGGTAGTGTAGGGGGTTGTGCTGGGGTAGTGTATTAGGGTTTAGGGTAGTGCAGTGGTATTTGGGTAGTGTAGAGAGTTGTGCTGGGGTATTGTTTTAGGGTTTAGGGTAGTGCAGTGCTATTTGTGTAGTATAAAGGGTCATGCTGAAGGTAGTAACACTGCAAGAATATATGTATGTATATGTCTGCAAACACATCAACCAACCAAATCATTCGCTCACAATTTTCCCAAATGGACACTGACTCACAGTATGATTCTACACAAATAACAGCATTTCTTATAAATGAAATAGTAGAGCAGTACAGTGGTGTTTGGATAGTGTAAGGGGTTGTGCTGGGGTAGGTTTAAGGTTTAGGGTAGTGCAATGGTATTTGCAAAGTGTAGGAGTATATAGATTCTGACTGGGGAAATGTAGGCCTGAAACACAAGTGTGAAAGTGATTACGGGCCACCCCCCCTTGACTTTATTACATCCCTGAGGTAACGACTTTTCGACCCTTCCCGACTCACTGGCAAGGGATTTTTCCTACTGGACACTAGTCGAAAATTCCCAAATATCCCCAGATTGTCTTGTGGCCTTGCTATACTCTAACATTAGCACACTCCATCATGACTCACAAGGGGGCTACCAAGAAACCTATCAGCCAGAGAGGCTCACGTCCTGGGTCACAAGACCATGGTAGGTCATCTCCGCCCACCGCTAATACGAATGAATCTTGCAAGATTACAGATAGCATATCCACCAACCAATCTCCCGACTTAACGAATGGTACAGCGTAAAACTTCTCGCTGTTGGACGAGTTAAATTCCCTTTGCAAAACTAGGTATGCCACTGTGGAAGTTAGAAATGAAATCAGTCCCCCACCTTGCCCCGCCAAAAGAACCAGTATATAAACTCCAATCGTCAGCCCACTGGAACACCCGCCATTAACCAAAAACGCTAATAGGCAAAACATAGTACTTCCCCAGCTCTTATCCAGTAAAAGGAAGTGAGATGGGGTCAATCCCACAGGGAACCAACCCAAACTACAAAAACTGTGCTCTAGCCCCCTATCGACTGTAACAAATCCCCCCTAAATTCGGAAGAAAAATTAGACCAACTGGTAACTTCTTTCAATTTGAATTTTTTGTCTCAGATCGAACAATTGGTTAGATCACTCATTTCTCTACTGATTGACAAAATTACTACTCTCAAGGATAGGCTGCTGGGAATAGAGAAAGTATTAAGGCCAACTTACCTCCCACTGAAAAATCTGTAACACCAAACTGTTCCAACCCACCTGGTACAAACAGTAATAATCAAACTCATCCTCTAGTCTCTCACTTACCATCCTCTACTGCCCCTAAAGTCCACTCCAAACCTGGTCTATCACAATACACTGCTACAAGAGTAGAGCCTCATAAAACAACTCACATACAGCTACCTCTGGAGGCTGCACCTTTCGTGTGTGTTCTTGTGGGAATCCCAGCACTCAAACATGGAAAAACCGAATGGGAACAAGACCTACTAAATAAAGTCACGCATTGGCTAATTAAAAATAAGCCCCTGCCCCTAGATTTTGATGGTACAATCATGTCTGTTAGAAGGGTGGGCTGGTTAGGTCCCCTACAAAAAGACATTGACGGCGACCTAGTTCTAATAAAATTTAGAAGCAGTCTAATCGTTCTCTACCTGCAAACTTTACATCCCTGAGAAGGTGACGGCCCTATATCCATCTGGGACCTACACGATTTTTATCCAAGCATGGCATACATCCCTCGACTAAGACCAAAGGCAGAGACAACTTACTCGAAGGGTAGAAGCATCTGTGCATTGAGTGGCTGTGGCTTTTTTGCCTTCAATCACCCCGTAACAATGCACATTGGCAAACTATGAATTCTCATATGGAACCAAGGAACTCCTGCAGCTTGGACCAATGTTTTCATCTTTTAGACATCTTGTCCTTTTGTATGTAAGTTTTTTTATGATTGTTTTTAATTGTACGCTTTTATGATTTTAAACTAAAATCGAATAAAGCTAAGAATTGAATTGATTGAAAGTGATTACACTACTACTTGCATAGTGCATAGGAGTTTCAAGCACTGCATGCCCTAAAGCTTGACTCACTGCAAGAGTAAATGTACTTATATATATGTCTGCAAACACATCAACCAACCAAATC
The DNA here is from genome assembly GCF_964263255.1 of Lissotriton vulgaris. NCBI lineage: Eukaryota > Metazoa > Chordata > Amphibia > Caudata > Salamandridae > Lissotriton > Lissotriton vulgaris. Next base: position 1,530,512,699 of record NC_141687.1, on the reverse strand, counting down.
ATTCTCTCTCAATTTTCCCAAATGGACACTGACTCACGGTATGATTCTACACAAATAACAGTATTTCTAAAAAATAAAAAGTATATACATACTGACTGGGAAAATGTAGGCCTGAAACACAAGTGTGAAAGTGATTACACTACTACTTGCATAGTGAATAGGAACTTGAAGGAATGCATGCCTCAAAGCCTGCGTCAATGCAAGAGTACATGTACTTATATGTCTGAAAACACATCAACTAACCAAACCATTCTCTTTCAATTTTCCCAAATGGACACGACTCACAGTGTGATTCCAGACAAATAACACACAATGGTGTTTGGGTAGTGTAAGGGGTTGTGCGGGGTAGGTTAAAGGTTTAGGGTAGTACAATGGTATTTGGGTAGTGTAGGCGGTCGTGCTGGGGGTAGTGTCACTGCAAGAGTACATGTACTTATACGTCTCCAAACACATCAACCAACCAAATCATTCTCTCTCAATTTTCCCAAATGGACACTGACTCACCGTGTGATTCTAGACAAATAACAATATTTCTTATAAATGGAGTAGTAGGATAGTACAGTAGTGTTTGGGTAGTGTAAGGAGTCATGCTGTGCTAGGTTTAAGGTTTAGGGTAGTGCAATGGTGTTTAAGTAGTGTTAGAGGTCGTGCTGGGATAGTGTTTTAAGGTAGTACAGTGCTATTTGGGTTGTGTAAGAGGTCATGCGGTGGTAGAGTTAAGGTTTAGGGTAGCGCAATGGTGTTTGGGTAGTGTAGGGAGTCATGCTGGGGTAGGGTTCTAGGATAGTACAGTGCTGTTTATGTAGTGTGTGGGGTCATGCTAGGGAAAGAGTTTTAGGCTTTAAGTAGTGCAGTTGTGTTTGTGTAGTATAGGGGGTCGTGCTGGGGTAGTGGTCAAGGAAAGTACAATGGTGTTTGGGTAGTGTAGGAGGTTGTGCTGGGGTAGAGTTAAGGTTTAGGGTAGTGCAATGGTGTTTCAGTAGTGTAGGCAGTCATGCTGGAGTAGTGTTTTAGGGTTTAGGGTACTGCAGTGGTGAATGGTTAGTGAAGGTGATCGTGGTGGAGGTAGATTATTTGTTTAGGGTAGTGCACTGGTCTTTGTGTACTGTAGGAAATCGTGCTAGGGATAGTGTCACTGCAAGTGTACATGTATTTATATGTCTGCAAACACATAAATCAACCAAATCATTGTCTCTCAATTTTCCCAAATGGACACTGACTCACAGTGTGATTCTAGACAAATAACAATATTTCTTATAAATGGAATAGTAGTAAGTACAGTGGTGTTTGGGTAGTGTAAGGGGTTGTGCTGGGGTACGATTAAGGTTTAGGGTAGTGCAATGGTATTTGCAAAGTGTAGGAGGTCGTGCTGGGGTAGATTTAGGATTTTGGGTAGTGCAATGGTGTTTGAGTAGTGTACAGGGTCGTGCTGGGATAATGTTTTAATGTTTAGGGTAGTGCAGTGGTGGATGGGTAGTGTAGATGGTCATGCTGGAAGTAGATTAAGGTTTAGAGTAGTGCAGTTGTGTTTGTGTAGTGTAGGGAATCATTCTGGGGGTAGTGTCACTGCAAGAGTGCATGTACTTATATGTCTCCAAACACATCAACCAACCAAATCATTCTCTCTCAATTTTCCCAAATGGACACTGACTCACAGTGTCATTCTAGATAAATACCAATATTTCTTATAAATGGAGTAGTAGGATAGTAGAGTGGTGTTTGGGTAGTGTAAGAGGTCATGCTGTGGTAGATTTAAGGTTTAGGGTAGTGCAATGGTGTTTGGTTAGTGTAAGGAGTCATGCTGGGGCAGTATGCGTACCATTACAAGCACAAGCTGCATGCTAATTGACTAAAAACTGTCTGTCAACACTCAAAACCAGGAAGTGTTGGCAGCCACCTTGTGCCTCGGTAGAACTGAGACACAAGAAAACAGAAAAAGAAACGCAAAAAATGTGAAAAGGGGGAAGGGTAGAAGCACCCCGACCACCTTGGCTTGCTTAGGGGGTCCCAAGGCCCAAAAAAGTATTTTTTTAAATGAATTGCTGGGTACGCGTACCCTCCAATAAAAAAACATTAGTTTTTTTTAGCCCCCGGGGTGGGGCAAATCCCGGGGGAAATTGATTGTCTCTAAAGGAGGGCCTAGAGGGGCCCCCAGCCCCGGGGACCACCACCCCCCGGGGCTTCTTTTTTTTAAAATAATGGGGGCCCAAATGGGCCCCCTAGCCCCGGCGACCGCCACCCCGGGGCTTATTTTAATATGGTGAGGGGCTCTGAGGCCCTCCAGCCCCGGGACTGCCACCCCCCTGGGCTTCTTTTTTATATTATTGGGGGCCCAGATAAAAAAAACCTGTGTTTGGGGGGCTGAAACCCCCCACACGCCCGGGGACCATCACCTCCCCGGGGCTCTAATATTTAAATTGGGGGGTCCAGGATAGACCCTCCAGCCCCGAGGACCACCACCCCCAGGGCTTTACAAATGATTTGCGGGGGCCGCGCGGCCCCCTCCTAGAGCCTTTGATGGCCCTGGGGACCACCACCCCCCAGGGTGGGCTCCTGCAGTGTCCCAGGGTGCCTACCTGAGGGACACTGCTGTTTGCTATGGTAGGGCGGGAGCTTCGCGTTTCCCGTCTTACCATAGCAAACTGCTTTCCTATTTGGAAGAGACAGCAGGAAACCAGCATGTAAGCTGACGAAAAGCAATGCCTGCTCCCGAAGGACGCGGGGAGCCGGCTGGGACCGTTGGGGCGTTGGGGCTCCCCCCCACAGTCCCCAACATTTTATTTGATACATGAGGGATGGGGTCCCCGGGGATAATAAAAGTTATTGATAGGGGCTATTTTTTTTACAGTAAATTTACAGTACGCGTACCAAGCGTGACTCTGCGACGTATGGTGCGAGGTTCCTAAGTCGCCCCGTACACTTACCTAAGCTTGCAAAAGAAAAATATTTTTCAGATATTTATCAAGTTTATGTGTGTAGATGTTGGGTGGCTCTAAAAAGAGCCCTTGTGTTTATTGGGAGATTTTAGTACCTACACAAGTAATTACCAATGCAGAGTCTAAAGTTCAAGAGGGAGACTCTGTTCCCCTTATCTGTAAAATGTACACCATCTCTCCTATAGATGCCATGCATATTGAAACGCAGATTGTTGCTGTAAATGGACCCCATTCTATAGTCTCAGAGAAAAGCAGAAATTGATTTATTCACATGTTTCCTAGCTTTCTCAATCTGAGGACAAAATTGATTGGACCAGTTCCATTTCTGCCTTTGGCATATATTAGAATAGACAAAGGTAGTTTGGGGAAAAGTGACATCAGTTCTGTAAAGGTGTCCTTCATAAACATTTCCAGACCTACCCCAGTCAAAGTGCCTAGGTCATTGCCACCACAGTGCACAATGGATTTCATCAATTGGTGCCACTTTAACCCTCTCTGTCCAATCCATTTATTGTCTACGTTTGGTAAACTTAGGTCTTTGTGATTTCCTTTCTGTTCTGCGTACGTTTGGCTCCAGAAAATATAGCTGTGTCCCACAATCCACACTATAAGCATTTTGACGAGAGGTCTGGATGCACTCAGATGGTCTCTGTAAATGAAATGGCCATTTGAAAAATAAGATTTTTCTAAAATGGTGAATAAGATGCAGTTTTGAAAAAAGCAAAGAGATGATTGGTTGTTAGAAAACATTTTACACAGAAAACTAGGGTGCAATTTTCTGTTTTTTAAAAGCCTGATATTTATTGGTTAACAAAAAGTGATAAAAAAGAATGTTACTTAAAATATGCTGGTATATTGACAAGTCAAGCACACTTGATGTTTTGATTTGCAACATTGTTTGATGAGCTTTTCACCTTTGTCACCCGTCCTGATCCCCTCAGAAGAGGTCGCTCCTCACGCTGCTCCCTGTCCTGCCTGCCGCCTGTGGTATCGTAGCGCTAGACTCCCTGATTGCTCTCTGCTCCCTCGCATTGCTTCCACAAGTATCAGTGCCTGAGTGCATTTTACATTGATATCGTAGCACTATTATTCGTGCCTGATTGCATAATATTTTGGTATTGTAGCGCTATTGTGAAAGTGCGCTTTCAAGTGATTTAAATTGTGCTGCACTGCCTTTTGCCTGAATATTTCAGTTGTGCTTGTCTGTGCCAGTGCAATTGCCATTATCATCACGTTCATTTTGATTGTGACCCAATCCTGTTTCACTTTTGGCTTGCTGCCATTTTGTTGATTGTTGTTGTGCCTCCCTGCCCGGCCCTCCACCCCGCTCCCGCCTCCCAGCTGCTCCTCCCTCCCACTGATAGTTTAGGCTCCGCTCTCGTGTTGTTGCGTTGTGACCGTCCTGATCCCCTCAGAAGAGGTCGCTCCTCACGCTGCTCCCTGACCTGACCTGCCTGCCGCCTGTGGTATAGTAGCGCTAGACTTCCTGATTGTTTTCTGCTCCCTCGCATTGCTCCCACAGTATCAGTTCCTGAGTGCATTTTACATTGATATCCTAGCGCTATTAATCGTGCCTGGTTGCATATTACTTTGGTATTGTAGCGCTATTGCGAAAGTGCGCTTTCAAGTGATTTAAATTGTGCTGCGCTGCCTTTTGCCTGAATATTTCAGTTGTACTTGTCTGTGCCGGTGCAATTGCCATTATCATCGCGTTCATTTTGATTGTGCCCCAATCCTGTTTCGCTTTTGGCTTGCTGCCATTTTGTTGATTGTTGTTGTGCCTCCCTGCCCGGCCCTCCACCCCGCTCCCGCCTCCCAGCTGCTCCTCCCTCCCACTGATAGTTTAGGCTCCGCTCTCGTGTTGTTGCGTTGTGACCGTCCTGATCCCCTCAGAAGAGGTCGCTCCTCACGCTGCTCCCTGACCTGACCTGCCTGCCGCCTGTGGTATCGTAGCGCTAGACTTCCTGATTGTTTTCTGCTCCCTCGCATTGCTCCCACAGTATCAGTTCCTGAGTGCATTTTACATTGATATCCTAGTGCTATTAATCGTGCCTGATTGCATATTACTTTGGTATTGTAGCGCTATTGCAAAAGTGCGCTTTCAAGTGATTTAAATTGTGCTGCGCTGCCTTTTGCCTGAATATTTCAGTTGTACTTGTCTGTGCCGGTGCAATTGCCATTATCATCGCGTTCATTTTGATTGTGCCCCAATCCTGTTTCGCTTTTGGCTTGCTGCCATTTTGTTGATTGTTGTTGTGCCTCCCTGCCCGGCCCTCCACCCCGCTCCTGCCTCCCAGCTGCTCCTCCCTCGCCCTGCCCCCTCCACTATCCACATATGACAGATGCTTTTGCGCGCAGCGTTCACGCGCAGCGGTTGCGCCCCATGCGTGCCGAAGGTGCACCAAAGGTAAGCCTGTCTACGCCCATCCATGCCTGGACCGTGCCCAGCGCCAGACCCCCTGCCCCCGCAAATCCCATTCCTCCCGCATTACTTACGACACCGCAACCCTCTCAGACCTTAACCCCGGCCATCTCCCAAACTGCTACCAAGCCGCAAGAGGACACACCCATGGTTCCTTCACCTGCCACTCCTGCAAGTTCGACTGCATCAGGACCCACACCAAATCCACAAACTACAAACAGAGCTCCGACACTAACCACCTAAAATGCATCCTACTCAACACCAGCTCAATCCACAGACACTCCATTGAACTCTGGAACCTACTCGACACCACATCGCCGAACGTCGCCTTCCTTACAGAAACATGGATGAACGCCTCATCAGCACCCGACATCGCCATAGCCATCCCGGACGCCTACAAGATCATCTGAAAAGATTGCACCAACCAAACAGGAGGAGGCATCGCCATCGTCCACAAGAACACCATCCGCATCACGTCCAGTTCCGACGATAACCTCGCTTCCGCCGAGCACCTTCACTTCCAGATTCACACCGACCCCAAAACCACTCTCAGAGGCACCCTCATCTACAGACCACCAGGACCCGCTCACAATTCAGAGAAGACATCACTGACTTAATCAGCCCACGTGCCCTGCCCTCTGAAAACTACATTCTACTGGGAGACCTCAACTTCCACCTGGAAAAAAAAAACGACAGCAACACCACCACCCTCCTAGACAACCTGGCCAATCTCGGACTCAAACAACTTGTTGACACCCCCACCACCTTGCCGGACACACGCTCGACCCTAGCTTCACCTCCAGCAAGCACATCTCCTTCGATCACACCTCAGCTCTCCATTGGACGGACCACAGCTGCGTTCACTTCAACTACAAAAAGATCACGACCCACAACCCCCCACAACCTATTCCACGAAGAAATTGGAACAAAAACACCACCGACCAGCTCTTCACATCGCTTCACCAAAACTCCCCTGCCAAATCTTCTGACCCAAACCAAGCAGCCACCAACCTCACACATTGGATCACCCACAGCGCTGACGAACTAGCACCCCTGAAAAACCATCTAATCAAGCAAGGTAGCAAAAAAGCCCCCTGGTTCAACAATGACCTCTAGAAATCCAAGAAGCTCTGTCGTACTCTCGAAAAAACCTGGAGGAAAAACCCAACCACTGACAACCTGACCACCTTCAAGAACACCACCCGCAAACACCACCAACTGATCCGATCCACCAAGAAATCAGCATTCAAGGATCGACTCGACAACAATGCCCAAAACAGCAAGGAACTATTCAACATCGTCAAAGAATTTACTAACCCCACCGCCGGCACCAACGACATCACTCCCTCCCAAGACCTCTGCGACTCTCTATCCTCATTCTTCCACAATAAAATAGCAGAAATACATAACAGCTTTGAATACCAGTCCGAAGACCAGTCCACTCCACCCACCCCCGAACCTAAAACGCACTCTAACAACCTTTGCGCCTGGAACCCAATCACCACCGAAGACACCATCCGCCTGATGAACTCCATCCACTCAGGTTCGCCAACCGACCCATGTCCCCACCACATTTTCAACAAAGCAGACTTGATCATCGCACCCCACCTCCGCGATGTCATCAACTGTTCCTTCAACTCCGCTACCTTCCTGGAAAACTGGAAACATGCCGAACTCAGCGCCCTTCTGAAGAAACTCACAGCAGACCCCACCGAACTTAAGAACTACCGCCCCATCTCGCTCCTCCCATTCCCTGCCAAAGTCATTGAGAAAGCCGTCAATAATCAGCTCGCCGCCTTCTTTGAATCCAACAAATCCCTCGACCCTTCACAGTCCGGCTTCCGAGCCAAAGACAGCACCGACCGAAATCGCCCTCATCGCAGCAACAGACGACATCCGAACACTACTGGACAATGGAGAAACAGTTGCCCTCATCCTACTTGACCTCTCTGCAGCCTTAGACACAGTCTGCCATAGCACCCTCATACAACGCCCCAGCAACGTCGGATTACAAGGAAAAGCACTGGACTGGATCATCTCGTTCCTCACCGGAAGAACCCAGAGAGTCCGCCTCCCCCCTTTTAAATCAGAGGCCACCAAAGTCATCTGCGGCGTACCACAAGGATCATCACTCAGTCCCACCCTCTTCAACGTATACATGAGTCCCCTCGCATCAATCGCACGCCAACACAACCTCAACATCATCTTCTACGCAGACGACACCCAGCTGATCCTCTCCCTCACCAAAGACCCAAACACCGCCAAAACCAACTTACACGAAGGAATGAAAGAAGTAGCCGAGTGGATGAAGAACAGCCGTCTAAAACTAAACTCGGACAAAACGGAAGTCCTCATCTTAGGATCATCCCCCTCTGCTTGGGACAACTCATGGTGGCCACCGGCCCTAGGAACCGCACCCATACCTACGGACCACGCTCATAACCTGGGCTTCATCCTGGACTCCTCCCTCTCGATGACCAGACAAGTCAACGCCGTCTCATCATCATGCTTCCACATCCTACGCATGCTCAAAAAAATCTTTCTTTGGATCCCCACCGAAACAAGAAAGACAGTCACCCACGTACTAGTCACAAGCCGACTGGATTACGGAAACACCCTTTACGCCGGAACCACAGCCAAACTACAGAAAAAACTCCAACGCATCCAAAACGCCTCAGCCAGACTCATTTTGGACATCCCTCGGCAAGCTCACATCTCCAACCACCTGAAAGACCTCCATTGGCTCCCTGTCAACAAGAGAATAACGTTCTGTCTCCTCACCCATGCACACAAAGCCCTCTACGACCTAGGACCCGAAAGCCTCAACACGTGACTTTCCTTCTACACACCCTCCCGCCAACTACGATCGTCCAATCAAGCCCTCGCCGCAATTCCGCGCATCCACATATCCACCATGGGGGGAAGATCCTTCTCCTACTTAGCGGCCAAGACCTGGAATTCCCTCCCCACCCACCTCCGCCTTACACAGAACCACCTCTCCTTCAGAAAGCAAATAAAAACTTGGATATTCGATAAGTAAAGCACCTCCCTCCCCTCAAGCGCCTTGAGACCCTCTGGGTGAGTAGTGCTCTATACAAATTTTGGAACTTGAACTTGAACTTGTGTGCTTAGTTAACTGTTCCTTGAAGTGTTTCTATGGTAACAGGCAGAAGGCAGAATGGGGAGAGGCTTAACCCCTTCCATGCTCATGACGAGCTCAGCTCGTCATGAGGCACAGTTGAGCTGTGCTGATGATGAGCTGAGCTCGTCATGAATGCAGCAGAATAGCAATTTCCAGCACAGGGGAAAAATAACCACAGCAGCGATGTGGTTAAAGGTGTTGTCTGTTGGAAAGGGTTCAAAAGTTCAAGCAATAGAAAAGTGTGTTTCGTTTTGATTTAATGTGGGAATAAATACGATTTGTTATTAATTTGTATATGTTTGTCGATTGAGTGTGTAGGTTGACAGGAAACGCTTGCTATTTGCTATAGGTCTTCCTGACCCCCTACGGCTGCTCAGGGGTTTCACAATGATCCCCAAGGTCAAAATCTTTTTTTTTTAGATCACGGGATACGTGCAGGGTACGCGTACGCCATGAAAACATTTTTAAAAGATGAACCCCACTTCATTGTTAAGTAGCCCCCGGGGCGCCAAATCCCGGGGGCAATGTTTTTATTTATAATGGGGGGCCCAGAGGGGCCACCCAGCCTCGGGGCCCGCCACCCCCTGGGGCTTTAATGATATGTAAGCAGGGAGGCTCACTGCCCCCGCTGCCCTGAGGACCGCCACCCCCGGGGTTTCTTAAAAAAAAAAAACTGTGGGAGGGGGGCTGAACCCCCCCCACATGCCCCGAGGACCGCCACCTCCCCGGGGCTTAACAAATGATCGGTGCGGCCCCCCTCTTGGAGCCCTGTGGTGCCCTTGGGGACCGCCACCCCCCAGGACAGGCTCCTGCAGTGTCTCGGGGTGCCTAACCCCGGGACACTGCTGTTTGCTATGGTAGGGCGGGAGCCTCACGGTTGCTGCCCTACCGTAGCAAACTGCTTTCTTATTTATTTCAAATAGGAAAGCAGATTGCTTTTCTTCAGGGAGAGCAGCATGTAAGCTGCTCTCCCTCACAAAAAGCAATGCCAGCTCCCGAAGGATGCGGGGAGCCGGCTTGGACCGTGGGGGCGTTGGGGCTCCCCCCACGGTCCCCAACATTTTATTTGAGCCCCGGGGGATGGGGTCCCCGGGGATAATAAAAATTAGAGATAGTGGCTACTTTTTTTTTACGGTAAATTTACAGTACGCGTACCAAGCACGGCTGGACGACGTCTGGTGTGAGGTTCCTAAGTCGTCCCGTACGCGTACCTAAGCAAGAAAAAAAGAATTAAAAAAAATGTTTTACAGATATCTATCAAGCTTATGTGTTTAGATGTTGGTTGGCTCTAACAAGAGCTTTTTTCTTTATTGGTACTTATAAGTGAGTACCTTTTGCATAGTCTAAACTTGTTGAAGATGAGTGTTTTACAGTGTGCTGAACTTTTGACCTCTGTGGACAGTTGACTTTTGCATGATCTGTTGGGGGTAGGGTTCAAAATTATGTGAGTTGGAAAGGGTTCAAATGTTCAACCAATAGAAATGTGTTTTTGGTTTTGAATTAATGTGTGAAGCAATTTGATTTGTTATTAATATGTATATCTGGGTAAATTGAGATGGAAAATGTGCAATATTTTGGTTTTGTTGCGAACACTGAAGTAGAGATATTCTGTATAAAAATATCTGCTGTTTGACTGGCATTTTTCTTAATCTACATATCAATTTGAAAGGTGAGTTGATAACTTGTAAGGGAATGTATTTGGTGTATTTTGTTTTTAGTAAGAGTAATGTGATAATCCGTCTAATGTGTGTAGAATCACATTCTGAGTTTGTCTGCATTTGGATAACTATTGTGATAAATCAAGTTGGTAAGTTAATGTGTTTAGTGAGTAAGCTTTGTGTAATAAAGTGCAGTACTAAAAAATGTAGAATGTGTGTAGTCACTTTTTCAGTTGTAGAGTAGTTAATAGTGTTGCTTGTTTAGAATTAGGCTTGTGTTTTAAATCTACAATTTTCCAGTCAGTATACATACACTATTGTAAATTCTCTGGGATATATTTACAAGCCTCTTGTGAGTCTTTGTGCTGCCATTGCGTTAATTTTTTGATACAATGTTCACACAAATAATGCAGCAAATTGTTTATGTATTTGCAAAATGACTCATGGTTGTACAGTAAAATGCAGTAATTATATTTCTGTAATATGTGCACCCATATTAGCCCTTCAACAGTAATTAATTGTGTTTTTTGTCTAGAATCTTTTTGTCTTAAATCTACAATTTCACAGTTACTATACATTCACTGCTGCATATACTCTGGTGCAGATTTACAAGCCCCTTGTACCTCTTTGTTGTTGTATTGTGTCACTTTTTTGATATAATGTTGGCACAAAAATGCATCAATTTGCTTATGTATTTGCAAAATGAGTCAGGATTGACCACTGAAATGTAGTAATTATATACATGGAATGTGTGAAGTCACTTAACTGTTTGTAGACTAGTAAATGTGTTTTGGTAAAATGCAAGGTATAATATTTTTTGTCTCGAATCACACTGTGCGTCTGTCTGCATTTAGTAATTGTTCTGAGTGAAGCATTTTTGTATGTATTGTGTTTTCGGATACATAAGTGCTTCTAAAGCCATATTTTTCCTAGTTTTGATAGAATTAAAAACAGGTTATTGGTTTTGTATTTGGAAAATGACTCATGGTTATACAGTAAAATGCAATAGGTATATTTATGTAATGTGTGCAGTGATATTAGCCCTTCAAGAGTAATTAGTAGTGTTGTTTGTCTAGAATCGGACTTGTGTTCTAAATGTACAATTTCCCAGTAAATATACATACATTGCTGCATACACTCTGGAGCAGATTTATAAGCCCCTTGTGCCGTTTTAGACTTGTAAATGTGTTTTGGTAAAATGTAAGGTCTTATATTTTTTGTCTAGTATCAGACTCTGTGTCTGTGTACATTTAGAAATTATATTGGCCCTTTTTTCACATTCTCCCCCTCTCTCCTCATACTCTCCCTTATCTCCTCATACTTCTACCTCTCTCCTCATACCACCTTCACTCCTCATACTCCTCCATCTTCTCATACTCCTCACTCTCTCCTCATAGTACCCTTCTCTTCTAATACACCCCCTCTTGTTGTAATGGAATCTAGGCCCCTACTGTAATTTTCCCGATTCATGCCCTTATATAGGTATACTTTATCATATCCTTATATAGGCATATAAATTACCACCCTATTTGGTCTAAGACATACAGCCCAAATACGGCATGGGTACTTCCACTAGGTCCCGAGAATTAACAACGATTTCTTGGAAAAACCTGCCTTCAGCAGCTAGGAACTTCCCTCTGCTTGAATATTAAGTTCTCCAAGAACTCCTGGCGTTTTACAAGAATTTAGCCTTTGAGTGACGATATTAAGTCCAAACATACATCAAACTCTGCACCTTCAAAGTATAAATATGCCCAGGGTTGCCCAGTCAAACACACAGTGGTTTGGAGCAGATCAACTATCTACTTGCCCGACGCCCTGCAGCTGCAAGTGCCAAAGGAAGCCAACCCTCCAGCTGACGCACTAAGAGAGATGCTGTCTTTTCTCTTGCCGAGAAACCCAGCTCGAGTGTTTCCGGCTTACCCTTGCGGGTATCTGGGAAATCGAGTCCTGAGAAAGAGATACAAGACCTCCTTCATTCTAAAAACGAGGTACGGAGCTAATTAGACCTCTTAGAGTTTTCTTGGAATAAATTCCTGGCAGAGAACTACTAAACCTAGGCTGATCCTCACTTACTTCTTCCCTCATACTAGACTCAGGTTAGGTACACCGGGGTAGGAGTATTTTAGAAGCACCAGTTGAGTACTTTCAGTCATTATTTATTACTGTATGTATTTTATTCGTTTTATGCACTTTATGGCTTAGAAACCATATCATGCTTTTACAGTACTACTTTATAATACTGTTTGAATTATATGCATTGTACTTTATAACCAGTATTACGATTGTAGCAGTTTATTTCCAATGCTTGAGAAAGAAGACTGTTCAATAAATACTTTTTATTGAAAACACCCGTCTCTCGATTTCTAGGCATCTCTGGTGAAACGAAGCATGCATGATTGACTGAGTAAAATAGTTATCTATTGTTTCCGCGACTCTAGAGATACGTTTCTTATCCTGGGGAAACAAAGTTGTCATGTTTATGCAGTTGTCAGAAACTAATCCCTTCTTGTGATTTCGAGAAAGTTTCTAGTGACCTCTGAACTAGCTGGCATTCACTATTTAGTTTATTATATTCTGTAGAGACCTAGTAGACCTCAGTCCTACGTCTAAACTACAGTATATATTATTCCAATGTGCAGAGCCTATTGGGAATATAGGAACTACACTACATGGCGCCCAAAGTTTGGTAAGGCGATAATTTAACGCTAGATACTAGAGTAACTCAGTCGTGCTTTTCACACTGACCCCTTTTTCCCGTAAAAGACACCATTAGATGTCTGGAGTGGGTAAAAGGTTAATATCAGCCAAAACTGAGTAGGGCGAAAAACCTATGTATTAGTTTTTGGTTTATTCAACGTTGAAGGATACAGTGTTCCAAAATATTGTGCACCTAATCTTTGTTTCCTTGAAACTTGTTCTGCAAACTTTTCAGTCAGTAAAATAATAATGTCTGACGACGAGGTAGCTGCACCAGCAGCTCAAGCTTTTTTTGATGACACAAACCTCCAACAAAATGACCCGGATGCTGTAATCATCCCGGCAAATGTAAGAAAAACCATAACTATAAAACTTATGGAAAATGGGGTAGCATCAAGAGGTTTTAAAGTAATCTTTGTTATAGAGGCAAATGAATATCGGCAGACAGAAGTATTCTATTCATGGATTGTGTCTCCTGCAGCAAATGCAGTAACACACGAGTTCCACTACTACAAATTAGAGGAACCTCCAGCGGAATACATTCCTTTTGAGGACGTTTAATTTCCATTAGCTTACCAGGAGCATCAGCTCTGGTTTAAAGGTGCCCTACAACATCAAAATCACATTACCAGGCTCGGTCCACTAGGTAGGCCAGGAGCTACATGGCCGGTACTAGCGAGCTATACACCAAATCCTGACATAAATGGAATGACAGGTCCAGAACTGTTAGCTCAGCTGAAACAGCTAATTAAAATACACAGACAATTGGTTCAATATGTCATGCGGACTTTAACAGTCCAACCAACTATAAGAATTCCACAGGGGAACACAAACAAAATAAGTAAATAACACCACAGACTATACAATCAGTCATTGGTAAATTACCCGCAAAGAGGGAACAAATTCCGTTCTGGTTAGCTCAAAAGATTACTCAGATAGAGGCAGTATTCCCTGATAGTACACCTCATGAGAAACACAGAATTCTGACAATCTGTTTACCAATGGGAATAGCACCTTATGTGGAGGACTGTGACACTTGGAGTACAGTTTTTGCTTCAATCTACACAAAAACACATGGTGTACCGTCTATGGCGGTAATACCAGACGTTCTAAGGCAGATTCAAAATGAATACGGCCCAGAACCGTCCTTAAATCTAGTTATGAAATTACTGAAAGATTTCAAACAGGTCTCAGCTATATTATTAGCTAACATTAAAGGTGAAGCAGCATCCGTGGCAATCCGCCAAAAGTTAAAAGAAACAGATATAACAGATCAACCATATGAGCTTGCTAGAATTATTGAAAAATTTTATGAAGAATTAGGAAGAGATAGTTTGGTTGGGAAACCAGTAAAACCTGATTTAAGTGAATATCCTGAAAAGGTGTTTATTAAAAATAATCTCACTACTCCTAAAAAGAAGTGGGAAAACACTAAACAGACTCTTCCTAGAGAGAAACGTTCTCAATCCAGAGGAAGATCTCCCCAAAGGGGAGGTAGGTCTCCCCAACAGGAGCCCTCTGAAAAAAGGTATAACCTTAGGAATAGGGATAATTTGAAAAAACCTCACAGATATCAAGATAATGATACACGTCCCTCTCGATATTTTCAGACTTTCTCGCAGAAATCGGAAAGAAGAGGACGGTCAGAACACAAGGAGGAACGCGTCAAGTCCAAAGACAAAGAACCCATTCACCAAAGTAAAAAAGCTCAAATTCCCAAAAAGAAGGTAGCAAGCATAAAAATCAGACATGCCGAGGATCTTGAGGACACAACTCAAGAACGGGGAGTGGGCTCAAACAATGCTAGACAGCGCAGCAGAAGTCACCATAGTTCGCAGGATCCTGAAGGATCATCTGGAGACAGTGGACTTGAATGAATGCATTCAGGTTGAAACTGCCGACACCAGGGTTAGTGTACCCCACAAGTTATATGAAGTAACACTCCGGATGGAGGGAGACATAAGTAGAAAAATAAGAGCACTCTTTTGGGAAAAGCTCTCTAAGGGCTATGCCATTCTTCTAGCTGAACAACACTGGCCACCTGAATTTGTCAGGGAGTGCCCACATGGCGAAGATATAATTATGCCAGTCTTCTCAAATCACATTCCAATTCATAAAAAATACACTTATGCCAGAAAATGGGCAGTAGCTCAGGCTTCAGCATTATATAAAAATCATGTGGGATGGGATGAGGATTCTCCTCACCATAAAATCCAGTTAAAAAATCAGCCTGCTGCACAAAGGCAGTACCCAGTTAAGCAAGAAGCTAAAAAACAAGTCAGGGACATTTTAAATCAACTTGAATACCAAGGAGTGATTGAAACTAAGCATGGGCGGAAAATCCGTTCCGCTCGCGGATTTTGCGGATTTTCGGTAAATTCGCAATCCGCGAACGCTCGCGAATTTACCGAAAATCCGCAAATTCGCACGCAGTGGATTTTTTTTTCTTGGTGATACAATTTTGCGGCGTGCGGTGTAAGTTCGCAATTGCGAACATGTAGGTGCGGCGGGCAGCAACAATCTTGCACTCGCGAAATTACAAAATTTGCAATTCTGCACAAGAAATCCACTAGCAAGCAGCATAGACCTTCTGAAAATGATGATTTTTATCAGAATAACTCCTCAGGTTGACATTTGCCTGCCCTTTTTTGGATTTGAGGCCTTTTGACTTTCTTTGGATCACTTTTGGATTAGAAATAAACTTTCACAAGTAAGTTTGTTGGCATTACATTTGCTGTTCTGCAGAAAAATGAGTTTTGCTAAACTGAAAGCACTCAGCAGCAGGTGCAAAAGTTCAAATTCATCATTAGTAACCATTCTCTGTAGTGCTTCCTGACTGGGGCCCCTCCAGAGTTCAGTTGCTAGTTGCAACAATTGTATGACCCTGCTCTGACCCTCACAGCCGGATCATAGAATAGCTACAAGTAAGCCACAAAGGTCCTGGAAAAAAAATTGCACTGCAACAGAAAGCAAATTACAGATAAGGAAGCAGGTGTAGACTGGAATTTTAAAACAGTGACACATTAATAAATCAACCCCAAATTAATTCATGTCAGTTGAAGCAGGGCAGGTGTGCTTGCTTTTTCCCCCCATAATCTACAGTGATGATGATGAACCAGAGGGTGGCATTGATGTACCAGAGGGTGGCATGGGTGAAACAGAGGGTGGCAGTGTTGAAACAAAAGGTGCTGTGAACCTGTGATGATGAACAAGACGTAGAAACAACATAGTCGCAACCGTTGCGTGCCGACAAGTAAGTTTGCAATCGCAAACTGGTACAAAATCCTCGCGAACTGGCAGAAACCCTTGTGAACACAAAAAAAAAAATCCGCAAATTTGCGAGAATTTGCAGATTTTGCGGATTGCGAGTTCACAAATTCCCAAAATTTGCAAAATTCGCCCATGCTTAATTGAAACATGCACCTCAACAATCCTTTGTTTCCTGTCTCCAAACCAGACAATTCATGTTGTCTAGTTTTGGATTACAGACACTTAAACTCTTGTTGCAAAACTTTTACAGTACAAAATGCACATAGTGCAGCACTGATGAATAACATTGTGTCCAAAAAATATAAAACCACATTAGACATTTCAAATGGGTTTTTCTGTCAAAATATTGCACCCGAAAGCAGGCATCTGACCGCTTTCTCAATCATGGGGACGCAGTGACAATTTTGGCGCCTCCCCCAAGGATTCAAGAACAGTCCTGGGTTATTTTCATCCAGGGTAACAGGGTTACTACAAATGTACGATGATGAGGCATTATCTTATGTCGATGACATCTATCTTACAGATGACGACTTGGACAGACACTTGGAAAGAGTGAACACCATAATACTTGGGTTCGCCTCTGAAGGCTATAAATTTAATTTTAAGAAATCACGAATTGCCCACCTCAATATCCTATTTCTAGGATACGAATTATCAAGTGAAGGCAAAAGCCTGGCAGCAAACTTTCTAGAAAAATGTGCGCTGCTCCAAACTCCAAGAACACTGAAAAACTTATAGTCCATTTTAGGTTTCCTGAATTTTGGAAGAACTTACGTTCTAAATTACGAAGAAAGGGTGAAACCTCTCTATGAACTAATCAAACATGATTTCAAACCTACTAATTGGACTCAAGCACACACAGAAATTCTGCGTTCAGTCCAAACAGACATGTTAGCAAAAACACAGTTACAGACATGCGAAAAAGTTCACAATCTTGTGATTCGAATCATCCCAGGGAGATGGGGATTCACGTACCTGACCTTTACTGAGTAAGAAACGGTACCAATAGCATACAAATCACACTTGTACACACAAGCTGAAATGAAGTTCACTTCTAATGAGAAAATTCTGACAGCGGTTCAAACTGCAGTTGCAAAAGAGAGAGCTCCCGCGCAGGGTAGACGCATAATGATCGTTACACCTGTACCTGCCTTAGAGGTAGTGACAAAAGCAAGCATCCCTAATGCTAAAGCTTTACATCATAGATGGATACAATGGGTTAACTCTCTTGCTGCAACAGACGTTGAATATGTTTTTGACCCCATCTTGAAGACACAAGAATTTCTCCAATACGAACATGAATGTTCTCTGCCGACCGAAATTCTGCCTCTTGAACATTAGGGATGTATAATATATACAGACGGATTAGCACAACCTGCAATTGGGGGTAAACAAGCCTATAGTGCTGCGTGCATGATTGTTAAAGGCCGCTGGCGCAAAGGTAAATTCACACCTATGGTCACAAAAACTCAATCACTCGGAGACTGTACAGCCCAGCGAGCTGAACTACAGGCTTTCAAGATGGCACTTGAAAATACCGATCGCGAATTCCCCACACTCATAGTGTGCGAATCGTATTACTGCGTACAATCTTACAATGAATACTTGTAGAACTGGGTTCAGAATGGCTTCAAAGACGCTAAAGGTGGCACAATCAAGCATAAAATGCTTTGGGAACAGGTAGTTATTTTACAGAAAGAACTACAAAAGACTCACGTGATCCATACACTGAGTCATCAGCGTGATGGCGTTTACGTTGCAGGGAATTCATTTGCTGATGATGCCGCAAAGGCAGCTGTGCAAACGGCTTCCGTAGCGGCAATCACTCGGTCAAAAACAAAAATAGACAGCAATATAATACAAGCTGTCACTGCTTCAGTCAAAGACAGTGCTAAGACACTCCCGAAATGGCTTTCCAGTAAAGTACTCATATATAACTGATGCGAATAATGTTCCTTTTGCTTGAATCCCTGGAGTGGGGGATAGGGCAATCCCAAACATGGAACATAGGTTAGGACTAATTGTAGCAGCACATGAAGGGCTCGCATCTACACAAGGGAGTTTCCGCCACAGTGTCATTATTAAAACAGGGATACTGGTGGCCGCGCATGAGGAAACAAACTAGAAACTATGTTCGAGAATGTGAAATCTGCCAGAAAATAAAAGTTTCTACAGTGAAATGTCCTGCACAGACGCCCCTTCTGATTTCAGATAAACCACTAGTGTGCGTTTACCTGGACCACTGTGGTCCCTTAACAAGGGATGGCAACTATAAATATATTATGGTCGCAGTGGATTCCTGCACAAGATTTATTTGGTTATGGCCCCAGCGCTCGGCTGACGCCAGAACTGTTATAAAGGATTTGCGAGTCTTTATCGGCACATACGCAATCGGCACGCTACATTCTGACCAGGGTCCTGCGTTTAGCTCTCGAGCTTACAAGGAGGCTATGGTTAGCTTGGGCTTTGCATTGCGGCTTTCTAGTCCCTTCCATTCTGAAGGTAATGCGGTAGTGGAAAGAAAAAAACCGTGACATAAAGCAATCCATAACAGCTAAGATATTAGGTTCGGGTGATGGGTGGGTCAAACATTAAATAAGTGTCCAACGTAGTCTTAACAATCTGCCAAGAAATTCTCTGGGGGAATCACTCCTTATGCATTACTGTTTGGTACTAGAATGATAATCGAAGACCTCGATAGGCAAACTTCAGTGGTGGAACAAAAACCCTTTGATGTCAAAGATCGTTTGGCTGTTTTACAGGACTTAAATGAAACAAGAATAAGTCTGAGTAACACAACACAAAAGTCAACAGCCATTGAAGAAACACCACCTGTCCCAGCAAGACCTGTCTGGATTCCAAAGATTGGGGATCTAGTCAGGGAAAAGATAGGGGTGAAGAAGGAATTTGGGCCTTCTTACAGAAAAGCAGTACGTGTCTTAGCAATCCAAGGAACAAGATCAGTCGTACTACCGCCCCTTGCTGGTAAAAAGGAGAACCGAGTTGTGTGCATCGACCTGGTCAAACCACAACATGTGGCCGATAATAAGTAGTAGGCCCAGTAGACTCCCAAGAAGTAGCAGACAACCAAATCTTGCTACTATCCAAGAGGTTCAGACTGAAAGACTTATCACGTTTGATAAACCTGCAGTAAGAAAAGAAGGACTATGCAACGAAGCCATGGAACTCGTACCTCTTGAGACCCAAATAACAGTTTGTCCAGAAACAACTGTCTACAATGATGTAGCCTCTGACTACACCAATATGACAAAGGAAGAAGCAACTCCAAAGTTTAATAATAATCCTTATGCGATTCCAACAATTGACAGAACTGCTTTTGGCTATTTTATCAACTTTGATACATTCTCTGAGGATCCCAGTGAACCTGAAGAAAGGCCTGCAAAGAAAAAACAACAGATCTGTTTCATCAACTGGAGAAAATATATCTGATTTCGCCATGGATTGAATTTTGGATTGGTTTGGGTGTATTTTTTCTCCTACTCTGGCTGATATTAGTTTTAAGCTTGGGACAAATGATAGATGGAAAATACAGTACAATGGACACAGCAAGTCAGAAAATCAACTTGCTCCTAAAACCTCACAAATGATCCCATCGTGAAAAAAGAGACCTGTCGTCAGTGAACATCACAGCCATTCCTATACCTGGTGGTATGGCATGGGATAGAACTGACTATGACATCTATGGCCCAGTGGAGCTATTAAAGATTCTACACCAGTTCAAGGTTTCTTTAAGTGACTTTGGATTGCCCAGCACATTTTCTGATGATTGGAACTTTGAGACTATTAATAATATGATGTCAGATTTAGAAATGTCTGCAAAATTTACTGAACATGACTATTTAGAAGGGTCATCAGACTATGAACAAATGTATTGTTTTAATCACTATGGTCACCACTATTTGCACAAATCTGCAAGTCCTAGGAAAGTTTTTCCTTATAATCAATGGGAGCATTGTCCCATGCCACCAAAAGGCAGCTCAAAAACATTTCATGAAAAGTTTTCGTACTTCTCAGGGTTTAATGTTACAAATCCTAGAAGCATTTTATTTAAAAAATATATATGAGACAGGAATGAAAACAATGTTTACCAACACTAAACAAATGTATTCTGCAAACTTTTATGCTCAGCTGTCTACATTAGGTTTCGACTTTTAGGAAGAAAACATTGAGACAAAAACTGTCTGGGGCACGAAAGAATGGCAGGTACAAGGTTTAGAGGCCTTGTTCAGAACCTGCATTATACCAGAACAAATAATGTTTTTAAACGATACTGTTCAACAGACTTCTTGTCTTGGCCTGGCTAAGATAAAAGATTTAAATAAACCGTCTTTACCTAAACCCACTTCTGAAAGTAATGACACTACAGAAAAAGAGGTAGACGTACCATATATTTTAACACAAAACAGAACTAATCCTGATTGGAAAAAATGGTTAATCTGGCCAACAGGCACCAATATCTGTCATGATAGATTCCTGAACAAAACACAGGGGTTAAAACTGAACAGGCCAGATCCAAGATACTCCCAGAGACAACATCCAGGGATAGTAACAACATATAGTGTAGGAAAACTATGCCTTGAGTGGCTAAAATCATCCACACTTCCGGAAATCAAACAGCACTTATCTTTACTTAAAGAAAGCAACGATTTGCAAAATTTCCTATTGGAGCCTTGCAAACCACGGCAAAAATGTTTCATATACGCCGGTATATACGCTGCGTACAATGAAGCTTGGAAAATAAAGCAAATGGAAACTGCAGAAAGAATATGAGAAATTGAACGTATTAATTTAGAGAAAGCTCTCTGTGTAGTGGACAATGGGTTAACAACTCTGTCCTCCAGAATATATTCTTTGAACAGCATTGTATCCTCTGCAATTTACATAATGGAACAGGACTTGCTAATGTTACAACATAGCCAGTCTCAATTACATTCTATAATGCAGATAGGCTGGACGTTGCAAAATCTTCGTTCAGGCTACATGCCATGGGTCTAATCAACACAACGTCATTGTTTGCTGTATTTAACCTTAAAGATAAACAAATCTCTTTGGCACAAAGAGGAGCAGAATATACGGTGCTAAGCATTGAAAAACTGGAAAGATTGCCATTGACAGTTTCTGAGAAACCTGTCATTGAATGGATAATTCATGGCACCATCATGATACGAGTGACGATTTTCCAATTCCAGTATTGTCTACAGCATATGCCAGCTGGCCTGTATGAAAGGTTGGGTAAAGAATACATTAAGTCAACATGGACTTTACATTACACACACAAATGTTGGAACAAGGGAAAAGAGGTATTCCTTAGTGGAAAAAATTGTAAAAACTCACTAAGTGGTACACTTTTGTGCAAAGGTATTAATTTACACGGAGCCTGCAATGGTTCTGCAAATAACCTCTCTTGCCACCTGCACAGTACTCCCTCCACCGTGATAGAGCCCATTTTCATGTAACTATCCAATGGCAGTTACGTTATGTTGAATGATCACAGCTGCTTTGACATAATGCCAGAAAAACCCTATCTCCTTAGTGTGTCGTCCATGGTCACTTGTTGTATGCAAGTATTGTATCCAACCCCAAAGACAGACAGTGGGACGGCATTATGGCCTTCACTGAATATCTCTGCTATACAAATTGATACTTTAAGCAGAATAAAAGCCATTCTTTTGCAAAAATCTGTGCCACTGACTTCGTCTAGAGAAACGTATGATCTGCAAGTTGCGAGGACATTTGCAGAGATACATGCATTATTATCAACAAACTGCCCAGTACATTACGCAGAAATGTTAAGTCAAATCTTAAACATGTCTGATACCAGTGGAATCGCACATGTATTTAAGACTTTTTTCGGGACTGTTAACTACATTCGAAGCAGTCCTCTGCATTTTTCCAAACTTCGTGCACTCTGTGTTCGGAGGCCTGTCTCTCATCTTAGGACTCGTAGCAGGAATTCTATTATTATTCCTTCTGCTCCGATATGGCAAGTCCAGCAACCAACAATACCCAGACCAACATGGAAGGAGCCCTCCTTGCCATGAGGTATCGTGAGAGGATTTCACAGATTCTTGGCTTGGCTCGTTTGGGAGATCTGAACACAACCTGATTTCTATCGTTCAGACCAATCTGCCAAGATTGCATCTTACCTGTTCTACGATGCCTGTTTTGCAGAGAGGAATGTGTGTTGGACATCTGTCTTACACTTCCATCAGTCCTGCCATCGAATGTCGACGCCTTGCTAGGTCCTGTAACGGCTCATGCATCGTGTTGTCCCCAACGGCTACCAATCTTGATGACGGCTTTCATTGAGGTCTCACCAGTAAGTCTAACTGAGGGTGAGATACGAGAATCAACACGCACAGAGTTACTATCATATTTGAACACTGCTAATGCGGCACCTGGCACTGACGGCAATGCTTCTCATCTGTTCACATTTGGTCTGCTTGATCAAGTGGTTCACTTTCACCTACTGGGGTAGACGATTTCTTTGCCAGCCTTGAAGATCTGATGTTTTCTCATGACACCGAAAATAACTTTTGATTCATGCACACAGCGTTCCCTGAACTCTGAAATTCGGCCTTCAATTTTTCAAAACAAAGAATTCTAAATTTTAGACTATATTTTTCACAGCCATTTTTCTCTCAAAGACATTGAACTTTCTTTGGCACAGACTAATATGCTTAAAGTAGAACTATTCTCAGAGAACAAGAAAGTCTTTTTCCTTTTTTTAACAATGCCTAGAAAAAATATTTGGCCTAGTCCTCATATAACCATTGACATGATATATTATGTTATGAAATGTTCTTGATCTTTCTTTCTGTATTTAGGAGCCATTTTCATATATCTAAATTCATGATTCATTCAGTTTGCATGTTTAGATACCATACTATATGCTTAGAATGTCATCACTTCCTTACAAAGCGTACTGTAGAAATGCTCAATATTTTCTCATGTACAACCATTTCGAAGTGCATTTTTTGTATTTTGGGGTGGGATTGTGAACACTAGCTTTAGATATGCTGTGTGCTTATTAGGTTAGCTTAATTGAACTTAAGATCGTGGAGTATGTGTTGTAATCGAATCTAGGCCCCTAGTGTAGTTTTCCCGATTCATACCCTTATATAGGTATACTTTATTCCCCTTTTCTCCACATTCTCACCTTCTCTTTTTATACTCTCCCTTCTCTACTCATACATACCCCTCTCTGCTTATACTCCTATTTTCTCCTCATACTTGCCCCTCTTTTTCATACTCATACTCATCCTCTCTCTCATCAATCTCCCCCCTCTTGCCTCATATTCGTATTCTCTCTCCTTATACTCCCTCCTGTCACCTGATATTTCCCTCTCTCTCCTCATACTCCCCCCTCTTCTCATATATCCAACTCTCTCCTCTTACTGTTCCCTCTCTCCTCATACTCCCTTTCTCCTCATATTCCCTTCTCTCCTCATGCACCCCCTCTTTCCTTATATTTCTCTTTTATCCACATTCTCCCCCTCTCCTCTTTCTCCTCCCTTTCTCCTCATACCTCTCTCATTACTCATACTTCCCCATCCCTTCATACTCCTCCCTCTCTTCATATTCCTTCTTTTCCACATACTCCGCCCTCCCTCCTCACACTCTCCCTCTCTCTCCTCATACTCCACCCTCTCTCCTGATATTCCCTCTCTTTCCTCATTCTCACCTCTCTCTGCTCATACTCCTCCCTGTCCTCATACTCCCCCTGTCCTCATACTCCCCCTCTCTGCTCCAACTCCTCCCTCTCTCCTCATACTCCCCTTCTTTTCATATTCCCCCCTGTCCTCATATTACCCCCTCTCCTCATACTTCTTACTATCTTCTTATAGTACCCCCTCTCTCCTTATACATCCCGTCTCCCTATATTCTTCTTTTCTCCACATTTTTCACCTCACTCTTCATATTCTATCCTCTCTCCACATACACACTCCTCTCTCCTTATACTCCCCCTTTCTGCTCATACTCACCCCTCTTCCACATACTCCCCCTTCTATCCTCATATTACTCTCTTTCTCGTCATACTCCCCCCCTTTCCTCACAGTCTCCTTCTCTTTTCTTATACTCCCCCTGCTCGCCTGATATTCCCCCTCTTTCCTCATTCTTACCTCTCTCTCCTCATACTCCTCACTGTCCTCATACTCCTCCCTGTCCTCATACTCCCCCATGTCTTCATTCTCCCCCTCTCTCCTCTTACTTCTCCCTCTCTCCTCATACTCCCCCTTCTTCTCATGTTGCCACTGTCCTCATACTCCCCCTCTCTGTCCTCATACTCCCTACTCTCTCCTCATATTCTTTCTCTCTCCTCATTTTCCTCCCTCTCTCCCTATACTCCCCCTTCTCCCCATATTCCCCCCTGTCTTCATACTCCCCCTCTCTGTCTTCATACTCCTCTCTCTCTCCTCATATTCCTCCTCTTTCCATATTCTCCCCCTCTCTCCTCATACTCCCCCTTCTCTTCATACTCCCTCCTCTCCCGTCTTACTCCTCATACCTCCCCCTAACAATTTCCCAGTCAGTATATATACACACAGCTGTATACATTCTGGGGCAGATTTACAAGTCCCTTGCGCCTCTTTGTTGTTCTATTGTGTCACATGTTTGATGTAATGTTGACAAAAATAATGCAACAAATTGTATATGTATTTGCAAAATGAGTCAGGGTTGTCCACTGAAATGTAGTAGTTATATACATGGAATGTGTGCAGTCACTTAACTGTTTTAGTCCAGTAAATGTGTTTTGGTAAAATGCATGGTCTAATATTTTTGGTCTAGAATCAGAGTGTGCATCTGTGTACATTTAGGAATTATAGTCGCCCCTTTTTCCATATTCTCCCCCCTCTCTCCATATACTCTCCCCTCTCTCCTCATACACACCCCTCTCTCCTTATACTCTCCCTCTCTCCTCATACTCCCTGTCTCTCATCATACTCTCCCTTCTCTCCTTATACTCCCACCTCTCTCCTCATACTTTTCCATCTCTCCTTATAATCTCCCCTCTCCTAATACTCATCTTCTCCCCTCATACTCCTCGTCTCTTCATACTCCCCGCTCTCCTTATATTTCTTCCTCTCATCATACTCTCCCCTCTCTCCTCATACCCCCTTCACTCCTTATACTCCACCATCTGCTCATACTCCTCCCTCTCTCCTCATACTCAACCCTCAGTCCTCAAACAACGCCTCTCTCCTTATACTCTCCTTTTCTCCACATTCTCACCCCTCTCTTGTCATACTCACCCTTCTCTTTTTATACACACCTCTCTTTCTTTATACTACTCTTTTCTCCACATACTCGCCCCTCTTTCCACATACTTCCCCCTCTCTCTTTATACTCCTCCTCTTTCTCATCATACTTCTCCCCTCTCTCCTCACACTCCTGCTCTCTCTTCTTATACACCCTCCTCTCTCCTTATGCATCCCCTCTCTCCTCACATTCCTCCTCTCTCTGCTTATACTCTCACTTCTCTCCTCATACTCCCACCTCTCTCATCATACTCCCCATTCTCTTCTCATACTCTTTACTCTCCTCATATATCCCCTCTCCCCTCAAACACCCTGTCTCCTCATACCTCCCCTCTTCTCATATTTATCATTCTCCTCATACTCCCCCTCTCTCCTCATACTCTCCCCTGTCCTCATACTCCCTCTTCTCTCATCTTAGTCCTCCCTCTCTCCTCATATGTCCCCCTCTCCTCATACTCTCCCCTCTCCTTATACTCCCCCCTCTCTCCTCATACCCCCATCTCTCCTCATACTCTCCCCATCTCCTCATAGTCCTGCCTCTCTCCTCATACTCCCTCCTCTCTCCTCATACTATCCCCTCTCTCCTCATACACCCCTTCTCTCCTTATACTCCCCCTCTCTCCACATTCTCCCCCCTCTCTCCTCACCCTTCCCCTTCTCTCGTTATACTCCTCCTCTCTTTTCACACTTGCCCCTCTCTCCACATATTCCCCCTTATCTTCACATACTGCCAGCTCTCTCCTCATACTCCTTCGTCTCTTTCCCATTGTACTGTTGTAGTGATGCATTTAGTAGCATGTACTAATCCATTCACTGCTCAAAAGTTCAACTGTTGATGAATTGATTATGGTACTATTATTCCAGATGTAGTTCTTGAATGTTTTATGCAGTATGTATGCACTTCTGTTATCAGTTACACAGTTGTTTTTTATACATAGTTATTTTACATTGTATTTATTTAGTAATAGAATAGTATATTTCATATATTTATTTTTATAATGTTATATATTTTTTTTATAGCAGATTCTATTCATCAACACTAAAAGAAATCCATCATGCCTTCAAAAAGTGAAAAGAGGAAGCAACATAATAAAACTTTTTATTTAAAATAAAGTCATCCCCAAGATTTACCTGAACAACAATGTGTGAACAAAAAGAAAAAAACTCCTGGTAAGACAACGAAGATTTTTTTGAAGAACGTATCAAACACTAGGAATAGTGTGGACAATGTCAAAAATACAAACAGTGTATCTGCAACTAAAAAGAAAAACAAGAGAAAAAAGAAAAGCGATGGAAAATCATCTTGTAAACAAACACTGTATAGTAAAAGGAGGAAGAATCAATTTCAGGAAATTAGAAAAAAAATGTTTTATGATAGAGTTGTGTCGAATTTGATGAAGGAAATGAAGAAATGTAAAAGAAAAACAGCATTTTATAAGAAAAAGAAACATACAGAAAATATAGTTGAGAAGGCTTTCGAATTGAAAAACAAGTTGTTTATTTTAGTAATCAGTAGAATTTGATCACTAGATAAGTCAATCCATTTAATGAAGGTCAAAAGTAAGTGGAGAAGACAAATTAACAGAAGTAATTTTTCTGATTTTTTTGGGTGAATGGAAACATAGTTCAAGTTCTGAGCCTTTTTTTAATGAAGAGAGTTATTTTCAGAGTAATGATTTGTTGCATGCAGTTGACACTAGTGGTCATGCTTAATAGGTTAGAAATGGTTGTCCTATTGAGAATGAGAATATTGTTCCTAGAAATGCAGAAGAGTTGTTAGCTGATGAAACTTTAGGGAGACGTCCTAAAGCTCCAGTATACACTTGGAATTGCAGTAGTATTTGTAGTGTACGGCAGGAATCTATAGATTTTGTACGCAATTTCTTAAGTGAGTATACTAAGAAAAGTGTTAAACAAAAGATTAAGATGTTGCTAGGACTAGACCCTTGCAGAGTGAGAGAAAATACATACAGGTTTGCAAGGTCATTCTCTTGCTTGTCTTTCTAAAAATGTATGTCAAAGTGTTTTTCGCCATTTCAGGATGTTAGCAGTATATCATACTCAAATGAGGAAATTAATCAAAACATTGTATAATGCAAAAAAGTCCAGCACTAATGTTAAAAAAGTTGAACAGTGCTCTTTTGCGTGGATCTGTATCAGATGTAATGAATGTTTGTGATGAAATTCAGGTTAGTTACTTTGGTCATGAGGAAGACAGCGCAGAAACTGTTACATTAATAGAAGGAAATGTGGAAGAGAATATACAACATTGTAGTACAGAACATTTTGAGCAAGAAATGATTAAGTTTAATGCAATGCAGGCATGCATACAAGAAACTTCTCGCCCAGGCTAAAATAGAATGGGAGGAAAGCCAGTGGGAAGAACTCACCAAGGCCCTAGCAGTGCAAGACCAACGCCTGTTTTGGAGAATGGTGAACGGGGGATCAGGGAGCTTACATACGGCTGTGGAGCCTAACATAGCTCCTGGAGTGTGGCAAGCCCACTTCCAGTCCTTATATAGCACTGAGCCCGGAGAACTCCCTGCGATGATCGAACCAGAGAGGCAGGGCTCTAAGGCGGATCAAATAACACTGAGTGAGGTCACTGCTGCCATTTCAGGCCTGGCTTCGGGGAAGGCCCCTGGGCTGGACGGGCTACCGGGAGACCTGTACAAGCAGGAGCCCACCGTCTGGGCGCCCTACCTCGCTGCTCTCTTTAATGGCATTCTCGGTGGGATGGAAATCCCTAGTACTTGGCTGGGGGCTGAGGTGGTCCCGATTTACAAAAAGGGATCCCCCCTACTCCCAGCCAACTACAGACCAATTAGCCTGATCGACGTAGCGCAGAAGTTGTTCGGCAGGGTCCTCCTGAATAGGCTTCAGGAATGGATCGAGGAGGCAGGTGCCCTCAGTCCATATCAGGCAGGCTTTAGGAAAGGGGTATCGACTGTGGACCAGGTTTTCAGATTGAACCTGGTCTACTGGAAGACAGTGAGGTTCGAGGGTGGCAGTCTCTACACGATTTTCGTGGACCTACGAGCCGCCTTCGACCTCGTGCCCAGGGGAAAACTATGGGTCATTCTAGCAGGGATGGGCGTACCACCAGACATCTTATTGACCTTACAGAGGCTGCATCACAACAATTATGCCCAGGTAAGGTGTGGGAGGTCGGGGGAGCTGACTGAGAGATTCCCCGTTGGCAGGGGGGTAAGACAGGGTTGTGTGCTGGCGCCGACCCTGTTTTGCCTCTTTGTCAACGGGGTAGTCGCTCATCTGAACGCCACTGACTACACAGATGCCCCCAAATTAAATGGCAACAGTGTGCCCGCAATAATGTTTGCGGACGACACGCTGTTGGTATCCAAAACTCCCATGGGCATCCAAAGGATACTTGATGCCTTTGTGGCCTTCTGTCAGGACAGAGGATTGGAAATCAATGCCATGAAAACCAAATACATGGTATTGAATCCAAGCCCCAAACAGCGCCCGAATACACTGCTGGGAGCAGCACGGCTGGAAAGAGTAGCCACGTTTGAATATCTCGGCGTGACACTCAACGAAAATATGACCTGGGGGACCCATCAAACTAGGGCCAACCTTAAATTAGTACAAATCACCGGGGGTATCTCCCGGATGATGACTGGCTCGACTTATCGCCCATTGGGGGCCCTAATTCAGATATACAAAGCACAAGCCAGGGGGGCGATCTTGTACGGGGCTGAATTGTGGGGCCATACTCCATGTCAGAATCTGTCAGTCACGGAAAACAGATTCGTAAGGCAAATTACCGCACTTCCTCCCAGCACCCCACTTCTACCTCTGAGGCTTGATCTAGGGCTACGGCCTCTTGCCGACGAGATAAGTCTAAGACCCATAGCCTTCTGGCGCAGGCTTTGGAGCAGTGACGATCTCGCCGACTATAGGGCAGAACTGGCCGAAATATTAAAACACCCCAAGGCGCTTAGTATCCCCTGGGTCCAAAATATCCAGTCAGTGTGCACAGATTTGGGGCTCCCCGAATTGTGGAATAAACCAGCAGATACAGCACCCAGAATCTCTAAGAGATTTCTGGCGAATCTGTATCATGAACACAAAAGGGAAAGGGCTTTAGCTACCCAGACAGAGGGGTCTCTTTCCTCTAAATTCCTACAAAACAAGGACCTTTACGCATTCGAAAAGGCTTTTGATCCTATATACCCCGTTCTCACTAGAAAGTTATTTCTCCAGTGGAGATACGGCACACTGCCTTTGCGCTCCTTTTCTAGTACCTGGTCGCAAGTCCCTTCCACTAAGTATTGTCCCCTTTGTGTTGACAAAGAGGAAAATGACTTGCATGTGATTTTTTTCTGCCCAGCATATATGGCAGCCAGAAAGTACTGGCTACTGCCTTTGATCAAGAACTTGGGTGGCAGGGAATATATGCCTATGTATAGGATTCTAAAATGTGATGTTTCCGGCCCAATTGTTTTTGCGCTTGCCAAATTTTTTTACAAATGTGTGGTATACACGTAATCGCCTTTTAAAAGATGCGGGGTAGACTGTTGAATTCCTTTATTTTTAACAATGTTAATAACGTTTGATGTGGATTTTAAATCATGTACTAATGTTTTATCAAATCTGATACAATTATGTGATTTTTAAATTTATGTGTATCTTTTATGACCAAATGGTCGAAATAAAGATTGAAATGAATGAATGATTAAGTTTAAGTTGATTTCAGGTTAAAGGCCAAATTATTCTTGTATTTGTTGTTGACAAACTCATTAAAAAATCAGACTAGGACTGTTGTTTTGTATTTAAAAAGTGAAAAGGAAAATAGTAATGAGTGGAAGGATTTTGCAACTTATTTGTTGGTAGAGAATTGTTTTGATTTGGGTTCTGATCAGCGTATTTGTAAATATAGTTAGAACCTATTAGACGAGAATAAAATGCCTGCTAGAGCTGTACATAATAATCTTGTGTTGGTAAATATTCCTTCTGAACTGATGGATTTAAATACCTATGAGTCTCTTCTTATTCAATGTGTGCATCCATTTCAGGCTATTGTTCGTATGGAGCCTAAGACAGGGAAATTGCCTCCTTCTGATTTACAGAGAGGATTAAAGAGAAGAGTTGTATATTTGCCCCTAGATTTAAAGATAAATATTGAAACAATTGGTGTAGAAAATGTTGAAGATGAACCTCTAGTTATTCTTGTTAATGGCGTTCCTACTAAGAGTAAGAAAATCTGGCAAGAAGGGAAAGGGGCGACCACTCGGTCCCCCCGAACGTATGGTGGAGTACCCCGATCCCCCCAGGAGGCCATTTTGGGCGGGAGGCGCGTCTCGGCTGGTATGCCCGAAGCGGCGTAGCCGGGGCGCGCTTTTTCCCGCTCAAGAGTGGGTTGTCCTAGACACTGAAGCCGTCAGCCAGGCCCATGTAGGCGGGAGGAGGCGGGTTTACGCCCGCCCAAAGAAGAATAAAAGGAGCAACGATCCAAGGAAGCATCCTCTTGTTCCTGTGCTCAGAAGCTGCACCTCCTCGCTGCACGTGAGCTCGAGACGGAACGAAGAGCCAATTTTGAAATTTGTAATTTCTCTCTTTTTTCTTCCAGCACTGCAAATCGCGTCAGGACCTTTCACCTACGTGTGGAAAATGCCGGGCAAGAGAGTCGCAAAGAAGGTCAGCACCGACCAGATGCTCCGGATGTTGGTGAAAGACATGGCAGAGATGAAGAGAAAAATGGCGGCCAGGGACGGTGCGGGAAGGCCGAAAAGACCCAACCCGGCGGAGGCCCCGGCCGGGTGAAGGAAGAGGGCCAGGAATGGGTCAAATGAGGACGAGGTCCCGGTTCCGGAGGCTCCCCCGGCGAGCCCTCTCAGACCAGCGGAGATTCCTGCACCGGCTCCTGCCGAGGGCCAGTGGATCCCCGTTGTGGTTACCCCGGTGAACGAGGGGGACATGCCCCCGGAGTTGGCCGCCCAGCTGGCGGCATGGTTGGGTAAGAGCAGCGGGGGTCCTGTGGCTCCGGGGGACACGGCCGAGGAGGCCAAGCAATTAATGAGGCAGTTGCGGCAGTCACGTGAGGCCGCGAAACCGCCTTGTCCGTTTGTTTCCCCGCAGGCTCCAGTAGAGCAACCCGCAGCTGGCACGAGTTCGGCAGCAACGGCGGTTACAGCTTCTAGCTCAGGTAAGCAGCTAATGCCGATTGCGGGGAAGGGGTCAGTACCCTCGAGAAGGGAGAAATTGGGTCAGCATATCCCGATGGAAATCAAAGAATGGATATGGGCTGAGAAATATGTAAACATGTTCTCCTTGCTAACTGATCATTACGAGTTTGAGCATGTGAAAGTCCAGAAAGAACTTATGCATCCGAGTGTTTGGCGCGCAAAAATGGCCGCCTTTAGAGTCGATGAGACGATAGGTAATTGGGGTAGAGCATTTGGCATATTCACTTCGATTATGGGGGAACGGAGACCTGACTTGTTGACCGAGTTACCTGTGTACCAATCACGTATTATGGAATTTTTTCAGACATATGCGGGCAATGAGTGGTTTTGCTATGATAATATTTTTCGTAAGGCTAAAGAGTTCGACACGTGCCTGACGTGGGATTGTTACGACTCCATTTCTTGGCAAAAAATGGAGAACTCAGGCATGTTAAAGGCGCCATTGATGGGGGGGTGGGGGGGAGTTTTCCCGCCAACCATCCGGGGCGCCCTTTCGGGCAGGGGCAAGTAATGAGCATCACCCAAGGCCGAACGGCAATACAGGTAAAAAAGGGGTATGCTGGAACTTTAACAGGGGAAAGTGTACGAGGCCCCAGGGGTCATGCAAGTTTAGGCATGACTGTGGGGGGTGTGGACAGTCCTCGCACCCCGAGACCATGTGCAGAGCCAAAACGGGTGATAACGGAAGTAGGGGAAGCACCAAACAGGTCTGACATAGTCCGAGGGGCGGCTTTACCTACATCAGTTGGTACCATGGCAATGATTCCTTGGCTCAGTAAATACCCTGATCATGTCTCCGCTGGGGTGTTGCGAGACGGTTTTTCCTATGGTTTCCGCATCCCGGTGGGGAATTTTCAGGGTAAAGCACAGTGTAGGAACCAACTATCGGTCCTACATAATACGGCAGTGGTGCAAGCGAAGATTGGGAAAGAGGTAGCCCGGGGTCGGGTTGTGGGACCATTCAACATGCCACCAGTTCCTAATTTTGTTTGTTCACCCTTGGGAGTGGTCCCCAAGAAGGACCCGGGTGAGTTTAGACTGATACATAATTTGTCAGCCCCGAGAGATTTGTCAGTTAATGATGCGATAGGTCCCAGAGCTTTGTTCGGTGCGGTACGCATCCTTCGATGATGCAGTCGCCATGTTGAATCGCCTGGGGCCCGGAGCGCTGATGGCCAAATCTGACATCGAGTCCGCGTTCCGGTTGCTCCCGGTACACCCAGACGATCAGCGTCTCCTGGGCTTCATGTTTCAGGGGCGCTATTACATGGATAAATGTATGCCAATGGGCTGTTCCATATCTTGTGCTTATTTTGAAAAATTCAGTTGTTTCCTGCAGTGGGCATTCACGAGAATGATGGGTTTTCAGCATGTTATGCATTATCTAGACGACTTTCTGTTTCTGGGGGATGCCGGGGACACAGAATGTGCACAGGCTTTAAAAGAATTTTGTGATCTGATGAGACAGTTTGGTGTGCCATTGGCGCCAGGCAAAACTGTGGGGCCATCAACTTCGCTCGAGTTTCTTGGAATAGAGCTCAATTCCGAAGAAGGTTGCTTCCGGTTGCCCGAAGAGAAAGTGCGGAAATTCAGGGCCTCGCTTGAGGCATGCATTAGAGAAATTAAGGTGAACTTGAATCAATTACAGCAGACTGTGGGTCAGTTGAATTTTGCCCTTAGGATAATGCCAATGGCCCGCCCCTTTTCCCGCTCGATTGCACAAGCCATGGTCGGTCTTAAAGAGGGGCACCACCGCACGAGGCTCTCGGCTGAGATTCGCCAGGACATGCGCATTTGGTTGGCATTCCTGGCAGATTTCAATGGTCGGGTTGTCTGGACCAAGCCGGCGGTGTCCTCCGAAGAGTTGGGGCTGTGGACAGATTCGGCGGGGAGTATAGGCTTTGGCGCCATATTTGGCAATCACTGTTCGGCGCAAACATGGCCGTCATGGTGGCACGAGTGTGGACTGACAAGTAATATTGCTTTTCTCGAACTGTTCCCTATTCTGGTGGCTTTGAAAACATGGCCTGAGGGGTTTAGGGATCACTCTGTGGTGTTCTGGTCTGATAACATGACTGTGGTTGAGTGTATCAATAGTCAGGCAGCACGATGTAAATGGATTCTGAGGTTGCTCAAAGAAATTGTTTTACTATGTATGCAATTGAACGTGCTCTTTAGAGCAAGGCATGTGCCAGGGGTGCTGAATCAGGCTGCTGATGCGCTTTCTCGTTTCCGTATGCAGGCCTTCTGGGGTTTTCTGCCCACAGCGGACCCGGTGGCGGCACCATTCCCCGAAGCTCTCTGGTCTCTCGGTGCCCCGAACTACAAAACCTCGTGGGAGAGAGTTTAGCACCCAGGACAAGGAAGGCATATGAAGGGGCGTTCCGTACCTATTGGTCCTTTTTGGGTTCTGCTAGGAGGGAGCTTTGGGGCCAGGAGGAATTGTTTTTACTGTCATTACGCAGGGCAGGCAAATCGGTGGCTACGGCCCAGAGACATCGGGCCGCCATTTCCTTCATGGCGCGGGCCCATGGTATCCAGGATCCTACAGCGTCTTTCGTAGTACAGAAAGCACTGCGTGGGTGGCAACGCCTTGAGGGTCGCAGAGTAGATGAAAGGCACCCGATAGGTCTGGATAGGTTGGCCCTGTTACTGTCCGTACTCCCTGCAACGTGTTCATCCCAGTCGGAAACAGTGTTATTCCGGGCCGCTTTTGTATTAGCATTCCATGGGGCTATGCGGGTAAGCGAACTGGTGGCAAGAAACAAGCAGGATACGGGGGTGGTTTGTGCCGAGAGCACATTCAAGTAAAAGGGGAGACGATGATTGTCTCGTTTGTCAGGTCCAAGACCGATCAGGTGGCGATCGGGGACAGTGTAGTAGTCCAGCGGATTCCCGGATCTCCCATGTGCCCGGTGGCATGCGTTGAGGAGTATTTGGCGCAGAGGGCGGCATCATGGGGGGGGACATTGCTGAGGCACGCAGATGCCACCCCACTGACAAGGTTTCAGTTCCAGCGGGTGCTTGCAATGGCAATTTCGGCCGCGGGCTTGAACCCGGGCGAGTTTGGGACTCATTCCTTCCGGATAGGGGCTGCTACAGAGGCTACAGCCAGGGGTCTGAGTGTGGAAAAAGTGAAACAGTTGGGGCGTTGGTCCTCGAATTGTTACAAAAGGTATGTGCGGTTGCACATGTTGTGAAGCTGATATTATGTACTCACGCTTCTTGTTTTTGTTTGGTTACAGTTTCGCAAACCTACGAGGCGGGGCGGACTGTGCAGTCGACCCGACACCTGGGAACCAGCGGTCAGAGATCACCGGCTGAGGAAAGAGTGGTGTGGGTCGTGGGCCACTCATACGTGAGGCGTGCCGCGGACGTATTCAAAGTTGGTGACATGATTCACATGGCTGGGGAATACGGGTACAGGGTGACCTTCTACGGAAGGGGCGGGCTCT
Source organism: Lissotriton vulgaris (assembly GCF_964263255.1). Taxonomy (NCBI): domain Eukaryota; kingdom Metazoa; phylum Chordata; class Amphibia; order Caudata; family Salamandridae; genus Lissotriton; species Lissotriton vulgaris. The sequence continues at coordinate 1,530,477,626 of NC_141687.1, read as the reverse complement.
GTATTGACCAGTTTCAGCATTTTCTCGAGGGTTTGTTAGGGCGGACAAGGTCACCGCCATCTATACTCATAGTACATCTTGGGGGCAATGATTTGGTGACCACTGGTAGACGATTGCTTCTCGAGGCGATACTATCCACAGTAAGTTGGTTGGCGAGAAGAGTTCCAGGGTGCACGATTGCATGGTCCCATATGATTCCACGGAAAGTGTGGCGGGGGGCTAATTCAGTGTCTGCATTAAATCGTTCTGTGAAAAAGGTGAATAACAAGCTGGGTAGACTGTTCCGTACCAGTACATTGCATTCGATTCCTCATGGTTGTATCAGGGGGGACAATATGTATCTAGAAGATGGGGTACATCTGTCCCAGGTGGGGAATTCCTTACTCATAGGAGACCTCATAGCCTGGTTAAGGAGTTTACAGCATGACCTTTAGGTAGGAGTTTTGTGGGGGGTCCGGATAGCCGGTCAACTATCCGGCCTGTGGCGGTAAGGTCATGATCGGTGAGCAGTCATTGGAAGATCCCTAGGGGGGGGCGTCACCCATTACGGATGGGAGCGCCCGGGGGGAGGTGGCCATTGGCCCCTCAACGGGGAGGCGGTCCCTTCTAAAGGACGGGACGCCTAAAGGAAAGGGAAGGCGGTCAATGCCCCTCCCTGGATAGGAGGGGCTACGGGCCCCTCCTGGGAATTTCCCGGGGCCAGGACATCTGCGACGGCAGATGTGGTAAGTTGTGTGGGGTGGGGAGGGGGGTCTACGCTACCTTCTAGACACCTCACACGAGTCCTCGGACGACCACGTAAATGGCGTCGAGTTAACAGGGGCCCCCGTCAAGACAAGGGAAATTGGTATGGCACATGAGGTGCAGACCTCTGTGCGGCCGCCCCTCACAAGTGAGGGGGGAGTTCTGGTTTAGGGATCTGACACCGGTTACGACCTTGCCGTTGGCCCTTAACGTTATGATGTACAATTTCAATGTGAAATGCATTTTTGTAAGGATGTTAGTATCGGCTAGGAGAACCTTTGTATTAGATATGTGTTAAGGTTAGCCAAACATCGTGATGTGGATATGAAATTGTACATGATATGAAACTGTTATTTTAATGTTTTGATTTTGTTTCATATTTTAATAAATACGGCCGGGAGGGTAACTCCCTCCCGCCTTCCAAAAGCTCAGAACTGTTTCCGGTTCCCAATTCTTGGGGAGTGTGTTGAGAGGGGGTGGCGGGTATCTCAGCCATATGGAAAGGGGCGACCACTCGGTCCCCCCGAACGTATGGTGAAGTACCCCGATCCCCCCGGGAGGCCATTTTGGGTGGGAGGCGCGTCTCGGCTGGTATGCCCGAAGCGGCATAGCCGGGGCGCGCTTTTACCCGCCCAAGAGTGGGTTGTCCTAGACACTGAAGCCGTCAGCCACACCCCTGGAGGCGGGAGGAGGCGGGTTTACGCCCCCCCAAAGAAGAATAAAAGGAGCAACGATCCAAGGAAGCATCCTCTTGTTCCTGTGCTCAGAAGCTGCACCTCCTCGCTGCACGTGAGCTCGAGACGGAACGAAGAGCCAATTTTGAACCCACCCACCATCCCCTGAAGACAGCAAGTTGTTGTGGTATAAAGTCATTTTAAGTAGTTGTTGTTTTCTTGCAGGTTGTTTCTGAATAAAGTTGGTGATTCGGTTGCAATAAAGTGGATAATTCTTTGCAGTATGCTTTATTAAAGACTTGCATCAGAGCGATTAGTAATTTTTCAGAGGGTTGATACTTGAGCTGTTTAAAGTAAGAATGTCCTTTTCTCCTTAGTTAATCTTGTCGTATTCATTTGGTCGGGCGGTAAGGTCATGATCGGTGAGCAGTCATTGGAAGATCCCTAGGGGGGGGCGTCACCCATTATGGATGGGAGCGCCCGGGGGGAGGTGGCCATTGGCCCCTCAACGGGGAGGCGGTCCCTTCTAAAGGACGGGACGCCTAAAGGAAAGGGAAGGCGGTCAAGGCCCCTCCCTGGATAGGAGGGGCTACGGGCCCCTCCTGGGAATTTCCCGGGGCCAGGACATCTGCGACGGCAGATGTGGTAAGTTGTGTGGGGTGGGGAGGGGGGTCTACGCTACCTTCTAGACACCTCACACGAGTCCTCGGACGACCACGTAAATGGCGTCGAGTTAACAGGGGCCCCCGTCAAGACAAGGGAAATTGGTATGGCACATGAGGTGCAGACCTCTGTACGGCCGCCCCTCACAAGTGAGGGGGGAGTTCTGGTTTAGGGATCTGACACCGGTTACGACCTTGCCGTTGGCCCTTAACGTTAGGATGTACAATTTCAATGTGAAATGCATTTTTGTAAGGATGTTAGTATCGGCTAGGAGAACCTTTGTATTAGATATGTGTTAAGGTTAGCCAAACATCGTAATGTGGATATGAAATTGTACATGATATGAAACTGTTATTTTAATGTTTTGATTTTGTTTCATATTTTAATAAATACGGCCGGGAGGGTAACTCCCTCCCGCCTTCCAAAAGCTCAGAACTGTTTCCGGTTCCCAATTCTTGGGGAGTGTGTTGAGAGGGGGTGGCGGGTATCTCAGCCATATTAGTGTATGTTAGGAAAGTGAAAAAGGCAATGTTGGATCTGGTAAAAAATAATCAATACTATAAAAATGTGTATGTGGTAGAAGAAGAAATACCTGTAGACGAAGATAGTGACTCGTCAACTGGACACATTGAAAAAGTGGATGTGTCCAGAACTGAAGAAATCTACGAACATTACAGTGTTCATCCACTTCCTTCCAAAGAAGTGAGGGGGAATACTATAGAGTTATTCCAAATGAAGAAGCAAAGGTAAGTCTCATTAGTGTATGGGTAGAAAGCTTGGAAGCTCGCTGTTTTCCTCAGTTGTTTCCAACCGGAAAAGGAGGACCGATATGATGACCGACCTGTGCACATTCCTGCATCTGAATACCGGACATCAATATTGTATGCAGAAGATCCAAGATTTCGACAATGTATTCTGTATTTGTTTCATCTTTTGTTTGAGAGTGACTTGTCTGGACTTTCTTATGCAGTCAACCATATATTGAAAACAGGTGTACATCTGCAAAATGTTTCGGCAAAGGAATTTATGGATAAAGTACCGCAGAAAGATAATGTTTTGGAATCTCAGCTGATTAATCTCATGCAATGTCAGCGGGGTACTAATGAGTACTGGTACCATCGTCATGGAGAACTTAAATGTATGCTAAGGAACTTAGGAACTCCTACATGGTTCCTTACTCTAAGCTGTGCTGAATATGCTTGGGATGATTTACTTCAATTTCTTCGAGAGGCAAATCCAAATATAGTAAATATTGAACACAAGACACCTGGAGAATTGTGCTCTTTGGATCCAGTTAATGTATGCAGATATTTTAATCATAGATTTGAAGCTATGATGTCTATTATCACCAATAAAAAAATCCTCCTCTTGGAGAGGTTCTGGATTTCTTTTGGAGAAAGGAGTATCAAGCGAGAGGTGCTCCTCATATACATATGCTAATATGGATCAAAGATGCCCCCAAATTTGGAACGGATTCGGATGATACTGTCTTGTCTTTTATTGAAGAATATGCTACATGTGCTATACCTAAAAGCACAGAGGAAAAGGACTGAAGACAACAAGTCTTAAGATTCCAAAGCCATCGTTGTGGGAAATACTTTAGTCGAAAGTACAAATCTGAGGACAAATTCTACACCAAATGTCGTTTTGGATTTCCACGTCCTGTAATATCGAAAGGAACAGTTTTATCTCATCTTTGTGACATACTATCACAAGAAAGTCTCCAAAAAATACCTACAACTTAAGAAGAAATGAAGAGTCAAAATACATAAATGACTACCACCCAGTTATTTTGTCCATGTGGAATGCTAACATGGATATTCAATACATTGCGGACAATTCCATTGCTGTTACTCGATATGTAACATCCTACATAACAAAATCAGAAAAGACGGAATTGAAGGAAATGTGCGAAGAGATTCCCCACGAGAAGTCTGAGTAAGAAATTATATAGTTACAGTTTGAAGATGTTATCTCATCGATAAATTGGCACGTATGAATGTTCGGATCGCTTATCATCTGCAAGTCTATACTCCAAATCTAGAAGAATCATTTGGGTGAGTCTAGGCCTTGCTGCAACACAAAATTGAGTACTTAAATCTGTACAAGAAATTGAATATTTAGCTGAAAAAGAGCCAGAAAGTACAGATATTGTGAAAACAAATATGTTGGATAAATATTATCCAAATTGAAGTCATCATCATGAGAACATTTGTCTCTATGAAGTGCTGCAAAACTATATTTTTAAACGGACTATTACAGAAAACATCAATAATGGTATATATGCAGTGATTCGTTCTGAAGGATGTTTGGTGAAGCAAAGAAAAGGACATTCGATTAATCACCATAAACTGAGTTGCGAAACTCCTGACAAAAGGGAATTTTACTATTTAGCTCTTTTGCAACTCTTCAAGCCGTGGAGTTCAGAATTGGAATTGGAATTACTTGGAGATTTTGAGAGTTATGAAGATTCGTTCAACGCAACTAAATTAACTATACAATGTCCTGTTTTTGCTATTTATGTGAAAATGTTGAACGACGAAATTGAGCAAGAAATTACAATTGCAGCTGAGATTGCTAGAGACAGTTCTCAAGACTTCTGCTCTGTTGAATCAGGATCCACTAGGAGAACCAATTGTTCAAAATGAAGCAGCAATTGTCATGGATGAGGTGGAAACAGCAATGTATCAAGCTCAAGAAGATGTGACAAACTTAGGAAACTTGGAAGAACAACTAAATGTTGATCAGAAACAAATATATGACCAAGTGAGAGAACAGATTGACCATGGATTACTTCATGAAAAGAAAGAGAGCTCTTGCTCATCATATCAACCTATTCGAATGTACCAGATTTGTCTTGTGTTGTCACTGCTCCAATTGGGTTGGCAGCACACAATATTAAAGGAATGACTTTACCTCATTTATTAATGCTACCAGTAGAGCATGAAAACAAATTGGAATACCACAAGCTATCTGGAGAAGCTTTTTTTGAAGTTTCAAGAGACTTGAAGAAAATGAAACTAATCATTAACGATGAGATAAGCATGGTATCAAACGTAATGCTTGCCTTTGTACATTTAAGAATGCAACTATTTCTTAAAACAGAGTATGACGTAATATTTGGAGGAAAGCACGTCATAGTTTTAGAGATCTACGACAACTTACTCCTGTAAAAGGATAACCAGTGTTTAAAACCCTGACGCATAAAGATACCAGAATGTCTTTGCGGAATATTGGAAATGTAAATATTTGGTCATATTTTGAGTATAAGGAACTTATTACAAATATGCGACAGGCAAATTATGCTGATTATGGAACTATTCTTCAAGATATAAGAATTGGAAACGTGACTCAACATGGCAAACAGGCGTTACAGAGACAATTACTTTCCAATTTGTTTCCAAATGAAAATATTGTTCCTGAGAAAATATATATGAGAATAGCAGAAAACAAATCCGTAATCTGCTTAATGCCAACACTGCGTGAATGTTCTATGTTCAATTAAGACATTTTTAAGTTGGAAAATGAAGAAATTATAAAATTGGAAGCTATTGATAAAATAGAGCATGAAGGAATCACTATTATTTGGACAGAAAAGTTGAAGAGGAAATTGGATTCTTTAGAGAAATCGATAAGTAAAACTGCCGGTTTAGAATGGAATTTATATGCATGTGTAAACTGTAGGGTAATTTTACGACGTAATTTGAATGTGGAAAAAGTTTTAGTAAATGGAGCAATGGGTAAAGTTGTTGATTTCATTAATTACCTAAATAGAGATGGTGTTGAATTTTTGAAAATCAAATTTGATCAAATTGAAGAAGTACACCAATTTAGTCGCTGTTCAGCTCGGTTTTTGCTTGTAAAAGATTTGTATGTTCGCAGAAAACAGTTTCCTGTTTCATTGGCATATGCAGTGACCATTCATAAATCTCAACGTTTAAGTATAGATAGTGCTTTAGTGAATATTGGAAGTACTGTAAAGAAGGTATGGCATATGTTGCTTTGTCTCGAGTCAGAAATTTATCTGGATTGTACTTGATTGATTTTGATGAGTGAAAGATTAGTGCAGATGCAAATTGTGTGAAAGAGTATAATAGGTTAAGAAGAGAATATGTTCCCAATTTAGGTCAATATCCAGTATTTGAAAAGTGTGTGGTAGGTAGAAAAAGAAGATATGAGAATATCTTTAGTGAAGCTGTAGAGAATGAAAAAAAACAAGATGAAGTTGTGATTGTAAGCAAAAAGAAAAAGGACACTGTTGAAGATATTGTTGGTTATCAGTTTGAAAATAGTTCTGGTGTGAACTGCTATGCTAATGCAGTTGTTAATGTTTTTTTACTTGAAAGTTTGCGACAACAAATTGTTGAAAATCGGGAAAAAATATTTTGTTTGTTGTTGTATTCTGTTTATGAGAATTATATTAGTGATAAAAGTAAAATACAAAGTGGTTCTGATATTCGAAATGTTTTGGACATAAGTTCTGGTTGTACTCAATTTACATAGAATATTCTGCAAGATTATCAGGAATGTCTAATGTATATGCTTGCTGTATTGGAAGATGAAGGTATAGATATTGAAAATCTTTTTGGCCTTTCTTATAAATGGCAACATGACTGTGAAAATTGTTTGTTTACATGTAGTACTAACATAGACACTGAAAGATTTATATATTTGACTTTACCAGACTGCGAATCAGTGTCCTTTAACAATCTAGTTAGTGGAGCAAGTCAAAACATGGAGTGTAGCCAATGTAAATCACAAATGTCATCAAGATTAGTTATACAAAGATATGGACAGTATGTACTTTTAATGCTGCAACGTTGTAGAGCTGATGAAAGAAAATTGGAACCTTTAATTAAAAATGTTGTAGCTGTTCAAGTATCAATATCAGGAAGAACTTTTGAAGCTGTAGCAATTATTTTCCATGATGGTCCTTCTACAACATCTGGACATTACACTGTTTATTTAAAATGTCTGAAATGTTGAATACATTGTAAAGATAGTCAATTGGTTTTTAAACAACGCTTGCCTAAAGAGTTACCAAATTCTTACCTAATATTTTTAAAGCCAAAATTTGAGGAACAAAATGTGGCCTTTCAGGATTACTGCTGTTAAGGTAGGCTGGTCTAGTGATGTAGAGTACTTTGTGAGTGAGGGTGAATAGCTTGAAGATGATCCTCTTGTTGACATTGAGGCAGTGTAGATGTATCAGGTGGTGGGTGAAGTGGCTGCAGCAGTGGACAATGAGGATCAGTCTGGCGAGGTGTTTTGGGTTTGTTGTAGTCATTGGAGGTGTTTGGCTGGAATTCCTGTGTAGAGTGTGTTGCCATAGTCTAGTCTGCTGCTGAGGGGGTGGGTCCGAGAATGAGTATTTCCGTCTTATCCGAGTTGAGGTTTAGTGAGCTGATCCTTATGCAGTTGGCGACAGCTTTCATTCCCTCGTGGAGGTTGCTTTTGGTGGTATGTGGCTCCATGGTGAGGGAGAGGATGAGCTGGTTGTCGTCGTCTTAGGAGATAATGTTGATGCTGTGATGGCGGGCCACTTGTGTGAGGGTGGCCATGTAGATGTTGAATAGCGTTGGGTTGAGGGATGAGCCCTGGGGGACACCGCAAATGATATTGGTGGTTTTAGATCAGAAGGGTGGGAAGCGGATGCTGAGGATTACTATTGAACAACTTCCAAACTAAGGATTTGACATATACTATTTGGCCATGAGGAAAAGTATGTAAAACCACTAAGGACTTTTTGTTGTATATTTTGTCAGCATATATTTGTAAGTAACATTATTTACAGTGTATGAAAATTAAAGATAATGTTTTGCTACTTTAAGATTGTTTGAGATGACCCATATTTACGTAATAAATTGCTCTTAGAAAAAAAACATTTAACATATTTATTTTTCCTATTTTTTAGATTGTTATTGAGAATGTTGAATGGGTTGTTTTAGGATAATCCTATTGATGGTTTTTTTTTGCCCGCTGTTATGTGATGAGTACTATTGAACTCACTGTTTCTAGTGACATTCAATATATTCTGAGAACAGAAAAAAGGCAAATGAAATGCTTTACAAATTATTTTGTGTTGTAAAATATATATTGTAACTGTATTTTTTCTTGTCTTCCACAGATGCTAAATTTTTAATATATACTTTTTTATTATATAATTTTTTTAAGGTAAGTATAAGTACTTATAAAAATGGTCAATGGGATGTGCTTCTACAGAGCTGAAGGAACAAGAGATGGACGGAGTACATATCTGTGCAAAGATGCTTTGTATCTTTTAAAGGCATTTGAGAAAGTTAACATATATACTGAGTGTACCTGAGGACCTACTATCTTTGAACATATATTTAAAAAATGCCTTTAATTATAGAGATGTATAAAACGGATGTATAAAACGGAACATGGCTTCAGAACAGCTTTCTGCAATGTACCAGTATGGTATTGAATAGAAAGACATGCTTGGCTAGTAGAGACCAGGGAGTTTCAGGATTAAAAGAGACCAAATTGTTCTACATAAAATATGTCACAGAGAGTGTTTTCAAATACTCTTTTATGTTTAGAAGGACAGGATAAGTTACTCTGTGCAGTTTTTCTTCTCTATCTAAATATGTCCTCATCATACACAATACTTTGTGCTGAAGTGTTGTTCTATACCTGTTGCTGTGAGTATTTTCAACCTATATAAGAATTCACTACTTTCTTATTATGTTAAAAGGTGAGTACTGGATAGGTCTTTAAGAATTGAGGTGTGTGAAAACACATGAAGTATTCAAAAACTAATGTGATAATGGTACCTAAATATACAGAGATACACAGTGTTATTCTGGACAACCAACAGTATTCCTTGCATTTTACTAAAACACATTTACTAGTTTGGAACGGGTAAGGTGAATAGACATATTCTACATTTTTTAGTACTGCATTTTACTATAACAGCCTGAGTCTTTTCCTTTTTTTAAACATTTTTATTGAGAATTAATTGGCACAAAGATCTTCATAGTGCACAAATAGATATTATCCGGCAATAAAACCACTGGCAGCATTAAAAGAAAGAGACACAATATATACATAATCATACATTTGCAAGTTTTACAATGATCGAAGAATAGTAAAAACCATTATATACATTATTATGTAACTCTAATATACATTATTTATTACTGCAATCTTGCGACCCTCCAATCATCCAAGGGTGCCCAGATCTTTAACCCCATCTCCCGTGTTTTCCTGCCCTTAAGCTCATATAAGGCAGCCTCTAGATTATGTATACCTAAAAGTCAGTCTGGTCAACCACATCTGGAAGGATGGTGCAACCATATCTTTCCAAGCGGCTGAAATAAGAATACGGAGAACTGCCACAGATATAAAAACCAAGGCTTCTATCACTGCCTTTAGGGCTAACTTGCTTTCACTTCCTAAGATCGTCAAGGTTGAGGATAGGCTGATCTTAATGCCTAGCTGCCCCTTCCAGAATGCCTCGATCTTAATTTTGATTATGCTTAGTTTTTTGCACTGATGGAACATATGCAAAAGATCGGCTGGGCCCTCCGAGCAACTGGGACACCTATTATCTTCTCTCTTGCCCCATTCAAACAGCTTAGAGGGTGTATAGTATGAATGAAGAGTTTTTTAAAATGTTGTGCTTTTAAGTTAGAGGACCGTAAAAACCTTTTATCCAACTGTAGAGCTTTATCCAGATCTACATCAGGATCTTCCAGTTTTGTGGCCCATGAAGCCTCGTTTTTTTTTCAAATCATCTTGGATTCCATCCATTAGGATTTTATAGATGAATTTGATCCTACGCCCTCCTTTTATCAGGTAATCTAATATACTGCACCTTTTTCCTGAATCAATACGAGGTCTCTTAGATTTTATTGTCTGGGCGACTTGAGCATACTTAAAGTCTTGGTTTCTGAGCAAATTATATCTCTGTTGTAGATCCTCTAGGCTTCTGACCTCTTCCCCCTCCATAATATCTCCCACTGTCAAAATTCCCTGTTGCTCCCAATATTTCCACATACCATCAATACATAAATTTGGGAATAGCCCCGAGTTCCACAGAGGTGTATGATAATTAAACTTTGGGGTTCCTACTAGTTTTTGAATTGCCTTCCATACCCCCCAGACACTATCTATTGTCTGATACCTCATTTTTTTAAAATAACGCTGCTCTGTCCTACTCAATATTACCCCAATTGCCTCCCTCCCTAGTATATGTTCATATATTGAAGGGGAGTTTTCATTCCTATAGAAAGCATTTGGGTAATTTACAGCAGGGTCGAATAAGACCGCCATTTGAGTTAGTAGGCAGGCCCAAAGATAATACCTTATATTAGGAATCCCCAGGCCTCCCTTTTCCTGTAGAAGTGACATAAATTTTAGTGAGCGTCTAACCTTGCCATACTGCCATATAAAATTCATACATATGGCTTCTATTGATTTAATAAGTTTTTCGTCTATTAGGAAGGGAATAGCCCGAAGCATATATAAAATTAAGGAAAGATTGTCATTTTCAGGTCATTGGAATGCCTTACTACTCACAGATATAATGTATCCATTCTTTTTAATTCTGCCTCAATTGATTTCAGCACTGGGGTAAAATTATCTCTGATAAGAAGTTCAGGTACCGCATTAATCGTTATCCTTAAGTGTACAGCCGAGTTAACAAATCTCAAATCTGATTTAACAATATTCTGGGAACAGATCACTTGGGTTTTTTCCTCATTTAACCGGTAACCTGAGAACCTCCCAAATGACTTAGTAATTTTGACTAGTACCCACAGAGCTGCATCCGGTTCCACAGAGATAACTGCCAAATCATCGGCATATGCCAGAATTTTGGTTTCTAAACCATTTGTGATAACCGGTTTTATTTCTGCATTATCAAGTATCCGCTGTATCAATGGATCTATGTAAAGTGCAAACAGGATGGGTGAGCAGTGGCATCCCTGCCTTGTCACCCTTGTTATATAGATTTTATCCGAGCTTTCACCCATCAGCTGGATCTTAGCGAGTGGGTATGAGTACATAGCTTGGATAGCAGTCTGAATTCTTGGTCCAAACCCCCTTCCCTCCAATACTCCCCAGAGGTATTTCCACCTGACGCGATCAAACGCTTTCCCTGCATCGAGGCAGATCATTGCCATCCCCCCTCCCCAGCAGCATGGATATCAAACAAAGTTATTCCTCATCTTATATGGTCAGTAGTTCCCTGACCTGGGATGAAACCATGCTGCAAAGGAGAGACCAAACTCCCAATGATCCTCCCCAATCGGTTCGCCAGGATTTTTGCATTTATTTTATTATCTGTATTTATAAGGGAGACAGGCAAGTAGGAGCCAGGGTTTTCTTTTGGCTTCCCTTTCGTGTGAAACACCACTATATTTGTGTCATTCCAAGTTTCCGGTATTTTGCCTGTATTGATTATGCCATTAAATAAATCTAGAAGCATGGGAACTATCTCATCTGACACCCTCTTGTACAATTCTGAAGGAATGCCGTCCGGCCCTGCTGCCTTCCCCGGTGCTAACCCTTGGAATGCTCCCAATAATTCACTCATGGAGATATCTTGTTCCAGAGTTTCCTTCCCCCCCCTGGTCTAATTTAATGACTTCCTCCCCTAGCTCCCCCATGCTATCTCTAGGGCTGACTCCTCCTGATATAAAGTTTGTTTGTAATTTTTAAAAACATTCAGAATATCCTGAGGTTCAACAAATTCCTGGCCCTGCTCATAGATGCAAGTTATTACATTTTTAGAAGTAGCCTGTCTGATGCGAAGTGCGAGCGCCCTTCCAGCCTGTTCACCTGTCTCATACAGCCTGCCTCTATGTGTTTGATATTCAGAGGCAGCCTTTTAGCCATTTTGTTTCTGTATTTCAGGTTTGATAGAGCTAATTCTCGCTTGACTTTCTTTCCCCTCTTTACCCTGCGAGATGTCTTTTCCATGTTGCTCCTCTGCTCCAATAAATTTATCTACTAACTGCTCCCTCTCTATACGGATTTTTCTCCTGTATTGGGCAGCATAACTAATGGTCTCCCCCCTTAATGCTGCCTTATAAGCGTCCCACACACTATTACTTGACGCGCTAAACCTATTTGCGTCAAAATATCCCTGAGACCAATTCAGTCTGCTATTAACTTTCTATCAAAGGACCAAGGCCTGTACTTCCTAACTGGCCTTAAAGAGTCTAGAGTCAGTGTTAGAGGATTGTGATCTGAAAGTATTTTTGGTGATTTCGGGATCTTCACCTTGCTTAGCTCTGTAGATGAAATCATAAAGTAATCCAGTTTCGTATATACTTCTAGAATGGGCAGGAGAAGTAAGTGAACCCGGGATTCCCTGGTTCCTTATTCCCCCACAAATTCCTTACTCCATGTGATTCCATCATAGAGCGAAGGGCACAAAATACCCTGGGCTTACGGCCAGAGTAGACAATTTCCCCCAGAAAATCAGCTGTAATATTCAAATCCCTGCAGACCACAATAGGGGTAGGCCACCCAATCAGTTTCTTTTCTAAGAATTCCAAAACCTCTGGATCATCAAGATTAGATCCACATATCCCACAGATGGTAATACCTATAATCATCTCGCTCAGTGCCTATCTACCCATAGCATCAGCCCCAGAGCGCTTTACCCCCTAAACCAACCTTTCCTAAAATAGCCACCCCCTTACTGTAGAGGTCTGAGAGGAACAAGACAGAATCTCATAACCACTTAAATTCAGCAGATGTTTTTTTCCCCATGGTTGATGTGTTTCCTGTAAACACAAGAAATCCATCTGTTCTGCTTTAAAGAATTCGGCCAATCTTCCCCTTTTTTCCAATCGTTTAGCCCCCCGATATTCAAGGAACATATCCTAAGTTTTGTCATTCTTCTGTTAATATTCTTCCTTCTTTTTAACCCACACAGATTGAGTAATGAAATCATATTCAGCCCATAATTCACAGTTCGCATACTGGATTAGAACTACATTTGTGCCAAGAATTCTCTTTTTTGCATTGTTCCCCTCCACCATGTCACCCCCCACCCTTACCCCCCCCTAGAACCCCCTGTCCCCCCAACCCTCTCCCCTCCCTCTGCCCCCTTCCCCACCCTGAACCCTGCACCCTCCCTCATGAAGCGCTCAGACCTTAGTCTGTGCATGTAATGGATGCAACAATATCAGTGAGGAATTCCCTAAAAATTCCTTCAGCAAAACAATAGCCCTTGTTACTTTAGTTACCAGAGACAAGCCGTACTTCGCCACCCTTGCTACCCTTGCTAGGCAAAGAGAGTGGTTCACTGACTACCTAAAGAGTCCAGATACTCTTGCGCTTTTACTTCCGATGAAAAATACTGTGTCTGCCCTTCATTGATTATCTTGAGTTGCGCCGGATTTATGAGGTAGTCTTGAATTTTTTTGTCGTCAAAGGTTTGATCAACTGCCTCATCCTCCATCGTCTCTCGACCGTTGTATGGCAATAATTTGGGTGGACAAAAAATGTAATTCCTTCGTTAGACCTATTTGCATCTGTTCTTGCTTTTTCAGCTATAGCCTGCCGCAGGATGAAGTTACCCAGGAATATTAAGATTGCTCTTGGTTTATCTCCTTCCCTTGCATTGCGGCGTATTTTGAAAGGGATTCGATGCGCCCTCTGATTTCCTCCAGACCAGGTCCAATTAGATAGCTCCGGAAAAGCAGACAAATAGCTTTATAACATAGGCTCTAACGTCCGTCTCTTCAACTCCCTCCGGTACTCACAGCACCTTAAGATTGTTTCTTCTGAGCCTGTTTTCCATGTCTTACAGCTTCCATTGGTTGTCGATAACCTGGGCACACTGAGACTCCACTTTACTGGTAGCTGCAGCCATCTCTGCTTCTGTTGCAACAATCCTCTCCTCGAGGTTTGAGACTCTGTCCCCTACATTGACACAGGTTTTAGATAATTTCCTAACCACACCCTGCATCTTCCTCATTGCTGCTTGGGATTTGCGGCTATCCAGGTGTGTTTCCTACCTGTGAGCGAGGATCGCCTGGTGAATCACTTCCAAGAGTGGGGGTTGGGTCGTTTCTGCATTAGGACTGCCCTAGAGTGGCATTGAAGAGGAGTGATCCTAGCTCAGATCTCGTTGGAGCTGCTCGTGTGTTTTTGATAGATTGTTAGGTCTTATAGCAGTCCCCGGGGGTTCTTGTTCGGGGTCACTCTCAGACTCCACGGTACTGTCCCCCTTATATATGAGCTCCGTTCCTCCTCTTCTGACCATTCTTCTACCTAAGTACTCATGCAGCAAAGTAGGCCTTAAGGCATGGACTGCTTCAAACCCCTATTTACTATGCATGTACTCATCTATGCACCTGAAAGCTTGTCTTTTAAACCTTTAATTACCCAGTCTGTATCCTTATACTCTCTTCAAACACTCTGCCACTGCTGTTTCACTATTGTAGTGAGCCATACAGCAGTATGTGCCTATCTATACACTGTGCTAAACGTGAAGCAGTTATACATTCAGCTCGACAAACTCCTTGCAGAACTATAATCATTCAGTCAGTACCTAAGTACTCATGAAGTCATCTGTGGCGTACCACAAGGTTCCTCTCTCAGCCCCACCCTCTTCAACGTATACATGAGCCCCCTCGCGACCATCGCCCGCCAACACAACCTCAACATCATCTCTTACGCGGATGACACTCAACTGATCCTTTCTCTCACCAAGGACCCCAGCACCGCCAAATCTAACCTACACGAAGGAATGAAAGAAGTTGCTGAATGGATGAAACACAGCCGCCTGAAACTGAACTCAGATAAAACAGAAGTCCTCATCCTAGGTACATCCCCCTCTGCATGGGACGACTCTTGGTGGCCGGAAGCCCTTGGAAAAGCACCCATCCCGACAGACCACGCACGGAACCTAGGCGTTATCCTGGATTCTTCACTTTCAATGAACAGACAAGTCAGCGCCGTATCCTCATCCTGCTTCAACATTCTTCGCATGCTCAAAATAACATTTCGCTGGATCCCCACCGAAACCAGGAAAACAGTCACCCATGCTCTGGTCACGAGCCGACTGGACTACGGAAACACCCTCTACGCAGGCACTACCGCTAAACTCCAAAAGAAACTCCAACTAATCCAAAACGCCTCAGCCAGAATCATATTAGACATCCCACGCAACGAACACATCTCTGGTCACCTGAAAGACCTCCACTGGCTACCCGTCAATAAGAGAATCACTTTCCGACTGCTAACCCACGCACACAAATCACTCTACGACATCGGACCAGAATGCCTCAACTCAAGACTGTCCTTCTACACCCCCTCCCGCCAGCTACGCTCCTCCAGCCAAGCCCTCGCCACTGTACCTCGCATCAACAAGACCACAATGGGAGGTAGATCCTTCTCTTACCTGGCTGCTAAAACATGGAACTCACTCCCCACTCACCTTTGCCTTACCCAGAACCACCTAGCTTTCAGAAAGCAACTTAAAACGTGGAAATTTGACAAGTAATCCTCCTCCCCCTCCTTAGCGCCTTGAGACCCTCTGGGTATGTAGTGCGCTATATAAATTCTCTGACTTGACTTGACTTGACATGCAGCAAAGTAGATCTTAGGGTATGGACTGCTTCAAACCCCTATAGACTGCATGCACTCTTCTATGTACCTGCAAACTTGTCTTTTAAACCTTCAATTGCCCAGTCAGTATCCTTACACTTCCTTCAAACATTCTGCCACTGTTGTTTCAGTATTGTAGTGAGCCAATCAGCAGTATATGCTTATCTATACACTGTGCTAAAAGTGAAGCAGTTATACATTTAGCTCAACACTCTCCTTGCAGAACTGTTAACGTTCAGCCAGTACCCAAGTAGTCATGTAGCAAAGTACGCCTTAGGGGATGGACTGCTTCAAACCCCTATAGACTATGCATGTACTCATCTATGCACCTGAAAGCTTGTCTTTTAAACCTTTAATTACCCAGTCTGTATCCTTACACTCTCTTCAAACACTCTGCAACTGCTGTTTCACTATTGTAGTGAGCCATACAGCAGTATGTGCCTATCTATACACTGTGCTAAAAGTGAAGCAGTTATACATTCAGCTCGACAAACTCCTTGCAGAACTGTAATCATTCAGTCAGTACCTAAGTACTCATGCAGCAAAGTAGATCTTAGGGTATGGACTGCTTCAAACCCCTATAGACTGCATGCACTCTTCTATGTACCTGCAAACTTGTCTTTTAAACCTTCAATTGCCCAGTCTGTATCCTTACACTTCCTTCAAACATTCTGCCACTGTTGTTTCAGTATTGTAGTGAGCCATACAGCAGTATGTGCTTATCTATACACTGTGCTAAAAGTGAAGCAGTTATACATTCAGCTCAACACTCTCCTTGCAGAACTGTTAACATTCAGCCAGTACCCAAGTAGTCATGTAGCAAAGTACGCCTTAGGGGATGGACTGCTTCAAACCCCTATAGACTATGCATGTACTCATCTATGCACCTGAAAGCTTGTCTTGTAAACCTTTAATTACCCAGTCTGTATTCTTACACTCTCCTTAAACACTCTGCCACTGCTGTTTCACTATTGTAGTGAGCCATATAGCAGTATGTGCGTATCTATACAGTGCTAAAAGTGAAGCAGTTATACATTCAGCTCGACACTCTCCTTGCAGAACTGTAATCATGCAGTCAGTACCTAAGTACTCATGCAGCAAAGTAGGCGTTAGGGCATGCACTGCTTCAAACCCCTATAGACTATGCATGCACTCTTCTATGCACCTACAAACTTGTCTTGTAAACCTTCAATTGCCCAGTCTGTATCCTTACAGTTCCACTAAACACTCTGACACTGCTGTTTCCGTATTGTAGTGAGGCATTCAGCAGTATGTGCTTATCTATGCACAGTGCTAAAAGGGAAGCAGTTATACATTCAACTAGACACTCTCCTTGCAGAAGTGTAATTATTCAGTCAGTACCCAAGTACTCATGTAGTAAAGTAGGCGTTAGGGCATGGACTACTTCAAACCCCTATAGACTATGCATGCACTGTTTTATGCACCTGCACACTTGTCTTTTAAAACTTCAAAAGCCCAGTCTGTTTCCTTACACTTCCTCCAAACATTCTGCCACTGCTGTTTCAGTATTGAAGTAAGCCATTCAGAAACGCAACGCAGCGCCAGCAATACTCTGGGAGACCTATGCTCACAATGCTGTGTCAATCCTTACGCCTGCTTCAAGCAGGTGCAGGGTTATGAAGCAGCATGGGCTCAAAAGTGACTAAGTGAAATCTTGTAGATTTCACTCAGCCATTTTTAGGAGGTGTTCCTGCACTGGAACACCCCCCTCCCCCTGCGCAGGAATGTCTACTTCTGGTACAGGAATTTAGAATGTGATGCACCTCTCAGATGCATCACACTGTAAACACCACACACCATGGTGCATCTTTTGCACCAGCGCTCCATCACAAAAGTGATGCAACATCAGTGTAAAAGAGGCACAGGGGGGTTGTAAATCTGCCCCTGACACTTACAAATTAACTCAGGCAGTTTCACCAGCAGTGCAAAAGGAAGCATAGACTTGTAACACACGTATGCACATATGTTACATTCATGTGCTTTGGAAGTACTATAGTATACTATAATTAAACACCTTCTAGATTTATGCTCTAGCACTTCCTTATAGTTCTGCACTTTCACTTTCACTTTCATGATACCCTACTAATGTATTCATTCATTCATTTATGCACTACACATTAATTCAGACAAAGTTTTACACACTTTCATAGAAATATAGCTCTTTTTTTGACCAGTGAAGATAGTTCTGAAATGAACTGTTTTTTTTTTACTTTTTGGTTTTGTATATGTCACGTGGATGATGTCAACAGTGATGACATCAGTGATGTAATTTGAGATGTAATCAGTGATGTCATTGACCATGTCAAGAATGTGTGACATCATCACCAGTGGATTGCGGGTGCGAGAGTTACAGTTAGTGCAACTAACTATAACAGAGGAAGTTCAATGGTTTTGTATGAGTGAAATGTCCAGCTAACTATAACACCCCTGAAACCTATGTTTTTTTTTTTAATGTTCAAAAGCTTATGAAAACGTGTGGCCGATTTTTAATATACGGGGTTTCAAATATTTCACCAGCATTACTTTACACTCTTGGTTTAAAGCCTAATATGTGCTAATTAATTTGGTCTCTGCAGGGTGGAGGAGCTACACTAGCAAACAAGATGGCCGCATAAGCCCCGGCTCCGCCGACCTCCGACTCTTGCCAGAAAATCCTGTTACTTATCCTGATTTTGCGCCCTGCCTTTGTGTGTATGAACCGGACTGGAGCTGAATGGTGCAATCCCGAGATTTCTACCAGTTTGGTAAATAAAGATATGTTGTGTGGCGGTTTGCGGCCTAAACCAGCCTGGAAGCCGGGGTCTCGAGTACTGGCCCAGCCGGGTTTCAGTTGAACAACATCGGCTGTAGTTGTGTGACAGGGTCCGGTCTACCGAGGTGAGAAAATAATTTTGGGACCAAAGTTGACGATGGTTGGCTGAATTGGTGAACATCAAAGGAGGGGTGACAACGCACAATTTTGAGCGGTGGATGGGGGTCCCTGGCCCGGTAGCCCGGTTAGGGCCCAGCCGGTGTTCGCTGGGTTGGGAGCTCCGCCTGCGGTGACTGAGTTTGGATCGTTCTTCCCAACGATAAGTCCCCCTCTGAAGTCGTCCGTTCTGCATACTCCTGTTCCCCCCGGGGTGGCCGGGCTCTCTGGGGACGCAAGTATGACCGAAACAGAGCGAGGTGTTGTGGAGCGGACCGAGAGTGACCCGTCACTACGAACTGTGTTGGCAGCCATAGGGTAACTTCATGTTTGCGTTGAAGCCCACATTAATAAAATATAGCGTGTTTGTCTGGAATTGTGCAGATGGGACCGGACCCTTGTCCACTACAAGAAACAAAACGACTCGAGATACCCAAGATGGTCACTTCTATGGAGGAAGCAGACCCCGTACTATGGGAGGCGTTGGAGCCTCTGACCAGTGTTCTTGAAAATGTGAGCAAGCTCGATGCTGCAAACGGATTGTCAGGCCTACGATCGCTGCCGACTATAGAAGAACTATTTTATGCTCCCTTTCCGGAGACTCTTGATGGGAACTGTTGTTGGTTTGAAACTGCGTCACTCCCCTATACATCGGCACCGCTAAGATGGCGGACGAAACAACCTTGGGAATCCATGACGGTATGGGGAGTTTTTGGTCCTAGCGGAGTTCTCAACACTTTCATTTCTTGGCTACGTCTCGGTTTGAACTTTGCTACAGCTTTTTCGTGCATTGACTATCCTGCGGAAAAGACAGTTCGTCCGGAAGGGGCTCATATGTTTGATCGGAAGGGTTAAGGATGAGACTGTGTGATTGAGTTCGACATCGGGTATTACTGGACACGGGATTTGCAACCATGATGCTTTTGGGAGGTTGGGCGGTGTCTTAGTTTCCCCTGTTGCATTACGTATTGGCAACTTAATAGATTTCAAGACCTTAATCAGGAGGATTCTTGGCTCTGGCGGAGGGGAGGGGAGACCGGGGGCATGTATTAAGATGCCTTCCTCCATTTTCTACTTTTAGAACTTAGTTAGTTGGGGCGACAGGCACACTGCTAGTTGGGGTTAGGAAATAGCCATATGAAGGGGTGCAGGGTGGGGGGATGGGTTTATTATTTTGTTTTCATTTTTGTTTTTATGGTTTATTTTTCTTTACATTCTCTCTCACTTTCCTTCTATAAATATAGTTGGTGGAACATCCTGACTTCGTTGGTATTCCAGTATCCGGTGCTCATTCTTCTCTTATTATCCTGATTTGGGTGGGCAGATTCTGAGGGCTTGCGCTTAATTTGAATCGTATATTGTATTGTGGCACATCCTGTTTCTCATACATTAGCATAGGCGTCTCAACTATTTCTTCACTGCTTAGTATCTATCCTGTATTTACGTCTGCTCGCCTTATTATTATGTCTGAATGTGTGGCACATGATATGTCTATTTCTTTCTTTGTTTTGGAACTAATAAAAAGATTTACAAAAAAAAATTTGGTCTGTGCGGATGACAGCTACATACAGTAATGGGCCCTGACACAGGTTAGCATTTTGCATTTTTTTTATTTGATCCAAGCAATGCAGTCATGACATTCAATACAGTAATACATCAAATTTATAAATCAGATTTCATTTCACTAAACAACATACAAATATTTCTACAAAGGGAAAGTGGAAAAAGAAAAAATAACCAGCAATAATAAATAATATTACACAAAACCTACAAAAAGACAAAGACCTAAAGTGGGGCAGAGAATTAACCATGAAACCAATGAGCACCTAATAATTATCTTATCATTTTATCCACTCCTCAATTGGTGCCCAAATCCTGGACGCCAACTTCCTCCTCCTCCTACCCTTTAAAGAAAATTCAAACTTATAAATAGCAAGCAGTCTAGCTCTCCAGTTCATAAATGTCGGTGCTTCAGGAGGCAACCATTGCGAGGTTATACACAACTGGATCTGAGACATAGTTATATACAAAAATGCCGACATATGCCAAGTGTTTCTGATATTCCCTGAGTCATAGCCCACAAATCACCATTTCTGGAGTCAAGGTACACTGAATCTTAAGCATACTGTTAATAAAATGTTCAACATTAGAAAGAAAGTCAGAGAGACGTGGGCAAGAATAAAACATGTGGATGACATCTGCTGCAAACAACCCACACCTTGAACAATGGTCCCCCTTTCTACTACCCCATTTAGCAATTTTTGCATATATAATACAAATCGAACAATGCCATGTACCTTTGGGTCTTAAAACTTCCAGATACTAGTACCTCACTGGCAAACTCCAATGACAGTTTTAAATCAATACTCGGCTTTCCGAGTTTACCTTCCCATTTGGCACTTTGGACCCCTAAATCATCCATATAACAAGCCAATAAATAACAATACAGCATTCCTATTCGGACTCTTTTTTGAATTAATTCAAATATGGGTAATTTATCAAACAAAGAAGATGACCCACTCAGATGTTTATGGACAAAACTTTGAACCTGAAGATGTTTAAAAAAATCGTGTGGAAGCGGCTGAAAATTGTCCTTCAGAGAAGAAAAGGTTAATAATTTCCCGTCCCTGGCTAAATCTCCTATCACCCGCAAACCCTGGGCCTGCCATGTAAACATTGTCTGATCATGAAATATGCTAGGTAATAATCGGGAAGCTTTAAAGGGAGTACATATATTAATATTTGAAATAGATAATTTCCGCCTAATTTTTTGCCAGATCAAAAACATAGCTATGATCACCTTGAATCTGGTTCTTTTGAAGTAACTCGGCTCCAAAGCCTTTGTCAGATTACCCTTAGCCACTTTCAAAAATAGTAGGTCGATTACATATGGCACCTCAAAATTGTCCCCTAGCAATGGCACACCAAATAATTGGGCCATCGCTGCCCAATAATACAGTACCAAATTTGGTACAGACCAGCCACCTCGATCACGAGGAAGACACATCCACTCGGCTGTCCTACAGGAGCACCTATACCCCCACAAGAATCTGTAACAGATCCTATCAGCCTTGATCAGGCTGCTTTGTGATATTTCTAAAGAAATCGTCCTAAACAAATATAGGAATTTCGGGAGTACCAGCATTTTAAGGATACTGCAACGTCCATAGAGGGAAAGGTGAAGATGATCTAGCTGCTGTAGCTTGATTTTAACCGCATCTACTACCGGAAGGATATTCAAATCCGAAATAGTTTCAACTACAGCGGTTATTCTAACCCCTAGGTACATTGCTTCAGTGACAACTGGAGCCTCAGAGTGTGGCAAGATTGTGTTTGAACAAACTGAGTTTTAGCCACATATAACTTATACCCTGACACTGAGCCGAATTGTTCCACAGACGCCTTAAGTACCCTAAATGCAGAAAAAACATCTGATGTTAAAAAAACAATATCGTCCACGTAGGCTAAAGCCCGGTACTCCATGTCGGCGACCCTTATCGGTGCTATACTCTGATGGCCTTCAATTTTACTCAGAAATGGATCAATGTAGAGGGCAAACAGCAAGGGTGAACACGGACACCCTTGCCGAGTGCCCCTACTTATGTTAAAGGACCCAATCTGTTGGCCTGAAATGCGAAGCGTAGCTTTTGGAAAGGACTACATTGCCTGACCGCCTCAGTAAGTTCAATACTGAATCTGTTCCACCGAAGCATGGCCCACAAGAGCCCCCACCTTCTCGGCGCCCAACAGGATCACCCCGAGGGTAGAGGCTGAGACCTGTGCCCAATCTAATAGGGCGATGACACGCCGGACATGATCTGCAGTATCCCGCCCTGGTAGGAATCCATGTTGACCCGGAGATACCAATGGGATAATCAACCGGGCAAACCTAGATGCTAAGATTTTTGAAAAAAATTTAGAGTCACTATTAATAAGTGACATTGGGTGAAAGGATGAGGGACTCAGCTCGGGCTTGCCCTTCTTTTTAAACAGAACGATAGTTGCCTGT
This sequence comes from Lissotriton vulgaris, assembly GCF_964263255.1. Classification (NCBI taxonomy): domain Eukaryota; kingdom Metazoa; phylum Chordata; class Amphibia; order Caudata; family Salamandridae; genus Lissotriton; species Lissotriton vulgaris. The sequence continues at coordinate 1,530,455,014 of NC_141687.1, read as the reverse complement.
CGCCATGAGTCTGGAAAAATACCTTTCTCTGCGGCCCTAAGCACCATTAGGAGATCCTGCCGAACCTCTCAGAGAAATGCCTTGTAAAACTCCAGGGGCACAGCATCTGGGCCATTGGCCTTGCCATTGGCTAATGCCTTAACAGCCATCTCCACCTCCTCACATAGAGTAGGAGTGGATAACAATTTGCTCTGCTCGGACGATATCTTGGAAGTATCTACCCCCAATAAGAAATCCTCAATCTCTGACTCTACCTGAGCACTCATAATATATTCAGTGTACAATTTGGTATAATATTTTAGAAATACCCCATTCACACCCTCCTGAGTATCCTGTACAGCCCCCATTTCATCTAGAATTGTTGTGATACAGCTCTGTACACTTCCCTGATGGAGCCTCTTAGCCAGTACCCTACCAGAGTTTTCGCCATATTCAAACATCATTGTGCGAATATTGAAGATCTTTAGTGGCAAGGTCCTGGCTAAAGGACTCTAAAAGTTGCGCTTCTATTATGGCAACCGCCTGTTGACACTCCTCTATATTATAGCCATGCTTGATTTTGTGAGCTAACTCTAATTCTGCAAGCCTGAGTTCCTCCATACGAGTCTCAACCTGCTCTTGCTCTGCCTTCCACATAAATGAAGAGAAGGTTTTAGTCTCCCCACGTAATCCAGCTTTTAAAGCATCCCAGACTACTTGGTCAGGCGCAGTGCCCCTGTTAATATCTAAAAATTCCACTAACCAGTTTTTAATATGCGCGTGATAAGCCTCATCTAGTAAGAGCTTTCTTTCAAATGTCCACTCTTGGGGGGACTTTCTAACACGAGGCCAAGGACATTCGGCTACCAATGGATTGTGGTCAGATAAAATCCGAGGAGAAACACAAATGGAGGAGACTTCAGCAAGCTGGTCTGAGAGAAAAATATAGTCAAGCCTAACCAATTTATTATGAGGGGCAGAGTAAAATGTATATCCATCATCCATTTTATTATGCCTAAACCATAAATCCATAGCCCCATGCTCTTGTAATAATGTTTGAAGTGCCTTGAACACTTTAGGTTTCCTACCAGAGTAATTGCCACCCCCTGCCAAATTAAAGTCTCTAGCTATATGGATATTCATTTTATAAATAACAACAAGGGCACCCACATGAGTCAGCACAGGACCTCGGGGAACATATTACTGAAGACAACAGTGGTCCCATGCACAATGGAATTTTAGAGCGTACAATAAATATAGACACATTGGAAGCTATATTAAGTAAGACTTGTCCAGCCGGACAGAGGTCTAATTTTTACTATAGTAAAGAAATATTTAAGAAGAATACCTTCAGCAATTCTATAGAGGAGGCCACAAGCCTGTACCCAAACATGTACAGATTGACATAGTGTGAAGGTTAGATAAACAGTAGAACAAAGATTTTAGGCATAAGCTGCTGTTTTCTGTGAATATCACAATAACAGAAATCACAATACCACCATTATTAACACAGTAATATATAGATTTTCACAGTATATGGTGTTTAAGTGTCGACGGCGTTTCGATCCCATTTAAGGAGTCATTGGGATCATCATCAGGACTGAATATTGCCTAATTTCTTTTGCAAGCCATGATAGCCTAAAGGGGAAGGAAAATTGGAGAGAACATACAAAACCGCGTGTTAAAATTATTTAAAATATACTGTAACATTCGGATATAGTGACAGGACTTTTGCCTTAGGGGCCTATACAATTAATGCTAATGCGCGAATAATCAAAGAAGCAGAGTTCGAAAGGTGGAAGTCCATGCTATGCACACACGAGGAACAAATTGCAGTGACTATGAGAATACATACATAGCTGTGTGCATTGTTGCCTTAACGTGTATGACCAGTGGTGTTCTATGCCAGAATCGTGGTTGCGGTAGGTGAAAAGACAGTGTCAGGACGACGATAAACGACAGAGGGCCGTGATGAACAGTGCATAATGATTTGCCTGACTACTGTGTCCCAAATACAGTGTAGTACATAAGGGATCATAATTCCAGTAAGTAAATCCAGATGTAAAAGCGACGATAAATGTCGAAGTTGAATTAAGGTGAAAGTGAGAGCATGCCACGATAACGTAGGAATAAGGGTGGAAATTACGCGCATGCCGCAAGAACCATGCTTACCAAGAGGTTCAGCCTGTGCATGGAGGATGCCGGCCAGCTACCTCGTTTAAGTTAAAGCGGTCGCCAGTAGGTAGTTATAGTTAGGATTGTTTTCTATAGGAAATCTGCAACATTCTATTGGGAATAACTTTGGCGCCGGTTGAGGAATCTGCCTGTAATTTTCCTTAAATGTGCCTCGCTGCGCTCCGCTCCTTCCCTGAAAAATTGGGGGGGATTCGTCAAGCGGGGGCCGAGATAAAAGGGGGGTCCCAAAATGTGTTTTCCCCATGTTAATTTCCATAGAGCGGTTGGACTCACTTTTAGCCCGAACGGCTAAATGGATTTCCACAAAACTTGGCAAAATTGTAGGGACTGGTAGCCCGATGTGCCTTTGCTATGTCTCAAGATATGTGCTCCAGTGGATTTTGAGTAATTTAGGTTCAAAAAAATATATATATCTGGGCGGAGCCTAACTACACATCTGATCTGATTGGCTGTCAGCACTTCATCCAAGAAGTGTTGGCAGCCATCTTGGATCCAATATACATGATAGCATCTCATTAAAAAGCATTGTAGTTAATAGAGGGTTTTAGGACTTTAGTTACATTATAAATCATTTGTTGATGGTGCCATACTCATTTTAGGAATTGTGGTGTGTTCTAAGGTGATTTTACCATGTGAAAAAGCCTTCTGCTGTGATATCATGAATCATGTTTGAAAGAAAACTAATATCTCATGATTTTCCCTCAGTGGTTTGGAAGGGGATCTATAAGCTAAACTGAAAGCATATTTTCTGTAAATTCACATTATCTTTCTCAGTCATGTGAGAATGAAGTCTGACATTCTCAGTAAAACATGTACATCCAACAAGGACAGAGACGGTCAGTTGATTCCTTTGTGTTCTACTGCAGCCTCCTAGAGTGTTCTAAAGAACAACTAGAGCGCTAACAGTCCTACTTATTACAAAGGTATAGCACACCTGAAGCCATTGTGATGGGAATAAAGTGGTAACTCTTAAAACATTTAATTTAAAAAGGAACACAATGAGGGGGTATATTATGCCATAAAAAGTATTATTAGTGCTGCAGAAAGAAAAATTAGGGCACATTTTCAGTGACTTCTCAAATCCTCTTCTATTTCATTAAAAAAGTCTGACATGCAGTCTCCCAAGATGGCCACCAGAGACAAAAGATCCCAAATGTAGCCCAAATATCACCCAGATGTAGCCCAAGTATAGCCCAATGACAGAATGTCCCAGAGTGTTCTAAAGAACAACTAGAGCGCTAACAGTCCTACTTATTACAAAGGTATGGCACACCTGAAGCCATCTTGATAGGAATAAAGTAGTAACTTTTAAAACATTTAATTTAAAAAGGAAAAAAATGAGGGGGTATATTTTGCCATAGAAAGTATGATTAGTACTGCCGAAAGAAAAATAAGAGCATAGTTTGTGTGACTTCTCAAATCCTCTTCAATTTCATTAAAAAATCTGACATACAGTCTCCCAAGATGGCCACCAGAGACAAAAGAGCCTAAATGTAGCCCAAATATCACCCAGATGTAGCCCAAGTATAGTCTAATGACAGAATGTCCCAGAGTGTTCTAAAGAACAACTAGAGCGCTAACATTCTTACTTATGACAAAAGTATGGCTCACCAGAAGCCATCTTGATTGGAATGAAGTGGTAAGTCTGAAAACATTTAATTTAAAAAGGAAAAAAATGAGGGGGTTCATTTTGCCATAGAAAGTATGATTAGTGCTTCAGAAAGAAAAATTAGGGATCATTTTGAGTGACTTCTCAAATCCTCTTCTATTTCATTAAAAAAAATTCTGACATGCAGACTGAAACATGCACTTTGAATACCAGCAGCAGTCTTCCCTGGTGAGCAGTAGCTTTACTACAGTGATCTAATGAGCAACTAGAGTGCTAACATTCAGAATTTATGGCAAATATGTGATACATCTGAATGCCTTCTTGATGGAACAAAAGTAAACAAGCATTGAAAATGCAATAGATCTCGCCCTCGTTTAAGTTAAAGCGGTCGCCAGTAGGTAGTTATAGTTAGGATTGTTTTCTATAGTAAATCCGCAACATTCTATTAGGAATAACTTTGGCGCCGGTTGAGGAATCTGCCTGTAATTTTCCTTAAATTTGCCTTGCTGCGCTCCGCTCCTTCCCTTAAAGTTTGGGGGGGATTCGTCAAGCGGGGGCCGAGAAAAAAGGGGGGTCCCAAAATGTGTTTTCCCCATGTTAATTTCCATAGAGCGGTTGGACTCACTTTTAGCCCGAACGGCTAAATGGATTTCCACAAAACTTGGCAAAATTGTAGGGACTGGTAGCCCGATGTGCCTTTGCTATGTCTCAAGATATGTGCTCCTTTGTATTATGAGTAATTTAGGTTCAAAAAAATATATATATCTGGGCGGAGCCTAACCACACACCTGATCTGATTGGCTGTAAGCACTTCATCCAAGAAGTGTTGGCAGCCATCTTGGATCCAATATACATGATAGCATCTCATTAAAAAGCATTGTAGTTAATAGAGGGTTTTAGGACTTTATTTACATTATAAATCATTTGTTGATGGTACCATACTCATTTTAGGAATTGTGGTGTGTTCTAAGGTGATTTTACCATGTGAAAAAGCCTTCTGCTGTGATATCATGAATCATGTTTGAAAGAAAACTAATATCTCATGATTTTCCCACAGTGGTTTGGAAGGGGATCTATAAGCTAAACTCAAAGCATATTTTCTGTAAATTCACATTATCTTTCTCAGTCATGTGAGAATGAAGTCTGACATTCTCAGTAAAACATGTACGTCCAAAAAGGACAGAGACTGTCAGTTGATTCCTTTGTGTTTTACTGCAGCCTCCAAGAGTGTTCTAAAGAACAACTAGAGCGCTAACAGTCCTACTTATTACAAAGGTATAGCACACCTGAAGCCATCGCGATGGGAATAAAGTGGTAACTCTTAAAACATTTAATTTAAAAAGGAACAAAATGAGGGGGTGTATTATGCCATAGAAAGTATTATTAGTGCTGCAGAAACAAAAATTAGGGCACATTTTGAGTGACTTCTCAAATCCTCTTCTATTTCATTAAAATAATTTGACATGCAGTCTCCCAAGATGGCCACCAAAGACAAAAGAGCCCAAATGTAGCCCAAATATCACCCAGATGTAGCCCAAGTATAGCCCAATGACAGAATGTCCCAGAGTGTTCTAAAGAACAACTAGAGCGCTAACAGTCCTACTTATTACAAAGGCATGGCACACCTGAAGCCATCTTGATTGGAATAAAGTGGTAACTCTTAAAACATTTAATTTAAAAAGGAACAAAATGAGGGGGTATATTTTGCCATAGAAAGTATGATTAGTGCTGCAGAAAGAAAAATTAGGGCACATTTTGAGTGACTTCTCAAATCCTGTTCAATTTCATTAAAACATTCTGACATACAGTCTCCCAAGATGGCCACCAGAGACAAAAGAGCCTAAATGTAGCCCAAATATCACTCAGATGTAGCCCACGTATAGCCCAATGACAGAATGTCCCAGAGTGTTCTAAAGAACAACTAGAGCGCTAACAGTCTTACTTATGACAAAAGTATGGCACACCAGAAGCCATCTTGATTGGAATGAAGTGGTAAGTCTGTATGGCTGAGATACCCGCCACCCCCTCTCAACACGATCCCAAAAGGAGGGAAACCGGAAACAGTTCTTAAAGTTTTTGGATGTGGGAGGGAGTGACCCTCCCGCGGCCGTATTTATTAAAACAAAAAATTAAACATTAAACGTTTCATGTTATGTACAATTTCATTATCACATTGCGATGTTTGGCTAATCTTAACATATTCTCTAATACAGAGGTTCTCCTAGCCGAACTAGCATCCTACAAAAAACATTCTCTATAAACATTGAAATTGTACATCCTAACGTTTAAGGGCCAACGGCAAGGTCATAACCGGTGTCAAGATCCCTAACCAGACTTACCCCTCCCACTTGGGAAGGGCGACAGCACAGAGGCTTACCTCAAGTGCAACTACTAACAATTTCCCTTGACTTGTCGGGGGCACTTAAGACTCGACGCCATTTAAAGGTCGTTCGAATACTTGTGTGTGGTATCTAGAAGGTATCGTGGACCTCCCCCCACCCCACACAACTTACCGCATCTGCCGTCGCAGATGACACTGGCCCCGGGAAATTCCTCAGGAGAGGGGCTGTAACCCCTCCTACACAGGAAGGGGCCTTGACCGCCTTTCCTTAACTTCCGGCGACCCGCCCTTAGACGGGACCGCCTCCCCATTGAGGGGCCAATGGCCACCTCCCCCGAGCGCTCCCATCCGTGTTGGGTGACGCCCACTCATAGGGATCTACCAATTAGTGCTCACCGATCATGACCTTACCGCCTACCAAAAAATAAATACGACAATTTTTACTCGAACCTATGAAAACATTAGTCGTTACGACCGAAAGAGCATGCTTAAAATGCAACACTACATCAAGTCATTTTAATCGTAACAACCTAAACGATATTCACCATACTTTATTATGATAAACAACAAAACTGAAACTTTCACAACCTGTAAACGAAAACAGCAAAAACATACTTAGAAAATTCACTTTATTGCACAACAACTTGCTGTCCTCAGGGGCTGGTGGGTGGGTCAAAATTGGCTCTTCGTTCTGTCCCGAGCTCACGTGTAGCGAGGAGGTGCAGCTTCGGAGCACAAGAACAAGAGGACGTCTTCTGGTCTTGCGTCTCTTTTTATCCGTCTTCAGGGCGGGCGTAAACCCGCCCCTGCCCGTCCCGGGGGCGGGGCTGGTTACGTCGGTGTCTAGGCCAGCCCACTCTAGAGCGGGAAAAAGCGCGCCCCGGCTACGCCGCTTCGGGCATACCAGCCGAGACGCGCCTCCCGCCAAAAAATGGCTTCCCGGGGGGATCGAGGCACTCCGCCATACGTTCGGGGGGACCGAGTGGTCGCCCCTTTCCATATGGCTGAGATACCCGCCACCCCCTCTCAACACGATCCCAAAAGGAGGGAAACCGGAAACAGTTCTTAAAGTTTTTGGATGTGGGAGGGAGTGACCCTCCCGCGGCCGTATTTATTAAAACAAAAAATTAAACATTAAACGTTTCATGTTATGTACAATTTCATTATCACATTGCGATGTTTGGCTAATCTTAACATATTCTCTAATACAGAGGTTCTCCTAGCCGAACTAGCATCCTACAAAAAACATTCTCTATAAACATTGAAATTGTACATCCTAACGTTTAAGGGCCAACGGCAAGGTCATAACCGGTGTCAAGATCCCTAACCAGACTTACCCCTCCCACTTGGGAAGGGCGACAGCACAGAGGCTTACCTCAAGTGCAACTACTAACAATTTCCCTTGACTTGTCGGGGGCACTTAAGACTCGACGCCATTTAAAGGTCGTTCGAATACTTGTGTGTGGTATCTAGAAGGTATCGTGGACCTCCCCCCACCCCACACAACTTACCGCATCTGCCGTCGCAGATGACACTGGCCCCGGGAAATTCCTCAGGAGAGGGGCTGTAACCCCTCCTACACAGGAAGGGGCCTTGACCGCCTTTCCTTAACTTCCGGCGACCCGCCCTTAGACGGGACCGCCTCCCCATTGAGGGGCCAATGGCCACCTCCCCCGAGCGCTCCCATCCGTGTTGGGTGACGCCCACTCATAGGGATCTACCAATTAGTGCTCACCGATCATGACCTTACCGCCACAGGTCCGGATAGTTGACCGGCTATCCGGACCCCCCACAAAACTCCTACCTAAAGGTCATGTTTTAACGATTTTAACCAAGCTAGGAAGTCTCCTATGAGTAACTCATTGCCCACCCTCGACAAATGCACACCATCCCCCAAATACATACTGTCATCATTAATACAACTATGTGAGATCGAATGCAATGTCTTGGAACGGAACAACCTACTCACTTTGTTATTCAATTTTTTAACGGAATGATTCAAAGCAGGGATCGAGATAGCCCCCCGCCACACTTTTCGTGGGATCATATGAGACCACGCAATTATACACCCCGGAACTCTCCTTGCTAACCAACTTACCGTGGAAAGCATAGCTTCCAGGAGAAGTCGTCTACCGGTGGTGACTAAATCATTGCCCCCCAAATGTACTATGACTATGGACGGCGGTGACCTCATCCGCTCTAACAAACCCTCAAAGAATGCTTGAAACTGGTCAATACAGAGACCGCCCCTTCCGTAGAAGGACACTCTGTACCCGTATTCCCCAGGTACGTGAATCATATCACCTGCTTTGAATACGTCTGCGGCCCGTCTCACGTATGAGTGGCCTACGACCCACACCTCCTTTCTCTCAGCCGGTGATGTGTGACCGCTGGCCTGGTGTTGGGTCAACTGCACAGTCCGCCCTGCCGCGTAGGCTTGCGCAACTGAAAACAAACCAAAGACAAGAAGCGTGAGTACATGATTACAGCTTCACAACATGTGCAATCGCACGTACCTCTTATAACAATCGGAGGACCAACGCCCCACACGTTTCACTTGTTCTACATTAAGACCCCTGGCTGTAGCTTCAGTGGCAGCCCCTATACGAAAGGAATGGGTCCCAAATTCACCCGGGTCCAAGCCCGCTGCGGCAATGGCCATTGCAAGCACCCGCTGAAACTGAAACCTCGTCAGCGGGGTGGCGTCTATATGCCTCAACAATGTCCCCCCCCATGATGCCACCCTTCGTGCTAGGTAATCTTCTAAGCACTGTACCGGACACATGGATGACTCGGGAATCCTGCGAATGATCGTGCAGTCCCCCCTCCCATCTTGGTCAGTTTTGGACCTGAGAAAGGAGACAACCATCGCATCACCCCTGATCTGAACATGTTCCCTGCACAAGCCCCCCGACACATCCTGTTTGTTCCTTGCAACTAGCTCACTAACTCTCATAGCCCCGTGAAATGCCAGCGTAAATGCAGTCCGGAACAAACAGGCCTCGAAAGGGGACGAGCATGTGCTAGGGAGTGTGGCCAGTAACTGGGACAATCTATCAAAACCTATCGGTCGTCTTATGTCCACTCTGCGACCCTCAAGACGTTGCCACCCACGCAGCGCTTTCTGTACTGTAAAAGACGCTGTTGGGTCCAGGATGCCATGGGCCCTGGCAACAAAGGAAATGGCGGCACGATGCCTTTGGGCCGTAGCCACCGATTTCCCAGCCCTACGTAAGGACATCAGAAAAAGTACTACCCACTCTTCCTGACCCCACAGTCCCCCTCTCTCTGCCCCTAAAAAGGCTAAATAGGCCTGAAACGCCCCTTCATATGCCTTCCTTGTCCTGGGTGCTAGACTCTCTCCCACGAGGTGACGAAGTTCGGGGCACCGAGAGACCAGAGAGCTTCGGGGAAGGGTGCCGGCTCTGGGTCCGCTGAAGGAAGGAAACCCGAGAAAGCCTGCATGTGAAAACGAGACAGTGCATCAGCAGCCTGATTCAACACCCCTGGGACATGTTTAGCTCTGAATATCACGTTCAGTTGCATACAGAGTAGGACAATTTCTTTAAGCAGCCTCAAAATCAATTTGCAACGGGCTGCCTGACTATTGATGCATTCTACCACGGTCATATTGTCGGACCAGAACACAACAGAATGATCTCTGAACCCTTCTGGCCAGGTTCTCAGGGCCACCAGAATGGGAAAAAATTCCAGGAAGGCAATATTACTCGTCAGCCCTTTTTCGTGCCACCATAGGGGCCACCTTTGTGCCGACCATTTTGTGCCGAAGATGGCGCCAAAGCCTATGCTTCCTGCTGAATCTGTCCATAGCCCAAGCTCTTCGGAGGACACGGCTGGCTTGTTCCAGACGACTCGGCCATTGAAGTCCGCCAGAAATGCTAACCAAATCCGCATGTCCTGGCGGACCTCGGCCGATAACCTCGTGCGATGATGACCCTCTTTTAGGCCAACCATCGCTTGAGCAATTGAGCGGGAAAAGGGGCGAGCCATTGGGATCACCCTCAAGGCAAAGTTCAACTTTCCCACTAATTGTTGCAACTGATGTAGTGTAACCTTGGATACATGTAAACATACTTGGAGGGCTGCCCTGAATTTCAAGATTTTGCTAGCTGGTAAACGAAAACACCCCTCCCTTGAGTCCAACTCGATCCCCAAAAACTCGAGGCAAGTCGTGGGACCCATGGTTTTACCCGGTGCCAATGGTACGCCAAAATGACCCATCAACACACAGAATTCAGCTAAGGCCTGGGCACATGCGGGATTTCCGGCGGGGCCAAGGAACAAAAAGTCGTCAAGGTAATGCATTACATTTCGGAAACCCGTTTTCTTAGTGAACACCCATTGCAGGAAAGTACTGAATTGCTCAAAGTAAGCACATGATATAGAGCATCCCATTGGCATACACCTATCCATGTAGAATGACCCCTGGAACCCGAATCCTAGCAGGCGCTGATCGTCTGGGTGTACCGGGAGCAACCGGAACGCTGACTCGATGTCTGATTTCGCCATCAGCGTCCCGGGCCCCAGGCGATTCAAGATGGCTACTGCCTCATCAAACGATGCGTATCGCACCGAACAAACTTCTGGATCAATTGCGTCGTTCACCGAAAGACCATGGGGAGCAGACAGATTATGGATCAAACGGAACTCACCTGGGTCCTTCTTGGGGACCACCCCTAACGGAGAACAAACGAAATCTGGTACCGGGGGTACACTAAACGGGCCGGCGACCCGACCCCGGCTAACCTCTTTCTGGATTTTTCCTTGCACTACAGATGTATGTTGTAAAACGGAAAGTTGGTTTTTGCACATCCCTACACCCTGAAAGTCCCCTACCGGGATGCGGAAACCATGTGTAAAACCGTTCCGCAGCACCCCGGCAGAAGTCCGATCCGGGTAGTTGCTGAGCCAGGGAATCATTGCCAGGGTATCAATCGGGGTTGGTAAAGGCGCCCCTCGGCCTAGCTTAGACCTGTTTGGCGCCTCCCTTACCCCCATTCTCACTCGTTCTGGCTCTGCACGATGACTCAGGATGGGATGATCCACACGTACTACACTCGTGTTTGAATTTACACGACCCCGGAGGCCTGGTACACTTCCCCTTGTTGAAATTAAAACAGAAACCCTTTCTCCCTGTATTGCCCGCGGGCCTCGACTGGTCGTCGGTGCTCGTACTTGGTCGAAAGGGCGTCCCCACATTTTGGCGGGAGTAGTCAACAACATTGCTCCCGACCAATGGCATTCTTAACATTCCCGATTCCTTCATCTTATCCCATGTTAGAGAATCGTAACAATCCCAAGTCAAACTCTTGTTATGTTCCTTTTCTTTCCTGAACAGATTGTCGTAACAAAACCAATGGTTACCCTGATACGTTGTCGAGTAACCCATAATCCGTGATTGATAAACGGGAAACTCAGGGAGCAACTCGGGCTTACGTTCCCCCAAAATCGATGTGAAAATACCCCATGCATTGCCCCAATTGCCAATGTTCTCATTTACCTTAAAGGCGGCCATCTTTGCGCGCCAAACACTCGGATGCATTAAGTCCTTCTGACTTTTCACATGCTCCACATCATAATGATCAACAAGCAAGGAAAAAATATTCACGTATTCCCCTGCCCAGATCTTTTCCTTTATGGCTAAAGGCACATGTTGTCCCAATCTCTCTCTACGAGAGGGTGCTGACTCGTCCCTTGCAATCGGCAATGGCCGCTTACCTGAACTGGACGCAGCTTCTGCCGCTTGCGGCTTGTCTATCCCCGCCAATGGCGCAGCCACTCTAGCTGCCTCTCTCTTCTCACGAAGCCCTTTTATCAGCGCCTGTGCCTCGGCAGCCGTGGCGCCATCACTACTATCCCCCAACCAAGCTGCTAGCTGTGCCGCCAGCTCGGGGGGCATATCATCCTTGGGTGACGGGGTGACGACAACGGGGATTGGATTTCCCTCCATTGGAACTGGGGTCGGCGCCTCGAGCGGTGCGGAGGGAACCGGGACGTCTCCACCGGCTGGAACCCTTTTCGGTCTCTTAGGTCTACCCCCAGCCGGCGCCGGGCCCGAACCCTCCTCCCCGTCTCGCTCCGCCAACCGTTTCTTTATCTCGGACACTTCCTTGCAAAGGTTCCGCACCATCTGGTCGGTCGACATTTTCTTCAGGACTTTCTTTGGCATCTCTCCGAGGAAGTATCTGGAAGAGAAAGAAAAAGATCAAAACGCTCAAAATTGGCTCTTCGTTCTGTCCCGAGCTCACGTGTAGCGAGGAGGTGCAGCTTCGGAGCACAAGAACAAGAGGACGTCTTCTGGTCTTGCGTCTCTTTTTATCCGTCTTCAGGGCGGGCGTAAACCCGCCCCTGCCCGTCCCGGGGGCGGGGCTGGTTACGTCGGTGTCTAGGCCAGCCCACTCTAGAGCGGGAAAAAGCGCGCCCCGGCTACGCCGCTTCGGGCATACCAGCCGAGACGCGCCTCCCGCCAAAAAATGGCTTCCCGGGGGGATCGAGGCACTCCGCCATACGTTCGGGGGGACCGAGTGGTCGCCCCTTTCCAAAAACATTTAATTTAAAAAGGAACAAAACGAGGGGGTTCATTTTGCCATAGAAAGTATGATTAGTGCTTCAGAAAGAAAAATTAGGGATCTTTTTGAGTGTCTTCTCAAATCCTCTACTATTTCATGAAAATAATTCTGACATGCAGACTGAAACATGCACTTTGAATACCTGCAGCAGACTTCCCTGGTGAGCCGTAGCTTTACTACAGTGATCTAATGAGCAACTAGAGTGCTAACATTCAGAATTTATGGCAAATGTGTGACACATCTGAATGCTTTCTTTATGGAACCAAAGTAAACAAGCATTGAAAATGCAATAGATCTCGCCCTCGTTTAAGTTAAAGCCATTCTGTTTGTAATGAGGTGGCTTTTTAGCTTTGCTTTTATTAGTGTTTTTTAAACTTTAATTTAAATAACATGCATCTGTATGCATATATGTATATGTATGCATGCATTTATATTTGTATTTATATAGATATACAAATTATATATGTTTATATATGTATGTATATTACCTACTGGCGGTCGCCAGTAGGTATATATAGTTAGGATTTTTTTCCTATGGGATTTTTGAAAATTCTATGTCAAATAACTTTAGTGTTTGTGGACGGAATTGGCTGAAATTTTCAGGAAAATGGCACATTTTGTTTCTGAGCAGCCCATGAAAATTTGGGGGGGTTTCGTGAAGTGGGGGCCGAGAAAAAAGGGGGGTCCCAAAACGTGTTTTAAACATCGAGTTTTCCATAGGGCGGTTGGACTCACTTTTAGCCCGAACGGCTGAATGGATTTCTATGAAACTTTACAAAATTGTAGGGACTGGTAGCCTGATGTGCCTTTGCTAGGTCTCAAGATATGTGCTCCAGTGGATTTTGAGAAATTAACGTTAAAAAAAATATATATATCTGTGACAGCTTCCCGGTTATCGCCCCGGTTCGCGTAACGGAATTTCGCGAGGAGAAGCGGAATGGCTCCCCGGTGACTGTGAACATTCTAAACAGTCCGGAGCGGCCGCCATCTTGTGTCTCGGTAGGATCGAGACACAAGAGGTGGCAAAAACAAAGGGGGAAATGAGCATAAGGGGGCAGAGTACATCCTCCCTGACCCCCTAGGTTTGATGAGGGGGCTTTAAAAGGGCCCCACAGGGCAAAAAAAAAATTATTAGCGTTTTTTTTTTGCCGGGGGAGCGCCCGGTACGCGCACCGGGAAGTGGTCTGGGGAGCGTAATATAGGGAAAAAAGAATGAAAGAATGTTCAAATATTGTATGTTTATTGATTGTTCTTTTTGTTGTTTTTTTATTTTATTTTTTTATTTAAGTACCAACATGTAGGTACGAATGCAGAGTCTAAAAATAAATATACACCGTTTCCTTTGTAGATATCTTGCATGTTGTTTCAGAAGTTATTGTGGTATATGAAATTCATAGCATAGTCTGTGAGGAAAGCAGAAAGAACATGGAGGCAGGAGATGATAAAGAGATGTTAAATACACATTGGAGATAATATAGTGGGAGAAAGGAAGTAACTATGAGCAAACTTACTATGTAACACAAAAAAGTTGCACAGTATATTTTAAGTCTCACTTTATATTTTATCTTTTTGTGTACTATTTCATAATTTTCATATTAAAAAGAATAATGTCTCAAACAATTTTAACTTTAAAAAAATTAATTTATTGTTCTGATTTTTCAAAATCTAAGAGAATTTGTAACATTAAATCATCAGGTATGTCATCCTTTTCATTCCAAGAATCACATTGTTCAGCACATTTTATTAATTCTTGGTCTACTGTTTCATCCATAAAGTCTACTTCTTCTTTTTCTTCGTTAGGATTGTTTTCAATCTTAATTTGAAATAAAATTGTATTTTCTTGTTGCTGTGCTTCCATTTTCTTGCTGTAAATTGCATAAAAAATAAATATATCAGTGGAGATAGGGCACTGTTGGGTTTAAGTTCAGACAGGTACTTGTGAGTTTTTAACAGTGAAGTAATCTTTGGGCAGTGCATGGTTTCAGGCAGGAAGTAGAACTATTAAAAAGTGCCTGTGATGAAGCCTAAGTAAATTCATAATTATACCACGGAAGCCTAACTCAATCAATAATTTAAATAATTAAGTCTTTCTCAATGACTAACTCTTGTAGAGGGACAGTATGTAACTATCTGAAAACGTTTTCCTAAATTAATTTAAAGTGAATAACATAGTTCTCCTTTCAAATTTTTTAAATTATATCCTACCTTTGAAAAAGAAGTTAAAGTTGACAGTGAAAATGCGCTTGAAATGTACTTCAGGAAGTAGTAGTCAAAATGGCTGTGTTTCTCTCTCTTTCTTTATATATATTCAGGTACATAACCAATCAAATGTCTTGAAATAATAGTAGAAAATGAAAGTAACATTTTAATTGGTTGTCAATTCTAACACTTCATATGTGTTTTTGTCATGTAATTTACCTCAGAATATTTAGTCAGGCCTACAGCATAATTTTCTCAATGGAATTCCATCAAATTTGGGTAAATGGTAGGGACTGCTATGTAGAAGGGCCTATTCTATATTTGATGAAAGTGTCTCCAGTGGTTTTTCTGTAAATTACTTTCACACCTTTTTTTTAGCGAGCACTCATCGGTGCGCACCCCGGTACGCGTACCGGCAGCGTTACGGGAGTCCTCCATTTTGTGTATCGGTAGAATTGAGACACAAGATGGAGGGAAACAATGTTCGGAATGGGTAGAAGGGGGTAGACACTTTCTGACCCTCTAGGTTTTCTGAGGGGGGCTTAGGACGCTCATATAGGCAAAAAAAAAAAAAAAAGAAAATCACGTGGGGAGCGCCCGGTACGCGCACCGGTAAGCGAACCGGGGAGCGTACTTTGGTGAAAAATAGTGAAAAAAGATAAACGTTTTGAATGATCAGAGGTAGGGTAGCTCTGAAAAGAGCTATTGGGTTCTGTGGCTAATTTAGGTACGTACAAGTAGGTTCCAATGCACATTTTTAAATTCAGGAGGAATATTCTATTCTCCTCATCGGAGAAGTGCACACCATCTCCTCTGTAGATGTCTTGCATGTTGTAACGCAAGTTATTGTTGTATATTAAACCTATTCTAAAGTCTATCATGTAAGCAGAAACAGATTTATTCACATGCTTCCGTGCTTTCTCAAAATGTGGAAAAAATTAGTTGGACCAGTTCCATTTCTGTCTTTGGCATATATTGGAATATACCAAGGCAGTTTGGTGAAAAAGTGTCATCAATTGATGAAAGGTGTCCTTTAAAAGCATTTCCAGACCACCCCCAGTCATAGTCCCAAAATCATTTCCACCACAGTGCACTATTAAGAGGTCAGGGTTTGGCAGATGCATAAAAAAATTAAATTAAAAACATATAAAATATATTTTTCTTTAAAAGAATAATACATTTTACAGCTTTTGATATTTGCTATTAAAAAACCATTGAAATTCACTGAAAAAACCATAGGTTATAGACCATATATAGTTAGGAATTAGCATTTACAAAACCTTGAAAATTCACTGAAAAAACCATAGGTTATAGACCATATATAGTTAGGGATTAGCATTTACAAAACCTTATTTTACTCACACAAAACCATTGAAATTCACATATATAGTTAGTTGCACTAACTATATATCTCGCACCCGCAATCCACTGCTGATGATGTCACATATTACATTATTCATGACATGGTCAGTGACATCACTGATGACATCACTGATGACAACTCAAATGACATCACTGACAACATCACTGATGACATCATTCATGTGATAATACGATGAACCTCTTCAGACTCTAATATAACCTTAGATACACTCAGTGTAAACAGACACTCACAGATTGTCACTCATCCATGGAGTTACTCATACACCTAGTCAGTCATGCAAAGAATCAATCACACCTCCATTCCCTCAACTATACAGTTATACACACCTTACTTATTCAAACATATTCTAACACATATTTACTCTCTTAGACAATCACTGATACAAGTTTTCAATGATCCATGCAGCCACTCACACATTCACTGGCTCTTATACACAGTAATTTATATATGTCAACTCTCACATGTACTGTGTTTTACATATGTACTTACTTTGGCAGGTAGCACTGAGATATCCATTTACTCACCAATACACTAATGCACACAGTCAACCACCCATACAGCTGTTTCCACATGCAGTTTTAAACCCATACATCTAGTGAATCAACTGTTCACACATCTATGCACAGAGTCACACACCTCCCAGCCACCCACACACACACTCACTCTCCCATACAAATACTTGGGCAACCAATCAATAACCCATATAGTGAATCATATAGCTATTGATCAACACATGCAGCAGTTTACAGAACAACAGATATAATGATGCATAAATTAAGACAGTTTAGTCACTAACCCATGCTCTCAGTGCGACACATTTAATCACTCTCTCATACAGTCAGTCATGTACCTACTAAATACTTCATCCAGACACTTATACATCCACTCATTCTTCAATATGTAAGACATATTTTAACTTTACAGAAACATACAGTCACTGGATGATGTCATCAGTGATGTCATTTGAGTTGTCATCAGTGATGTCATCAGTGATGTCACCGACCATGTCATGAATGATGTAATATGTGACATCCTCAGCAGTGGATTGCGGGTGAGCGATATATAGTTAGTGCAACTAACTATATATGCAAATTTCAATGGTTTTGTGTGAGTAAAATAAGGTTTTGTAAATGCTAATCCCTAACTATATATGGTCTATAACCTATGGTTTTTTTCAGTGAATTTTCAAGGTTTTGTAAATGCTAATTCCTAACTATATATGGTCTATAACCTATAGTTTTTTCAGCGAATATATATATATATATATACATACACATACATATATATATATAAATGCATATGCATATATATATGTGTATATGTGTGCGTGTAGAGAGAGGTAGAGAGGTAGAGGTGTAGAGGTAGAGAGGTAGAGGTAGAGAGGTAGCAGTAGAGAGGTAGAGACTAGTAGAGAGAGAAGTAGAGAGAGGTAGAGAGGCAGAAAGTAGAGAGTGAGTAATAGAGAGTAGAGAGTGGATAGTAGAGAGTAGTAGAGAGCAGTAGAGAGAGTAGCAGAGAGTGAGTAGTAGAGAGTAGTAGAGTGAATAGTAGAGCGAGTAGTAGAGAGTAGTTGAGAGTGAGTAGTAGAGAGTGAGTAGTAGAGAGTAGTAGAGAGTAAGTAGTAGAGTGAGTAGTAGAGAGCAGTAGAGAGTAAGTAGTAGAGAGTAGTAAAGGATGAGTAGTAGAGAGTAGTAGAAAGTGAGTAGTGGAGAGTGAGTAGTAGAGAGTGAGTAGCAGAGAGAGAGAATAGTAGAGAATAGTAGAGAATGAGTAGTAGAGTGAGAAGTAGAGACTAGTAGAGAGAGTAGTAGAGAGCGAGTAGTAGAGAGTAGTAGAGAGTGAGTAGTAGAGTGAGTAGTAGAGTGAGTAGCAGAGAGTGAGTAGTGGAGAGAGAGTAGTATAGAGTGAGTAGTAGAGAGTAGTAGAGAGTGAGAAGTAGAGAGTGAGTAGTAGAGATTAGTAGAGAATGAGTAGTAAAGAGTGAGTAGTAGAGAGAGAGTAGTAGAGAGTGAATAGTAGAGAGTAGTAGATAGTGAGTAGTAGGGAGTGAGTAGTAGAGAGAGAGTAGTAGAGAGTAGTAGAGTAGTAGAGAATGAGTAGTAGAGAGTGAGTATTTGAGAGTAGTGGAGTAGGAGAGAGTAAGTAGTAGAGAGTAGTGGAGAATATTCCAAAGTTTGGCACAGCACCACTTGCACAATAAGTCCAATTCAAATCATATCACTTAGAGTCCTTATTGAAGCGCTGAATCTTGGTTTATATTCAAATGTTTTTATTTTCCTTAAGTTTATGTACCACAGCCAGCCGAAACGTTTCGTTCTGTACAACAGAACTTCTTCAGGCGTTCTTATTTCCTTCAAGTTATGTCGGTATCCTGTTGTCATATAACTAGATATTTCTTCCAAATGTTAGACGAGAAGTAAGTACATTCTTATTCAAAGTGACTAGGTATCAATTTTACCCACACAATTCGGGCAGACCTGAGTAATTTATAGCATCCTCAAAGTATAGGACATGATAATCCAAATCCAAATGTTTCTCAAGAAAAGTCATTTTCAATCGTTCGGGATATCGGTGTTTGGGCAGATATGACCCAGGGACTCCCAGTATGCAAGGGGAATTAGTCCCCCCTCTGCAAACGCGCCAGTGGCCTGCGTTGCAGAGAGGTGTAAAGAGGGGCATAGCCTCATTACACCTCTGTGCAATGCAGCCCCCTGGCGCATACTGGAGGTTCCAGGTGCGCTAGATGGCCCCCAGGGACCCCTAGTATGCAAGGGGAATTAGTTCCCCCTCTTCAAACATGCACGGGGCTGCGTTGCAGAGAGGTGTAAAAAAGGGTGTGGCCTCATTACACCTCTCTGCAATGCAGCCCCCTGGCGCATACTGGAGGCTCCTGGTGGGCTAGTTGGCCCCCAGGGACCCCCAGTATGCAAGGGGAATTAGTTCCCCCTCTGCAAACGCGGCAGGGGGCTGCATTGCAGAGAGGTGTAACAAGGGGCATAGCCTCATTACACCTCTGCAATGCAGCCCCCTGGCGCATACTGGAGGTTCCAGGTGGCCTAGTTGGCCCCCAGGGGCCCCCAGTATGCAAGGGGAATTAGTTCCCCTCTTCAAACATGCACGGGGGCTGCGTTGCAGAGATGTCTAAAAAGGAGCGTGGCTTCATTACACCTATCTGCAATGCAGTCCCCTGGCGCATACTGGAGATTCCTGGTGGGCTTTCAGGTCTTATATAGTTAGGAATTAGCATTAAAAAAAACTTTGAAATTCACTGAGAAAAACATAGGTTTCAGGCCTTATATAGTTAGGAATTAGCATTTAAAAAAACTATGAAATTCACTGAAAAAACCATAGGTTTCAGTGACATCACTCATTACATCACTGATGACACCATCCTTGTGACAGAGTGACAGACCTCCTTTCAGTGTAATGTTACCCTTGAAACACATATTCAAAAATAGAAACTAACATTTTCAAAAAAACAGAGATACCCATACCAGTTACAACAACCAATTCAGTAATACCACCATCTATATACACATCCACTCATTCACCAACAGTTCTATATAGTCACTCATACATATATTCACTCATCATATGTAGTGAAACACCTAGACATCCTGTTGCACACCGACAGTCATCCAAAAGTTACTCACACACATAATCACACATGCAGATAAACTATTGAACATCCATTTATTTGCATATACAGCTATACACACACTACCACCTTACTTCTAAGGCAACTTACACATAATTACTCTCTTAAACAATCACTTATAGAAACACATACTTATTTAAACAAGAACTCTTTTAATCTCTCACTCTCACATATACTCACTTATATACATCAATACTCACATATACTAGATTGAAACATATGTAGTTACTAATAAAGACACTAGTGAGACAGTCATTCACTCACTAATACACACATATACACACTCATCCACCCATACAGTCCTGCACATATGCTGTCTTCAAAACACATACAAACAGTGAGTCAGTCATTGATGCATCTATGTGCTAAGTAACACCCCCACCAAACCATACAGACACTCATACTGATACTAAAAAAAAACATCTAATAACCCATATACACACACACATGTAGCTACTCACCAACCCATGCAGCCACTTATACACAAAGTGAAACACTGATACAACATTTAAATATTTAAACAATACACGCTAATATATGTATTCACTAAGATACACTTAATAAGCCAGTTAACCAATCAATTTTTTTTTAAACATCCATTAAGACACTTATTTAAACATTTATTCTTCCATCAACCTTTACATATACATATGTAAAACATATTTATTTTTCAGAAAGACACACATTCACTGGATGGTGTCATCAGTGATGTCATGAGTGATGTCACTGACCATGTCATGAGTGATGTAATATGTGACGTCATCAGCAGTGCATTGCAGGCGCGCAAGTTATAGTGAGTCCAACTAACTATAACATGGGAATTTCAATGGTTTTATGTCAGTAAAATTTCCAGCTAACTATAACTGGTGTCAAACCTATGTTTTTTTCAGTGAATATATATATATATTTTTTCTATTTTCACTGAAAAAACTATAGGTTTAAGACTCGTTATAGTTAGGAATTAGCATTTAAAAAACCTTTGAAATTCACTGAAAAAACCATAGGTTTAACACCAGTTATAGTTAGCTGGACATTTTACTCATACAAAACCATTGAAATTCCCAAGTTACAGTTAGTTGGACTCACTATAACTTGCGCGTCCGCAATCCACTGCTGATGATGTCACATATTACATCATTCATGACATGGTCAGTGACATCACTGATGACATCACTGATGACATCTCAAATGACATCACTGATGACATCATCCAGTGAATGTGTGTTTCTGTAAAGTTAAAATATGTTTTACATATTGAAGAATGAGTGTATGTATGAGTGTATCGATGAAGGATTAAGTAGGTGCTTGACTGACTATGAGTGAGTGATTAAATGTGTCTTACTGAATGCATAGGTTAGTGACTAAACTGTCTGAATCTGTGCATCATTATGTCTGTTGTTGTGTAAGCAGCTGCATGTGTTGATTAGTAGCTATATGAGTGGCTATATGTGTTATTGATTGGTTGCCCACATATTTGTATATAAGGGTGAGTGTGTGTGGGGGTGGCTGGGAGGTATGTGACTCTGTGCATAGATGTCTGAGCAGTTGATTCACTTGGTGTATGGGTTCAAGAGTTCCTGTGGAAACAGCTGTATGGGCGCTTGACTATTTGCATGGGTGTGTTGGTGAGTGAATGAACATCTCAGTGCTACATGTACATGTAAGTACATATGTAAAACACAGTGCATGTGAGAGTTGGCATATATTAATGACTATACATGAGAGCCTGTGATTGCGTAAGTGACTGTATAGATCAATGTGTACTTGTATCAGTGATTGTAAAAGAGAGAAAGCATGTGTTAGTATATGTTTGAATAAGTAAGGTTATGTGTGTATAACTGTATAGATCAGGAAATGAGAGTGTGATTGATTCTTTGCATGACTGACTAGGTGTGTGAGTAACTCCATGGATGAGTGGCAGTGTGTGAGTATCTCTATAGGTGTATGAGTGCATATGATAGTGTTGTATTGATGAGTGACTGTATGTATGAGTGATTGTATGGGTGAATGAGTGGATGTGTGTGTGTACACTTAGGAATCAGTGAGTGTGTATGTAGTAACTGGTATTGGTGTGTCAATAGGTTTTGGAATGGTAGTCTATATTTAACACTGGATATATCAAAAGTTAGATTAGAGTGTGAGGAGGTGCATTGTATTATCACATGAATGATGTCATCAGTGATGTCATTTGAGATGTCATCAGTGATGTCATTTGAGATGTCATCAGTGATGTCATCAATGATGTCACTGACCATGTCATGAATGATGTAATATGTGACATCATCAGCAGTGGATTGCGGGCGCGCAAGTTATAGTGAGTCCAACTAACTATAACGTGGGAAGTTCAATGGTTTTGTATGAGTAAAATGTCCAGCTAACTATAACTGGTGTTAAACCTATGGTTTTTTTCAGTGAATTTCAAAGGTTTTTTAAATGCTAATTCCTAACTATGACGAGTGTTAAACCTATGGTTTTTTCAGTGAATTTCAAAGATTTTTTAAAAGCTAATTCCTTTGTATATCGAGTTTGTAAACCTACGATTTTTAAACTGAATTTATTTGTATTACCTGTTTTTTATTACTATTATAATTTTTTTTTTCAAAGAATTATTTTTTCAAGGTATTTTTCATTTTTTTTAATCATATTGTCTTGGGGCGCTCAGGGTGCGCGCACCAGTAAGCTCACCCGAGAGCGCAGCGTGAGCGCCATTTCTTCTTGCGTAAAAAAGTATGTATTTAACTAAATAATAATGCAAGACATTCAGTAGCATACTTATAAAAGCAGTATTTTTGATTGCACATACCCGTATTATAACTTTAAACGTATTTCCGTAATGTTAGCAAAACGTCATTTAGACGCGCCGCGTCAGCGCCCCGTAAGCGCTCCCGGAAGCGCCTACGTTCATGCTGCGTAAGCCCCCCCGGAAGCGCTTCGGTGCGCGCAGCGTAAGCGCGTCAAGTCATGTGACCTTAAAATAACTCTTTTCATTGGTTGTTAACATTTTTTTTTTACAACTAATGAAAACCCCACCCATTTCCTTCACTTCTTTTTTCACTTTGGAGCCAGCAAGACCTGTTTTTTTCTGTCCTACCATTTTGTGTAAAGAATGGCTGCCAGAGCACCCAGCAGCAGAGAGGAGTCAGATGGCTTCATTGATGAAGAGCCTCCTCAGCCCAAGGTCAAGGAGCATTTTATTTGGAAGTTTTTTTCAATACCTGAAGGATTAAAAAAGGGGAATGCTCCCAAAGTTGAATGCAAAATCTGCCAAACTGCGCTTTCCTGAGGAGACCCTAACAGGAAGTACAGTTTTGGCAACTCAACAATGATTCGCCACGTCCAACGGAGGCACCCCCAGAACTATGCCCGGGAGAGTGTCCGAGACCTGGCACGTAATCCCCCAAGGGATGATGCCTCTACATCTACAGGAGGAGCCACAACATCAGGGAGAGGACGTGCAGCGGAATTGGAGATGATTCCGAACATTCAACCTGTTTTTAGTGGCATTACTATAAAGTGCAAGCAATGCGATGAAATGCTTTGCTATGGTGAGCAGAGCATCAAGCTCATTGCACACAAGAGGCAAGAACACCGCTGCCTTCCCCAGCCCTAATTTTGCCCCTTTTTTTTGCTCCTGTTGAGCAGTTTTGCATTCCCTGTTTTTGTTTTTGTTCAGAAAAAAACATAAAAAACAGAAGAAAAAAACAGTTCTTTTTAGAACTACCTCCAATTCTCAAAAAAGAGCTGTATTCTTAACAAATTCAAAAGGAGTAACTGAAGTGGAGTGCAGTTAGAGAGGAAAGGAAAATGAGTGAGAAAGCAAAGAAAGGGACGAGAGGGGAAGCGAAGTGAAGTAGGGGGACTGAAAGAAGGTGAGTGTGGGAGGTGAGTGAGGGGAAGGGGAGTGAACAAGAGGAATGAGTATAAGTGAAGAAAATGTAGTAAAGGAACGGGGGTGTAGAAGGGTAAGAAAAGAGCAGTGATTATGATGAAAGAGTGGAGATACAGACTGGAAAAAGGCAAGTGAGTGTGAGACAAGGGGAGTAAGGAAGTGAAGAGACAGAGAAAGTGAAAGTGAAAGAAAAAGTGAGAGTAAAGGACTGAATGAGGGAGGAAAGACACATAAGTGAGGGAGTGTGGCTGAGTTATAGGGTGTGAGCGTGACAGAAGAGGAGTGAAAGACTAAGGGGACAGAAAGAATGAGGCTAACAGAGAGAGAATGAAGGAAGGGGAGTGTAGAACTAAGAGGACAGAGGGAGTAAGAGAAAGAGTTATTATAGTGGGGTAAGGACAGTAAGAGAAAGGAAAAGATTGAAGGAGTGAAAGAAGTGAAGAATGAGGAAGGAAAGTAAAGGAGAAGGTCTGAAAGAAGGTGAGTGTGGGAGTGTGGCTGAGTTATAGGGAGTGAGCGTGACAGAAGAGGAGTGCGAGACTTAGAGGCCAGAGAGAAAGAGGCTAACAGAGAGAGAATGAGGGAAGGGGAGTGTAGAACTAAGAGGATAAAGGGAGTAAGACAAGGAGTTAGTGAAGTGGAGTAAGAAAAGTAAGGGAAGGGAAAAGAGTGAAGAAGCAAAGGAAAGGAAGAGAGAGGAAGGAAAGTAAAGGAGAAGGTCTGAAAGAAGGTGAGGTAGGAGTATGGCTGAGTTATACGGTGTGAGCGTGACAGAAGAGGAGTGAGAGACTAAGGGGACTGAAAGAATGAGGCTAACAGAGAGAGAATGAAGGAAGGGGAGTGCAGAACTAAGAGGACAGAGGGAGTAAGACAAGGAGTTAGTGAAGTGGTGTAAGGAAAGTAAGGGAAGGGAAAAGAGTGAAGGAGTGAAGGAAGGGAAGAGAGAGGAAGGAAAGTAAAGGAGAAAGTCTGAAAGAAGGTGAGTGTGGGAGTATGGCTGAGTTATAGGGAGTGAGCGTGACAAAAGAGGAGAGAGAGACTAAGAGGACGGAGAGAATGAGGCTAACAGAGAGAGAATGAGGGAAGGGGAGTGTAGAACTAAGAGGACAGAGGGAGTAAGATAAGGAGTTAGTGAAGTGGAGTAAGGACAGTAAGAGAAGGGAAAAGAGTGAAGGAGTGAAAGAAGGGAAGAGAGAGGAAGGAAAGTAAAGGAGAAGGTCTGAAAGAAGGTGAGTGTGGGAGTGTGGCTGAGTTATAGGGAGTGAGTGTGACAGAAGAGGAGTGAGAGACTAAGGGGATGGAAAGAATGAGGCTAACAGAGAGAACATGAGTGAAGGGGAGTGTAGAACTAAGAGGACACAGGGAGTAAGAAAAGGAGTTAGTAAAGTGAAGTAAGGAGAATAAAGGAAGGGGAAAGAGTGAAGGAGCAAAAGAAGGGAAGGGAGAGAAAGAAAAGTAAAGCAGAAAGTCTGAAAGAAGGTGAGTGTGGGAGTATAGCTGAGTTATAGGGAGTGAGCGTGACAGAAGAGGAGTTAGAGACTAAGAGGACGGAGAGAATGAGGTTAACAGAGAGAGAATGAGGGAAGGGGAGTGTAGAACTAATATGACATAGGGAGTAAGACAAGGAGTTAGTGAAGTGGAGTAAGGAAAGCAAGGGAAGGGAAAGTAAGGGAAGGGAAAAGAGTGAAGGAGCGAAGGAAGGGAAGAGAGAGGAAGGAAAGTGAAGGAGAAAATCTGAAAGAAGGTGAGTGTGGGAGTATAGCTGAGTTATACGGAGTGAGTGTGACAGAAGAGGACTGAGAGACTAAGGGGACCGAAAGAATGAGGCTAACAGAGAGAGAATGAGGGAAGGGGAGTGTAGAACTAAGTGGACAGAGGGGTTAAGAGAAGGAGTTAGTGAAGTGGAGTAAGGAAAGTAAAGGAAGGGAAAAGAGTGAAGGACTGAAAGAAGGGAAGGGACAGGAAGGAAAGTAAAGGAGAAGGTCTGAAAGAAGGTGAGTGTGGGAGTATGGCTGAGTTATAGGGAGTGAGTGTGACAGAAGAGGAGTGAGAGACTAAGGGGATGGAAAGAATGAGGCTAACAGAGAGAAAATGAGTGAAGGGGAGTGTAGAACTAAGAGGACACAGGGAGTAAGAAGGAGTTAGTAAAGTGAAGTAAGGAGAATAAAGGAAGGGGAAAGAGTGAAGGAGCAAAAGAAGGGAAGGGAGAGAAAGAAAAGTAAAGCAGAAAGTCTGAAAGAAGGTGAGTGTGGGAGTATAGCTGAGTTATAGAGAGTGAGCGTGACAGAAGAGGAGTTAGAGACTAAGAGGACGGAGAGAATGAGGTTAACAGAGAGAGAATGAGGGAAGGGGAGTGTAGAACTAATAGGACATAGGGAGTAAGACAAGGAGTTAGTGAAGTGGAGTAAGGAAAGTAAGGGAAGGGAAAGTAAGGGAAGGGAAAAGAGTGAAGGAGCGAAGGAAGGGAAGAGAGAGGAAGGAAAGTGAAGGATAAAGTCTGAAAGAAGGTGAGTGTGGGAGTATAGCTGAGTTATACGGAGTGAGTGTGACAGAAGAGGACTGAGAGACTAAGGGGACGGAAAGAATGAGGCTAACAGAGAGAGAATGAGGGAAGGGGAGTGTAGAACTAAGTGGACAGAGGGGTTAAGAGAAGGAGTTAGTGAAGTGGAGTAAGGAAAGTAAGGGAAGGGAAAAGAGTGAAGGACTGAAAGAAGGGAAGGGACAGGAAGGAAAGTAAAGGAGAAGGTCTGAAAGAAGGTGAGTGTGGGAGTATGGCTGAGTTATACGGAGTGAGTGTGACAAAAGAGGAGTGAGAGACTAAGGGGATGGAAAGAATGAGGCTAACAGAGAGAGAATGAGGGAAGGGGAGTGTAGAACTAAGAGGACACAGGGAGTAAGAGAAGGAGTTAGTAAAGTGAAGTAAGATGAATAAAGGAAGGAAAAAGAGTGAAGGAGCAAAAGAAGGGAAGAGAGAGAAAGAAAAGTAAAGGAGAATGTCTGAAAGAAGGTGAGTGTGGGAGTATGGCTGAGTTATAGGGTGTGAGCGTGACAGAAGAGGAGTGAGAGACTAAGGGGACGCAAAGAATGAGGCTAACAACGAAAGAATGAAGGAAGGGGAGTGCAGAACTAAGAGGAACAAGGGAGTAAGACAAGGAGTTAGTGAAGCGTAGTAAGGAAAGTAAGGGAAGGGAAAAGAATGAAGGAGCGAAGGAAGGGAAGAGAGAGGAAGGAAAGTAAAGGAGAAAGTCTGAAAGAAGGTGAATGTGGGAGTATAGCTGAGTTATAGGGAGTGAGCGTGACAGAAGAGGAGTGAGAGACTAAGAGGAGGAAGAGAATGACGTTCACAGAGAGAGAATGAGGGAAGGGGAGTGTAGAACTAAGAGGACAGAGGGAGTAAGACAAGGAGTTAGTGAAGGGGAGTAAGGAAAGTAAGGGAACTGAAAAGAGTGAAGGAGCGAAGGAAGGGAAGAGAGAGGAAGGAAAGTGAAGGAGAAAGTCTGAAAGAAGGTGAGTGAGAGTATAGCTGAGTTATATGGAGTGAGTGTGACAGAAGTGGAGTGAGAGACTAAGGGGACGGAAAGAATGAGGCTAACAGAGAGAAAATGAGGGAAGGGCAGTGTAGAACTAAGAGGACAGAGGGAGTAAGAGAAGGAGTTAGTGAAGTGGAGTAAGGAAAGTAAAGGAAGGGAAAAGAGTGAAGGACTGAAAGAAGGGAAGGGACAGGAAGGAAAGTAAAGGAGAAGCTCTGAAAGAAGGTGAGTGTGGGAGTATGGCTGAGTTATACGGAGTGAGTGTGACAGAAGAGGAGTGAGAGACTAAGGGGACGGAAAAAATGAGGCTAACAGAGAGAGAATGAGGGAAGGGGAGTGTAGAACTAAGAGGACACAGGGAATAAGAGAAGGATTTAGTAAAGCGCAGTAAGAAGAATAAAGGAAGGAAAAAGAGTGAAGGAGCAAAAGAAGGGAAGAGAGAGAAAGAACAGTAAAGGAGAAAGTCTGAAAGAAGGTGAGTGTGGGAGTACGGCTGAGTTACAGGGTGTGAGCGTAACAGAAGAGGAGTGAGAGACTAAGGGGATGGAGAAAATGAGACTAACAGAGGGAGAATGAGGGAAAGGGAGTGTAGAACTAAGAGGACAGACGGAGTAAGAGAAAGAGTTAGTATAGTGGAGTAAGGACAGTAAGAGAAGGGAAAAGAGTGAAGGGGTGAAAGAAGGGAAGAGAGAGAAAGGAAAGTAAAGAGAAGAGTAGTGAGGTTAAAGAAAAGAGTATAGAGAAAGTTAATTTTGTACATCAGACTTACCTTATAAGTAATGTAAACTTAATTACATATTTTCAGTAAATTTCATATCTGTAAAAGAGCAAAAAAAAGTATTTTTAATATATATTTTACAATACAAGAGACAAAGTAGGAGATTAAAAGTCATAAAAGGGTAGTAAGAGATAAAGTAGGAGTGAAGGACTCAGAAAGGGAAACAAAGGAATGGTGAAGGTCAGAGAGAGTGAAAAATAAATAGAGGAAGAGCATATTACTAAAAGGATAATGACATGGATACATTCAGTGACAGAGAAGAAGACCAGGAGAAAGAAATGAAGTGAAAATGAGTAAGATAGTAAAGGAATGTACATTAGGAATACTAATGAAAGAAAGGGGAGTAAAGAAAGGGGAGTGAGTGACAGGGAAGCAGGAGTGAATAACGGTGGATTAATGGGAATGAGGCATGGATGGTGAGTGAGGGTGAATGTAGGGTCGTAAGACAGTGAGGAGACAAAGGGAGTGAAGGTAACAGAGAGGGAGTGAGGGAAGACACGTGAGAATATGAGAGAACAGAGGGAGTAAGAGAAAGAGTGAATAAAGGAAAGTAAGGTGATTAAGGGAAGGAGAATGACTGAGACAGCAAAGGAAGTGAAGAAAGGGAAGAAAAGTGAAGCAAAGGGACTGGGAAAAAGTGAGTGTGTGAGGAGAGAAAGAGGAAGGGGAGTTAAGGAAGATGAATGAGAATAACTGAAGGAACTGGAATAAGGGAACAAGGGTGAGGCAGGGTGAGTGAAGGGCAGTGAAATTGAAGAAAACGGAAAGATAGACAGAGGATAGAAGCAATTGAGTATGAGACCAATGAAGTGAAGGAGTGAGAACATAGAGGTAGTGTAAGAATGAGTGGCAGAAAGGAACTAAGGGAGAGAGCAAAGAAAGGTAAGTAAGGGAGAGTGGGTGAGTTTTAGGGAGTAAGCGTGATGGAAGAGGAGTGAGAGAGTAAGAGGATCGACAGAGTGAGGCTAAGAGAGACGAAGTGAGGAAAGGAGAGTGAGGATGTGAGAAGACACAGGAAGTGAGAAAAGGAGTGAGTGAAGTGGAGTAAGGTGTGTGAGAAAAAGGGAATTATTAAAGGAACAAAGAAAAGAAAGAAGGGTAAAGTAAGTTAATTAGAGTGACTGACAGCTGAAAAGTGGTGGATTGGAGAGAGGGAAAGGGTTGTGAAGGAGTGGAGAATGAGGATAAGTGAGTAAAGTGGAATAAGAGAAGGAAGGTGAAGGGGAGTGAGAAAAGGCCAGTGAGGGTGAGTTAAAAGGAGTGATAGAGGGTGGATATAGGTCAGTGAGCATTTGAAAATAATATATATTAGATAATACAAAATACAAAATAATTTGTACAACATGCTATATGGTTTATTTTTGCTGTTCTCAGAATATATTGAATTTCACTTTAAACAGTGATTTCAATACTACTCATCATATAACAGCGGGCAAAAAAAACCACACTCAAAATGACTGTTTTTAAGAAACCCATAGTATGTTTGAATAAATAATTTTAAATTTTGAAAAAACATATCTTAACTCACTTTTGATCTTTTCTTTTCCACAAGGCCAAATAGTATATGGAAAGTCCTTTTCTTTGAAAAATAATCAACAATATTCCTAATCTTTCATTTACCTGAGTTTCTGAAAGAAAAGCTCCAACATCTTTTACATTATGAAACAATAGTTTAATTTCCACCTCTAGCTTAATTTTTACTAATAATTTCTTTAATACTCAAAGCACACACTATGTGAATTACATATACTACCTCTATCAAAACTACATGTTTTTGATTATCTTCATCACTGTCACTTGGAAAGTAATTTTGAACAGCAAACTAAATTTTAATAACTGCTGCAATCTTCATAGGCCAATTACCTTTCCTAAAATTTCGGTTGTAAGAACACTAGTTAAGAATTTTGTAAGTCAGAAGGCAAACGTTGTTTGAAAGTCAATTGAGTATCATTACAGTGATTCCATCCTTTATGACACTTTGAATAAGCTGTGTAATGTCCTGATGTTGTTGAAGGACCATCATGGTAAATAATTGCTGCAGTTGTAAAGGTTCTTCCTGAAATTAATAATTGAGAAGCCACAATTTTTTTTTATTAAAGTTATCAATTTAGTTCCATCAGGTCTACATCGTTGGAACATTAAAATTACATACTGTCCTTATTTTTGTATAAATAATGTAGATAGCATTGCAGATTTACATTGAGTACAGAGCATACTTTGATTTGCTTGTCGAACTAGATTATCAAATGACACTGATTTGCAGTCTGGTAAAGTCAAATATATAAATCTTTCAGTGTCTATTGTAGAACTACTTGAAAAGGAGCAATTGTCGCAGTCATGCTGCCATTTATAAGAAAGGTCAAAAAGATGTTCTACATCTACACCTTCATCTTGCAAAACAACAAGCATATACATTAGAAATTCCTGACAATCTTGCTGAATATTCTGTGAAAATTGTTTTTGACCAGAACATATGTCTTAAACATTTCGAATTTCAGAAACACTTTATATTTTTGTTCTATCACTGCTACATTTGTCAAACACAGAATTTAATAAACAAGAAAATGTTTGATCACGATTTTCAGCAATCTGTTCTTGTACAGTTGGAGAAAAAAAACAACGTTAACCCCTACATTAGCATAGCAGTTGACAGCAGAACTGTTTTCAAACTGAAATCCAACAACATCTTTACCTGAATCCTTTTCCTTTCTGCTTACAATTACTGGTTCATCTACTTTTTTTCTTTTTGCTACAACTTCACTACAATTTTTCTCATTTCTTTTTTTTCGGACTACCACACGCTTTTCAAATAGAGGATATTGAGGTAAATTTGAAGCATACTCTATTCTTAATCTATTATATTCTTTTACACAATTTAGATCTGCATTTATCTTTGTCTCATCAAAATCAATCAAGTACAATCCAGATAAAGTTCTAACTCGAGATAAAGCAACATATGCCATACCCTCCTTGAACACAGAACTTCCAATATTCACCAAAGTAGTATCTACACTTAAACCTTGAGATTTATGAATAGTCACTGCATATGCCAAAGAAACAGGAAACTGTTTTCGGCGGACATATAAAACTTTCACAAGCAAAAATCGTGCAGAACAACGACTGATTTGTTGTACTTCTTCAATACCATCAAATTTAATATTTATAAATTCAGTGCCATCTCTATTTCGGTAATTCACTAAATCAACAACATGACCCATTGCTCCATTTACTAAACCCCTTTCCACATGTAAATTCCGGCGTAAAATTATAGGACAATTTAAACATGCATACAGAGTCTTTTCCAAACCAGCAGTTTTAGATATTGTCTTCTCTAAAGAATCCAATATTGATTTCAACTTTTCAGACAAAACAATAGTTGCTCTTTCATGTTCTATTTTATCAATAGCTTCCAGTTTCACAATCTCTTGATTTTCCAACTTTAACATTTTGTTGTTGAAGATTGAACATTCTTTTAGAGTTGGCATCAAGCATATAACAGATTTCTTTTCAGGAACAGCAAACTAAATTTTAATAACTGCTGCAATCTTCATAGGCCAATTACCTTTCCTAAAATTTCGGTTGTAAGAACACTAGTTAAGAATTTTGTAAGTCAGAAGGCAAACGTTGTTTGAAAGTCAATTGAGTATCATTACAGTGATTCCATCCTTTATGACACTTTGAATAAGCTGTGTAATGTCCTGATGTTGTTGAAGGACCATCATGGTAAATAATTGCTGCAGTTGTAAAGGTTCTTCCTGAAATTAATAATTGAGAAGCCACAATTTTTTTTTATTAAAGTTATCAATTTAGTTCCATCAGGTCTACATCGTTGGAACATTAAAATTACATACTGTCCTTATTTTTGTATAAATAATGTAGATAGCATTGCAGATTTACATTGAGTACAGAGCATACTTTGATTTGCTTGTCGAACTAGATTATCAAATGACACTGATTTGCAGTCTGGTAAAGTCAAATATATAAATCTTTCAGTGTCTATTGTAGAACTACTTGAAAAGGAGCAATTGTCGCAGTCATGCTGCCATTTATAAGAAAGGTCAAAAAGATTTTCTACATCTACACCTTCATCTTGCAAAACAACAAGCATATACATTAGAAATTCCTGACAATCTTGCTGAATATTCTGTGAAAATTGTTTTTGACCAGAACATATGTCTTAAACATTTCGAATTTCAGAAACACTTTATATTTTTGTTCTATCACTGCTACATTTGTCAAACACAGAATTTAATAAACAAGGAAATGTTTGATCACGATTTTCAGCAATCTGTTCTTGTACAGTTGGAGAAAAAAAACAACGTTAACCCCTACATTAGCATAGCAGTTGACAGCAGAACTGTTTTCAAACTGAAATCCAACAACATCTTTACCTGAATCATTTTCCTTTCTGCTTACAATTACTGGTTCATCTACTTTTTTTCTTTTTGCTACAACTTCACTACAATTTTTCTCATTTCTTTTTTTTCGGACTACCACACGCTTTTCAAATAGAGGATATTGAGGTAAATTTGGAGCATACTCTATTCTTAATCTATTATATTCTTTTACACAATTTAGATCTGCATTTATCTTTGTCTCATCAAAATCAATCAAGTACAATCCAGATAAAGTTCTAACTCGAGATAAAGCAACATATGCCATACCCTCCTTGAACACAGAACTTCCAATATTCACCAAAGTAGTATCTACACTTAAACCTTGAGATTTATGAATAGTCACTGCATATGCCAAAGAAACAGGAAACTGTTTTCGGCGGACATATAAAACTTTCACAAGCAAAAATCGTGCAGAACAACGACTGATTTGTTGTACTTCTTCAATACCATCAAATTTAATATTTATAAATTCAGTGCCATCTCTATTTCGGTAATTCACTAAATCAACAACATGACCCATTGCTCCATTTACTAAACCCCTTTCCACATGTAAATTCCGGCGTAAAATTATAGGACAATTTAAACATGCATACAGAGTCTTTTCCAAACCAGCAGTTTTAGATATTGTCTTCTCTAAAGAATCCAATATTGATTTCAACTTTTCAGACAAAACAATAGTTGCTCTTTCATGTTCTATTTTATCAATAGCTTCCAGTTTCACAATCTCTTGATTTTCCAACTTTAACATTTTGTTGTTGAAGATTGAACATTCTTTTAGAGTTGGCATCAAGCATATAACAGATTTCTTTTCAGGAACAGCAAACTAAATTTTAATAACTGCTGCAATCTTCATAGGCCAATTACCTTTCCTAAAATTTCGGTTGTAAGAACACTAGTTAAGAATTTTGTAAGTCAGAAAGCAAACGTTGTTTGAAAGTCAATTGAGTATCATTACAGTGATTCCATCCTTTATGACACTTTGAATAAGCTGTGTAATGTCCTGATGTTGTTGAAGGACCATCATGGTAAATAATTGCTGCAGTTGTAAAGGTTCTTCCTGAAATTAATAATTGAGAAGCCACAATTTTTTTTATTAAAGTTATCAATTTAGTTCCATCAGGTCTACATCGTTGGAACATTAAAATTGCATACTGTCCTTATTTTTGTATAAATAATGTAGATAGCATTGCAGATTTACATTGAGTACAGAGCATACTTTGATTTGCTTGTCGAACTAGATTATCAAATGACACTGATTTGCAGTCTGGTAAAGTCAAATATATAAATCTTTCAGTGTCTATTGTAGAACTACTTGAAAAGGAGCAATTGTCGCAGTCATGCTGCCATTTATAAGAAAGGTCAAAAAGATTTTCTACATCTACACCTTCATCTTGCAAAACAACAAGCATATACATTAGAAATTCCTGACAATCTTGCTGAATATTCTGTGAAAATTGTTTTTGACCAGAACATATGTCTTAAACATTTCGAATTTCAGAAACACTTTATATTTTTGTTCTATCACTGCTACATTTGTCAAACACAGAATTTAATAAACAAGAAAATGTTTGATCACGATTTTCAGCAATCTGTTCTTGTACAGTTGGAGAAAAAAAACAACGTTAACCCCTACATTAGCATAGCAGTTGACAGCAGAACTGTTTTCAAACTGAAATCCAACAACATCTTTACCTGAATCCTTTTCCTTTCTGCTTACAATTACTGGTTCATCTACTTTTTTTCTTTTTGCTACAACTTCACTACAATTTTTCTCATTTCTTTTTTTTCGGACTACCACACGCTTTTCAAATAGAGGATATTGAGGTAAATTTGGAGCATACTCTATTCTTAATCTATTATATTCTTTTACACAATTTACATCTGCATTTATCTTTGTCTCATCAAAATCAATCATGTACAATCCAGATAAAGTTCTAACTCGAGATAAAGCAACATATGCCATACCCTCCTTGAACACAGAACTTCCAATATTCACCAAAGTAGTATCTACACTTAAACCTTGAGATTTATGAATAGTCACTGCATATGCCAAAGAAACAGGAAACTGTTTTCGGCGGACATATAAAACTTTCACAAGCAAAAATCGTGCAGAACAACGACTGATTTGTTGTACTTCTTCAATACCATCAAATTTAATATTTATAAATTCAGTGCCATCTCTATTTCGGTAATTCACTAAATCAACAACATGACCCATTGCTCCATTTACTAAACCCCTTTCCACATGTAAATTCCGGCGTAAAATTATAGGACAATTTAAACATGCATACAGAGTCTTTTCCAAACCAGCAGTTTTAGATATTGTCTTCTCTAAAGAATCCAATATTGATTTCAACTTTTCAGACAAAACAATAGTTGCTCTTTCATGTTCTATTTTATCAATAGCTTCCAGTTTCACAATCTCTTGATTTTCCAACTTTAACATTTTGTTGTTGAAGATTGAACATTCTTTTAGAGTTGGCATCAAGCATATAACAGATTTCTTTTCAGGAATTTTCATAAAAATATTCTCTGGGAGAATGTTTTCTTTTGGAAACAAATTTGAAATTAATCGTCCATGTAAAGCTTC
Source organism: Lissotriton vulgaris (assembly GCF_964263255.1). Lineage (NCBI taxonomy): Eukaryota > Metazoa > Chordata > Amphibia > Caudata > Salamandridae > Lissotriton > Lissotriton vulgaris. The sequence goes on along the minus strand of NC_141687.1, from coordinate 1,530,419,874 downwards.
TTTGCCATGCTCAGTTAGTTTTCCAATTCTAACATCTTGTAGAATATTTTTATAATCTTCATCCTTTGCCTGTCGCATATTTTGAAGCAGTTCTGCATATTTGAAATGTAACCATATGTTAAAATTTCCAATGCTTCCTAGGCACTTCCTGGTATCTTCATCTGTAAGCATTTTAAACACTGGCTGTCCTTTCACTGGAGTTAGTTGCAGTAGATCTCCAAAAACGATGATGTGTTTGCCTCCAAATAACACATCATACTCTGTTTTAAGAATTTCTTGCATTCTTAAATGCACAAAAGCAAGCATTACATTTGATACCATGCTTTACTTCATCAATGATAAGAAGTTTCATTTTCTTTAGGACTCTTGAAACTTCCCAACAAGCTTCTCCAGATAGCTTGTTCTATTGTAATTTATTATCATGCTCTACTGGCAGCATCAATAAGCGATGTAAAGTAATCCCTTTAATGTTGTGTGCTGCCAACCCAGTTGGAGCGGTAACAGCACAAGAAAGCGATGACTCTGTTCTTTTCTGCAGATACGTTGCAATTGCTTTAATCAGATTTTTTTTCCAGTTCCTGCTTCCACACTCACGTACAGTTGAACAGGTATAAATGACGTACATGAGCACTCTTTTTTTTTCATGAGATACACCCTGCTCACTGTGTTCTGTAACTTCGTCATATATTGCCTCTGCTCAACATTTAGCTATTTTTCCAAATCTTCTAAGTTAACTACATCCTTCTCAACTAGTTCCATAGCTCTTTCCACTTCATCCATAGCAGTGGCAGCTTCATTTTGTATAATTGGTCCTCCTAGTGGATCCCGGGTCAATGAAGCAGAACTCTGACTGTCTTGAGAACTGTCTCTTGCAATCTCTGTTGCAATTGTAGCTTCTTGCTGTATTTCCTCGTTCAACATTTGCAGATAATTTGAAAAAAACAAGACATTCTATGGTATCCTTGGTTGCATTGAATGAATCTTAATAAGTAAGAAAATCTCCAAGTAGTTCCTCTTCTCTACACCTAGGCTTAAAGAGTTGCAAAAGACCGAAGAAATAAAATTCCCTTTTGTCAGGAGATTCGCAACTCAGTTTTCGATGATTAATCAAATGGCCTTTTCTTTGTTTCACTAGACAGCCTTCACATCCAATTACAGCATATACACCTTTATTGATGTCTTCTTTGACGTTCCTCTTAAAAGTATAGGTTTGCAGAACTTCATAGAGACAAACGTTCTCAAGATGACTACTTCTATTTGGATAGTATGTATCCAACAAGTTTGTCTTCAAAATATCTGTACTGTCTGGTTCTTTCTCCGCCAAATACTCAATTTCTTGTACAGATTTCAAAACTCGGTTTCGTGTTGCGGCAAGACCTAGACTCACCCAAATGATGGTTCTAGATTTGGCATATAGACTTGCTGATGATAACCGATCAGAACATTCATATGTTCCAATTTCTCAATGTGACAACATCTTCAGACTGTAACTGTATAATTTCTTGTTTAGACTCTTTTCATGTGAAATTTCCTCCCACATTTCCTTCAGTTCCGTCTTTTCTGATTTTGTGATGTAAGACGTGACATATCGAACCACAGCAATAGAGTTATCAGCAACATATTGAATATCCATGTTAACATTCCACATGGACAAAATGACTGGGTTGTAGTCATTTATGTATTTGGACTCCTCATTTCTTCTTAGGTTGAATGTATTTTTAGGTGATTTTCTTGTCACAGTATGTCATAGAAAAGACATAAACTTATTCACTCTTCCTTTCGATGTTACTGGACGTTGAAATGCAAAACGACATTTCGTGTAGAACTTGTCCTTGGATTTGGATTTTCGACGACAGTATTTCCCACAACAATGGGTTTGAAAGCGTAAAACTTGATGTCTTAAATTGTTTTCTTCTGTATTTTTCGGAACAGCACATGTAGAAAGAATACTGCTCAATGAAACTTATCACTTTCTCATCTGAATCTGTTCCAAATTTTTGCTTGATTCACCCATCAGTGTGATCTTAGGCATAGACACACATACTATTGGCAGAGACAGACCTGGTAGATTATATGTAACATTCTGATCATGTGCCTAAGATCACACTGTGAGTGAAGCTTGATTCACCCATCAGTGTGATCTTAGGCATAGACACACATACTGTTTGCAGAGACAGACCTGGTAGATTATATGTAACATTCTGATCATGTGCCTAAGATCACACTGTGAGTGAAGCTTGATTCAACATACTATATATAGAGACAGACCTGGTAGATTATATGTAATATTCTGATCATGTGCCTAAGATCACACTGTGAGTCAAGCTTGATTCAACATACTATATATAGAGACAGACCTGGTAGATTATATGTAACATTCTGATCATGTGCCTAAGATCACACTGTGAGTGACGCTAGATTCAACATACTATATATAGAGACAGACCTGGGAGATTATATGTAACATTCTGATCATGTGCCTAAAATCACACTGTGAGTGAAGCTTGATTCAACATACTATATATAGAGACAGACCTGGTAGATTATATGTAACATTCTGATCATGTGCCTAAGATCACACTGTGAGTGAAGCTTGATTCACCCATCAGTGTGATCTTAGGCAGATACACACATACTATTGGCAGAGACAGACCTGGTAGATTATATGTAACATTTTGATCATGTGCCTAAGATTACACTGTGAGTGAAGCTTGATTCACCCATCAGTGTGATCTTAGGCATAGACACACATACTGTTTGCAGAGACAGACATGGTAGATTATATGTAACATTCTGATCATGTGCCTAAGATCACACTGTGAGTGAAGCTTGATTCAACACACTATATATAGAGACAGACCTGGTAGATTTTATGTAAGATTCTGATCATGTGCCTAAGATCACACTTTGAGTGAAGCTTGATTCACCCATCAGTGTGATCTTAGGCAGAGACACACATACGATTGGCAGAGACAGACCTGGTAGATTATATGTAACATTCTGATCATGTGCCTAAGATCACACTGTGAGTGACGCTAGATTCAACATACTATATATAGAGACAGACCTGGGAGATTATATGTAACATTCTGATCATGTGCCTAAAATCACACTGTGAGTGAAGCTTGATTCAACATACTATATATAGAGACAGACCTGGTAGATTATATGTAACATTCTGATCATGTGCCTAAGATCACACTGTGAGTGAAGCTTGATTCACCCATCAGTGTGATCTTAGGCAGATACACACATACTATTGGCAGAGACAGACCTGGTAGATTATATATAACATTCTGATCATGTGCCTAAGATTACACTGTGAGTGAAGCTTGATTCACCCATCAGTGTGATCTTAGGCATAGACACACATACTGTTTGCAGAGACAGACATGGTAGATTATATGTAACATTCTGATCATGTGCCTAAGATCACACTGTGAGTGAAGCTTGATTCAACATACTATATATAGAGACAGACCTGGTAGATTATATGTAACATTCTGATCATGTACCTAAGATCACACTGTGAGTGAAGCTTGATTCAACATACTATATATAGATACAGACCTGGTAGATTTTATGTAAGATTCTGATCATGTGCCTAAGATCACACCTTGAGTAAAGCTTGATTCACCGATCAGTGTGATCTTAGGCAGAGACACACATACGATTGGCAGAGACAGACCTGGTAGATTATATGTAACTTTCTGATCATGTGCCTAAGATCACACTGTGAGTGAAGCTTGATTCACCCATCAGTGTGATCTTAGGCATAGACACACATACTGTTTGCAGAGACAGACATGGTAGATTATATATAACATTCTGATCATGTGCCTAAGATCACACTGTGAGTGAAGCTTGCTTCACACATCAGTGTGATCTTAGGCAGAGACACACATACTATTGGCAGAGACAGACCTGGTAGATTATATTTAACATTCAGATCATGTGCTTAAGATCACACTGTGAGTGAAGCTTGATTCACCCATCAGTGTGATCTTAGGCATAGACACACATACTGTTTGCAGAGACAGACATGGTCAATTATATGTAACATTCAGATCATGTGCCTAAGATCACACTGTGAGTGAAGCTTGATTCACCCATCAGTGTGATCTTAGGCAGAGACACACATACTCTTTGCAGAGACAGACCTGGTAGATTATATGTAACATTCTGATCATGTGCCTAAGATCACACTGTGAGTGAAGCTTGATTCAACATACTATATATAGAGACAGACCTGGTAGATTATATGTAACATTCTGATCATGTGCCTATGATCACCCTGTGAGTGAAGCTTAATTCAACATACTATATATAGAGACAGACCTGGTAGATTACATGTCACATTCTGATCATGTGCCTAAGATCATACTGTGAGTGAAGCTTGATTCAAAATACTATATATAGGGACAGACCTGGTAGATTATATGTAACATTCTGATCATGTGCTTAAGATCACATTGTGAGTGAGGCTTGATTCAACATACTATATATAGAGACAGACCTGGTAGATTATATGTGACATTCTGATCATGTGCCTAAGGTCACACTGTGAGTGAAGCTTGATTCAAGCATCAGTCTGATCTTAGGCAGAATCACACATACTACTGGCAGAGACAGACCTGGTAGATTATATGTAACATTCTGATCATGTGCCTAAGATCACACTGTGAGTGAAGCTTGATTCACCCATCAGTGTGATCTTAGGCAGAGACACACATACTGTTTGCAGAGACAGACATGGTAAATTATATGTAACATTCTGATCATGTGCCTTCGATCACACTATGAGTGAGGCTTGATTCAACATACTATATATAGAGACAGACCTGGTAGATTATATGTGACATTCTGATCATGTGCCTAAGATCACACTGTGAGTGAAGCTTGATTCACCCATCAGTGTGATCTTAGGCAGAATCACACATACTATTGGCAGAGACAGACATGGTAGATTAAATATAACATTCTGATCATGTGCCTGAGATCACACTGTGAGTGAAGCTCAATTCAACATACTATATATAGAGACAGACATGGTAGATTATATGTAACATTCTGATCATGTGCCTAAGATCACACTGTGAGTGAAGCTTGATTCACCCATCAGTGTTATCTTAGGCGGAGACACACATACTGTTGGCAGAGACAGACATGGTAGATTATATGTAACATTCTGATCAGGTGCCTGAGATCACACTGTGAGTGAAGCTCAATTCAACATACTATATATAGAGACAGACATGGTAGATTATATGTAACATTCTGATCATGTGCCTAAGATCACACTGTGAGTGAAGCTTGATTCACCCATCAGTGTTATCTTAGGCGGAGACACACATACTGTTGGCAGAGACAGACATGGTAGATTACATATAACATTCTGAGCATGTGCCTAAGATCACACTGAGAGTGAATTTTTATTCACCCATCAGTGTGATCTTAGGCATAGACACACATACTGTTTTCAGAGAATGACCTGGTAGATTATAAGTAAAATTCTGATCATGGGCCTAAGATCATACTGTGAGTGAAGCTTGATTCACCCATCAGTGTGATCTTAGGCATAGCCACACATACGGTTTGCAGAGACAGACATGGTAGATTATATGTAACATTCTGATCATGTGCCTAAGATCACACTGTGAGTGACGCTTGATTCAACATACTATATATAGAGACAGACCTGGTAGATTATATGTAACATTCTGATCATGTGCCTAAAATCACACTGTGAGTGAAGCTTGATTCAACATACAATATATAGAGACAGACCTGGTAGATTATATGTAACATTCTGATCATGTGCCTAAGATCACACTGTGAGTGAAGCTTGATTCACCCATCAGTGTGATCTTAGGCAGATACACACATACTATTGGCAGAGACAGACCTGGTAGATTAAATGTAACATTCTGATCATGTGCCTAAGATTACACTGTGAGTGAAGCTTGATTCACCCATCAGTGTGATCTTAGGCATAGACACACATACTGTTTGCAGAGACAGACATGGTAGATTATATGTAACATTCTGATCATGTGCCTAAGATCACACTGTGAGTGAAGCTTGATTCAACATACTATATATAGAGACAGACCTGGTAGATTATATGTAACATTCTGATCATGTACCTAAGATCACACAGTGAGTGAAGCTTGATTCAACATACTATATATAGATACAGACCTGGTAGATTTTATGTAAGATTCTGATCATGTGCCTAAGATCACACTTTGAGTGAAGCTTGATTCACCCATCAGTGTGATCTTAGGCAGAGACACACATACGATTGGCAGAGACAGACCTGGTAGATTATATGTAACATTCTGATCATGTGCCTAAGATCACACTGTGAGTGAAGCTTGATTCACCCATCAGTGTGATCTTAGGCAGAGACACACATACTGTTTGCAGAGACAGACATGGTAAATTATATGTAACATTCTGATCATGTGCCTTCGATCACACTATGAGTGAGGCTTGATTCAACATACTATATATAGAGACAGACCTGGTAGATTATATGTGACATTCTGATCATGTGCCTAAGATCACACTGTGAGTGAAGCTTGATTCACCCATCAGTGTGATCTTAGGCAGAATCACACATACTATTGGCAGAGACAGACATGGTAGATTAAATATAACATTCTGATCATGTGCCTGAGATCACACTGTGAGTGAAGCTCAATTCAACATACTATATATAGAGACAGACATGGTAGATTATATGTAACATTCTGATCATGTGCCTAAGATCACACTGTGAGTGAAGCTTGATTCACCCATCAGTGTTATCTTAGGCGGAGACACACATACTGTTGGCAGAGACAGACATGGTAGATTATATGTAACATTCTGATCAGGTGCCTGAGATCACACTGTGAGTGAAGCTCAATTCAACATACTATATATAGAGACAGACATGGTAGATTATATGTAACATTCTGATCATGTGCCTAAGATCACACTGTGAGTGAAGCTTGATTCACCCATCAGTGTTATCTTAGGCGGAGACACACATACTGTTGGCAGAGACAGACATGGTAGATTACATATAACATTCTGAGCATGTGCCTAAGATCACACTGAGAGTGAATTTTTATTCACCCATCAGTGTGATCTTAGGCATAGACACACATACTGTTTTCAGAGAATGACCTGGTAGATTATAAGTAAAATTCTGATCATGGGCCTAAGATCATACTGTGAGTGAAGCTTGATTCACCCATCAGTGTGATCTTAGGCATAGCCACACATACGGTTTGCAGAGACAGACATGGTAGATTATATGTAACATTCTGATCATGTGCCTAAGATCACACTGTGAGTGACGCTTGATTCAACATACTATATATAGAGACAGACCTGGTAGATTATATGTAACATTCTGATCATGTGCCTAAAATCACACTGTGAGTGAAGCTTGATTCAACATACAATATATAGAGACAGACCTGGTAGATTATATGTAACATTCTGATCATGTGCCTAAGATCACACTGTGAGTGAAGCTTGATTCACCCATCAGTGTGATCTTAGGCAGATACACACATACTATTGGCAGAGACAGACCTGGTAGATTAAATGTAACATTCTGATCATGTGCCTAAGATTACACTGTGAGTGAAGCTTGATTCACCCATCAGTGTGATCTTAGGCATAGACACACATACTGTTTGCAGAGACAGACATGGTAGATTATATGTAACATTCTGATCATGTGCCTAAGATCACACTGTGAGTGAAGCTTGATTCAACATACTATATATAGAGACAGACCTGGTAGATTATATGTAACATTCTGATCATGTACCTAAGATCACACAGTGAGTGAAGCTTGATTCAACATACTATATATAGATACAGACCTGGTAGATTTTATGTAAGATTCTGATCATGTGCCTAAGATCACACTTTGAGTGAAGCTTGATTCACCCATCAGTGTGATCTTAGGCAGAGACACACATACGATTGGCAGAGACAGACCTGGTAGATTATATGTAACATTCTGATCATGTGCCTAAGATCACACTGTGAGTGAAGCTTGATTCACCCATCAGTGTGATCTTAGGCATAGACACACATACTGTTTGCAGGGACAGACATGGTAGATAATATGTAACATTCTGATCATGTGCCTTCGATCACACTGTGAGTGAAGCTTGATTCACCCATCAGTGTGATCTTAGGCATAGACACACATACTGTTTGCAGAGACAGACATGGTAGATTATATATAACATTCTGATCATGTGCCTAAGATCACACTGTGAGTGAAGCTTGCTTCACACATCAGTGTGATCTTAGGCAGAGACACACATACTATTGGCAGAGACAGACCTGGTAGATTATATTTAACATTCAGATCATGTGCCTAAGATCACACTGTGAGTGAAGCTTGATTCACCCATCAGTGTGATCTTAGGCATAGACACACATACTGTTTGCAGAGACAGACATGGTCAATTATATGTAACATTCAGATCATGTGCCTAAGATCACACTGTGAGTGAAGCTTGATTCACCCATCAGTGTGATCTTAGGCAGAGACAGACATACTGTTTGCAGAGACAGACCTGGTAGATTATATGTAACATTCTGATCATGTGCCTAAGATCACACTGTGAGTGAAGCTTGATTCAACATACTATATATAGAGACAGACCTGGTAGATTATATGTAACATTCTGATCATGTGCCTATGATCACACTGTGTGTGAAGCTTAATTCAACATACTATATATAGAGACAGACCTGGTAGATTACATGTCACATTCTGATCATGTGCCTAAGATCACACTGTGAGTGAAGCTTGATTCAAAATACTATATATAGGGACAGACCTGGTAGATTATATGTAACATTCTGATCATGTGCTTAACCTCGTGGATGCTAATGACAAGGGTAACTCGTCATGGACTTTCCATTGATTTCAATGGAAATTATATGAGAATACAAAAAATGCCTTAGCACTAAATGGGTTAAGATCACATTGTGAGTGAGGCTTGATTCAACATACTATATATAGAGACAGACCTGGTAGATTATATGTGACATTCTGATCATGTGCCTAAGATCACACTGTGAGTGAAGCTTGATTCACGCATCAGTGTGATCTTAGGCAGAGACACACATACTGTTTGCAGAGACAGACATGGTAAATTATATGTAACATTCTGATCATGTGCCTTCGATCACACTGTGAGTGAGGCTTGATTCAACATACTATATATAGAGACAGACCTGGTAGATTATATGTGACATTCTGATCATGTGCCTAAGATCACACTGTGAGTGAAGCTTGATTCACCCATCAGTGTGATCTTAGGCAGAATCACACATACTATTGGCAGAGACAGACATGGTAGATTAAATATAACATTCTGATCATGTGCCTAAGATCACACTGTGAGTGAATCTTGATTCAACGTACTAAATATAGAGACAAACCTGGTAGATTATATGTAACATTCTGATCATGTGCCTAAGATTACACTGTGAGTGAAGCTTGATTCAACATACTATATATAGAGACAGACCTGGTAGATTATATGTAACATTCTGATGATGTGTCAATGATCACACTGTGATTGAAGGTTGATTCACCCATCAGTGTGATCTTAGGAAGAGACACACATACTATTGGCAGAGATAGACCTGGTAGATTATATGTAACATTCTGATCATGTGCCTGAGATCACACTGTGAGTGAAGCTCGATTCAACATACTATATATAGAGACAGACATGGTAGATTATATGTAACATTCTGATCATGTGCCTAAGATCACACTGTGAGTGAAGCTTGATTCACCCATCAGTGTTATCTTAGGCGGAGACACACATACTGTTGGCAGAGACAGACCTAGTAGATTATATGTAACATTCTGATCATGTGCCTAAGATCACACTGAGAGTGAATTTTTATTCACCCATCAGTGTGATTTTAGGCATAGACACACATACTGTTTGCAGAGAATGACCTGGTAGATTATATGTAAAATTCTGATCATGGGCCTAAGATCATACTGTGAGTGTAGCTTGATTCAACACACTATATATAGCGACAGACCTGGTAGATTATATGTAACATTCTGATCATGTGCCTAAGATCACACTGTGAGTGAAGCTTGATTCACCCATCAGTGTTATCTTAGGCGGAGACACACATACTGTTGGCAGAGACAGACCTAGTAGATTATATGTAACATTCTGATCATGTGCCTAAGATCACACTGAGAGTGAATTTTTATTCACCCATCAGTGTGATCTTAGGCATAGACACACATACTGTTTGCAGAGAATGACCTGGTAGATTATATGTAAAATTCTGATCATGGGCCTAAGATCATACTGTGAGTGTAGCTTGATTCAACATACTATATATAGAGACAGACCTGGTAGATTATATGTAACATTCTGATGATGTGTCAATGATCACACTGTGATTGAAGGTTGATTCACCCATCAGTGTGATCTTAGGAAGAGACACACATACTATTGGCAGAGATAGACCTGGTAGATTATATGTAACATTCTGATCATGTGCCTGAGATCACACTGTGAGTGAAGCTCAATTCAACATACTATATATAGAGACAGACATGGTAGATTACAAGTCACATTCTGATCATGTGCCTAAGATCACACTGTGAGTGAAGCTTGATTCAAAATACTATATATAGAGACAGACCTGGTAGATTATATGTAACATTCTGATCATGTGCTTAACCTCGTGGATGCTAATGACAAGGGTAACTCGTCATGGACTTTCCATTGATTTCAATGGAAATTATATGAGAATACAAAAAATGCCTTAGCACTAAAGGGGTTAAGATCACATTGTGAGTGAGGCTTGATTCAACATACTATATATAGAGACAGACCTGGTAGATTATATGTGACATTCTGATCATGTGCCTAAGATCACACTGTGAGTGAAGCTTGATTCACGCATCAGTGTGATCTTAGGCAGAATCACACATACTACTGGCAGAGACAGACCTGGTAGATTATATGTAACATTCTGATCATGTGCCTAAGATCACACTGTGAGTGAAGCTTGATTCACCCATCAGTGTGATCTTAGGCAGAGACACACATACTGTTTGCAGAGACAGACATGGTAAATTATATGTAACATTCTGATCATGTGCCTTCGATCACACTGTGAGTGAGGCTTGATTCAACATACTATATATAGAGACAGACCTGGTAGATTATATGTGACATTCTGATCATGTGCCTAAGATCACACTGTGAGTGAAGCTTGATTCACCCATCAGTGTGATCTTAGGCAGAATCACACATACTATTGGCAGAGACAGACATGGTAGATTAAATATAACATTCTGATCATGTGCCTAAGATCACACTGTGAGTGAATCTTGATTCAACGTACTAAATATAGAGACAAACCTGGTAGATTATATGTAACATTCTGATCATGTGCCTAAGATTACACTGTGAGTGAAGCTTGATTCAACATACTATATATAGAGACAGACCTGGTAGATTATATGTAACATTCTGATGATGTGTCAATGATCACACTGTGATTGAAGGTTGATTCACCCATCAGTGTGATCTTAGGAAGAGACACACATACTATTGGCAGAGATAGACCTGGTAGATTATATGTAACATTCTGATCATGTGCCTGAGATCACACTGTGAGTGAAGCTCGATTCAACATACTATATATAGAGACAGACATGGTAGATTATATGTAACATTCTGATCATGTGCCTAAGATCACACTGTGAGTGAAGCTTGATTCACCCATCAGTGTTATCTTAGGCGGAGACACACATACTGTTGGCAGAGACAGACCTAGTAGATTATATGTAACATTCTGATCATGTGCCTAAGATCACACTGAGAGTGAATTTTTATTCACCCATCAGTGTGATCTTAGGCATAGACACACATACTGTTTGCAGAGAATGACCTGGTAGATTATATGTAAAATTCTGATCATGGGCCTAAGATCATACTGTGAGTGTAGCTTGATTCAACACACCATATATAGCGACAGACCTGGTAGATTATATGTAACATTCTGATCATGTGCCTAAGATCACACTGTGAGTGAAGCTTGATTCACCCATCAGTGTTATCTTAGGCGGAGACACACATACTGTTGGCAGAGACAGACCTAGTAGATTATATGTAACATTCTGATCATGTGCCTAAGATCACACTGAGAGTGAATTTTTATTCACCCATCAGTGTGATCTTAGGCATAGACACACATACTGTTTGCAGAGAATGACCTGGTAGATTATATGTAAAATTCTGATCATGGGCCTAAGATCATACTGTGAGTGTAGCTTGATTCAACACACTATATATAGCGACAGACCTGGTAGATTATATGTAACATTCTGATCATGTGCCTAAGATCACACTGTGAGTGAAGCTTGATTCACCCATCAGTGTGATCTTAGGCAGAGACACACATACTATTGGCAGAGACAGACCTAGTAGATTATATGTAACATTCTGATCATGTGCCTAAGATCGCACTGTGAGTGAAGCTTGATTCACCCATCAGTGTGATCTTAGGCATAGACACACATACTGTTTGTAGAGACAGACATGGTCGATTATATGTAACATTCTGATCATGTGCCGAAGATCACACTGTGAGTGTAGCTTGATTCAACACACTATATATAGCGACAGACCTGGTAGATTATATGTAACATTCTGATCATGTGCCTAAGATCACACTGTGAGTGAAGCTTGATTCAACATACTATATATAGATACAGACCTGGTACATTATATGTAAGATTCTGATCATGTGCCTAAGATCACACTGTGAGTGAAGCTTGATTCACCCATCAGTGTGATCTTAGGCAGAGACACACATACGATTGGCAGAGACAGACCTGGTAGATTATATGTAACATTCTGATCATGTGCCTAAGATCACACTGTGAGTGAAGCTTGATTCACCAATCATTGTGATCTTAGGCAAAGACACACATACTGTTTGCAGAGACAGACATGGTAGATTATATGTATCATTCTGATCATGTGCCTTCGATCACAATGTGAGTGAAGCTTGATTCACCCATCAATGTGATCGTAGGCATAGACACACATACTGTTTGCAGAGATAGACATGGTAGATTATATATAACATTCTGATCATGTGCCTAAGATCACACTGTGAGTGAATCTTGACTCACACATCAGTGTGATCTTAGGCAGAGACAAACATACTATTGGCAGAGACAGACCTGGTAGATTATATGTAACATTCAGATCATGTGCCTTAGATCACACTGTGAGTGAAGCTTGATTCACCCATCAGTGTGATCTTAGGCATAGACACACATACTGTTTGCAGAGACAGACATGGTCAATTATATGTAACATTCTGATCATGTGCCTAAGATCACACTGTGAGTGAAGCTTGATTCACCCGTCAGTGTGATCTTAGGCAGAGACACACATACTGTTTGCAGAGACAGACCTGGTATATTATATGTAACATTCTGATCATGTGCCTAAGATCACACTGTGAGTCAAGCTTGATTCAACATACTATATATAGAGACAGACCTGGTAGATTATATGTAACATTCTGATCATGTGCCTAAGATCACACTGTGAGTGAAGCTTGATTCACCCGTCAGTGTGATCTAAGGCAGAGACACACATACTGTTTGCAGAGACAGACCTGGTAGATTATATATAACATTCTGATCATGTGCCTAATATCACACTGTGAGTGAAGCTTGATTCACAATACTATATATAGAGACAGACCTGGTAGATTACATGTCACATTCTGATCATGTGCCTAAGATCACACTGTGAGTGAAGCTTGATTCAAAATACTGTATATAGGGACAGACCTGGTAGATTATATGTAACATTCTGATCATGTGCCTAAGATCACACTGTGAGTGAGGCTTGATTCAACATACTATATATAGATACAGACCTGGTAGATTACATGTCACATTCTGATCATGTACCTAAGATCACACTGTGAGTGAAGCTTGATTCAAAATACTATATATAGGGACAGACCTGGTAGATTATATGTAACATTCTGATCATGTGCCTAAGATCACAATGTGAGTGAAGCTTGATTCACCCATCAGTGTGATCTTAGGCAGAATCGCACATACTATTGGCAGAGACAGACCTGGTAGATTATATGTAGCATTCTGATCATGTGCCTAAGATCACACTGTGAGTGACGCTTGATTCAACATACTATATATAGAGACAGACCTGGTAGATTATATGTAACATTCTGATCATGTGCCTAAAATCACACTGTGAGTGAAGCTTGATTCAACATACTATATATAGAGACAGACCTGGTAGATTATATGTAACATTCTGATCATGTGCCTAAGATCACACTGTGAGTGAAGCTTGATTCACCCATCAGTGTGATCTTAGGCAGATACACACATACTATTGGCAGAGACAGACCTGGTAGATTAAATGTAACATTCTGATCATGTGCCTAAGATTACACTGTGAGTGAAGCTTGATTCACCCATCAGTGTGATCTTAGGCATAGACACACATACTGTTTGCAGAGACAGACATGGTAGATTATATGTAACATTCTGATCATGTGCCTAAGATCACACTGTGAGTGAAGCTTGATTCAACATACTATATATAGAGACAGACCTGGTAGATTATATGTAACATTCTGATCATGTACCTAAGATCACACAGTGAGTGAAGCTTGATTCAACATACTATATATAGATACAGACCTGGTAGATTTTATGTAAGATTCTGATCATGTGCCTAAGATCACACTTTGAGTGAAGCTTGATTCACCCATCAGTGTGATCTTAGGCAGAGACACACATACGATTGGCAGAGACAGACCTGGTAGATTATATGTAACATTCTGATCATGTGCCTAAGATCACACTGTGAGTGAAGCTTGATTCACCCATCAGTGTGATCTTAGGCATAGACACACATACTGTTTGCAGGGACAGACATGGTAGATAATATGTAACATTCTGATCATGTGCCTTCGATCACACTGTGAGTGAAGCTTGATTCACCCATCAGTGTGATCTTAGGCATAGACACACATACTGTTTGCAGAGACAGACATGGTAGATTATATATAACATTCTGATCATGTGCCTAAGATCACACTGTGAGTGAAGCTTGCTTCACACATCAGTGTGATCTTAGGCAGAGACACACATACTATTGGCAGAGACAGACCTGGTAGATTATATTTAACATTCAGATCATGTGCCTAAGATCACACTGTGAGTGAAGCTTGATTCACCCATCAGTGTGATCTTAGGCATAGACACACATACTGTTTGCAGAGACAGACATGGTCAATTATATGTAACATTCAGATCATGTGCCTAAGATCACACTGTGAGTGAAGCTTGATTCACCCATCAGTGTGATCTTAGGCAGAGACAGACATACTGTTTGCAGAGACAGACCTGGTAGATTATATGTAACATTCTGATCATGTGCCTAAGATCACACTGTGAGTGAAGCTTGATTCAACATACTATATATAGAGACAGACCTGGTAGATTATATGTAACATTCTGATCATGTGCCTATGATCACACTGTGTGTGAAGCTTAATTCAACATACTATATATAGAGACAGACCTGGTAGATTACATGTCACATTCTGATCATGTGCCTAAGATCACACTGTGAGTGAAGCTTGATTCAAAATACTATATATAGGGACAGACCTGGTAGATTATATGTAACATTCTGATCATGTGCTTAACCTCGTGGATGCTAATGACAAGGGTAACTCGTCATGGACTTTCCATTGATTTCAATGGAAATTATATGAGAATACAAAAAATGCCTTAGCACTAAATGGGTTAAGATCACATTGTGAGTGAGGCTTGATTCAACATACTATATATAGAGACAGACCTGGTAGATTATATGTGACATTCTGATCATGTGCCTAAGATCACACTGTGAGTGAAGCTTGATTCACGCATCAGTGTGATCTTAGGCAGAGACACACATACTGTTTGCAGAGACAGACATGGTAAATTATATGTAACATTCTGATCATGTGCCTTCGATCACACTGTGAGTGAGGCTTGATTCAACATACTATATATAGAGACAGACCTGGTAGATTATATGTGACATTCTGATCATGTGCCTAAGATCACACTGTGAGTGAAGCTTGATTCACCCATCAGTGTGATCTTAGGCAGAATCACACATACTATTGGCAGAGACAGACATGGTAGATTAAATATAACATTCTGATCATGTGCCTAAGATCACACTGTGAGTGAATCTTGATTCAACGTACTAAATATAGAGACAAACCTGGTAGATTATATGTAACATTCTGATCATGTGCCTAAGATTACACTGTGAGTGAAGCTTGATTCAACATACTATATATAGAGACAGACCTGGTAGATTATATGTAACATTCTGATGATGTGTCAATGATCACACTGTGATTGAAGGTTGATTCACCCATCAGTGTGATCTTAGGAAGAGACACACATACTATTGGCAGAGATAGACCTGGTAGATTATATGTAACATTCTGATCATGTGCCTGAGATCACACTGTGAGTGAAGCTCGATTCAACATACTATATATAGAGACAGACATGGTAGATTATATGTAACATTCTGATCATGTGCCTAAGATCACACTGTGAGTGAAGCTTGATTCACCCATCAGTGTTATCTTAGGCGGAGACACACATACTGTTGGCAGAGACAGACCTAGTAGATTATATGTAACATTCTGATCATGTGCCTAAGATCACACTGAGAGTGAATTTTTATTCACCCATCAGTGTGATTTTAGGCATAGACACACATACTGTTTGCAGAGAATGACCTGGTAGATTATATGTAAAATTCTGATCATGGGCCTAAGATCATACTGTGAGTGTAGCTTGATTCAACACACTATATATAGCGACAGACCTGGTAGATTATATGTAACATTCTGATCATGTGCCTAAGATCACACTGTGAGTGAAGCTTGATTCACCCATCAGTGTTATCTTAGGCGGAGACACACATACTGTTGGCAGAGACAGACCTAGTAGATTATATGTAACATTCTGATCATGTGCCTAAGATCACACTGAGAGTGAATTTTTATTCACCCATCAGTGTGATCTTAGGCATAGACACACATACTGTTTGCAGAGAATGACCTGGTAGATTATATGTAAAATTCTGATCATGGGCCTAAGATCATACTGTGAGTGTAGCTTGATTCAACATACTATATATAGAGACAGACCTGGTAGATTATATGTAACATTCTGATGATGTGTCAATGATCACACTGTGATTGAAGGTTGATTCACCCATCAGTGTGATCTTAGGAAGAGACACACATACTATTGGCAGAGATAGACCTGGTAGATTATATGTAACATTCTGATCATGTGCCTGAGATCACACTGTGAGTGAAGCTCAATTCAACATACTATATATAGAGACAGACATGGTAGATTACAAGTCACATTCTGATCATGTGCCTAAGATCACACTGTGAGTGAAGCTTGATTCAAAATACTATATATAGAGACAGACCTGGTAGATTATATGTAACATTCTGATCATGTGCTTAACCTCGTGGATGCTAATGACAAGGGTAACTCGTCATGGACTTTCCATTGATTTCAATGGAAATTATATGAGAATACAAAAAATGCCTTAGCACTAAAGGGGTTAAGATCACATTGTGAGTGAGGCTTGATTCAACATACTATATATAGAGACAGACCTGGTAGATTATATGTGACATTCTGATCATGTGCCTAAGATCACACTGTGAGTGAAGCTTGATTCACGCATCAGTGTGATCTTAGGCAGAATCACACATACTACTGGCAGAGACAGACCTGGTAGATTATATGTAACATTCTGATCATGTGCCTAAGATCACACTGTGAGTGAAGCTTGATTCACCCATCAGTGTGATCTTAGGCAGAGACACACATACTGTTTGCAGAGACAGACATGGTAAATTATATGTAACATTCTGATCATGTGCCTTCGATCACACTGTGAGTGAGGCTTGATTCAACATACTATATATAGAGACAGACCTGGTAGATTATATGTGACATTCTGATCATGTGCCTAAGATCACACTGTGAGTGAAGCTTGATTCACCCATCAGTGTGATCTTAGGCAGAATCACACATACTATTGGCAGAGACAGACATGGTAGATTAAATATAACATTCTGATCATGTGCCTAAGATCACACTGTGAGTGAATCTTGATTCAACGTACTAAATATAGAGACAAACCTGGTAGATTATATGTAACATTCTGATCATGTGCCTAAGATTACACTGTGAGTGAAGCTTGATTCAACATACTATATATAGAGACAGACCTGGTAGATTATATGTAACATTCTGATGATGTGTCAATGATCACACTGTGATTGAAGGTTGATTCACCCATCAGTGTGATCTTAGGAAGAGACACACATACTATTGGCAGAGATAGACCTGGTAGATTATATGTAACATTCTGATCATGTGCCTGAGATCACACTGTGAGTGAAGCTCGATTCAACATACTATATATAGAGACAGACATGGTAGATTATATGTAACATTCTGATCATGTGCCTAAGATCACACTGTGAGTGAAGCTTGATTCACCCATCAGTGTTATCTTAGGCGGAGACACACATACTGTTGGCAGAGACAGACCTAGTAGATTATATGTAACATTCTGATCATGTGCCTAAGATCACACTGAGAGTGAATTTTTATTCACCCATCAGTGTGATCTTAGGCATAGACACACATACTGTTTGCAGAGAATGACCTGGTAGATTATATGTAAAATTCTGATCATGGGCCTAAGATCATACTGTGAGTGTAGCTTGATTCAACACACCATATATAGCGACAGACCTGGTAGATTATATGTAACATTCTGATCATGTGCCTAAGATCACACTGTGAGTGAAGCTTGATTCACCCATCAGTGTTATCTTAGGCGGAGACACACATACTGTTGGCAGAGACAGACCTAGTAGATTATATGTAACATTCTGATCATGTGCCTAAGATCACACTGAGAGTGAATTTTTATTCACCCATCAGTGTGATCTTAGGCATAGACACACATACTGTTTGCAGAGAATGACCTGGTAGATTATATGTAAAATTCTGATCATGGGCCTAAGATCATACTGTGAGTGTAGCTTGATTCAACACACTATATATAGCGACAGACCTGGTAGATTATATGTAACATTCTGATCATGTGCCTAAGATCACACTGTGAGTGAAGCTTGATTCACCCATCAGTGTGATCTTAGGCAGAGACACACATACTATTGGCAGAGACAGACCTAGTAGATTATATGTAACATTCTGATCATGTGCCTAAGATCGCACTGTGAGTGAAGCTTGATTCACCCATCAGTGTGATCTTAGGCATAGACACACATACTGTTTGTAGAGACAGACATGGTCGATTATATGTAACATTCTGATCATGTGCCGAAGATCACACTGTGAGTGTAGCTTGATTCAACACACTATATATAGCGACAGACCTGGTAGATTATATGTAACATTCTGATCATGTGCCTAAGATCACACTGTGAGTGAAGCTTGATTCAACATACTATATATAGATACAGACCTGGTACATTATATGTAAGATTCTGATCATGTGCCTAAGATCACACTGTGAGTGAAGCTTGATTCACCCATCAGTGTGATCTTAGGCAGAGACACACATACGATTGGCAGAGACAGACCTGGTAGATTATATGTAACATTCTGATCATGTGCCTAAGATCACACTGTGAGTGAAGCTTGATTCACCAATCATTGTGATCTTAGGCAAAGACACACATACTGTTTGCAGAGACAGACATGGTAGATTATATGTATCATTCTGATCATGTGCCTTCGATCACAATGTGAGTGAAGCTTGATTCACCCATCAATGTGATCGTAGGCATAGACACGCATACTGTTTGCAGAGATAGACATGGTAGATTATATATAACATTCTGATCATGTGCCTAAGATCACACTGTGAGTGAATCTTGACTCACACATCAGTGTGATCTTAGGCAGAGACAAACATACTATTGGCAGAGACAGACCTGGTAGATTATATGTAACATTCAGATCATGTGCCTTAGATCACACTGTGAGTGAAGCTTGATTCACCCATCAGTGTGATCTTAGGCATAGACACACATACTGTTTGCAGAGACAGACATGGTCAATTATATGTAACATTCTGATCATGTGCCTAAGATCACACTGTGAGTGAAGCTTGATTCACCCGTCAGTGTGATCTTAGGCAGAGACACACATACTGTTTGCAGAGACAGACCTGGTATATTATATGTAACATTCTGATCATGTGCCTAAGATCACACTGTGAGTCAAGCTTGATTCAACATACTATATATAGAGACAGACCTGGTAGATTATATGTAACATTCTGATCATGTGCCTAAGATCACACTGTGAGTGAAGCTTGATTCACCCGTCAGTGTGATCTTAGGCAGAGACACACATACTGTTTGCAGAGACAGACCTGGTAGATTATATATAACATTCTGATCATGTGCCTAATATCACACTGTGAGTGAAGCTTGATTCACAATACTATATATAGAGACAGACCTGGTAGATTACATGTCACATTCTGATCATGTGCCTAAGATCACACTGTGAGTGAAGCTTGATTCAAAATACTGTATATAGGGACAGACCTGGTAGATTATATGTAACATTCTGATCATGTGCCTAAGATCACACTGTGAGTGAGGCTTGATTCAACATACTATATATAGATACAGACCTGGTAGATTACATGTCACATTCTGATCATGTACCTAAGATCACACTGTGAGTGAAGCTTGATTCAAAATACTATATATAGGGACAGACCTGGTAGATTATATGTAACATTCTGATCATGTGCCTAAGATCACAATGTGAGTGAAGCTTGATTCACCCATCAGTGTGATCTTAGGCAGAATCGCACATACTATTGGCAGAGACAGACCTGGTAGATTATATGTAGCATTCTGATCATGTGCCTAAGATCACACTGTGAGTGACGCTTGATTCAACATACTATATATAGAGACAGACCTGGTAGATTATATGTAACATTCTGATCATGTGCCTAAAATCACACTGTGAGTGAAGCTTGATTCAACATACTATATATAGAGACAGACCTGGTAGATTATATGTAACATTCTGATCATGTGCCTAAGATCACACTGTGAGTGAAGCTTGATTCACCCATCAGTGTGATCTTAGGCAGATACACACATACTATTGGCAGAGACAGACCTGGTAGATTAAATGTAACATTCTGATCATGTGCCTAAGATTACACTGTGAGTGAAGCTTGATTCACCCATCAGTGTGATCTTAGGCATAGACACACATACTGTTTGCAGAGACAGACATGGTAGATTATATGTAACATTCTGATCATGTGCCTAAGATCACACTGTGAGTGAAGCTTGATTCAACATACTATATATAGAGACAGACCTGGTAGATTATATGTAACATTCTGATCATGTACCTAAGATCACACAGTGAGTGAAGCTTGATTCAACATACTATATATAGATACAGACCTGGTAGATTTTATGTAAGATTCTGATCATGTGCCTAAGATCACACTTTGAGTGAAGCTTGATTCACCCATCAGTGTGATCTTAGGCAGAGACACACATACGATTGGCAGAGACAGACCTGGTAGATTATATGTAACATTCTGATCATGTGCCTAAGATCACACTGTGAGTGAAGCTTGATTCACCCATCAGTGTGATCTTAGGCATAGACACACATACTGTTTGCAGGGACAGACATGGTAGATAATATGTAACATTCTGATCATGTGCCTTCGATCACACTGTGAGTGAAGCTTGATTCACCCATCAGTGTGATCTTAGGCATAGACACACATACTGTTTGCAGAGACAGACATGGTAGATTATATATAACATTCTGATCATGTGCCTAAGATCACACTGTGAGTGAAGCTTGCTTCACACATCAGTGTGATCTTAGGCAGAGACAGACATACTGTTTGCAGAGACAGACCTGGTAGATTATATGTAACATTCTGATCATGTGCCTAAGATCACACTGTGAGTGAAGCTTGATTCAACATACTATATATAGAGACAGACCTGGTAGATTATATGTAACATTCTGATCATGTGCCTATGATCACACTGTGTGTGAAGCTTAATTCAACATACTATATATAGAGACAGACCTGGTAGATTACATGTCACATTCTGATCATGTGCCTAAGATCACACTGTGAGTGAAGCTTGATTCAAAATACTATATATAGGGACAGACCTGGTAGATTATATGTAACATTCTGATCATGTGCTTAACCTCGTGGATGCTAATGACAAGGGTAACTCGTCATGGACTTTCCTTTGATTTCAATGGAAATTATATGAGAATACAAAAAATGCCTTAGCACTAAAGGGGTTAAGATCACATTGTGAGTGAGGCTTGATTCAACATACTATATATAGAGACAGACCTGGTAGATTATATGTGACATTCTGATCATGTGCCTAAGATCACACTGTGAGTGAAGCTTGATTCACGCATCAGTGTGATCTTAGGCAGAGACACACATACTGTTTGCAGAGACAGACATGGTAAATTATATGTAACATTCTGATCATGTGCCTTCGATCACACTGTGAGTGAGGCTTGATTCAACATACTATATATAGAGACAGACCTGGTAGATTATATGTGACATTCTGATCATGTGCCTAAGATCACACTGTGAGTGAAGCTTGATTCACCCATCAGTGTGATCTTAGGGAGAATCACACATACTATTGGCAGAGACAGACATGGTAGATTAAATATAACATTCTGATCATGTGCCTAAGATCACACTGTGAGTGAATCTTGATTCAACGTACTAAATATAGAGACAAACCTGGTAGATTATATGTAACATTCTGATCATGTGCCTAAGATTACACTGTGAGTGAAGCTTGATTCAACATACTATATATAGAGACAGACCTGGTAGATTATATGTAACATTCTGATGATGTGTCAATGATCACACTGTGATTGAAGGTTGATTCACCCATCAGTGTGATCTTAGGAAGAGACACACATACTATTGGCAGAGATAGACCTGGTAGATTATATGTAACATTCTGATCATGTGCCTGAGATCACACTGTGAGTGAAGCTCGATTCAACATACTATATATAGAGACAGACATGGTAGATTATATGTAACATTCTGATCATGTGCCTAAGATCACACTGTGAGTGAAGCTTGATTCACCCATCAGTGTTATCTTAGGCGGAGACACACATACTGTTGGCAGAGACAGACCTAGTAGATTATATGTAACATTCTGATCATGTGCCTAAGATCACACTGAGAGTGAATTTTTATTCACCCATCAGTGTGATCTTAGGCATAGACACACATACTGTTTGCAGAGAATGACCTGGTAGATTATATGTAAAATTCTGATCATGGGCCTAAGATCATACTGTGAGTGTAGCTTGATTCAACACACTATATATAGCGACAGACCTGGTAGATTATATGTAACATTCTGATCATGTGCCTAAGATCACACTGTGAGTGAAGCTTGATTCACCCATCAGTGTTATCTTAGGCGGAGACACACATACTGTTGGCAGAGACAGACCTAGTAGATTATATGTAACATTCTGATCATGTGCCTAAGATCACACTGAGAGTGAATTTTTATTCACCCATCAGTGTGATCTTAGGCATAGACACACATACTGTTTGCAGAGAATGACCTGGTAGATTATATGTAAAATTCTGATCATGGGCCTAAGATCATACTGTGAGTGTAGCTTGATTCAACATACTATATATAGAGACAGACCTGGTAGATTATATGTAACATTCTGATGATGTGTCAATGATCACACTGTGATTGAAGGTTGATTCACCCATCAGTGTGATCTTAGGAAGAGACACACATACTATTGGCAGAGATAGACCTGGTAGATTATATGTAACATTCTGATCATGTGCCTGAGATCACACTGTGAGTGAAGCTCAATTCAACATACTATATATAGAGACAGACATGGTAGATTATATGTAACATTCTGATCATGTGCCTAAGATCACACTGTGAGTGAAGCTTGATTCACCCATCAGTGTTATCTTAGCGGAGACACACATACTGTTGGCAGAGACAGACATGGTAGATTACATATAACATTCTGAGCATGTGCCTAAGATCACACTGAGAGTGAATTTTTATTCACCCATCAGTGTGATCTTAGGCATAGACACACATACTGTTTTCAGAGAATGACCTGGTAGATTATAAGTAAAATTCTGATCATGGGCCTAAGATCATACTGTGAGTGAAGCTTGATTCACCCATCAGTGTGATCTTAGGCATAGCCACACATACGGTTTGCAGAGACAGACATGGTAGATTATATGTAACATTCTGATCATGTGCCTAAGTTCACACTGTGAGTGACGCTTGATTCAACATACTATATATAGAGACAGACCTGGTAGATTATATGTAACATTCTGATCATGTGCCTAAAATCACACTGTGAGTGAAGCTTGATTCAACATACTATATATAGAGACAGACCTGGTAGATTATATGTAAATTTCTGATCATGTGCCTAAGATCACACTGTGAGTGAAGCTTGATTCACCCATAAGTTTTATCTTAGGCAGATACACACATACTATTGGCAGAGACAGACCTGGTAGATTAAATGTAACATTCTGATCATGTGCCTAAGATTACACTGTGAGTGAAGCTTGATTCACCCATCAGTGTGATCTTAGGCATAGACACACATACTGTTTGCAGAGACAGACATGGTAGATTATATGTAACATTCTGATCATGTGCCTAAGATCACACTGTGAGTGAAGCTTGATTCAACATACTATATATAGAGACAGACCTGGTAGATTATATGTAACATTCTGATCATGTACCTAAGATCACACAGTGAGTGAAGCTTGATTCAACATACTATATATAGATACAGAGCTGGTAGATTTTATGTAAGATTCTGATCATGTGCCTAAGATCACACTTTGAGTGAAGCTTGATTCACCCATCAGTGTGATCTTAGGCAGAGACACACATACGATTGGCAGAGACAGACCTGGTAGATTATATGTAACATTCTGATCATGTGCCTAAGATCACACTGTGAGTGAAGCTTGATTCACCCATCAGTGTGATCTTAGGCATAGACACACATACTGTTTGCAGGGACAGACATGGTAGATAATATGTAACATTCTGATCATGTGCCTTCGATCACACTGTGAGTGAAGCTTGATTCACCCATCAGTGTGATCTTAGGCATAGACACACATACTGTTTGCAGAGACAGACATGGTAGATTATATATAACATTCTGATCATGTGCCTAAGATCACACTGTGAGTGAAGCTTGCTTCACACATCAGTGTGATCTTAGGCAGAGACACACATACTATTGGCAGAGACAGACCTGGTAGATTATATTTAACATTCAGATCATGTGCCTAAGATCACACTGTGAGTGAAGCTTGATTCACCCATCAGTGTGATCTTAGGCATAGACACACATACTGTTTGCAGAGACAGACATGGTCAATTATATGTAACATTCAGATCATGTGCCTAAGATCACACTGTGAGTGAAGCTTGATTCACCCATCAGTGTGATCTTAGGCAGAGACAGACATACTGTTTGCAGAGGCCGACCTGGTAGATTATATGTAACATTCTGATCATGTGCCTAAGATCACACTGTGAGTGAAGCTTGATTCAACATACTATATATAGAGACAGACCTGGTAGATTATATGTAACATTCTGATCATGTGCCTATGATCACACTGTGTGTGAAGCTTAATTCAACATACTATATATAGAGACAGACCTGGTAGATTACAAGTCACATTCTGATCATGTGCCTAAGATCACACTGTGAGTGAAGCTTGATTCAAAATACTATATATAGAGACAGACCTGGTAGATTATATGTAACATTCTGATCATGTGCTTAACCTCGTGGATGCTAATGACAAGGGTAACTCGTCATGGACTTTCCATTGATTTCAATTGAAATTATATGAGAATACAAAAAATGCCTTAGCACTAAAGGGGTTAAGATCACATTGTGAGTGAGGCTTGATTCAACATACTATATATAGAGACAGACCTGGTAGATTATATGTGACATTCTGATCATGTGCCTAAGATCACACTGTGAGTGAAGCTTGATTCACGCATCAGTGTGATCTTAGGCAGAATCACACATACTACTGGCAGAGACAGACCTGGTAGATTATATGTAACATTCTGATCATGTGCCTAAGATCACACTGTGAGTGAAGCTTGATTCACCCATCAGTGTGATCTTAGGCAGAGACACACATACTGTTTGCAGAGACAGACATGGTAAATTATATGTAACATTCTGATCATGTGCCTTCGATCACACTGTGAGTGAGGCTTGATTCAACATACTATATATAGAGACAGACCTGGTAGATTATATGTGACATTCTGATCATGTGCCTAAGATCACACTGTGAGTGAAGCTTGATTCACCCATCAGTGTGATCTTAGGCAGAATCACACATACTATTGGCAGAGACAGACATGGTAGATTAAATATAACATTCTGATCATGTGCCTAAGATCACACTGTGAGTGAATCTTGATTCAACGTACTAAATATAGAGACAAACCTGGTAGATTATATGTAACATTCTGATCATGTGCCTAAGATTACACTTTGAGTGAAGCTTGATTCAACATACTATATATAGAGACAGACCTGGTAGATTATATGTAACATTCTGATGATGTGTCAATGATCACACTGTGATTGAAGGTTGATTCACCCATCAGTGTGATCTTAGGAAGAGACACACATACTATTGGCAGAGATAGACCTGGTAGATTATATGTAACATTCTGATCATGTGCCTGAGATCACACTGTGAGTGAAGCTCGATTCAACATACTATATATAGAGACAGACATGGTAGATTATATGTAACATTCTGATCATGTGCCTAAGATCACACTGTGAGTGAAGCTTGATTCACCCATCAGTGTTATCTTAGGCGGAGACACACATACTGTTGGCAGAGACAGACCTAGTAGATTATATGTAACATTCTGATCATGTGCCTAAGATCACACTGAGAGTGAATTTTTATTCACCCATCAGTGTGATCTTAGGCATAGACACACATACTGTTTGCAGAGAATGACCTGGTAGATTATATGTAAAATTCTGATCATGGGCCTAAGATCATACTGTGAGTGTAGCTTGATTCAACACACTATATATAGCGACAGACCTGGTAGATTATATGTAACATTCTGATCATGTGCCTAAGATCACACTGTGAGTGAAGCTTGATTCACCCATCAGTGTGATCTTAGGCAGAGACACACATACTATTGGCAGAGACAGACCTAGTAGATTATATGTAACATTCTGATCATGTGCCTAAGATCGCACTGTGAGTGAAGCTTGATTCACCCATCAGTGTGATCTTAGGCATAGACACACATACTGTTTGTAGAGACAGACATGGTCGATTATATGTAACATTCTGATCATGTGCCGAAGATCACACTGTGAGTGTAGCTTGATTCAACACACTATATATAGCGACAGACCTGGTAGATTATATGTAACATTCTGATCATGTGCCTAAGATCACACTGTGAGTGAAGCTTGATTCAACATACTATATATAGATACAGACCTGGTACATTATATGTAAGATTCTGATCATGTGCCTAAGATCACACTGTGAGTGAAGCTTGATTCACCCATCAGTGTGATCTTAGGCAGAGACACACATACGATTGGCAGAGACAGACCTGGTAGATTATATGTAACATTCTGATCATGTGCCTAAGATCACACTGTGAGTGAAGCTTGATTCACCAATCATTGTGATCTTAGGCAAAGACACACATACTGTTTGCAGAGACAGACATGGTAGATTATATGTATCATTCTGATCATGTGCCTTCGATCACAATGTGAGTGAAGCTTGATTCACCCATCAATGTGATCGTAGGCATAGACACACATACTGTTTGCAGAGATAGACATGGTAGATTATATATAACATTCTGATCATGTGCCTAAGATCACACTGTGAGTGAATCTTGACTCACACATCAGTGTGATCTTAGGCAGAGACAAACATACTATTGGCAGAGACAGACCTGTGTCGTAATTGGCCCGTCCGTGTTAGCGATTAGCTGAACCTACACGTTGTCCTCCTTAACTTGGCTACATACGATAAATGCCATTTTGAATGTTGCGGCGGCCATCTTAGCTCATGAGCGGCCTCGTGGCCGACGAGCCCTTAGTCCTTTGTCCGTTCCACTGACCACTCTTATCTGCCCAGCAACAGGCTATTTTTAGTATTGGTCAAGCCACACATGCGCAGTTCTCACTGCCCTGTAAACCTTCAGGAATGTGCCACAAACTGACCAGCGGGTTTGAAACCCTCCAATGAGCTGGCAGTGTTCCAAAATATGACCATATATGTCTCTAAAACTGTGTTCTAACTTGTGCCGCCTGTCTTTTATTGCCCCAAATGTGTATATAAACGGGGTCACACCGATGTTCGGTGTGATACCTCTTGCAATACCGAAGGGTGCTGTTTGAGTGTACCACCACCCCATGGGGTTTTAATAAACTTGTTCTTTGCCTTTTACAGCTTCCGTGCCAACAGTTCTTTTGTGTATGTTGGTACTCTCTGGAGCGTGTAGGCCTTGGGAACCCTGAAATACTTCAATTGGCGACCACGAAGGGACTCATCGGCGACTCGGATGCCCGAAGGAGAGGTCGTGACGAAGGCTTGGAAACTCGCCATGGACGCGCACTGCCACGAGTGACCCGAGTCTTGGCTGCCAAGGTGTCTTTTCCTTTCCTTCCGATCTGACCTTCCAGGTGGCGCCGGTCTCCGACTGAGTTTTCGAGTGTCCGCTTCACTGAGAAAGTGCCGTTTGGCTGATTTGGCTTACAAGACCTTGGCAGTTGGAATCTGGACTTTTGAGAATGGGTAAGCTTTGTGTTCGGTAAGGTAGTCTTCGGACGCTTACTGAAATCCTGAGATTTGTGATCGGTGAGATAGTCTTCGGACGCTCGCCGAACTTTGTGAGCTTTGACTTGAGTTAGCTAACATTTTGAATTTGTGATCTTTGAACTTATATGTGTAGTGCACTTCACATAGGCAGGCATGTAGAGATGTTTCTCTAACGTTGTTTTTTTCTTTGAACGGCACAATCGTGTGAAGAACTGTAAGTGCCATTTGGTCTGGTGTCACGCTTTCGTGATACTTTTTGAACATGCCTGTTTTCAGCAAACTTCGGGGAATGTGTTGCTTAGGAGATGATGCATCAATTAGGTTAGCGGAATCACAGCCAGCTCCCCCAGAGGGAACACCAAATAGGGAAATGTATATCAAGCACGGCCTTCCACCTATTATGTACAGTAAACTATGGCATAAGTACACTAAGGCCGATCCCGAATTGCAATGGCCCCTACACGGGTCATACGATTTGAGTAAAATCCAATTTGTCGAGCAATGCATGTTTCAACGTAGGTCTAGACAAAATATGTTTGATTGTGTACGAATGTGGGAGAAAGCAGTGCGTGAACGAATGAAGCGTGAGGTTGCCTTGGCGGACAAAGAGCAGCGCAAGGCTGCTCGGGATAAGGCTTTACAGCTTGAGGAGAAGGAGGCTCAGGAGAAGAAGGAGAGGGAGGAACGGGAATGTAAATTGCGAACGACTGGTCAGTTTCCTATTCGCCGACCGCTTTATCCTGTCCTTAATAACGAAATTGATGATTTTTCTTTGTTAGATCGGTCACCGCCTCCGTACGTTTCACCGACGGCTCCGACTGCGGATCCTGAGGATGATGGGCAGATCCAAGTGAGCCAGAAAGGGGTATCGGCTCTTAGGTTTACTGCGGAGAGATCCGCTCATTTGCGCAGTTGGGCTCGTAAAGTGAATAAGCATTGTGTTACTCAGGACCAGTTGGTAACAGAGAAAAAGGGGTGGTCGGATCTTGAATTGATGTATTTTTTGTCCAGTTTAGCGGATGAAGTTGTAACTGCATATCGTGAAGTTTCTGAAACGTTAGAGCCTAAAGTTTTGTCGGTGTATCGTGAGAATTTAGCTAAAGGTGATTTTGATCTTACAGATGTGGATGACCTGTTCAAACAGTTGATCGCGCTGCGGGATGAGACAACCTATTTGCGAGAGGAACTGAAACGGAGGAAAAAGGAGTCCGAGTCGGGAAACGGCGGGGCGGTTAAGGAGTGTTCTCTTCGTGGTTCAGATAAGAGCTCTGCGTTGCATGTTATGCCTATGCGTGAAGCCGCGCCTTTGTATGTTCCACCAAAAGGGGACGGTACGGATGATGATAAATTGTCAAAGGATGCGAAGGGATATTTTGTGTATAATTGGGTGTATACGCCATGGAATAGGGCAGATGTCATGGCACTTAAAAATTCTTTACCTGATCTTCGAAAAAACCCAGCGGCATTTTATGAGGGGGTGGAGGGGGCTATATCGTCTTGTGTGATGACTCTTGTAGATATAGATTTGTTTTTTGGGTTGATATTACCCCCTGACATGTGGCGGCAGATTCGTAAAAATAATGATGAGACAATATTGGGAGGGACATGGAAAGAAATAAATGCTGCAGATTTAGATAGGGAACCAGCATGTAAGCCTTGTCAGCTAATTCTAGAACTCCCGGCTGCTATTTTGCGCAAATTGAAAACGCTTGTTCCCGCCAAAAAGATTGATTGGACCATGTTAACAGCGTGCAAGCAGAAACATGATGAAACGGTTTCAGATTTCTTTACGCGCTTCGAGGAGGCATTTCATGATTACAGTGGTCAATCTTTAACAGACGATACGGGTCGGCATTTGTTTGTAGATAAGTACGTGGCTAATCTCCTACCGGAGATTGCTAAGCGATTGAAATTGAGCGAAAGCTCCTGGGCCACGGCGACCCCTGCGTCTTTGTTAACTATGGTTCAGTACTATGAGCGGCAGGAGGTGGAAGCTAAAGAAAGTGTGGAGAAAAAGGCGAAGGAATTGAAAACGAAGGTGATGTTAGCGCAGGTTCGGGGAACACAGAGCAGAGGGAATGATAGAGGTAGACGAGGTGGAGGAAATGCGTCGTATGGTCGTACGGACATTGCGGAGGATCAGTGTGCTTATTGTAAGGAGTTTGGGCATTGGGCCGACGATTGTCCGGTACTTCGTGAACAGCGCAGTCAGCGTGGTCGAGGCAGTGGAAGGTCAAGAGGAGGTTATACTGGAGCGAGAGGTGGCGGAGGTGATCGTAGACAGGTTGAGGAGGGGGGCCGTGGCCAGGGCGAACGAAACACGTTTGATAGACGGAATCAATATCAGATTTCGGAAGGAGAGAATGTGGAACACCAGGATTATGTGCATGCATAGGATTGCGTAGGATGGGGTAAGGAATCAGTTGAAGTGCGGGTAGATCAGCAAGGTCCATATGTAACAGCGGGTATTTTGGGCTCTACTGATAAATTTCTAGTCGACACAGGAGCTACTCGTAGCGCACTGTCGAAAAACTTGGTTCCGAGGGCTCCCCTGTCTGGCGAAATGATTACGTGTGTAGGGTTCGATGGCACACCCTCCCCCAGCCCATTGTCCAAGCCCCTTGCACTATGTATTGATAAATATTTTAGTTTTGGCCAATTTTTGTTATCACCCCACACCCCAGACAATATCCTGGGTATTGATTTGCTTAAATATTTTCGAGCAACAATACGTTGCGCTCCAGAGGGAGTGCGGGTTATTCTGAATGACAACTACCCTGACCCTGATGATTGTATTGAGCCCGATAGATTTTATGCCATATTAGATATTTCTGCTTTAGCCTCCCTGCCGCACACGTTGTGGGCGACATCAGATACGGATGTGGGGGAGATGCACATTCCACCAATACACATTACTGTTCAGGAGGGGGCCCCTCTACCACGAGTGCCACAGTATAAGATTTCAAAGGAAGGTGAAATTGCATTGACACATATTGTTCAGGACTTGATTTCTGCAGGGGTGGTGGAGGAGGTCCCTTATAATGTTTGTAATAGCCCTATTCTACCGATTCTAAAAAGAGATTCAGATGGCAAGATCTATCGATTTATTATTGATTTGCGTGAAGTCAACAAAATTGTCATTCCCCAGTACCCAGTGGTATCCGATATCACGACCTTGCTCACTTTGGTTCCCCCGACGGCCACCACTTTTACTGTTATCGATCTAAAGAACGCGTTCTTTTCGATCCCTGTTCATCCAGATAGTAGATATCTGTTTGGTTTTACGCTCAATAATAAATCATATAGATTTTGTCGAGTTCCTCAAGGCTATACTGAGAGCCCTAGCATCTATAGCCAGGCTTTGAAAAGACAACTAGATTCCTTTGAATTGCAGTCTGGTGTTGCGCTCATCCAGTACGTGGATGACCTTTTGCTTGCCGCCGACTCCTATGCACAATGCGAACAGAGTACACTTGCATTACTCTCCTTTTTGGCACAGAACAATCATAAGGTTTCCAGGAAAAAGCTTCAATATTGTAGACCCCAGGTGACCTACCTTGGTCATCTGTTGTCTAAGGAGGGGCGGGCATTAACATCTGATCGAATTCAGGCGATTTTAGATACACCAGTCCCCCGTACGCAGAGAGATGTACGTGCCTTTATAGGGTTGACATCCTTTTGTAGACAATGGATCATGGGTTTCTCACATATTATAAAACCTTTGCTAGCATTATTGTCAAAAACCACACCAATGCCTCTTGAGTGGACAGATGAATGTCAGAAAGCTTTTGAACAGGTAAGGCAGGCCCTTTGTTCCGCACCCGTGTTGGGAACACCAGACTACACAAAACTTTTCACATTATATGTACATGAGAATGATGGGTGTGCATTGTCAGTATTAGTGCAGTTACACGGGGATAAGCAGAGACCTTGTGCATATTTCTCTGCCATTTTGGACCCTGTAGCACGAGGGCTGCCTGGGTGTTTTCGAGCAGTAGCGGCAACAGCAGTTGCCATACGACAGAGTGAGGGCATAGTGTTATCACACAAATTGCTGGTGTTAGTCCCCCACGCAGTAGATGCCCTGCTAAACCAAACCAAGACCCAATATCTTACGAGTGCACGACTTACAGGATATGAGCTGACACTCTTAGCGCCACACATAACGTTAAAAAGATGCGCTACTTTGAACCCTGCCACCTTGTTGCCTGATCCGGCCGAGGAGGGTCAGGAAAAGAAACATCATGACTGTATTTTCCTGACTGAGGAACAGACAAAGGGTCGTGTTGACTTACAGGATGTGCCACTTCCCGATGTAGATGGGGAACTGTGGGTCGATGGATCGTGTGTACGGCTGCCAGATGGTACGACTTCCGCAGCATATGCGATCACGACTCTTAAGACGGTGGTAGAAACAGCTAGGATACCACAAAAATCGGCTCAGGCAGCAGAGCTGATAGCTTTGACAAGAGCCTGCGAATTGAGTGCTGGCCTATGTGTGAACATATACACAGACAGCCGGTACGCCTTTGGAGTGGCCCATGACTTCGGGCTTCTTTGGAGGGAACGCGGGTTTCTGACATCACACGGGGAGCACATTATGCACGGAGAATTAGTGCGTGATCTCCTAAATGCGCTGCTTGGCCCTAAAAAAGTAGCGATAGTGAAGTGTAGTGCCCATAAGAAAGTTACGGATAAGGTGGGCCAAGGAAATGCCTTTGCAGACAGTATAGCAAGGCAAACGGCTATGTCCCGAACTAGCTCCCCCATGTACGTGGTACAATCACAGGCTGAACGATGGAGTGATGCTAGAGCAGAGATACGGGATATACAAAATTCAGCTACAGAATCTGAGCTTGCGGCTTGGGCAGCAGATGGGGTATTAGATGACGAGGGTTGTTGGAGAAGCAAAGACATGGAGAAGTGGAAATTGCCTACGGCTTACTTACAGGCGATGGTCCAGATGACACATGGACTGGCCCATGTTGGAGCTCTTGCAATCACTCGGCTTTTAATACGAGTTTGGGAACATCCCGAGATTGCGAACACTGCAAAGAGAGTAGTGCAGACCTGCCTGGTATGTTTGCAACACAATCCTGGAAAGGGGGCCTATACTCCGAAAGGAGGGTTCGTTCCACCTTCTGCACCGTTTGAAGTCCTTCAGATGGATTACATCCAACTCGAGCGCTGCAATAACCTGAAGTACGTCTTAGTGGTGGTGTGTGCTTTTAGCAAATGGGTTGAGGCCTACCCCACGAAAGACAATACAGCTTTGACAACAGCTAAGGTGTTGCTTAAGGAATTCTTTCCTCGCTTTGGAGTTTGCAAATTTTTGTGGAGCGATAATGGGCCCCATTTTGTCGGAAAGATTGTGGAATATGTGCTGAAGGGGTTGGGGATTCAGCAAAAGTTCCACGCTGTATTCCACCCTCAATCAGCAGGTTTGGTC
This sequence comes from Lissotriton vulgaris, assembly GCF_964263255.1. NCBI lineage: Eukaryota > Metazoa > Chordata > Amphibia > Caudata > Salamandridae > Lissotriton > Lissotriton vulgaris. The sequence continues at coordinate 1,530,385,239 of NC_141687.1, read as the reverse complement.
GAGCGGTACAATGCAACGTTGAAGCTTAAGCTGGCCAAAATTGTGGCGTCTACATCATTGAAGTGGCCAGATGCGTTGCCGCTAGCACTACTGTCTCTTAGATCAGTACCCCATTCACGAACTGGCCTTACGCCTTATGAGGTGGTGTTTGGCCGCCCCATGAATATCTGGGGAGTGCCCAAGCCGCGATTAATACATGATGTGCCTTGTGTTATGATGAATGATTATTTGGCACGATTAACAAATGATTTGCTTTCCATTCATCAACAGGTTCGAGAAGCGCTCCCTGACAACTCTACTGGAGAAGGCCACGATCTTCGTCCTGGGGATCATGTGATGATCCGTTCGTTTGAAAGAGCAAGCAGTTTGGAGCCCAGGTGGAAGGGCCCCGAGCAGGTCCTCCTGGCGACCCGCACCGCCGTACGAGTGACCAACAGGAAGCGGTGGGTGCATTCGACTCACTGTCGTCGAGTCTCTCCGGATCTGGTGACCCCTGCTGTGCTTACAGACTATAAAGAGATCCTGGAGAAAGAAAAGAGCCCAGCTGTGACGTCGGCCGAAGTAGAGGGAGCCTTCCCGGACCAATCTGCTACTGGAAGAGAGCGCTACAATCTACGACCGCGATAAAAGAAGATTTTTTTTGTTCCCTTTTTGAACTGGTTGGTAACCGCTCCAGGTTTGTGAAACGGAAACCGGGAATTCCAAGGGGGGGGGATCAGTTCTGCCAGAGTAGCGACACCCGTCTTGGCCCGGAGAAGAAAACAACGGCTACCTCGGAGTTCAGCACCGCATTTTTTTTAGGGTATACACGTACGTGTATCAGAGACTACTTGTGAGAAACTGTGAACAGTTTGTGTTATTTGAGACTTCATACAGAACTTTCTTGAGCCATGGCATCAAAAACATCGCGTGATAAGAAAATACTGGGTGCCTTTCTTTTTGTTCTCACGATTGTGGTGATAGCTGTTATAGCCTGGGTAGTCGAACTTGTGGTGCCTGTACGTGAACATTTGCTGCCGACTACCCCGGCACCGTCTGAACATTTTCATTTTACTCTGCCTTTTCATGAAGAGCGCCACCGTCAAACGTACTTAAATAACAGCTTCATTCAGATTCTTCACCACACACATAATATGACCAATACCTCTAATTGCTGGGTGTGTGGAATGTTGCCTGGACACCAGAAGAGAGGGGGCACCCCACTTATTCCACTTCCGTTTTCGCATAATGGGTCATGCAACGCCTGGTACACCCTCCTCTTTACCCTGAGATGGCCAACCAAAGGGGGGGTGCTTTTCCGCCTCAATAAGGAATGTCCCCATGACAAGGATGGGTTTCCACGGGCTGAGGGTACGCGTTTTGAATGGGAGGAGTATAAGCCCGACAATGTGTCTGCTCCACGAATATATAGCAATCAGAGAAATGTGAATGTATCAAATGCTCATGTTATAAATGTTATTGCTACAAAAGCTGATTTATGTATCCGAAATAAGGGCACGATTGCAGTGGGGAAAAGTGAATGTAACGTTACTCTTACGTTCGATAGCCCGAATGGCATTTCATTTGTTGCATCCAGAAACACCTACTTCATTTGTGGAACGAAGGGGTACCATCAGCTTCCAGTGGGGTGGTTGGGCACATGTTATGTATCATTTGTGCTACCGCCTGTATTCATTGCCCCTCCGATGTATCACAACGACTATACTCTGTACCATGATTTTGTTTTGAACAGAGTTAAGCGAACTGTTGCTTTAGAGGACATTGATCAAACGGACACTGCGTTGCAACAGTATGTGGACTTCAATTTGGGACTGTTCTCCTTTGTGGGGGCTGCACTGAATAGTCGGAAAATCAGACGGCTGACTCGCGTTGTCGAGGCTGTTGCAAATGACACTGCCATTGCTCTGGGAAATATTACCGAGGAACTACAGATTTCTAGAATTGTCACCCTCCAAAACAGGATGGTGTTGGATGTAGTTTTGGCTGATCGTGGGGGGGCATGTAGAATTATCGGAAGCAGCTGTTGTGTTTACGTGCCTGATAACTCTCCATCTGTGTATGATGCGATTTCTAAGCTGCACAGAATAGCTGCCGAAATACATCCGGACAATGGAACTTGGACACTTTCTGGATGGTTCTGGTCCATGATTGCAACTTGGGGTTGGAAACTGCTGACAATTCTCTGTATACTTGTAGGAGCAATGTTTTTTATCTGTCTGTGTATCCAATGTGGCCCTGCCTTATGTTCAATGTGTCTATCAGCTTGCTTACCATCGAGACGAGCTCTTGCTCATGACAAACTAATGCTACACAAAGAGGTGACGCAAATTATGTTAATTGACATCGAGGACGAACATCCAGACTATGTTCATTATGAGGTAGATTCAGCTAAACGCTAAAAGGGTCGTCTGTCGTAATTGGCCCGTCCGTGTTAGCGATTAGCTGAACCTACACGTTGTCCTCCTTAACTTGGCTACATACGATAAATGCCATTTTGAATGTTGCGGCGGCCATCTTAGCTCATGAGCGGCCTCGTGGCCGACGTGCCCTTAGTCCTTTGTCCGTTCCACTGACCACTCTTATCTGCCCAGCAACAGGCTATTTTTAGTATTGGTCAAGCCACACATGCGCAGTTCTCACTGACCTGTAAACCTTCAGGAATGTGCCACAAACTGACCAGCGGGTTTGAAACCCTCCAATGAGCTGGCAGTGTTCCAAAATATGACCATATATGTCTCTAAAACTGTGTTCTAACTTGTGCCGCCTGTCTTTTATTGCCCCAAATGTGTATATAAACGGGGTCACACCGATGTTCGGTGTGATACCTCTTGCAATACCGAAGGGTGCTGTTTGAGTGTACCACCACCCCATGGGGTTTTAATAAACTTGTTCTTTGCCTTTTACAGCTTCCGTGCCAACAGTTCTTTTGTGTATGTGGGTACTCTCTGGAGCGTGTAGGCCTTGGGAACCCTGAAATACTTCACTGGTAGATTATATGTAACATTCAGATCATGTGCCTAAGATCACACTGTGAGTGAAGCTTGATTCACCCATCAGTGTGATCTTAGGCATAGACACACATACTGTTTGCAGAGACAGACATGGTCAATTATATGTAACATTCTGATCATGTGCCTAAGATCACACTGTGAGTGAAGCTTGATTCACCCGTCAGTGTGATCTTAGGCAGAGACACACATACTGTTTGCAGAGACAGACCTGGTATATTATATGTAACATTCTGATCATGTGCCTAAGATCACACTGTGAGTCAAGCTTGATTCAACATACTATATATAGAGACAGACCTGGTAGATTATATGTAACATTCTGATCATGTGCCTAAGATCACACTGTGAGTGAAGCTTGATTCACCCGTCAGTGTGATCTTAGGCAGAGACACACATACTGTTTGCAGAGACAGACCTGGTAGATTATATATAACATTCTGATCATGTGCCTAATATCACACTGTGAGTGAAGCTTGATTCACAATATTATATATAGAGACAGACCTGGTAGATTACATGTCACATTCTGATCATGTGCCTAAGATCACACTGTGAGTGAAGCTTGATTCAAAATACTGTATATAGGGACAGACCTGGTAGATTATATGTAACATTCTGATCATGTGCCTAAGATCACACTGTGAGTGAGGCTTGATTCAACATACTATATATAGATACAGACCTGGTAGATTACATGTCACATTCTGATCATGTACCTAAGATCACACTGTGAGTGAAGCTTGATTCAAAATACTATATATAGGGACAGACCTGGTAGATTATATGTAACATTCTGATCATGTGCCTAAGATCACAATGTGAGTGAAGCTTGATTCACCCATCAGTGTGATCTTAGGCAGAATCGCACATACTATTGGCAGAGACAGACCTGGTAGATTATATGTAGCATTCTGATCATGTGCCTAAGATCACACTGTGAGTGAAGCTTGACTCACCCATCACTGTTATCTTAGGCAGAGACACACATACTATTGGCAGAGATAGACCTGGTAGATTATATGTAACATTCTGATCATGTGCCTAAGATCACACTGTGAGTGAAGCTCAATTCAACATACTATATATAGAGACAGACATGGTAGATTATATGTAACATTCTGATCATGTGCCTAAGATCACACTGTGAGTGAAGGTTGATTCACCCATCAGTGTTATCTTAGGCGGAGACACACATACTGTTGGCAGAGACAGACATGGTAGATTACATATACAATTCTGAGCATGTGCCTAAGATCACACTGTGAGTGAAGCTTGATTCAACATACTATATATAGAGACAGACCTGGTAGATTATATGTAACATTCTGATCATGTACCTAAGATCACACTGTGAGTGAAGCTTGATTCAACATACTATATATAGATACATACCTGGTAGATTTTATGTAAGATTCTGATCATGTGCCTAAGATCACATTTTGAGTGAAGCTTGATTCACCCATCAGTGTGATCTTAGGCAGAGACACACATACTGTTGGCAGAGACAGACATGGTAGATTACATATACCATTCAGAGCATGTGCCTAAGATCACACTGTGAGTGAAGCTTGATTCAACATACTATATATAGAGATAGACCTGGTAGATTATATGTAACATTCTGATCATGTACCTAAGATCACACTGTGATTGAAGCTTGATTCACCCATCAGTGTGATCTTAGGCATAGACACACATACTGTTTGCAGAGACAGACATGGTAGATTATATGTAACATTCTGATCATGTGCCTTCGATCACACTGTGAGTGAAGCTTGATTCACCATTCAGTGTGATCTTAGGCATAGACACACATACTGTTTGCAGAGACAGACATGGTAGATTATATATAACATTCTGATCATGTGCCTAAGATCACACTGTGAGTGAAGCTTGCTTCACACATCAGTGTGATCTTAGGCAGAGACACACATACTATTGGCAGAGACAGACATGGTTGATTATATGTAACATTCAGATCATGTGCCTAAGATCACACTGTGAGTGAAGCTTGATTCACCCATCAGTGTGATCTTAGGCATAGACACACATACTGTTTGCATAGACAGACCTGGTAGATTATATGTAACATTCTGATCATGTGCCTAAGATCACACTGTGAGTGAAGCTTGATTCAACATACTATATATAGATACAGACCTGGTAGATTATATGTAACAGTCTGATCATGTGCCTATGATCACACTGTGAGTGAAGCTTAATTCAACATACTATATATAGAGACAGACCTGGTAGATTACATGTCACATTCTAATGATGTGCCCAAGATCACACTGTGAGTGAAGCTTGATTCAAAATACTATATATAGGGACAGACCTGGTAGATTATATGTAACATTCTGATCATGTGCCTAAGATCACATTGTGAGTGAGGCTTGATTCAACATACTATATATAGAGACAGACCTGGTAGATTATATGTAACATTCTGATCATGTGCCTAAGATCACACTGTGAGTGAAGCTTGATTCACCCATCAGTGTTATCTTAGGCGGAGACACACATACTGTTGGCAGAGACAGACATGGTAGATTACATATATCATTCTGAGCATGTGCCTAAGATCACACTGTGAGTGAAGCTCGATTCAACATACTATATATAGAGACAGACATGGTAGATTATATGTAACATTCTGATCATGTGCCTAAGATCACACTGTGAGTGAAGCTTGATTCACCCATCAGTGTTATCTTAGGCGGAGACACACATACTGTTGGCAGAGACAGACATGGTAGATTACATATATCATTCTGAGCATGTGCCTAAGATCACACTGAGAGTGAATTTTTATTCACCCATCAGTGTGATCTTAGGCATAGACACACATACTGTTTGCAGAGAATGACCTGGTAGATTATATGTAAAATTCTGATCATGGGCCTAAGATCATACTGTGAGTGAAGCTTGATTCACCCATCAGTGTGATCTTAGGCAGAGACACACATACGATTGGCAGAGACAGACCTGGTAGATTATATGTAACATTCTGATCATGTGCCTAAGATCACATTGTGAGTGAAGCTTGATTCACCCATCATTGTGATCTTAGGCATAGACACACATACTGTTTGCAGAGACAGACATGGTAGATTATATGTATCATTCTGATCATGTGCCTTCCATCACAATGTGAGTACAGCTTGATTCACCCATCAGTGTGATCTTAGGCATAGAACAACATACTGTTTGCAGAGACAGACATGGTAGATTATATATAACATTCTGATCATGTGCCTAAGATCACACTGTGAGTGAAGCTTGACTCACACATCAGTGTGATTTTAGGCAGAGACACACATACAATTGGCAGAGACAGACCTGGTAGATTATATGTAACATTCAGATCATGTGCCTAAGATCACACTGTGAGTAAAGCTTGATTCACCCATCAGTGTGATCTTAGGCATAGACACACATACTGTTTGCAGAGACAGACATGGTCAATTATATGTAACATTCTGATCATGTGCCTAAGATCACACTGTGAGTGAAGCTTGATTCACCCGTCAGTGTGATCTTAGGCAGAGACACACATACTGTTTGCAGAGACAGACCTGGTAGATTATATGTAACATTCTGATGATGTGCCTAAGATCACACTGTGAGTGAAGCTTGATTCAACATACTATATATAGGGACAGACCTGGTAGATTATATGTAACATTCTGATCATGTGCCTAAGATCACACTGTGAGTGAAGCTTGATTCACCCGTCAGTGTGATCTTAGGCAGAGACACACATACTGTTTGCAGAGACAGACCTGGTAGATTATATGTAACATTCTGATCATGTGCCTAAGATCACACTGTGAGTGAAGCTTGATTCAACATACTATATATAGAGACAGACCTGGTAGATTACATGTCACATTCTGATCATGTGCCTAAGATCACACTGTGAGTGAAGCTTGATTCAAAATACTATATATAGGGACAGACCTGGTAGATTATATGTAACATTCTGATCATGTGTCTAAGATCACACTGTGAGTGAGGCTTGATTCAACATACTATATATAGAGACAGACCTGGTAGATTATATGTTCACCCATCAGTGTGATCTTAGGCAGAATCACACATACTATTGGCAGAGACAGACCTGGTAGATTATATGTAACATTCTGATCATGTGCCTAAGATCACACTGTGAGTGAAGCTTGACTCACCCATCAGTGTGATCTTAGGCAGAGACACACATACTATTGGCAGAGATAGACCTGGTAGATTATATGTAACATTCTGATCATATGCCTAAGATCACACTGTGAGTGAAGCTTGATTCAACATACTATATATAGAGACAGACATGGTAGATTATGTGTAACATTCTGATCATGTGCCTAAGATCACACTGTGAGTGAAGGTTGATTCACCCATCAGTGTTATCTTAGGCGGAGACACACATACTGTTGGCAGAGACAGACATGGTAGATTACATATATCATTCTGAGCATGTGCCTAAGATCACACTGAGAGTGAAGCTTTATTCACCCATTAGTGTGATCTTAGGCATAGACACACATACTGTTTGCAGAGAAACACCTGGTAGATTATATGTAAAATTCTGATCAATGGCCTAAGATCACACTGTGAGTGAAGCTTGATTCACCCATCAGTGTGATCTTAGGCATAGCCACACATACGGTTTGCAGAGACAGACATGGTAGATTATATGTAACATTCTGATCATGTGCCTAAGATCACACCGTGAGTGAAGCTTGATTCACCCATCAGTGTGATCTTAGGCAGAGACACACATACTATTGGCAGAGGTAGACCTAGTAGATTTTATGTAACATTCTGATTGTGTGCCTGAGATCACACTGTGAGTGAAGGTTGATTCACCCATCAGTGTGATCTTAGGCATAGACACACATACTGTTTGCAGAGACAGACATGGTCGATTATATGTAACATTCTGATCATGTGCCGAGGATCACACTGTGAGTGAAGCTTGATTCAGCACACTATATATAGCGACAGACCTGGTAGATTATATGTAACATTCTGATCATGTGTCTAAGATCACACTGTGAGTGAAGTTTGATTCACCCATCAGTGTGATCCTAGGCAGAGACACACATACTATTGGCAGAGACAGACCTGGTAGATTAAATGTAACATTCTGATCATGTGCCTAAGATCACACTGTGAGTGAAGCTTGATTCTACGTACTAAATATAGAGACAGACCTGGTAGATTATATGTAACATTCTGATCATGTGTCTAAGATCACACTGTGAGTGTAGGTTGATTCACCCATCAGTGTGATCTTAGGCAGAGACACACATACTATTGGCAGAGATAGACCTGGTAGATTATATGTAACATTCTGATCATGTGCCTGAGATCACACTGTGAGTGAAGCTCGATTCAACATACTATATATAGAGACAGACATGGTAGATTATATGTAACATTCTGATCATGTGCCTAAGATCACACTGTGAGCGAAGGTTGATTCACCCATCAGTGTTATCTTAGGCGGAGACACACATACTGTTGGCAGAGACAGACATGGTAGATTACATATATCATTCTGGGCATGTGCCTAAGATCACACTGAGAGTGAAGCTTTATTCACCCATCAGTGTGATCTTAGGCATAGACACACATACTGTTTGCAGAGAAACACCTGGTAGATTATATGTAAAATTGTGATCAATGGCCTAAGATCACACTGTGAGTGAAGCTTGATTCACCCATCAGTGTGATCTTTGGCATAGCCACACATACGGTTTGCAGAGACAGACATGGTAGATTATATGTAACATTCTGATCATGTGCCTAAGATCACACTGTGAGTGAAGCTTGATTCACCCATCAGTGTGATCTTAGGCAGAGACACACATACTATTGGCAGAGGTAGACCTAGTAGATTTTATGTAACATTCTGATCATGTGCCTAAGATCACACTGTGAGTAAAGCTTGATTCACCCATCAGTGTGATCTTAGGCATAGACACACATACGATTGGCAGAGACAGACCTGGTAGATTATATGTAACATTCTGATCATGTGCCTAAGATCACACTGTGAGTGAGGCTTGATTCAACATACTATATATAGAGACAGACCTGGTAGATTATATGTGACATTCTGATCATGTGCCTAAGATCACAATGTGAGTGAAGCTTGATTCACCCATCAGTGTGATCTTAGGCAGAATCACACATACTATTGGCAGAGACAGACCTGGTAGATTATATGTAACATTCTGATCATGTGCCTAAGATCACACTGTGAGTGAAGCTTGACTCACCCATCAGTGTGATCTTAGGCAGAGACACACATACTATTGGCAGAGACAGACCTGGTAGATTATATGTAACATTCTGATCATATGCCTAAGATCACACTGTGAGTGAAGCTCGATTCAACATACTATATATAGAGACAGACATGGTAGATTATATGCAACATTCTGATCATGTGCCTAAGATCACACTGTGAGTGAAGGTTGATTCACCCATCAGTGTTATCTTAGGCGGAGACACACATACTGTTGGCAGAGACAGACATGGTAGATTACATATATCATTCTGAGCATGTGCCTAAGATCACACTGAGAGTGAAGCTTTATTCACCCATCAGTGTGATCTTAGGCATAGACACACATACTGTTTGCAGAGAAAGACCTGGTAGATTATATGTAAAATTCTGATCAATGGCCTAAGATCACACTGTGAGTGAAGCTTGATTCACCCATCAGTGTGATCTTAGGCATAGCCACACATACGGTTTGCGGAGACAGACATGGTAGATTATATGTAACATTCTGAACATGTGCCTAAGATCACACTGTGAGTGAAGCTTGATTCACCCATCAGTGTGATCTTAGGCAGAGACACACATACTATTGGCAGAGGTAGACCTGGTAGATTATATGTAACATTCTGATCATGTGCCTGAGATCACGCTGTGAGTGAAGCTCGATTCAACATACTATATATAGAGACAGACATGGTAGATTATATGTAACATTCTGATCATGTGCCTAAGATCACACTGTGAGTGAAGGTTGATTCACCCATCAGTGTTATCTTAGGCGGAGACACACATACTGTTGGCAGAGACAGACATGGTAGATTACATATATCATTCTGAGCATGTGCCTAAGATCACACTGAGAGTGAAGCTTTATTCACCCATCAGTGTGATCTTAGGCATAGACACACATACTGTTTGCAGAGAATGACCTGGTAGATTATATGTAAAATTCTGATCATGGGCCTAAGATCATACTGGGAGTGAAGCTTGATTCACCCATCAGTGTGATCTTACGCATAGCCACACATACGGTTTGCAGAGACAGACATGGTAGATTATATGTAACATTCTGATTGTGTGCCTAAAATCACACTGTGAGTGAAGCTTGATTCACCCATCAGTGTGATCTTAGGCATAGACACACATACTGTTTGCAGAGACAGACATGGTCGATTATATGTAGCATTCAGATCATGTGCCGAAGATCACACTGTGAGTGAAGGTTGATTCACCCATCAGTGTGATCTTAGGCAGAGACACACATACTATTGGCAGAGACAGACCTGGTAGATTAAATGTAACATTCTGATCATGTGCCTAAGATCACACTGTGAGTGAAGCTTGATTCAACGTACTAAATATAGAGACAGACCTGGTAGATTATATGTAACATTCTGATCATGTGTCTAAGATCACACTGTGAGTGAAGGTTGATTCACCCATCAGTGTGATCTTAGGCAGAGACACACATACTATTGGCAGAGATAGACCTGGTAGATTATATGTAACATTCTGATCATGTGCCTGAGATCACACTGTGAGTGAAGCTCGATTCAACATACTATATATAGAGACAGACATGGTAGATTATATGTAACATTCTGATCATGTGCCTAAGATCACACTGTGAGTGAAGGTTGATTCACCCATCAGTGTTATCTTAGGCGGAGACACACATACTGTTGGCAGAGACAGACATGGTAGATTACATATATCATTCTGAGCATGTGCCTAAGATCACACTGAGAGTTAAGCTTTATTCACCCATCAGTGTGATCTTAGGCATAGACACACATACTGTTTGCAGAGAATGACCTGGTAGATTATATGTAAAATTCTGATCATGGGCCTAAGATCATACTGTGAGTGAAGCTTGATTCACCCATCAGTGTGATCTTAGGCATAGCCACACATACAGTTTGCAGAGACAGACATGGTAGATTATATGTAACATTCTGATCATGTGCCTAAGATCACACTGTAAGTGAAACTTGATTCACCCATCAGTGTGATCTTAGGCAGAGACACACATACTATTGGCAGAGATAGACCTAGTACATTATATGTAACATTCTGATCATGTGCCTAAGATCGCACTGTGAGTGAAGCTTGATTCACCCATCAGTGTGATCTTAGGCATAGACACACATACTGTTTGTAGAGACAAACATGGTTGATTATATGTAACATTCTGATCATGTGCCAAAGATCACATTGTGAGTGAAGCTTGATTCAACACACTATATATAGCGACCGACCTGGTAGATTATATGTAACATTCTGATCATGTGCCTAAGATCACACTGTGAGTGAAGTTTGATTCAACATACTATATATAGATACAGACCTGGTACATTATATGTAAGATTCTGATCATGTGCCTAAGATCACACTGTGAGTGAAGCTTGATTCACCCATCAGTGTGATCTTAGGCAGAGACACACATACGATTGGCAGAGACTGACCTGGTAGATTATATGTAACATTCTGATCATGTGCCTAAGATCACACTTTGAGTGAAGCTTGATTCACCCATCATTGTGATCTTAGGCATAGACACACATACTGTTTGCAGAGACAGACATGGTAGATTATATGTATCATTCTGATCATGTGCCTTCGATCACAATGTGAGTGAAGCTTGATTCACCCATCAGTGTGATCTTAGGCATAGACACACATACTGTTTGCAGAGACAGACATGGTAGATTATATATACCATTCTGATCATGTGCCTAAGATCACACTTTGAGTGAAGCTTGATTCAACATACTATATATAGATGTTGTTTTCCACGGGCCCGGACACTGCAGGAACGAGGTATGCCCAAATCCACTACCCTGACTCAAAGGCCCCCCATGAGATAGACAAACATGAGAGGACACCCGAGCCCAGGGCAGGGGACAGGAAATCAAAATGAAAGGGACGTCAGAAAAGGCTTCACCCCTGATTTGGACTGGACAATGAGACTCGAACACCACCTCCTCGCCTCTGTACCTATGAAAGAATGTACACACAATTACTTCTCTGTCCAACTTAATGGTTACCCCTTATCCTTATTGCCACACTCCACCATACAATGATACGACCCCTCCTTACTTGTGTATTATACAGGATTAGCCTCGGGAGGTCTTTGGCAGCAGGAAGATGAATATTCCACTGCTGTCCGTGCATCCAGTTGCAATATAGGGAAAGAAAAGTAAGGGAATTGCACTCGAGGAAGATACTGCCAAAACGGGACTTCTAAGGGGAAAAAGCCATAATACTCGGCATAAAAAAACCCTGCTATTGTCCTTCCGAGTGTTATTTAGTCTGTTAGGGTAGGAAGGGGGAGAGCGCAAACAAACGTTTCCCTCTTCCGGGATCTGCAGCTCCTCTATCGTCCCAGCGCGACCGAAAGCGCCCAAGCGGCACACAACGAGGCGGACAGCCTCACACAACGCGGAAGTAGAGGACGCTGCTTGGAATCCACGCAGCTAACACGCCAGCCAGTGTTCTTCGGATTGTTTACTGAATGTCCTTCCGAAGAGCTGGTCTTCGAGGAAACTGGAGCCCCAGCAATCCTCAACTACTAAATTAAACACAGCAGCTCTAATCACCATAGACGAAGGAACAGTGGGAAGGTAAAGGAGGGGGAGGGAATAAAGGGATTCGAACTTCTCCTAACTGCACTAGCTACAAGGGAAAAAACAGAATGACCAGGGAAAGGAAAGGGCATGACCAGGACAAAACTAAAAATACAGGGGGAATCCAAATGTAAAGGAACACGAGCCCGTGAACCAATCTCTCTCACAACGTAGAAACCACAACCCAGCACCTGGAACCCAAACTAAAAGATACCAAGCACTGAAAGACAGAAGGGGTGGTTCATTTATCCCCCCAAGGCCAATCATGTGATGGTGAAGTATGGCCATAGAGGACAGACTAGCCCTTAATCCTAACAGTATCTCCCCCCAAAGGTCCTCCCCACCGGACGGGGTTTAGAGGGATGCTGTCTATGGAACAAACGGACCAACCGTGGCGCATGCACACTACCTGCTGGTTCCCATGTCCTCTCTTCAGGTGTATACCCCTTCCAATCCACAAGGTAGAAAAGGCGTCCTCTCCTTCGGCTAGAATCCATAATAGCCTGAACCTCAAACTCCTCTTCCCCATTGATTAACAAGGGAGGGGGTGGTGGCAGAACCTGTGTAGTTGGTATATAGGGCTTCAAGAGTGACGTATGAAACACCGGATGGACTTTGTATTCGTCAGGCAAAACAAGCTTCATGGCCACAGGATTAATCACCTGCGTGATAGCAAATGGTCCCACAAACCGAGGCTGCAAGTTACGAGACCCCTGCAACCTAAGGTTGCGCGAAGATAGCCACACCTTATCACCCTCCTGATAAGATGGAGCGGGGACTCTATGTTTATCTGCCTGAGCCTTCATGGTGACTTTAGTTGCCTGTAACTGTTCACGAGCTCTGTCCCATATTCCACCCAAGGATCCACAAATATCGTCTATGGCTGGCACATGCCCAGTAGGCTGGATGGCTAAAGCCCGAGGATGATAACCCATTGAACAAAAGAAGGGAGTAATACCCACTGCGGAATGCAGACTTTATTTTAGGCAAACTCCGCAATGAGAATAGCCACCATCCAATCACAAGATAATGACGCAACAAGACACCTCAAATATTGCTCCATGGTCTGGTTCGTCCGTTCAGTCTGACCATCTGACTGTGGGTGGTACGCTGATGACAATCGCACATCTATCTTCAGCACAGAACACAGTTCCGTCCAGAAGTGAGACACAAATTGTGCTCCCCTGTCAGAAACAATCGCAGATGGTAACCCATGGATCCTGACTATGGACGACATGAACACCAAAGCCATCTCCCTGGCAGTAGGAACCTTAAGCAACGGGATGAAGTGTGCCATTTTTGTGAACAGATCTACTACCACCAATATGGCGGTATGTCCCAACACAGGAGGTAAATCCGTCACAAAATCCATACTAATGGTATGCCACGGAGCAGGAGGGACCTCTAAGGGCTGTAACAGGCCCGACGGCATGCCATGGGTAGGTTTGCTAGTGGCACAAATGGGACAAGCAGCCACATAACACTGTATATCCTTAAGCAATGAATCCCACCAAAACCACCGCAAACACATCTCCCTGGTCTTTTGTATTCCTGGATGTGCTACCAGCGAGGAGGAATGACACCACTCGAAGACCATCTTTCTCAAGGCAGGAGGGACAAACAAACGGTCCCCATGATACAACAGCCCATCCTGCATCAAAACCTGGGGCAAAGTCATCCAAGGGGCTAAATCTATTTGTCGTAATTGCCCCTTGAGAAATGAGGGAAAATCTGCAGTATGTGCCACCCCTACAATCTTCTCTTCACAGATCATAGGTCTATCTTCTTTCACATGTCCCTCCTCCTTCCCTTCCACATGTATCCTAGAAAGGGCGTCAGACTTTATCTGCTGAGCGGCGGGGCGATAAGTAATGACAAAGTCATACTCGTTAAAAAACAAGACCCACCGCATCTGGCGAGGTGTTAACGCCCGAGCAGACCGAAAGAATTCAAGATTCTTATGATCGGTATATATCGTGACCGTGTGTCGAGCACCCCATAAATAATGACGCCACTCCTCAAATGACAATTTCACCGCCAACAGTTCCCTCTCAGCCACTGTGTAATTACGCTCCGCAGGCAACAGGGTCTTAGAGAAAAAGGCAATGGGATGCATCTGGCCAGTTTCAGCATCCCTTTGGGACAACACCCCTCCCACTGCACACAATGAAGCATCCGTTTCCACATAAAACGGTAAGGCGGTATCGGGATGCACCAAAACAGGAGCAGATGTAAAGGATCGCAACAGAAGTTGAAAGGCATCCTGGACTTCAGTGGACCAGACAAAGGGAACCCCCTTTCTTAGTAATCGGGTCAAGGGGGACACCACATCAGAGAAGTGGGAGATGAAACGCCGATAGAAATTGGCGAACCCCAGAAGGGCCTGGATCTGCTTAACGGTAGATGGTATGGGCCAGGTAACAATAGCCTCTATCTTTCTAGGGTCCATTCGAATGCCCTCAGCAGTGATGACAAACCCCAGGAATTCTACCTTCTGTGTGTCGAACTGGCATTTCTCCAATTTGGCATACAGATGATGATCCTGTAACTTCTGTAACACCTGGGATACATGTTCATGGTGTTCTGCCACTGTCTCTGAGAAAATCAATATGTCGTCCAAATAGACGATAACCCTTCTGTCCAGATACTCCCAGAGAACCTCGTTAATAAAGTATTGGAAGGCCGCTGGCGCATTGCATAAGCCAAACGGCATCACACAATACTCGAATAGGCCAAATTTGGTCTTAAACGCTGTCTTCCATTCATCCCAGGGTCGGACTCGAATGAGATGGTAAGCACCCCGCAAATCCAGTTTGGTAAAGATGGTTGCTTTGCGGAGCTGTTCCAAAAGCACAGGGATGGAAGGAAGAGGGTACCTATTCTTCACAGTGGCCTTATTAAGAGACCTGTAGTCCACACACGCCCTCAACGTCCCTTCCTTCTTCGGAATGAAAAAGATCGCTGATGACACAGGCGAACAAGAGGGACGAATGAATCCCATCCCCAACATCTCCTCTAGGTACTCTTTCAGATGTAATTCCTCGGGTTCAGAGAGAGCGTATATGCGACAAGAAGGCAAAGGGACGCCAGGTATCAAATCGATTTTCCAGTCAAAAGATCTGTGTGGAGGGAGGCCCTGTGCCTTAACCTTATCAAAAACACCCCGAAAGGCGGAATACTGAGTGGGAACCGATAACACCTCCACCCCAGCACAAGACAAGGGATGAACCTGTTCGATAGCCTCCCTGTAGCAATGTGCAAGGCAATGCTTGGAATCCAGAGTCACCAAACGCTGCACCCAGTCAATCTTGGGGGTATGTTCCTGAAGCCAGGGAACTCCTAACACTAACCCAAAAGAGGGGGCGTCAATAAGGTCAAAGACCACTGACTCTGAGTGCCCGTTTTCACACAACAATGTCACTGGTTCTGTCTGGCGTGTAATGGACCCCGAGGTTAGTTCAGTCCCATCAATGGCTCTCACAGGTTCTGGTTGTCTCTTATATTGACATGGGATGTCTAGCTTTTCCGCCAATGAGATGTCAATGAAATTCCCTGTCGCCCCGGAGTCCAACAACACAGACACTGGTACCCGCCTACTCCCTGACATCAAGAGCTGAGCCGGAATAATAAAATGTCTTGGCACCTGATCGATCACACCCAGCACCTGATAGGTCCCCCCTACTCCGTTGTTCATGGCTTGACTACGATCCACCAGTACACATGCCACCTTCTTATGGAATGCCTGTCCGGAGGGTTTAACAGGACACTCTCGGGCAAAGTGCCCCCCTTGTCCGCAATACAAACATAAGTTCAATTCCCTCCTCCTTCTTTTCTCTTCCATTGTTAATGGGCCTCTCACCCCTCCTATCTCCATGGGTTCTGGAGCCGGCTTATTATCCCCAATAGATCTTATTTCCGGTTTCGTATAACTCCTCCAGGGTCCCTGAACCCGACTACGATCACCCCGCCTCTCAGTCAACCTGTGGTTTAACTTCACCACCAGATCTATAAAGGCAGCACAGTCGTCTGGAGGATCAACCACCTGAGATACCACATCTTTTAGTTTGTCGCATAAACCCTGGTAAAACAAGGAGGTTCTCTTGTCGGTGGGCCAATGTGTCTCTGACACTAACCTATTAAATGTTGACACAGGTTAGCAAATCCTGTTTGCCCTGTCTTAACTTGAGGAGCTCCGCATCACTCGCCTGCATAAAAGCATGCTTAGCAAATAGGCCCCTCATTAATTCTTTAAAGGCCAGGTAATCATGCAATACCGGAGCATCGCTTTCCACAAGAGGGATAGCCCACTGTGCCGCAGTGCCAGTCAGATACGATATTGTAAACGCCACCTTAGCCGTGTCATCCGGAAAAGCGGTCGGCCTGCACATAAAGTGCAGTTGACATTGTGTCCTAAAGGTCCCGTATTTGTTGCTGTCTCCCATGAATCTCTCAGGGGCAGCCAATGGAACAGGAACAGGTGTAGTAACAGTAACTGCTACAGGGGCCCCCCCCTCTGCTCTCTGACCCATCCCGCCTCCATACTGAAAGGTAGCTGGTTGGATAATGGGAGCCTGTGTCCTAACTCTCTGCTGTTCCCTGGCTTTCACAGCCCCCAGTTCCTGTTTAAGTCCTAGGTTTTCCTGTTGTAAGTCCTGTACCTGAGCCTGGAGGGCCGCCACCGCCCCCACTATGTCCTGCATTGTAGGCGTTCGCTCTGCTCCCCCCATGGCCCCACCCAAGTCTTCATCCATACCTCGTCCGGGCAGTGTATTTTAACGTGGGCTTGGTATTCTGTTGGATTCCACGGGCCCGGACACTGCAGGAACGAGGTATGCCCAAATCCACTACCCTGACTCAAAGGCCCCCCATGAGATAGACAAACATGAGAGGACACCCGAGCCCAGGGCAGGGGACAGGAAATCAAAATGAAAGGGACGTCAGAAAAGGCTTCACCCCTGATTTGGACTGGACAATGAGACTCGAACACCACCTCCTCGCCTCTGTACCTATGAAAGAATGTACACACAATTACTTCTCTGTCCAACTTAATGGTTACCCCTTATCCTTATTGCCACACTCCACCATACAATGATACGACCCCTCCTTACTTGTGTATTATACAGGATTAGCCTCAGGAGGTCTTTGGCAGCAGGAAGATGAATATTCCACTGCTGTCCGTGCATCCAGTTCCAATATAGGGAAAGAAAAGTAAGGGAATTGCACTCGAGGAAGATACTGCCAAAACGGGACTTCTAAGGGGAAAAAGCCATAATACTTGGCATAAAAAACCCCTGCTATTGTCCTTCCGAGTGTTATTTAGTCTGTTAGGGTAGGAAAGGGGAGAGCGCAAACAAATGTTTCCCTCTTCCGGGATCTGCAGCTCCTCTATCGTCCCAGCGCGACCGAAAGCGCCCAAGCGGCACACAACGAGGCGGACAGCCTCACACAACGCGGAAGTAGAGGACGCTGCTTGGAATCCACGCAGCTAACACGCCAGCCGGCATTCTTCGGATTGTTTACTGACTGTCCTTCCGAAGAGCTGGTCTTCGAGGAAACTGGGGCCCCAGCAATCCTCAACTACTAAATTAAACACAGCAGCTCTAATCACCATTGACGAAGGAACAGTGGGAAGGTAAAGGAGGGGAAGGGAATAAAGGGATTCGAACTTCTGCTAACTGCACTAGCTACAAGGGAAAAAACAGAATGACCAGGGAAAGGAAAGGGCATGACCAGGACAAAGCTAAAAATACAGGGGGAATCCAAATGTAAAGGAACACGAGCCTGTGAACCAATCTCTCTCACAACGTAGAAACCACAACCCAGCACCTGGAACCCAAACTAAAAGATACCAAGCACTGAAAGACAGAAGGGGCGGTTCATTTATACCCCCAAGGCCAATCATGTGATGGTGAAGTATGGCCATAGAGGACAGACTAGCCCTTAATCCTAACAATAGAGACAGACCTGGTAGATTACATGTCACATTCTGATCATGTGCCTAAGATCACACTGTGAGTGAAGCTTGATTCAAAATACTATATATAGGGACAGACCTGGTAGATTATATGTAACATTCTGATCATGTGCCTAAGATCACACTGTGAGTGAGGCTTGATTCAACATACTATATATAGAGACAGACCTGGCAGATTATATGTGACATTCTGATCATGTGCCTAAGATCACAATGTGAGTGAAGCTTGATTCACCCATCAGTGTGATCTTAGGCAGAATCACACATACTATTGGCAGAGAAAGACCTGGTAGATTATATGTAACATTCTGATCATGTGCCTAAGATCACACTGTGAGTGAAGCTTGACTCACCCATCAGTGTAATCTTAGACAGAGACACACATACTATTGGCAGAGATAGACCTGGTAGATTATATGTAACATTCTGATCATATGCCTAAGATCACACTGTGAGTGAAGCTCGATTCAACATACTATATATAGAGACAGACATGGTAGATTATATGTAACATTCTGATCATGTGCCTAAGATCACAGTGTGAGTGAAGGTTGATTCACCCATCAGTGTTATCTTAGGCGGAGACACACATACTGTTGGCAGAGACAGACATGGTAGATTACATATATCATTCTGAGCATGTGCCTAAGATCACACTGAGAGTGAAGCTTTATTCACCCATCAGTGTGATCTTAGGCATAGACACACATACTGTTTGCAGAGAATGACCTGGTAGATTATATGTAAAATTCTGATCATGGGCCTAAGATCACACTGTGAGTGAAACTTGATTCACCCATCAGTGTGATCTTAGGCATAGCCACACATACGGTTTGCAGAGACAGACATGGTAGATTATATGTAACATTCTGATCATGTGCCTAAGATCACACTGTGAGTGAAACTTGATTCACACATCAGTGTGATCTTAGGCAGAGACACACATACTATTGGCAGAGACAGACCTAGTACATTATATGTAACATTCTGATCATGTGCCTAAGATTGCACTGTGAGTGAAGCTTGATTCACCCATCAGTGTGATCTTAGGCATAGGCACACATACTGTTTGTAGAGACAGACATGGTCGATTATATGTAACATTCTGATCATGTGCCGAAGATCACACTGTGAGTGAAGCTTGATTCAACACACTATATATAGCGACAGACCTGGTAGATTATATGTAACATTCTGATCATGTGCCTAAGATCACACTGTGAGTGAAGCTTGATTCAACATACTATATATAGATACAGACCTGGTACATTATATGTAAGATTCTGATCATGTGCCTAAGATCACACTGTGAGTGAAGCTTGATTCACCCATCAGTGTGATCTTAGGCAGAGACACACATTCGATTGGCAGAGACAGACCTGGTAGATTATATGTAACATTCTGATCATGTGCCTAAGATCACACTGTGAGTGAAGCTTGATTCACCCATCATTGTGATCTTAGGCATAGACACACATACTGTTTGCAGAGACAGACATGGTAGATTATATGTAAAATTCTGATCAATGGCCTAAGATCACACTGTGAGTGAAGCTTGATACACCCATCAGTGTGATCTTTGGCATAGCCACACATACGGTTTGCAGAGACAGACATGGTAGATTATATGTAACATTCTGATCATGTGCCTAAGATCACACTGTGAGTGAAGCTTGATTCACCCATCAGTGTGATCTTAGGCATAGACACACATACTGTTTGCAGAGACAGACATGGTTGATTATATGTAACATTCTGATCATGTGCCGAAGATCACTTTGTGAGTGAAGCTTGATTCAACACACTATATATAGCGACAGACCTGGTAGATTATATGTAACATTCTGATCATGTGTCTAAGATCACACTGTGAGTGAAGGTTGATTCACCCATCAGTGTGATCTTAGGCAGAGACACACATACTATTGGCAGAGACAGACCTGGTAGATTAAATGTAACATTCTGATCATGTGCCTAAGATCACACTGTGAGTGAAGCTTGATTCAACGTACTAAATATAGAGACAGACCTGGTAGATTATATGTAACATTCTGATCATGTGTCTAAGATCACACTGTGAGTGAAGTTTGATTCACCCATCAGTGTGATCTTAGGCAGAGACACACATACTATTGGCAGAGATAGACCTGGTAGATTATATGTAACATTCTGATCATGTGCCTGAGATCACACTGTGAGTGAAGCTCGATTCAACATACTATATATAGAGACAGACATGGTAGATTATATGTAACATTCTGATCATGTGCCTAAGATCACACTGTGAGTGAAGCTTGATTCACCCATCAGTGTGATCTTAGGCATAGACACACATACTGTTTGTAGAGACAAACATGGTCGATTATATGTAACATTCTGATCATGTGCCAAAGATCACACTGTGAGTGAAGCTTGATTCAACACACTATATATAGCGACAGACCTGGTAGATTATATGTAACATTCTGATCATGTGCCTAAGATCACACTGTGAGTGAAGTTTGATTCAACATACTATATATAGATACAGACCTGGTATATTATATGTAAGATTCTGATCATGTGCCTAAGATCACACTGTGAGTGAAGCTTGATTCACCCATCAGTGTGATCTTAGGCAGAGACACACATACGATTGGCAGAGACTGACCTGGTAGATTATATGTAACATTCTGATCATGTGCCTAAGATCACACTTTGAGTGAAGCTTGATTCACCCATCATTGTGATCTTAGGCATAGACACACATACTGTTTGCAGAGACAGACATGGTAGATTATATGTATCATTCTGATCATGTGCCTTCGATCACAATGTGAGTGAAGCTTGATTCACCCATCAGTGTGATCTTAGGCATAGACACACATACTGTTTGCAGAGACAGACATGGTAGATTATATATACCATTCTGATCATGTGCCTAAGATCACACTGTGAGTGAAGCTTGACTCACACATCAGTGTGATCTTAGGCAGAGACACACATACTATTGGCAGAGACAGACCTGGTAGATTATATGTAACATTCAGATCATGTGCCTAAGATCACACTGTGAGTAAAGCTTGATTCACCCATCAGTGTGATCTTAGGCATAGACACACATACTGTTTGCAGAGACAGACATGGTCATTTATATGTAACATTCTGATCATGTGCCTAAGATCACACTGTGAGTGAAGCTTGATTCACCCGTCAGTGTGATCTTAGGCAGAGACACACATACTGTTTGCAGAGACAGACCTGGTAGATTATATGTAACATTCTGATGATGTGCCTAAGATCACACTGTGAGTGAAGCTTGATTCAACATACTATATATAGGGACAGACCTGGTAGATTATATGTAACATTCTGATCATGTGCCTAAGATCACACTGTGAGTGAAGCTTGATTCACCCGTCAGTGTGATCTTAGGCAGAGACACACATACTGTTTGCAGAGACAGACCTGGTAGATTATATGTAACATTCTGATCATGTGCCTAAGATCACACTGTGAGTGAAGCTTGATTCAACATACTATATATAGATGTTGGTTTCCACGGGCCCGGACACTGCAGGAACGAGGTATGCCCAAATCCACTACCCTGACTCAAAGGCCCCCCATGAAATAGACAAACATGAGAGGACACCCGAGCCCAGGGCAGGGGACAGGAAATCAAAATAAAAGGGACGTCAGAAAAGGCTTCACCCCTGATTTGGACTGGACAATGAGACTCGAACACCACCTCCTCGCCTCTGTACCTATGAAAGAATGTACACACAATTACTTCTCTGTCCAACTTAATGGTTACCCCTTATCCTTATTGCCACACTCCACCATACAATGATACGACCCCTCCTTACTTGTGTATTATACAGGATTAGCCTCGGGAGGTCTTTGGCAGCAGGAAGATGAATATTCCACTGCTGTCCGTGCATCCAGTTGCAATATAGGGAAAGAAAAGTAAGGGAATTGCACTCGAGGAAGATACTGCCAAAACGGGACTTCTAAGGGGAAAAAGCCATTATACTCGGCATGCACACTACCTGCTGGTTCCCATGTCCTCTCTTCAGATGTATACCCCTTCCAATCCACAAGGTAGAAAAGGCGTCCTCTCCTTCGCCTAGAATCCATAATAGCCTGAACCTCAAACTCCTCTTCCCCATTGATTAACAAGGGAGGGGGTGGTGGCAGAACCTGTGTAGTTGGTATATAGGGCTTCAAGAGTGACGTATGAAACACCGGATGGACTTTGTATTCGTCAGGCAAAACAAGCTTCATGGCCACAGGATTAATCACCTGCGTGATAGCAAATGGTCCCACAAACCGAGGCTGCAATTTACGAGACCCCTGCAACCTAAGGTTGCGCGAAGATAGCCACACCTTATCACCCACCTGATAAGATGGAGCGGGGACTCTATGTTTATCTGCCTGAGCCTTCATGGTGACTTTAGTTGCCTGTAACTGTTCACGAGCTCTGTCCCATATTCCACCCAAGGATCCACAAATATCGTCTATGGCTGGCACATGCCCAGTAGGCTGGATGGCTAAAGCCCGAGGATGATAACCCATTGAACAAAAGAAGGGAGTAATACCCACTGCGGAATGCAGACTATTATTGTAGGCAAACTCCGCAATGAGAATAGCCACCATCCAATCACAAGATAATGACGCAACAAGACACCTCAAATATTGCTCCATGGTCTGGTTCGTCCGTTCAGTCTGACCATCTGACTGTGGGTGGTACGCTGATGACAATCGCACATCTATCTTCAGCACAGAACACAGTTCCGTCCAGAAGTGAGACACAAATTGTGCTCCCCTGTCAGAAACAATCGCAGATGGTAACCCATGGATCCTGACTATGGACGACATAAACACCAAAGCCATCTCCCTGGCAGTAGGAACCTTAAGCAACGGGATGAAGTGTGCCATTTTTGTGAACAGATCTACTACCACCAATATGGCGGTATGTCCCAACACAGGAGGTAAATCCGTCACAAAATCCATACTAATGGTATGCCACGGAGCAGGAGGGACCTCTAAGGGCTGTAACAGGCCCGACGGCATGCCATGGGTAGGTTTGCTAGTGGCACAAATGGGACAAGCAGCCACATAACACTGTATATCCTTAAGCAATGAATCCCACCAAAACCACCGCAAACACATCTCCCTGGTCTTTTGTATTCCTGGATGTGCTACCAGCGAGGAGGAATGACACCACTCTAAGACCATCTTTCTCAAGGCAGGAGGGACAAACAAACGGTCCCCATGATACAACAGCCCATCCTGCATCAAAACCTGGGGCAAAGTCATCCAAGGGGCTAAATCTATTTGTCGTAATTGCCCCTTGAGAAATGAGGGAAAATCCGCAGTATGTGCCACCCCTACAATCTTCTCTTCACAGATCATAGGTCTATCTTCTTTCACACGTCCCTCCTCCTTCCCTTCCACATGTATCCTAGAAAGGGCGTCAGACTTTATCTGCTGAGCGGCGGGGCGATAAGTAATGACAAAGTCATACTCGTTAAAAAACAAGACCCACCGCATCTGGCGAGGTGTTAACGCCCGAGCAGACCGAAAGAATTCAAGATTCTTATGATCGGTATATATCGTGACCGTGTGTCGAGCACCCCATAAATAATGACGCCACTCCTCAAATGACAATTTCACCGCCAACAGTTCCCTCTCAGCCACTGTGTAATTACGCTCCGCAGGCAACAGGGTCTTAGAGAAAAAGGCAATGGGATGCATCTGGCCAGTTTCAGCATTCCTTTGGGACAACACCCCTCCCACTGCACACAATGAAGCATCCGTTTCCACATAAAACGGTAAGGCGGTATCGGGATGCACCAAAACAGGAGCAGATGTAAAGGATCGCAACAGAAGTTGAAAGGCATCCTGGACTTCAGTGGACCAGACAAAGGGAACCCCCTTTCTTAGTAATCGGGTCAAGGGGGACACCACATCAGAGAAGTGGGAGATGAAACGCCAATAGAAATTGGCGAACCCCAGAAGGGCCTGGATCTGCTTAACGGTAGATGGTATGGGCCAGGTAACAATAGCCTCTATCTTTCTAGGGTCCATTCGAATGCCCTCAGCAGTGATGACAAACCCCAGGAATTCTACCTTCTGTGTGTCGAACTGGCATTTCTCCAATTTGGCATACAGATGATGATCCTGTAACTTCTGTAACACCTGGGATACATGTTCATGGTGTTCTGCCACTGTCTCTGAGAAAATCAATATGTCGTCCAAATAGACGATAACCCTTCTGTCCAGATACTCCCAGAGAACCTCGTTAATAAAGTATTGGAAGGCCGCTGGCGCATTGCATAAGCCAAACGGCATCACACAATACTCGAATAGGCCAAATTTGGTCTTAAACGCCGTCTTCCATTCATCCCCGGGTCGGACTCGAATGAGATGGTAAGCACCCCGCAAATCCAGTTTGGTAAAGAAGGTTGCTTTGCAGAGCTGGTCCAACAACACAGGGATGGAAGGAAGAGGGTACCTATTCTTCACAGTGGCCTTATTAAGAGACCTGTAGTCCACACACGCCCTCAACGTCCCTTCCTTCTTCGGAATGAAAAAGATCGCTGATGACACAGGCGAACAAGAGGGACGAATGAATCCCATCCCCAACATCTCCTCTAGGTACTCTTTCAGATGTAATTCCTCGGGTTCAGAGAGAGCGTATATGCGACAAGAAGGCAAAGGGACGCCAGGTATCAATTCGATTTTCCAGTCAAAAGATCTGTGTGGAGGGAGGCCCTGTGCCTTAACCTTATCAAAAACACCCCGAAAGGCGGAATACTGAGTGGGAACCGATAACACCTCCACCCCAGCACAAGACAAGGGATGAACCTGTTCGATAGCCTCCCTGTAGCAATGTGCAAGGCAATGCTTGGAATCCAGAGTCACCAAACGCTGCACCCAGTCAATCTTGGGGTTATGTTCCTGAAGCCAGGGAACTCCTAACACTAACCCAAAAGAGGGGGCGTCAATAAGGTCAAAGACCACTGACTCTGAGTGCCCGTTTTCACACAACAATGTCACTGGTTCTGTCTGGCGTGTAATGGACCCCGAGGTTAGTTCAGTCCCATCGATGGCTCTCACAGGTTCTGGTTGTCTCTTATATTGACATGGGATGTCTAGCTTTTCCGCCAATGAGATGTCAATGAAATTCCCTGTCGCCCCGGAGTCCAACAACACAGACACTGGTACCCGCCTACTCCCTGACATCAAGAGCTGAGCCGGAATAATAAAATGTCTTGGCACCTGATCGATCACACCCAGCACCTGATAGGTCCCCCCTACTCCGTTGTTCATGGCTTGACTACGATCCACCAGTACACATGCCACCTTCTTATGGAATGCCTGTCCGGAGGGTTTAACAGGACACTCTCGGGCAAAGTGCCCCCCTTGTCCGCAATACAAACATAAGTTCAATTCCCTCCTCCTTCTTTTCTCTTCCATTGTTAATGGGCCTCTCACCCCTCCTATCTCCATGGGTTCTGGAGCCGGCTTATTATCCCCAATAGATCTTATTTCCGGTTTCGTATAACTCCTCCAGGGTCCCTGAACCCGACTACGATCACCCCGCCTCTCAGTCAACCTGTGGTTTAACTTCACCACCAGATCTATAAAGGCAGCACAGTCGTCTGGAGGATCAACCACCTGAGATACCACATCTTTTAGTTTGTCGCATAAACCCTGGTAAACAAGGAGGTTCTCTTGTCGGTGGGCCAATGTGTCTCTGACACTAACCTATTAAATGTTGACACAGGTTAGCAAATCCTGTTTGCCCTGTCTTAACTTGAGGAGCTCCGCATCACTCGCCTGCATAAAAGCATGCTTAGCAAATAGGCCCCTCATTAATTCTTTAAAGGCCAGGTAATCATGCAATACCGGAGCATCGCTTTCCACAAGAGGGATAGCCCACTGTGCCGCAGTGCCAGTCAGATACGATATTGTAAACGCCACCTTAGCCGTGTCATCCGGAAAAGCGGTCGGCCTGCACATAAAGTGCAGTTGACATTGTGTCCTAAAGGTCCCGTATTTGTTGCTGTCTCCCATGAATCTCTCAGGGGCAGCCAATGGAACAGGAACAGGTGTAGTAACAGTAACTGCTACAGGGGCCCCCCCCTCTGCTCTCTGACCCATCCCGCCTCCATACTGAAAGGTAGCTGGTTGGATAATGGGAGCCTGTGTCCTATCTCTCTGCTGTTCCCTGGCTTTCACAGCCCCCAGTTCCTGTTTAAGTCCTAGGTTTTCCTGTTGTAAGTCCTGTACCTGAGCCTGGAGGGCCGCCACCGCCCCCACTATGTCCTGCATTGTAGGCGTTCGCTCTGCTCCCCCCATGGCCCCACCCAAGTCTTCATCCATACCTCGTCCGGGCAGTGTATTTTAACGTGGGCTTGGTATTCTGTTGGATTCCACGGGCCCGGACACTGCAGGAACGAGGTATGCCCAAATCCACTACCCTGACTCAAAGGCCCCCCATGAGATAGACAAACATGAGAGGACACCCGAGCCCAGGGCAGGGGACAGGAAATCAAAATGAAAGGGACGTCAGAAAAGGCTTCACCCCTGATTTGGACTGGACAATGAGACTCGAACACCACCTCCTCGCCTCTGTACCTATGAAAGAATGTACACACAATTACTTCTCTGTCCAACTTAATGGTTACCCCTTATCCTTATTGCCACACTCCACCATACAATGATACGACCCCTCCTTACTTTTGTATTATACAGGATTAGCCTCAGGAGGTCTTTGGCAGCAGGAAGATGAATATTCCACTGCTGTCCGTGCATCCAGTTCCAATATAGGGAAAGAAAAGTAAGGGAATTGCACTCGAGGAAGATACTGCCAAAACGGGACTTCTAAGGGGAAAAAGCCATAATACTCGGCATAAAAAACCCCTGCTATTGTCCTTCCGAGTGTTATTTAGTCTGTTAGGGTAGGAAGGGGGAGAGCGCAAACAAATGTTTCCCTCTTCCGGGATCTGCAGCTCCTCTATCGTCCCAGCGCGACCGAAAGCGCCCAAGCGGCTCACAACGAGGCGGACAGCCTCACACAACGCGGAAGTAGAGGACGCTGCTTGGAATCCACGCAGCTAACACGCCAGCCGGCGTTCTTCGGATTGTTTACTGACTGTCCTTCCGAAGAGCTGGTCTTCGAGGAAACTGGGGCCCCAGCAATCCTCAACTACTAAATTAAACACAGCAGCTCTAATCACCATAGACGAAGGAACAGTGGGAAGGTAAAGGAGGGGGAGGGAATAAAGGGATTCGAACTTCTCCTAACTGCACTAGCTACAAGGGAAAAAACAGAATGACCAGGGAAAGGAAAGGGCATGACCAGGACAAAACTAAAAATACAGGGGGAATCCAAATGTAAAGGAACACGAGCCCATGAACCAATCTCTCTCACAACGTAGAAACCACAACCCAGCACCTGGAACCCAAACTAAAAGATACCAAGCACTGAAAGACAGAAGGGGCGGTTCATTTATACCCCCAAGGCCAATCATGTGATGGTGAAGTATGGCCATAGAGGACAGACTAGCCCTTAATCCTAACAATAGAGACAGACCTGGTAGATTGCATGTCACATTCTGATCATGTGCCTAAGATCACACTGTGAGTGAAGCTTGATTCAAAATACTATATATAGGGACAGACCTGGTAGATTATATGTAACATTCTGATCAATCTACCGCCCACCCAACTCATCTCCACTTTTTAATGATTTATTTACCCCTATTATGTCAGATCTATGTACAAGGTACAAAAAAATTGTGATATTAGGAGATTTTAACTTGCATTGGGATAGCCCCCAATTGGGACTTACCAACACGCCAACTGGACACCACCATGTCCGCTTTGAGTTTTAGCCAACTTGTGAAAGTACCCACACATATCAAGGGTCATACTCTTGACTTAGTATGGTCCACAGACCCAAATGTCCTTCTCAAGGATGTGGTTCCTTGCATCTGGACGGACCATTACCTAGTGACCTGTGAGGTAAACATAAAAGATCATTTAAAGCACCTACCCCGAGGTACTAGAAGGACCCGCAAATGGGCCGAGGTTGATTTAAAAAACCTGACCTCTGTGCTTCCGGAAATGACTTGTCTGACGAATTCAGATAGAAGCCTGGACGTAGAATACGCGGCCCTAACTCAGAGCCTGAACATAGCTATTGATCACATAGCGCCGGAAAAAACTCAGTCAATTAAGGGACCTGGTAAAGAGGCTCCATGGTTTACCCCATCACTAAGGGAACAAAAAAGAAAGCTCCGAGCTCGGGAGAGAATCTGGAGGAAAACCAAGCAGGACACTGCAAGGAACCAATATAAAGACTCACTCCACCTGTATAAAAAACTTATTTCACAAGCCAAGGCGGAGTACTACGAGTCTCGCCTACAGAAGGCCAGGAATATCCAGAAGGAGACGTTCCAAATCCTGTCCGAGCTGAGTAAAAAACAGGAGAACTCTGAGTCTCCCATAAACTCTAACACCTTTCAGGGGTATTTTTTAGAAAAGGTAAAGACTATCATCCGGGATATTAAGAATAGTGTGGTGAATTGTGATACTATACATTCTGAGGTTCATAATCCTACTCACTGCTCTTTAGTACAGTTCCCTGAGTTGGACGAGCTGAGCCTAGAGCAGCTAATGGGGAAAACTAAATCTGGTTCCCCAGCAGACCCATGTCCCCCGAGTATCTTCCGTGTGGCACGCCCGCTATTGGAGGCTCGGATCATCTCTC
Organism: Lissotriton vulgaris; assembly: GCF_964263255.1. Classification (NCBI taxonomy): domain Eukaryota; kingdom Metazoa; phylum Chordata; class Amphibia; order Caudata; family Salamandridae; genus Lissotriton; species Lissotriton vulgaris. The sequence goes on along the minus strand of NC_141687.1, from coordinate 1,530,355,571 downwards.
TCCTTAATAGGTCCCTAGAAACAGGGTATTTACCTGGTGACCTTAAGGAGGCGCGAGTTAGACCTCTGCTGAAGAAGCCAGGCGCAGATCCGGCTGTCCTGAAGAACTATAGGCCGATCTCCCAGCTGCCTTTCTTTGCTAAGGTCCTAGAGCAACACGTGCTGAAGTCCCTATCACTGTACCTCGAATCCCATGGCTTACTGCATGAGCGACAGGCAGGGTTTCGAGCGCACCACAGCACTGAGCTAGTAATGCTCTCGTTGTTAGACGAACTGAGAGGCATGGCTGACGGCAAAAAACCGAGCGCCCTGATTTTATTAGACCTGTCAGCGGCGTTCGATACCGTCAGCCATGACCTGCTCCTGGGAAGGCTGGAGGCCTTTGGGATCAAAGGCTTGGCCCTCAAGTGGCTGCGATCCTTCCTTTTAGGAAGGACTCAGAGGATACAACTTGGGGAGTCAATATCTGAAGTGGGCCTCTTAGAGTGCGGAGTTCCAGAGGGCTCCGCACTGTCCCCACTTCTGTTCAATCTTTACCTGCAGCCTTTGATTGCATCCCTGGCCGAGTTGGGCTGCAGAGTCTACAACTATGCTGACGATACTCAGCTAGTGCTGAGTATCGATAACACAGGGACAGCACAAACCCAAGCTCAAAATATCCTGAGGTACACCGTAGGGTGGATGACGAAAAACCTACTAAAGATCAACCCGGATAAGACCGAGGTATTGGTAATTCCATCTACCACCTCACCGTGGAGTGATCTGTATTGGCCTGCTGAACTTGGATCAGCCCCAAAACCTAGTGCCAACGTAAAGAGTCTGGGGATTAAATTAGATTGTGACCTATCAATGTGCAGTCAAGTTTCCGCTGTTGTTGGAACTTGCACGAACATCATCAGACAATTGAGAAAGTTAGCTCCCTTCCTTTCTCATTCTATGATACGTTCAATTGTAGCAGCAACTGTCATCTCACGGATCGATTATGGGAATGCCCTGTATCTTGGCCTCCCAAAAATGTTGACAAACAGACTCCAGGTCGTAATGAACGACGCCGCACGGCTAATCTTCGGAGTGCCCAGACGAACAAAGGCCTCCCCTCTTCTCCAAAACCTTCATTGGCTCCCTGTTAAGGAGAGGGTTGAGTTCAAGAGCCTCTGTATAGCGCATAAGGCGATCTACGGCCATGCGCCGGCCTACATCAAAGCTCGCCTGGAAGTTTACAACCCGACGAGAACACTCAGATCATCAGACTCTCAGTTATTGGTCTGCCCCCGCTACAAATTAGTGACTAAGGGAGGGAGAGCCTTCTCTGTCCTGACCCCCCAATTATGGAACAAGCTGCCTGAGGGGCTACGCAGGGAGATGAATCTCCTACGGTTCAGGAAATCACTGAAAACCCTGCTGTTTAGAAGAGCCTTGATTGCAGTGTAGTCCTGTAGCTGCATCTCTCTCAGGAGTGAACCAAGTTATTGTAATGACATCGATTTCCAAGCGCTTAGAGGCCTGCAGGTGATTGGGCGCGCTATAAATCTAAACTAACAATAACAAACTAACAATCATGTGCCTAAGATCACACTGTGAGTGAGGCTTGATTCAACATACTATATATAGAGACAGACCTGGCAGATTATATGTGACATTCTGATCATGTGCCTAAGATCACAATGTGAGTGAAGCTTGATTCACCCATCAGTGTGATCTTAGGCAGAATCACACATACTATTGGCAGAGACAGACCTGGTAGATTATATGTAACATTCTGATCATGTGCCTAAGATCACACTGTGAGTGAAGCTTGACTCACCCATCAGTGTGATCTTAGGCAGAGACACACATACTATTGGCAGAGATAGACCTGATAGATTATATGTAACATTCTGATCATATGCCTAAGATCACACTGTGAGTGAAGCTCGATTCAACATACTATATATAGAGACAGACATGGTAGATTATATGTAACATTCTGATCATGTGCCTAAGATCACACTGTGAGTGAAGGTTGATTCACCCATCAGTGTTATCTTAGGCGGAGACACACATACTGTTGGCAGAGACAGACATGGTAGATTACATATATCATTCTGAGCATGTGCCTAAGATCACACTGAGAGTGAAGCTTTATTCACCCATCAGTGTGATCTTAGGCATAGACACACATACTGTTTGCAGAGAAAGACCTGGTAGATTATATGTAAAATTCTGATCAATGGCCTAAGATCACACTGTGAGTGAATCTTGATTCACCCATCAGTGTGATCTTTGGCATAGCCACACATACGGTTTGCAGAGACAGACATGGTAGATTATATGTAACATTCTGATCATGTGCCTAAGATCACACTGTGAGTGAAGCTTGATTCACCCATCAGTGTGATCTTAGGCAGAGACACACATACTATTGGCAGAGGTAGACCTAGTAGATTTTATGTAACATTCTGATTGTGTGCCTAAGATCACACTGTGAGTGAAGCTTGATTCACCCATCAGTGTGATCTTAGGCATAGACACACATACTGTTTGCAGAGACAGACATGGTTGATTATATGTAACATTCTGATCATGTGCCGAAGATCACTTTGTGAGTGAAGCTTGATTCAACACACTATATATAGCGACAGACCTGGTAGATTATATGTAACATTCTGATCATGTGTCTAAGATCACACTGTGAGTGAAGGTTGATTCACCCATCAGTGTGATCTTAGGCAGAGACACACATACTATTGGCAGAGACAGACCTGGTAGATTAAATGTAACATTCTGATCATGTGCCTAAGATCACACTGTGAGTGAAGCTTGATTCAACGTACTAAATATAGAGACAGACCTGGTAGATTATATGTAACATTATGATCATGTGTCTAAGATCACACTGTGAGTGAAGGTTGATTCACCCATCAGTGTGATCTTAGGCAGAGACACACATACTATTGGCAGAGATAGACCTGGTAGAATATATGTAACATTCTGATCATGTGCCTAAGATCACACTGTGAGTGAAGCTCGATTCAACATACTATATATAGAGACAGACATGGTAGAGTATATGTAACATTCTGATCATGTGCCTAAGATCACACTGTGAGTGAAGGTTGATTCACCCATCAGTGTTATCTTAGGCGGAGACACACATACTGTTGGCAGAGACAGACATGGTAGATTACATATAGCATTCTGAGCATGTGCCTAAAATCACACTGAGAGTGAATTTTTATTCACCCATCAGTGTGATCTTAGGCATAGACACACATACTGTTTGCAGAGAATGACCTGGTAGATTATATGTAAAATTCTGATCATGGGCCTAAGATCATACTGTGAGTGAAGCTTGATTCACCCATCAGTGTGATCTTAGGCATAGCCACACATACGGTTTGCAGAGACAGACATGGTAGATTATATGTAACATTCTGATCATGTGCCTAAGATCACACTGTGAGTGAAACTTGATTCACACATCAGTGTGATCTTAGGCAGAGACACACATACTATTGGCAGAGACAGACCTAGTACATTATATGTAACATTCTGATCATGTGCCTAAGATCGCACTGTGAGTGAAGCTTGATTCACCCATCAGTGTGATCTTAGGCATAGACACACATACTGTTTGTAGAGACAGACATGGTCGATTATATGTAACATTCTGATCATGTGCCGAAGATCACACTGTGAGTGAAGCTTGATTCAACACACTATATATAGCGACAGACCTGGTAGATTATATGTAACATTCTGATCATGTGCCTAAGATCACACTGTGAGTGAAGCTTGATTCAACATACTATATATAGATACAGACCTGGTACATTATATGTAAGATTCTGATCATGTGCCTAAGATCACACTGTGAGTGAAGCTTGATTCACCCATCAGTGTGATCTTAGGCAGAGACACACATTCGATTGGCAGAGACAGACCTGGTAGATTATATGTAACATTCTGATCATGTGCCTAAGATCACACTGTGAGTGAAGCTTGATTCACCCATCATTGTGATCTTAGGCATAGACACACATACTGTTTGCAGAGACAGACATGGTAGATTATATGTAAAATTCTGATCAATGGCCTAAGATCACACTGTGAGTGAAGCTTGATTCACCCATCAGTGTGATCTTTGGCATAGCCACACATACGGTTTGCAGAGACAGACATGGTAGATTATATGTAACATTCTGATCATGTGCCTAAGAGCACACTGTGAGTGAAGCTTGATTCACCCATCAGTGTGATCTTAGGCAGAGACACACATACTATTGGCAGAGGTAGACCTAGTAGATTTTATGTAACATTCTGATTGTGTGCCTAAGATCACACTGTGAGTGAAGCTTGATTCACCCATCAGTGTGATCTTAGGCATAGACACACATACTGTTTGCAGAGACAGACATGTTTGATTATATGTAACATTCTGATCATGTGCCGAAGATCACTTTGTGAGTGAATCTTGATTCAACACACTATATATAGCGACAGACCTGGTAGATTATATGTAACATTCTGATCATGTGTCTAAGATCACACTGTGAGTGAAGGTTGATTCACCCATCAGTGTGATCTTAGGCAGAGACACACATACTATTGGCAGAGACAGACCTGGTAGATTAAATGTAACATTCTGATCATGTGCCTAAGATCACACTGTGAGTGAAGCTTGATTCAACGTACTAAATATAGAGACAGACCTGGTAGATTATATGTAACATTCTGATCATGTGTCTAAGATCACACTGTGAGTGAAGGTTGATTCACCCATCAGTGTGATCTTAGGCAGAGACACACATACTATTGGCAGAGATAGACCTGGTAGATTATATGTAACATTCTGATCATGTGCCTGAGATCACACTGTGAGTGAAGCTCGATTCAACATACTATATATAGAGACAGACATGGTAGATTATATGTAACATTCTGATCATGTGCCTAAGATCACACTGTGAGTTAAGGTTGATTCACCCATCAGTGTTATCTTAGGCGGAGACACACATACTGTTGGCATAGACAGACTTGGTAGATTACATATAGCATTCTGAGCATGTGCCTAAGAGCACACTGAGAGTGATTTTTTATTCACCCATCAGTGTGATCTTAGGCAGACTCACACATACTATTGGCAGAGACAGACCTGGTAGATTATATGTAACATTCTGATCATGTGCCTAAGATCACACTGTGAGTGTAGCTTGACTCACCCATCAGTGTGATCTTAGGCAGAGACACACATACTATTGGCAGAGATAGACCTGGTAGAATATATGTAACATTCTGATCATGTGCCTAAGATCACACTGTGAGTGAAGCTCGATTCAACATACTATATATAGAGACAGACATGGTAGATTATATGTAACATTCTGATCATGTGCCTAAGATCCCACTGTGAGTGAAGGTTGATTCACCCATCAGTGTTATCTTAGGCGGAGACACACATACTGTTGGCAGAGACAGACATGGTAGATTACATATAGCATTCTGAGCATGTGCCTAAAATCACACTGAGAGTCTAAAATCACACTGAGAGTGAATTTTTATTCACCCATCAGTGTGATCTTAGGCATAGACACACATACTGTTTGCAGAGAATGACCTGGTAGATTATATGTAAAATTCTGATCATGGGCCTAAGATCATACTGTGAGTGAAGCTTGATTCACCCATCAGTGTGATCTTAGGCATAGCCACACATACGGTTTGCAGAGACAGACATGGTAGATTATATGTAACATTCTGATCATGTGCCTAAGATCACACTGTGAGTGAAACTTGATTCACACATCAGTGTGATCTTAGGCAGAGACACACATACTATTGACAGAGACAGACCTAGTACATTATATGTAACATTCTGATCATGTGCCTAAAATCGCACTGTGAGTGAAGCTTGATTCACCCATCAGTGTGATCTTAGGCATAGACACACATACTGTTTGTGGAGACAGACATGGTCGATTATATGTAACGTTCTGATCATGTGCCGAAGATCACACTGTGAGTGAAGCTTGATTCAACACACTATATATAGCGACAGACCTGGTAGATTATATGTAACATTCTGATCATGTGCCTAAGATCACACTGTGAGTGAATCTTGATTCATCCATCAGTGTGATCTTAGGCAGAGACACACATTCGATTGGCAGAGACAGACCTGGTAGATTATATGTAACATTCTGATCATGTGCCTAAGATCACACTGTGAGTGAAGCTTGATTCACCCATCATTGTGATCTTAGGCATAGACACACATACTGTTTGCAGAGACAGACATGGTAGATTATATGTATCATTCTGATCATGTGCCTAAGATCACACTGTGAGTGAAGCTTGTCTCAACATACTATATATAGGGACAGACCTGGTAGATTATATGTAACATTCTGATCATGTGCCTAAGATCACACTGTGAGTGAAGCTTGATTCACCCGTCAGTGTGATCTTAGGCATAGACACACATACTGTTTGCAGAGACAGACATGGTCAATTATATGTAACATTCTGATCATGTGCCTAAGATCACACTGTGAGTGAAGCTTGATTCACCCGTCAGTGTGATCTTAGGCAGAGGCACACATACTGTTTGCAGAGACAGACCTGGTAGATTATATGTAACATTATGATCATGTGCCTAAGATCACACTGTGAGTGAAGCTCGATTCAACATACTATATATAGAGACAGACATGGTAGATTATATGTAACATTCTGATCATGTGCCTAAGATCACACTGTGAGTGAAGGTTGATTCACCCATCAGTGTTATCTTAGGCGGAGACACACATACTGTTGGCAGAGACAGACATGGTAGATTACATATATCATTCTGAGCATGTGCCTAAGATCACACTGAGAGTGAAGCTTTATTCACCCATCAGTGTGATCTTAGGCATAGACACACATACTGTTTGCAGAGAAAGACCTGGTAGATTATATGTAAAATTCTGATCAATGGCCTAAGATCACACTGTGAGTGAATCTTGATTCACCCATCAGTGTGATCTTTGGCATAGCCACACATACGGTTTGCAGAGACAGACATGGTAGATTATATGTAACATTCTGATCATGTGCCTAAGATCACACTGTGAGTGAAGCTTGATTCACCCATCAGTGTGATCTTAGGCAGAGACACACATACTATTGGCAGAGGTAGACCTAGTAGATTTTATGTAACATTCTGATTGTGTGCCTAAGATCACACTGTGAGTGAAGCTTGATTCACCCATCAGTGTGATCTTAGGCATAGACACACATACTGTTTGCAGAGACAGACATGGTTGATTATATGTAACATTCTGATCATGTGCCGAAGATCACTTTGTGAGTGAAGCTTGATTCAACACACTATATATAGCGACAGACCTGGTAGATTATATGTAACATTCTGATCATGTGTCTAAGATCACACTGTGAGTGAAGGTTGATTCACCCATCAGTGTGATCTTAGGCAGAGACACACATACTATTGGCAGAGACAGACCTGGTAGATTAAATGTAACATTCTGATCATGTGCCTAAGATCACACTGTGAGTGAAGCTTGATTCAACGTACTAAATATAGAGACAGACCTGGTAGATTATATGTAACATTATGATCATGTGTCTAAGATCACACTGTGAGTGAAGGTTGATTCACCCATCAGTGTGATCTTAGGCAGAGACACACATACTATTGGCAGAGATAGACCTGGTAGAATATATGTAACATTCTGATCATGTGCCTAAGATCACACTGTGAGTGAAGCTCGATTCAACATACTATATATAGAGACAGACATGGTAGAGTATATGTAACATTCTGATCATGTGCCTAAGATCACACTGTGAGTGAAGGTTGATTCACCCATCAGTGTTATCTTAGGCGGAGACACACATACTGTTGGCAGAGACAGACATGGTAGATTACATATAGCATTCTGAGCATGTGCCTAAAATCACACTGAGAGTGAATTTTTATTCACCCATCAGTGTGATCTTAGGCATAGACACACATACTGTTTGCAGAGAATGACCTGGTAGATTATATGTAAAATTCTGATCATGGGCCTAAGATCATACTGTGAGTGAAGCTTGATTCACCCATCAGTGTGATCTTAGGCATAGCCACACATACGGTTTGCAGAGACAGACATGGTAGATTATATGTAACATTCTGATCATGTGCCTAAGATCACACTGTGAGTGAAACTTGATTCACACATCAGTGTGATCTTAGGCAGAGACACACATACTATTGGCAGAGACAGACCTAGTACATTATATGTAACATTCTGATCATGTGCCTAAGATCGCACTGTGAGTGAAGCTTGATTCACCCATCAGTGTGATCTTAGGCATAGACACACATACTGTTTGTAGAGACAGACATGGTCGATTATATGTAACATTCTGATCATGTGCCGAAGATCACACTGTGAGTGAAGCTTGATTCAACACACTATATATAGCGACAGACCTGGTAGATTATATGTAACATTCTGATCATGTGCCTAAGATCACACTGTGAGTGAAGCTTGATTCAACATACTATATATAGATACAGACCTGGTACATTATATGTAAGATTCTGATCATGTGCCTAAGATCACACTGTGAGTGAAGCTTGATTCACCCATCAGTGTGATCTTAGGCAGAGACACACATTCGATTGGCAGAGACAGACCTGGTAGATTATATGTAACATTCTGATCATGTGCCTAAGATCACACTGTGAGTGAAGCTTGATTCACCCATCATTGTGATCTTAGGCATAGACACACATACTGTTTGCAGAGACAGACATGGTAGATTATATGTAAAATTCTGATCAATGGCCTAAGATCACACTGTGAGTGAAGCTTGATTCACCCATCAGTGTGATCTTTGGCATAGCCACACATACGGTTTGCAGAGACAGACATGGTAGATTATATGTAACATTCTGATCATGTGCCTAAGAGCACACTGTGAGTGAAGCTTGATTCACCCATCAGTGTGATCTTAGGCAGAGACACACATACTATTGGCAGAGGTAGACCTAGTAGATTTTATGTAACATTCTGATTGTGTGCCTAAGATCACACTGTGAGTGAAGCTTGATTCACCCATCAGTGTGATCTTAGGCATAGACACACATACTGTTTGCAGAGACAGACATGTTTGATTATATGTAACATTCTGATCATGTGCCGAAGATCACTTTGTGAGTGAATCTTGATTCAACACACTATATATAGCGACAGACCTGGTAGATTATATGTAACATTCTGATCATGTGTCTAAGATCACACTGTGAGTGAAGGTTGATTCACCCATCAGTGTGATCTTAGGCAGAGACACACATACTATTGGCAGAGACAGACCTGGTAGATTAAATGTAACATTCTGATCATGTGCCTAAGATCACACTGTGAGTGAAGCTTGATTCAACGTACTAAATATAGAGACAGACCTGGTAGATTATATGTAACATTCTGATCATGTGTCTAAGATCACACTGTGAGTGAAGGTTGATTCACCCATCAGTGTGATCTTAGGCAGAGACACACATACTATTGGCAGAGATAGACCTGGTAGATTATATGTAACATTCTGATCATGTGCCTGAGATCACACTGTGAGTGAAGCTCGATTCAACATACTATATATAGAGACAGACATGGTAGATTATATGTAACATTCTGATCATGTGCCTAAGATCACACTGTGAGTTAAGGTTGATTCACCCATCAGTGTTATCTTAGGCGGAGACACACATACTGTTGGCATAGACAGACTTGGTAGATTACATATAGCATTCTGAGCATGTGCCTAAGAGCACACTGAGAGTGATTTTTTATTCACCCATCAGTGTGATCTTAGGCAGACTCACACATACTATTGGCAGAGACAGACCTGGTAGATTATATGTAACATTCTGATCATGTGCCTAAGATCACACTGTGAGTGTAGCTTGACTCACCCATCAGTGTGATCTTAGGCAGAGACACACATACTATTGGCAGAGATAGACCTGGTAGAATATATGTAACATTCTGATCATGTGCCTAAGATCACACTGTGAGTGAAGCTCGATTCAACATACTATATATAGAGACAGACATGGTAGATTATATGTAACATTCTGATCATGTGCCTAAGATCCCACTGTGAGTGAAGGTTGATTCACCCATCAGTGTTATCTTAGGCGGAGACACACATACTGTTGGCAGAGACAGACATGGTAGATTACATATAGCATTCTGAGCATGTGCCTAAAATCACACTGAGAGTGAATTTTTATTCACCCATCAGTGTGATCTTAGGCATAGACACACATACTGTTTGCAGAGAATGACCTGGTAGATTATATGTAAAATTCTGATCATGGGCCTAAGATCATACTGTGAGTGAAGCTTGATTCACCCATCAGTGTGATCTTAGGCATAGCCACACATACGGTTTGCAGAGACAGACATGGTAGATTATATGTAACATTCTGATCATGTGCCTAAGATCACACTGTGAGTGAAACTTGATTCACACATCAGTGTGATCTTAGGCAGAGACACACATACTATTGACAGAGACAGACCTAGTACATTATATGTAACATTCTGATCATGTGCCTAAAATCGCACTGTGAGTGAAGCTTGATTCACCCATCAGTGTGATCTTAGGCATAGACACACATACTGTTTGTGGAGACAGACATGGTCGATTATATGTAACGTTCTGATCATGTGCCGAAGATCACACTGTGAGTGAAGCTTGATTCAACACACTATATATAGCGACAGACCTGGTAGATTATATGTAACATTCTGATCATGTGCCTAAGATCACACTGTGAGTGAATCTTGATTCATCCATCAGTGTGATCTTAGGCAGAGACACACATTCGATTGGCAGAGACAGACCTGGTAGATTATATGTAACATTCTGATCATGTGCCTAAGATCACACTGTGAGTGAAGCTTGATTCACCCATCATTGTGATCTTAGGCATAGACACACATACTGTTTGCAGAGACAGACATGGTAGATTATATGTATCATTCTGATCATGTGCCTAAGATCACACTGTGAGTGAAGCTTGTCTCAACATACTATATATAGGGACAGACCTGGTAGATTATATGTAACATTCTGATCATGTGCCTAAGATCACACTGTGAGTGAAGCTTGATTCACCCGTCAGTGTGATCTTAGGCATAGACACACATACTGTTTGCAGAGACAGACATGGTCAATTATATGTAACATTCTGATCATGTGCCTAAGATCACACTGTGAGTGAAGCTTGATTCACCCGTCAGTGTGATCTTAGGCAGAGGCACACATACTGTTTGCAGAGACAGACCTGGTAGATTATATGTAACATTATGATCATGTGCCTAAGATCACACTGTGAGTGAAGCTCGATTCAACATACTATATATAGAGACAGACATGGTAGATTATATGTAACATTCTGATCATGTGCCTAAGATCACACTGTGAGTGAAGGTTGATTCACCCATCAGTGTTATCTTAGGCGGAGACACACATACTGTTGGCAGAGACAGACATGGTAGATTACATATATCATTCTGAGCATGTGCCTAAGATCACACTGAGAGTGAAGCTTTATTCACCCATCAGTGTGATCTTAGGCATAGACACACATACTGTTTGCAGAGAAAGACCTGGTAGATTATATGTAAAATTCTGATCAATGGCCTAAGATCACACTGTGAGTGAATCTTGATTCACCCATCAGTGTGATCTTTGGCATAGCCACACATACGGTTTGCAGAGACAGACATGGTAGATTATATGTAACATTCTGATCATGTGCCTAAGATCACACTGTGAGTGAAGCTTGATTCACCCATCAGTGTGATCTTAGGCAGAGACACACATACTATTGGCAGAGGTAGACCTAGTAGATTTTATGTAACATTCTGATTGTGTGCCTAAGATCACACTGTGAGTGAAGCTTGATTCACCCATCAGTGTGATCTTAGGCATAGACACACATACTGTTTGCAGAGACAGACATGGTTGATTATATGTAACATTCTGATCATGTGCCGAAGATCACTTTGTGAGTGAAGCTTGATTCAACACACTATATATAGCGACAGACCTGGTAGATTATATGTAACATTCTGATCATGTGTCTAAGATCACACTGTGAGTGAAGGTTGATTCACCCATCAGTGTGATCTTAGGCAGAGACACACATACTATTGGCAGAGACAGACCTGGTAGATTAAATGTAACATTCTGATCATGTGCCTAAGATCACACTGTGAGTGAAGCTTGATTCAACGTACTAAATATAGAGACAGACCTGGTAGATTATATGTAACATTATGATCATGTGTCTAAGATCACACTGTGAGTGAAGGTTGATTCACCCATCAGTGTGATCTTAGGCAGAGACACACATACTATTGGCAGAGATAGACCTGGTAGAATATATGTAACATTCTGATCATGTGCCTAAGATCACACTGTGAGTGAAGCTCGATTCAACATACTATATATAGAGACAGACATGGTAGAGTATATGTAACATTCTGATCATGTGCCTAAGATCACACTGTGAGTGAAGGTTGATTCACCCATCAGTGTTATCTTAGGCGGAGACACACATACTGTTGGCAGAGACAGACATGGTAGATTACATATAGCATTCTGAGCATGTGCCTAAAATCACACTGAGAGTGAATTTTTATTCACCCATCAGTGTGATCTTAGGCATAGACACACATACTGTTTGCAGAGAATGACCTGGTAGATTATATGTAAAATTCTGATCATGGGCCTAAGATCATACTGTGAGTGAAGCTTGATTCACCCATCAGTGTGATCTTAGGCATAGCCACACATACGGTTTGCAGAGACAGACATGGTAGATTATATGTAACATTCTGATCATGTGCCTAAGATCACACTGTGAGTGAAACTTGATTCACACATCAGTGTGATCTTAGGCAGAGACACACATACTATTGGCAGAGACAGACCTAGTACATTATATGTAACATTCTGATCATGTGCCTAAGATCGCACTGTGAGTGAAGCTTGATTCACCCATCAGTGTGATCTTAGGCATAGACACACATACTGTTTGTAGAGACAGACATGGTCGATTATATGTAACATTCTGATCATGTGCCGAAGATCACACTGTGAGTGAAGCTTGATTCAACACACTATATATAGCGACAGACCTGGTAGATTATATGTAACATTCTGATCATGTGCCTAAGATCACACTGTGAGTGAAGCTTGATTCAACATACTATATATAGATACAGACCTGGTACATTATATGTAAGATTCTGATCATGTGCCTAAGATCACACTGTGAGTGAAGCTTGATTCACCCATCAGTGTGATCTTAGGCAGAGACACACATTCGATTGGCAGAGACAGACCTGGTAGATTATATGTAACATTCTGATCATGTGCCTAAGATCACACTGTGAGTGAAGCTTGATTCACCCATCATTGTGATCTTAGGCATAGACACACATACTGTTTGCAGAGACAGACATGGTAGATTATATGTAAAATTCTGATCAATGGCCTAAGATCACACTGTGAGTGAAGCTTGATTCACCCATCAGTGTGATCTTTGGCATAGCCACACATACGGTTTGCAGAGACAGACATGGTAGATTATATGTAACATTCTGATCATGTGCCTAAGAGCACACTGTGAGTGAAGCTTGATTCACCCATCAGTGTGATCTTAGGCAGAGACACACATACTATTGGCAGAGGTAGACCTAGTAGATTTTATGTAACATTCTGATTGTGTGCCTAAGATCACACTGTGAGTGAAGCTTGATTCACCCATCAGTGTGATCTTAGGCATAGACACACATACTGTTTGCAGAGACAGACATGTTTGATTATATGTAACATTCTGATCATGTGCCGAAGATCACTTTGTGAGTGAATCTTGATTCAACACACTATATATAGCGACAGACCTGGTAGATTATATGTAACATTCTGATCATGTGTCTAAGATCACACTGTGAGTGAAGGTTGATTCACCCATCAGTGTGATCTTAGGCAGAGACACACATACTATTGGCAGAGACAGACCTGGTAGATTAAATGTAACATTCTGATCATGTGCCTAAGATCACACTGTGAGTGAAGCTTGATTCAACGTACTAAATATAGAGACAGACCTGGTAGATTATATGTAACATTCTGATCATGTGTCTAAGATCACACTGTGAGTGAAGGTTGATTCACCCATCAGTGTGATCTTAGGCAGAGACACACATACTATTGGCAGAGATAGACCTGGTAGATTATATGTAACATTCTGATCATGTGCCTGAGATCACACTGTGAGTGAAGCTCGATTCAACATACTATATATAGAGACAGACATGGTAGATTATATGTAACATTCTGATCATGTGCCTAAGATCACACTGTGAGTTAAGGTTGATTCACCCATCAGTGTTATCTTAGGCGGAGACACACATACTGTTGGCATAGACAGACTTGGTAGATTACATATAGCATTCTGAGCATGTGCCTAAGAGCACACTGAGAGTGATTTTTTATTCACCCATCAGTGTGATCTTAGGCAGACTCACACATACTATTGGCAGAGACAGACCTGGTAGATTATATGTAACATTCTGATCATGTGCCTAAGATCACACTGTGAGTGTAGCTTGACTCACCCATCAGTGTGATCTTAGGCAGAGACACACATACTATTGGCAGAGATAGACCTGGTAGAATATATGTAACATTCTGATCATGTGCCTAAGATCACACTGTGAGTGAAGCTCGATTCAACATACTATATATAGAGACAGACATGGTAGATTATATGTAACATTCTGATCATGTGCCTAAGATCCCACTGTGAGTGAAGGTTGATTCACCCATCAGTGTTATCTTAGGCGGAGACACACATACTGTTGGCAGAGACAGACATGGTAGATTACATATAGCATTCTGAGCATGTGCCTAAAATCACACTGAGAGTGAATTTTTATTCACCCATCAGTGTGATCTTAGGCATAGACACACATACTGTTTGCAGAGAATGACCTGGTAGATTATATGTAAAATTCTGATCATGGGCCTAAGATCATACTGTGAGTGAAGCTTGATTCACCCATCAGTGTGATCTTAGGCATAGCCACACATACGGTTTGCAGAGACAGACATGGTAGATTATATGTAACATTCTGATCATGTGCCTAAGATCACACTGTGAGTGAAACTTGATTCACACATCAGTGTGATCTTAGGCAGAGACACACATACTATTGACAGAGACAGACCTAGTACATTATATGTAACATTCTGATCATGTGCCTAAAATCGCACTGTGAGTGAAGCTTGATTCACCCATCAGTGTGATCTTAGGCATAGACACACATACTGTTTGTGGAGACAGACATGGTCGATTATATGTAACGTTCTGATCATGTGCCGAAGATCACACTGTGAGTGAAGCTTGATTCAACACACTATATATAGCGACAGACCTGGTAGATTATATGTAACATTCTGATCATGTGCCTAAGATCACACTGTGAGTGAATCTTGATTCATCCATCAGTGTGATCTTAGGCAGAGACACACATTCGATTGGCAGAGACAGACCTGGTAGATTATATGTAACATTCTGATCATGTGCCTAAGATCACACTGTGAGTGAAGCTTGATTCACCCATCATTGTGATCTTAGGCATAGACACACATACTGTTTGCAGAGACAGACATGGTAGATTATATGTATCATTCTGATCATGTGCCTAAGATCACACTGTGAGTGAAGCTTGTCTCAACATACTATATATAGGGACAGACCTGGTAGATTATATGTAACATTCTGATCATGTGCCTAAGATCACACTGTGAGTGAAGCTTGATTCACCCGTCAGTGTGATCTTAGGCATAGACACACATACTGTTTGCAGAGACAGACATGGTCAATTATATGTAACATTCTGATCATGTGCCTAAGATCACACTGTGAGTGAAGCTTGATTCACCCGTCAGTGTGATCTTAGGCAGAGGCACACATACTGTTTGCAGAGACAGACCTGGTAGATTATATGTAACATTATGATCATGTGCCTAAGATCACACTGTGAGTGAAGCTCGATTCAACATACTATATATAGAGACAGACATGGTAGATTATATGTAACATTCTGATCATGTGCCTAAGATCACACTGTGAGTGAAGGTTGATTCACCCATCAGTGTTATCTTAGGCGGAGACACACATACTGTTGGCAGAGACAGACATGGTAGATTACATATATCATTCTGAGCATGTGCCTAAGATCACACTGAGAGTGAAGCTTTATTCACCCATCAGTGTGATCTTAGGCATAGACACACATACTGTTTGCAGAGAAAGACCTGGTAGATTATATGTAAAATTCTGATCAATGGCCTAAGATCACACTGTGAGTGAATCTTGATTCACCCATCAGTGTGATCTTTGGCATAGCCACACATACGGTTTGCAGAGACAGACATGGTAGATTATATGTAACATTCTGATCATGTGCCTAAGATCACACTGTGAGTGAAGCTTGATTCACCCATCAGTGTGATCTTAGGCAGAGACACACATACTATTGGCAGAGGTAGACCTAGTAGATTTTATGTAACATTCTGATTGTGTGCCTAAGATCACACTGTGAGTGAAGCTTGATTCACCCATCAGTGTGATCTTAGGCATAGACACACATACTGTTTGCAGAGACAGACATGGTTGATTATATGTAACATTCTGATCATGTGCCGAAGATCACTTTGTGAGTGAAGCTTGATTCAACACACTATATATAGCGACAGACCTGGTAGATTATATGTAACATTCTGATCATGTGTCTAAGATCACACTGTGAGTGAAGGTTGATTCACCCATCAGTGTGATCTTAGGCAGAGACACACATACTATTGGCAGAGACAGACCTGGTAGATTAAATGTAACATTCTGATCATGTGCCTAAGATCACACTGTGAGTGAAGCTTGATTCAACGTACTAAATATAGAGACAGACCTGGTAGATTATATGTAACATTATGATCATGTGTCTAAGATCACACTGTGAGTGAAGGTTGATTCACCCATCAGTGTGATCTTAGGCAGAGACACACATACTATTGGCAGAGATAGACCTGGTAGAATATATGTAACATTCTGATCATGTGCCTAAGATCACACTGTGAGTGAAGCTCGATTCAACATACTATATATAGAGACAGACATGGTAGAGTATATGTAACATTCTGATCATGTGCCTAAGATCACACTGTGAGTGAAGGTTGATTCACCCATCAGTGTTATCTTAGGCGGAGACACACATACTGTTGGCAGAGACAGACATGGTAGATTACATATAGCATTCTGAGCATGTGCCTAAAATCACACTGAGAGTGAATTTTTATTCACCCATCAGTGTGATCTTAGGCATAGACACACATACTGTTTGCAGAGAATGACCTGGTAGATTATATGTAAAATTCTGATCATGGGCCTAAGATCATACTGTGAGTGAAGCTTGATTCACCCATCAGTGTGATCTTAGGCATAGCCACACATACGGTTTGCAGAGACAGACATGGTAGATTATATGTAACATTCTGATCATGTGCCTAAGATCACACTGTGAGTGAAACTTGATTCACACATCAGTGTGATCTTAGGCAGAGACACACATACTATTGGCAGAGACAGACCTAGTACATTATATGTAACATTCTGATCATGTGCCTAAGATCGCACTGTGAGTGAAGCTTGATTCACCCATCAGTGTGATCTTAGGCATAGACACACATACTGTTTGTAGAGACAGACATGGTCGATTATATGTAACATTCTGATCATGTGCCGAAGATCACACTGTGAGTGAAGCTTGATTCAACACACTATATATAGCGACAGACCTGGTAGATTATATGTAACATTCTGATCATGTGCCTAAGATCACACTGTGAGTGAAGCTTGATTCAACATACTATATATAGATACAGACCTGGTACATTATATGTAAGATTCTGATCATGTGCCTAAGATCACACTGTGAGTGAAGCTTGATTCACCCATCAGTGTGATCTTAGGCAGAGACACACATTCGATTGGCAGAGACAGACCTGGTAGATTATATGTAACATTCTGATCATGTGCCTAAGATCACACTGTGAGTGAAGCTTGATTCACCCATCATTGTGATCTTAGGCATAGACACACATACTGTTTGCAGAGACAGACATGGTAGATTATATGTAAAATTCTGATCAATGGCCTAAGATCACACTGTGAGTGAAGCTTGATTCACCCATCAGTGTGATCTTTGGCATAGCCACACATACGGTTTGCAGAGACAGACATGGTAGATTATATGTAACATTCTGATCATGTGCCTAAGAGCACACTGTGAGTGAAGCTTGATTCACCCATCAGTGTGATCTTAGGCAGAGACACACATACTATTGGCAGAGGTAGACCTAGTAGATTTTATGTAACATTCTGATTGTGTGCCTAAGATCACACTGTGAGTGAAGCTTGATTCACCCATCAGTGTGATCTTAGGCATAGACACACATACTGTTTGCAGAGACAGACATGTTTGATTATATGTAACATTCTGATCATGTGCCGAAGATCACTTTGTGAGTGAATCTTGATTCAACACACTATATATAGCGACAGACCTGGTAGATTATATGTAACATTCTGATCATGTGTCTAAGATCACACTGTGAGTGAAGGTTGATTCACCCATCAGTGTGATCTTAGGCAGAGACACACATACTATTGGCAGAGACAGACCTGGTAGATTAAATGTAACATTCTGATCATGTGCCTAAGATCACACTGTGAGTGAAGCTTGATTCAACGTACTAAATATAGAGACAGACCTGGTAGATTATATGTAACATTCTGATCATGTGTCTAAGATCACACTGTGAGTGAAGGTTGATTCACCCATCAGTGTGATCTTAGGCAGAGACACACATACTATTGGCAGAGATAGACCTGGTAGATTATATGTAACATTCTGATCATGTGCCTGAGATCACACTGTGAGTGAAGCTCGATTCAACATACTATATATAGAGACAGACATGGTAGATTATATGTAACATTCTGATCATGTGCCTAAGATCACACTGTGAGTTAAGGTTGATTCACCCATCAGTGTTATCTTAGGCGGAGACACACATACTGTTGGCATAGACAGACTTGGTAGATTACATATAGCATTCTGAGCATGTGCCTAAGAGCACACTGAGAGTGATTTTTTATTCACCCATCAGTGTGATCTTAGGCAGACTCACACATACTATTGGCAGAGACAGACCTGGTAGATTATATGTAACATTCTGATCATGTGCCTAAGATCACACTGTGAGTGTAGCTTGACTCACCCATCAGTGTGATCTTAGGCAGAGACACACATACTATTGGCAGAGATAGACCTGGTAGAATATATGTAACATTCTGATCATGTGCCTAAGATCACACTGTGAGTGAAGCTCGATTCAACATACTATATATAGAGACAGACATGGTAGATTATATGTAACATTCTGATCATGTGCCTAAGATCCCACTGTGAGTGAAGGTTGATTCACCCATCAGTGTTATCTTAGGCGGAGACACACATACTGTTGGCAGAGACAGACATGGTAGATTACATATAGCATTCTGAGCATGTGCCTAAAATCACACTGAGAGTGAATTTTTATTCACCCATCAGTGTGATCTTAGGCATAGACACACATACTGTTTGCAGAGAATGACCTGGTAGATTATATGTAAAATTCTGATCATGGGCCTAAGATCATACTGTGAGTGAAGCTTGATTCACCCATCAGTGTGATCTTAGGCATAGCCACACATACGGTTTGCAGAGACAGACATGGTAGATTATATGTAACATTCTGATCATGTGCCTAAGATCACACTGTGAGTGAAACTTGATTCACACATCAGTGTGATCTTAGGCAGAGACACACATACTATTGACAGAGACAGACCTAGTACATTATATGTAACATTCTGATCATGTGCCTAAAATCGCACTGTGAGTGAAGCTTGATTCACCCATCAGTGTGATCTTAGGCATAGACACACATACTGTTTGTGGAGACAGACATGGTCGATTATATGTAACGTTCTGATCATGTGCCGAAGATCACACTGTGAGTGAAGCTTGATTCAACACACTATATATAGCGACAGACCTGGTAGATTATATGTAACATTCTGATCATGTGCCTAAGATCACACTGTGAGTGAATCTTGATTCATCCATCAGTGTGATCTTAGGCAGAGACACACATTCGATTGGCAGAGACAGACATGGTAGATTATATGTATCATTCTGATCATGTGCCTAAGATCACACTGTGAGTGAAGCTTGTCTCAACATACTATATATAGGGACAGACCTGGTAGATTATATGTAACATTCTGATCATGTGCCTAAGATCACACTGTGAGTGAAGCTTGATTCACCCGTCAGTGTGATCTTAGGCATAGACACACATACTGTTTGCAGAGACAGACATGGTCAATTATATGTAACATTCTGATCATGTGCCTAAGATCACACTGTGAGTGAAGCTTGATTCACCCGTCAGTGTGATCTTAGGCAGAGGCACACATACTGTTTGCAGAGACAGACCTGGTAGATTATATGTAACATTATGATCATGTGCCTAAGATCACACTGTGAGTGAAGCTTGATTCACGATACTATATATAGGGACAGACCTGGTAGATTATATGTAACATTCTGATCATGTGCCTGAGATCACACTGTGAGTGAAGCTTGATTCACCCGTCAGTGTGATCTTAGGCAGAGACACACATACTGTTTGCAGAGACAGACCTGGTAGATTATATGTAACATTCTGATCATGTGCCTAAGATCACACTGTGAGTGAAGCTTGACTCACCCATCAGTGTGATCTTAGGCAGAGACACACATACTATTGGCAGAGATAGACCTGGTAGATTATATGTAACATTCTGATCATGTGCCTAAGATCACACTGTGAGTGAAGCTCGATTCAACATACTATATATAGAGACAGACATGGTAGATTATATGTAACATTCTGATCATGTGCCTAAGATCACACTGTGAGTGAAGGTTGATTCACCCATCAGTGTTATCTTAGGCGGAGACACACATACTGTTGGCAGAGACAGACATGGTAGATTACATATACCATTCTGAGCATGTGCCTAAGATCACATTGAGAGTGAAGCTTTATTCACCCATCAGTGTGATCTTAGGCATAGACACACATACTGTTTGCAGAGAAAGACCTGGTAGATTATATGTAAAATTCTGATCAATGGCCTAAGATCACACTGTGAGTGAAGCTTGATTCACCCATCAGTGTGATCTTAGGCATAGTCACACATACGGTTTGCAGAGACAGACATGGTAGATTATATGTAACATTCTGATCATGTGCCGAAGATCACACTGTGAGTGAAGCTTGATTCAACACACTATATATAGCGACAGACCTGGTAGATTATATGTAACATTCTGATCATGTGTCTAAGGTCACACTGTGAGTGAAGGTTGATTCACCCATCAGTGTGATCTTAGGCTTAGACACACATACTATTGGCAGAGACAGACCTGGTAGATTAAATGTAACATTCTGATCATGTGCCTAAGATCACACTGTGAGTGAAGCTTGATTCAACGTACTAAATATAGAGACAGACCTGGTAGATTATATGTAACATTCTGATCATGTGCCTAAGATTACACTGTGAGTGAAGCTTGATTCAACATACTATATATAGAGACAGACCTGGTAGATTATATGTAACATTCTGATCATGTGTCTAAGATCACACTGTGAGTGAAGGTTGATTCACCCATCAGTGTGATCTTAGGCAGAGACACACATACTATTGGCAGAGATAGACCTGGTAGATTATATGTAACATTCTGATCATGTGCCTAAGATCACACTGTGAGTGAAGCTCGATTCAACATACTATATATAGAGACAGACATGGTAGATTATATGTAAGATTCTGATCATGTGCCTAAGATC
This sequence comes from Lissotriton vulgaris, assembly GCF_964263255.1. Taxonomy (NCBI): domain Eukaryota; kingdom Metazoa; phylum Chordata; class Amphibia; order Caudata; family Salamandridae; genus Lissotriton; species Lissotriton vulgaris. The sequence continues at coordinate 1,530,333,510 of NC_141687.1, read as the reverse complement.
ACACTGTGAGTGAAGCTTGATTCAACATACTATATATAGAGACAAACCTGGTAGATTATATGTAACATTCTGATCATGTGCCTAAGATCACACTGTGAGTGAAGCTTGATTAAACATACTATATATAGAGACAAACCTGGTAGATTATATGTAACATTCTGATCATGTGCCTAAAATCACACTGTGAGTGAAGCTTGATTCAACACACTATATATAGCGACAGACCTGGTAGATTATATGTAACATTCTGATCAGGTGCCTAAGATCACAAGGTGAGTGAAGCTTGATTCACCCATCAGTGTGATCTTAGTCAGAGACACACATACGATTGGCAGAGACAGACCTGGTAGATTATATGTAACATTCTGATCATGTGCCTAAGATCACACTGTGAGTGAAGCTTGATTCGTCCATCAGTGTGATCTTAGGCATAGACACTTATACTGTTTGCAGAGACAGACATGGTAGATTATATGTAACATTCTGATCATGTGCCTTCGATCACACTGTGAGTGAAGCTTGATTCACCCATCAGTGTGATCATAGGCATAGACACACATACTGTTTGCAGAGACAGACATGGTAGATTATATATAACATTCTGATCATGTGCCTAAGATCACACTGTGAGTGAAGCTTGACTCACACAAAGTGTAAACTTGGGCGGAGATACACATACTATTGGCAGAGACAGACCTGGTAGATTATATGTAACATTCTGATCATGTGCCTAAGATCACACTGTGAGTGAAGCTTGATTCACCCATCAGTGTTATCTTAGGCATAGACACACATACTGTTTGCAGAGACAGACATGGTCGATTATATGTAACATTCTGATCATGTGCCGAAGATCACACTGTGAGTGAAGATTGATTCAACATACTATATATAGAGACAGACCTGGTAGATTATATGTAACATTCTGATCATGTGCCTAAGATCACACTGTGAGTGAAGCTTGATTCAACATACTATATATAGAGACAGACCTGGTAGATTATATGTAACATTCTGATCATGTGTCTAAGATCACACTGTGAGTGAAGCTTGATTCAACACAGTATATATAGTGACAGACCTGGTAGATTATATGTAACATTCTGATCATGTGCCTAAGATCACACTGTGAGCGAAGCTTGATTCACCCATCAGTGTGATCTTAGGCAGAGACACACGTACGATTGGCAGAGACAGACCTGGTAGATTACATGTAACATTCTGATCATGTGCCTAAAATCACACTGTGAGTGAAGCTTGATTCACCCATCAGTGTGATCTTAGGCATAGACACACATACTGTTTGCAGAGACAGACATGGTCAATTATGTGTAACATTCTGATCATGTGCCTAAGATCACACTGTGAGTGAAGCTTGATTCACCCATCAGTGTGATCTTAGGCAGAGACACACATACTGTTTGCAGAGACAGACCTGGTATATTATATGTAACATTCTGATCATGTGCCTAAGATCACACTGTGAGAGAAGCTTGATTCACCCATCAGTGTGATCCTAGGCATAGACACACATACTGTTTAGAGAGACAGACATGGTCGATTATATGTCACATTCTGATCATGTGCCTAAGATCACACTGTGAGTGAAGCTTGATTCAACATACTATATATAGAGACAGTACTATATATAGAGACAGACCTGGTAGATTATATGTAACATTCTGATCATGTGCCTAAGATCACACTGTAAGTGAAGCTTGATTCGTCCATCAGTGTGATCTTAGGCATAGACACTTATACTGTTTGCAGAGACAGACATGGTAGATTATATGTAACATTCTGATCATGTGCCTTCGATCACACTGTGAGTGAAGCTTGATTCACCCATCAGTGTGATCATAGGCATAGACACACATACTGTTTGCAGAGACAGACATGGTAGATTATATATAACATTCTGATCATGTGCCTAAGATCACACTGTGAGTGAAGCTTGACTCACACATCAGTGAAAACTTGGGCAGAGACATACATACTATTGGCAGAGACAGACCTGGTAGATTATATGTAACATTCTGATCATGTGCCTAAGATCACACTGTGAGTGAAGCTTGATTCACCCATCAGTGTTATCTTAGGCGGAGACACACATACTGTTGGCAGAGACAGACATGATAGATTACATATAACATTCTGAGTTTGTGCCTAAGATCACACTGAGAGTGAAGCTTTATTCACCCATCAGTGTGATCTTAGGCATAGACACACATACTGTTTGCAGAGAAAGACCTGGTAGATTATATGTAAAATTCTGATCAATGGCCTAAGATCACACTGTGAGTGAAGCTTGATTCACCCATCAGTGTGATCTTAGGCATAGCCACACATACGGTTTGCAGAGACAGACATGGTAGATTATATGTAACTTTCTGATCATGTGCCTAAGATCACACTGTGAGTGAAGCTTGATTCACCCATCAGTGTAATCTTAGGCAGAGACACACATACTATTGGCAGAGATAGACCTAGTAGATTATATATAACATTCTGATCATGTGCCTAAGATCACACTGTGAGTGAAGCTTGATTCACCCATCAGTGTGATCTTAGGCATAGACACACATACTGTTTGCAGAGACAGACATGGTCGATTATACGTAACATTCTGATCATGTGCCGAAGATCACACTGTGAGTGAAGCTTGATTCAACACACTATATATAGCAACAGACCTGGTAGATTATATGTAACATTCTGATCATGTGCCTAAGATCACACTGTGAGTGAAGATTGATTCAACATACTATATATAGAGACAGACCTGGTAGATTATATGTAACATTCTGATCATGTGCCTAAGATCACACTGTGAGTGAAGCTTGATTCAACATACTATATATAGAGACAGACCTGGTAGATTATATGTAACATTCTGATCATGTGTCTAAGATCACACTGTGAGTGAAGCTTGATTCAACACAGTATATATAGCGATAGACCTGGTAGATTATATGTAACATTCTGATCATGTGCCTAAGATCACACTGTGAGCGAAGCTTGATTCACCCATCAGTGTGATCTTAGGCAGAGACACACGTACGATTGGCAGAGACAGACCTGGTAGATTACATGTAACATTCTGATCATGTGCCTAAAATCACACTGTGAGTGAAGCTTGATTCACCCATCAGTGTGATCTTAGGCATAGACACACATACTGTTTGCAGAGACAGACATGGTCAATTATGTGTAACATTCTGATCATGTGCCTAAGATCACACTGTGAGTGAAGCTTGATTCACCCATCAGTGTGATCTTAGGCAGAGACACACATACTGTTTGCAGAGACAGACCTGGTATATTATATGTAACATTCTGATCATGTGCCTAAGATCACACTGTGAGAGAAGCTTGATTCACCCATCAGTGTGATCCTAGGCATAGACACACATACTGTTTAGAGAGACAGACATGGTCGATTATATGTCACATTCTGATCATGTGCCTAAGATCACACTGTGAGTGAAGCTTGATACAACATACTATATATAGAGACAGGACTATATATAGAGACAGACCTGGTAGATTATATGTAACATTCTGATCATGTGCCTAAGATCACACTGTAAGTGAAGCTTGATTCGTCCATCAGTGTGATCTTAGGCATAGACACTTATACTGTTTGCAGAGACAGACATGGTAGATTATATGTAACATTCTGATCATGTGCCTTCGATCACACTGTGAGTGAAGCTTGATTCACCCATCAGTGTGATCATAGGCATAGACACACATACTGTTTGCAGAGACAGACATGGTAGATTATATATAACATTCTGATCATGTGCCTAAGATCATACTGTGAGTGAAACTTGACTCACACATCAGTGTAAACTTGGGCAGAGACACACATACTATTGGCAGAGACAGACCTGGTAGATTATATGTAACATTCTGATCATGTGCCTAAGATCACACTGTGAGTGAAGCTTGATTCACCCATCAGTGTTATCTTAGGCGGAGACACACATACTGTTGGCAGAGACAGACATGATAGATTACATATAACATTCTGAGTTTGTGCCTAAGATCACACTGAGAGTGAAGCTTTATTCACCCATCAGTGTGATCTTAGGCATAGACACACATACTGTTTGCAGAGAAAGACCTGGTAGATTATATGTAAAATTCTGATCAATGGCCTAAGATCACACTGTGAGTGAAGCTTGATTCACCCATCAGTGTGATCTTAGGCATAGCCACACATACGGTTTGCAGAGACAGACATGGTAGATTATATGTAACTTTCTGATCATGTGCCTAAGATCACACTGTGAGTGAAGCTTGATTCACCCATCAGTGTAATCTTAGGCAGAGACACACATACTATTGGCAGAGATAGACCTAGTAGATTATATATAACATTCTGATCATGTGCCTAAGATCACACTGTGAGTGAAGCTTGATTCACCCATCAGTGTGATCTTAGGCATAGACACACATACTGTTTGCAGAGACAGACATGGTCGATTATATGTAACATTCTGATCATGTGCCGAAGATCACACTGTGAGTGAAGCTTGATTCAACACACTATATATAGCAACAGACCTGGTAGATTATATGTAACATTCTGATCATGTGCCTAAGATCACACTGTGAGTGAAGATTGATTCAACATACTATATATAGAGACAGACCTGGTAGATTATATGTAACATTCTGATCATGTGCCTAAGATCACACTGTGAGTGAAGCTTGATTCAACATACTATATATAGAGACAGACCTGGTAGATTATATGTAACATTCTGATCATGTGTCTAAGATCACACTGTGAATGAAGCTTGATTCAACACAGTATATATAGCGACAGACCTGGTAGATTATATGTAACATTCTGATCATGTGCCTAAGATCACACTGTGAGCGAAGCTTGATTCACCCATCAGTGTGATCTTAGGCAGAGACACACGTACGATTGGCAGAGACAGACCTGGTAGATTACATGTAACATTCTGATCATGTGCCTAAAATCACACTGTGAGTGAAGCTTGATTCACCCATCAGTGTGATCTTAGGCATAGACACACATACTGTTTGCAGAGACAGACATGGTCAATTATATGTAACATTCTGATCATGTGTCTAAGATCACACTGTGAGTGAAGCTTGATTCACCCATCAGTGTGATCTTAGGCAGAGACACACATACTGTTTGCAGAGACAGACCTGGTATATTATATGTAACATTCTGATCATGTGCCTAAGATCACACTGTGAGAGAAGCTTGATTCACCCATCAGTGTGATCTTAGGCACAGACACACATACTGTTTAGAGAGACAGACATGGTCGATTATATGTCACATTCTGATCATGTGCCTAAGATCACACTGTGAGTGAAGCTTGATTCAACATACTATATATAGAGACAGTACTATATATAGAGACAGACCTGGTAGATTATATGTAACATTCTGATCATGTGCCTAAGATCACACTGTGAGTGAATCTTGATTCACCCATCAGCTTGATCTTAGGCATAGACACACATATTGTTTGCAGAGACAGACATGGTAGATTATATGTAACATTCTGATCATGTGCCTAAGATCACACTGTGAGTGAAGCTTGATTCACCCATCATTGTGATCTTAGGCATAGACACACATACTGTTTGCAGGGACAGACTTGGTCGATTATATGTAACATTCTGATCATGTGCCGAAGATCACACTGTGAGTGAAGCTTGATTCACCCATCAGTGTGATCTTAGGCATAGACACACATACTGTTTGCAGAGACAGACATGGTAGATTATATGTAACAATATGATCATGTGCCTAAGATCACACTGTGAGTGAAGCTTGATTCACCCATCAGTGTGATCTTAGGCATAGACAAACATACTGTTTGCAGAGACAGACATGGTAGATAATATGTAATATTCTGATCATGTGCCTAAAATAAAGCTGTGAGTGAAGCTTGACTCACCCATCATGGGGATCTTAGGCATAGACACACATACTGTTTGCAGAGACAGACTTGGTCGATTATATGTAACATTCTGATCATGTGCCTAAGATCACACTGTGAGTGAAGCTTGATTCACCCATCAGTGTGTTCTTAGGCAGAGACACACATACTGTTTGCAGAGAAAGACCTGGTAGATTATATGTAACATTCTGATCATGTGCCTAAGATAACACTGTGAGTGAAGCTTGATTCACCCATCAGTGTTATCTTAGGTATAGACACACATACTGTTTGCAGAGACAGGCATGGTAGATTATATGTAACATTCTTATCATGTGCCTAAGATCACACTGTGAGTGAAGCTTGATTTACCCATCAGTGTGATCTTACGCATAGACACACATACTGTTTACAGAGACAGACATGGTCAATTATATGTAATATTCTGATCATCTGCCTAAGATCACACTGTGAGTGAAGCTTGATTCAACATACTATATATAGAGACAGACATGGTAGATTATATGTAACATTCTGATCATGTGCCTAAGATCACACTGTGAGTGAAGCTTGATTCACCCATCAGTGTAAACGTAGGCATAGACACACATACTATTGGCAGAGACAGACCTGGTTGATTATATGTAACATTCTGATCATGTGCCGAAGATCACACTGTGAGTGAAGCTTGATTCAACATACTATATATAGAGACAGACCTGGTAGATTATATGTAACATTCTGATCATGTGCCTAAGATCACACTGTGAGTGAAGCTTGATTCACCCATCAGTGTAAACGTAGGCATAGACACACATACTATTGGCAGAGACAGACCTGGTAGATTATATGTAACATTCTGATAATGTGCCTAAGATCACGCTGTGAGTGAAGCTTGATTCACCCATCAGTGTGATATTAGGCATAGACACACATACTGTTTGCAGAGACAGACATGGTAGATTATATGTAACATTATGATCATGTGCCGAAGATCACACTGTGAGTGAAGCTTGATTCACACATCAGTGTGATCTTAGGCATAGACAAACATACTGTTTGCAGAGACAGACATGGTAGATAATATGTAACATTCTGATCATGTGCCTAAAATAACACTGTGAGTGAAGCTTGATTCACCCATCAGTGTGATCTTGGGCATAGACACACATACTGTTTGCAGAGACAGACATGGTCAATTATATGTAATATTCTGATCATGTGCCTAAGATCACACTGTGAGTGCAGCTTGATTCACCCATCAGTGTGTGCTTAGGCAGAGACACACATACTGTTTGCAGAGACAGACCTGGCAGATTATATGTAACATTCTGATCATGTGCCTAAGATCACACTGTGAGTGAAGCTTGATTCACCCATCAGTGTGATCTTAGGCATAGACACACATACTGTTTGCAGAGACAGACATAGTAGATTATATGTAACATTCTTATCATGTGCCTAAGATCACACTGTGAGTGAAGCTTGATTTACCCATCAGTGTGATCTTAGGCATAGACACGCATACTGTTTGCAGAGACAGACATGGTCGATTATATGTAACATTCTGATCATGTGCCGAAGATCACACTGTGAGTGAAGCTTGATTTACCCATCAGTGTGATCTTAGGCAGAGACACACATACTGTTTGCAGAGTCAGACCTGGCAGATTATATGTAACATTCCGATCATGTGCCTAAGATCTTACTGTGAGTGAAGCTTGATTCAACATACTATATATAGAGACAGACCTGGTAGATTATATGTTACATTCTGATCATGTGCCTCAGATCACACTGTGAGTGAAGCTTGATTCAACACACTATATATAGCTACAGACCTGGTAGATTATATGTAACATTCTGATCATGTGCCTAAGATCACACTGTGAGTGAAGCTTGATTCAACATACTATATATAGGGACAGACCTGGTAGATTATATGTAACATTCTGATCATGTGCCTAAGATCACACTGTGAGTGAAGCTTGATTAGACATACTATATATAGAGACAGACCTGGTTGATTATATGTAACATTCTGATCATGTGCCTAAGATCACACTGTGAGTGAAGCTTGATTCACCCATCAGTGTGATCTTAGGCAGAGACACATATACTATTGGCAGAGACAGACCTGGTAGATTATATGTAACATTCTGATCATGTGCCTAAGATCAGACTGTGAGTGAAGCTTGATTCACCCATCAGTGTGATCTTAGGCATAGACACACATACTGTTTGCAGAGACAGACATGGTAGATTATATGTAACATTCTGATCATGTGCCTAAGATCACACTGTGAGTGAAGCTTGATTCACCCTTCAGTGTGATCATAGGCATATACACACACATCCTGTTTGCAGAGACAGACATGGTAGATTACATATAACATTCTGAGCATGTGCTTACGTTCACACTGAGAGTGAAGCTTTATTCACCCAACAGTGTGATATTAGGCATAGACACACATACTATTGGCAGAGACAGACCTGGTAAATTACATGTAACATTCTGATCATGTGCCTAAGATCATACTGTGAGTGAAGCTTGTTTCACCCATCAGTGTGATCTTAGGCATAGACACACATACTGTTTGCAAAGACAGACATGGTCGATTATATGTAACATTCTGATCATGTGCCGAAGATCACACTGTGAGTGAAGCTTGATTTACCCATCAGTGTGATCTTAGGCAGAGACACACATACTGTTTGCAGAGACAGACCTGGCAGATTATATGTAACATTCCGATCATGTGCCTAAGATCATACTGTGAGTGAAGCTTGATTCAACATACTATATATAGACACAGACCGGGTAGATTATATTTTACATTCTGATCATGTGCCTAAGATCACACTGTGAGTGAAGCTTGATTCAACACACTATATATAGCGACAGACCTGGTAGATTATATGTAACATTCTGATCATGTGCCTAAGATCACACTGTGAGTGAAGCTTGATTCAACATACTATATATAGAGACAGACCTGGTAGATTATATGTAACATTCTGATCATGTGCCTAAGATCACACTGTGAGTGAAGCTTGATTCACCCATCAGTGTGATCTTAGGCAGAGACACACATACTATTGGCAGAGACAGACCTGGTAGATTATATGTAACATTCTGATCATGTGCCTAAGATCAGACTGTGAGTGAAGCTTGATTCACCCATCAGTGTGATCTTAGGCATAGACACACATACTGTTTGCAGAGACAGACATGGTAGATTATATGTAACATTCTGATCATGTGCCTAAGATCACACTGTGAGTGAAGCTTGATTCACCCATCAGTGTGATCTTAGGCATAGACACACATACTGTTTGCAGAGACAGACATGGTAGATTATATGTAACATTCTGATCATGTGCCTAAGATCACACTGTGAGTGAAGCTTGATTCACCCATCAGTGTGATCTTAGGCATAGACACACAAACTGTTTGCAGAGACAGACATGGTCAATTATATGTAATATTCTGATCATGTGCCTAAGATCACACTGTGAGTGAAGCTTGACTCAACATCCTATATATATAGACAGACCTGGTAGATGATATTTAACATTCTGATCATGTGCCTAAGTTCACACTGTGAGTGAAGCTTGATTCAAGTCTAGTCAAGTCAAAATTTACATAGCGCACTACATACCCAGAGGGTCTCAAGGCACTTGAGGAAGGGGGGGAGGTTTACTTATCGAATATCCAGGTTTTAAGCTGTTTTCTGAAGGCTAGGTGGTTTTGAGTAAGGCGTAGGTGGGTGGGAAGGGAATTCCAGGTTTTGGCCGCTAAGTAGGAGAAGGATCTTTCCCCCATGGTGGCTTTGTGGATGCGCGGCACAGCGGCGAGGGCTTGGTTGGACAAACGCAGCTGGCGGGTGGGGGTGTAAAAGGAAAGGTGCGTGTTGAGACAATCAGGTCCAAGTTCGTATAGGGCTTTGTGTGCGTGGGTGAGGAGACGGAACATTATCCTCTTGTTGACGGGGAGCCAGTGAAGGTCTTTAAGGTGAACGGAAATGTGGTCTGTGCGGGGGATGTCTAGTATGAGTCTGGCAGAAGCATTTTGCATACGTTGGAGTTTTTTCTGCAGTTTTGCGGTGGTACCGGCGTAAAGGGTGTTTCCGTAGTCCAGACGGCTTGTAACGAGTGCGTGGGTGACCGTTTTTCTTGTTTCGGTGGGGATCCAGCGAAATGTTTATTTGAGCATGCATAGGATGTTGAAGCATGATGATGAGACGGCGTTGACTTGTTTGGTCATCGAGAGTGAGGAGTCCAGGATGATGCCCAGGTTCCGTGCGTGGTCTATCGGTATGGGGGCTTTTCCTAGGGCCGTAGGCCACCAAGAGTCATCCCAGGCAGAAGGGGGTGCACCTAGGATAAGGACTTTCATTTTGTCCGAGTTCAGTTTTAGACGGCTGTGCTTCATCCATTCGGCTACTTCTTTCATCCCTTCATGTAGGTTGGTACTGGCGGAGATTGGGTCTTTGGTGAGTGAGAGGATCAGCTGAGTGTCAACAGCGTAGGAGATGATGTTGAGGTTGTGTTGACGTGCGATGGTTGCGAGGGGGCTCATGTAGACGTTGAAGAGGGTGGGGCTGAGTGATGACCCTTGCGGGACGCCGCAGATGACTTCAGTGGCCTCTGACTTGAAAGGGGGGAGGCGGACTCTCTGAGTTCTTCCAGCGAGGAACAAGATGATCCAGTCTAATGCTTTTCCTTGAATTCTGATGTTTCTGAGTCATTGTATCAGGAAGCTATGGCAGACTGTGTTGAAGGCTGCAGAGAGGTCAAGGAGGAAGAGGGTGACTGTGTCTCCGTTGTCCAGTAGTGTTCGAATGTCGTCTGTTGCTGCGATGAGGGTGGTCTCGGTGCTGTGTTTGGCTCGGAAGCCAGACTGTGAGGAGTCGAGTGATTTGTTGGTTTCGAGGAAGGCGGCGAGCTGATTGTTGATGGCTTTCTCAATGACTTTGGCAGGGAATGGGAGGAGCGAGATGGGGCAGTAATTTTTAAGTTCGGTGGGGTCAGCTGTGGGCTTCTTCAGAAGGGCGCTGAGTTCGGCGTGTTTCCAGCTTTCTGGGAATGTGGTGGAGTTGAGGGAGCAGTTGATGACGTCTCGGAGATGGGGTGCGATAATGGAGTTTGCTTTGTTGAAGATGTGATGGGGGCATGGGTCTGTAGGGGATCCTGAGTGGATGGAGTGCATTAGGCGAATGGTGTCTTCTGTGGTGATTGGGTTCCAGTCGAAAAGGTTGTTCGGAGGAGTTACAGGTTCAGAGGTAAGTGAGGTTAACTGGTTTACGGGTTGGTTGTCAAAGCTGTTATGAATGTCGGCGATTTTGTCATGGAAGAATGAGGCGAGGGAGTCGCAGAGGACTTGAGAGGGGATGATGTCGTTTGAGCTGGCGGAGGGGTTGGTGAATTCTTTGATGATGTTGAAAAGTTCCTTGCTGTTGTGGGCATTGTTGTCTAGTCGGTCTTTGAGTGCTGATTTCTTGGCTGTCCGGATTAGTTGGTGGTGTTTGCGGGTGGCGTTTTTGAAGGCGGCTTGGGTGATAGTGTTTGGGTCTTTTTTCCAAGTTTTCTCAAGGGAACGACAGAGCTTCTTGGATTTCTTAAGGTCATCGTTGAGCCAGGGGGCGTTCTTGCTGCCTTGTTTGATTTGATGTTTTTTCAAGGGAGCTAGTTTGTCGGCGGTTTGGATTAACCATTGTGTGAGGTTGATGGCGGCTTGGTTAGGGTTCGTTGTGTAGGCCGGGAGTTTTTGAAGAAGCGATGTGGAGATCTGGTCAATGGTGATTTTGTTCCAATTTCTTCGCAGAGTTGGATGAGGGTGGTTGTGGATCGTGGTCTTATTGTAAATGAAGTGGATGCAACTGTGGTCCGTCCAGTGGAGGGGTGTGGTGTGCGTGAAGGAGATATGCTTGCTGGAAGTGAAGATAGGGTCAAGTGTGTGTCCTGCATAGTGTGTGGGGGTGTTAACAAGTTGTTTGGGTCAGAGATTGGCGAGGTTGTCCAGGAGGGTGGTAGTGTTACTGTTGTTGCTCTTTTCCAGGTGGAAATTGAGGTCTCCCAGTAGAATGTATTCTTCCGAGGGGAGGGCGTGTGGGGTGATGAAGTCAGGGATGTCTTCGCTGAATCTAGTGTGGGGTCCTGGTGGCATGTAGAGGAGGGTGCCTCTAAATGTGGTCTTGGGGTCAGTGTGGATCTGGAAGTGAAGGTGTTCGGCGATAGCGAGGTTGTCTTCTGAGCTGGTTGAGACGCGGATGGTGTTCTTGTGAACGATGGCGATGCCTCCTCCTGTTTGGATGGTGCGGTCCTTACGGATGATCTTGTAGCCGTCCGGGATGGCTATGGCGATGTCTGGAGCTGAAGAGGCATTCATCCAGGTTTCTGTTAGGAAGGCGATGTCCGGAGAAATGGTGTCGAGTAGATTCCAAAGGTCGATGGCGTGTTTGTGAACCGAGCGGGTGTTGAGGAGGATGCATTTAAGGTGGTTTGTATTGGATCTTTGTTTGATGTTTGAGGGTTTGGTGTGGGTCTTGATGCAGGTAAATTTGCAGGAGTGGCAGGTGAAGGGTCCATGGGTGTGTCCTGGTGCTGCTTGGGCGCAGTTAGGGAGTTGGCCGGGGTTAAGTGCTAATAGGGTAGAGGCGTCGTATGTAATGCGGGAGGGGTGGGTGATGCGGGGACCAGGGGGTCTGGCGCTGGGCGCGGTCCAGGCGCGGACAGGCGTAGAATGATGGGTAGATTGACCCATCAGTGTGATCTAAGCAGAGACACACATACTGTTTGCAGAGACAGACATGGTAGATTATGTGTAATATTCTGATCATATGCCTAAGATCACACTGTGAGTGAAGCTTGATTCACCCATCAGTGTGATCTTAGGCACATGACCAGAATGTTACATGTAATCTACCATGTCTTTAAAAAAGACGTACTTCCATATTTTTAAAGACATCAACTAAGCATACCTTTTTACCAGAAAACATTTTCTATAGTAAATTGTTTTTCACACAAAGCACAGCCCTTTTTAATGACCACTACAAAGCAAAGCAGAAACCTAACTCGTGTTCAAAATAGATTTCCAATATGCACCATACAATTTTTAAACAGCATTACAAAAAAATATAACACACAATGCAAGAATAAATACCAGCAATATGCTTCTTAATCTTCCCTATACTGCATACAGCAGCATATCTTCAATAAATGAATCATATATCAGATTTCACACAGGCACAGAGTAAAGTGAGACACAAGCAAAGAATACTCTTTAAGCTAATTGAGGCAAACTGTTACAAAGCACAGGTGACATTATTGAAAAATGTAAAAATGTTTACTCTTATTTCAAACAGAAAGTCAGTATGATGCTTCACCGAAATTTAAAAAGCAGACTTTTTCCAGAAAATATTTTCCATACTAAATCGTTTTTGACACAAAGCGCAGCTTATTTAAATGACCACTACAGAAACAAAGCAGAAACCTAACTCATTTTCAAAATACATTTCCAATATGCACCATTTTATTTTTAAACATTACAAAAATACGACACAAAATGCAAGAATAAAGAAGCACAACATGCTTCTTAATCTTCCCCATAGTTCATACAGCACTCTATCTTTTTTAAAAGAATCATTACTCACCTTTAAAAATGCTTTGAAAGATGTAGAACAGTGTCAGTCACACACAACAGATATTCTTAAGCTGAATCTCTGAAAAATGTTTCTTTCACTGGAGCCTCAGAATAATGGCACAGATTCTTTCTCAATACAGACCCATATACTTGTACATAACCTATCAAAATTCTTCCCACACAAATTCAAAACGAAACTGCACATTCTAATTGGTTGTACATTTGAACACTTTGAAACTCACTAACATTCACCCATCCCCCCACTGCTCATTCACCCTGTTACCATGGTAACTCCCTCCTAACCCAGGACACAGTTCAGAAGTTCATCATACTATGTTGCAAACAAATCCAGCAAGGGTGTTTGACCTCTCAATGTATTAGCTAATCAACTGCAATGTTTCTTTAAATGACTTTTTCTCAACCATTGAAATGACTTTTAAAAAAAAAGCATGCACCCTAATTTTCAATGGAGATTTTTAAGAAACCACCAATCATTTCTGGTTTTTCAAGTGCACTAAATCTCAACCACTTTTTTTCATAACTCCTACTTTCAAACTGCCATTACATTTCCACAACTCATCTGAATACAAGCGCATCTACCTTCAAAATGCCAAAAATCTGGTTTGTGGGTCATAGGTATGTCTTCTGGAGTGAAAAATGTTCAAGCAACAGAGGTATTTACAACCTTGATTTGCCAAATGTGGACATTGTCTGGATTGGACAGAGAGGATTAAGAAGTCACCAATTGATACCATTGGCAAAATCCTTCATGCATCTTCCACACCCTGACCTTATAATTGTGCACTGTGGAGGAAATGACCTAGGCACGTTGACTGGGGTAGGTCTGGAAATGCTTTTAAAGGACATCTTTGGGCAACTGATGTCACTTTTCCAAAAAACTACCTTGGTATTTTCTAATATATGCCAAAGTCAAAAATGGAACTGGTCCAACCAATGTTGTCCACAGATTGAGAAAGCAAGGAAACATGTAAATAAATCTGTTTCTGCTTTCCTCAGAGACTATGGTATCAGGTCAATATACCTCAACAACTTGCATTACAACATGCAAGGCATCTATAGGAGAGATGGTGTACATTTTACAGATGAGGGGAATAAAGTCTTCCTCTTGAATTTGAGACTCTGCATTGGTACCTACTTGTAGGTACAAAAAACACCCACAAACCACAACAGCTCCTTTCAGAGCTAACTTACCTCTAAGCACTCTAAATTATTTTTTTATTCTATTTTTTTTCACTGTTTTTCCCCGTGGTACGCTCAGGGTGCGCATACCTGAGAGCGCACCTGGGAACGCACCCAGCGCTTACCCCACGAAAATAGCAAAACAAAATAGTTTTTTTACCCTTCAGGGTCCTTCTAGGCCACCCACAAAAAACCTAGGGGGTCAGAGGGTGTCTACCCAGCCCCCTTTTACACATTTCCCCCTTTTTTTTTCACCTCAGGTGTCTCGATTTTCCCGAGACACAAGATGGCGGACTCTCCGGACTGTTTAGAATGTTGACAGACACCCGACAGCCAATCAGCTTTCCACTCGTGCACTCCCGTAGCGTGCATGGTGCGCTCTCCGGTACGCGTACCGGTGAGCGCTCGGAGCGCGGCCAAAGATATATATGTGTTTAAGAAGTTGCTTTTCATAAAAACCACTGGGGAAATTTTCACCAAACATAGCAAAGGCACATCTGTGTACCATTCCCTACAATTTTACCAAGTTTGGTGTAATTCCGTTCAGCAGTTCGGGCTGTAGACTTGTCAGACCGTCCTATGGAAATTAACAAGGGGAAAACACGTTTTGGGACCCCCCTTTTTTCTCAGCCCCCACTTCACAAATCCACCTGAAACTTCCAGAGAAGGAGCGGATCGGAGTTGGTCAACATTTTGGAAAATTACACGCATGTTCCTCAACCGGCGCCAAAGATATTCCCTATAGAATGTTGCGGATTCCCTATGGTAGCTAGGTCCTAACTATAACTACCTACTGGCGACCGCCAGTAGGTAATATATATATATTACCTATATATATATGTATATATATATATATATATATATATATAAATTGATTGATGTGATCAAGTCAAGTCCGGGGTGACCAGACGAAACGCGTCATGTCTGTCTGATGTGAAATAAAGCACTTTGAATTTGGAACTTGCCGAGTGGTCCGTGTCCTGATTGATAACCGTCTCTGCGGTGAAATTGGGAGCTGTTTGGCATACATATATGTATATATATATATATATTCAATGAAAAAACCATTGGTTTTAGGCCATATATAGTTAGGGATTTGCATTTACAAAACCTTATTTTACTCGCATAAAACCATTGAAATTCCATATATAGTTAGATGCGCTAATCCACTGCTGATGATGTCACATATTACATCATTCATGACATGGTCAGTGACATCACTGATGACATCACTGATGACATCTCAAATGACATCACTGATGACATCACTGATGACAACACCCAGTGACTGTATGTTTCTGTAAAGTTAAAATATGTCTTACATATTGAAGAATGAGTGGATGTATAAGTGTCTGGATGAAGGATTTAGTAGGTGCATGACTGACTGTATGAGTGAGTGATTAAATGTGTCTCACTGAGTGCATGGGTTAGTGACTAAACTGTCTTAATTTGTGCATCATTATGTCTGTTGTTCTGTAAACTGTTGCATGTGTTGATAAGTAGCTATATGAGTAACTATATGGGTTATTGATTGGTTGCCCAAGTATTTGTATCGGAGACTGAGTGTGTGTGTGGGTGGCTGGGAGGTGTATGACTCTGTGCATAGATGTGTAAGCAGTTGATTCACTAGATGTATGGTTTCAAAAGTGCATGTGGAAACAGCTGTATGGGCGGTTGACTGTGTGCATGAGTGTATTGGTGAGTGAATGGATATCTCAGTGCTACATGTCAAAGTAAGTACATATGTAAAACACAGTACATGTGAGAGTTGACATATATAAATAACTGTGCATAAGAGCCAGTGAATGTGTGAGTGGCTGTATGGATCATTGTGAACTTGTATCAGGGATTGTATAAGAGAGTAAATATGTGTTAGTATATGTTTGAATAAGTAAAGTTTGTATAACTGTATAGTTAAGGAAATGGAGGTGTGATTGATTCTTTGCATGACTGACTAGGTGTGTGAGTAACTCCATGGATGAGTGACAGTCTGTGAGTGTCTGTTTACACTGATTGTATCTAAGGTTATATTAGAGTCTGAAGAGGTTCATCGTATTATCACATGAATGATATCATCAGTGATGTGATCAGTAATGTCAAATGAGATGTCATCAGTGATGTCATCAGTGATGTCATTTGAGATGTCATCAGTGATGTCATTTGAGATGTCATCAGTGATGTCATCAGTGATGTCACTGACCATGTCATGAATGATGTAATATGTGACATCATCAGCAGTGGATTGCGGGTGCGCGATATATAGTTAGCGCATCTAACTATATATGGAATTTCAATGGTTTTATGCGAGTAAAATAAGGTTTTGTAAATGCAAATCCCTAACTATATATGGCCTAAAACCAATGGTTTTTTCATTGAATTTTCAAGGTTTTGTAAATGCAAATTCCTAACTATATATCCACTATAACCTATGGTTTTTTCTGTGAATTTCATTGGTTTTTTAATGGCAAATATGAAAAGCTTTAAAATGTCAAGTACGTGATAGATAAAAACATTTTCGTATTTATGCACGCTGATGTGCTTTGAACGCTGCACCGCCCCCCCCTCCCCTCTTTTGTCTTAGTAGTACTCTCTCTTTGCAGATAGTGAACGGTAGTTAACGCAGGCCTTTGCCCCCGTTGTAATCCGTCGTGCCTGCTTGTCTCTCCATTTGATTGATTGTTGTCCAAGCATTTACTGTTTTAGAATTGGTTCTCTTTGGATCATTCTCTATTTACAAACAAGCACAAAGTCGCAATACTCTGTTTAGTCTTTGCAGATAGTGAAAAATCGTGTAAAAAAATAAAAGTAATCGAGCAAAATCAGTAGGCCACTAATTGGATCTCTTTTTGACCTCGCTAAAATAGAAATATTAGGAACAACCCTTCATGAGAAATACGAAAATAGTGAGATGAACTGAGCTCCACACCATGAGGGCTGCAAGACAGCTCGGCTCCATCACCCATCCCGCACAAAATAACGACAAACCCTATGCAAATATTAAAAATATAGACAACACACCAGCAAAGAAACAGGGTAAAACATTTTATTAAAAAACTATTTACATAACGTTGGTTTATAAGATGATGTCAGTAGTGGACCGATGTGTGAATAGGTCGAAAGCAGCACAAGGCTCCAAGATCCGGATGGCAAGCTCCTGGATGTTGGGTGCCATAGTTCAGAGTTCTGAGTTTGAGCCTTTTTCAATGCCTGTGCTTTGTTGAATCAAAATGGCGGCTTGACACAAAGCTGACTCAAGCGTTGCTACTGATGCTATGCAGACCAAAACTGGTTTTCAGTTTGTACATTTTTCTAGATTTTTCAATCCAAGTTTGGTTGACTTTGTAGAACGATGGCTTCAAATTTTCAACATACGGTGTGGTGGCGCTGACTGGGAGGGGGCGCTTCGCTCCTGCCCCCTCCCCAAGTAAGATTTTCATACGTGAAAGTACGTTAATGGTTTTGGTCCCTGAGTTGCTTCGATGTCACTGCCATTCTCAAATGGCATAAGTTCTGGATGTTGGGTGCCATAGTTAAGAGTTCTGAGCAGTGCTTGTAACACTGTCTGAAGCTTATTTCCACCTACTGCAGCTTCACTATTCTCAAAGTAAGTGAGTGTCGGTTGTGGACCTGACTGCATTAGAAAACAATGTGATATGTTACCTTCCTAAACAGCTTGACGGAGGCCCCTGAGGGGCGGTGTGATGGCCATGGACTCGGAGAAGACGCTTGGCTCCGACACCCTCCCCAAGTCTTATAGCACTGGTGTAGTCTGAGATCGCCCCCGACATAGGCGGCCGGCTCCCGGGGTCCGGCGGAACTTTTTGCCTTTTGATGACTCTTCAATTCTGAACCTTGTCCCACAATCCGTTTGACCTGAAGACACGCTGTACTGGGGCGCCCCTTTACCGTTTCAGTTGCCATTCCGCCCGCTTTTGCTACACTGTGCCTCTTCCGCCATTCAGCTGTTTACCGCCCGCTCTTGCGACTACAGCGTCTCGCTCATCATGTAGTTGAGTTGCTCCCGCTCTTGCGGTGCAGCGATAGGCGGCTGCCACAGGACTCTCAAAATGGCGGCCGGCTCTTCGGTTTTGGGCCTGGTCCACTAAAATGGCCCTGGGACACCTTTGAACTCGGACGCTTCCCTGATAGGGCTTGGGTCCCATTCTCGAAAAGCGTCCCCTCAGCCGTGAAGATTCTACAAAAGTCTTGGGGGCCTCTGACTCCCGCAGGCTTCTGGTGGGGAGCGGCTGCCATGATTGCTCGTGGAATGGCCACGACGGAGCTACGAGATGGTAGTGGTCTCATGCTGACGCCAGCTTTAGTCTGAAACATCCAGAAACACTGTAGACTACCAATTCGATCAGTTCCGGTAGCGCCCCAACATGACCCGGAAGAGAAGAACTTGCCCTCCCCTCTTTGACTGATGGTTCTTGTTGCCTGTCCCCTCTGTTGTCATTTAACAGAACTTTTTGGACTGCTGAAAGGGGTTGTGTTCCGAACGCTGGTTGGTGGAGACATTTTGACTATATTCTTGACCTACGTTGTCGCGTAATGCGTTATATGACACGCCGCGTTAGCGCACCCGGAAGTGATCCGAGGCGCGGCGCGCAGCGCGTAACGTAAGCATAACAGGTCATGTGACTTGTTAATAAAACTTTTCATTGGTTCATTTTACTTTTGTTAATTTAATGATGAAAAGCTTGGTCATATGACCTAAAAATTACGCTTTTTATTGTTTTCGAACAATATTTTTTTTTCAAACATATGTTATAATATTCCAGGCTAATGTACTTTCCCGGAAAATTTACAACTGTCTTGCAAGTAAAATATATTCCTTTTTCGAGAAAAAGGGCGTTTCTTCCTTCCATGACGGAGCCGTTGAGTAAAAGAGATTCGGCCTGCTGTCTTAGTCCCGATACGCCTGATTATCAGATTCTTATCGATCACTTTATGTTGCAGACATGAAAAACACAACTGCCCTTGACCATTTATCTTTACTGCGTTCCTACATATTATACCTTTTATCCGTCATGTAATTGGACTGCTTTATTTCACTTGCCTTTTACTGATTCGAAAACAGTGACTAAAAGTAAAAACTTTACCAATGTAAATACTACTACCGTGTTTTGTTTTAAAAACCTTTATTGTGAAAATGTCAGTATACAAATACGGGCCTATAACCACGTGGGCCGGCCACGGAGCAAACTGAAATCGTATATGATGAGGAGACATTTACACTGTAGAAGAACGTAACGAGCGGGCCATTAGGTTGCAAGAACAAAGGTGTCTAACAGTTGCGGAATCGGTGGACGTACATTTTGTAATTAAAATAAGACAGGGCCACTTACAATAACATTTTCTAGATATACATTTGCGGGCAAGAAGTTACGAGTCCCATTTATACCGGCGCCATTTTGGGCGAGGCCGGGCAGGTCCAAGATATAGTCAAAATGTCTCCACCAACCATCGGCCAGACCAGAACCCCTTTCGGCCCTTTATGCTACAAGATGGTGTCTTCCATTCAGAAAATATTGTTGGCAGCATTTTGAAAGGAAACAGAAACAGCCGTTCTCCTAGTGAGTTTCACATTGTTACATTTAGGAAGAATGTTGAAGAGTAGTATGTGGAAAATCTGAAGCCATTTTTATACAAACTCTCAATCAGACTTGGATGGAAAAAAAAATCCTGAAGAATGTACAAACTGAAAACCAATTTTTGTCTGTATAGCATCAACAGTAACGCTTGAGTCAGCTTTGTGTCAAGCCGCCATTTTCATTCAATCAATAGCGTCCCCTTGCACACATTCAGGGACCTGGTCGTGTCTTCAGATGAAACGGATTGTAGGAAAAGAAGCAGAAAGGAAAAGGAAAAAAGTTCAGCCGGACCTCGGGAGCCGGCCGCCTATGTCATGTGCGACCTTTGGCCACACCAGGGCAATAGTAAAGCTGCAGCAGGTGCAAATAAGCTTCAGACAGTCTTACAAGCACTGCTCAGAACTCTCAACTGAGGCACTCAACATCCAGGACTTGCCATTCGGATCTTGGCGCCTTGTGCTGGTTCCGACCTATTCACACATCGGTCCACTACTGACATCACCTCATAAGCCAACGGGGCACCCCACGCCGACTTTTGGCGCAGCATTGTAGGATGGCCACACCAGTGCGGCAACTTGCTGGACACAACATCGGGGCCATCCAGATCTCGGCGCGTTCGACTCACTGTACCGCAAGAGTGACCGCAACTCAGCTGGACACGCCATCTTTCGGCGCAGCATTGTAGGATGGCCACACCAGTGCGGCAATTTGCTGGACACCACCTCGGTGCCATCCGGATCTCGGCGCGTTCGAGTCACTGTACCGCAACAGTGACCGCAACTCAGCTGGACACGCCGTCTTTCGGCGCAGCATTGTAGGATGGCCACACCAGTGCGGCAATTTGCTGGACACCACCTCGGTGCCATCCGGATCTAGGCGCGTTCGAGTCACTGTACCGCAACAGTGACCGCAACTCAGCTGGACACGCCGTCTTTCGGCGCAGCATTGTAGGATGGCCACACCAGTGCGGCAATTTGCTGGACACCACCTCGGTGCCATCCGGATCTCGGCGCGTTGTGCTGCCTTCGGCCTATTCGCACATCGGTCCGCTACTGACGCCGCCTCACGTGCCAACGGATTTTCTACGCTTTTTGTAGCCCTATGCCGCATAACAGGTCATGTGACTGTTTATAAAACTTTTCATTGGTTCATTTTACTTTTGGTTTCCTAAAGATGGAAGGCTTGGTCATATGACCTAAAAATAACACTTTTCATTGGTTTAGAACATTTTTTTTCCCAAATGATGAAAGCCCCACCTTGTTTCTGGATCATTCAGACTGAAGCTGGCGTCAGCATGAGAGCACCACCATCTCGTGGCTCCGTCGTGGTCATTCCGCGAGCAATCATGGCAGCCGCTCCCCACCGGAAGCCTGCGGGAGTCGGGGGCCCCCAAGACTTTTGTAGAATCTTCACGGCTGAGGGGACGCTTTTCGAGAATGGAGCCCAAGCCCTAGCAGGCAAGCGTCCGAGTTCCAAGGTGTCCCAGGGCCATTTCAGTGGACCAGGCCCAAAACCGAGGAGCCGTCCGCCATTTTAAGAGTCATGTGGCAGCCGCCTATTGCTGCACTGCAAGAGTGGGAGCAACTCAACAACATGGTGAGCGAGACGCTGTAGCCGCAAGAGCGGGCGCAACTCAGCTGGATGGCCGCCACCTGGGGAGGCCCGTTCACGCCGCCTCCCCCACGCCCCCCCCCCCCCACCGGGCCGCCGCACGCCAATTTTCGGAGCAGCATTGTAGGATACCAAAACCAGTGCGGCAGTTTACTGGACATCACCTGGGTGCCTGTCGTACATGTTGTGTCAGCCATGGGACACTGGACACAGTGCCATCAACATCTCAACGCGTTCTGCTGCCTTGGGACTATTCGCACAACAGACCGCTACTGACGAGGCCTCCCCCCGCACCACCCGGGACGCCCCACGCTGTTTTTCTGTGCTGCATTGTAGGATCCCAAAACCAGTGCGGCACCCAGGCGACATCACCTGGGTGCCGTCCAGAACTCTGCACGTAGTGCTGCCTTGGGACTATTCGCACAAAAGACAGCTTCTAACCACTGTTGCTTTTTTGGGTGAAAAATGTTTAAATGTTTTTACAGTTTTTGTTCCGTTCATTATAGTTAAAAGTTAATAAAGTATTATAATCTTACTTTGTTGGAGTGTTATCTATTTTTTTTTAAACGGGTGAATGGGGCCTTGAATCGGGTTATTGTCATGTGTGGGCTTTGGAAGTGTGCTGCTGCAGGATCTGACATTTCAAACTCAAATGCACGTTCTTTTTCTTACCTTTCCGAAGCATGGAGCGCAATAGCAGGCAGAGAAAGGGTGATGCACGTGTTGAAAACTAACTGACCTGGCAAGTTGCTGGCAGTGCCCCCCCGCCCGCTCCTGAAAGAGGGCACACACACACCGCCGCCCCGAGTACTTCACAAATCTTTAAAAGACCATGCGCTTGTTCATGAGGCTTAAATGGTTTATCACCTCTTCTAGAACCCCTGCATCGACCCTCTGACATTTCCTGGAAAAATTACCATGTAACACAATACCAAGCCCTGTCAGCTGAAACCCCCAAGGAATCGTGGGGCATATTATCAAGGGGGTTTATCTCCGCTTTTTTGGCTTTAAAAGCCATGAAAGCGGAGATAAAATTATCTCCCTATTACCAAGCTGTCGCTAACACCAGTTAGTGACAGCTAAAAGGAGATAGCGACCATGTTGGGCCCCGCTTTGCATGTCAGTGATACTTATCACTAATGACATGCAAAGTGGGCGTGCCAAGATGTTAGCGACTGGAAACAGTCCCTAACATCGCTATCTCCTATTACCAACTTTTTGAGATATTCGCGCTAAGCGCAAATATCTCCAAAATCTAACACCTGCCCTGAGCAGTTCTTAGCCATGTTATCCATTGGGAGGTGGATAACATGGCTAAGAGCGTTTGCTCGATAATACATGAATATCGCTGACTTTTCTGCGATAATAGCAAGGTTTATCTGCGATAAAAATCGCCGATGTGCGGCGATAATTTTTGTCTCTAAACAAGTTAGAGACAAAAATTATCGCTAGTTGTTCGTAATATGCCCCCGGGTTTTTGCTTGCAGAAATCGGGAGGCGGGAGACTAGCACTGAAATCAGTAGTCTCACGCCTGAATAGGAGGGTTGGCATGTCTGAATTCTCTACAGCTGGGGCCATAAACTACATCCGCAGGGGTAGGTGATAGCCTGGGACCAGCCTGGCATCTAAAATGGCTGCCGTGCACGACAAAATTGTGGCATTGGAAAAAAGGCAAGATGGCGCAGCCGCTGGAAGAGATGTATCAACATATATCAGCCTCCTCAGCCACCCTCACGAAACATAGGGGATTAGGATACGTCTCCCGCACCCCCTTATACCTAGTAATTTAATTAACGAAGCACAAAATGGCGAATTCCCGTTTCGCTACCAGTTTGCGGCCCAGTTCGCGGCCCGTGAAGCGCTTCTACCGTGAAAAATCATTTTTTTTTTATTTTCCCCACGGGACCCTTTAATAACCCCAACAACATTCCTAGGGGGTCAAGAGGGGGATACCGTGCCCCCTTTCATTAAATTCCCCCTTCGTTTTTCACCTCTTCTTCTCTCTCGATCCTACCGAGAGATAAGATGGCGGCCGCTCCGGACTGTCACGCAGCAAAAAAAAAAAAAGCTCACGCACAGCCGCTGGAAGAGATGTATCAACATATATCAGCCTCCTCAGCCACCCTCAGGAAACATAGGGGATTAGGATACGTCTCCCGCACCCCCTTATACCTAGTAATTTAATTAACGAAGCACAAAATGGCGAATTCCCGTTTCGCTACCAGTTTGCGGCCCAGTTTGCGGCCCGTGAAGCGCTTCTACCGTGAAAAATCATTTTTTTTTTTTTTTCCCCACGGGACCCTTTAATAACCCCAACACATTCCTAGGGGGTCAAGAGGGGGATACCTTGCCCCCTTTCATTAAATTCCCCCTTCGTTTTTCACCTCTTCTTCTCTCTCGATCCTACCGAGAGATAAGATGGCGGCCGCTCCGGACTGTTTAGAATGTTGACAGACACCGGAGAGCCAATCAGCTTTCTGCGCGCAAAGTTCCGAAACGCGAAAAGTAAGCGGACCGGATCGCTGCCCGGAGCGCTGTTACAGATATATATCTTGATTTAAACGTTAATTTCTCAAAATCCACTGAAGCACATATATTGAGACCTAGCAAAGGCACATCGGGCTAACAGTCCCTACAATTTTGCCAAGTTTCGTGCAAATCCATTCAGCCGTTCGAGCTAAAAGTGAGTCCAACCGCCCTATGGAAAACTCAATGTTAAAAACGCGTTTTGGGACCCCCCTTTTTTCTCAGCCCCCCCTTGACGAAACCCCACCAAATTTTCAGGGGCTGCTCAGAAACAAAATGTGCCATTTTCCTGAAAATTTCAGCCGATTCCGTCCACAAACGCCAAAGTTATTAGACATAGAATTTTCAAAAGTTCCATAGACAAATAATCCTAACTATATATACCTCCTGGCGATAGCCAGTAGGTAATATATATATATATCAACAATTTTCCTGTCTACCCTCCCGGGCACAGAAAAGGTCGGGACACTCCAGGATGCTCAAATTCCTTTAATCACCAACAATGGTTAACAAAAAAAGAGTTTTTTGAGCTTAATCAAGAATCAGCTCCAGACTATATTGTTTGGGATACTCTTAAATCTTTCTTAAGGGGAATATACGGCTCTCAAATGACCTTAATCAGGAAGCTAACCAAAGAAAAGGATAACAAGGATCTCAGTTTGATTAAATCAAAAGAACAGCAAATCCTTGCTGCTATCCATGATGATCAAAGTAATGTACCAAAGACTAGAAAAGGAATTATTTGAGTTACAAACAAATCTCAGACTAAGAACTGAAAAAATTCTTAAAAATAAATGGGAAGTTAGAAAATTACGTATTTTTGAGTATGGTGAGAAATGTGGATCACTGTTAGCATGGAAAGCCAGGACAGAGAGGACTAGAAATAATATTAAATCGTTGATACAGCGCGGAACTGGTGTATTCTTGTCAGAAGATGGAGAGATCAAGAAGGAAGCTAGATCTTTCTACGAAGAACTTTATCGGGAAACAATTTATCGGTTGGATGAGGAATTAGAAAACTTGTCGTTTTTGAGGGACCTGCCACAGCTGAGCAATACAGACATAGTTTTTTTGGCAAAGGAAATAACTGAAGGAGAGATCAGATCTCAACTAAAGAAGATGGCAAGAAATAAAGCTGCAGGCCCCGATGGGCTCCCAATAGAGATTTATAAGGACAACATAGAAGAAACTCTAGCTCCACTACAGAAATTATTTAATAAAATTTTCATCCAGGGAGAACAAATTCCGTCCTCTTGGCTAGATGCAACAATTTCACTAATCGCAAAACCAAACAAAGATCCGGTAAAAATTGAGTCGTATCGACCCATTTCACTCTTAAATTCTGATCTAAAGATTTACTCTGGAATTTTGGCTAGTAGATTGGCAAACGTTATTAAAACCATTATTCATCCTGACCAGAGGGGATTTATTCCTGGTCGCCAATTAAATGAACTTACATTTCAAGTAATTGGGGCCATAGATTACGCAATAGAAAAGAAGAAGCCTCTTGCCATTGTTGCAATAGATGCAGCCAAAGCTTTCGACCAAGTCAATTGGCCCTTTCTTTGGAAAACGATGTCTAAATTTGGTTTCCCAGAGATATTTATCAATGGGGTAAAAACTTTATATAGGGGCCCGAGAGCAAGGATATTGGTAAATGGTGGTCTGTCTGACTGGTTGCACAATTACAGAGGAACAAGGCAGGGATGTCTCTTGTCTCCATTACTGTTCGACATATATATTAAGCCATTTGTCTGTGCCTTAAGACAAGACCCTATAATTATTCCCTTTAATATTGGAGAATTAATAATTAGGACAGCATTATATGCTGATGACCTTCTTCTTTATACCTCAAATCCATCTGAAGCAATACCTAGATTATTCAAACTTGCTGATGATTTTGGTATTGTCTCAGGATACAGCATCAATAGGGACAAAACCGATGTTATGTGTTGGAACACCAGTTAGTGACAGCTAAAAGGAGATAGCGACCATCTTGGGCCCCGCTTTGCATGTCAGTGATACTTATCACTAATGACATGCAAAGTGGGCGTGCCAAGATGTTAGCGACTGGAAACAGTCCCTAACATCGCTATCTCCTATTACCAACTTTTGGAGATATTCGCGCTAAGCGCGAATATCTCCAAAATCTAACACCTGCCCTGAGCAGTTCTTAGCCATGTTATCCAATGGGAGGTGGATAACATGGCTAAGAGCATTTGCTCGATAATACATGAATATCGCGGACTTTTCTGCGATAATAGCAAGGTTTATCTGCGATAAAAATCGCCGATGTGCGGCGATAATTTTTGTCTCTAAACAAGTTAGAGACAAAAATTATCGCTAGTTGTTCGTAATATGCCCCCGGGTTTTTGCTTGCAGAAATCGGGAGGCGGGAGACTAGCACTGAAATCAGTAGTCTCACGCCTGAATCGGGAGGGTTGGCATGTCTGAATTCTCTACAGCTGGGGCCATAAACTACATCCGCAGGGGTAGGTGATAGCCTGGGACCAGCCTGGCATCTAAAATGGCTGCCGTGCACGACAAAATTGTGGCATTGGAAAAAAGGCAAGATGGCGCAGCCGCTGGAAGAGATGTATCAACATATATCAGCCTCCTCAGCCACCCTCAGGAAACATAGGGGATTAGGATACGTCTCCCGCACCCCCTTATACCTAGTAATTTAATTAACGAAGCACAAAATGGCGAATTCCCGTTTCGCTACCAGTTTGCGGCCCAGTTTGCGGCCCGTGAAGCGCTTCTACCGTGAAAAATCATTTTTTTTTATTTTCCCCACGGGACCCTTTAATAACCCCAACAACATTCCTAGGGGGTCAAGAGGGGGATACCTTGCCCCCTTTCATTAAATTCCCCCTTCGTTTTTCACCTCTTCTTCTCTCTCGATCCTACCGAGAGATAAGATGGCGGCCGCTCCGGACTGTTTAGAATGTTGACAGACACCGGAGAGCCAATCAGCTTTCTGCGCGCAAAGTTCCGAAACGCGAAAAGTAAGCGGACCGGATCGCTGCCCGGAGCGCTGTTACAGATATATATCTTGATTTAAACGTTAATTTCTCAAAATCCACTGAAGCACATATATTGAGACCTAGCAAAGGCACATCGGGCTAACAGTCCCTACAATTTTGCCAAGTTTCGTGCAAATCCATTCAGCCGTTCGAGCTAAAAGTGAGTCCAACCGCCCTATTGAAAACTCAATGTTAAAAACGCGTTTTGGGACCCCCCTTTTTTCTCAGCCCCCCCTTGACGAAACCCCACCAAATTTTCAGGGGCTGCTCAGAAACAAAATGTGCCATTTTCCTGAAAATTTCAGCCGATTCCGTCCACAAACGCCAAAGTTATTAGACATAGAATTTTCAAAAGTTCCATAGACAAATAATCCTAACTATATATACCTACTGGCGATAGCCAGTAGGTAATATATATATATATCAACAATTTTCCTGTCTACCCTCCCGGGCACAGAAAAGGTCGGGACACTCCAGGATGCTCAAATTCCTTTAATCACCAACAATAGTTAACAAAAAAAGAGTTTTTTGAGCTTAATCAAGAATCAGCTCCAGACTATATTGTTTGGGATACTCTTAAATCTTTCTTAAGGGGAATATACGGCTCTCAAATGACCTTAATCAGGAAGCTAACCAAAGAAAAGGATAACAAGGATCTCAGTTTGATTAAATCAAAAGAACAGCAAATCCTTGCTGCTATCCATGATGATCAAAGTAATGTACCAAAGACTGGAAAAGGAATTATTTGAGTTACAAACAAATCTCAGACTAAGAACTGAAAAAATTCTTAAAAATAAATGGGAAGTTAGCAAATTACGTAACTTTGAGTATGGTGAGAAATGTGGATCACTGTTAGCATGGAAAGCCAGGACAGAGAGGACTAGAAATAATATTAAATCGTTGATACAGCGCGGAACTGGTGTATTCTTGTCAGAAGATGGAGAGATCAAGAAGGAAGCTAGATCTTTCTACGAAGAACTTTATCGGGAAACAATTTATCGGTTGGATGAGGAATTAGAAAACTTGTCGTTTTTGAGGGACCTGCCACAGCTGAGCAATACAGACATAGTTTTTTTGGCAAAGGAAATAACTGAAGGAGAGATCAGATCTCAACTAAAGAAGATGGCAAGAAATAAAGCTGCAGGCCCCGATGGGCTCCCAATAGAGATTTATAAGGACAACATAGAAGAAACTCTAGCTCCACTACAGAAATTATTTAATAAAATTTTCATCCAGGGAGAACAAATTCCGTCCTCTTGGCTAGATGCAACAATTTCACTAATCGCAAAACCAAACAAAGATCCGGTAAAAATTGAGTCGTATCGACCCATTTCACTCTTAAATTCTGATCTAAAGATTTACTCTGGAATTTTGGCTAGTAGATTGGCAAACGTTATTAAAACCATTATTCATCCTGACCAGAGGGGATTTATTCCTGGTCGCCAATTAAATGAACTTACATTTCAAGTAATTGGGGCCATAGATTACGCAATAGAAAAGAAGAAGCCTCTTGCCATTGTTGCAATAGATGCAGCCAAAGCTTTCGACCAAGTCAATTGGCCCTTTCTTTGGAAAACGATGTCTAAATTTGGTTTCCCAGAGATATTTATCAATGGGGTAAAAACTTTATATAGGGGCCCGAGAGCAAGGATATTGGTAAATGGTGGTCTGTCTGACTGGTTGCACAATTACAGAGGAACAAGGCAGGGATGTCTCTTGTCTCCATTACTGTTCGACATATATATTAAGCCATTTGTCTGTGCCTTAAGACAAGACCCTATAATTATTCCCTTTAATATTGGAGAATTAATAATTAGGACAGCATTATATGCTGATGACCTTCTTCTTTATACCTCAAATCCATCTGAAGCAATACCTAGATTATTCAAACTTGCTGATGATTTTGGTATTGTCTCAGGATACAGCATCAATAGGGACAAAACCGATGTTATGTGTTGGAACAATCCAGTCTCTATCCCAGAAGCTAAGTCTAAGATGAGATATCTTGGTATTCAACTGACTCAGAAGTTTGAAGAAATCCCTAAAACCAGTTGGGAAACCGTGATAAAGGAGATTAAGAAACTTTTGTTTAAATGGAACTCTCTGCCCTTAAATATTTACGGCAGAGTGAATTTAGTTAAAATGATCATCTTACCGAAGGTAACATTTTTGTTTAATTCTATCCCTTTAGTATTTAATAAAAAAGATATCCTTAATTTACAAGGCAGGATAGGATCTTTTATTTGGGTGACAAAATCCCCAAGGATAGCATGGAAAAAGTTAAGAGGACTAAAATTAGGAGGCTTGGCTCTTCCAGATTTATTATTTTATTGTTATGCCTTCCAGCTTAAAAATGTTAGGCTTTTAGCCAATAAATTGGACTTTGCGTCTAATAGTTAACTTTTTCAGGCCATGTTGCATGACCTCCCATACGATGCAGATTTCTTTTTGTTTAAGTTTGGAGATCAAATTTTTTTTAAAAAGGTTAGATTGAAGGTTTTGAAGGCTGCTTTACATTACTGGTTTCAAATTTGTAAGTTGCTATGTATTCATTATTATCATTCTTATGCTCCGATTTGGGACTCTCCTGGTACCCCTGATTGTTTGAGTGATCAACTAGCTCTCCCGTTGAAGAGAGCTGGTCTCTTTAGATGGGGGACTTTCTAGGTGCCTGGAAAGCACTAAATTGGGAATTTTTGGTTAGTTTAACCGGGGGTACTCTCCCAAGATTTAAGTTTTATCAACTGTCAGCTTGGTGGGGAAGCCAAACTTGGGATGTAGAGGACGAGAGTCCCCTGTGGGATTTAATTAATAATTCTAGAGTGAGGAGAGGGGAGACGGCTATATTGTATAAAATTCTACTTGACAATAGGGATAACCTGGAATCAGAGATTATTAAATTGTGGGACACCTCAACGCTCCTGATTTCGGATAATTTATTGAAACTGTGGACAGATTCTTTCACTATGTCTCAGAAAACAATCAAACCTTCTAATCTAAGAAGAAATCATTTGTATACTATGTATAGAGTTTACTGGATTCCTGCGAAACTCTCCAAGATGTCTGTTGTTAAATATTCTTGTCCCAGATGCAAGCTACAGGATGCAAATGATATTCATATGTTTTTTGAATGTCCAAATATATGTAATTTCTGGGAACAGGTGTGTAAGTTTTTGGAGGATGGACTTGCACTTTCAATTCTTTGTACCCCCAGATTGGTTCTTTTTGGTCTCCAATCTGATTATGTTCTTGATAGCAATTTATCACAGTTTATTTTCTATGTAATATTGATCGCTAGAAGAGAGATCTGTAAAGTATGGAAATCGGTACTCCCTCCGACATTTGCAGATTGCCTTAAAAACATCATGGTGGTGAGTAAACTTGATATGTTATGCGGTGGAGAAAAGTCTGTAAACCTATGGTCAGCCTTAAATGCATGGAGTGAAAAATAAACTATAAGGTCCAATGATTATGCCAGAGGTCTTGTGGTCCTGTCCTTCCTGTGTAGCAAGCACCATCAGGACAGGAAGTTGGATGGGTAACAACCCTACCTCTGGGCAATCTTCAAGGGCTATCCACAAACACGAGGGTTGGAATAGGAAGGTTTGTGTCAGTGGCCTGAAGAGCGCCTATTCAGAGTAATTACTTTCTGGTGGCATATATGAGGACAAAAAAAAAAAAAACAATGGTTAACAAAAGCCGTCGTGTTTCGCCGTAAGGCTTGGCATGAAGTACATTGGATGCACCACATGCATGCTGAGAAAGAGGATTTTGGAACACATTCGAGCTGTAAAAAATTTGAACATGCAATATGCTACCGCCAAACATTTAAGCACATGCCAGAATGGAGATTGGAGACAAATGCATTTCTACGGAGCAAAAATGTTGGACAAAATGGAAAGAGGTGGTGACACAGTTCGAAAACTCCGTCAAATGGAGTCTAGAATGATAATCAGATTCAGAACAAAACACCCCAGAGGAATGAACTTTGGGGAGGACCTCCACATTCATCTGGAGTAAATGTTCTAAATCAAATCAATCATGACAAGGGTACTACACCCAATACTTGATACAATGATAAACAGTAATATATATGCCACAGTGATAAATAAGTCACGACATACTAATGGTGTAACTGAGAAACACATACGATGTCTTTCTTTTCTTTTTAATATTATTTTCAACATGTTTGTAACTACAATTCCCAGAATGCCTCCTAATGGCAAAAAATGGGACAGTATGAAAAGTAACACTGTGGAAGGACTAACCGACCGTGAGCAAGGCCAGTTGTGGCTGAAACGCGTTGGTGGGGTGAAGCAGTAATTAAATAAGGCTTGAAAAATATATATATATATATATATATATATATATATATATATATATATATATATATATATATATATATATATATATATATATTTTTTTTTTTCACCAAAAGAAAGCAATTATACTCCCACTCCACCAGGAAGATTTACAGCAGGTTTATTTCTGTGCCATTACAGCACCCAGCTTAACCGACGCAGTTCGCAGCATCCGCTGCTTGTTCACGGTTACACGGTTGTAACCGTGAACCAGCGGCGGATGCTGCAAAACGTGTCAGTTAAGCTGGGTGCTGTAATGGCACAGAAATAAACCTGCTGTAAATCTTCCTGGTGGAGTGCGAGTATGAATGCTTTCTTTTGGTGAAAAATAATTAACAGGGAAAGCCCGTCCCTGAAACTCGCACCAGCTGTTTCAAGGAGTGCCTTCAGTAACGGGATTAAATTGGTGAACAATATATATATATATATATATATATATATATATATATATATATATATATATATATATATATATATATATATATATATATATTCAATGAAAAAACCATAGGTTATAGACCATATATAGTTAGGGATTTGCATTTACAAAACCTTATTTTACTCGCACAAAACCATTGAAATTCCATATATAGTTAGTTGCACTAACTATATATCGCGCACCCGCAATCCACTGCTGATGATGTCACATATTACATCATTCATGACATGGTCAGTGACATCACTGATGACATCACTGATGACATCTCAAATGACATCACTGATGACATCTCAAATGACATCACTGATGACATCACTGATGACATCTCATTTGACATTACTGATCACATCACTGATGATATCATTCATGTGATAATACGATGAACCTCTTCAGACTCTAATATAACCTTAGATACAATCAGTGTAAACAGACACTCACAGACTGTCACTCATCCATGGAGTTACTCACACACCTAGTCAGTCATGCAAAGAATCAATCACACCTCCATTTCCTCAACTATACAGTTATACAAACTTTACTTATTCAAACATATACTAACACATATTTACTCTCTTATACAATCCCTGATACAAGTTCACAATGATCCATACAGCCACTCACACATTCACTGGCTCTTATGCACAGTTATTTATATATGTCAACTCACCCATGTACTGTGTTTTACATATGTACTTACTTTGACATGTAGCACTGAGATATCCATTCACTCACCAATGCACTCATGCACACAGTCAACCGCCCATACAGCTGTTTCCACATGCACTTTTGAAACCATACATCTAGTGAATCAACTGCTCACACATCTATGCACAGAGTCATACACCTCCCAGCCACCCACACACACACTCAGTCTCCCATACAAATACTTGGGCAATCAATCAATAACCCATATAGTTACTCATATATCTACTTATCAACACATGCAACAGTTTACAGAACAACAGACATAATGATGCACAAATTAAGACAGTTTAGTCACTAACCCATGCACTCAGTGAGACACATTTAATCACTCACTCATACAGTCAGTCATGCACCTACTAAATCCTTCATCCAGACACTTATACATCCACTCATTCTTCAATATGAAAGACATATTTTAACTTTACAGAAACATACAGTCACTGGATGCTGTCATCAGTGATGTCATCAGTGATGTCATTTGAGATGTCATCAGTGATGTCATCAGTGATGTCACTGACCATGTCATGAATGATGTAATATGTGACATCATCAGCAGTGGATTGCGGGTGCGCGATATATAGTTAGTGCAACTAACTATATATGGAATTTCAATGGTTTTGTGCGAGTAAAATAAGGTTTTGTAAATGCAAATCCCTAACTATATATGGTCTATAACCTATGGTTTTTTCATTGAATTTCAATGGTTTTTTAAATGCAAATTTCTAACTATATATGGTCTATAACCTATGGTTTTTTCAGTGAATTTCATTGGTTTTTTAAAAGCTAACATCTGTAGCTGTAAAATGTATTATTCTTTAAATCCCAAAATATATATAGATATTTATTGATAATTTTTTTTTAATATTTTTTTCTTCGCTTCTAGTTCGCGAACCGGGAAGCTTTCCGTTAGCTCATCTTGATGCCGCGATCTAGTCCGCGAACCGGTCAACGTTACGTTAGCGGAACAGTGACGCGTCGCGGAAGCGCGACATATCACGTTATCGCGTAATGCGTCTAATGACGCGTCGCGTTAGCGCTCCCGGAAGTGCTCCGGACCGCGAACCGGAAGCGATCTGGGACGCGGCGCGCGCCGCGTAACGTAAGCGGAACAGGTCATGTGACTTGTTTATCTAACTTCTCATTGGTTCATTTCACTTTTGGTTTCCAAATGATGTATGACTAGGTCATGTGACCTAAAAATAACACTTTTCATTGGCTCAGAACTTTTGTTTTCCCCAAATCATGTAAACCCCTCCTTATTTCCTCACTCTGACTTTCATCTTGGTGAGAGAAAGACCATTTATCTGAAGATCCACAATGGCTTCCATTCTTGCTGCAGCTGGTGCACCCCCACCACCACCTCCACCTCCTCATAAGAAGAGAGGACCACCTAGTCAAATCCTGACTAACAGAGAGGAGGAAGATGAAGAAGAAGAAGAAGAGGAGAGAGAGGAACAACAATTTCTTGATGAGTTGCCCCGGGTTTCTAAACGAAAATCCAGTTTTATCTGGCAGTTTTTCACCATCCCTCCTGGAACAAAGAAAGTCAATGCAAAATATGCCACCTGCCTCATCTGTGACTACAGATTGTCGAGAGGCACAGAAAAGAAGTACAGTATGGGGAACTATACAATGCACCGTCACATGAGCAGGTGGCATCCCAATAACTACAGCCGGGCTGAATTAAGGGATCTTGTAGACAATCCGACGGCAACTCCTGTGGCAAGATCTACATCCACATTGTCTTTGACGGGAAGAGAGGCACAAGAGACTGTGCCCAACATCCAACCTAACTTTCAGCACATAAAGTTAACTTGTGTTTACTGTGGTGAAATGCTGTCCTATGGCAACATGAGCATCAAGCTCATGAACATTGCATATGAAAATCATAAATGCCCTAATGCACCCAAAAAGTAATTTTCTTTTTTTTGCTCCAGTTGAGCCGTTTTGAAAGCCTGTTTTTTGTTGTCTCCCCTCCATAAAAAAAACAAAAAAAACATAAAACAGTTCTAAAAATACAAAAAAATCAAAAAATGTTCAAAAAATAAAAAAAAAATATAAAAAAACAAAAACAAAAAAAAACAGTTCTTTTCAGAACTACCCCCCCTTTCAAACAAAATTGCTAGAATGTTTATCACTCTGGCAAGCTCTATTTCTTTTGGTTCGCTTCAAGTTCGCTGACCGGTTCGCGAACTTTAAGCGAACTAAAAAAATATTTTTTTAAAAAAAAGAAGAGTTAGTATAAGGGAAGTAAACAGAGAATAATGTAAAAATAAAGACAGCTAGAGAGAGTAAATGAGAGATAGTGTCAATGACATCATCAGCAGTGCATTGCGGGTAAAAAGAGTGGAAAACATTTACCTTATAATTCTTGTTACCTTTTTTAAATATTTTTTCATACTTTCAATCTGTAAAACAAAGAACAAACAATTCAAAAAATATTAAAACATGTATTTAAAAATTAGAAAAGACAAGGGAAAAGGTTCAAAAACAAACAGTTTTTCAACAACTTTAACATTTACAGAAGTCTCTGCTTTTCTACGTCCCCTACACAATCCTAAAGATATATATTCGAAAGAAACTGTATCTTGATGTTGCTGAACTGAGGCCTATTTTGCAACATGATGTTTTTCTTGCACTGCTAATGTCTCACAATAGTGATGCAATAGCAGCGCAAAAAAGATGTAAAGCCATAATAAAATTGTGTCTAACATTGTAAATGATTGTTTTAGGATGCAAATAAGATGTGTGCTTTCAAGAGCTTTCTTTGAGGTGAGGCCTCTTTTTTTTATAAAAAAAAAAACACTACCCAGAAGTACAGCACTCTAAGCATTAAAATTGATATTTACAGAACTCAGCTTACCCATATGTACCACACATTTCTAAATGTATATCATAAGGACAAAAAGCATAACATTAATTATACATGTTAAATGGTTTATTTTTGCTGTTCTCAGAATGTATCAAATTTCACTTAAATCAGTGACTTGAAGGTATTCATCATGTAACAGCAGGGAAAAAAAAACACAATCAAAATGACTGTGTTTAAAAAACCCATACAACCTAAGAAATCTGTTTTCAAAACTTCTTAAAATTAACTTACTTTCAATGACGTCAAACGATCTCCTATAAACAGCATCCACTCTGTTGTGCTTTAAATATTTTCAGCCCGCCACTTTCTGAAAGAAAACCTCCATCGATACGTGAAATATGTTACATAGAAAAAAAACTTCTCTCATTATATCACATGTTTCCACTAGGCCAAATCATGTTGCCGCGATTCGCAAGTCTTGTAATTCTTCCAATCAAATCCCGACATTTTCTATTTTCGCAACTTTCAAAAATAAAATATTTGAGATTATTTTCACAATCCTGGACTACTAATATCTTACTCTTCTTTGTCACTCATGTTCTCCTTTTCCTATGACACTGATACTGCTTACTATGAAGCAGACTTACTTCCATCAGGTTTATATAGTTGGATTTTTAATCGAGACAGCATTGCAGACTTACATTCCCTCTACTTAAAATTTTGGTTTTAAAAACACCAGGTAAGAATTTTTAAGGTCAAACGGCAATTTTTTTTTGAAAGTTACAACAGAATCATTACAGAATGACCAGCCGTTTCCAGACTTTAAGTAAGCTGTATAATGTCCTGATGTTGTTGATGGACCATCGTGATAGATAATTGCTACAGTAACAAAAGTCCTCCCTGATATTGACAGCTGAGAAGCCACAAAATGTTTTATTAAAGTTGACAATTTTGATCCATCAGGCCTACATCGTTGCATCATTAAAATGACATACTGGCCATATCTACGTATAAATAATGTTGACATCATATCACATTTACATTGGCTACACTCCATGTTGTGATCCGCTGCTTTTACTAGCTTATTAAAGGACACTGATTTACTGTCTGGCAAAGTTAAATATATAAATCTTTCTGAGTCTACACTAGTAGTACTTGATACCATACAGTTCTCGCAGTCATGCTGCCATTGATAAGAAAGCCCAAACAGGTGATCTACATCTACACCCTCTTCTTGCAATATATCAAGCATATACATTAAAAACTCCTGACAATCTTGCTGATTATTTTCAGAGAAGTCTGTTTGACCTGAACATTCATCTAACAGATAACGAACTTCAGACACACTTTCTACTTTTGTACGATCAGTGCTACATTTCTCTAACACAGAATTCAACAAGCAGCATAAACTTTGTTCTGAATTGAACACAATCTGTTCTTTTAAACTCTCTAGTGAAAAGAGAACATTAACAACGACATTTGCATAGCAGTTGACACCAGAACTGTTTTCAAATTGAAAACCAACAATCTCTTCAACAGTATCCACTTTCTTTCTGCTAACAACTTTCGGTTCATTCACTTTTAGTCTTTTTGCAACAACCTCCCTACTATTACTGCTATTTCTACGTTTCCGGCCTACCACACGTTTCTCAAACAAAGGATATTGAGGCAAATGTGGCGCATACTCTCTTCTTAACCTATTGTATTCCTTAACACAATCTAGATCCGCACAAATGTTTGTGACATCACAGTCAATCAAGTACAATCCCGATAAAGTTCTAACTCGTGACAATGCCACATATGCCATACCCTCCTTGAACACTGAACTGCCAATATTCACCAATGCACAGTCTACACTTAAACCTTGCGATTTATGGATTGTCACCGCATATGCTAAGCAAACAGGAAACTGTTTACGGCGAACATATAAGTCTTTAACAAGCAAAAACCTAGCAGAACAACGACCAATTTGCTGTACTTCCTCAATGCCATCAAATTTAATTCTTAAAAATTCTATTCCATCTCTATTTCTGTATTTCTCAAAATCAACAACATTACCCATTGATCCATTTACCAGACCTCTTTCTACATGTAAATTCCGTCTCAAAATGATTCGGCAATTTAAACACACATTCAGAGTCTTTTCAAAACCCGCTGTCTTAGATATAGTCTTCTCTAATGAATCCAATTTTGATTTCAAATTATCTGACAAAATAATTGTTGATCCCATATGCTCTAATTTGTCGATAGCTTCCAGTTTCACAATGTCTTGCTTTTCTAAATTCAACATTTTGTTGTTGAAGATGGCACATTCTGCAAGAGTTGGCATGAGACATATCCCGGATTTCTTCTCAGTAATTTTCTGAAAAATATTCTCAGGCACAATCTCTTGTTTGGGATACAAATTTGACAGTAACCGTGCATTTAAAGCTTCTTTCCCATGCTCGGTCACTTTTCCAATTCTAATATCTTGTAGAATATTCTTGTAATCTTCATCCTTTGCCTGACGCATATTTTGATGCAGTTCTGCATAATTGAAGTTTAACCATATATTGACGTTGCCAATGCTCCCTAGGCACTTCCTGGTATCTTCATGCGTGAGTATTTTGAACACAGGTTGACCTTTTACTGGTGTCAGCTGTAGAAGATCTCCGAAAACAATAATGTGTTTCCCACCAAATAAGACATCATATTCAGTTTTAAGTACTTCTTGCATTCTCAAATGCACAAAGGCAAGCATGACATTGGAAACCATGCTTACTTCGTCAATGATAAGTAGTTTCATTTTCCTCAAGACTCTTGAAACTTCACAGCAAGCATCTCCAGATAACTTGTTGTATTGTAATTTGTTGTCATGCTCCACCGGCAGCATCAATAGACGATGCAAAGTAATACCTTTAATATTATGTGCTGCCAGTCCAGTAGGAGCGGTCACAACACAAGACAGCGATGACTCAGTCCTTTCCTGCAAATAACAAGAGATTGCTTTAATGAGGAAACTTTTTCCAGTTCCCGCTTCTCCACTCACGTACAGACGGACAGGCTTCAACGACGTACACGAGCACTCTTTCTTCTCATGACTTAATCCGTGCTCAATTTCCTTGGTAACTTCATCATATATTTTCCTCTGCTCAACGTTGAGTTGTTTTTCCAAGTCTTGTAAGTTAACTGAATCCTCCTGAGCATGTGCCATGGCTCTTTCTACTTCATTCATAGCAGTGGCAGCTTCATTTTCGATAATAGGTCCTCCAAGTGGATCTTGACTCAATGAAACAGAACTCTGACTGTCCTGAGAACTGTCTCTGGCAATCTCGGCTGCAATCGTTGCTTCCTGCTCAATTTCCAAAGTTAGCATTTCTTGATATTTAGAAAAAGCAGGACATTCTATGGACTCCTTGGCTGCATTGAAAGAGTCTTCGTAACAGAGGAAATCTCCAAGCAGTTCCTCTTCTGCACGCCAAGGCTTGAAAAGTTGCAAAAGTGCTAAATAGAAAAACTCCTTTTTTTCTGGAGATTCGCCACTTAATTTTCGATGGTTTACTAATTGGCATTTTCTTTGCTTGACCAGGCATCCTTCACTTCCAATTACAGCATACACTCCTTTCTCAATATCTTCTTTGATGTTCCTCTTGAATATATAATTTTGGAGAACCTCATATAGACAAACATTCTCAAGGTGACTGCTTCGATTTGGATAATATGTATCCAACATGTTGGTCTTCAAAATGTCGGTACTGTTTGGTTCCTTTTCTGCCAAATACTCAATTTCCCGAACAGGTTTTAGAACTCGATTTCGCGTTGCAGCAAGACCAAGACTCGCCCAAACGAGACTCCTGGATTTGGCATAGAGACTTGCTGAAGACAATCGATCAGAACATTCGTAAGCTCCGATTTCTCGATGCGACAACATCTTCAGACTGAAACTGTACAACTTCTTGCTGAGGCTCTTTTCATGGGAAATGTCCTCCCACATATCCTTCAGTTCGGTCTTTTCTTTTTTGGTGATGTAAGATGTCACATACCGAGCCACAGCCATACAGTTGTCAGCCACAAACTGTATATCCATGTTGGCATTCCACATGGACAAAATCACTGGGTTGTAGTCATTGATGTACTTGGACTCTTCATTCCTTTTCAAATTGTATGTATTCTTGGGTGATTTCCTCGTCACATTATGTCGCAGCGAAGACATCAAACTGTTCACTCTTCCTTTAGAAATCACCGGTCGTGGAAAGTTGAAACGACATTTGGTGTAGAACTTGTCCTTGTTTCTGAATTTACGACGACAGTACTTTCCACAACGATGGCTTTGGAAACGTAGAACTTGTTCTCTTAGACTTTTCTTCTCCGTTGCGTTTGGAACAGCACACGTAGAATACTGTTCGATGAAAATTCATCACTAAGTCATCCGGATCTGTTCCAAATTTAGGTGCATCCTTGATCCTTGATCCACAGCAACATATGTATATGAGGGGCACCTCTTGCTTGATACTCCTTTCTCCAGAAGAAATCCAACACCTCTCCAAGAGGTGGATTCTTTTTATTTGTGATGAAAGACATCATAGCTTCAAATCTATGATTGAAGTACCTGCATACATTCACAGGATCCAAAGAACACAGTTCTCCAGGTGTCTTGAATTCAATGTTTTCAATATTTCCATTTGCCTCTCGTAGAAATTCAAGTAAGTCATCCCAGCCATACTCAGCACAGCTCAGAGTGAGGAACCATGTCGGAGTTCCTAAGTTCCTCAGCATACATTTTAAATCACCATGACGACGGTACCAGTACTCATTAGTACCACGCTGACACGCCATGAGATTAATTAAGTGAGAATCCAAAATACTGTCTTGGACATTGACTTTATGCATAAAGTCACTTGCCGAGATGTTTCGCATCTGTATACCACTTTTTAAGATGTGGTTCACTGCATATGAAAGTCCAGACAGATCGCTTTCAAACAGGAGATGAAACAAATAGGGAATACATTGCCGAAACCTAGGATCTTCTGCATACAATCGTAAAGTCCGGTATTCAGACGCAGGAATTTCACGAGGTCGCTCATCATATCTTCCTCCTTGACCTGTGGGAAATAGCTGTGGGAAACACCGAGCTTCCAAACTTTCCTCCCAAACACTAATGGGACTCCCTTTGGCTTGTTTCATTTGAAACAACTCAATAGCATTCCCCATGACTTCCTTGGAATGCAAAGGATGAACACTATAATGTTCATATATTTCTTCACTTTTAGAGGCCTCTACTCTATCCTCTTCATCACTTACTTCCTCTTCTGCAACATATACATTCTTATAGTACTTATTATTTTTCTTCAAATACACTGTTGCCTTTTTGACTTTCCTAACATCCACTAAATCTTGCCATATTTTCTTATTCTTTGTCGGAACCCCATTAACCAAGATAACCAGAGGTTCCTCTTCCACTTTTTCTATTCCAATTGTGTTAATGTTTTTGTTCAAATCTAGAGGCAAATAAACAACTCTTCCCTTTAATCCTCTCTGTAAATCTGCTGGAGGCAACTTCCCTGTCTTTGGCTCCATTCTTACAATAGCCTGAAAGGGATGGATACTTTGAATCAAAATAGATTCATAAGTATTTAAATCCTTCAATTCAGAAGGAATCTCAACCAATTCCAGATTATTATGAACTGCCCTAGCAGGCATCTGGTTTTGGTTTAATTTATTACAACAATAAGTACACACACGTTGATCCAATCCCAAATCAAAATAATTTTCTACCATCAAGTATGTGGCTAAATCCTTCCATTCACTATTATTTTCCCTTTCACTTTTTGCATATAAATCCACTACCTTAGTCTGATTCTTATAATAAGTGCGTCGACAACATACACAAGTGAAATTAGGCCTCTCACTTGATTTCATCTGAAACGTGGCAATTTCCTTCTGAAAATTATCTGTACTGGAAACCTGTACATTATCTTCCACATTACCCTCTACTTCAGGGTCAATTTGAACATTCTCATCTTTACTACCAAAGTAACAAAACTCAATTTCTTCACAAATATTCTTCACATCTATTTCAGAACCATGCAAAAGAGCAGCACATAACTGTTTAAGCATAATTGCTGGACTCTTAGCATAATACAACATTCTCACTAATTTTCTCACTTTATTATGATGCACTGCTAGCATCCTGAAATGATGAAAAACACTCTGGCATACTCTCCTGGAAAGACAAGCCAGTGAATGACCACGCAAACCTGTCATTTGTCTCACTCTGCAAGGATCTAAATATTGCAACAACTTCATTTTCTGCTTCAAACTTTTCTTATTAAATGTCCGTATAAAATCACAAAGCAAATTGATGGAAACCTGTCGCACACTGCAAATAGAACTACACTTCCAAATGTACACAGGACCCTTAGGACGTCTTCCTAAAACCTCATCACTTAGCGCCTCTTCTGTCTCTGTTGTCACAAGTTGTTCTTTTTCAACTGGACAACCATCCTTCACTTCATAAGCTCGACCACTGATGTCAACTGCATGCACCAAATCATTATCCTGAAAATAAGTCTCCTCATTAAAAAATGCCTCAGAACTTGAACTATGCATCCATTCTCCAGAAAAAACTTCACAAAAGTTAGTACGATTTACTACTCTCTTCCATCTACTTTTTGTTTTGAAATCAGAAATTACCTTGCTTAGTTTCCTAATTCTATTGATTACCAAAATAAACAACTTTCGCTTGATTTCAAAAGCATGATCAATAATTTTCTCTACATTTTTCTTCTTCCTATAAAATGCCGCTTTCTGTTGGCCTTTCTTTTTAATATTTTTCAATAAATTAACTAATATCCTATTACGGAACATTCGTTGTCGAATGTCCCTAAACTGTTGTTTCCTTCTACTATCATGCACAGAGTTATCTCTTCCTCTACCAGTAACATTTGTGATGGGTCTCTCCTTTCCATTTAAATTACTTTTCTTGT
This sequence comes from Lissotriton vulgaris, assembly GCF_964263255.1. NCBI lineage: Eukaryota > Metazoa > Chordata > Amphibia > Caudata > Salamandridae > Lissotriton > Lissotriton vulgaris. The sequence goes on along the minus strand of NC_141687.1, from coordinate 1,530,290,686 downwards.
TGGAAACAGACACATTTTTTTGAGCAAAATTTTTTTTACTACAAATATTTCTTAAGAATGATTTCGTGCTCTTACCCGGACCTTTCTTGGTGTTTTGATAAGTATTTGGGGAAGAGGACTGCTGCAATAAAACATCATCCTGCTGTCTTTGACGTTTTCTAGCCTTTCGTATTCGACTTCTGGAAGGCATTTTCCAAACTATGAAAGAATCTGCAGTTGAATCTGTGAAAAAAAATAATATAAAATGTTATTAACCACTATTACCAAACAGTAAATAAATAACAGTCATCTAAAACTTAATGCCGTACTAATTATTTAACATAGCAAATATTTTCCACCAGCACTGCATCACAAAAATGACACTCAATGGTACAAAACAGGAATACAACACTCATAAATCACTCCCTAATATTTAAAATCATTAATTCAGGATGACGATAAGATGTAGCCTATCTAAAGGTTTGTTTAGGCCCAGATCTTTTGACTGGGGTGAATGTGTGTCATTGATCCACATTCAGTCCATCACCTGTTTTGTTTATTTGAGGTGAGGCCAACACATGGTTGCAGATAAGATTTTCACTGAAAAAAAACCAAGGTAAAAAAACATGTGAAGGCCTACCAATGAAGTAAATCATTAAATGAAAACCAATACATTTCTGGAAATATGCACTACTAGTGCTTCATAAGATGTTTTGGGTCATATTTATAAGTTATTTGAGTATCTAGTATGCTATTTTACATTCTTCATGGTGCAAATTTATTGTAAATACGCTCCCACCTGCGGTTGGCAAATTTAGATTTTGATTATGGGAGTTAGATAGGCATGTTAATAATTTCCCAAAAATGGTATATAACCCCAAACAACCTTTGTAGCAAATGCTCTTAGCCATGTTATCCACCTCCCATTGGATAACATGGCTAAGAAGTGCTTGCAAATGTGATAAAAAAAGGCCTGCAATGCATGAATATCGCAGAAAAATCAGCGATATTCATGCATTTTCCAGCAAATGCTCTTAGCCATGTTATCCACTTCCTATTAAATAACATGGCTAAGAACTGCTCAGGGCACCATGAGGAACGCTTTCCATTTAAAAAGGGAAAAATAACATCAAAGACACTAAAATGCCTTCTAAATATGACCCCAAACAACCTATGAAGCTCTAACAGTACATATCCTGAAATTTAATTGATTTCAAAATTCGTTTTTAAACACAGCATATAAATCAATTGTATACCTGCATTCATGAAGAAATGACTAAAAATGTCCTTGAGACACATGATTGTGTTTTCTGGAATGCCCTAGCACCATTTTTGGGACACTATTAACATGGCTACGTAACTCCCATAATCAAAATCTAAATTTGCCAAGCACAAGTGGGAGCGTATTTACAAGACACTTGCCCCATGAGGAACACTTTCCATTTAAAAAGGGAAAAATAACATCGCAGAAATGTCAGCGATATTCATGCATTTTCCAGCAAATGCTCTTAGCCATGTTATCCACTTCCTATTAAATAACATGGCTAAGAACTGCTCAGAGCCCCATGAGGAACGCTTTCCATTTAAAAAGGGAAAAATAACATCAAAGACACTAAAATGCCTTCTAAATATGAACCCAAACAACCTATGAAGCAATGTGAAAAAAAACGGCCACAATCCATGAATATAGCAGAAAAATCAGCGATATTCATGCATTTTCCAGCAAATGCTCTTAGCCATGTTATCCACTTCCTATTAAATAACATGGCTAAGAACTGCTCAGGGCCCCATGAGGAACGCTTTCCATTTAAAAAGGGAAAAATAACATCAAAGACACTAAAATGCCTTCTAAATATGACCCCAAACAACCTATGAAGCTCTAACAGTACATATCCTGAAATTTAATTCATTTCAAAATTCGTTTTTAAACACAGCATATAAATCAATTGTATATCTGCATTCATGAAGAAATAACTAAAAATGTCCTTGAGACACATGAAAGTGTTTTCTGGAATGCCCTAGCACCATTTTTGGGACACTATTAACATGGCTACGTAACTCCCATAATCAAAATCTAAATTTGCCAAGCACAAGTGGGAGCGTATTTACAAAACACTTGCCCCATGAGGAACACTTTCCATTTAAAAAGGGAAAAATAACATCGCAGAAAAGTCAGCGATATTCATGCATTTTCCAGCAAATGCTCTTAGCCATGTTATCCACTTCCTATTAAATAACATGGCTAAGAACTGCTCAGGGCCCCATGAGGAACGCTTTCCATTTAAAAAGGGAAAAATAACATCAAAGACACTAAAATGCCTTCTAAATATGAACCCAAACAACCTATGAAGCAATGTGAAAAAAAACGGCCACAATCCATGAATATAGCAGAAAAATCAGCGATATTCATGCATTTTCCAGCAAATGCTCTTAGCCATGTTATCCACTTCCTATGAAATAACATGGCTAAGAACTGCTCAGGGCCCCATGAGGAACGCTTTCCATTTAAAAAGGGAAAAATAACATCAAAGACACTAAAATGCCTTCTAAATATGACCCCAAACAACCGATGAAGCTCTAACAGTACATATCCTGAAATTTAATTCATTTCAAAATTCGTTTTTAAACACAGCATATAAATCAATTGTATATCTGCATTCATGAAGAAATAACTAAAAATGTCCTTGAGACACATGAAAGTGTTTTCTGGAATGCCCTAGCACCATTTTTGGGACACTATTAACATGGCTAGGTAACTCCCATAATCAAAATCTAAATTTGCCAAGCACAAGTGGGAGCGTATTTACAAGACACTTGCCCCATGAGGAACACTTTACATTTTAAAAGGCGAACATAACATCTTAGACACTCAAATACCTTATAAATATGGCCCAAAACAACCTATGAAGCTCTAGCAGTAAATATCCAGAAATGTAATTGATTTCTGAAATCGTTTTTAAAAGCAACATATCTGTTTCAGCTTACATAACAGACCATGAAATGGCCTCCATGTATTACAATATCTTGTGTTACAGCATGCCAGAATGTTACACCAAATATGCAATTATAATTTCTCTATGAAACTAATTCTATTACTATATCACTAGAGACAAAACCACATTTTAAAAACACAGCTTTCTTCATCATTTTCTCCTTAAATCATACTATTCTCTATCTAAATTAAATAAATCTTTTCTCACCTTAGCAAATATTGTTTGAGTTTTGAAAACAGTCTCAGAAATACACCAAATTGTCTTCAGCAGAAGAAAAAGGATGCACTCCAAAGGCTGCAGCTATTGAAAGCACAGAAATACAGATATTCTTTTCACATATCTCTCATATTAGCCAATCATACCTCTTCCCTCACTTTTTTGAAATCAAAACCCTTCCCCCCTCTGCCCTGTCTGCCTTGTTTCCATAGCAACCACCTCCTGGAAGACCTCTGATGTTTGCAAATTCACACAACAATGTTTCAATTGAACTCTGAACTCTCAGTGCACCTGCGTATCCAGTGCAATCTTTCATTAATTGTTTCTTCCTTGACCATTCAAATTACATCTTTCAAAGAACACATCCATGCACCCTAACTTTCTGTTTTCAGAAATGGAAATGCACCAATCACTGCTAATGAATCATTAGCATTGTAAATCCACAGTTTTTTTTCTTTAGAAACTCCTACTGTTTCAACTGCCCTTTCATTACCACACTTCATCTGACTGCAGAACAACCTTCTTCCACCATGTTTAACGTCTGGATTGTTGGACATAGTTACATCCACTGGGCTCAAAGGTATGCTGAGAGCAGAAATTTACACAACCTCAATTTACAAGATGTGGAAATTAACTGGTTGGGCCAAAGAGGATTAAAATGTCACCAATTGATACCATTGGTGAAAACCTTTATGCATTTGCCAAAACCTGACCTGTTAATAGTGCACTGTGGAGGTAATGATTTGGGCACTTTGACAGGGGTAGGTCTGGAAATGCTTTTAAAGGACACCTTGGAGCAATTAATGGCACTTTTTCCTCAAACTGCCTTGGTATATTCCAATATATGCCAAAGACAGAAATGGAGGTGGTCCAACCAATTTTGTCCACAAATTGAGAAAGCGAGGAAGCATGTAAACAAATCTGTTTCAGCTTACATGAGAGACCATGGAATGGGCTCTCTTTACAACAATAACTTGCGTTACTACATGCAAGATATCTACAGAGGAGATGGAGTTCACTTCTCAGATGAGGGCAACAGAATTTTCATTCTGAATTTAAGACTGTGCATTGGTACCTACTTATAAGTACCTAAATGTACCATAAACCCAAAAGCTCTTCTCAGAGCTACCCTACATCTGATCACTCACAATTATTATTTTTCTCTAACTTTTTTCACTAATTTTCCACAAAATTCGCTCCCCGGAGCGCTACCCGGTTCGCTAACCGAAAGCTAACCTCGCGGAATTTTTTAAAAAAAAGTTTTTTTTCCCGCACATATAAGCCTCCTCAGCCACCCTCAGAAAACCTAGAGGGTCAAGATAAGTCTACCATGACCCCTTCTACCCATTCTAAACATTATTTGCCCTCCATCTTGTATCTTAATGCGAACGAAACACAAAATGGTGGACTCCCGTGACGCTTAAGGTTCGCTAACCGGGCAGCTTCCCGGAAAGCGGTCCTAAAAAAAAGGCGGGAAAGTAATTTACAGAAAAACGACTAGAGACACTCTCACCAAATATAGATTAGCTCATACTACATAACATTCCCTTCCATTCTCACAAATTTCATTGTAATTCCATTTAGCCATTTAGCCTGTAGACCTCTCCAAGTACCGTGAGGTAAATTACTTCACAAAACACATCTGAATTGTTGGAATTGACAACCAATGAAAATGTTACTTTCATTTTCTACTTTTATTACCTGACATTTAATTGGTTATATACCTGTATATATATAAAGGGAGAGAAGGAAACACAGCCATTTTGACTACTACTTCTTGTTGTACCTCCAATTTCAATAGCTTCAAAAAACTTCAACTTCTTTGTGAAGGTAAGTTATAATTTAATATATTGTGCACTATGACTTAATATAGTAGACTTTTTCTGCTAGATATACACTATCCCTCTGTAGTAGTAATGTATTTAGATAGACTTCTCTGTTATAGTTATCAATGGAGTAAGGCTTGTGTTGGTTAAATCACATACACTTTTTTATAGTCCTATTTCCACTCTCATACTATACACTGCCAAAAGATAAATTCACTGATAAAAACTGCCTATCTAAAATTAATCCCAACAGTGCCCTATCTCTACTAATATATATTTTTTTAATCCAAATTTCAGGCAAAATGGAAGGCGAGCAGCAAGTTTCATTTGAGATGGACCTGGAAGAGAGCAGCCAGGAATTAATAGAACCAATTGACATCGAATTTATGGATGAAAGCTTGGATAATGAACTGCTGCAATGTGTCCAAGCAGTAGATCTCCTCCTTGCAAATGAGGACATTTTGCAACCTCACAGATTGCAAACAATATTTCAAGAAAATAATGACATTTCAGACACTGAAATGTTAGAAAGTTTAATAAATTATGAAAAAGAATCAAAATAAAAAAAACACTTTAAAAAAAAAGAAAACAAAAAAAAACAAGAAAAACAACAAACAATTAACATACAGAATTAGAAAAGTCTTTCATTCTTTTATCCATAAAGTTCGCTGCCCAGAAAGCTATCCGGTTCGCGAACTTGGCGCTTACCACGCAAAAAAAAATTTTTTTTTTTAGACCCTCCTAGGCCCTTTTAAAACCTCCACATAAAACCTAGGGGGTCAACGAGGATCTACTATGCCCCCTTATGGTAATTTCCCCCTTTGTTTTGGCCTCCTCTTGTCTCTCGATCCTACCGAGAGACAAGATGGCGGCCGCTCCGGACTGTTTAGAATGTTGACAGACACCGGAGGGCCAATCAGCTTCGCATCGCAAAGTTCCGATACGCGAAAGGTTCGCTAACCGGATCGCTGCCCGGAGCGCTGTTACAGATATATATCTTGATTTAAACGTTAATTTCTCAAAATCCACTGAAGCACATATATTGAGACCTAGCAAAGGCACATCGGGCTAACAGTCCCTACAATTTTGCCAAGTTTCGTGAAAATCCATTCAGCCGTTCGGGCTAAAAGTGAGTCCAACCGCCCTATGGAAATTAACATGGGAAAAACGCGTTTTGGGACCCCCCTTTTTTCTCGGCCCCCCCTCCACAAAACCCCCCCAAATTTTCAAGGGCTGCTCAGAAACAAAATGTGCCATTTTCCTGAAAATTTCAGCCAATTCCGTCCACAAACGCAAAAGTTATTAGGCATAGAATTTTCAGAAATCCCATAGGGAAAAAATCCTAACTATATATACCTACTGGCGACCGCCAGTAGGTAATATATATATATATATATATATATATATATATATATATATATATATATATATATATATATATACATATATATATATATATTCACTGAAAAAAACCATAGGTTTCACACCAGTTATAGTTAGCTGGAAATTTTACTGACATAAAACCATTGAAATTCCACGTTATAGGTAGTTGGACTCACTATAACTTGCGCGTGTAATGCACTGCTGATGACGTCACATATTATATCACTCATGACATGGTCAGTGACATCACTCATGACATCACTGATGACACCATCCAGTGAATGCGTGTCTTTCTGAAAAATCAATATGTTTTATATATGTATTTGTAAAGGTCAATGGACGAATAAATGTTTAAATAGGGTGTTAATGGATGTTTTATAAAAATAAAATTGGTTGGTTAACTGCTTATTAAGTGTATCTTAGTGAATACATATATTAGCAAATATTGTTTAAATATTTAAATGTTTGTATCAGTGTTTCACTTTGTGTATAAGTGGCTGCATGGGTTGGTGAGTGTGTGTGTATATGGGTTATTCGATGTTTTTTTTAGTATCAGTATGAGTGTCTGTATGGTATTACTTAGCACATAGATGCATCAATGACTAACTCACTGTTTGTATGTGTTTGGAAGACGGCGTATGTGCAGGACTGTATGGATGGATGAGTTTGGATATGTGTGTGTTAGTGAGTGAATGACTGTCTCACTAGTGTCTTCATCAGTAACAACATATGTTTTAATCTAGTATATGTGAGTATTGATGTATATAAGTGAGTATATGTGAGAGTGAGAGATTGTAAGAATTCCTGTTTAAATAAGTATGGGTTTCTATAAGTGATTGTTTAAGAGAGTAAGTATGTGTAAGTTTCCTTAGAAGTAAGGTGGTAGTGTGTGTATAGCTGTATATGCAAATAAATGGATGTTCAATAGTTTATTTGCATGTGTGAGTATGTGTGTGAGCAACTTTTGGAAGACTGTCGATGTGTTACAGGATGTATAGGTGTATCCCTACATATAATGAGTGAGGATATGTATGAGTGACTATATAGAACTGTTGGTGAATTAGTGGATGTGTATATAAATTGTGGAATTACTGAATTGGTTGTTGTAACTGGTATGGGTATCTCCACTTTTTTGAAAATGTTAGTTTCTATTTTTGAATATGTGTTTCAAGGGTTACTTTACAGTGAAAGGAGGTCTGTCACTCTGTCACAAGAATGGTGTCATCAGTGATGTCATGAGTGATGTCACTGACCATGTCATGAGTGATGTACTATGTGACGTCATCAGCAGTGCATTATACGCGCAAGTTATAGTGAGTCCATCTAACTATAACGTGGAATTTCAATGGTTTTATGTCAGTAAAATTTCCAGCTAACTATAACTGGTGTGAAACCTATGTTTTTTTTCAGTGAATTTAATAGGTTTTTTAAATGCTAACTCCTAACTATAACTAGTGTGAAACCTATGGTTTTTTCATTGAATTTCAAAGGTTTTTTAAATGCTAATCCCTAACTATACCTGGTGTGAAACATATGGTTTTTCAGTGAATATATATGTATATTAATATAATACCTTTTTTTTTAAAGTATATTCATTTTTTTTTATGTTTCATCTTGGAGCGCTCCCGGTGCACGCCCCGGTGCGCGTACCGGTGCGCGTCCCGGGAGCGTACCAAAAAAAATAAAAAATAAATAATGAAGGAGTGAGCATGAGCAAAGGGGACAGAGATAGTGGTGTAACGAGAAAGAGAGCTAGATAAGTTGCAATTGCTTTAATCAGAAAATTTTTCCTGTCCCCGCTTCTCCACTTACGTACAGTCAGACAGGCTCAAATGATGTACATGAGCACTCCTTTTTCTCATGTCTGAATCCATGTTCAATCTGTTCTGTGACTTCATCATATATCTTTTTCTGCTCAACGTTTAGTTGCTTTACCAAATCTTCTAAGTTAACTACATCCTCTTGAGCTTGTTCCATAGCTCTTTCCATCTCATCCATGGCAGTGGCAGCTTCATTTTGGATAATTGGTCCTCCTAGTGGATCCTGACTCAATGAAGTAGAACTCTGTCTATCTTGAGAACTGTTTCTGGCAATCTTTTCAGCAATTGTGGCTTCTTGCTCTATTTCTTCGTTCAACATTTGCAGATAATTTGGAAAAACAGGACATTCTATGCTATCCTTGGTTGCATTAAAAGAATCTTCGTAACAGAGAAAATCTCCAAGTAGTTCCTCTTCTGTACGCCATGGCTTAAAGAGTTGCAAAAGAGCTAAATAGTAAAATTCTCTTTTGTCTGGAGAATCACAACTCAATTTTCGATGATTAATCAAATGGCCTTTTTTCTGCTCCTTCATTTCCAATGACAGCATATTTTCCATTATTGATATCTTCTGTGATGTTCCTTTTATAACTATAGTTTTGCAGAACTTCATACAAACAAGTGTTCTCAAGGTGACTACTTCTATTTGGATAGTATGTATCCAACATGTTTGTCTTCAAAATATCTGTACTATTTGATTCTTTCTCCGCCAAATACTCAATTTATAGTACAGATTTCAAAACTCGGTTTTGTGTTGTAGCAAGACCTAGACTCACCCAAATGATTGTTCTAGATTTGGCATAGAGACTTGCTGATGATAACCGATCAGAACATTCATATGCTCCAATTTCTCGATGCGACAACATCTTCAGACTGTAACTGTATAATTTCTTGCTTAGACTCTTTTCATGTGAAATGTCCTCCCACATTTCCTTTAGTTCTGTATTTTATTTTTTTGTGATGTAAGATGTCACATATCGAGCCACAGCAATAGAGTTGTCAGCAACAAACTGAATATCCATGTTAGCATTCCACATGGACAAAATCACTGGGTTGTAGTCGTTGATGTACTTGGACACTTCGTTTCTTTTTAAATTGTATGTATTTTTGGGTGATTTCCTCGTCACAGTATGTCGTAGAGATGACATCAAATTATTTACTCTTCCCTTAGAAATCACTGGTCGTGGAAACGCAAAACGACATTTTATGTAGAACTTTTTCTTGTTTTTGAATTTTTGACGACAGTACTTCCCACAACGATGGGATTGGAAGCGTAAAACTTGTTGCCTTAAATTGTTTTCTTCAGTACTTTTTGGAACAGCACATGTTGAATACTCTTCAATGAAACTCATCACTGTTTCATCTGAATCAGTTCCAAATTTAGGTGCATCTTTAATCCATAACAACATATGTATATGAGGAGCACCTCTCTCTTGATACTCCTTTCTCCAAAAGAAATTTAAAACCTCTCCAAGAGGAGGATTTTTTTTATTGGTAATAACAGACATCATAGCTTCAAATCTATGATTGAAATATCTGCATACATTTACTGGATCCAAAGAACACAGTTCTCCTTGTGTTTTCAATTCTATATTTTGTATATTAGCATTTGCCTCACGTAGAAATTCAAGTAAGTCGTCCCATGCATACTCAGCACAGCTAAGAGTGAGGAACGATGTAGGAGTTCCTAAGTTTCTTAGCATACATTTCAATTCCCCATGACGACGGTACCAATATTGACTTTCTCCATAAAGTCCCTTGCCGAAACATTTTGCAAATGTGCTCCACTTTTCAGTATATGATTTACTGCATATGAAAGTCCAGACAAGTCACTTTCATACAGTAGATGAAACAAATATGGAATGCATTGACGAAACCTTGAATCTTCAGCATATAATCTTAAAGTCCGGTATTCAGAAGCAGGAATTTGAACTGGTCGATTATCATATCGTCCACCTCGACCTGTTGGAAATAGCTGTGGAAAACAAAAAGCTTCCAAACTTTCTTCCCATACACTAATGGGACTTCCTTTTGCTGCTTTCATTTGAAACAAGTCAATTGCATTCCCCATTACTTCTTTGGAATGCAAAGGATGAACAGTATAATGTTAATATATTTCTTCACCTCTAGACATATCAACTTTTTCAATTTGGCCGTCTGAACAATCACTGTCTTCTTCTGCAACTATTTCCTCTGCTTCAACACATACATGTTTGTAGTACTCACTGTTTTTGACCAAATACAACGTTGCCTTTTTGACTTTCCTAACATCCACTAAATCTTGCCAGATTTTCTTACTCTTTGTCGGAACCCCATTAACTAGAATAACTTAAGGTTCCTCTTCCACTTTTTCTACACCAATTATATCAATATTTTTCTTGAAATCTAGAGGCAAATAAACAACTCTTCCCTTTAATCCTCTCTGTAAATCTGAAGGAGGCAATTTCCCTGTCTTAGGCTCCATGCGAACAATTGCCTGAAAAGGATGGACACATTGAATCAAAATAGATTCATATGTATTTAAATCCATCAATTCAGAAGGAATGTCTACCAACTCCAAATTATTATAAACAGCTCTAGCAGGCATTCTGTTTTCATTTAATTTATAATAACAATATTTACAAATACGCTGATCAAAACTCAAATCAAAAGAATTCTCCACCAACAAATAAGTTGCAAAATTCCTTCATTCACTAATATTTTCCATTTCACTTTTTGCATATAAATCAACTAACCTAGTCTGAATCTTATAATGAGTCCGTCGACAACACACACAAGTAAAATTAGGCCTTTCACTTGATTTCAACTGAAACTTGCTAATTTCCTGGTCAAACTTTTCTGTACTTGAAATCTGTACATTGTCTTCCACATTATCTTGTATTACTGTGTCAATTTCTACACTGTCCTCTTTTTCACAAAAATAACAAGTCTCAATTTCTTCACAAATCTTCTTCACATTTAATTCAGTGCCATGCAAAAGAGCACTGTTTAACTGTTTAAGCTTAAGTGCTAGATTTTTTGCAAAATACAACCTTCTCACTGATTTCCTCATTTTGTTATGATGCACTGCTAACATCCTAAAATGATGAAAAACACTTTGACATACTTTTCTAGAAAGACAAGCCAATGAATGTCCATGCAAACCTGTGTTTTCTCTCACTCTGCAAGGATCTAAGTCTTGCAACATCTTCATTTTTTGTTTTAGACTTTTCTTACTATATGTACGTAAGAAATTACAAAGCACATCAATAGAATCCTGTCGCACACTACAAATACTACTACACTTCCAATTGTACACTGGACCCTTAGTACGTCTTCCTAAAACTTCATCACTTAATACCTCTTCTACATCTCTACTACTACATCTCTAGACACAAGTTTCTCTTTTTCAATCGGACAACCATCTTTCACCTCGAATGCTCGACCACTGGTGTCAACTGCATGCACTAAATCATTCTCCTGAAAGTAACTCTCCTCATTAAAAAATGGCTCACAACTTGAACTATGCATCCATTCTCCAGAAAAAACTTTACAAAAATTAGTTTGGTTAATTACTCTTTTGGATCTACTGTTTGATTTGAAAACATCAATTGTCTTGTTAAGTGTCCTAATTCTATTGATTACTAAAATAAATAATTTGTTCTTAACTTCAAAAGCTTGATCAACAATCTTCTCTACATTTTCCTTTTTCTTATAAAAAGCAGCTCTCTGTGTACCTTTCTTAATGTTTTTTTAATACATTTAAAACTACCCTATTACGAAACATTTGTTTCCGAATGTCCCTAAATTCATTTTGCCTTCTATTCCTATACATATTATTGTCTCCTGCTGCAGTAGTAAGATTTTGGGGGGCCACTCCTTTCTCTTCAAATTTGCTTTCTCCTTCTGTAAATTCACATGTACATTATCATTTTTTTTTATCGAGATATATTCCGAAGAAAGGACTTCGTTGTCTTACCAGGAGCTTTTTTGACGTTTTTTGTAGGATTTGTTGTAAGACACTGCTTTCATTCCGTTGCTCTTTTTGGTTTTTTTCGCATAGCATCTTTCCTTCTCCTCTGGCTTGAGGGCATATTTCCTTACAATTGAAATGTTGATTTAAATCTGTGGTAAAAAAAAAAAACATTATAGACCACTATTACCAAACAACAAAGCAATGACAATAGGTAAACAATATAAACACTATAATGCTTATACATATGACCTTATCTCTGTTTTTTAAATGTTATTCTAAAAAAATATTTTGAGCACATGAATTGGTTTTACATTATTGACAAGGATTAGATAGTACCATTGATTTGCCCACAAAATCGTTTTTTGAATAACGTACAAGCATTCAATTTCACTTCTGAAACCTCACTATTTCACAAAATTCAATTCCTCTATCTTGCAAATGTTGATAGCAAGCATTATCAGAAAGCAAGACACAAACCAACAGCAAAGAAACTCAGGGCCTTATTTATGAAGGCCTTGCGCCACCAGTGCGTCACTTTTTTCCCATGTTAAAAGTGACGCACCGGCAGCACAAGGCAATCATAAATAAGGCCCAAATGTAAATACCATTGATTTGCCCCTAAAATCGATTTTTGAATAACATTTTAGAAACACAGCGCAGGTCCTATGTACAAGCATTCAATTTCACTAGTGAACCCTCACTGTTTCACAAAATACAAATCCTCTATCTTGCAAATCTTGAGAGCAAGCATTATCAAAAGCAAGACACAAACCAACAGCAAAGAAACTCAGGACATATTTATGAAGGCCTTGCGCCACTGGTGCGTCACTTTTTTCCCATGTTAAAAGTGACGCACTGGCGGCACAAGGCAATCATAAATAAGGCCCAAATATAAATATAATTGATTTGCCCCTAAAATCGTTTTTTGAATAACATTTTAGAAACACAGCGCAGGTCCTATGTACAAGCATTCAATTTCACTTCTGAAACCTCACTATTTCACAAAATACAAATCCTCTATCTTGCAAATCTGGATAATAAGCATTATCTAAAAGCAACACACAAACCAACAGCAAAAAAACTCAGGGCCTTATTTATGAAGGCCTTGCGCCTCCGGTGAGTCATTTTTTCCCAATTTTAAAAGTGACGCACCAGCGGCACAAGGCAATCATAAATAAGGCACAAATGTAAATACCATTGATTTGCCCCTAAAATCGATTTTTGAATAACATTTTAGAAACACAGCGCAGGTCCTATGTACAAGCATTCAATTTCACTACTGAAACCTCACTGTTTAACAAAATACAAATCCTCTATCTTGTAAATGTTAATAGCAAGCATTATCAAAAAGCAAGACACAAACCAACAGCAAAGAAACTCAGGGCCTTATTTATGAAAGCCTTGCGCCACCGCTGTGTCATTTTTTTACCATGTTAAAAGTGACGCACCGGCGGCTCAAGGCAATCAGAAATAAGGCCCAAATGTAAATACCATTGATTTGCCCCCAAAATCATTTTTTGAATAACATTTTAGAAACACAGCGCAGATCCTATGTAAAGCATTCAATTTCATTTCTGAAACCTCACTATTTCACAAAATACAAATCCTCTATCTTGCAAATCTTGATAGCAAGCATTATCAAAAAGCAAGACACAAACCAACAGCAAAGAAACTCAGGGCCTTATTAATGAAGGCCTTGCGCCACCGGTCCGTCACTTTTTTCCCATGGTAAAAGTGACGCACCGGCGGCACAAGGCAATCATAAATAATGCCCAAATGTAAATACCATTGATTTGCCCCTAAAATCGTTTTTTGAATAACATTTTACAAACACAGCGCAGGTCCTATGTACAAGCATTCAATTTCACTACTGAAACCTCACTATTTCAAAAAATTCAATTCCTCTATCTTGCAAATGTTGATAGCAAGCATTATCAAAAAGCAAGACACAAACCAACAGCAAAGAAACTCAGGGCCTTATTTATGAAGGCCTTGCGCCACTGGTGCGTCATTTTTTTCCCATGTTAAAAGTGATGCACCGGCAGCACAAGGCAATCATAAATAATGCTCAAATGTAAATACCATTGATTTGCCCCTAAAATCGATTTTTGAATAACATTTTAGAAACACAGCGCAGGTCCTATGTACAAGCATTCAATTTCACTAGTGAAACCTCACTGTTTCACAAAATACAAATCCTCTATCTTGCAAATCTTGAGAGCAAGCATTATCAAAAAGCAAGACACAAACCAACAGCAAAGAAACTCAGGACATATTTATGAAGGCCTTGCGCCACCGGTGAGTCATTTTTTCCCATGTTAAAAGTGATGCACCAGCGGCACAAGGCAATCATAAATAAGGCACAAATGTACATACCATTGATTTGCCCCGAAAATTGATTTTTGAATAACATTTTACAAACACAGCGCAGGTCCTATGTACAAGCATTCAATTTCACTACTGAAACTTTACTATTTCACAAAAAAAATTCCTCTATCTTGCAAATCTTGATAGCAAGCATTATCAAAAAGCAAGACACAAACCAACAGCAAAGAAACTCAGGGCCTTATTTATAAAGGCCTTGCGCCACTGAGGAAATGTAAATTTTATGGTCAAGATGTGTTCCCTAGCGCGTACCCCACCGTCTCCATGTACGAGTTAAAGTGCATGTAACTTCCCTCCTGTACCAGCTATGAAGACGCAAATACATTTGCGTCCAACGTCAACATGTCCTCTTTCAGACCCACCCTGAATGGGTTGAATGGTCCGTTCCTAAGTATGCTATGCCAACGTCTTTTTGTAGTGTACTTCTCCGTTTTTCAGCTCTAGCTGAGTAGGCCCTGAATTTCTGCCACCAAGCCTCTTTTCTGGCTTTCTGACTCCAAAGGCCTCTGCCCAGGCTGCCTCTGTACCCGTGAACTCTGACTTACTTTCAGCGCGGCCCCTCGCGCTCAGCTCAGCCTGCTGCCTGCCAAGATTGACTATAACCTTCGAGTTATCTGTTCCGCTCCCCGAAAATACATTCCTGCCCGCTAGCTTCAGTAAACATTCCCCTTAGCTGCAGAGCCAAAGGGCCGACCTGTCTCCATGCAACTAATTCAAGTAATTCATAGCCTCTGTTGCCATGCTCCCATGGAAGGCCCATGCCCCCACGCTTCTCATACAGACACTCAGGCGCTTATGCACGCACTCACAGTCAGTATAGAATAGCTTCTGCCCTAGAGACCTTTCCGCCCAGATAGCTTAGTTCCTAAACACCAGATATCAGATATGATAGAAGCACAAGTTGATCTGACATGCCAGACTTCTGTCTCTTTCCGTCGGTGCAAATGTCAAGCCCCCTGCACCCTCCAGCTTCACGTCAATCACACGCCATGCAGCTGCGCGCGCATCCAAGCTTCCGATTTCTGCTGACATTGCAACATTTCTGTTAGTGCCACCCCTTTGTGACACCTACCTGTGACGTTTCTAGCACACACCTCTAGTTCACGCCTTCTGATTACGTACTTGTAACACGTGTATACTGTTATCTTGTCTTCTCTCAGCTGTTACGCCTACTATAACTGTTTCTTATGACATGAATTAAGTATATAAGCTATGTAATGTAATAAAAGAGCGCTCTATCCCTTCTGACACCCGTGTGGTGGTCAGAACATGATATCCTGGTCTAGACCATTCCTTTTTGAGGAATAAAACCCCTAAGAACTCTAACACCACGGACTCTGTTTTCTTTCTTTCCGATTGAGTTATTATTGATTAAGTACTTACCTGCATAGAAATTAAGAGAGTAAATTAATTATTTACGTCATTTTGGCGCCCGAACAGGGACCCCTCCCCCACCTCACGCGCCGGTTGGTGCATTTGCAAGCTGTGTCCCCTGCCATCAGTTAGATGGAAACTACGCGTACCGGCAGGATTTCCTGCATCTCCCTCTGACCCACGGAGGTGACGAAGACTGCGATCAGTACCCAGACGAGGCGGTGAGGAGTGCGGAGGATCCCGACCAGAGCCTAGCCGAAAGAAGCAAGGTCCGAGGTGTCAAGAGGCCCACCAGGTTTCCGAAATTTTCCGAAGTTTTCCGAAGTTTTCCGAAGTATCGAGTCGAGTCCAGTCGAGTTTTCCGAGGCCTTCTGTTTCCGTGCTTCCCGGTGAGTACCATTGCTGGGACGTATCTAGACGGGTTTGGGTACACAAGTCCGGTCTGCACTGTTTTTAGGCAGTGTATCTGTACTGTTTAGCAGTATATCTAGTATTCTGAATTTCTGCACTGTTACACCAGTGTATCTGTACTGTTTAGCAGTACATCCAGTATAGGGGGTAGTCTTCTATGTCTCAAATGTCTTTTCATGTGATTAATGTCGTGGTATGGATGTGAATGTGACCGTTTTTAAATGTGAATTATTGTGTTTTTGTACAAGTAGCTATACCCAGTATTAAGTAAACTAAGGATTGAGCATTCAGTACTAAATAAGCAAAATGCCGTTTTTCAACAAGTTAAAGCAGATAGGAACTAGGAAAGGGATACTAGAGGAAGAAATTCCTATCCCCCCTAGGGACACTCCAGGTAACTTTATGTACCATAAGCACGGCATAGACGCCATTCTGTATCTAGACTTATGGACTGACTACACTAAACACCTAGACGAAAGACACAGATGGCCCGTTAACGGAACATGGGATGCCGAGTGCATCATGAAGGTAGAGGAAGCACTATGGAAAAAGAAAGCCAGACAATCTCAGAAAGACGCCATAGAATTTTGGCGTAAGGAATCACATAAACGTGCTGAAAGAGCACTCCGTAGAGAAGACAGACTTAAAGAATCAGAGAAAGCCCAAGAAAACGAACTAGTTACCGAGGGGATCCGAGTAAAAACTGAACAGATAGACCGCGCACGACATAATCTTGTAAACGGTATGTATCTTGTGGCCGAGGGTACACCTGAGGCCCTATCAGAAATACCGAAAAACTTACCGTCACCATTAGTCCCAACTAAAGTAATGCATAAGACTACTAAAGACATATTCCTAAATTCTTATCTAGAGGATGTAGCACCGGCTTACACCAATCTGCCTGTTCGCACCTTGCCTACTGACGGGGACGGGGGCACCCCGCCCCCAGATCATGTTCCGCCAGTACCGCGACAGACCTCCCCCGTTCCGCCAGCCCTGCCACTTCCCGCACCCAAAAAAAGACCTACCGAAACCACGTCTACCTGATCTAACTAAAAGACAAATTCAAGTTCAGATACCGACTCCACAGGGAGATACTGCACAAGCCTCCGCTTCGGGAGGTGCAACCGCGGGTCCTCGGACCCCGCCACTGACACACAGATTAAATCTCAGGGATATGCAGAGTCCTCTCACGTTCAGGTCACCCCGCTTTGACGCATTTAAAGAAAACATTTCAGTTTGCAGATACGATCCAGTACCCGGAAAAGACGATCTAATGATACTGGCATCACTACGGTTAAGATCTGCTACTGATATCTTGCTATGCTATGTAGGAATGAAGGATCGTCTAGATAGAATATATGAGTTTGTTCAGACAGGGAAAGACCCTGACAGTATTAAGGAGGCCATGGAGAAACAGAAAGTTGACATTCAAGCACAGATACTACGATTTTTCATAAACTGTCTAATAAGAGAACGAGATAGGCCTGGAACAGATCAGAGTGAATTAGATGCATTGAACAAGTGGGGTCAAAATATAGCTGAAGGAAAACATGATAAGGGGACTTGCATAGCCACTATGTACAGGAAAATTACGAAAGCAGTGCTAGCAGTACACCAAAAAGAGAAAGAAAAAGCTTCCTCCGAGGAGGAAGAAGAACTTGAAGAACCAGAAAGAGCTGCAGATACTATAGCATATGTAGGTAAGGGAAAGTACCTTAGGAAAGGCATCCGTCCAGAAAGCAAGAGAGTTTTCTTCTCTGCCTTGACAAACCCGAATTCTGCTGAGCATCAGTTCCAGGAAACTGATAAAAGGCTTCGAGATCGAGTTGGGTACCACGTGCTCAATTCTATGGATGAACAAGAACTAGCCCGATCAGCCGTATCATGGGCCGAAAATGCAGACATATATAATGATGACACTGTAGCGCAGACATTTCTGAACCTCTCCCCAGACGAGCAGAAATTAGCAGGTGTATACATGATTCAGCACCTCCTCATCAAATACAGAAACCATCATTCCGATCCAGGTCCCTTACACGAAACACTAGAAGCACTACTCATGGATAGATGGAGAGGTTTAAGTACCAAATTAATTCAAATAATTCTAGAACAACGCCGTAGATATGACACTTTCATAAGCTCCGAATATGTTCCCGCCCCGCCTCCAGAAAGAAAGATGTATCACATGCAATGCGGGGGTGGCATTGAAAGTCAGAACCCCTTACGAGAAGTACACCCTGTTATGGGTACGGATCACCTTTTGAAGCGTGTATATGTACACACGCCTCTGACCAAGTTAGAACTGTTAGAAATGAAGAAACTAGTACCGTGTCATGATAAAGATCCCGCAGGTTTTCACAGAGAGCTTAAAGACATGTTACTGATGGGGGATTACACCTATGATGATATCATGAAAATGTTAAAAGTACTGCTGCCCACGGGCATCTACGAGAAACTAAAGGAAAAGGAATGGGAGGTGGGAGACACAAAGATTGCCTGGGCAGAAATAGAAGACGAAGAAAGCAAATGTATCCCAGGGGTAGGCCTTGGGGATAAGACTAAAGCATTACCCGGTTTGATAGTACAGGTCCTGCCAAGATTATTGACAACTAGAAAGGAAGATTGGGACGCCATCTCGTCCTGTAAACAGAAACATGATGAAGATACTAGTGACTTCTATTCAAGATTAGAGAAATGTTTCATTATTAATAGTGGCCTCAAACCAAGTAGCGAGTCATATCCGCATCTTTTTGTATCAAAACTAGTCGAGAATTCCCTACCATTAGTTAAAAACCGAGTGTACAAAGTTGAAAGTACTTGGCAGGCAAATACGCCATCCCAGATGTTACAGATGCTCCAATATCATCAGAACAGAATTAGAGAAGAGCAAGATCAGGAGCAGAAACGCATGAAAGACACGAAGATGAAAATGTTAGTAGCTCAGACGGTCCCAGCCGACGGTCAGAGAAAGGGTGGGACCCAGACAAGTCACACTACAGCTCCCGTTAAAGGGACATGTAATTACTGTAAGCAGCCAGGTCACTACGTACATGAATGCCCAGTTTTGAAACATAATATAGCAACAGGTAAAACTAAAGAAAGACCGCATCCGCCTAGACAAGACCATAACCAGCATCAGTCTTCACAGAATACACAGAATACACAGCCTATGCATGCTTCTCCACCTCCAGCACAGACAGTAGCGGTACCACAGCCACAGCCCATCGCCGCGTCTCAGCAAGTTTCACAGCAGATGTACCAGTATGCCCAGTCCGCATATCCAGATTATCCCCGATATACATGAAACAGCCTAGAGAGGGAAGGTGGCTTGCCTCTTATTGAAATTCCTGTAGATCAAGAAGGTCCTTATGTACACAGTCACGTATTGGGAAAAGACAGAAAGTTTTTAATTGACACAGGGGCAAGTCGCACTACGATCAGCCATGATGAAGTCCCAGGGGCACCCCTCTCAGGCTCACAGAATGTTTCCCTTGGTTTTTCAGGACAGCCTATTGTAAATGAGGTATCAGAACCAGTCCCCCTGGCTGTGGGTCCATTATCACGTGTTACAGACTTGTTACTTACAAAATCATGTCCGGAAAATCTGTTAGGAATTAAAACATTGAAGGCTCTAGGAGCCATAATCTGCTGTTCCCCGGAGGGAGTTAGACTCTTTCTACGGGATTTCAAGGGTCATTATGTTTTGCGAGAATTCGATGTCAGATTGAAAAATGTGCCAGATTACTTGTGGGCAAAAGGCCCAACTGATGTAGGTTGCATGCATATCACCCCATACCGCGTTACACTCAAGGCAGGTGTTGTTTTACCGAGAATCAGACAATACAAGTTACCACCCGATGCTGTAGTGGCTTTACTGAAAATCATTGAAGAGCTCATTGCCCAAGGAGTGGTCGTAGAGACCGACTCCAATGTCTGTAATTCACCGATCATTCCGATTCTTAAACGTACCGATCCCAATGCACCGCCAGTATATCGGCTGGTGATTGATCTAAGAGAACTGAACAAATGCATCATACCACAGTACCCTGTGGTTCCCGACATCTCATCCCTATTGACTGCTATTGATTCAGAAGCGACGTTCTTTACTGTAATTGACCTCAAGAACGCCTTCTTCAGCGTGCCTATTGATCCAGAGAGCCAATATCTCTTCGGATTCAGTTTAAATGGACGCAGCTTCAAATTTTCACGCGCACCTCAAGGATTCACAGAAAGCCCCAGCATCTACAGTCAAGCACTGAAAAGACAACTAGATTGTAATCAAATGCCAGTTGACACCGCTTTACTACAATACGTCGATGATCTACTGATCACCGCACGAAGTGAGCCCGAATGTGAACACGCATCACTGACAGTTTTACATTTCCTGGCCGACAAGGGACACAAGGTGTCTCCTTCGAAGCTACAATTCTGTGTTCAGCAAGTTGTGTACTTGGGTCACTTGCTGTCCAAAGTGGGGAGACAGCTCACTCCCGATCGCATTCAGTTAATTGTAAATATGCCACAACCTCAGACACAAAAGGAAGTGCGGGCCTTCATAGGCCTCACCTCATACTGCAGACAATGGATTCCTCAATATGCATTTCTAGCTAAACCACTCATCCAGTTAACGACACAGGAGGCAGCGACTTCGACTGTTCTCCCTTGGACTCAGGAACACACACAAGCTTTTGAAGAATTAAAGAAAGCCTTATGCCAAGCACCAGTTTTAGCGACACCATGTTACAGCAAATCGTTTACACTTTTTGTTACAGAACGTGATGGTACAGCATTGTCTGTCCTCACTCAGGATCAAGCAGGTTCACATAAGCCTTGCGCTTATTTCTCAAGTACATTGGATTCAGTAGCCCAGGCACTCCCTGCGTGCTTGAAGTCAGTAGCAGCAACAGCACTAGCCATCAGACAGAGCGATTCAATTGTTTTAGGCCATCAATTAACAGTACAAGTTCCACACTCTGTAGAGGTTCTGTTAAACAGAACCCAGACTCAGCACTTGACTATAGCACGACTGACAGGTTACGAATTAACGTTATTCCAGCCACACATAGAAATCAGGCGCTGCAGTATTCTGAACCCCGCAACACTGTTACCTACAATTATGACAGATCCAGCCCCGCATGATTGTATAGAAATCATTAATGCAGTAACCAAACCACGACGAGACTTAACAGATGTTCCACTGACAAACCCAGACCTGACACTTTATGTGGACGGTTCATGCCTGAGAACAAATACAGGAGAATTAGTGGCCGCGTATGCAGTGACCACTGAAACTGAAGTTAAAGAAACACATCGTATTGACACACTGTCCGCGCAAGCAGCAGAGCTCATCGCTCTGACCCGAGCCTGTATACTAGCCAAGAACAGAAATGTTAACATATACACTGATTCCCGTTATGCGTTCGGAGTCGTACACGACTTCGGCATGTTATGGCAAGAACGAGGTTTTCTGACCTCTCATGGTGCCAAGATACAACACGGTCCCCTCATTCAAGCACTGTTAGAAGCAATACATTTGCCTTCGGGCATATCAGTCATGAAGTGTAAAGCACATACTAAGGTCACAGATTCTGTTTCCCAGGGTAACGACCTGGCAGACCAGACAGCAAAACATACAGCACTGACTCACACCCAGACAACTGATGTGACAAAGACAATAGTACCGACAAAGTGTATGGCAGTCAAGGATCCCGCTCTAGATGTAATTGATATTCAGGCACATGCTACCCCAGAAGAAATAAAGAGATGGATTGAACTAGGAGGGATCCAGACAGATCAAGGTTGGATGACGAAGGGAAAATCTACATGGTTTCTCCCTGACTCTATGGTTCAAGTTATGATTAATACAGCACATAGCCCAGCACATCTAGGAGAGAAAGCGATGTTAGACAGTTTACAAAACCTTTGGAATAATAAACACTTACGAGCAGCAGCAAAACAGAAAGTGCGTACTTGCATGATCTGTTGTCAGTTCAATCCAGGAAAAAGCGTCCCTGTAGAGCAAGGTGGATTTCATCCTCCCGATCACCCTTTTGAAGTCCTCCAAATGGATTATATCCAGATGAACCGTTGTCGAGGATTCAAGTATGTCCTTGTAGTTGTTTGTGCTCTGTCCCGCTGGACCGAAGCATACCCAGTCTCAGACTATACTGCTCCGACCACTGCCAAGCAGTTGGTTCGTGAATTCTTCCCACGATACGGTTTGCCTCGTGTCGTGTACTCAGATAACGGACAACCCTTCTCGTCCGAGCTAATGAAACAAGTTTCTTTACTGTTAGGATACCAGTGGAAGTTTCATTGTGTCCGACATCCTGAAGCCGCAGGCCTTGTAGAAAGGCATAACCAGACACTAAAGATACGCCTTGCAAAGATATGTCAGGAGAAAGGGGTCGACTGGATAGTCGCCCTGCCAGTGGCACTATTCTACATGAGGATGGTCGCCCACTCGAGATCAGGGCTATCCCCGTACGAAGTGGTTTTTGGCAGACCACCGAATATGTGGGGGACGCCCATTCCGAAAAAGATCACTGATGTTGATTGTAACATGTTGACAGATTACCTTGCCTCCTTGATGTCTGCACTCCAATCATGTCATTCACAGGTTGCCGCAGCCTTCCCTGACAACACTGATGTAAAGCCGCACGAGGTCCGTCCTGGGGACCTGGTACTGGTGCGAAATTTCGATAGGAAGAGTCCGCTGGAGCCCCGCTGGAAATCCCCGAAGACCGTCCTTCTCACCACGAGGACCGCCGTAAAGATCGAAGGGAGAAAGGGGTGGGTCCATACGGGTCATGTGAAAAAATTTTTTGAACTGAAACCAGACCGAGACTCGTCCACCCCCACCAAAGACTGTGTTGAGCCAAAAGACTTTACAGTTAACGAACGAGAAAAAACTCCCCAAGAGGAGTACAGGTCGAAACTCCGATCCAGCAAGTCAGACAGTTTAATTGTTTAAGTCCTCCCCTAGGTGAATCGGTTAAATAGTTTCTGACATGTATCCCCTAGATCGAGATAGAGAGAGAGAGAGACAAGTTAAGAAAAGTGCATATTGTAAATCACTTCGTAGTCACTGTATAGTGACACTATTAATAATGTTTATCCTGAGTATCTTAGTTATTGTTGCTAGCATTCTGCTACCTATCTACTGGCCTATTTTTAGGCGTGAACAATCTGTTTACAATGTTTCTGCTGAACATTCTTTTAGTGAATTACCGTTACACGAACTCTCTTACAGACTTGCGCTGCGCAACAATACATTCATTAGTATGTTACACCATTCCCATCAGACTAACAATGCTACAGACTGCTGGATATGTGGCCGACTCCCTCCCTACCAGAATTACAAGGGAGCTCTGCCCCTCTTTCCGTACCCGTTCACTCACAATGGCTCCTGTGGTGCATGGTTTAAAATAATTAATTCCTTAGATCCTGATATTGCTGTTTTCGATAGGGGCTGGGTTTGGGGAAACTTGAACTTAGTCCTGCTCGACGTCTGTTACCCTGATAAGGAGGGACTCCCCACTCGAATAGGAACTGATCTAGAAAATGAAGTATATGGATTAGGTAATTACACAATTAGCCTTATGATCCTTACTGTTAAATCCGAAACTGCACCAGTCCTGCCCCATATGCTAGTATTACCAGTCACTGGTGAATTATGTGTCCGAAAGAAAGGTTCAGTACACTTAGGTCATAGTAAATGCACTACTGTGGTCGAATTCAGTGATCATGGTAAATCGTCCTTCAAAGCTATCAGTCACTCCTATTTTGTTTGTGGTCATACCGCATACATACGTCTGCCTCCAGATTGGGATGGTACCTGTTATATTGCATTCCTTCTGCCACCTGTTTTCCTAGCTCCCCCTGATTACCATAGAAATACAAATCTAGTAAAGCATAGACCCAGAAGAGATATCCCACTTGTCGACTACACAGAAACGGCATGGGAACAGTACACCGATTTTAATAAAGGATTCTTTTTCTTTTTAGGCCCCGTCCAAAACAGTAAATTAATACGTAGATTAACCAGAACACTTGAAGTTGTAGTACATGAAACTGCCTCCGCCTTAGGTAACTTAACAGAGGAGCAATCTGCTATACGGGTTGTTGTCCTTCAAAATCGTCTTGTTATTGACGTCATCTTGGCAGATAGAGGTGGAGCCTGTAAGGTCATCGGGTCAAGTTGCTGCGTTTTCATCCCACAAAACGCGCCATCTGTCTATCAAGCTATTACCCGTCTGCATAAAATTGCAAATCAGATACATCAGAATCCAGGCACCTGGACTTGGTCCGGTTGGTTCTGGACAACGTTAACTGCTTGGGGATGGAAGATCCTATCCTTCCTAGGTTTTGGCCTTGTCATAGTATTCAGCTGCTGCCTGTGCCTACAGTGTGGGCCGGCGATATGTGGACTGTGTGCCACATCGTGCATTGAACATTCCAGTTTTCTCTCAAATAGACAACGGAAGAGAGATGAGCAAATGATGCTGCAAGAACAAACTGATCAATTTATGATGATTAATATATCATGAAGGGTCCGTAGGGAACAAGGAGGGAATGAGGAAATGTAAATTTTATGGTCAAGATGTGTTCCCTAGCGCGTACCCCACCGTCTCCATGTACGAGTTAAAGTGCATGTAACTTCCCTCCTGTACCAGCTATGAAGACGCAAATACATTTGCGTCCAACGTCAACATGTCCTCTTTCAGACCCACCCTGAATGGGTTGAATGGTCCGTTCCTAAGTATGCTATGCCAACGTTTTTTTGTAGTGTACTTCTCCGTTTTTCAGCTCTAGCTGAGTAGGCCCTGAATTTCTGCCACCGAGCCTCTTTTCTGGCTTTCTGACTCCAAAGGCCTCTGCCCAGGCTGCCTCTGTACCCGTGAACTCTGACTTACTTTCAGCGCGGCCCCTCGCGCTCAGCTCAGCCTGCTGCCTGCCAAGATTGACTATAACCTTCGAGTTATCTGTTCCGCTCCCCGAAAATACATTCCTGCCCGCTAGCTTCAGTAAACATTACCCTTAGCTGCAGAGCCAAAGGGCCGACCTGTCTCCATGCAACTAATTCAAGTAATTCATAGCCTCTGTTGCAATGCTCCCATGGAAGGCCCATGCCCCCACGCTTCTCATACAGACACTCAGGCGCTTATGCACGCACTCACAGTCAGTATAGAATAGCTTCTGCCCTAGAGACCTTTCCGCCCAGATAGCTTAGTTCCTAAACACCAGATATCAGATATGATAGAAGCACAAGTTGATCTGACATGCCAGACTTCTGTCTCTTTCCGTCGGTGCAAATGTCAAGCCCCCTGCACCCTCCAGCTTCACGTCAATCACACGCCATGCAGCTGCGCGCGCATCCAAGCTTCCGATTTCTGCTGACATTGCAACATTTCTGTTAGTGCCACCCCTTTGTGACACCTACCTGTGACGTTTCTAGCACACACCTCTAGTTCACGCCTTCTGATTACGTACTTGTAACACGTGTATACTGTTATCTTGTCTTCTCTCAGCTGTTACGCCTACTATAACTGTTTCTTATGACATGAATTAAGTATATAAGCTATGTAATGTAATAAAAGAGCGCTCTATCCCTTCTGACACCCGTGTGGTGGTCAGAACATGATATCCTGGTCTAGACCATTCCTTTTTGAGGAATAAAACCCCTAAGAACTCTAACACCACGGACTCTGTTTTCTTTCTTTCCGATTGAGTTATTATTGATTAAGTACTTACCTGCATAGAAATTAAGAGAGTAAATTAATTATTTACGTCATTTTACAAACACAGCGCAGGTCCTATGTACAAGCATTCAATTTCACTACTGAAACTTTACTATTTCACAAAAAAAATTCCTCTATCTTGCAAATCTTGATAGCAAGCATTATCAAAAAGCAAAACACAAACCAACAGCAAAGAAACTCAGGGCCTTATTTATGAAGGCCTTGCACCACTGGTACGTCACTTTTTTCCCATGTTAAAAGTTACGCACCAGCGGCACAAGGCAATCATAAATAAGGCCCAAATGTAAATACCATTGATTTGCCCCTAAAATCGTTTTTTGAATAACATTTTAGAAACACAGCGCAGGTCCTATGTACAAGCATTCAATTTCACTACTGAAACTTCACTATTTCACAAAATTCCATTCCTCTATCTTGCAAATCTTGATAGCAAGCATTATCAAAAACCAAGACACAAACCAACAGCAGAGAAACTCAGGACATATTTATAAAGGCCTTGCGCCACCGGTGCGTCATTTTTTTTCCATGTTAAAAGTGACGCACCGGCAGCACAAGGCAATCAATAATAAGGCCCAAATGTAAATACCTTTGATTTGCCCCCAAAATCGATTTTTGAATAACATTTTAGAAACACAGCACAGATCCTATGTACAAGCATTCAATTTCACTTCTGAAACCTCACTATTTCACAAAATACAAATCCTCTATCTTGCAAATCTTGATAGCAAGCATTATCAAAAGCAAGACACAAACCAACAGCAAAGAAACTCAGGGCCTTATTTATGAAGGCCTTGCACCACTGGTACGTCACTTTTTTCCCATGTTAAAAGTTACGCACCGGCGGCACAAGGCAATCATAAATAAGGCCCAAATGTAAATACCATTGATTTGCCCCTAAAATCGTTTTTTGAATAACATTTTAGAAACACAGCGCAGGTCCTATGTACAAGCATTCAATTTCACTACTGAAACTTCACTATTTCACAAAATTCCATTCCTCTATCTTGCAAATCTTGATAGCAAGCATTATCAAAAACCAAGACACAAACCAACAGCAGAGAAACTCAGGACATATTTAAGAAGGCCTTGGGCCACCGGTGTGTCACTTTTTCCCATGTTAAAAGTGTCGCACCGGCGGCACAATGCAATCATAAATAAGGCCCAAATGTAAATACCATTGATTTGCCCCCAAAATCGTTTTTTGAATAACGTTGTAGAAACACAGCGCATGTCCTATGTACAAGCATTCAATTTCACTTCTGAAACCTCACTATTTCACAAAATTCAATTCCTCTATCTTGCAAATGTTGATAGCAAGCATTATCAGAAAGCAAGACACAAACCAACAGCAAAGAAACTCAGGGCCTTATTTATGAAGGCCTTGCGCCACCAGTGCGTCACTTTTTTCCCATGTTAAAAGTGACGCACCGGCAGCACAAGGCAATCATAAATAAGGCCCAAATGTAAATACCATTGATTTGCCCCTAACATCGATTTTTGAATAACATTTTAGAAACACAGCGCAGGTCCTATGTACAAGCATTCAATTTCACTAGTGAAACCTCACTATTTCACAAAATACAAATCCTCTATCTTGCAAATCTTGATAACAAGCATTATCAAAAAGCAACACACAAACCAACAGCAAAAAAACTCAGGGCCTTATTTATGAAGGCCTTGCGCCACCGGTGCGTCATTTTTTTCCCATGTTAAAAGTGACGCACCAGCGGCACAAGGCAATCATAAATAAGGCCCAAATGTAAATACCATTGATTGACCCCTAAAATCGTTTTTTGAATAACATTTTAGAAACACAGCGCAGGTCCTATGTACAAGCATTTAATTTCACTACTGAAACCTCACTGTTTCACAAAATACAAATCCTCTATCTTGTAAATGTTAATAGCAAGCATTATCAAAAAGCAAGACACAAACCAACAGCAAAGAAACTCAGGGCCTTATTTATGAAGGCCTTGCACCAACGGTGTGTCACTTTTTTTCCCATGTTAAAAGTGACGCACAGGTGGCACAAGGCAATCATAAATAAGGCCCAAATGTAAATACCATTGATTTGCCCCCAAAATCGTTTTTTGAATAACATTTTAGAAACACAGCGCAGATCCTATGTACAAGCATTCAATTTCACTTCTGAAACCTCAATATTTCACAAAATACAAATCCTCTATCTTGCAAATCTTGATAGCAAGCATTATCAAAAAGCAAGACACAAACCAACAGCAAAGAAACTCAGGGCCTTATTTATAAAGGCCTTGCGCCACCGGTGCGTCATTTTTTTCCATGTTAAAAGTGACGCACTGGCAGCACAAGGCAATCAATAATAAGGCCCAAATGTAAATACCATTGATTTGCCCCCAAAATCGATTTTTGAATAACATTTTAGAAACACAGCACAGATCCTATGTACAAGCATTCAATTTCACTTCTGAAACCTCACTATTTCACAAAATACAAATCCTCTATCTTGCAAATCTTGATAGCAAGCATTATCAAAAAGCAAGACACAAACCAACAGCAAAGAAACTCAGGGCCTTATTTATAAAGGCCTTGCGCCACCGGTGCGTAATTTTTTTCCCATGTTAAAAGTGACGCACCGGCAGCACAAGGCAATCAATAATAAGGCCCAAATGTAAATACCTTTGATTTGCCCCCAAAATCGATTTTTGAATAACATTTTAGAAACACAGCACAGATCCTATGTACAAGCATTCAATTTCACTTCTGAAACCTCACTATTTCACAAAATACAAATCCTCTATCTTGCAAATCTTGATAGCAAGCATTATCAAAAAGCAAGACACAAACCAACAGCAAAGAAACTCAGGGCCTTATTTATGAAGGCCTTGCACCACTGGTACGTCACTTTTTTCCCATGTTAAAAGTTACGCACCAGCGGCACAAGGCAATCATAAATAAGGCCCAAATGTAAATACCATTGATTTGCCCCTAAAATCGTTTTTTGAATAACATTTTAGAAACACAGCGCAGGTCCTATGTACAAGCATTCAATTTCACTACTGAAACTTCACTATTTCACAAAATTCCATTCCTCTATCTTGCAAATCTTGATAGCAAGCATTATCAAAAACCAAGACACAAACCAACAGCAGAGAAACTCAGGACATATTTAAGAAGGCCTTGGGCCACCGGTGCGTCACTTTTTTCCCATGTTAAAAGTGTTGCACCGGCGGCACAATGCAATCATAAATAAGGCCCAAATGTAAATACCATTGATTTGCCCCCAAAATCGTTTTTTGAATAACGTTGTAGAAACACAGCGCATGTGCTATGTACAAGCATTCAATTTCACTTCTGAAACCTCACTATTTCACAAAATTCAATTCCTCTATCTTGCAAATGTTGATAGCAAGCATTATCAGAAAGCAAGACACAAACCAACAGCAAAGAAACTCAGGGCCTTATTTATGAAGGCCTTGCGCCACCAGTGCGTCACTTTTTTCCCATGTTAAAAGTGACGCGCCGGCAGCACAGGGCAATCATAAATAAGGCCCAAATGTAAATACCATTGATTTGCCCCTAAAATCGATTTTTGAATAACATTTTAGAAACACAGCGCAGGTCCTATGTACAAGCATTCAATTTCACTAGTGAAACCTCACTGTTTCACAAAATACAAATCCTCTATCTTGCAAATCTTGAGAGCAAGCATTATCAAAAAGCAAGACACAAACCAACAGCAAAGAAACTCAGGACATATTTATGAAGGCCTTGCGCCACCGGTGAGTCATTTTTTCCCATGTTAAAAGTGATGCACCAGCGGCACAAGGCAATCATAAATAAGGCACAAATGTACATACCATTGATTTGCCCCGAAAATTGATTTTTGAATAACATTTTACAAACACAGCGCAGGTCCTATGTACAAGCATTCAATTTCACTACTGAAACTTTACTATTTCACAAAAAAAATTCCTCTATCTTGCAAATCTTGATAGCAAGCATTATCAAAAAGCAAGACACAAACCAACAGCAAAGAAACTCAGGGCCTTATTTATAAAGGCCTTGCGCCACCGGTGCGTCATTTTTTTTCCATGTTAAAAGTGACGCACCGGCAGCACAAGGCAATCAATAATAAGGCCCAAATGTAAATACCTTTGATTTGCCCCCAAAATCGATTTTTGAATAACATTTTAGAAACACAGCACAGATCCTATGTACAAGCATTCAATTTCACTTCTGAAACCTCACTATTTCACAAAATACAAATCCTCTATCTTGCAAATCTTGATAGCAAGCATTATCAAAAGCAAGACACAAACCAACAGCAAAGAAACTCAGGGCCTTATTTATGAAGGCCTTGCACCACTGGTACGTCACTTTTTTCCCATGTTAAAAGTTACGCACCGGCGGCACAAGGCAATCATAAATAAGGCCCAAATGTAAATACCATTGATTTGCCCCTAAAATCGTTTTTTGAATAACATTTTAGAAACACAGCGCAGGTCCTATGTACAAGCATTCAATTTCACTACTGAAACTTCACTATTTCACAAAATTCCATTCCTCTATCTTGCAAATCTTGATAGCAAGCATTATCAAAAACCAAGACACAAACCAACAGCAGAGAAACTCAGGACATATTTAAGAAGGCCTTGGGCCACCGGTGTGTCACTTTTTCCCATGTTAAAAGTGTCGCACCGGCGGCACAATGCAATCATAAATAAGGCCCAAATGTAAATACCATTGATTTGCCCCCAAAATCGTTTTTTGAATAACGTTGTAGAAACACAGCGCATGTCCTATGTACAAGCATTCAATTTCACTTCTGAAACCTCACTATTTCACAAAATTCAATTCCTCTATCTTGCAAATGTTGATAGCAAGCATTATCAGAAAGCAAGACACAAACCAACAGCAAAGAAACTCAGGGCCTTATTTATGAAGGCCTTGTGCCACCAGTGCGTCACTTTTTTCCCATGTTAAAAGTGACGCACCGGCAGCACAAGGCAATCATAAATAAGGCCCAAATGTAAATACCATTGATTTGCCCCTAACATCGATTTTTGAATAACATTTTAGAAACACAGCGCAGGTCCTATGTACAAGCATTCAATTTCACTAGTGAAACCTCACTGTTTCACAAAATACAAATCCTCTATCTTGCAAATCTTGAGAGCAAGCATTATCAAAAAGCAAGACACAAACCAACAGCAAAGAAACTCAGGACATATTTATGAAGGCCTTGCGCCACCGGTGAGTCATTTTTTCCCATGTTAAAAGTGATGCACCAGCGGCACAAGGCAATCATAAATAAGGCACAAATGTAAATACCATTGATTTGCCCCTAAAATTGATTTTTGAATAACATTTTAGAAACACAGCGCAGGTCCTATGTACAAGCATTCAATTTCACTACTGAAACCTCACTGTTTCACAAAATACAAATCCTCTATCTTGTAAATGTTAATAGCAAGCATTATCAAAAAGCAAGACACAAACCAACAGCAAAGAAACTCAGGGCCTTATTTATGAAGGCCTTGCGCCACCGGTGTGTCATTTTTTTACCATGTTAAAAGTGACGCACCGGCGGCACAAGGCAATCATAAATAAGGCCCAAATGTAAATACCATTGATTTGCCCCCAAAATCGTTTTTTGAATAACATTTTAGAAACACAACGCAGGTCCTATGTACAAGCATTCAATTTCACTACTGAAACCTCACTATTTCACAAAATACAAATCCTCTATCTTGCAAATCTTGATAACAAGCATTATCAAAAAGCAACACACAAACCAACAGCAAAGAAACTCAGGGCCTTATTTATGAAGGCCTTGCACCACTGGTACGTCACTTTTTTCCCATGTTAAAAGTTACGCACCGGCGGCACAAGGCAATCATAAATAAGGCCCAAATGTAAATACCATTGATTTGCCCCTAAAATCGTTTTTTGAATAACATTTTAGAAACACAGCGCAGGTCCTATGTACAAGCATTCAATTTCACTACTGAAACCTCACTATTTCACAAAATACAAATCCTCTATCTTGCAAATCTTGATAACAAGCATTATCAGAAAGCAAGACACAAACCAACAGCAAAGAAACTCAGGGCCTTATTTATGAAGGCCTTGCACCACTGGTACGTCACTTTTTTCCCATGTTAAAAGTTACGCACCGGCGGCACAAGGCAATCATAAATAAGGCCCAAATGTAAATACCATTGATTTGCCCCTAAAATCGATTTTTGAATAACATTTTAGAAACACAGCGCAGGTCCTATGTACAAGCATTCAATTTCACTAGTGAAACCTCACTGTTTCACAAAATACAAATCCTCTATCTTGCAAATCTTGAGAGCAAGCATTATCAAAAAGCAAGACACAAACCAACAGCAAAGAAACTCAGGACATATTTATAAAGGCCTTGCGCCACCGGTGCGTCATTTTTTTTCCATGTTAAAAGTGACGCACCGGCAGCACAAGGCAATCAATAATAAGGCCCAAATGTAAATACCTTTGATTTGCCCCCAAAATCGATTTTTGAATAACATTTTAGAAACACAGCACAGATCCTATGTACAAGCATTCAATTTCACTTCTGAAACCTCACTATTTCACAAAATACAAATCCTCTATCTTGCAAATCTTGATAGCAAGCATTATCAAAAAGCAAGACACAAACCAACAGCAAAGAAACTCAGGGCCTTATTTATGAAGGCCTTGCACCACTGGTACGTCACTTTTTTCCCATGTTAAAAGTTACGCACCGGCGGCACAAGGCAATCATAAATAAGGCCCAAATGTAAATACCATTGATTTGCCCCTAAAATCGTTTTTTGAATAACATTTTAGAAACACAGCGCAGGTCCTATGTACAAGCATTCAATTTCACTACTGAAACTTCACTATTTCACAAAATTCCATTCCTCTATCTTGCAAATCTTGATAGCAAGCATTATCAAAAACCAAGACACAAACCAACAGCAGAGAAACTCAGGACATATTTAAGAAGGCCTTGGGCCACCGGTGCGTCACTTTTTTCCCATGTTAAAAGTGTCGCACCGGCGGCACAATGCAATCATAAATAAGGCCCAAATGTAAATACCATTGATTTGCCCCAAAAATCATTTTTTGAATAACGTTGTAGAAACACAGCGCATGTCCTATGTACAAGCATTCAATTTCACTTCTGAAACCTCACTATTTCACAAAATTCAATTTCTCTATCTTGCAAATGTTGATAGCAAGCATTATCAGAAAGCAAGACACAAACCAACAGCAAAGAAACTCAGGGCCTTATTTATGATGGCCTTGCGCCACCAGTGCGTCACTTTTTTCCCATGTTAAAAGTGACGCACCGGCAGCACAAGGCAATCATAAATAAGGCCCAAATGTAAATACCATTAATTTGGCCCTAAAATCGATTTTTGAATAACATTTTAGAAACACAGCGCAGGTCCTATGTACAAGCATTCAATTTCACTAGTGAAACCTCACTGTTTCACAAAATACAAATCCTCTATCTTGCAAATCTTGAGAGCAAGCATTATCAAAAAGCAAGACACAAACCAACAGCAAAGAAACTCAGGACATATTTATGAAGGCCTTGCGCCACCGGTGAGTCATTTTTTCCCATGTTAAAAGTGATGCACCAGCGGCACAAGGCAATCATAAATAAGGCACAAATGTAAATACCATTGATTTGCCCCTAAAATTGATTTTTGAATAACATTTTACAAACACAGCGCAGGTCCTATGTACAAGCATTCAATTTCACTACTGAAACTTTACTATTTCACAAAAAAAAATTCCTCTATCTTGCAAATCTTGATAGCAAGCATTATCAAAAAGCAAGACACAAACCAACAGCAAAGAAACTCAGGGCCTTATTTATAAAGGCCTTGCGCCACCGGTGCGTCATTTTTTTTCCATGTTAAAAGTGACGCACCGGCAGCACAAGGCAATCAATAATAAGGCCCAAATGTAAATACCTTTGATTTGCCCCCAAAATCGATTTTTGAATAACATTTTAGAAACACAGCACAGATCCTATGTACAAGCATTCAATTTCACTTCTGAAACCTCACTATTTCACAAAATACAAATCCTCTATCTTGCAAATCTTGATAGCAAGCATTATCAAAAAGCAAGACACAAACCAACAGCAAAGAAACTCAGGGCCTTATTTATGAAGGCCTTGCACCACTGGTACGTCACTTTTTTCCCATGTTAAAAGTTACGCACCGGCGGCACAAGGCAATCATAAATAATGCCCAAATGTAAATACCATTGATTTGCCCCTAAAATCGTTTTTTGAATAACATTTTAGAAACACAGCGCAGGTCCTATGTACAAGCATTCAATTTCACTACTGAAACTTCACTATTTCACAAAATTCCATTCCTCTATCTTGCAAATCTTGATAGCAAGCATTATCAAAAACCAAGACACAAACCAACAGCAGAGAAACTCAGGACATATTTAAGAAGGCCTTGGGCCACCGGTGCATCACTTTTTTCCCATGTTAAAAGTGTCGCACCGGCGGCACAATGCAATCATAAATAAGGCCCAAATGTAAATACCATTGATTTGCCCCAAAAATCGTTTTTTGAATAACGTTGTAGAAACACAGCGCATGTCCTATGTACAAGCATTCAATTTCACTTCTGAAACCTCACTATTTCACAAAATTCAATTCCTCTAACTTGCAAATGTTGATAGCAAGCATTATCAGAAAGCAAGACACAAACCAACAGCAAAGAAACTCAGGGCCTTATTTATGAAGGCCTTGCGCCACCAGTGCGTCACTTTTTTCCCATGTTAAAAGTGACGCACCGGCAGCACAAGGCAATCATAAATAAGGCCCAAATGTAAATACCATTGATTTGCCCCTAAAATCGATTTTTGAATAACATTTTAGAAACACAGCGCAGGTCCTATGTACAAGCATTCAATTTCACTAGTGAAACCTCACTGTTTCACAAAATACAAATCCTCTATCTTGCAAATCTTGAGAGCAAGCATTATCAAAAAGCAAGACACAAACCAACAGCAAAGAAACTCAGGACATATTTATGAAGGCCTTGCGCCACCGGTGAGTCATTTTTTCCCATGTTAAAAGTGATGCACCAGCGGCACAAGGCAATCATAAATAAGGCACAAATGTAAATACCATTGATTTGCCCCTAAAATTGATTTTTGAATAACATTTTAGAAACACAGCGCAGGTCGTATGTACAAGCATTCAATTTCACTACTGAAACCTCACTGTTTCACAAAATACAAATCCTCTATCTTGTAAATGTTAATAGCAAGCATTATCAAAAAGCAAGTCACAAACCAACAGCAAAGAAACTCAGGGCCTTATTTATGAAGGCCTTGCGCCACCGGTGTGTCATTTTTTTACCATGTTAAAAGTGACGCACCGGCGGCACAAGGCAATCATAAATAAGGCCCAAATGTAAATACCATTGATTTCCCCCCAAAATCGTTTTTTGAATAACATTTTACAAACACAGCGCAGGTCCTATGTACAAGCATTCAATTTCACTACTGAAACCTCACTATTTCACAAAATTCAATTCCTCTATCTTGCAAATGTTGATAGCAAGCATTATCAAATAGCAAGACACAAACCAACAGCAAAGAAACTCAGGGCCTTATTTATGAAGGCCTTGCGCCACTGGTGCGTCATTTTTTTCCCATGTTAAAAGTGACGCACCGGCAGCACAAGGCAATCATAAATAAGGCCCAAATGTAAATACCATTGATTTGCCCCTAAAATCGATTTTTGAATAACATTTTAGAAACACAACGCAGGTCCTATATACAAGCATTCAATTTCACTACTGAAACCTCACTATTTCACAAAATACAAATCCTCTATCTTGCAAATCTTGATAGCAAGCATTATCAAAAAGCAAGACACAAACCAACAGCAAAGAAACTCAGGGCCCTATGAATGAAGGCCTTGCGTCACCGGTGCGTCACTTTTTTCCCATGTCAAAAGTGACGCACTGGCGGCACAAGGCAATCATAAATAAGGCCCAAAAGTAAATACCATTGATTTGCCCCTAAAATCGTTTTTTGAATAACATTTTACAAACACAGCGCAGGTCCTATGTACAAGAATTCAATTTCACTACTGAAAATTTCCTATTTCACAAAAAAAATTCCTCTATCTTGCAAATCTTGATAACAAGCATTATCAAAAAGCAACACACAAACCAACAGCAAAAAAACTCAGGGCCTTATTTATGAAGGCCTTGCGCCACCGGTGCGTCATTTTTTTCCCATGTTAAAAGTGACGCACCAGCGGCACAAGGCAATCATAAATAAGGCCCAAATGTAAATACCATTGATTTGCCCCCAAAATCGTTTTTTGAATAACATTTTAGAAACACAGCGCAGATCCTATGTACAAGCATTCAATTTCACTTCTGAAACCTCACTATTTCACAAAATCCAAATCCTCTATCTTGCAATATAGCCGAGATACCCGCCACCCCCTCTCAACACAATCCCCAAAAGGAGTGAAACCGGAAACAGTTCTTGAAGTTTTTGGAAGTGGGATGGAGTGACCATCCCGGCCGTATTTATTAAAACAAAATTAAAACATTAAACGTTTCATGTTATGTACAATTTCATTACCATATTGCGATGTTTGGCTAACCTTAACAGATTCTCTAATACAGAGGTTCTCCTAGCCGAACTAGCAACCTACAAAACATTTCTTGACATATTGAAATTGTACAACCTAACGTTTAAGGGCCAACGGCAAGGTCATAACCGGTGTCAAGATCCCTAACCGGACTTACCCCTCCCACTTGGGATGGGCGACAGCACGGAGGCGTACCTCAAGTGCAACTACTACCAATTTCCCTTGACTTGACGGGGGCACCTAAAACTCGACGCCAGTTAAAGGTCGTTCGAATACTCGTGTGAGGTATCTAGAAGGTATCGTGGCCCTTATCCCAACCCCACACAACTTACCGCATCTGCCGTCGCAGATGTCACTGGCCCCGGGAAATTCCCCAGGAGGGGGCTGTAACCCCTCCTACAAAGGAAGGGGCCTTGACCGCCTTTCCTTTACTTCCAGCGACCCATCCTTAGAAGGGACCGCCTCCCCATTGAGGGGCCAATGGCCACCTCTCCCGAGCGCTCCCATCCGTGTTGGGTGACGCCCACTCATAGGGATCTACTAATTAGTGCTCACCGATCATGACCTTACCGCCTACCAAAATAAATACGACAGTGCACAGTAACCTAAGAATACATTGGCCACCAAGACCGAAAGAGCATACATCAAAATTCGACACTAAACTGAATATCTTTAATGGCAAACATACTCAAAACGAACATCCTTTATTAACTCGAAATCAACATGGCACTACAACCTGGAAACGAAAACAAAACAACATTAATCAACTCTATTATACACAACTGGCTGTCTTCAGGGGCTGGTGGGTGGGTCAAAATTGGCTCTTCGTTCTGTCCCGAGCTCACGTGCAGCGAGGAGGTGCAGCTTCAGAGCACAAGAACAAGAGGATGTCTTCTGGTCTTGCGTCCCTTTTTATCCGTCTTCAGGGCGGGCGTATACCCGCCCCTGCCTGCCCCTGAGGGCGTGGCTGGCTGCGTCGGTGTCTAGGCCAGCCCACTCTAGGGCGGGAACGAGCGCGCCCCAGCTACGCCGCTTCGGGCATACCAGCTGAGACGCGCCTCCCGCCCAAAATGGCTTCCCGGGGGGATCGAGGCACTCGGCCATAAGTTCGGGGGGACCGATTCGGTCGCCCCTTTCCATATAGCCGAGATACCCGCCACCCCCTCTCAACACAATCCCCAAAAGGAGTGAAACCGGAAACAGTTCTTGAAGTTTTTGGAAGTGGGATGGAGTGACCATCCCGGCCGTATTTATTAAAACAAAATTAAAACATTAAACGTTTCATGTTATGTACAATTTCATTACCATATTGCGATGTTTGGCTAACCTTAACAGATTCTCTAATACAGAGGTTCTCCTAGCCGAACTAGCAACCTACAAAACATTTCTTGACATATTGAAATTGTACAACCTAACGTTTAAGGGCCAACGGCAAGGTCATAACCGGTGTCAAGATCCCTAACCGGACTTACCCCTCCCACTTGGGATGGGCGACAGCACGGAGGCGTACCTCAAGTGCAACTACTACCAATTTCCCTTGACTTGACGGGGGCACCTAAAACTCGACGCCAGTTAAAGGTCGTTCGAATACTCGTGTGAGGTATCTAGAAGGTATCGTGGCCCTTATCCCAACCCCACACAACTTACCGCATCTGCCGTCGCAGATGTCACTGGCCCCGGGAAATTCCCCAGGAGGGGGCTGTAACCCCTCCTACAAAGGAAGGGGCCTTGACCGCCTTTCCTTTACTTCCGGCGACCCATCCTTAGAAGGGACCGCCTCCCCATTGAGGGGCCAATGGCCACCTCTCCCGAGCGCTCCCATCCGTGTTGGGTGACGCCCACTCATAGGGATCTACTAATTAGTGCTCACCGATCATGACCTTACCGCCACAGGCCCGGATAGTTGACCGGCTATCCGGGCCCCCCACCAAAACTCCTAGCTAAAGGTCATGTTCCAACGTTTTTAACCATGCTAAGAAGTCTCCTATGAGTAACTCATTTCCCACCCGAGACAAATGCACACCATCCCCCATATACATACTGTCATCATTAATACAACCGTGCGAGATAGCATGCAATGTCCTGGAACGGAACAACCTACTCATTTTGTTATTAAGTTTCCTAACAGAATGGTTCAAAGCAGGGATCGAAATAGCCCCCCGCCACACTTTTCGTGGGATCATATGAGACCACGCAATTATGCACCCCGGAACTTTCCTCGCCAACCAACTTACGGTGGAAAGCATTGCCTCCAGGAGAAGTCGTCTACCGGTGGTGACCAAATCATTGCCCCCTAAATGTACTATGACTATAGACGGCGGTGACCTCATCCGCCCTAACAAACCCTCAAAGTAAGCTTGAAACTGGTCAATACAGAGACCGCCCCTTCCGTAGAAGGACATCCTGTACCCGTATTCCCCAGCTACGTGAATCATGTCACCTGCTTTGAATACGTCTGCGGCACGCCTCACGTATGAGTGGCCCACGACCCACACCTCCTTTCTCACAGCCGGTGATGTCTGAACGCTGGCCCGGTGTTGGGTCGACTGCATAGTCCGCCCCGCCTCGAAGGCTTGCGTAACTGAAAACCAAACAAAAGACAAGAAGCGTGAGTACATTGTTACAGCTTCACAACATGTGCAACCGCACATACCTCTTATAACAATTGGAGGACCAACGCCCCACTCGTTTTACTTGTTCCACATTAAGACCCCTGGCTGCAGCTTCAGTGGCAGCCCCTATCCGAAAGGAATGGGTCCCAAACTCACCCGGGTCCAAGCCTGCTGCGGTAATTGACATCGCGAGCACCCGCTGAAACTGAAACTTCGTCAGTGGGGCGGCGTCCGCGTGTCTCAACATTGTCCCCCCCCATGATGCCACCCTTTGTGCTAGGTAATCCTCTAAACACCTCACCGGACACATGGAGGACCCTGGAATCCTGCGAATGACTATGCAGTCTCCCACCCCACTTTGATCGGTTTTTGACTTGACAAAGGATACCGTCATAGTCTCACCCCTGATCTGAACGTGTTCCCGGCACAAACCCCCCGCCACATCCCGCTTGCTCCTTGCCACCAGCTCACTTATCCTCATAGCCCCGTGAAATGCAAGCGTAAAAGCGGCTCGGAACAAACAGGCCTCGAACTGAGACGAGCATATGTCGGGGAGTGTGGCCAGCAACTGGGACAACCTATCCAGACCTATCGGGCGCCTCTCGTCTACTCTGCGACCCTCAAGGCGTTGCCACCCACGCAGCGCTTTCTGTACAGCAAAAGACGCTGTCGGGTCCTGGATATTATGAGCCCTGGCAACAAAGGAGATGGCCGCACGATGCCTCTGGGCTGTAGCCACCGACTTCCCATCCTTACGCAAGGACATCAGAAAATGTACTACCCAATCCTCATGCCCCCAAAGTCCCCCTCTCTCAGTCCCCAAAAAGGCCAAATAAGCCCGAAACGCCCCTTCGTATGCCTTCCTCGTCCTTGGTGCTAGACTCTCTCCCACGAGGTAACGAAGTTCGGGGCACCGAGAGACCAGAGAGCTTCGGGAAAGGGTGCTGGCTCGGGGTCCGCTGAGGGAAGGAAACCCGAGAAAGCCTGCATTTGAAAACGAGACAGTGCATCAGCAGCCTGATTCATCACCCCCGGGACATGTTTTGCTCTGAATACCACGTTCAGTTGCATACACAGTAGGACAATTTCTTTAAGCAGCCTCAAAATCATTTTACAACGTGCTGCCTGACTATTAATGCATTCTACAACGGTCATATTGTCAGACCAAAATATGACAGAATGATTTTTGAATCCATCGGGCCAGGATCTGAGGGCCACCAAAATAGGAAACAGCTCAAGGAAAGCAATATTACTTGTCAGCCCCTCATCGTGCCACCATGTTGGCCACTTTTGTGCCGACCATTTTGTGCCGAAGATGGCGCCGAAACCCATGCTTCCCGCTGAATCCGTCCATAGACCAAGCTCTTCAGAGGACAAAGCCGGTTTGTTCCAGACGACTCGACCATTGAAATCCGCCAAAAATGCTAACCAAATACACATGTCTTGGCGGACCTCGGCCGATAACCTCGTGCGATGGTGACCCTCCTTTAGGCCGACCATCGCCTGTGCAATCGAACGGGAGAAGGGGCGGGCCATCGGGATCACCCTTAAGGCAAAATTCAACTTCCCCACTAATTGCTGCAATTGATGCAGCGTAACTTTAGATGCAGTGATACACATTTGCAGGGCTGTCTTGAATTTCGATACTTTGGAAGCTGGTAAACGAAAACAACCCTCACTAGAGTCCAACTCGATCCCGAGGAACTCGAGGCAAGTCGTGGGACCCACAGTTTTACCTGGTGCCAACGGCACGCCAAATTGATTCATTAAAGCACAAAATTCAGTCAAGGCCCGGGCACATTCATCATCCCCAGCGGCCCCAAGGAACAGAAAGTCGTCGAGGTAATGCATCACATTCCGAAAACCTGTTTTCTTCGTGTAAACCCATTGCAGAAAACTACTGAATTTCTCGAAATAAGCACAAGATATCGAGCACCCCATTGGCATACACCTGTCCATGTAATACAAACCTTGAAACATGAATCCCAACAAACGTTGGTCGTCCGGGTATACCGGGAGCAAACGGAACGCTGACTCGATATCTGATTTCGCCATCAGCGTCCCGGGCCCCAGGCGATTCAAAATGGCTACGGCCTCATCGAATGATGCGTACCGCACCGAACACATTTCTGGATTAATTGCATCGTTTACAGAAAGGCCATGAGGGGCTGATAAATTGTGAATCAATCGAAACTCACCCGGGTCCTTCTTGGGGACCACCCCTAAAGGAGAACAAACAAAGTTCGGTACTGGGGGGACAGGAAACGGGCCGGCAACCCGACCTCGGGTAACCTCTTTCCGGATCTTATCCTGTACTACAGTAGTATGCTGCAAGACGGAAAGTTGATTTTTGCACGTCCCGACACCCTGAAAGTTACCCACCGGGATGCGGAAACCATATGAAAAACCGTTTCGTAGCACCCCAGCAGAAGTATGATCTGGGTAATCGCTGAGCCAGGGAATCATCGCCAGGGTATCAATCGGGGTTGGTAAAGGCGCCCCTCGGACTATATTAGACCTGTTTAGCGCCTCCTCTGCCCCCATTTTCACCCGATTTGGCTCTGCACGAGGACTCAGGATGGGGTGCCCCACAACCACTACATTCGTGTTTGAACTTACAAGATCCCGGGGGCCTAGTACATTTGCTTCTGTTGAAATTAAAACAGAACCCCCTCTTCCCTGTATTGCCGGCGGGTCTCGGGTAATCGTCTGTACCCGTACCAGACCGAAAGGGTGTCCCCCCATTTTGGCGGGAGGACTCACTAACAGCACTCCCCACCAATGGCACTTTCAACATTCCCGACTCTTTCATCTTATTCCATGTTAAAGAATCGTAACAATCCCAGGTTAAACTTTTGTTATGCTCCATCGCTTTCCTGAAAAGGTTATCATAACAGAACCATTGGTTACCTTGGTGTGATGTCGAGTACCCCATAATTCGTGACTGATATACTGGAAATTCAGGGAGCAAATCAGGCCTACGTTCCCCCAAAATTGCCGTGAAAATTCCCCAAGCATTCCCCCAGTTACCAATATTTTCATTCACTTTAAAGGCGGCCATTTTTGCGCGCCAAACACTCGGATGCATCAGATCCTTTTGACCCTTAACAGTTTCGACCTCATAATGATCAACGAGCAGGGAGAAAATGTTAACGTATTCCCCCGCCCAAATCTTTTCCTTTATTGGCAAAGGAACATGTTGCCCCAATCTTTCTCTACGAGAGGGTGTTGACTCATCCCTTGCAATCGGCAAAGGCCGCTTACCTGCACCGGACGCTGCTTCCGTCCCTCGTGGCTTGTCTATCGCCGCATCCGGCGCGGGCACCTTGGCTGCATCACGTTTCTCGCGCAACTGCTTTATGAGTGCTTGCGCTTCGGTAGCCATGGCGCCCCCATTACTGTCCCCCAACCATGCTGCTAACTGTGCCGCCAATTCGGGAGGCATATCTTCGGCAGACGTCGGGGTGACTATCACGGGAATCGGATTCCCCTCAACCGGTACCGGGGCCGGTACCGGGGCTGGTGCTTCGAGCGGAGAACAGGGAACCGGGACGTCTCCCCCGACCGGCCCCCTTCTCGGCCTCTTTGGCTTCCCTCCGGCCGGTGGACGCCCCGATCCCTCCTCGCCGTCTCGCTCCGCCAACCGCTTCTTAATTTCGGACATGTCCTTCATGAGTGCCCGAACCAACTGGTCAGTCGACATTCCCTTTGCTCCTTTCTTGGGCATCCTTTCG
The DNA here is from genome assembly GCF_964263255.1 of Lissotriton vulgaris. Taxonomy (NCBI): domain Eukaryota; kingdom Metazoa; phylum Chordata; class Amphibia; order Caudata; family Salamandridae; genus Lissotriton; species Lissotriton vulgaris. The sequence goes on along the minus strand of NC_141687.1, from coordinate 1,530,247,598 downwards.
ACGAAGTATCTAAAAAACAAATAGAGAGATTAAAACGCTCAAAATTGGCTCTTCGTTCTGTCCCGAGCTCACGTGCAGCGAGGAGGTGCAGCTTCAGAGCACAAGAACAAGAGGATGTCTTCTGGTCTTGCGTCCCTTTTTATCCGTCTTCAGGGCGGGCGTATACCCGCCCCTGCCTGCCCCTGAGGGCGTGGCTGGCTGCGTCGGTGTCTAGGCCAGCCCACTCTAGGGCGGGAACGAGCGCGCCCCAGCTACGCCGCTTCGGGCATACCAGCTGAGACGCGCCTCCCGCCCAAAATGGCTTCCCGGGGGGATCGAGGCACTCGGCCATAAGTTCGGGGGGACCGATTCGGTCGCCCCTTTCCAATCTTGATAGCAAGCATTATCAAAAAGCAAGACACAAACCAACAGCAAAGAAACTCAGGGCCCTATGAATGAAGGCCTTGCGTCACTTTTTTCCCATGTCAAAAGTGACGCACTGGCGGCACAAGGCAATCATAAATAAGGCCCAAAAGTAAATACCATTGATTTGCCCCTAAAATCGTTTTTTGAATAACATTTTACAAACACAGCGCAGGTCCTATGTACAAGAATTCAATTTCACTACTGAAAATTTCCTATTTCACAAAAAAAATTCCTCTATCTTGCAAATCTTGATAGCAAGCATTATCAAAAAGCAAGACACAAACCAACAGCAAAGAAACTCAGGGCCTTATTTATAAAGGCCTTGCGCCACCGGTGTGTCATTTTTTTTCTATGTTAAAAGTGACGCACCGGCAGCACAAGGCAATCAATAATAAGGCCCAAATGTAAATACCATTGATTTGCCCCCAAAATCCATTTTTGAATAACATTTTAGAAACACAGCACAGATCCTATGTACAAGCATTCAATTTCACTTCTGAAACCTCACTATTTCACAAAATACAAATCCTCTATCTTGCAAATCTTGATAGCAAGCATTATCAAAAAGCAAGACACAAACCAACAGCAAAGAAACTCAGGGCCTTATTTATGAAGTCCTTGCACCACCGGTACGTCACTTTTTTCCCATGTTAAAAGTGACGCACCGGCGGCACAAGGCAATCATAAATAAGGCCCAAATGTAAATACCATTGATTTGCCCCTAAAATCGTTTTTTGAATAACATTTTACAAACACAGCGCAGGTCCTATGTACAAGCATTCAATTTCACTACTGAAACCTCACTATTTCACAAAATTCAATTCCTCTATCTTGCAAATGTTGATAGCAAGCATTATCAAATAGCAAGACACAAACCAAGAGCAAAGAAACTCAGGGCCTTATTTATGAAGGCCTTGCGCCACTGGTGCGTCATTTTTTTCCCATGTTAAAAGTGACGCACTGGCAGCACAAGGCAATCATAAATAAGGCCCAAATGTAAATACCATTGATTTGCCCCTAAAATCGATTTTTGAATAACATTTTAGAAACACAACGCAGGTCCTATGTACAAGCATTCAATTTCACTACTGAAACCTCACTATTTCACAAAATACACATCCTCTATCTTGCAAATCTTGATAGCAAGCATTATCAAAAAGCAAGACACAAACCAACAGCAAAGAAACTCAGGGCCTTATTTATAAAGGCCTTGCGCCACCGGTGCGTCATTTTTTTTCCATGTTAAAAGTGACGCACCGGCAGCACAAGGCAATCAATAATAAGGCCCAAATGTAAATACCTTTGATTTGCCCCCAAAATCGATTTTTGAATAACATTTTAGAAACACAGCACAGATCCTATGTACAAGCATTCAATTTCACTTCTGAAACCTCACTATTTCACAAAATACAAATCCTCTATCTTGCAAATCTTGATAGCAAGCATTATCAAAAGCAAGACACAAACCAACAGCAAAGAAACTCAGGGCCTTATTTATGAAGGCCTTGCACCACTGGTACGTCACTTTTTTCCCATGTTAAAAGTTACGCACCGGCGGCACAAGGCAATCATAAATAAGGCCCAAATGTAAATACCATTGATTTGCCCCTAAAATCGTTTTTTGAATAACATTTTAGAAACACAGCGCAGGTCCTATGTACAAGCATTCAATTTCACTACTGAAACTTCACTATTTCACAAAATTCCATTCCTCTATCTTGCAAATCTTGATAGCAAGCATTATCAAAAACCAAGACACAAACCAACAGCAGAGAAACTCAGGACATATTTAAGAAGGCCTTGGGCCACCGGTGTGTCACTTTTTCCCATGTTAAAAGTGTCGCACCGGCGGCACAATGCAATCATAAATAAGGCCCAAATGTAAATACCATTGATTTGCCCCAAAAATCATTTTTTGAATAACGTTGTAGAAACACAGCGCATGTCCTATGTACAAGCATTCAATTTCACTTCTGAAACCTCACTATTTCACAAAATTCAATTTCTCTATCTTGCAAATGTTGATAGCAAGCATTATCAGAAAGCAAGACACAAACCAACAGCAAAGAAACTCAGGGCCTTATTTATGAAGGCCTTGCGCCACCAGTGCGTCACTTTTTTCCCATGTTAAAAGTGACGCACCGGCAGCACAAGGCAATCATAAATAAGGCCCAAATGTAAATACCATTGATTTGCCCCTAACATCGATTTTTGAATAACATTTTAGAAACACAGCGCAGGTCCTATGTACAAGCATTCAATTTCACTAGTGAAACCTCACTGTTTCACAAAATACAAATCCTCTATCTTGCAAATCTTGAGAGCAAGCATTATCAAAAAGCAAGACACAAACCAACAGCAAAGAAACTCAGGACATATTTATGAAGGCCTTGCGCCACCGGTGAGTCATTTTTTCCCATGTTAAAAGTGATGCACCAGCGGCACAAGGCAATCATAAATAAGGCACAAATGTAAATACCATTGATTTGCCCCTAAAATTGATTTTTGAATAACATTTTAGAAACACAGCGCAGGTCCTATGTACAAGCATTCAATTTCACTACTGAAACCTCACTGTTTCACAAAATACAAATCCTCTATCTTGTAAATGTTAATAGCAAGCATTATCAAAAAGCAAGACACAAACCAACAGCAAAGAAACTCAGGGCCTTATTTATGAAGGCCTTGCGCCACCGGTGTGTCATTTTTTTACCATGTTAAAAGTGACGCACCGGCGGCACAAGGCAATCATAAATAAGGCCCAAATGTAAATACCATTGATTTGCCCCCAAAATCGTTTTTTGAATAACATTTTAGAAACACAACGCAGGTCCTATGTACAAGCATTCAATTTCACTACTGAAACCTCACTATTTCACAAAATACAAATCCTCTATCTTGCAAATCTTGATAACAAGCATTATCAAAAAGCAACACACAAACCAACAGCAAAGAAACTCAGGGCCTTATTTATGAAGGCCTTGCACCACTGGTACGTCACTTTTTTCCCATGTTAAAAGTTACGCACCGGCGGCACAAGGCAATCATAAATAAGGCCCAAATGTAAATACCATTGATTTGCCCCTAAAATCGTTTTTTGAATAACATTTTAGAAACACAGCGCAGGTCCTATGTACAAGCATTCAATTTCACTACTGAAACCTCACTATTTCACAAAATACAAATCCTCTATCTTGCAAATCTTGATAACAAGCATTATCAGAAAGCAAGACACAAACCAACAGCAAAGAAACTCAGGGCCTTATTTATGAAGGCCTTGCACCACTGGTACGTCACTTTTTTCCCATGTTAAAAGTTACGCACCGGCGGCACAAGGCAATCATAAATAAGGCCCAAATGTAAATACCATTGATTTGCCCCTAAAATCGATTTTTGAATAACATTTTAGAAACACAGCGCAGGTCCTATGTACAAGCATTCAATTTCACTAGTGAAACCTCACTGTTTCACAAAATACAAATCCTCTATCTTGCAAATCTTGAGAGCAAGCATTATCAAAAAGCAAGACACAAACCAACAGCAAAGAAACTCAGGACATATTTATAAAGGCCTTGCGCCACCGGTGCGTCATTTTTTTTCCATGTTAAAAGTGACGCACCGGCAGCACAAGGCAATCAATAATAAGGCCCAAATGTAAATACCTTTGATTTGCCCCCAAAATCGATTTTTGAATAACATTTTAGAAACACAGCACAGATCCTATGTACAAGCATTCAATTTCACTTCTGAAACCTCACTATTTCACAAAATACAAATCCTCTATCTTGCAAATCTTGATAGCAAGCATTATCAAAAAGCAAGACACAAACCAACAGCAAAGAAACTCAGGGCCTTATTTATGAAGGCCTTGCACCACTGGTACGTCACTTTTTTCCCATGTTAAAAGTTACGCACCGGCGGCACAAGGCAATCATAAATAAGGCCCAAATGTAAATACCATTGATTTGCCCCTAAAATCGTTTTTTGAATAACATTTTAGAAACACAGCGCAGGTCCTATGTACAAGCATTCAATTTCACTACTGAAACTTCACTATTTCACAAAATTCCATTCCTCTATCTTGCAAATCTTGATAGCAAGCATTATCAAAAACCAAGACACAAACCAACAGCAGAGAAACTCAGGACATATTTAAGAAGGCCTTGGGCCACCGGTGCGTCACTTTTTTCCCATGTTAAAAGTGTCGCACCGGCGGCACAATGCAATCATAAATAAGGCCCAAATGTAAATACCATTGATTTGCCCCAAAAATCATTTTTTGAATAACGTTGTAGAAACACAGCGCATGTCCTATGTACAAGCATTCAATTTCACTTCTGAAACCTCACTATTTCACAAAATTCAATTTCTCTATCTTGCAAATGTTGATAGCAAGCATTATCAGAAAGCAAGACACAAACCAACAGCAAAGAAACTCAGGGCCTTATTTATGATGGCCTTGCGCCACCAGTGCGTCACTTTTTTCCCATGTTAAAAGTGACGCACCGGCAGCACAAGGCAATCATAAATAAGGCCCAAATGTAAATACCATTAATTTGGCCCTAAAATCGATTTTTGAATAACATTTTAGAAACACAGCGCAGGTCCTATGTACAAGCATTCAATTTCACTAGTGAAACCTCACTGTTTCACAAAATACAAATCCTCTATCTTGCAAATCTTGAGAGCAAGCATTATCAAAAAGCAAGACACAAACCAACAGCAAAGAAACTCAGGACATATTTATGAAGGCCTTGCGCCACCGGTGAGTCATTTTTTCCCATGTTAAAAGTGATGCACCAGCGGCACAAGGCAATCATAAATAAGGCACAAATGTAAATACCATTGATTTGCCCCTAAAATTGATTTTTGAATAACATTTTACAAACACAGCGCAGGTCCTATGTACAAGCATTCAATTTCACTACTGAAACTTTACTATTTCACAAAAAAAAATTCCTCTATCTTGCAAATCTTGATAGCAAGCATTATCAAAAAGCAAGACACAAACCAACAGCAAAGAAACTCAGGGCCTTATTTATAAAGGCCTTGCGCCACCGGTGCGTCATTTTTTTTCCATGTTAAAAGTGACGCACCGGCAGCACAAGGCAATCAATAATAAGGCCCAAATGTAAATACCTTTGATTTGCCCCCAAAATCGATTTTTGAATAACATTTTAGAAACACAGCACAGATCCTATGTACAAGCATTCAATTTCACTTCTGAAACCTCACTATTTCACAAAATACAAATCCTCTATCTTGCAAATCTTGATAGCAAGCATTATCAAAAAGCAAGACACAAACCAACAGCAAAGAAACTCAGGGCCTTATTTATGAAGGCCTTGCACCACTGGTACGTCACTTTTTTCCCATGTTAAAAGTTACGCACCGGCGGCACAAGGCAATCATAAATAATGCCCAAATGTAAATACCATTGATTTGCCCCTAAAATCGTTTTTTGAATAACATTTTAGAAACACAGCGCAGGTCCTATGTACAAGCATTCAATTTCACTACTGAAACTTCACTATTTCACAAAATTCCATTCCTCTATCTTGCAAATCTTGATAGCAAGCATTATCAAAAACCAAGACACAAACCAACAGCAGAGAAACTCAGGACATATTTAAGAAGGCCTTGGGCCACCGGTGCATCACTTTTTTCCCATGTTAAAAGTGTCGCACCGGCGGCACAATGCAATCATAAATAAGGCCCAAATGTAAATACCATTGATTTGCCCCAAAAATCGTTTTTTGAATAACGTTGTAGAAACACAGCGCATGTCCTATGTACAAGCATTCAATTTCACTTCTGAAACCTCACTATTTCACAAAATTCAATTCCTCTAACTTGCAAATGTTGATAGCAAGCATTATCAGAAAGCAAGACACAAACCAACAGCAAAGAAACTCAGGGCCTTATTTATGAAGGCCTTGCGCCACCAGTGCGTCACTGTTTTCCCATGTTAAAAGTGACGCACCGGCAGCACAAGGCAATCATAAATAAGGCCCAAATGTAAATACCATTGATTTGCCCCTAAAATCGATTTTTGAATAACATTTTAGAAACACAGCGCAGGTCCTATGTACAAGCATTCAATTTCACTAGTGAAACCTCACTGTTTCACAAAATACAAATCCTCTATCTTGCAAATCTTGAGAGCAAGCATTATCAAAAAGCAAGACACAAACCAACAGCAAAGAAACTCAGGACATATTTATGAAGGCCTTGCGCCACCGGTGAGTCATTTTTTCCCATGTTAAAAGTGATGCACCAGCGGCACAAGGCAATCATAAATAAGGCACAAATGTAAATACCATTGATTTGCCCCTAAAATTGATTTTTGAATAACATTTTAGAAACACAGCGCAGGTCGTATGTACAAGCATTCAATTTCACTACTGAAACCTCACTGTTTCACAAAATACAAATCCTCTATCTTGTAAATGTTAATAGCAAGCATTATCAAAAAGCAAGTCACAAACCAACAGCAAAGAAACTCAGGGCCTTATTTATGAAGGCCTTGCGCCACCGGTGTGTCATTTTTTTACCATGTTAAAAGTGACGCACCGGCGGCACAAGGCAATCATAAATAAGGCCCAAATGTAAATACCATTGATTTGCCCCCAAAATCGTTTTTTGAATAACATTTTACAAACACAGCGCAGGTCCTATGTACAAGCATTCAATTTCACTACTGAAACTTCACTATTTCACAAAATTCCATTCCTCTATCTTGCAAATCTTGATAGCAAGCATTATCAAAAACCAAGACACAAACCAACAGCAGAGAAACTCAGGACATATTTAAGAAGGCCTTGGGCCACCGGTGCGTCACTTTTTTCCCATGTTAAAAGTGTCGCACCGGCGGCACAATGCAATCATAAATAAGGCCCAAATGTAAATACCATTGATTTGCCCCAAAAATCATTTTTTGAATAACGTTGTAGAAACACAGCGCATGTCCTATGTACAAGCATTCAATTTCACTTCTGAAACCTCACTATTTCACAAAATTCAATTTCTCTATCTTGCAAATGTTGATAGCAAGCATTATCAGAAAGCAAGACACAAACCAACAGCAAAGAAACTCAGGGCCTTATTTATGATGGCCTTGCGCCACCAGTGCGTCACTTTTTTCCCATGTTAAAAGTGACGCACCGGCAGCACAAGGCAATCATAAATAAGGCCCAAATGTAAATACCATTAATTTGGCCCTAAAATCGATTTTTGAATAACATTTTAGAAACACAGCGCAGGTCCTATGTACAAGCATTCAATTTCACTAGTGAAACCTCACTGTTTCACAAAATACAAATCCTCTATCTTGCAAATCTTGAGAGCAAGCATTATCAAAAAGCAAGACACAAACCAACAGCAAAGAAACTCAGGACATATTTATGAAGGCCTTGCGCCACCGGTGAGTCATTTTTTCCCATGTTAAAAGTGATGCACCAGCGGCACAAGGCAATCATAAATAAGGCACAAATGTAAATACCATTGATTTGCCCCTAAAATTGATTTTTGAATAACATTTTACAAACACAGCGCAGGTCCTATGTACAAGCATTCAATTTCACTACTGAAACTTTACTATTTCACAAAAAAAAATTCCTCTATCTTGCAAATCTTGATAGCAAGCATTATCAAAAAGCAAGACACAAACCAACAGCAAAGAAACTCAGGGCCTTATTTATAAAGGCCTTGCGCCACCGGTGCGTCATTTTTTTTCCATGTTAAAAGTGACGCACCGGCAGCACAAGGCAATCAATAATAAGGCCCAAATGTAAATACCTTTGATTTGCCCCCAAAATCGATTTTTGAATAACATTTTAGAAACACAGCACAGATCCTATGTACAAGCATTCAATTTCACTTCTGAAACCTCACTATTTCACAAAATACAAATCCTCTATCTTGCAAATCTTGATAGCAAGCATTATCAAAAAGCAAGACACAAACCAACAGCAAAGAAACTCAGGGCCTTATTTATGAAGGCCTTGCACCACTGGTACGTCACTTTTTTCCCATGTTAAAAGTTACGCACCGGCGGCACAAGGCAATCATAAATAATGCCCAAATGTAAATACCATTGATTTGCCCCTAAAATCGTTTTTTGAATAACATTTTAGAAACACAGCGCAGGTCCTATGTACAAGCATTCAATTTCACTACTGAAACTTCACTATTTCACAAAATTCCATTCCTCTATCTTGCAAATCTTGATAGCAAGCATTATCAAAAACCAAGACACAAACCAACAGCAGAGAAACTCAGGACATATTTAAGAAGGCCTTGGGCCACCGGTGCATCACTTTTTTCCCATGTTAAAAGTGTCGCACCGGCGGCACAATGCAATCATAAATAAGGCCCAAATGTAAATACCATTGATTTGCCCCAAAAATCGTTTTTTGAATAACGTTGTAGAAACACAGCGCATGTCCTATGTACAAGCATTCAATTTCACTTCTGAAACCTCACTATTTCACAAAATTCAATTCCTCTAACTTGCAAATGTTGATAGCAAGCATTATCAGAAAGCAAGACACAAACCAACAGCAAAGAAACTCAGGGCCTTATTTATGAAGGCCTTGCGCCACCAGTGCGTCACTGTTTTCCCATGTTAAAAGTGACGCACCGGCAGCACAAGGCAATCATAAATAAGGCCCAAATGTAAATACCATTGATTTGCCCCTAAAATCGATTTTTGAATAACATTTTAGAAACACAGCGCAGGTCCTATGTACAAGCATTCAATTTCACTAGTGAAACCTCACTGTTTCACAAAATACAAATCCTCTATCTTGCAAATCTTGAGAGCAAGCATTATCAAAAAGCAAGACACAAACCAACAGCAAAGAAACTCAGGACATATTTATGAAGGCCTTGCGCCACCGGTGAGTCATTTTTTCCCATGTTAAAAGTGATGCACCAGCGGCACAAGGCAATCATAAATAAGGCACAAATGTAAATACCATTGATTTGCCCCTAAAATTGATTTTTGAATAACATTTTAGAAACACAGCGCAGGTCGTATGTACAAGCATTCAATTTCACTACTGAAACCTCACTGTTTCACAAAATACAAATCCTCTATCTTGTAAATGTTAATAGCAAGCATTATCAAAAAGCAAGTCACAAACCAACAGCAAAGAAACTCAGGGCCTTATTTATGAAGGCCTTGCGCCACCGGTGTGTCATTTTTTTACCATGTTAAAAGTGACGCACCGGCGGCACAAGGCAATCATAAATAAGGCCCAAATGTAAATACCATTGATTTGCCCCCAAAATCGTTTTTTGAATAACATTTTACAAACACAGCGCAGGTCCTATGTACAAGCATTCAATTTCACTACTGAAACCTCACTATTTCACAAAATTCAATTCCTCTATCTTGCAAATGTTGATAGCAAGCATTATCAAATAGCAAGACACAAACCAACAGCAAAGAAACTCAGGGCCTTATTTATGAAGGCCTTGCGCCACTGGTGCGTCATTTTTTTCCCATGTTAAAAGTGACGCACCGGCAGCACAAGGCAATCATAAATAAGGCCCAAATGTAAATACCATTGATTTGCCCCTAAAATCGATTTTTGAATAACATTTTAGAAACACAACGCAGGTCCTATATACAAGCATTCAATTTCACTACTGAAACCTCACTATTTCACAAAATACAAATCCTCTATCTTGCAAATCTTGATAACAAGCATTATCAAAAAGCAACACACAAACCAACAGCAAAAAAACTCAGGGCCTTATTTATGAAGGCCTTGCGCCACCGTTGCGTCATTTTTTTCCCATGTTAAAAGTGACGCACCAGCGGCACAAGGCAATCATAAATAAGGCCCAAATGTAAATACCATTGATTTGCCCCCAAAATCGTTTTTTGAATAACATTTTAGAAACACAGCGCAGATCCTATGTACAAGCATTCAATTTCACTTCTGAAACCTCACTATTTCACAAAATCCAAATCCTCTATCTTGCAAATCTTGATAGCAAGCATTATCAAAAAGCAAGACACAAACCAACAGCAAAGAAACTCAGGGCCCTATGAATGAAGGCCTTGCGTCACCGGTGCGTCACTTTTTTCCCATGTCAAAAGTGACGCACTGGCGGCACAAGGCAATCATAAATAAGGCCCAAAAGTAAATACCATTGATTTGCCCCTAAAATCGTTTTTTGAATAACATTTTACAAACACAGCGCAGGTCCTATGTACAAGAATTCAATTTCACTACTGAAAATTTCCTATTTCACAAAAAAAATTCCTCTATCTTGCAAATCTTGATAGCAAGCATTATCAAAAAGCAAGACACAAACCAACAGCAAAGAAACTCAGGGCCTTATTTATAAAGGCCTTGCGCCACCGGTGTGTCATTTTTTTTCTATGTTAAAAGTGACGCACCGGCAGCACAAGGCAATCAATAATAAGGCCCAAATGTAAATACCATTGATTTGCCCCCAAAATCCATTTTTGAATAACATTTTAGAAACACAGCACAGATCCTATGTACAAGCATTCAATTTCACTTCTGAAACCTCACTATTTCACAAAATACAAATCCTCTATCTTGCAAATCTTGATAGCAAGCATTATCAAAAAGCAAGACACAAACCAACAGCAAAGAAACTCAGGGCCTTATTTATGAAGTCCTTGCACCACCGGTACGTCACTTTTTTCCCATGTTAAAAGTGACGCACCGGCGGCACAAGGCAATCATAAATAAGGCCCAAATGTAAATACCATTGATTTGCCCCTAAAATCGTTTTTTGAATAACATTTTACAAACACAGCGCAGGTCCTATGTACAAGCATTCAATTTCACTACTGAAACCTCACTATTTCACAAAATTCAATTCCTCTATCTTGCAAATGTTGATAGCAAGCATTATCAAATAGCAAGACACAAACCAAGAGCAAAGAAACTCAGGGCCTTATTTATGAAGGCCTTGCGCCACTGGTGCGTCATTTTTTTCCCATGTTAAAAGTGACGCACCGGCAGCACAAGGCAATCATAAATAAGGCCCAAATGTAAATACCATTGATTTGCCCCTAAAATCGATTTTTGAATAACATTTTAGAAACACAACGCAGGTCCTATGTACAAGCATTCAATTTCACTACTGAAACCTCACTATTTCACAAAATACACATCCTCTATCTTGCAAATCTTGATAACAAGTATTATCAAAAAGCAACACACAAACCAACAGCAAAAAAACTCAGGGCCTTATTTATGAAGGCCTTGCGCCACCGGTGCGTCATTTTTTTCCCATGTTAAAAGTGACGCACCAGCGGCACAAGGCAATCATAAATAAGGCCCAAATGTAAATACCATTGATTGACCCCTAAAATCGTTTTTTGAATAACATTTTAGAAACACAGCGCAGGTCCTATGTACAAGCATTTAATTTCACTACTGAAACCTCACTGTTTCACAAAATACAAATCCTCTATCTTGTAAATGTTAATAGCAAGCATTATCAAAAAACAAGACACAAACCAACAGCAAAGAAACTCAGGGCCTTATTTATGAAGGCCTTGCACCAACGGTGTGTCACTTTTTTTCCCATGTTAAAAGTGACGCACCGGTGGCACAAGGCAATGCATAAATAAGGCCCAAATGTAAATACCATTGATTTGCCCCCAAAATCGTTTTTGAATAACATTTTAGAAACACAGCGCAGATCCTATGTACAAGCATTCAATTTCACTTCTGAAACCTCACTATTTCACAAAATCCAAATCCTCTATCTTGCAAATCTTGATAGCAAGCATTATCAAAAAGCAAGACACAAACCAACAGCAAAGAAACTCAGGGCCCTATGAATGAAGGCCTTGCGCCACTGGTGCGTCACTTTTTTCCCATGTCAAAAGTGACGCACCGGCGGCACAAGGCAATCATAAATAAGGCCCAAAAGTATATACCATTGATTTGCCCCTAAAATCGTTTTTTGAATAACATTTTACAAACACAGCGCAGGTCCTATGTACAAGCATTCAATTTCACTACTGAAACTTTCCTATTTCACAAAAAAAATTCCTCTATCTTGCAAATCTTGATAGCAAGCATTATCAAAAAGCAAGACACAAACCAACAGCAAAGAAACTCAGGGCCTTATTTATAAAGGCCTTGCGCCACCGGTGCGTCATTTTTTTTCCATGTTAAAAGTGACGCACCGGCAGCACAAGGCAATCAATAATAAGGCCCAAATGTAAATACCATTGATTTGCCCCCAAAATCGATTTTTGAATAACATTTTAGAAACACAGCACAGATCCTATGTACAAGCATTCAATTTCACTTCTGAAACCTCACTATTTCACAAAATACAAATCCTCTATCTTGCAAATCTTGATAGCAAGCATTATCAAAAAGCAAGACACAAACCAACAGCAAAGAAACTCAGGGCCTTATTTATGAAGGCCTTGCGCCACCGGTGCGTCATTTTTTTCCCATGTTAAAAGTGACGCACCAGCGGCACAAGGCAATCATAAATAAGGCCCAAATGTAAATACCATTGATTGACCCCTAAAATCGTTTTTTGAATAACATTTTAGAAACACAGCGCAGGTCCTATGTACAAGCATTTAATTTCACTACTGAAACCTCACTGTTTCACAAAATACAAATCCTCTATCTTGCAAATCTTGATAACAAGTATTATCAAAAAGCAACACACAAACCAACAGCAAAAAAACTCAGGGCCTTATTTATGAAGGCCTTGTGCCACCGGTGCGTCATTTTTTTCCCATGTTAAAAGTGACGCACCAGCGGCACAAGGCAATCATAAATAAGGCCCAAATGTAAATACCATTGATTGACCCCTAAAATCGTTTTTTGAATAACATTTTAGAAACACAGCGCAGGTCCTATGTACAAGCATTTAATTTCACTACTGAAACCTCACTGTTTCACAAAATACAAATCCTCTATCTTGTAAATGTTAATAGCAAGCATTATCAAAAAGCAAGACACAAACCAACAGCAAAGAAACTCAGGGCCTTATTTATGAAGGCCTTGCACCAACGGTGTGTCACTTTTTTTCCCATGTTAAAAGTGACGCACCGGTGGCACAAGGCAATCATAAATAAGGCCCAAATGTAAATACCATTGATTTGCCCCCAAAATCGTTTTTTGAATAACATTTTAGAAACACAGCGCAGATCCTATGTACAAGCATTCAATTTCACTTCTGAAACCTCACTATTTCACAAAATCCAAATCCTCTATCTTGCAAATCTTGATAGCAAGCATTATCAAAAAGCAAGACACAAACCAACAGCAAAGAAACTCAGGGCCCTATGAATGAAGGCCTTGCGCCACTGGTGCGTCACTTTTTTCCCATGTCAAAAGTGACGCACCGGCGGCACAAGGCAATCATAAATAAGGCCCAAAAGTATATACCATTGATTTGCCCCTAAAATTGTTTTTTGAATAACATTTTACAAACACAGCGCAGGTCCTATGTACAAGCATTCAATTTCACTACTGAAACTTTCCTATTTCACAAAAAAAATTCCTCTATCTTGCAAATCTTGATAGCAAGCATTATCAAAAAGCAAGACACAAACCAACAGCAAAGAAACTCAGGGCCTTATTTATAAAGGCCTTGCGCCACCGGTGCGTCATTTTTTTTCCATGTTAAAAGTGACGCACCGGCAGCACAAGGCAATCAATAATAAGGCCCAAATGTAAATACCATTGGTTTGCCCCCAAAATCGATTTTTGAATAACATTTTAGAAACACAGCACAGATCCTATGTACAAGCATTCAATTTCACTTCTGAAACCTCACTATTTCACAAAATACAAATCCTCTATCTTGCAAATCTTGATAGCAAGCATTATCAAAAAGCAAGACACAAACCAACAGCAAAGAAACTCAGGGCCTTATTTATGAAGGCCTTGCACCACCGGTACGTCACTTTTTTCCCATGTTAAAAGTGACTCACAAGCGGCACAAGGCAATCATAAATAAGGCCCAAATGTAAATACCATTGATTGACCTCTAAAATCGTTTTTTGAATAACATTTTAGAAACACAGCGCAGGTCCTATGTACAAGCATTTAATTTCACTACTGAAACCTCACTGTTTCACAAAATACAAATCCTCTATCTTGCAAATCTTGATAACAAGTATTATCAAAAAGCAACACACAAACCAACAGCAAAAAAACTCAGGGCCTTATTTATGAAGGCCTTGTGCCACCGGTGCGTCATTTTTTTCCCATGTTAAAAGTGACGCACCAGCGGCACAAGGCAATCATAAATAAGGCCCAAATGTAAATACCATTGATTGACCCCTAAAATCGTTTTTTGAATAACATTTTAGAAACACAGCGCAGGTCCTATGTACAAGCATTTAATTTCACTACTGAAACCTCACTGTTTCACAAAATACAAATCCTCTATCTTGTAAATGTTAATAGCAAGCATTATCAAAAAGCAAGACACAAACCAACAGCAAAGAAACTCAGGGCCTTATTTATGAAGGCCTTGCACCAACGGTGTGTCACTTTTTTTCCCATGTTAAAAGTGACGCACCGGTGGCACAAGGCAATCATAAATAAGGCCCAAATGTAAATACCATTGATTTGCCCCCAAAATCGTTTTTTGAATAACATTTTAGAAACACAGCGCAGATCCTATGTACAAGCATTCAATTTCACTTCTGAAACCTCACTATTTCACAAAATCCAAATCCTCTATCTTGCAAATCTTGATAGCAAGCATTATCAAAAAGCAAGACACAAACCAACAGCAAAGAAACTCAGGGCCCTATGAATGAAGGCCTTGCGCCACTGGTGCGTCACTTTTTTCCCATGTCAAAAGTGACGCACCGGCGGCACAAGGCAATCATAAATAAGGCCCAAAAGTATATACCATTGATTTGCCCCTAAAATTGTTTTTTGAATAACATTTTACAAACACAGCGCAGGTCCTATGTACAAGCATTCAATTTCACTACTGAAACTTTCCTATTTCACAAAAAAAATTCCTCTATCTTGCAAATCTTGATAGCAAGCATTATCAAAAAGCAAGACACAAACCAACAGCAAAGAAACTCAGGGCCTTATTTATAAAGGCCTTGCGCCACCGGTGCGTCATTTTTTTTCCATGTTAAAAGTGACGCACCGGCAGCACAAGGCAATCAATAATAAGGCCCAAATGTAAATACCATTGGTTTGCCCCCAAAATCGATTTTTGAATAACATTTTAGAAACACAGCACAGATCCTATGTACAAGCATTCAATTTCACTTCTGAAACCTCACTATTTCACAAAATACAAATCCTCTATCTTGCAAATCTTGATAGCAAGCATTATCAAAAAGCAAGACACAAACCAACAGCAAAGAAACTCAGGGCCTTATTTATGAAGGCCTTGCACCACCGGTACGTCACTTTTTTCCCATGTTAAAAGTGACTCACAAGCGGCACAAGGCAATCATAAATAAGGCCCAAATGTAAATACCATTGATTGACCTCTAAAATCGTTTTTTGAATAACATTTTAGAAACACAGCGCAGGTCCTATGTACAAGCATTTAATTTCACTACTGAAACCTCACTGTTTCACAAAATACAAATCCTCTATCTTGTAAATGTTAATAGCAAGCATTATCAAAAAGCAAGACACAAACCAACAGCAAAGAAACTCAGGGCCTTATTTATGAAGGCCTTGCACCAACGGTGTGTCACTTTTTTCCCATGTTAAAAGTGACACACCGGCAGCACAAGGCAATCATAAATAAGGCCCAAATGTAAATACCATTGATTTGCCCCTAAAATCGATTTTTGAATAACATTTTGGAAACACAGCGCAGGTCCTATGTACAAGCATTCAATTTCACTAGTGAAACCTCACTGTTTCACAAAATACAAATCCTCTATCTTGCAAATCTTGAGAGCAAGCATTATCAAAAAGCAAGACACAAACCAACAGCAAAGAAACTCAGGACATATTTATGAAGGCCTTGCGCCACTGGTGCGCCACTTTTTTCCCATGTTAAAAGTGACGCACCTGCGGCACCAGGCAATCATAAATAAGGCCCAAATGTAAATACCATTGATTTGCCCCCAAAATCGTTTTTTGAATAACATTTTAGAAACACAGCGCAGATCCTATGTACAAGCATTCAATTTCACTTCTGAAACCTCACTATTTCACAAAATACAAATCCTCTATCTTGCAAATCTTGATAGCAAGCATTATCAAAAAGCAAGACACAAACCAACAGCAAAGAAACTCAGGGCCCTATGAATGAAGGCCTTGCGCCACCGGTGCGTCACTTTTTTCCGATGTCAAAAGTGACGCACCGGCGGCACGAGGCAATCATAAATAAGGCCCAATAGTAAATACCATTGATTTGCCCCTAAAATAGTTTTTTGAATACCATTTTACAAACACAGCGCAGGTCCTATGTACAAGCATTCAATTTCACTACTGAAACTTTACTATTTCACAAAAAAAAAATCCTCTATCTTGCAAATCTTGATAGCAAGCATTATCAAAAAGCAAGACACAAACCAACAGCAAAGAAACTCAGGGCCTTATTTATAAAGGCCTTGCGCCACCGGTGCGTCATTTTTTTTCCATGTTAAAAGTGACGCACCGGCAGCACAAGGCAATCAATAATAAGGCCCAAATGTAAATACCTTTGATTTGCCCCCAAAATCGATTTTTGAATAACATTTTAGAAACACAGAACAGATCCTCTGTACAAGCATTCAATTTCACTTCTGAAACCTCCCTATTTCACAAAATACAAATCCTCTATCTTGCAAATCTTGATAGCAAGCATTATCAAAAAGCAAGACACAAACCAACAGCAAAGAAACTCAGGGCCTTATTTATGAAGGCCTTGCACCACTGGTACGTCACTTTTTTCCCATGTTAAAAGTTACGCACCGGCGGCACAAGGCAATCATAAATAAGGCCCAAATGTAAATACCATTGATTTGCCCCTAAAATCGTTTTTGAATAACATTTTAGAAACACAGCGCAGGTCCTATGTACAAGCATTCAATTTCACTACTGAAACTTCACTATTTCACAAAATTCCATTCCTCTATCTTGCAAATCTTGATAGCAAGCATTATCAAAAACCAAGACACAAACCAACAGCAGAGAAACTCAGGACATATTTAAGAAGGCCTTGGGCCACCGGTGCGTCACTTTTTTCCCATGTTAAAAGTGTCGCACCGGCGGCACAATGCAATCATAAATAAGGCCCAAATGTAAATACCATTGATTTGCCCCCAAAATCGTTTTTTGAATAACGTTGTAGAAACACAGCGCATGTCCTATGTACAAGCATTCAATTTCACTTCTGAAACCTCACTATTTCACAAAATTCAATTCCTCTATCTTGCAAATGTTGATAGCAAGCATTATCAGAAAGCAAGACACAAACCAACAGCAAAGAAACTCAGGGCCTTATTTATGAAGGCCTTGCGCCACCAGTGCGTCACTTTTTTCCCATGTTAAAAGTGACGCACCGGCAGCACAAGGCAATCATAAATAAGGCCCAAATGTAAATACCATTGATTTGCCCCTAAAATCGATTTTTGAATAACATTTTAGAAACACAGCGCAGGTCCTATGTACAAGCATTCAATTTCACTAGTGAAACCTCACTGTTTCACAAAATACAAATCCTCTATCTTGCAAATCTTGAGAGCAAGCATTATCAAAAAGCAAGACACAAACCAACAGCAAAGAAACTCAGGACATATTTATGAAGGCCTTGCGCCACCGGTGAGTCATTTTGTCCCATGTTAAAAGTGACGCACCAGCGGCACAAGGCAATCATAAATAAGGCACAAATGTAAATACCATTGATTTGCCCCTAAAATTGATTTTTGAATAACATTTTAGAAACACAGCGCAGGTCCTATGTACAAGCATTCAATTTCACTACTGAAACCTCACTGTTTCACAAAATACAAATCCTCTATCTTGTAAATGTTAATAGCAAGCATTATCAAAAAGCAAGACACAAACCAACAGCAAAGAAACTCAGGGCCTTATTTATGAAGGCCTTGCGCCACCGGTGTGTAATTTTTTTACCATGTTAAAAGTGACGCACCGGCGGCACAAGGCAATCATAAATAAGGCCCAAATGTAAATACCATTGATTTGCCCCCAAAATCGTTTTTTGAAAAACATTTTACAAACACAGCGCAGGTCCTATGTACCGCCTCTGTGCGGTCGCTCCCCTCACAAGTGAGGGTGGTATTTCTGGTTTAGGGATCTGACACCGGTTGCGACCTTGCCGTTGGCCCTTAACGTTAGGATGTACAATTTCAAGTCAAATGTTTTGTAGGATGTTAGTTCGGCTAGGAGAACCTTTGTATTAGAGATCTGTTAAGGTTAGCCAAACATCGTAATGTGGAAATGAAATTGTACATAATATGAAACTGTTATTTTAATGTTTTGATTTTGTTTCATATTTTAATAAATACGGACGGGAAGGGTAACTCCCTTCCCGCCTTCCAAAGTTCAAGAACTGTTTCCGGTTTCCCAATTCTTGGGGATTGTGTTGAGAGGGGGTGGCGGGTATCTCAGCCATATGGAAAGGGGTGACCATTCGGTCCCCCGAAACATATGGTGGAGTACCACGATCCCCCCGGGAAGCCATCTTGGGCGGAAGGCAAGTCTCGGCTGGTATGCCCGAAGCGGCGTAGCCGGGGCGCGCCTTTTTCCCGCCCTAGAGTGGGTTGTCCTAGACACTGACGCGGCCGGCCACGCCCTCGGAGGCAGGCGGGGGCGGGTTTACGCCCGCCCTGAAGACGGATAAAAGGAGCAAAAAGCCAAGAAAGCATCCTCTTGTTCCTGTGCTCTGAAGCTGCACCTCCCCGCTGCACGTGAGCTCGAGACGGAACGAAGAGCCAATTTTTACCCACCCACCAGCCCCTGAGGACAGCTAGTTGTTTTTGAATAAAGTTTTGATGTGGTAACTCTGTTTCTTGCAGGTTGTGATGATTGTCGTAAAATTTTTGAATATGCAATAAAGAATGGTTATTTTCAGTATGTTTTTGCAAATAAAGTAATTTTGCACTAGTGTTGATCAGTATTCATGCTTGTAATGAGTTATGTTTGTTTTGTAATCTTAGTAAGTTAGGTAGAATTGTCGTATTTATTTTGGTCGGGCGGTAAGGTCATGATCGGTGAGCAGTAATTGGAAGATCCCTATGGGGGGGCGTCACCCATTACGGATGGGAGCGCTCGGGGGAGGTGGCCATTGGCCCCTCAACGGGGAGGCGGTCCCGTCTAAGGATAGGCCGCCGAAAGGAAAGGAAAGGTGGTCAAGGCCCCTTCCTGGATAGGAGGGGCTACGGGCCCTCCTGGGGAATTTCCCGGGGCCAGGACATCTGCGACGGCAGATGGGTAAGTTGTGTGGGGTGCGGGAGGGGGTTTACGCTACCTTTTAGACACCTCACACGAGTCCTCGGACGACCGTTAAATGGCGTCGAGTTCATTGGGGCCCCCGTCAAGTCCAAGGGAAATTGGTAGATGCACTTGAGGTACGCCTCTGTGCGGTCGCTCCCCTCACAAGTGAGGGTGGTATTTCTGGTTTAGGGATCTGACACCGGTTACGACCTTGCCGTTGGCCCTTAACGTTAGGATGTACAATTTCAAGTCAAATGTTTTGTAGGATGTTAGTTCGGCTAGGAGAACCTTTGTATTAGAGATCTGTTAAGGTTAGCCAAACATCGTAATGTGGAAATGAAATTGTACATAATATGAAACTGTTATTTTAATGTTTTGATTTTGTTTCATATTTTAATAAATACGGCCGGGAAGGGTAACTCCCTTCCCGCCTTCCAAAGTTCAAGAACTGTTTCCGGTTTCCCAATTCTTGGGGATTGTGTTGAGAGGGGGTGGCGGGTATCTCAGCCATATTCACAAAATTCAATTCCTCTATCTTGCAAATGTTGATAGCAAGCATTATCAAATAGCAAGACACAAACCATCAGCAAAAAAACTCAGGGCCTTATTTATGAAGGCCTTGCGCCACTGGTGCGTCATTTTTTTCCCATGTTAAAAGTGACGCACCGGCAGCACAAGGCAATCATAAATAAGGCCCAAATGTAAATACCATTGATTTGCCCCTAAAATCGATTTTTGAATAACATTTTAGAAACACAACGCAGGTCCTATGTACAAGCATTCAATTTCACTACTGAAACCTCACTATTTCACAAAATACAAATCCTCTATCTTGCAAATCTTGATAACAAGCATTATCAAAAAGCAACACACAAACCAACAGCAAAAAAACTCAGGGCCTTATTTATGAAGGCCTTGCGCCACCGGTGCGTCATTTTTTTCCCATGTTAAAAGTGACGCACCAGCGGCACAAGGCAATCATAAATAAGGCCCAAATGTAAATACCATTGATTGACCCCTAAAATCGTTTTTTGAATAACATTTTAGAAACACAGCGCAGGTCCTATGTACAAGCATTTAATTTCACTACTGAAACCTCACTGTTTCACAAAATACAAATCCTCTATCTTGTAAATTTTAATAGCAAGCATTATCAAAAAGCAAGACACAAACCAACAGCAAAGAAACTCAGGGCCTTATTTATGAAGGCCTTGCACCAACGGTGTGTCACTTTTTTTCCCATGTTAAAAGTGACGCACCGGTGGCACAAGGCAATCATAAATATGGCCCAAATGTAAATACCATTGATTTGCCCCCAAAATCGTTTTTTGAATAACATTTTAGAAACACAGCGCAGATCCTATGTACAAGCATTCAATTTCACTTCTGAAACCTCACTATTTCACAAAATCCAAATCCTCTATCTTGCAAATCTTGATAGCAAGCATTATCAAAAAGCAAGACACAAACCAACAGCAAAGAAACTCAGGGCCCTATGAATGAAGGCCTTGCGCCACTGGTGCATCACTTTTTCCCATGTCAAAAGTGACGCACCGGCGGCACAAGACAATCATAAATAAGGCCCAAAAGTAAATACCATTGATTTGCCCCTAAAATCGTTTTTTTTTAATAACATTTTACAAACACAGCGCAGGTCCTATGTACAAGCATTCAATTTCACTACTGAAACTTTCCTATTTCACAAAAAAAATTCCTCTATCTTGCAAATCCTGATAGCAAGCATTATAAAAAAGCAAGACACAAACCAACAGCAAAGAAACTCAGGGCCTTATTTATAAAGGCCTTGCGCCACCGGTGCGTCATTTTTTTTCCATGTTAAAAGTGACGCACCAGCAGCACAAGGCAATCAATAATAAGGCCCAAATGTAAATACCATTGATTTGCCCCCAAAATCGATTTTTGAATAACATTTTAGAAACACAGCACAGATCCTATTTACAAGCATTCAATTTCACTTCTGAAACCTCACTATTTCACAAAATACAAATCCTCTATCTTGCAAATCTTGATAGCAAGCATTATCAAAAAGCAAGACACAAACCAACAGCAAAGAAACTCAGGGCCTTATTTATGAAGGCCTTGCACCACTGGTACGTCACTTTTTTCCCATGTTAAAAGTGACGCACCGGCGGCACAAGGCAATCATAAATAAGGCCCAAATGTAAATACCATTGATTTGCCCCTAAAATCGTTTTTTGAATAACATTTTACAAACTCAGCGCAGGTCCTATGTACAAGCATTCAATTTCACTACTGAAACCTCACTATTTCACAAAATTCAATTCCTCTATCTTACAAATGTTGATAGCAAGCATTATCAAATAGCAAGACACAAACCAACAGCAAAGAAACTCAGGCCCACATGCATCATTGTGTCATTTTGCATTTCTTAATTTGCGAAAAATAAGGAATCGCAAATTAAGAAGTGCAAAATGCTATGCATCATTTTTTTCGGTATTTCTTTGTGATTCGGTAAAAATCGCATTTTTTACCGAATCCCAAAGAAATACCAAATTCTTAAGTTAATTTTCGCAATTCCCATTGATTCCTATGGGCCAAAAGGCCCATAGGAGTCAATGCAAATTGCGAGTGGCACTTAGAAAATTTCATGGGTGCAGGGGGGGGTCCAAAGGACCCCCCCATGCACCCCTGAAATGTATTTTTCGCATCATGTTTCACACACACATGTCCTAAGGACATGTGTGTGTGAAACATGAATGTTGAAAAAAAAACATTTTAAGCATTTTAAACACTTTTTCCAAATTTACTGAGTGGTTCAACCACTCGGTAAATTTGGAACCCTAATTGCGAATTTCCATTTGTCACAGTAATGATGTATTGCTTTTAAGAAGTCGCACATCTGCGACTTCTTAAAAGCACCCGCAATTTTAGAACTCGCAACAATGTTACGAATTCTAAAATTGCTTCATGCATCCCAAAAAGCACTTTTGCATCCGCAAACGGCCGATTTTAAGGAATCGCACCGTTTGCGAATGAAAAAGTGCTTGATGCATGTGGGCCTTCGGGCCTTATTTATGAAGGCCTTGCGCCACTGGTGCGTCATTTTTTTCCCATGTTAAAAGTGACGCACCAGCAGCACAAGGCAATCATAAATAAGGCCCAAATGTAAATACCATTGATTTGCCCCTAAAATCGATTTTTGAATAACATTTTAGAAACACAACGCAGGTCCTATGTACAAGCATTCAATTTCACTACTGAAACCTCACTATTTCACAAAATACAAATCCTCTATCTTGCAAATCTTGATAACAAGCATTATCAAAAAGCAACACACAAACCAACAGCAAAAAAACTCAGGGCCTTATTTATGAAGGCCTTGCGCCACCGGTGCGTCATTTTTTTCCCATGTTAAAAGTGATGCACCAGCGGCACAAGGCAATCATAAATAAGGCCCAAATGTAAATACCATTGATTGACCCCTAAAATCGTTTTTTGAATAACATTTTAGAAACACAGCGCAGGTCCTATGTACAAGCATTTATTTCACTACTGAAACCTCACTGTTTCACAAAATACAAATCCTCTATCTTGTAAATGTTAATAGCAAGCATTATCAAAAAGCAAGACACAAACCAACAGCAAAGAAACTCAGGGCCTTATTTATGAAGGCCTTGCACCAACGGTGTGTCACTTTTTTTCCCATGTTAAAAGTGACGCACCGGTGGCACAAGGCAATCATAAATAAGGCCCAAATGTAAATACCATTGATTTGCCCCCAAAATCGTTTTTTGAATAACATTTTAGAAACACAGCGCAGATCCTATGTACAAGCATTCAATTTCACTTCTGAAACCTCACTATTTCACAAAATCCAAATCCTCTATCTTGCAAATCTTGATAGCAAGCATTATCAAAAAGCAAGACACAAACCAACAGCAAAGAAACTCAGGGCCCTATGAATAAAGGCCTTGCGCCACCGGTGCGTCACTTTTTTCCCATGTCAAAAGTGACGTACCGGCGGCACAAGGCAATCATAAATAAGGCCCAAAAGTAAATACCATTGATTTGCCCCTAAAATCGTTTTTTGAATAACATTTTACAAACACAGCGCAGGTCCTATGTACAAGCATTCAATTTCACTACTGAAACTTTCCTATTTCACAAAAAAAATTCCTCTATCTTGCAAATCTTGATAGCAAGCATTATCAAAAATGCAAGACACAAACCAACAGCAAAGAAACTCAGGGCCTTATTTATAAAGGCCTTGCGCCACCGGTGCGTCATTTTTTTTTCCATGTTAAAAGTGACGCACCGGCAGCACAAGGCAATCAATAATAAGGCCCAAATGTAAATACCATTGATTTGCCCCCAAAATCGATTTTTGAATAACATTTTAGAAACA
Source organism: Lissotriton vulgaris (assembly GCF_964263255.1). NCBI lineage: Eukaryota > Metazoa > Chordata > Amphibia > Caudata > Salamandridae > Lissotriton > Lissotriton vulgaris. Next base: position 1,530,223,397 of record NC_141687.1, on the reverse strand, counting down.
CAGCACAGATCCTATGTACAAGCATTCAATTTCACTTCTGAAACCTCACTATTTCACAAAATACAAATCCTCTATCTTGCAAATCTTGATAGCAAGCATTATCAAAAAGCAAGACACAAACCAACAGCAAAGAAACTCAGGGCCTTATTTATGAAGGCCTTGCACCACCGGTACGTCACTTTTTTCCCATGTTAAAAGTGACGCACCGGCGGCACAAGGCAATCATAAATAAGGCCCAAATGTAAATACCATTGATTTGCCCCTAAAATCGTTTTTTTAATAACATTTTAGAAACACAGCGCAGGTCCTATGTACAAGCATTCAATTTCACTACTGAAACTTCACTATTTCACAAAATTCAATTCCTCTATCTTGCAAATCTTGATAGCAAGCATTATCAAAAAGCAAGACACAAACCAACAGCAAAGAAACTCAGGACATATTTATGAAGGCCTTGCACCACCAGTGCGTCACTTTTTTCCCATGTTAAAAGTGTCGCACCGGCGGCACAAGGCAATCATAAATAAGGTCCAAATATAAATACCTAAAATCGTTTTTTGAATAACATTTTAGAAACACAGCGCAGGTCCTATGTACAAGCATTCAATTTCACTACTGAAACCTCACTGTTTCACAAAATACAAATCCTCTATCTTGCATATGTAAATATCAAGCATTTCCAAAAAACATGCCACAAACCAACACGAAAGAATCTCAATCTGCTTCCTAATTTGAGGTAATACCGGTGACATAATTCTAAAACATTAAAATATATTTCTTTACAGAGGCAGACACTATTAATTGCTTCTCAAAAAAATAAAAACAATTCTTTTACCCCAAAATCGTTTTTTAAATAACTTTTTACAAACACAGCACAAGTCCTATGTACAAGCATTCAATTTTACTACTGAAACTTCACTATCTGCTTCCAAATCTTCTCCATAGAGCAAATAAGTCTCTATCTAAATTAAATGAATCATTACTTACCTTTACAAATGCTCTGGGAGATTGAGAACAGTGTCAGACACACATCCCAATTTTTCTTTAGCAGAGCAAAAGGTATGCAGTCAATACATTGAAACCAAGACTGGCACAGAAAACCTCTAATTCTACACAGATATGCCTCAATTCAACCAATCAAAACTCTTCCCTCACTATTTTCAAACCAACACCCTTCCCCCTCTCAGACCTTTCTACCTGTTACCATAGCAACTCCCTCCTAACTGAACTCTCAGGTTCAAAAGTTTATTCTACAATGTTGCAAATTAAGTGAGCAAGGATGTTTGAGCTCTCAAAACACCAGCTTATCTAGGGCATGATTGCTTTAATTGACTTTTTCTTAACCATTCAAATTGCTTCTTTCACACAACACAACCATGCACCCTAACTTTCAGTTTTCAACTATCTGAATCCACCAATCATTTCATGTGATTCAAGAGCAGGGAAACTCCACAATTTTTTTTTTGTAAACTCCTACTGTTCCAACTGCCATTTCATTCCCACACTTCATCTGACTGCACCAGAACCTTCTCTCATCATGTATTGTGTGTGGATTATTGGACATAGCTACATCCACTGGGCTCAAATGTATGCAGCTACCAGAAATTTTCACAACCTTGATTTATCAAATGTGGAAATCCAGTGGATTGGCCAGAGAGGATTGAGATGTCACCAATTGATACCATTGGTGAAAACCTTTTTGCATCTGCCAAACCCTGACCTCTTAATAGTGCACTTTGGTGGAAATGGCATGGGCACTTTGACCGGGGTTGGTCTGGAAATGCTTTTAAAGGACACCTTTGATCAATTGATGACACTTTTTCCACAAACTGCCTTGGTATATTCCAATATATGCCAAAGACAGAAATGGAACTGGTCTAACCTATTTTGTCCACAATTTGAGAAAGCACGGAAACATGTGAATACATCTGTTTCTGCTTACATGAGAGACTATGGAATGGGTTCAATATACAACAATAACTTGCGTTACAACATGCAAGACATCTACAGAGGAGATGATGTGCACTTCTCAGATGAGCGGAATAGAATTTAAGACTGCATTGGAACCTACTTGTGGGTACCTAAATCAGCCACAGAACCCAAAAGCTCTTTTCAGAGCTACCCTACCTCTGATCACTCAAAATGATTATCTTTCTCTAACTTTTTTCACTATTTTTCACCAAAGTTCGCTCCCCGGTGCGCTCCCCGGTGCGCGTACAGGGCGCTCCCCCCGCGAAACTAATTTTTTTTATTATTTTATTGGGCATATATGCCCCTCCTAAACTCCCCTCAGAAAACCTAGAGGGCCAGGGGGTGTCTATTGTGCCCCTTTTTACCCATTCCCAATGTTGTTTGTCCGCCATCTTGTGTCTCAATTCGACCGAAACACAAAATGGCGGACTCCCGTAGCGCTCCCGGTACGCGTACCGGGATGCGCACCGGTAAGTGCTCCCAAAAAAAAAATGTGGGAAATGAAATTACATAAAAACCACTGGACAGACTTTCACCAAATATAGAATAGACCCTACTACATACCAGTCCCTACCATTATCCCACATTTGATGGTATTCCATTGAGCCATTTGGGCTGTAGCCCTGTCTAAATATCCTGAGGTTAAATACATGACAAAAACACATATGAAAGTGTTAGAATTTTCAACCAATTAAAATGTTACTTTCATATCCTACTTTTTTTTCGTGACATTTGATTGGTTATGCACATGTATATATATGAAAAATCAGAGGGAAACACTGCCATTTTGACTACAACTACCTGAGATACATCTTTAAAAGATTTCCTCATTTATCTTCATCACCTTTCTAAAAGGTAAGTTATAAATTTGTGAAGGGGCACTTTAAGTTCATTTGTAAAAACTTTTTCTGACAGTTATTTACTGTCCCTCTGTTATAATTACAGATTTAGATAGGCTTCTCTGTTATAGTTATAGATTGAATTAAGCTTCTCTGGTATAATTTTGAATTATATTAGGATTCTTCACATACACTTTTTTATATTTAGACTTCCTACCACATACCAAACACTACCCAAAGATAACTTCACTGTTTATAACTCACAAATAGCTGTCTGAATTTAAAGCCAACATTACCCTAACTCTACTAATATAGTTAATTGTTATGCAATTTTCAGAAAGAAAATGGAAGGAGAAAAACAAGCAAATGTTACTTCTATCAAAGTAAAGGTGGAAAATCCAGAAGAGCAAAAAGATAAAGTTGATTTCATGGATGACTCTTTGGACCAACAGTTTATAGAATGTTTGGAACAAATAGAATCATGTACTTATAATTATGAGGAAATACCGGACAATATTATGTTACAAGTTTTATTAAATTATGAAAAAGAATCAGAAGAATACATTTATATTTAATAATTTTAAATTGTTTGAGACAATATGCATTTTTATATATAATTCATAAAGTATTACCAAAATGATTATTTAAAAAAATGAGACTTATAGTATACTGTGCAACTTTTTTGTGTTACATAGTAAGTTTACTCATAGTTACTACATTTCTCCCACTATATTATCTCCTATGTGTGTTTTACATCTCTTTTTCATCATAAGGGAGCAGGATAGACTACCCATGATCCCCTAGGACTCCTCAGGAAGTGCTTAAAGGATCTGTTTCTGCTTTCCTGACAGACTATGTTATGGATTCCATATACCACAATAACTTCTATAACAACATGCAAGATATCTACAGAGGAGACAGTGTACATTAAATTTAAGTCTCTGCATTGGTACCTACATGTAGGTACTTAAATAAATAAAAAAAACAACAAAAAGAACATTCCTTTAAAACAGCTACTTTTTTTTAAACTGTCATTCTTTTTCCCCCATGGCAGGCTCCCCTGTGCACGTACCGGGCGCACCCATCGCGAAAATCAAAAAAAATAAAATAAATTGGGCCCGCTGGACCCTTTATGGACCCCACATAAAACCTAGGGGGTCAGGGGGGGTCTACCCTGCCCCCTTATGGTCAATTCCCCCTTTTTAATTGCCACCTCTTGTGTCTCGATCCTACCGAGACACAAGATGGTGGCCGGTCCGCACTGTTTTGAATGTTTACAGACACCCGAGAGCCAATCAGCTTTTCGTGCGCAAGTCGCGTGGCGTGCCCGGTGCGCTCCCGGGTGCGCGTACCGGGTCGCTGCCATAGATATATATATTTTTTTGAACCTAAATTACTCAAAAACCACTGGAGCACATATCTTGGGACATAGCAAAAGCACATCGGGCTACCAGTCCCTACAATTTTGCCAAGTTTGGTGGAAATACATTCAGCCGTTCGGGCTAAAAGTGAGTTCGACCGCCCTATGGAAATTAACATGGGGAAAACACGTTTTCGGACCCCCTTTTATCTCGGCCCCCGCTTGACGAATCCCCCCACATTTTCAGGGAAGGAGCGGAAAGGAGCGGGCCACGAAGTTTGAGAAATTCGCGTCCACCGGCGCCAAAGTTATTCCCAATAGAATGTTGCGGATTTCCTATGGAAAATAGATCCTAACTATAACTACCTACGAGCGCCAGTAGGTTATATATATATATATATATATATATATATATATATATATACATATATATATATATATATATTACCTACTGGCGGACCTACTTTCCATAGGAAATCTATAACATTCTATTTGGAATAACTTTGGCGCCGGTGGACGAATATTCGCCAATTTCTCCAAGAAAATGGTCTGCTTGGTTCCGCTCCTTCCCTGAGAGTTTGGGGGTGATTCGTCAAGTGGGGGCTGAGAAAAAAGGGGGTCCCAAAACGTGTTTTCCCCAAGCAATTTTCCATAGGGACTTTTAGCTGAACGGAATTACACAAAATTTGGCAGAGAGGTAGAGTTCTGTTCCCAGATTGTGCTTACTGTTAAATGGTGTAAATCCGTTCAGTAGTTTTTGAGAAAATTGCAAGTAAAATCATAGCGATATCTAGAGACGGAGTTCAGCACGCGTACTGAAATCTGTTCAATTATGAGAGCAAGCTGCATGCTGATTGGCTGTAAACTGTCTGTCAACACTCGAAACCAGGAAGTGTTGGCACCCATCTTGTGCCTCGCTAGAACCGAGTCAGAAGAAAACAGCAAAAGAAAGTTGAGGAATAAGGGAAGGGGTAGGCTAGAGACATTCTGACCCTCTAGGCTTGCTCAGGGGGTCGTACATGGAGGTTTATGCTCTATTTTTTAAAGAAAAATCATGGCATATGTGTATGGAAATACGTACAATTACGAGCAGGAGTTGCATGCTGATTGGCTGTCAATTCTCCAAACCAGGAAGTGTTGGTCACCATGTTGTTTGTCGGGAGAGGAGAGTCACAAGAAAACAGTAAAACAAAGTTGAGAAATAAGGAAACGGGACAGGGTGGAAAGATTCTGAGGCATTAGTCTTGGTCGAGGGTGGTACATTGATCTTTAGGATCAATTTTTTTTTTTTTTGGCGGGGTACTTGTGCAGTACTTGTACGCGGTGGAAAAGGCGAAAAAAAAGTCGAAGTCAGTTTTATTCATTAGGTCCCGGGGGGCAAATTACGGAGGCAATTTTTCTGCATAATGTGGGCATGTAAGATGCCCCGAGCACTGGGGAACGGCACTCCTCTGGTTTCATTTTGAAGTATGCGGGGGGGGTTATGGTCCTACTCCCCGCAGTCTCAGTGAGCGGCACCCCTCGGGTCTTTTTAAAAAAAATATATGTTTTGAGCTCTCTCTCTCTCTCCCCGTACACGTCGCGGGGAAAGCCACATTTCTGGGGCAGTGATATGTAAAATGACCTTCGAGCTCCGGGTACCTGCATTGTCTGGAGTTTTTTATTAATGTTGGGAGGGTGGGCTTGATAATATGTCCTTGTAAATTCCCATAGAAGCCAATGTTCTGGTGTTAACATGGGCGTCTATGGGAAATAACAAGGCCAAATTATGAAGCTCATTATCGCAGTTTTATCGGCAGTTTCCTGCCAATAAAACAGCGATAATTTTAACACCGTTCCTTGATAATATGCACCTAAGTTTACTGGTCAAAAGAAAGAGCAATGGGCCATAATATCAACAAAAGGCGATACATTATCGTCGCTTTTATTGGCAGGAAACTGCCGATAAAGCGGCGATAATGGGCTTGATAATATGCTCTTGTGAATAACCATAGCAGCCTAGGTTAACATCAGAACTTGGGCTGCTATGGGGATTTACAAGGGCCTATGGTTTTTATTAATGTTGAGAGGGTGGGCTTGATATTACGTCTTTATTAATTGCCATAGAAGCCTATGTTCTGGTGTTAACATGGGCTTCTATGGGAAATAACAAGGCTGTATTATGATGGTAATTATCGCCGTTTTATCTGCAGTTTCTTGCCAATAAAACAGTGATAATTGTAACACCGGTCTTTGATAATATGCACCTAAGTTTACTGGTCAAAAAAAGAGCAATGAAGAGCAAGTAGTCATATTATCCACAAAAAGCGATGCATTATGGTCGTTTTTATCTGCAGGAAACTGCTGATAAAGGGCGATAATGGGCTTGATAATATGCCTTTGTGAATAACCAAAGGAGCCCAGGTTAATACCAGAACCTGGGATGGTATATTTCAGTTGTTATAGTTCAAGTGGTGTCTATATGGAAGTGCCTACTGCGTTACTGATGCCCGTTATGCCGACTTATTTCGAATGCATTCCTATGAAGGCTTTGGAGATCTAGGCTGCTGTGCTTACCTTGTATAAAGAGTGCGGCCACCGGAGTTTACCACTCCACTTGAACTCTGCTCCTATACGTCAAAGTATATTCAATAAGTTGCAGAGAATTCCATTGCTGTTGCTCGATAGGCCGTGGTTTCTTCTGAACAATGTTTGGTGTAGGAAACAAAAGGACATTTTGATTAGTCATGGTAAACTAAGTTGCGTAACTACTATCAAAAGTGAATTTTAATGTGGGTTCCTAATATTCCGTAGTTAAGACTGTTGCTGCTCCAGCAAACAAAGGAAGATCAATAAGTTAATAGAGGCCTGGGACTGCCTCGTGATGCAGAAAAGTTAATACTATCATGGACGCCCAATTAATAATAATAGAGGCCTAAGTACGTGGCGTAGTACAGAAGTACGACACAGAAATGTATGCACGCACTATTTTTTAGATTAGAGGTGTATAGGACCTCGTGACTTATAAAGAAATATTTCAATTATGTTAGTACAATTTAAAACCATTGAGGGGTAGGAAAGCCATATGAAGGATAAAAAAATAGTATTATGCATAAACAATATACAGTGGAGGCTGATGTTGTGACGTTTTCTCATACCTATGTTTTTGTCGTCTTTTGTCGTGTCTTGAAAGGCTGTGGTTTCGCTGAGTCTGGGGTGTTTTCGACAGTCTGTGTGTCATCGCAGGAGAGGCAGGCAAAAGAGGGCGTGCTCACGTTAGTGCCCGCAATATATGGGAACCGCGGGGGCTGACCAAACCAAGCCCTGGGCCGTTATTGGTAGCGTTTTCTCGGTCTGCAAGAATGATGGCCCTGGGGGACATCCCATTGGCTAATGTATTGGTTTCCAGGCTAAATGATAGCAAGCATGCTTGGTGGTGTCATATGTATAGTGTAGGCGGGCGTGCACCGCGCATGTGCAAGTATGAGTGTGTGCACTAACAATTAACAACAGAGAGAGATGAGGCGGTGTTGTAATGTACGCAGAGGCAGGCCCAGAATCGGATCTGTAATGAGTCAGCACTTATAATCATTCTCCTTAGCGCACCCTGAGCTCTGATTTGTCACTGAGAGGGTGATCGCACTATAGTTTGTACTGCTTATCATACTCAGCGTGTACCCGCGCATACAGTTCGAATATGCTTTGACGTTACGCGTCGCATTAAGTTTCGGTGTGACATCATGTACGCCATTCTGTATGCGAAAGGGGGCAATGTTTCTACTTGGTTTAAAACATGTATGTATTTAATGTACATACTAAGGGCAGACATTTGGGATAACTATGAATTTTTTTTAATACTTGTAATAATCATTTATTACTTTTAAAAAGAATCACACAAATCGCGGTAGAACATCATGCGTACTCGTATTGAAAGAGTTGCGCAAGCGCATCATAAGCGTACGCAAAGCCATGTGACTTAAAAAGTAGAGATTTGATTGGTTCATAACTTTTCCTATTACGACTGTTGAAAGTTCTGTCCCATTATAATTATTCGACTTTGACTTTCTAAGAAGAAGCATTTGTTCTGAGAATCTTATCAAATAGAAGGAAGATCACAATAATAAGAGCAATGGACTCATCTTCCAGCAGTTCTTCAGAGGGAGATTTCATTCCTGAAGAACCTCCAAAGAAGAGGAAAGAAGTTCTTATTTGGAAGTTTTTCACTTTTCCAGAAGGTCAAAAAATGGTTAATGCTCCAAAAGTAACCTGTAAAATTTGCGAAACAACTCTTTCAATGGGTGATCCATGTAAAAAATACTCCTTTGGCACAGCAAATATGGTGCGACACGTGAAGAATTTGCACCCCAAGAATTTGGCTTGAGCTGCAGTACAGAGATTGCACGAAAACCCATCTGCTGCTACACCAAGCACATCAACTGCAGCAGCAGGATTTTCAGCAAGAAGTCCACACCCACATATTGATTCTGACTTTGCTAAAGTTAAAATTCTATGCATTTATTGGGATACACGTTTGTGTTATGGGGAATAGTCTATAGACTTGATGAAACGCAGGATGCAGGATCATTGCTGACCTCGACATTAGTTGTTCTTTTTTTCTTTTTTTTTTTCCGCATGGAATTTGCTGAAAAAACACAAAACAGTTATTTTTAGAACTACCTGCACTGGTCAAATAAAGAACTACATTTATATGTTAGTGTGTAAAAGTTTGTCAGAATGAATGTGTAGTTCATAAAGGAATGAATGAATATGTTACTAGTGTATGGAGAATGTGATAGTGCAGAACTATAAGGAACTGCTACAGCATCAATCTACAAGGTGTTTATCTATAGTATACTGTAGTATGTCCGAAGCACTTGGATGTATCATATGTACATAAGTATGTTATTAGTCTATGTTTCAATTTGCGCTGCTGGTATATATATATATATATATATATATATATATATACATACAGCAACTTCCAGCACTTCCTTTCGGCGAACATGGAAATCAACGAACCCCACAGCAGCTTGCAATGGCAGGCAAGTTTATTTTTCCTTTCTCTCACTCTTCACATGCACTTGATCACATAGCGAGACAGCGGTACGCCACATTATTTTTATACATTTTTTTTTCTCATTGTAACACCACGTGAGAATAGACAGTGACAAAACATTTGTTATTTGAGGCTTTATTTTGTGAAGCCATATATGCATTCGATCATTGTTTGGGTCCATAGTTTATGCAGTTGATTGTAAAATGCAAGATTCAATATACAGTACCAATTAGATATCGCTAACATATTGTCTGCAAATTACGCCAATTTTACAATGTGAAAATTACGCAACAAACATGTGAAAATTACCGCCCCAAATGGGAGATGCTGATTGTAATATATACATACTGTAAAACAGTATTATTGAATCGCCTGGGATATTTTCTGTGCAAAATATGCAAACACGTGCAAATTACTGCATAAATGCTAGAATATTTACGGATAAATTGTAATCATAGTGGTGGCTGCAATATAATATCGTTAACTCACCAGAAATATTTCATGTGCAAAATACGCATATTGTATCTAGTGCAAATAACTCAAAAAATATGTGCAAATTACTGCCTAAATGCAAAAATATCCACAGATAGATGTAGTCAATATGTCAGGAACTGTAACTGTGTATGAAAAACAGTCATGATTATATATAGCTGCCTTAATACTTCTTATTCGGATCTAAATCCATACAACAATAGAAAATTAATAAATATGTATATATAAAGCCAAAAACAATACAAGTTCCTATATTGATGACCATTTTTTGTGTTATCAATAAATTTAAAGTGCCTAGTGCAAAGGAACCTCTGATCCGAAGTCACCAAATAAGCTACCAACTTCAGACTGTCACTATAAAAAATATGTGAAAAAAGTGTACCAATAAATGATAAGTTAAAAATCTATTTAAAATTGAGGCAAATTAGACAAATGTCATGGTGTTATTCTTTTTCTTAGCAGCGGTTACATTCTTAATAGGAAGGTGATCCTAGACCCCACAAGCATGTGGGGATAGGTATTTCTTATTGCATATGCCACCTCCTAGATATGTACATTAAACCTTTATTGCAACAAACCTGTTAACTTAAAATATATAAAAAAAAGTGTGGATGTCCTCTGTATTATTAAGACCATTTGAGAATTTACTATCAAGTTCTAGAATATATTTGGTTTCCCGCTGTCTTAATGTTCTTTCTCTATGGCCACCTCTCTGCGGAACTGGAACAGAATCAATGACAAAGTAAGAAAGGCAATTAATGTCCTTATTATGGGCTTCTTTGAAATGACGTGCGACCTGATAAGCCGGATCGCTGTTGATGATTGCCCGAAGATGTTGCAATATCCTCACGTGTACCTGGAGCTTGGTACTTCCCACATACCTAAGCCCACAGTTGGACGTGAGAACATAGACCGCATGATCAGTGCGGCAATTGTAATTGCCTTTAATTTCTAACTCATTTTCTCTGAATGGAGTACTGTATTTAGTTGTATTTACTCCAAACTTGCATGCACGACAGGTTGTGCATTTAGGAAAACCTTTTCTTGGTTTCAACCACAATTCCATATGCTCTTACTCAGGACTGTTTCTTGAAAGTTGCCCCCAGCATAGATTGAGTTTTTCTGAATGTAATGGTGGGTTTCACTGGCAATTTACTGCTGAGGACATTATCTGTCAAGATAATGGGCCAGTGCTTGTTGATTATAGCTCTGACTTTCCTTTCTTGGCAACTAAAAGTTGTAATAAGCCGGTGGATTTGAGTCGGGGCAAGATGGCCGCTGGAGCATTGTAGGGAGTAGTCGCACTACACTCCCTCTCCTGGGCTGACTGTAAAAGTTGGAACTAGACCAGGAATGCTGTAGTAAAATGCGAGTATGTGGATAGCGTATTGGATGCTCCTGAGGCTCTGGAAAAAGGCACAGAGGAAACGCTGGGCAGGACCCCTTAACTGGAAGATACCAACAATGTCAGCACGATCAAAGGAAGGCAGCGGACCGGGGGCCATCCCGAAGATCTCACAGCCAGGCAGAAAAATCACCCCCGCATTAAGCGCCACACAGAAAGCACAGCAGCGGAAGATCGAGCGGGAGAAAAAAGCCGAGTTAAAAGCGCAGATTGGTGCAGAAAAATGTGCTTTGCTACACGGAGAAAAAGGAAGTATAGCAGCGGAAAAAGAGCGTGGAGAAACTAAACAGAACACCAAAACCCCCAGTTCGCTGAATAAGGAGAAGGAGACACCGTTGAGACAGCCTACCTTATCGGAGACCTTCACACGGAAACCCATGGCGGCTCTGATCGGCGGGCCTGGCGGAGATGCAAAAGCGGGACTTGTGCCCACCCTGACGAGGCAGACAGAGGAGAAGGCAGGCGGAGATGTGAGCCACACGAAGACCGAGGAGAGGGCAGCAGAGCGTGGCGGGGACCCGCCGGGTTACAACAGCGAGGGCTCAGAAAGGCAGAACGCTAAACAAACACCTTACGCGGAAGGCAGCATTGGGGTTGCTGAGCAACCAGTGGAACACGCAGGAGCGAGCACGACCAGGGCAGAGGAGGAAAGAACGCTGGGAGAGGCAGTCCAAGCCGCGGAGGTGGGGGCTGCTGTTGAAGCGGCTCCTGGAGCAGCACGCCACATGGAGGAGACGAAACTCCAAGGATCAAAAGGTAACGGCAATGGTAATGGCGAATTAACATTAAAGGAGATTGAAGGCATGAATAATAATGCCTCAATGCTGGACGCGCTGCTGCAAGTAGAGGCTGAGATAAGCAATAATCTGAGGCCAAAAACGGACACGAACTGGGGAAGTATGATGAGCATAGATTCACAGAACGAACGAGAAGGGGACAAATTCTTTTCAGTAAATGAGGGCTCAACCTCTTCAAGTGCTGAGGAATTAGGGACCTCTGAGATATCATCAGAGCAGGAAGAAAGTACTGAATCTGACTCATTAAACACACAGAAAAAGAAAAAGTCTGCCTTAAAACGCAATTCAAACGCCAAATCAAATAAAAAGCTCCTGTGGGATTATTCTGCCACCACAGGCCTTTTTCAAGAGGGGATGCAAGGGTTTCAAGGGTCTCAAGGGGTACAAGATAAAGACATGGCAAATGAGGAGGATAATTTGAGAGAGCAAGCCACCCTGAACCTACTAGTCAATATGCTAAAACAAATCCAGGGTGAAGCCAGGGCAGAGAGTCGCAGAGCTAGGCATGACACAAAAAAAAATACAGGCCTCCATCAGGAAGATGAACAAAAAGTATGAAGAAGTGGAGGGGAGAGTGGAACTGGTAGAGGAAAGGACGGGAAGATTGGAGGACGAGGCAACTGAGTGGCACAAATTTAAGAGGGATCAGACAAAAATAATGGAAGACCTGCAATGGAAAGTGGAGGACTCTGAAAATCGCCAGAGACGGAACAATGTAAGGCTTTTGGGCCTGGAGGAAGGAGTGGAAGGGCAAGACGCAAGGGGGTATGTGATCAGGCTTCTAAAAGGAGCCTTCCCTGAGGCTAGGTGGAGATGGGAAGACGAGGTACAAAGAGCCCATAGATTTCCACTGTCAATTAAAAAAAGGCAAGGAGAGTCCCAAGAAAATATGCCTAGAGCAATGCTGGTATTTTTTGGCAACTTTCTGGCAAGGCAGGAGGTGATGGAAAAAGCTAGACCAGACTCTAAAAGATCCGCCGAAGGGGTTACATTCTTTGCGAGACCTGACTTTTGCCATGTCACTGTTGAGAGGCGATGGCGCTTAAGACAGTTAATAACCCCTTTTCAACAACAAGGAGCTGAAGCATATCTGATGTTCCCGGCGAAACTCAAGGTTATCAGTGGTGGGCGCACAAGGTGGTTTTTTTCTGAGATAAAAGCAGGGGAGTACCTAGAAGAGCTAAAGGAGCAACGCAAGGGGAAATAAGAAAGATCAATAAGGAACAAGACTACGGAATGTTTATCAAGGTCTATGGACTGCATATTCGGGACAGCTAGGAGGGAGAGGGAGGGCGACGCTACAATGCAAGCAGCCAACACATAGGTCAGGATTGACCTATTTGCCTGTAGAAGGGGGGGGGTTGCCGTGGGAGGGAAGGGGTGGGGGGGTGGGGGGTGGGAAAGGACCAGGTAAAGTCGGTGAAACAACACAAAAGAATAGATTGGAATGAGATAAAATTTGTAACAAAACAGAACAAGTGGGTAAAATCTTTAAGAAAAATTTATAAGGTGAAATGGCGTTAAGGATTGCAACAGTGAATATATGTGGAATAAACGATGGAGGGAAAAGACAAAAGGCGGCGTCACTGTTCAGACTGCTAAAACTGGATGTGATTTGTTTACAGGAGACGCATATCCTGGGAAAAGAAAAGTTCAAACTGGAACAGTTGGGATATGAGTTGTTGGCTAACACAAGTCAAGACATAAGAACAAAGGGGGTGGCTATATTAGCAAGGAGAGGGGCTATTAAACTTAGAAGGAAAAAAGAAGACTCCGAGGGGAGATGGGTTATTATTGAAGGGGAAACTACTGCTGGGAATTTAACAATAGTATCTGTATACGGCCCAAATGACGACAATCCGGAACTGTTTGAATGGCTAGATCAGGAACTCGCACTCTGGATAGAGCCGGTAATTTTGTGCGGTGATTTCAACATAAACGGTTTGCATGGTTTGGGGGGAGCAGGAGGGGGGAGATACGTAGGCAGGAAAAAGAAAATATGTAATGCTGTAATCAATATGATGCAGAATAATGCTCTTTCAGATTTTTGGTCTAAACACAACCCATTCGGGTCAGGAGCTACCTTTTATTCGGCACCCCACAAAATGATTGCTAGATTAGATTATATCTTAGTGTCTAATGATATAATAAATGGGGCCCAGATAGAGCGAATACCGAGAATGATTTCGGACCATAATCTATTGGTAATAACCATCCCCAGGATAGATAGAGGGAGTATTAAACCCTGTACTTGGACATTTGAGAGAAGATTACTGAAAGAGGAAGAATATATCAGTAGGATGAATAAATGGATCACACAGTTCTGGGAAATAAACAAGGGATCGGCTCCAGTTAAAATCATCTGGGATACATTTAAGGCCGGAATAAGGGGGGAAACCCTGAGTTATAACTTAAAAAAGAGTAAGATGGAGAGAACAAGGATGGATAGATGGGTAAAAGAGATGAATAGATTAGAAGAACAATTAAGCTGTGCAGTGCGGAGACAAAACACAACCGAAATAGAGGACCTTATATTGGAAATAGAAGTCAAGAAAGCAGAAACGGGAGAGGCCCTTTTGGCAAAGGCGGCGGGGAATTACCTTGCTAAGAAAGAAAAGTGCTATGAGTACAGTGAGAGAGTAGGACATCTCTTAGCTATTAGAATTAAACAAAATCTGGCTGCAGGGGAAATCAAAGAAATTAGAAATAGCGATGGGATAGTGGTAAACAAGACAGAAGAGGTTCAGGAGGCATTTAGAGAATTTTACGAGAAATTATATGATCAGAAACTAGAGGATATAGGGGATGGGTGCAGGGACTATCTGACAGGGATATCACATGAGAAACTGGACAGGGAAGAAAGAGACAAATTAGATCTACCGCTAACATTGCAGGAGATTAAAATGGCAGTGAACAACTTACCAGGAGGCAAGGCTACAGGGCCAGATCAAATACCAGCTGAATTTTATAAAACATTTTGGGAAAGACTTGGGGAAAATATGCTGGAGACTTTTAGACAGGCACAGTTGCAAAAATCAGCACCTCAGTCCTGGGATGATGCAAATATTATTGTGATACTGAAAAAGGATAAACCCCCACTAGACCCAGGGTCATATAGACCTATTACTCTCCTGAATGCGGATGCAAAATTATATGCCAAAGCGTTAGCACAAAGATTGAGCCGAGTTATCGAGAAACTAGTAAGCAAGACACAACACGGTTTTATTCCCGGGAAAGGGACTACTCAGCATACCAGACAGTTAATTACTATACTAGATGCAGCTGAGGTAGCAGGAGACCCTGTCGCAGCCATATTCCTTGATGCTGAAAAAGCATTCGACAGGGTCTCCTGGCAGTTTTTGTGGAATGTAATGGACTGGTTTGACATAGGCAAAGGGTTTATTAGTGCTATACAGGTGTTGTATTTGCAGCCAAAGGTGAGGGTGAAAATAAACAAGACATATACTAAAACGGTAAAGATCACACGTGGAACTAGACAGGGCTGCCCGGCATCACCCCTACTCTTTGCCTTATATCTAGATCCGTTTCTCAGGAGACTAATAGGTAATATTAACATCTCGCCAATTGTGTTACAGGAGACAGAGTACAAAGTGTTCGCATACGCAGACGATGTGGCACTGATAACTCCGGAACCAGGTAGGGCCATGAGGGAAATAGAGCAGGAAGCAGCAGTTTTTGGGGGCTTATCAGGATACTCAATTAATAAAGGGAAAACCCAGATCATTTTGAATGAATTTACACCCTTTGCGGATCCCAGAGTGGTAAAGGAGGCAGTATACTTAGGAGTAAGAGTGTCTGCAGATTTGGCGGAGTTAGTTAAAATAAATATGGAACCGTTATTAACTAAGGTAAAAAGCAGCACAGAAAGAATTCACAACCTGCACTTGACACTATTGGGACGCATAAATGTAATCAAAATGGTCACGTTACCTAAACTTCTTTATCTGTTCAGGGCGATACCTCTATTTTTCGAACAACTCTGGTTTACTAAGCTGGAAAAAATACTTAATAGACTAGTATGGGCACAAGGGAAAACTAGAAGGGCCTACAGACATATGACACTTACACGGGAGAAAGGGGGATGGGGAGCACCGGATTTCAAATTGTACTATTGGGCAGCAGCTCTGCAATACTTCCAAGGACTAATCGGAGGGAGACGGGAATACACAAATGTGTATAGAACCATAATGGGGGAGGCCGCGGTTGATGGTCTTCTGAACACAATTGATTATAGACTCTTTAAGAACACCAGGTTTAAAACACTAAAGGCTTTATATATGATCTGGAAAGTTGTGGTGAAAAAAGTGGGTATAGGCAGATTTAGCAGATACACTAGGTTAATAGATAATTAATCCCTTCCGGGGGACATCTTTAGGGATGGAACGATGAGGATATGGAACGAGAGGGGCATCAGGAAAATAGGAGATCTCCTGGATATAGAAGGAGATATAGTAGAATTTGTAGAATTACAAAGCAGATATGAATTACCCACTAACACTTTCTTTAAGTATTTACAGGTGAGGAGCTACTTGAGGGATAAAAAGGGTGGTCGGATAGGTTTTAAACACTGTAGGCTATTAGATTGTATAGAACAAAGTAAACATTGTAAGATACGGCAGCTACATGCAGAATTGTATGCATACAAAGTAGATGACAGGGAGAAATTCTCAAAAAAATGGACAGAAAAAGTTGGGACCTCCCCGGAAGGACTTCAGAAGTCTCTAGATTTAGGAAGAACGGTTTTATGCTCGGCCACGCTGCAGTCACAGCATTACAAAACATTATATTGTCTTTATTACACGCCGGCAAAAATAGCGCAATGGGGTGGGACAGAAGGTACTACATGCTCTAGATGTAATTCTACGGAAGCTGATATAGTACATATGTTCGCCCAATGCCCACAGCTGTACACTCTGAAAACGGCCATAGAAGAATTCCTGGGGAAAGCTCTCGAGATTAAGATAAAATGAAGCAACGAAAGATTATTGCTGGGGGTGAAGACTGAGGAAGAAGAAAATGATTCTACAAAGTTTTTGTTTATGGTGGCAGCTGTATATAGAATTTGTATTGCACAGGCTTGGCTTGATAAGACACCTCCTACATTCCAAACTTGGATAGCTAGATTACTAGCGTCATATAACCTAGAGAAGGCTATATATGAGAGAAAGGGGAAAAGAGCAAAAAAATTGGGAGAGGAGATATGGCAACCCATTACGAGGTGGAAGTATAAGCAAAATAGGGTAGGGGTCGGCTAAATAGCTGTATGCAGGATTGGCCTATCCATTTTTATATTTATTTATTTATTTATTTTTTCTCCTCTCTTTTCTTAAGTACAAATTTCGGGGAGCACTGCTGCAAGAATGTATTTGCCCGGTATTTAATTTATTTTATATAGGTTATATAATATATGCATTTTGTGTTGAAAAAATTTGTTGTCTGTAATATGGGGGGGTAAAAATTGTGCTTTAAAAAATGTTACAATAAAAATATTTAAAAAAAAAAAAAAAAAAGTTGTAATAAGCCTAGGTGGGGCTTCAGATATACTCTCTAACCCTTCTTCTTCTATCTCCTGTGGTAGGACTGATGCCCTAGGTCTCTTACTAGCTTTCAATACTGCCTCCGCTAGTACTTTATTTGTGTAACCTCTTCTTCTCAATCTAGACAGAGCTTCATTTTGGCAGCTTTCAAAGTCCTCTGGTGTGCTGCAGATTCATTTCAATCTTTCAATTTCTCCGTAAGGGATGCTGTGACTTAAATGTTTGGGGTGTGCATTGGTTGCATGGAGTGTTGCATTCCCTGCTGTCAGTTTTCTAAAAGCAGTAGTGACTAGCTTGTTGTCATTAACATAGATGCAAACATCTAAAAATTTAATTTCGGTTGGACTGATGTGTGATGTGAAGTGTAGGTTAAAACGATTATCATGAATTGTCTTAATAAAATCCTCTGCACTCTCAGTATCTCCATTCCAGACAATAAAAACATCATCGATGTAATGCAAAATCCTGTTGTCTAAAATGTCTTTGTGTTGTGCCTTGAGGACCTGCTCCTCCCAATAGCCCACGTGCAAACATGCCTAACTAGGGGAGAAGCAGGCCCCCATAGCAGCACCCTGTATTTGCCTATACACATCCTTGCCAAATAGTTATAGTTATAGTTATAGTTAGTTATAGTTATTGATTTATATAGCGCTGAATCACCCATGAGGGTATCTCGGCGCTTAGGCTGTGGAACCCTTCCTGGCTCTCCCTGTGAGGGGCGGAGACAGGCATCCCAGCGCTGGTGGGGCCGTTGTGGAGATTCAGCAAGCTATTGCCCAGAGTTGCAGCGTGGGGCCCATGATTAGAGAAGGCGCCGAAGCGAGAATTATTGAGTCCGCGGAAATTGATCCTAGACCCTGCCGCATCGGGAATTGAACCCTGGTCCCGGGCCTGATCTCTGCTTCAGGGTCTGCCGCCTCTAACCAAATGAGAAGTAGTTATTTTCTAAACACGAAGTAATCAAGGATATCAACATTTTGTTGTGGATGAAGTATTCACAAGGCCTAGAATTCAGAAAATACTTGATTGCATTAATACCACAGGAATGTTCAAAGTCAAAGTCAAAAGCAAGCTTTATTCGATCACTTAAAATCATAAAAGCGACAAGACAATACAAATTTAAAATAAAAATACATGTTAAAAATATGGCAGATCATCTAATTCATATGATTAAAATCATTAATGAGTCAAACCCGGTAATAATGTCTAGTGCTTTCAAACAGTTAAAAATTGGTACAAAAACAGTTTCACACAGGAATGTTCAATGCTGGTATATAGTGATTCTATATCCAGAGTCATAAGAATCATATTGTCAGTCCATGCGATATTCTTCAATTTATTTAAGAAATCCCCAGTGTCTTTCACAAAGGAAGGTAATGTTCTTACTGACTCTTGTAAATAAAAATCCACATATTGCCCCACATGTTCGGTCATGCTCTTGATCGCCGAAATGATGTGGCGTCCCGTTATTGGAAAAGTTCTTTTGTGGATTTTAGGTAATAAATAAAGAAAGGGAAGAACTGGGTGCTCATTAAACATGAAATGATATTTGTCAGCCGATATCAGCCCATATTGTTTCCAATGTTGTAACTCTTTCTTTAAAGTATCCTATGCTTTGTTATAAGCTCTCATTGTAAATTTCTCATAACAGTCTATGTTGTTTAGTTGTCGCATAGCTTCCTGTACATACTGTTTCCTTGGCCAGAGAACAATGTTCCCACCTTTATCTGATTTTTTCACAATAACCTCCATGTCATTACCCAATTTTTCCATAAGGTTTTGATATTTTGCTTGTTCGAAGTTCAATTTACTTTTCTTATACTTGACTTGGCAGTGAAGTTTTTTTATTTCTTCTGTGATACACTCATAAAAATATCCACAGCGTCTTTAGGCATTGGTGGCAAAAACGTTGATTTGGGTTTATAAGCACTCTCACCTGCGCCTTTTTGGAGCAAATCAATTGCACGTATCCTCTGTTGAGCATTGTCTATTGGTTCCTCTTGTTCATCATTTCTTAAATCATGCATGGTTAGTAATGTTTGTACATCAGAGGCCTGTAATTTTGGTTGATTACTCATATCCCCAGGACTCTTTTTCTTTTCCAATCCTGTCTTAATCATGAAAAATTTCTTTAGCTTTAATTTGCGTTTGAAGCAGAAAATGTCCGCTCGTGTTGTGAGGTGATCGAAATTGCTTTCAGGACAATAAATGAGTCCTAAGGCCAAACTTTGTTCCTCAGCCTTAGTTAGCGTAATGGTGGACAGATTAATTACGTTTTTTTCATCGGGTTCTACTGCTTGCGCCAATAGTTTCTTTGTTTCCCTTTCGGCTTTGCGTTTCTGCCTACGGCGCTGTGTCCTTCTGATTGTGTTCCGCCTTTTTCTGTTATTTTTTTTTCGTTTGACGACCCTCAATGTTTTCCTCTGTGCCTCCACTAAAAAATCCACCTCTTTGCCAAAACTCAAGATCACTTTACTTAATGCTCTATCCGAGCTTGAACCCTCCGGACTTGATTCATTGGTCAATGATATATATATATACTAACTACTGGCGGTCGCCAGTAGGTTGATAAAGTTAGGACCTAGTTTCCATAGGAAGTCAGCAACATTCTATTTGGAATAACTTTGGCGCCGGTCGAAGAATCTTTGCAAAAATTTCCAAGAAGATGAGGCGCTCTGCTCCGCTTTTATCCTGAAAGTTTCGGGGTGATTCGTCAACCGGGGCTGAGAAAAATAGAGACCTTTAGCCGCGGCTACAGCCTGAACTGCTTAACGGAATTACACCAAATTTGGCAAAAAGGTAGAGTTTGGTTTGCAGATCACGCTTTTTGTTAAATGGTGTAAATCCGTGCATTAGTTCCTGAGAAAATCAAAAGTGAAATCATAGATATATCTATGGGCGTGTAGGGTACGAGTATGCTCCGAGGATCATCCGCATACCATTACGAGCATGAGCTGCATGCTAATCGGCTGTCAACTGTCTGTCAACAGTCCAAACCAGGAAGTGTTGGCAGCCATCTTGTGTCTCGGTAGAACCGAGGCACAAGAAAACTGAAAGACAAGTGCACAAAAGATGCAAAGGGGGCGGGGTAGAAACACTCTGACCCTCTAGGCCTGCTCAGGGGGTCCCAAAAGGACCCCCAAGGCCCAAAAAATAAATATATATATATTTTAAATCACAGGATTAAATCGTAGGATATGCGTATCCCGTGAAAAAAAAACCCGAAGCCTGTTTTATTTGAAATTAGCCCCCGGGGGGTCAAATATCGGGGGCAATGTATTTATTTATAATGGAGGGCCCAGAGGGGCCCACCGGCCCCAGGGATAGAAACACTCTGACCCTCTAGGCCTGCTCAGGGGGTCCCAAAAGAACCCCCAAGGTCCAAAAAATAAATATATATATATTTTTTAAATCACGGGATGCGCGTAGGATACGCATATCCCGTGAAAAAAAACAAAAAACGAAGCCTGTTTTATTTGAAATTAGCCCCCGGGGGGTCAAATATCGGGGGCAATGTATTTATTTATAATGTAGGTCCCAGAGGGGCCCACCGGCCTCGGGGATCACAACCCTGGGGCTTTAATGTTACGTATGTGGGGGTTATAGCCCCCCCGCAGCCCCGGGGACCGCCACCCCCGGGGCTCCTTTTTTTGATAATAATGGGGGGCCCAGAGGGGCCCCCCAGCCCCAGGGACCACCACCCCAGGGGCTTTACCATTATGTAAGCGGGGGGCTCACGCCCCCCCCCACGCAGCCCCAGGGACCACCACCCCCGGGGCTTCTTTCTAAAAAAACCTGTTTGGGGAGGGCTCAAGCCCCCCCACATGCCCCGGGGACCGTCACCCCCTGGGGCTTTTAAATGTTGGGAGGAGGGCCGAGCGTCCCCTCTCCTGGAGCCTTGTGGTGGCGCTGGGAACTGCCCACCCCCCCAGGGCCGGCTCCTGCAGTGTCCTGGGGGGCCCACCCCCGGGATACTGTAGTTTGCTATGGTAGGGCGGGAGTCTCCCATCTCCCGCCCTACCATAGCAAACTGCTTTGGTTTTTGGAAGAGGGAGCAGGAAACCTGCTCTCTCTCCCAAAAACCAAAAACTATTGCTTTTCTACATGGGGAGCAGCATGTTAGCTGCTCCCCATGTAGAAAAGCAATTCTGGCTCCCGCAGGATGCGAGGAGAAGAGAGGGACCGTGGGGGTAATGGGGACCCCCACAGTCCCCAACGAAGAGGGCCAGCCCTGGGGGATGGGGTCCCAGGGGCTAGAAGTGGCCCAGGAGGGGGCCACGCGGCCCCCTCCCCAAATAATTAAAACAAATAAATAAATAAATAAAGGAGGCAGGCTGGCCTGAGGGATGGGTCCCCGGGGCCAGAAGTGGCCCGGGAGGGGGGCCAAGCGGACCCCTCCCCAAGAAATGTTTTTTTAAAAATGAGGCAGCGGCCTGAGTGATGGGGTCCCCAGGGCTAAAAGTAGCCTCAGTAGGGGGGTCATGCAGCCCCCCTCCACATTTAAAAAAAAAATTTAATTAGGGGGCAAGCCCTGGGGGATGGGGTCCAAAGGGCAAAAAAAATATAAAAAGAAGGGAGGCTACACAGGCATCGCACCGGAGGCCACGCCCCCTCCATGCAGCACCAGGAGGTGCATTTGCAGAGAGAGAACGAATTCCCCTTGAATACTGGCCCACCAGGAACCTCCAGTATGCGCCAGGGGGCTGCATTGCAGAGTGGTCTTCTGAGGCCACACCCCTTTTTACACCTCTCTGCAATACACTGTGGCGCTTACAAGAGGTAGCTGGCGGGCTAGTTGCGCATCAGGCACCCTCAGGATTCAAGGGGAGTTAATTCCCCAACTTAAAACTCACCACGGGGCACGTTTGCACAGTGGTGAAGTTAGGGGGCGGGGCCTGAGTTCACATGTGTGCAAACATGCCCTGTGGCATGGTTTAAGTTGGGGAATTAATGCATTGTCTATCCTGAGGGTCCCTGGGGGCCAACTAGCCCACCAGGTACCTTCCGTAAGCACCACGGAGCTGCGTTGCAGAGTGTTGTAAAAAGGGGCGTGGCCTCTGTACACCTCTCTGCAACGCAGCCCCTGGCGCATTCTGGAGGTATCTGGTGGGCTAGTTGGCCCCCAGGGACCCACAGGATTGAGGAGGAATTAATTCTCTAACTTAAAACACACGCCACAGGGCGTGTAAATGTAAATGTAAATGTAAATGTACATGTATTTATATAGCGCAAATCGCCCACATCGCAGGCATCTATGCGCTTGCTTAGGTAACCCGTCCTGGTATTCCCCTGTGAGATACCCCGGCAGGGTATCCACAAGGTGAAAGCCAGGCATCCCGCCGCGAGGGGCCGTTGTGGAGATTAAGCAAGCTATTGCCCAGAGTCGCAGAGTGTGAACCCGTGAGTCGAGTAGGCACCGGAGCGAGAATTATCTAATCCGTGGAATTATTGGGCCCAACCCCCGTCGGGGTGGGGAATTGAACCCTGGTCCAGGGCCGATCTCAGCTTCCGGGTCTGCCGCCTCTAACCCCTGAGCCACACATGTTTGCAGACATGTTGCCTCAGGCCACGCCCCCTTCCTTCATCAGTGTGCAAACACGCTCCGTGGTTTGTTTTAAGTTGGGGAATTAATTCTCTTTCAATACTGAGGGTTCCTGAGGCCCAAATAGCCTATCGGGTATCTCCAGTATGCACCAGGGCGCTGCGTTGCAGACAGGTGTTCAGACGCCATGCCCCTTTTTACACCTCTCTGCAACGCAGCTCTGTGGTGCTTACTGGAGATACCTAGTAGGCTAGTTTGACCCTAGGGATCCTTTGGATGGAAGGGGACTTAATCTCTCAACTTAGAACGGTGACAGGGCATAGTGGTGAAGGGAGGGGATGGGGCCTGACGTGATGTGTGCAAACACGTCCTGTGGCGCGTTTTAAGTTGGGGAAAAAATTAAACTTCAAACCTGAGGGACCATGGGGGCCAAGTAGTCCACCAGGTGCTTCCAGGAAGTGCCACTACGCTGCGTTGCAGATAGGTGGTGCATGCCGTGCCATGGATGATGTCATCAGTGACATCATCAGTGATGTCATTTGAGATGTCACCAGTGATGTCACTGACCATGTCATGAATGATAAAATATGTGACATCATCAGCAGTGGATTGCGGGCGCACGAGATATAATGAATACAACTAACTATATCGGAGGAATTTCAATGGTTTTGTACGAGTGAAATGTCCAGCTAACTATAACACCCCTAAAACTTAAGTTTTTTTCAGTGAATTTCTAATGTTTTTTAAATGCTGATCCCTAACTACATCAGGCTTGAAAGCTACTGTTTTTCAGTGAATATATATATAAACATATTTCAACTTTACAGAAACACATAATCGTGAATGATGTCATCAGTGATGTCATCAGTGATGTCACTGACCATGTCATGAATGATGTAATATGTGACGTCATCAGCAGTATATTGGTGGGGGCATAAGTTATAGTTAGCTCAACTAACTATAATTTGTGTATTTCTCTGGTTTTGTACTCGTCAAATGTCCAACTAACTATAAGGTCCCTGAAACCTAAGTTTTTTTCAGTGAAATTCAAAGGTTTTTTTCATCTGCCTCTCTTCCATTTTCAGTCGGGTGAGCTCTTCTTTCAGCTGGAGTTGGACACTCCTTTATTTCTCCCAAGATTTGAAGGCTTTCTCAAGATACTCCTTAGATGCTGTATTCTCTGGGAAATCTTTTCCTTCCCTGCAAAAGTGATCTCTGGTTGTTGATCTTGAGTGTGGGCAGGGCAGCCAAGTCCTATCCCCTACTCTAAACCATTGAAGACTTGTAGAAAAAGCCTTTTTACTACTTGGAGCATTTCTTCTGCAGAACAGGTGTCATTGGAATATTAGAACTTGCCAACTTTGTTAAACTTTGTTTGATGCAAACTTGTCAGTCTCTTTCAGTGGTTACTAACTTATTTCAGTTTCAGTTTGT
This sequence comes from Lissotriton vulgaris, assembly GCF_964263255.1. Classification (NCBI taxonomy): domain Eukaryota; kingdom Metazoa; phylum Chordata; class Amphibia; order Caudata; family Salamandridae; genus Lissotriton; species Lissotriton vulgaris. Next base: position 1,530,198,964 of record NC_141687.1, on the reverse strand, counting down.
TTTTTCAAAGTGCACAGTTTGTTGAAAACATTGCACTAAGTGCATAACAGGCATTTTGTGAGCCTGCAACAGAGCTAGGTGTCTGTTGAGTTAAAACAAGCTATAATTGCGGGCTTGCTGCAATGTAGACCCCTCTGAATCCAAAGTGGTCTTGTAATGGTTTTTCAGTGTTTTATGTTTGCATCTCATATAAAGATTTGGTGAACCACAGTCTCTGGGGCTGAAGGCAACAATGCTCTGTGACGCTGGTTCACTTCCATGGTGGCAAATGCAGAAGTGATGGTAGGTGGCTGAGGGTGTATCTTGGGAATGATGTTTTGATCCGGGCTTTAGATGCATGTGTCCAAGTATGGTTGTGGCACTATCTTGATGTAAGAAGCCATTGTGAGCCAAGCGTGGCACCTCAATGCAAAATCATCTTTGCCTTCCAGCAATGAGCATTTGACTGTCTTGTTTACCATGACTTAAACTTTGGAGAAGGTGGAGATTGTATCCAATTGGTTTGCTAAGCCAGGGGCTGCTAGGGAATATATGGGGGAGCACTAGTCAGGGAGTAGTTTTTGCTGGTGCTTTCTGCCCAAAAAGAAAATTCATGGTCCCACTGTCGCCTGTTCTAGCTTATGGGAGAGATTCATGAAGTCTCCATGCCTTGCTATCGCTGGCTTAACTAGACCAAAATCAAGATGCAGCTGAGCTGGGGACAAATGTCAGCACAAAGATAAGACTTACTTAAAGAGTTTGGTGATGGTCTTATCCAAGTGTACAGCATCTCTTCCCCTTAAAGTTTCACTTCTGTAGGTGATGGTTGAAACCAATGTGGCCTGAATGATTTTCAGAAGACGGAGGTACGTGGAAGGTGTGATGGCTGCTTTTATGCACTTGAAGACTAGAGTGAGGACTATTTATTTCTGATGCATGAGTTCCAGTTGCTGTTTGATGGAGCTGTGTCTCTTAAGAGGAATGCCAAAGTACTTGTACTCTTAAACCTCCTCTGTACTGATCATGCCTAGGGGCCACTGATAGGGGCTACTGGCCAATTTTCCCACCCAGATTCATTATTTTGGACTTCTTTTGATTAATTTTCATTGCGCTGGCAATGGAATGTGAGGTTTTAGCACACAAAAGCCTTTGAAGGCTGATTTTTCTTGAGTAGAACTAGGTCATCAGCATACATCAGACATGGTTGCAGAATCTTTCCCAGTTGTGGCAGATGCGAGTTAACCTGGGCTAAGCTGGTGGGCAAGTCAGCTGAGAAGATATTGAAGAGTGTAGGGGGTAGCACGTACCCTTGACTCAACCCTTGATGGGAAGGGATCTTTCTCGATAAGTGGGCACTGTCACCTAGCTTGATTCTCACCCTGGTGCTAGTATGAAGAAGGATCAGGGTTTTTAGCAATGGATCAGGTATTTTCCACTTTCTTCCATACCTTTCCTCTGTCTTCTCAGTCAAAAGCAGCCTTGTACTCTATAACGGAAAGATAAAAGAGCTGCTTGGTTGCCTAAGAGTGGTCGAACAGCAACAATATAGCCACTAAATTTGATACAGTTCCCACTCCTTTGGCAAACCCTGTTCAATTGATCGGGATAAGGGTCTTCTTGATAGGCCGTGACACTAGCTCCTCAATGAGACAGCCAGCAAAGTATTCGAATTCTACATCTAGGAGTGCTCAAAGACAGTAGGTTGTGGGGTCTGAGTTGATCCCCCCTTTGTAGATTGGACATGAGTGGAACCTTTCCATGAAGAGGGAATAGTGTTTGAGAAGATTATGCTCTCATATACAAACTACAGGCGTGTTGCCCAGACTGATTTATCATCTTTAAAAATACCTGTTGTGAAGTCATTTTTGCCTGGTGCACCTTCTGTGTGGTTATTTGAGATTTGACGCACAATTGTTGCTGCCCAAGTGGCAAGGGACTTGTGGCTAAGATACCAGAGTAACCATTGATTGATGTTCTGTGAACAGTTCTAGACATTGAGCACTGCCCAGGTGACTGAAGTGATTTGAGAGGTAATAATACCAATTTTCCTCTGAAATAATAACTGTCTTTTGGCTGAGATAGCTCAGTTAAGTTGTTCACCATCTTCCAGAATTTGTTGTGCCTGCTGGTGTTGAGGTTGTGCAAGTTTAATTGTCATTAGCATTTCTTTTTTTGTCGCACAAGAGCTTCCTGTCAGTAAGCTTGGAATTTACAAGCTTTGTTTTCAGTGCATCATCAGTGGATGTTTTGTGATAAGCTCAAGGAGCTTGATTAAGGCCATGCTTTGGCTCTTTTGCTTTTCTGTTGGCTGTTGGGTGGGCGGTTCTTTGAGTGTTACTGAAGCTACCTCCTGTGACTGGCTGGTTGTTCACAAATTCAATTGTAAATTTCTCTCAGGTAGTGGGGGCTGCACTCACATTGTTCAGAGCTGTCAGTAAACACATTTCTTGTTCTGAAAAAGCGAGGATTGCCTTAGAGGACCATTTCAGTTTATTGTGTAAGTGGTGCCCTATGTAGAGTCTGTTGATTTGTGGCAGTCCAGGGAAAATTTAAAGCACAGCTCTTGTGGTAAGTTGCCGCTTTCTTTCCTCAGCGGTATGGAGCAACTAAAAACTATGTCTTTAAGTGGAGCAGAAAGCACTGTGAAGTCTATTAAGGACCACATCTTGTGATTGCTGTAAGTGAAGGACTGTGATATTCAGAATGCATTAGGGCTTTCTGGCTGTGATTGTACTGGGGGGTATGGACCTGATATTGGCTGTGCTGCTCACAGAAACTCCAGACTTCTGAGCCACTGTTGTATGTGGCGGCTCTCAAGTATCTGATTACTCTTTGGACCTTGTTACAATTGTAATTGAGTCTAGTTTGATGTTGTCTTGGAATCCGCTTTTTCCTTGACCAGAATTGTGTGAGCCCTAGGCAAGCTTGATGGCTTGTGACTTTATTCCCTTGTCCTTGGCTGGCGCTGGACAAATGCTTTCTTTTTCATGATGCGGCTTGTTGTGGAGGTGACCTTTGGTGCCGGAGTTCACTTGATGGCCTGTTCCAAGGGGTCTATCAGCCCTTCTGTTTTTGGGTGCTCCCGCCGAGGGTGTTACAGGGTCTTGATAGATTACTTGGTGTGTTGCCTGACAGAGTTTGCTGTGGGTGCCCATTTCCTCCTCTTCCCAAACGGTGAGTTTGTCAGAAATCATGGTGTCTGGATTGCCCGTTTGAAGTTCCTGGTGATCAACCGGACAACTTAATCAGAGCCGGGATTTGTTGCTTGTTCGTCTGGTGGTTTTCTATTATGCAGGTTTTGATTGCTGCTTGGGTTGACAAATTAGGAATAGAGGCTTTACTTTAAGCCCAGTTTATCCCTGTGTTTTTGGGCTTTATGGTGATTCTTCCACCGCGGGCCTTCTATAATTTGATAAGGAGCCGGTTGTGTCTCCTGGTTCCTTCCGGGAGTGGGCCTGTCAATCGGCAAGACGTTGGCTAAGGCTCCCTTGGTAGCCACTGCAGTGGCTGTAATCCCCATAACCTGTGGTACGTCCTTGGAGGTTTGGTCCTTACTGTCGCTTGGCGCACAGTTCTTTTTTCTTGTGCTGACTTTGGGGTGGGCTCTGTAGGTCCCTTAGGGCCTAGTGTGCAGGTCCATTTCCTCAGTTTGCAGAATTCTAGGCCTATTTGAGGTAAATAAGAATGTCACCTAAGATTACAGGGAGTGACTCCAGTCTTTCTAGAATTGGGGAGCAGGGGCAGAGGGCTACCGCGCCATGATTTCTCCCTTTATGAGCTTTAGTTATAAGACTGTTAAGATTGGCTATGTTTGTATTAGGCCTGGGCAAAGAACTACGCTACGCTCGCGTAGTTTGCAAAGTTTGCTCAACTTCGCACTAAGCGAACTGCACGTAGCACAGTGCGAACACGCGTAGCGTAGTGGAGCAGTCATTTTTTGCTTGCTCGGGGTCCACAACGTCAAGTTGGCGACCGTGAGCAAGCAAAATTACATCCCGGCGAGACCTTTTCCCCGTTCGCAATCAAGTTGCCGATCGCGAGCGTGGAAAATAAACCTCCCTGCGAGATTCTCAATGCTGGAAGGTCTGGTTTCTCATTGCGAATGGTCACGTATGCTCATGACTGCTCGCGATGAGAAACTACCAGTCCGCGTTGAGAAAGCTGCCACTCGAGGAAAAATCTTCTTGAGCGGCAGAAAACTACATCTCGCACTGTGCATGATGCTGTTTTCAATGATTGCACAGTGCCGGATGCTTGTCCGCACTGTGCAATCATTGAAAACAGCATCTTGCACAGTGCGAACTTGCTACTACGCAGTTCGTGTAGTGCTACGCGTAGTGCGAAGTGCACTTTGCGTAGCTTCGTGAAGTGCTACTTCGCAAACTACGCCCAGCCCTAGTTTGTATCATTCCTGGTGGTAAAAACTGCCAGAGTGTTCAGTAGCTTGATTTGAGTGCCCATTTTCATTGATTGGTAATTTATGGCTTCCACTGTTAGTTGCAATGTTCTTAAAAAGGTTGCCCATACATCTTCAGGGGCATTTAACTTGTTGGTTAAGCTGACATGTGAGATTTTGTGAGCCTCTGCTTGGGCGGGGATTGAGATTGAGTATTTCTCCTGGTCAGTGCCTTACATTGCTATCAAGGCTTCCCATTCACCTGAAGTGAGTGAAAATGGGTTTTGAGAGAGTTTTACCTTAAATATATCAAGTTTGATTGTACTGTCTAGGAGAACAGTCTTAGCATGCCTTGCTGTGTTTGTTGAGGTTGGCTTGATTGGCAACTACTCCAGTGCTATTGTTTAGCTGGGAGCCTGATTCATTAGAGGAGATTGACCCCCAAGCCAACGGTGAGAGATATAGGGGGATGTAGGACAAGTGTTCAGTCTCTACGCTTTCCCTGTTTTCCAGTGCTTTGATTAGAAGGGAGAGGTTGACGCTGCCCTTGTTATCAAGTGGGTTTGGTGGACTATCATTGATGCCCACACCTGGGTCTGCACCTGCTTGTACTTGTGCAGTGAAGGTGAAAGTAGATTGTGTTACCCCACTCTGTTTACATAGTTTTGCAGGGCTTGAGGATATTTTTCCTGGTTCAAAGGGGCTAGTTTGAAAACTGCTGCGCCCTTCAAGTAGTTGACTTATGTGTTGGCGAGCATGTCGTGGTCATCATTAGTTGGGAAGCTAAATGCAGGTTCTGAAGTCCGCCTGTCAGGAATGCCTGGCAAGAGGCCGTAAGAGGCAACTTGGTTAATGACGGTTGACTCTAAAGAGGACGTCAGTCCTGGGATGTTGGAATTTTCTTAAAAATAGCCACTGCTTGATCATTCAGATAGTAACATTTTCTGTGGAATTTAGGTTGGTGCCTTTTTGCTGCTAAGACCTTTAGCAAATTTGGTGGGCTAGCTGTACCATGTTGGTGCGGTAGTTTTGCTCATAGGGTGCAGGGACTGTCCACATCCGGGGCTCAGTCGGGGGCTCCATGCTGCCACTCGGGCCAGTTTACTATGTGCCACAGTGCTGGCAAGGGTTTTTTTCCTATTGGCTTGAGTCCTGGGGGGAAGGGGCTTGCTTTACAAGGCCTCATTTAGCACTGTTTTTCTGTGCCTAACCAGGCTGATACTGGGGCGGTTAGGCAGCCGTGTCAAGAGAGGTACAAGCCGCACCAGTCTAACACCAGCTGTCTCTGCACCCGCTAACAGCCACAGCCTTCTAGGTCCTCTCCTGGGAGCCTTGCTGCTGCTGCCCGTACCACTTTCCTTTTCTGTTCTTGCTTTCCTATACTTTACACTTCCTTTGTACTGGGTCTGTGGCTAAGTTGCGGAGTGAGCTGAGGTTGACAGAGCTGAGAGCAGAGAGGTGGGCTAGGCTAAGTGTCTGGACAAGTGTGACCGCAGGTTAAAGGAAGCTACCAGTCTCTAATTAAGATTCAAATGCCCAAGCCATTATTTGAGAGTGGATTTTGGAGTGGGTAGCTGCAGTGCCTTACAAATCATCTGACAAAGAGTGGACTGGAAAAGAGTGAAGAGGCAGAATGGTGACCAGCATGTTTAAGTGCAGGACTCAGGGCTGTTGAGCTGGAAAAGGCTCAATTGAGAGCTAGATTGCAGAGCTCCTTGCTGACAGGCCTTTGGTTTAGGAAGTGAGAAGACTGAGAGGAGGGTAGTGGCCAGGCAGGTGGGCAGATTGGATGGCAGGCTGCAGGCTAGAAGGGAGTGGGCACTTACTCACTCACAGCAGCAGACACTAGGTTTCATTGCCTTCTCTGGGGCCAGCAGCTCTGCATTCCACTTGCAGCAGTGCAGTCTCAGTGCGGGAGCAGTGAAGTGCTTCCCGGCTCACTGAGGCGTGTTGTGACATGTCGACTTCCAGCTGCTGCCACCACTTGCATACTCCTCACAATCGACCATGCCCCAGACTGACCCGGTCCAGCTTACCCTGCTCTTGGTGTGACATGCTCAGGCTCCGCTCCTCTCTAGCTCCTCTCGGGCTCCATGACACTCTCCTGCATCCCTGCTGGCACTTCCTCACTCTGTGTCTTGCTTCTGCTGACAAACTGATGAAAAACTGATATATTGTTTATGCACCACTGAGTCATGTGCGGATCCGCAACCAGTAAGTCAGCCGGAGTTCTAACTTATTACTTGCCTGGTACAGCTAAACAGAAGTTCTGAATCCCACCGTTAGGCACCAAAGTGAGGATTTGGGTATATTATATGATATGGCTGTGGTACCTTATCTTGTAATACATTTACAAATACTGCCTTAAGTCAGTCTGGGTTATTTGTAGACCTTAAGCTCAACCCTGGGTAGCTGTCGCTTCAAGCAGCAAGACTTAGTAAAGAAACAATGTGTAAAGCTTTTTTTTTTTTTTTTTTTTTTTTTTTCCGAGTCAAACAGCATCCAAGTTTATTAATTGATACTTTCTCAAACAGTCATGGCAATTGAGGCAAGACATGGGCTACATTACAACTCAGCACCCCACCGTCCTTTCCCCAGTGGACCTGCAAACAAATTTACTATAAAACCAATAAAAATAAGATCTTTTTGAACAGGGAAAGATTAGAGTGAGGGTGGACAATTCACATTTATGTTGTTCTTAACAACAGTTCACAAGCCTACCCTAAGGAACGTTTAAAACTGCAGAATTGAGCAAGATAAAATTCATGTTGCCTCCAAGTTACAAACACGTTTGAGCCTCGATGCAGTCGTGCCCACTCTTACCCAGAAACCGCAACTAATGCCTAGTAGACAATGTCACATGTTTTTCTTAAATAGCTGCCCAAGTTATACAGGAGTAAGTCTACAGATAGACGGAGGGGAAAATTGCCAATGGGGCACTGCAGACTAGATCGAATACGGTACTGAACGCCCCAAACTATTCACTTGAAGCACAATGTAAAAATGCGTTCTTGTACTATCCAGATATTTACTTTCCACTTTTGCTCGTCCGGAAAAAAGGCCCTTTGAACTTCAAGTTCTGTTTTAACAGTTAATGACAGAACATTTAGTCCCTCCCACAAACAAAGTTGTATGTGCTAACATAGCTTAAAAAAAAAGTAAAACAAAATTCTGCATTTTATAAAACCTGATAAAAAATAGTATTTCAAACTGTACAGTCACCAGAAGTACACAATTATCAAAAAGTCACACATTTCACTTTGCATCTCCAGCTCCTTCAGCTTTCTGTGCCTGATCAGATTTAGCATCGCCGTTTTCTGCTGGGTTGTTTGCTTCTTTGCTGTCCTTCCCCTTCTTGCCTTTTGGCTGTTTGTCGGTCTTCTTTGGGGCCGCTTTTTTAGGTTTACCAAACAAAAAAATAAAAAAGTCACACAACAAGAAAGAGACAAGACAACCATGTATAAACAGTACACCATATTTGTGTGAATGTTTAGAGACCTTGATGATACAGATTTTAGAACTTTGAAATACTTTTAAATGCAACCACAAACAAGTAGTGGCAACAAAAAGCTTGCAAACTTTTGAAGATTTGAAAGAGTTAGTTAAGCAACTCTGGACCAGCTCAGGTAACCAAATTCGGCAGGATGGAGGACTAGGGGGCTGAGGAAATATACATTTTTGGTCAAGTTATGTTCCCTATCGTGTACCCCACTGTCTCCATGTACGAGTTAAAGTGCATGTAACTTCCCTCTTGTGCCAGCTATGAAGACGCAAATACATTTGCGTCCAACGTTAACATGTCCTCTTTCAGACCCACCCTGAATGGGTTGGATAGTCCGTTACTAAGTATGCTATGCCAACGTCTTTTTGTAGTGTACTCTACATGTTTTTTAGCTCTGGCAAAGTAGGCCCAGAATTTCTGCCATCAAGCCTTTTTCTTCCTTCTGACTCTGAAAGCCCAGGCTGCCCAGGCTGCCCCCGTACCTGTGAACTCTGCCTTACTTCCAGCGCGGCCCACCACGCTTAGCTCAGCCTGCTGCCTGCCAAGACTGACTACAACCTTCAAGTTATCTGTTCCGCTCCTCGAAGATACATTCCTGCCTTCTAGTTTCAGTAAACATTCCCCAGCTGCAGAGCCAAAGGGCCGGCCTGTCCCCGTACAAGTAATTCATAGCCTCTGTTACCATGCTCCCATGGAAGGCCCATGCCCCCACGCTTTTCATGCAGACACTCAGGCGCTTATACACGCACTCACAGTCAGTATAGAATAGCTTCTGCCCCAGAGACCTTTCCGCCCAGATAGCTCAGTTCCTAAACATCAGATATCAGATATGATAGAAGCACAAGTTGATCTGACATGCCAGACTTCTGTCTCTTTCCGTCAGTGTAAATGTCAAGCCCCCTGCACCCTCCAGTTTCACGCCAATCACACGTCATGCAGCTGCGCGCGCATCCAAGCCTCTGATTTCTGCTGACATTGCAACATTTCTGTTTAGTGCCACCCACATGTGACACCTACCTGTGACGTTTCTAGAGCACACCTCCAGTTACGCCTAGTCCACGCCTTCTGATTACGTACTAGTAACACGTGGATGCTGTTATCTTGTCTACTCTCAGCTGTTACGCCTACTATATTGCTTTCTATGATGTAAATTAAGTATATAAGCTATGTACTGTCAATAAAACATTGCTCTATCCCTTCCTGAACCCTGTGTGGTTGCAGGAACATGATATCCAATTCCGGAACGATTCCTTTTTAAGGAATAAAACCCCTAAGAACTCTAACACCACAGACTCTGTTTTCTTTCTTTCCGATTGAGTTATTATTGATTAAGTACTTACCTGCATAGAAATTAAGATGGTAAATTAAATATTTACGACATTTTGGCGCCCGAATAGGGACCCCTCCCCCACCCCACGCGCCGGTTGGTGCGTTGCAAGCTCTGTCCCCTGCCATCAGTTAGAAGGAAACTACGCGTACCGGCAGGATTTCCTGTATCTCCCTCTGGCCCACGGAGGTGACGAAGATTGCGATCAGTACCCAGACGAGGCGGTGAGGAGTGCGGAGGATCCCGACCAGAGCCTAGCCGAAAGAAGCAAGGTCTGAGGTGTCAAGAGGCCCACCAGTTTTCCGAAGTATCCACGTGTCGAGTCGAGTCGAGTCCGGTCCAGTCCAGTCCAGTCGAGTTTTCCGAGGCCTTCTGTTTTCCGTGCTTCCCGGTGAGTACCATTGCTGGGACGTATCTAGACGGGTTTGGGTACACAAGTCCGGTCTGCACTGTTTTAGGCAGTGTATCTGTACTGTTTAGCAGTACATCCGATGATTCAAGTTCGTGCACTGTTCTCAGCAGTGTATCTGTGCTGTTTAGCAGTACATCCGATATAGGGGGTAGTCATATATGTCGCAAATGTCTTTTCATGTGATTAATGTCGTGGTATGAGTGTGACTGTTTTAATGTGCATTATTGTGTTCTTGTATAATTAGCTGTATCTAGTATTAAGTAGCAAGGATTGAGCGTTCAGTACTGAGTAAACAAGATGCCGTTTCTCAACAAGTTAAAGCAGAAAGGAACTAGGAAAGGGATACTAGAGGAATAAATTCCTATCCCCCCTAGGGACACTCCTGGAAACTTTATGTACCACAAGCATGGCATAGATGCCATAGTGTATCTAGATTTATGGGCCGATTATGCTAAGCATCTAGACGAGAGACACAGATGGCCAGTTACTGGAACATGGGATGCCGAGTGCATCATGAAGGTAGAAGAAGCATTATGGAAAAAGAAAGCCAGACAATCTCAGAAAGACGCCATAGAGCTGTGGCGTAAGGAATCACATAAGCGTACTGAAAAAGAACTACGTAGAGAGGACAGACTTAAAGAATCAGAGAAAGCCCAAGAAAACGAATTAATTACTGAGGGGATCCGAGTAAAATCAGAGCAAACAGACCGTGCACGAAATAACCTCGTAAACGGTATGTATCTCGCGGCCGAGGGTTCGCCTGAGGCCATTTCAGAAATACCGAAAAATCTGCTGTCACCATTGGTTCCAACTAAAGTAACTCACAAGACCACTAAAGACATATTCCTGAATTCCTATCTAGAGGATGTAGCACCCGCTTACACCAATCTGCCTGTCCGCGCCCTGCCTAACGACAGGGACGGGGGTGGTAACCCGCCCCAAGATCATATTCCGCCAGTACCACAACAGATCCCCCCTGTTCCACCCCCTCCACCACTTCCCATACCTAAAGTTAATCTACCGAAGCCACGTCTACCTGACCCTACTAAAGGACAAATTCAAGTACAGATACAGACTCCACAGAGAGATAATGTCCAAGCTTCCACCTCAGGAGGTGCGATGGGGGGTCTCCAGACCCCACCATTAACACGCAGGTTACAGCTCGGGGACTTACAGAGTCCCTTCACGTTCAAATCACCCCGTCTCGACATACTCAAAGGACAACTTACAGTTTGCAGATATGATCCAGTACCCGGCAAAGACGATAGAATGATAATGGCATCACTACGGTTACGATCTGCTACTGATTTCCTGCTGATGTTTCCAGGAATGAAAGAGCACCTAGATAGAATATATCAGTTTATTCAGACTGGGAAAGACCCCGACAGTATTAAGGATGCCATGGAGCGTCAGAAAGTTGACGTTCAAGGACAGATACTACGTTTTTTCATAAATTGCCTAATAAGAGAACGAGACAGGCCCGAGACAAATCAGGGTGAATTAGATGCCCTCAGCAAGTGGGGTCAAAATATATCTGAAGGAAAACATGACAAGGGGACTTGCATAGCCAGTATGTATAGGAAAATAAGAAAAGCAGTGATAGACGTACACAAAGAAGAGAAAGAAAAGGCTTCTTCCGAGGGGGAAGAAGAACCTGAAGAACCAGAAAAGACTACAGACACTATAGCGTATGTAGGTAAGGGAACTTACCTTAGGAAAGGCATCCGTCCAGAAAGCAAGAGAGTTTTTCTCTCTGCCTTAACAAACCCAAATTCTGCTGAACATCAGTTCCAGGAGACTGATAAAAGGCTTCGAGATCGAGTAGGGTACCATGTACTCAATTCTATGGATGAACAAGAACTAGCCCGGTCAGCCATATTATGGACTGACAATCCGGATATATACAATGTTGACACCGTAGCACAGACATTCCTGAACCTTTCCCCAGACGAGCAGAAATTAGCAGGTGTATACATGATTCAGCACCTCCTCACGAAATACAGAAATCAACATTCTGATCCAGGTCCCTAACACGAAACATTAGAAGAACTACTCATGGACAGATGGAGAGGTTTAAGTACCAAATTAATTCAAATAATTCTAGAACAACGCCATAGATATGACACTTTCATAAGCTCCGAATATGTCCCCGCCCCGCCCCCAGAAAGAAAAATGTATCATATAGAACGTCGGCATGGCATTGAAAGTCAGAACCCCTTACGAGAAGTGCACCCAGTTATGGGTGACGATCATAACTTGAAACGAGTGTATGTACACACGCCTCTGACTAAGTTAGAACTGTTAGAAATGAAGAAACTAGACCCGTGCCATGATAAAGACCCTGCAGGTTTTCATAGAGAGCTTAAAGACATGTTACTGATGGGGGATTATACGTACGAAGATATCACGAAAATGTTAAAGGTACTGCTGCCCACGGGCATCTACGAGAAACTAAAAGAAAAAGAATGGGAGGTGGGAGAGAAAAAGATTGTATGGGCAGAAATAGAAGACGAAGAGAACAAACGTGTCCCAGGGGTAGGCCTTGGGGAGAAAACTAAAGCATTACCAGGTCTGATAGTACAGGTTCTGCCAAGATTATTGACAACTAGAAAGGAAGACTGGGATGCAATATCAGCCTGTAAACAGAAACCCGACGAAGATACTAGTGACTTCTATTCAAGATTCGAGAAATGTTTCATTATTAATAGTGGTCTTAAACCAAGTAGCGAGTCGTACCCGCATCTTTTTGTATCAAAGTTAGTCGAGAATTCCCTGTTAGCAGTTAAAAACCGTGTATACAAGGTCGAGAGTACATGGCAAGCCAATACGCCATCACAAATGTTACAAATGTTACAATATCATCAGAACAGAATTAGAGAAGAGCAGGATCAGGAACAGAAACGTATGAAAGACACGAAAATGAAAATGCTAGTAGCCCAATCGGTCCCAACCGACGGCCACAGAAAGGGTACGACCCAGACAGGTCACACCGCAGCTCCCGTTAAAGGGACATGCAACTATTGCAAGCAGCCAGGTCACTACGTACACGAATGCCCAGTTCTGAAACATAACATAGCAACAGGTAAAACTAAAGAAAGACCGCATCCACCTAGACAAGACCATAACCAGCATCAGTCTTCACAGAATATACAGCCCATGCAGAATGCACAGCCTACGCATGCTTCATCACATACAGCACAGACAGTAGCGGTATCACAGCCACAGCCCATTGCCGCATCTCAGCAGGTTTCACAACAGATGTACCAGTATGCCCAGTCCGCTTACCCCGACTATCCACGATATACATGAAACAGCCTAGAGAGGGAGGGTGGCTTGCCTCTTATTGAGATTCCTGTAGATCAAGAGGGTCCTTATGTACATAGTCAAGTATTGGGAAAAGACAGAAAGTTTTTAATTGACACAGGGGCAAGTCGCACCACAATCAGTCATGATGAAGTTCCAGGGGCACCCCTCTCAGGCTCACAGAATGTTTCCCTTGGTTTTTCAGGACAGCCCATTGTAAATGAGGTATCAGAACCAGTTCCCCTGGCTGTGGGTCCATTATCACGTGTTACAGACTTGTTACTTACGAAATCATGTCCAGAAAATCTGTTAGGAATAAAAACATTGAAGGCTCTAGGAGCTATAATATGCTGTTCCCCGGAGGGAGTCAGACTCTTTCTGCGGGATTTCAAGGGTCATTATATGTTACGTGAGTTTGATGTCAGATTGAAAAATGTACCAGATCACCTGTGGGCAAAAGGCCCAACTGATGTAGGTTGTATGCACATTACACCATACCGTGTTACACTCAAACAAGGTGTAGTTTTACCCAGAATCAGACAATACAAGTTACCACCCGATGCTGTAGTGGCTTTACTGGAAATCATTGAAGAGCTCATTACCCAGGGAGTGGTCGTAGAGACCGACTCCAATATCTGTAATTCACCCATCATTCCGATTCTTAAACGTACTGATCCCAATGCACCGCCAGTATATCGGCTGGTGATTGATCTAAGAGAACTGAATAAATGCATTATTCCACAGTACCCTGTGGTTCCCGACATCTCATCCTTATTGACTGCTATTGATTCAGAAGCAACGTTCTTTACTGTAATTGACCTCAAGAACGCCTTCTTCAGTGTACCTATTGATCCAGAGAGCCAATATCTCTTCGGATTCAGTTTAAATGGACGAAGTTTCAAATTTTCACGCGCACCTCAAGGATTCACAGAAAGCCCCAGCATCTATAGCCAAGCACTGAAAAGACAACTTGATTGTATCACAATGCCAGTTAACACCGCTCTACTGCAATACGTCGATGATCTGCTGATCACCGCACGAAGTGAGCCCGAATGTGAACAAGCATCACTGACAGTTTTACATTATCTGGCCGACAAGGGACACAAGGTGTCTCCTTCGAAGCTACAATTCTGTGTTCAGCAAGTTGTGTACTTGGGTCACTTGCTGTCCAAAGTGGGGAGACAGCTCACTCCCGATCGCATTCAGTTAATTGTAAATATGCCACAACCCCAGACACAAAAGGAAGTGCGGGCCTTCATAGGCCTCACCTCGTACTGCAGACAATGGATTCCTCAGTATCCATTTCTAGCCAAACCACTCATTCAGTTAACAACACAGGAGGCAGCGACTTCGACTGTCCTTCCCTGGACTCAGGAACATACACAAGCCTTTGAGGAATTAAAGAAAGCATTATGCCAAGCACCAGTTCTAGCGACACCATGTTACAGCAAACCTTTTACACTTTTTGTTACAGAACGTGAGGGTACAGCACTGTCTGTCCTCACTCAAGACCAAGCAGGTTCATATAAGCCTTGCGCTTATTTTTCAAGCACATTGGACTCAGTAGCCCAGGCACTCCCTGCGTGCTTAAAGTCAGTAGCAGCAACAGCATTAGCAATCAGACAGAGCGATTCAATTGTTTTAGGACATCCATTAACAGTTCAAGTTCCACATTCTGTAGAGGTTCTTTTAAACAGAACCCAGACTCAACACTTGACCATAGCACGATTGACAGGTTATGAATTGACACTATTCCAGCCACACATAGAAATCAGACGCTGTAGCATCCTGAACCCCGCAACATTGTTACCTACAATTATGACAGATCCAACACCGCATGATTGCATAGAGATCATTAATACAGTAACAAAACCTCGACGAGACCTAACAGATGTTCCACTGACAAATCCAGACCTGACACTTTATGTGGACGGTTCATGCATGAGAACAAGTACAGGAGAATTAGTGGCCGCGTATGCAGTGACCACTGAAACTGAAGTTAAAGAAACACACCGTATTGACACATTGTCTGCTCAAGCGGCGGAGCTCATCGCTCTGACCCGAGCTTGTATTCTAGCCAAGAACAGAAATGTTAACATATACACTGATTCCCGCTATGCGTTCGGAGTCGTACACGACTTCGGCATGTTATGGCAAGAAAGAGGTTTTTTGACCTCTCATGGTGCCAAGATCCAACACGGTCCCCTCATTCAAGCACTATTAGAAGCAATACATTTGCCCTCGGGCATATCAGTCATGAAGTGTAAAGCACATACTAAGGTTACAGATTCTGTTTCCCAGGGTAACGACCTGGCAGACCAGACAGCAAAACATACAGCATTGACTCACACCTAGACTACTGATGAGACAAAGACAATAGTACCAACTCAGTGTATGTCAGTCAGGGATCCCACCCTAGACGTAATCGATATTCAGACACATGCCACTTCAGATGAAATAAAGAAATGGACTGAACTAGGAGGGATCCAGACAGATCAAGGATGGGTCACAAAGGGAAAACCTACATGGTTGCTCCCCGACTCAATGGTTCAAATCATGATAAATACAGCACATAGTCCTGCACATCTAGGAGAAAAAGCTATGTTAGACAGTTTACAGAATCTCTGGTACAACAAACACTTACGAGCGGCAGCAAAACAGAAAGTGCGTACTTGCATGATCTGTTGTCAGTTCAATCCAGGTAAAAGCGTCCCTGTAGAGCAAGGTGGATTTCATCCTCCCGATCACCCTTTTGAAGTCCTCCAGATGGATTATATCCAGATGGACCGTTGTCGAGGATTCAAATATGTCCTCGTAGTTGTTTGTGCACTTTCTCGTTGGACCGAAGCATACCCAGTCTCAGATTACACTGCCCCGACCACTGCCAAGCAGCTGATTCGAGAATTCTTCCCACGATACGGCCTGCCTCGTGTCGTGTACTCAGATAACGGACAGCCGTTCTCATCCGAACTCATGAAGCATGTCTCCCTTTTGCTAGTATATCAGTGGAAATTCCACTGTGTCCGACATCCCGAAGCCGCAGGCCTTGTAGAGAGGCATAACCAGACACTTAAGATCCGCCTTGCCAAAATATGCCAGGAGAAAGGGGTCGACTGGATAGTCACCCTGCCAGTTGCACTGTTCTATATGAGAATGGTTGCACATTCGAGATCAGGACTATCCCCGTACGAAGTGGTCTTTGGCAGACCACCGAATATGTGGGGGACGCCCATTCCTAAGAAAATTACCGATGTTGATTGTAACATGTTGACAGATTACCTTGCCTCCTTGATGTCTGCACTCCAATCATGTCGTTCACAGGTTGCCGCAGCCTTTCCTGACAACACTGATGTAAAGCCGCATGATATCCGTCCTGGCGACATGGTCCTAGGGAGGAATTTTGACAGGAAAAGCCCGCTGGAGCCCCGCTGGAAAGCGCCGAAGACCGTCCTTCTTACTACGAGGACCGCAGTGAAGTTGGAGGGCAGAAAGGGGTGGGTCCATACGAGTCATATTAAACTATGCAACGAACTGAAACCAGACCTTGACTCGCCCACCCCCACCAAAGACTGTATTAAACCTAGTGACTTTAAATTACCCGAACGAGAGAAAACTCCCCAAGAGGAGTACCGACTAAAGCTTCGATCTAGCAAGTCAGACAGTTTAATTGTTTAAGTCCTCCCCTAGGTGAATCGGTTAAATAGTTTCTGACATGTATCCCATAGATCGAGATAGAGAGAGAGAGAGACAATTCAAGAAACGTACATACTGCAAATCATTGCGTAGTCACTGTATAGTGACATTATTAATTATGTTTTTTCTAAGTATTCTGATTATTGTTGCAAGTATACTTCTTCCAATCTATTGCCCTATTTTCAAGCGTGAACAATCTGCTTACAATGTTTCTGCTGAACATTCTTTTAGTGAGTTACCTCCCCATGAACTTTCTTATAGACTTGCGCTGCGCAACAACACATTCATTAGTATGATACATCATTCCCATCAGACTAATAACGCTACAAACTGCTGGATATGTGGCCGACTCCCTCCCTACCAGAATTACAAGGGAGCTCTGCCCCTCTTCCCGTACCCGTTCACTCACAACGGCTCCTGTGGTGCATGGTTTAAAATAATTAATTCCTTAGATCCTGATATTGCTGTTCTCGACGGGAGCTGGGTTTGGGGAAACCTGAACTTAGTCCTGCTCGACGTCTGTTACCCTGATAAGGAGGGACTCCCCATTAGAATAGGAACTAATCTAGAAAATGAAGTATATGGATTAAGTAATTACACAATTAACCTTATGATTCTTACTGTTGAATCCGAAGCTGCACCAGTTCTGCCCGCTATGTCAGTATTACCAGTCACTGGTGAATTATGTGTCAGAAAGAAAGGTTCAGTACACTTAGGTCATAGTAAATGTACTACTGTAGTCGAATTCAGTGATCATGGTAAATCGTCCTTTAAAGCTACCCGTCATTCTTATTTTGTTTGTGGTCATACCGCATACATACGTCTGCCTCCAGATTGGGATGGTACCTGTTATATTGCATTCCTTCTGCCACCTGTTTTTCTAGCCCCTCCTGATTATCACAGAAACACAAATCTAGTAAAGAATAGACTCCGAAGAGATGTCCCGCTTGTCGACTATACAGAAACGGCATGGGAACAATACACCGATTTTAATAAAGGATTCTTTTTCTTTTTAAGCCCCGTCCAAAACAGTAAATTAATACGTAGATTAACTAAAACCCTTGAAGCTGTAGTACATGAAACTGCCTCCGCCTTAGGTAACCTAACTGAGGAGCAGTCCGCCATGCGGGTTGTTGTCCTTCAGAATCGTCTTGTTATTGACGTCATCTTGGCAGATAGAGGTGGAGCCTGTAAGGTCATCGGGTCAAGTTGCTGTGTTTTCATTCCAGAAAACGCGCCATCTGTATACAAAGCTATTACACGTCTTCACAAAATTGCAAGTTTAATACATCAGAATCCAGGCACCTGGACTTGGTCCGGTTGGTTCTGGACAACGTTGTCCGCTTGGGGATGGAAGATCCTATCCTTCCTAGGCCTTGGCCTTGTCATAGTATTCAGTTGCTGCCTGTGCCTACAGTGTGGGCCGGCGATATGTGTACTGTGTGCCACATCGTGCATTGAACATTCCAGTTTTCTCTCAAACAGACAACGGAAGAGAGACGAGCAAATTATGTTACAAGAACAAACTGATCAATTCATGATGATCGATATATCATGAAGGGTCCGTAGGGAACAAGGAGGGAATGAGGAAATATAAATTTTTGGTCAAGTTATGTTCCCTATCGTGTACCCCACCGTCTCCATGTACGAGTTAAAGTGCATGTAACTTCCCTCCTGTGCCAGCTATGAAGACGCAAATACATTTGCGTCCAACATTAACATGTCCTCTTTCAGACCCACCCTGAATGGGTTGGATAGTCCGTTCCTAAGTATGCTATGCCAACGTCTTTTTGTAGTGTACTCTACATGTTTTTCAGCTCTGGCAAAGTAGGCCCAGAATTTCTGCCATCGAGCCTTTTTCTTCCTTCTGACTCTGAAAGCCCAGGCTGCCCAGGCTGCCCCCGTACCTGTGAACTCTGCCTTACTTCCAGCGCGGCCCACCACGCTTAGCTCAGCCTGCTGCCTGCCAAGACTGACTACAACCTTCAAGTTATCTGTTCCGCTCCTCGAAGATACATTCCTGCCTTCTAGTTTCAGTAAACATTCCCCAGCTGCAGAGCCAAAGGGCCGGCCTGTCCCCGTACAAGTAATTCATAGCCTTTGTTACCATGCTCCCATAGAAGGCCCATGCCCCCACGCTTTTCATGCAGACACTCAGGCGCTTATACACGCACTAACAGTCAGTATAGAATAGCTTCTGCCCCAGAGACCTTTCCGCCCAGATAGCTCAGTTCCTAAACATCAGATATCAGATATGATAGAAGCACAAGTTGATCTGACATGCCAGACTTCTGTCTCTTTCCGTCAGTGTAAATGTCAAGCCCCCTGCACCCTCCAGTTTCACGCCAATCACACGTCATGCAGCTGCGCGCGCATCCAAGCCTCTGATTTCTGCTGACATTGCAACATTTCTGTTTAGTGCCACCCACATGTGACACCTACCTGTGACGTTTCTAGAGCACACCTCCAGTTACGCCTAGTCCACGCCTTCTGATTACGTACTAGTAACACGTGGATGCTGTTATCTTGTCTACTCTCAGCTGTTACGCCTACTATATTGCTTTCTATGATGTAAATTAAGTATATAAGCTATGTACTGTCAATAAAACATTGCTCTATCCCTTCCTGAACCCTGTGTGGTTGCAGGAACATGATATCCAATTCCGGAACGATTCCTTTTTAAGGAATAAAACCCCTAAGAACTCTAACACCACGGACTCTGTTTTCTTTCTTTCCGATTGAGTTATTATTGATTAAGTACTTACCTGCATAGAAATTAAGATGGTAAATTAAATATTTACGACAGGGCAGGGAGAAGATACAGTCACCTTGCGGCCAGAGTGTTTTTAGGGCAAGTTCCAAGATCTACACGATGAAAGCAATAGACTGAAATGAGTGGTCCTGATGCTGGGGATGATCAAAGAATGCACTGGTGGAGGTGCAGTTGACAAGGGTGTCTTGGTGGGTGCAGCTCGGTCCTCAGTGACAAAGGGTAACTCTGGCCACAGCAATCAAATTCCAACAATGACCTCTACATAGCAGTAGCTGGCCAGACAATGCTGGACTACTGATCTCATTGCACTGAGGTTGGGGCAAAATCTTTAGGTGGGGGGCTAATTTCCCTTTGAGTACGATGATTCCAGACACTGATAGCACTACTCGGTCTAACAGACATGGATGCAGACTTTGGCTATCTTGGATTTGTCCTTTTGTGTGCCCGATGACTGGTAACGGCAAAACTTCTGCAGTGGCTACCAACTTGTTGATTTCAACTCTTTAAGCTCTTGTGTCCCTGTAGCTGGTTCCAGGGGATACGCCACCTGATCCTTTGAGTCACTGAAGTGAGATGAAGCCAGTAATCCGATTTTCCCTGGGTCAGGAGCTGCAGGCACCGGCCAAACTTCACTAGACCGCAAGTGCAAAAGGTGCTGTTCTTCCGATGCAGCAGCCTCTCTCCATGCAGCTTCTGGGTGAGCAAGGACATCCTTTGTTAGTCCTTTCTTCAAGTCAACAGTGATCTGGTGAGTTGGGTGCCAGGGGTGCCATATTTATCCAAGGAAAGTGCACTGAGGGAGCCACATGGTAACTAGCAAATGGGATTTTGGGTCCCTTCCCACCTAGTGATGTGTTTCCTGCACACTGTTGCATCTAGCTATCCCAGAGTGCACTATTCTTGTCACACTCAAAATGTTGGGCCCTTGCTTAGCTGCCAGGAGCTTGGTAACCCACTCTAACCATGATGTTTATGTTTTAGAAGTTTGTAAGTATTAACAAGTTCACTTGCAAGCTCAAACAAGTTCTCAATATGCAAGTACACACAAAGTTCTATGTTTGTAGCTATTCATATGATGTCCAACATAATACACTATAGTTGACACGTTTTGCATTAATAATCGAATATTTTGTGCTTGCTTGCTTGCGTTGGGTACCATTGATAACTTCTTGTTTTCCTTTTGAAGGTCACTGACGCACAATTGTTGCTGAAATATGTAACATAAGCTAGCTCACCGGAATCAAAGTGGAGCACCGGGATCACTCACCTGAATCAAGGGACGTCTCTTTGACATCTGGATACCTTCAGGTAAGTGAAGTATGAGGAGAGATTGTCACAAGGCATCGGATCTGGAAATTGAGAACCGAAACGCTGCTTCTCCGACGTCATCCAGGCAACGGTCTGAAGGCAAAGCACCCTATAGACCTGTGATACTCAAAGTACGGCCCGGGGGGCGCATGCAGCCCTCCTGACCTTTACATGCGGCCCTCTGGGCTGCTAGTTACTCAACTCAGCACTAAAATGGAATTGTTTTTTAAATATACAGCAATCACTGATTTAAAGGTTAATTGCAGTTAGGGAAAGGATATAGCTAAGCCCTTAACTTTAGGAACACCTTAATTTCTAAAGACAGCCACCGGATATACATGATTTGTGAACCCTACACTCACTTTACACCCCACCTGGAATCAGTGCGGCCCTTGGACACACCATAGACCAAAATGTGCGGCCCCCGGGAAAATGTTTGTGAGTACGCATGCTCTAGACCGCCGGATGTGGTTCATATGGGAAACTGCACCCAAGTCAACTGCTGCGACTTCCGAGCTCTCGCGAGAGATCGGTTCCTTTACCTCGGGGCTAAGGGAAGTGTACAATGGGAAAAACAAGCATTAAGTCCCCGCTTAATAGTGATCTTGTGGTAAATCGACTGCCATATACCCAATGCTAGTAATAGGAAGGTCAATCTTGGTCATTAGCAATGCTATTACCAGTATTTACATTTTAGTCACAATCAATGTACAACAAAGAATAGAATCAGTATGAGATCTGTCCATACAGTGAAACCACTACAAACACATTAGGAAATGCTGGTGCACGGGTTAGTGGTTGGGATTTTCATGGATATGAGTGTAGTGTAGTTCTTATATTCCCAATAGGCTCTGCGCATTGGAATAACATAAAAAGCAGTGTAGGCGTAAGACTGAGGTCATCTAGGTCTCTACTGACCATGTTAGACTTAATTAGTTTTGCCAGCTAGCTCAGAGGTCACTAGAAACTTTCTCAAATGAATAGGGAGGGTTGAACTTCCCTGATTTAGACAAGAAGGGATTAGCTTCTGACAACCATATAACATGACAACTTTTCTCCCCCAGAATAAGGAGTGTATCTCCAGAGTCGTCTGAAAACAATAGACAGCTATTTCACTCAGTCAATCGTGCATGCTTAATTTCACCGGGGTGCAGAGAAATAGAGAGACAGGCGTTTTCAATAAAAGGTGTTATTTTATTGATCAGTCTTCTTTCTCATGCAAGAGAAATAAATTGCCACAATTGCAATACTTATCATGAAGTAAAGTGCATACAGTAAAAGGAGTATTATAAAATAATACTGTAAAAGCATTGATATGGTTTCTTAGCCATATGATACTTTAAAACGGATAAAATATTTACATACATAAAACATTGACTAACAAACTCAACTGGTGCTTTTAAGATACGCCTACCCCGGTGTACCTGACCTAAGCCTAATACGTGGGAAGGAGCAAGTAAGTTTCAGTTTTAAGTTAAGTTTTTTTTTTTTGCCAAGAATCTGAATCAAGAATTCTCTCTAAGGTTTGAATATGCTCCGTACCTTGGTTATAGAACGAAGGAGGTCTTGTATATCGTTTCCCAGGACTCGATCTCCGAGTAACTCGCAAGGATGACTGGAAACACCGGAGCTGGATTTCTCGGCGTGAGAAAAGGCAGCTTCTCAAGTGTGTCAAAGGGGAGGGGCCGCTTCCTTCTGCTCTCGCATCAGTTGGGCTTCGGATAAGTAGATAGCCGCTCAGCTCCACACCACCGTGTGCTGCTTAAGGCAAGTGTTGGTATATTTATACCTGGAAGGTGCCGTGTTTGACGTAAGGTTGGACATAAGACATCAATAAAAGATGTCACTAAGAACTGACTGTTCCTTTAGTGCTCGCAGGAGTTCAATGACAAATCAAAACAAAGACATGGGGAATTCCCAGGTTGCTGAAGGTTTGGTGTGTCGAAAGAACTCATTGTGCTCTCTACGAATCTAAGGAAGTAGCCTTGCCGTATTTGGGCTGCGTGGGCTATGACTGAATATGGGTAAGATTCTTATGCCTTCATAAGGACATGATTTATCATAACCGCATAAGGGCATGAATCAGGAATATTTAATTAGGGTCCTAGATACATTCACAACATGAGAAGCCCTACACATTGTATAGACTTGTGTATTGACACCAATTCAAGATACTTTTAGGGTTAAGAACACTGGTGATGAGGTCTGGATAGGAGGCCTCAGTGCACTCTCAGAATCCAAAAACCAGCAGCATCAGTCCCAAAAATGTGGAGGTGAATATGTAAAAAAACACATTTCCTTACATTGATAAAGAATGATGACCTTACCTATGCACCCGGGGGGTAAAAAAACATGCTAATGAATAATTTAGTATGTGATCGATCATGTGCTTAACAAGCACTGTGGTATAATAATGTAATATGTTTTTTCTATGGAAAGCTTGAAATTATTTCCACAAACCATACGGAACTATGCATATTATAGTAAATTTTCCAAAACATACTAATCCTTTTAAAATTTCCGCTAAGTTCCCCCACACAGTTTATTTCTCAATCACCGGCAGTATAAATATGAAGTAGTGGGTCATCATCAAAATAAATAAGAGGATATTTCCTAGTAATGATGAATAGCAATTTTTTTGTCTATATGTCTTGCATGCTTATATGCTGTATACCATACCATACCAAGCAATTTATAGAGTGCTCGGCTACCACCAATGGCCGTGTCCTGGCGCTCAGTGGTTAGAAAGGGAGGAGGGGACACGCTAGGGCAATTCAAACAGCCATGTTTTCAGTGCCTACCTAGAAGTAGGTTCTGATTCTACTTTGCTCAGGTGGTTAGGCATAGCATTCCAGAGAGCGGCTGTTCTCACTGCAAAGGCTCACCCGCCAATCCTGGCTTTAGAGAAGCGAGGGATATGGAGAAGCATCTGAGAGGTAGAACGCAAGGTTTTGGACTTATGGTATTTCTGAAGTCTCAGTTTCAGGTATCCTCGACCTCTATCTCTTGTGGCTCTAAAAGCAAGAGACACTGCCTTAAATTCAATTCTCCTTTTCACTGGGAGCCAGTGAAGGCTACGCAGATGAGGGTAAATGTGGTGTTGGAGGGGCACATTTCTGATGAACCTTGCTATGGAGTTCTGGACTGTCTGCAGCATATGGGTAAGATAAATTGGGAGACCTAGATACAAGCTGTTAGCGTAGTCCAGCTGAGATGTAATAAGGGCATGGACTATGGTGGCCCGATTAATAAACATTGATGGAAAGAAGTAATTGAAGATATGGTTTATATGCATTACTGAAGATAATATGAATATAAAGACACTTTACGTTTGTAAGTGTATGACGTCAGGGTATTGTCCCACTTCTAATCCCCGCGAAGTGAAAATTACCCAAAATTAGGATGTCAGCATAATTAAGGATGATGCCTGCAATCACAATTACTATGCCTAGTAAGTGGTTGTGTGATGAAACAGTGCATGCCTGAACCACGTGGTCTTAACCACGACTGCATCTTTGCCACACATGCCTTTACCAGGCATGCCTTTACCTTGCAATTTCGTGGTAAAGACATGATTGGTAAAGGGACATGTGTGGTAAAGACCACACCTCTGCCCTGTGCCATAGAATTCGGCCCTCCTGCGGTGTATTATACCCACCCCAGCCCTATAAACTACCCCACCCCCTATCTTGAGCCTTAAACCCAACCTCCTAGCTCCCTAGCCCCAAACTACTACTCGAACCTCAGCCCCCCTCTTTCAGCTCTCAAACCAGCCCTAACCCACTAAAACCTACACCCACCTCCCCCTGGCCCAAGCCCAACTGGCCCCAAGCCTGAAAACTGCCCCTTTCCTGCCCTCTGCCCTACAACTCAGTGTGTGTTACAGTATCCACAAAAGGTCTTACTGCAGTTCTATGACAAAAGAAGCTAATTCTGTGTTTTCAAAAAATATTTTTATGTCACTTTTAGCATCAGAGATGATAAATCTACAAATAACAGGTATGAGAACTTTAAAGCTTGACATTGTGTGTTGCATGTAAGTAAGTGCAAACTAGGTACGGTAACTAGCTAAGCCCTAAAACTCAGCCCCCAAAAGCTACTCCAAACCCAGCGCCCCTCCCTGAGACCTAACACCAGCCCCCACACCCTAAAACAAATCCCAACCCAAATTACCCAGCCACGTCCAAGTCCGTCCTTCCTGTTGCATACCTTCCTCTTTCTCTCCCATCCCCTCACACAGCTAGAATTCTAGCTGTTAAGGCAGATGCGTAGGTAAGGCAGACGCGTGGTTGAGGCAAGCTTATTCAGCTTTCGAGGAAACGGCATGCATGCGTAATGCTGCGGTGTTAGGGACATTTCCCCTAATAGGCATGCTGTGTACATACATCTCCATTGGGTACTCCACAAAAGTGTGTGTTGCAGTGTCCACAAAAGGTCTTAATGCAGTTCTATGACAAAATAAGAAAATTCAGTGTTTAAAAAAAAAAAATGTTATGTTACTTTTACCATCAGAGATGATCTAATCTACAAATAATAGGCATGGGAACTTTATGGAGTGCCTTTTTGTCTTGCATGTTAGAAAGTGCAAACTAGTTAACGGCCAACCCAGTACTGAAGATAGCCTATGGCCCAGTAGGGTGCAAGAGATGGCCAAAACATGTAGGCAAAATTCAATGTCTGCATGAAAAATTGAGTTCAACAAAAATCCCAGCTCAAGTTTTTAATCATACCCCGGTTACCCTCTGAATAAAAGAGAAATCATTTGGGTGCACCATTAGACATTTCAAAATAACTGGATCACTCCTTATATCCAGAGGAATTTAGTTGTTGAGTCCATCAAGGTGGCATTTACCGACCTGGATTGAGAGAGTACATCTATGATGAAGCATGCAACAAGGAATCGTTGGTTAGATGCCATCATCCAATGTCTTGGGATAACTGTCATGTTCCTGGAGATAACTGAAAACTTCAGTACATTGGATGTTCATTGTGACTTTAGCGAGGTTGTGTGTAGATCTGACTTCTCTCCCCCTTGTGTACTAGAGGGGTAGAACTTGGCCGAGATGTTCGATTTCCATAGTAGATCTGGCCCCAGGACAGCAAGAGTAAAAGGCCTCAACCCTCCCAGTTAGGTCCAGTCTCCTCTCTGCACAATTGCCCTCTGTAAGGGGTATTGGCATTCGGTAAGTGTAAAACTGCTAGCAATAGATTTGTGAATTGTCTTCAAGGAGTTTCTGGAAATTCATCTGCCTGTAGAATTGTAAATTAGTTCTGTCTAGGGTGACCAACCGTCCGTAAATTTCACGGACAGTCCGAAATTTCGGCCGTCTGTCCATTGTCCGTGAAGGATTCCTTAACGGACGCCATTTGTCCGTAATTTTAACCCCAGCACAGCTTCCACCCACCTCCCTTCTTGACTCTGTTCCAAAGCTCAGATACCCAGCAGCATTGGAGAGGCACAGCGGGATGGCAACCCTCACACCTTGAGCCCTTGACGAGCTGTTAAGAGGTGCTTGAAGGTGACTGAGAGGGGGCTGCAGCTTCAGGAGCAGGGGCTCCTATTTAGATGCAAACAGCCCTGAATGCGCCATGTCTCTGCGATTTAGGAGGGCTTCACACATTCCATTTCTGCCCACGGCCCCAAACATCCTAGAACCGGCCCTGATTACACTGCGCAGCACTGGTTCTCTTCACAGATCTTAAATATTGTCACTAAATTGTGAACAAACCTCGGTTCTTCAAACATGCAGTCTTTTTTTCAGTTTAGGAAATGTTTATTTGTTTAAAGAAGATACAATACAAAGATAATATAATAATACAGTAGAAGCAAGTGATACACATGTGATGCATATAAAAAAAAGCAATAAAATAACGGTTCATTTGTCAAAAGAGAAATGAGAAGATAGAAATATAGAAGAGATAGGAAGAGAGGAAGAGAAGAAAGGGGAAAGAGAGAAGAGGAAAGAAGAAAGAGTAAGAGAGAAGAAGGGAGGAAGAAAAACAGTAGATATATAGGCCCAGAAATCAGAGAGAAGGGGGTGATGAGAGATAACATGCAGTCTTAATGTAATAAAATAAAGAAATGGCACAATCGCACCCAAACTGATTAACAAAGTATGGAGGACAATCAGTTAAATCAATTCTCTTGGAGGATCTCCTGTAAGTACTGTACATCATAGTGGGGGATGACAAAACGAACATTTTGGAAAGAGCCTGATTTTGCGTTGTCTTGCCCAGGAGGCAGTGAGGAGCCCTACCCCACCCTGGAAGAGACCAAGATTATACTAGAATACTGCATGCCCACCCCTGTGCCCAACCTGATGGATCCTGTTCCCCCTCCTGTGATGGCTCCTTCCCCGCCCCAGTGATGGCTCCCGTCCCCCCTCAACCCCCCACCACCTATGATGGCTCCTGTCCCCCCTGTGGTAGATCCTGTCTCTGCCCTGGGTGGCTTCTGTCCCAGTCCTGGAATGGCTCATGCAGCGCAGGTGAAGTTCTTGATGGGCCTCTTGTCAAAAAGGCTCAGCTCAAAATTAATATGAAAAGGTGGGCGAGTGAGTAAGTAAAGGGATGGGTGGATGGCTGGATGAATTAGTGAAAGGGTGAATGGATGAATGAAAGATTGAATAGATGGATAATGAGAGAGGATGGATGGATTGATGAGTGAGTGGAAGGATGGAAGAGAGAAAAGGGAAATAGCTGGATGTATGGATGGAAGGGTTGCTGGGTGGGTAAAAGGGTGGATGGGTGAGTGAAAGCATGGATGAGTGAAAAGGTGGATGATGAGTAAGTGAAAGGGTGGATGGATGAGTGACATGATGGATGGGTTGATGAATTGTGGAGTAGTGTGGCTCAGGGGTTAGAGGCGGCAGACCCGGAATCTGAGATCGGTCCTTGACCAGGGTTCAATTCCCCGCCCCGGCGGGTCTTGGGCTAAAAACTCCACGGACTCGATAATTCTCGTCCCGGTGCCTCCTCGACTCACGGGTTCACACTCTGCGACTCTGGGCAATAGCTTGCTTAATCTCCACAACGGCCCCTCGCGGCGGGATGCCTGACTTTCACCCTGTGGACACCCTGTCGGGGCTTCTCACAGGGGAATACCAGGACGGGTTCCCTAGGCAAGCGCCAGGATGCCCTTTGTGGTGACAGGTTGCGCTATATAAGTATACCTACATTTACATACATTTACAATTGATACATGCAAGGGTGAATAGATGGACAAATGAGTAAAAGGGTGGATGGATGGATGAGTGAGTGGGAGGGTAGATGGACAAAAGGATGAATAGATGAGTGAAAGAATAAATGGATGAGAGGATGGATGAGTGATAGGGTCAATGGATGAATTCATGAGTGGATTATTAGATGAGTGTGTGGATGGAAGGATGGCTAAGTGAAAGGGTTGATGGAGAGAGAAAGGGAGGATGAATGGATGACTAAAAGGGTGAATGGGTGGAAGGGTGGATGGATGAGTAAGTGAAAGGATGGCTGGATGGGTGAAAGGGTAAATGGCTGGATGGATGAGTGGATGGATGGGTGGAAGAGTGGATGGATGAGTGTACAGATGGATAGGGTGAAAGCGTGGATGGATGGATGAGTGAAAGGGTGGAGGGATGGATGAGTGAAATGATAGATGGAAGGATGCATGATGGATAGGTTTGCAAATTGTTGAATATGTTTGGGTATGGCTGGGCTTACTTCTATACTATTGCGCGACCTCTGATGTGTCTGTAAAACGTATCCAATTGTCCTGAATTTGTGTCCTGAATTTCGACCCTTTGTCCTGAATTTTTACACTCACCGTCCTGAATTTGCAACAATGCCAGTTGGTCACCCTAGTTCTGTCCTGTTTGGACAACTTTGACGTGATAATGGGCTTGTTTACACAGGGTTGAAAATCACTCTCTTCAGAATATACCTAAAACCTTCACAGCAGTTTCCACAGATTCTTCTTTCTGCTTCAGTTACTCTTTTAGTCTCTCCTTACTTTCTGTTTCATGTTCTAATTTCCCTCCACAACCCAATCTATCAAAAACAACTTCCCATATAATTAAAAAATGAGGGACAATAACACTGGAATGTGAACAGAGGGTAAATACGCTGGGTTTGATTTATAAAAGTTACAAGCACCTATGTACTAAGCCTCAAAGAAGATTTGAACCTGGCACACTGTGCTGCATGTGCACAACTGCTTTGTGACCCAGATTTCTGCCTGTTACTCAATCACAAGATCCTGAAATGTACTCCTGGCATGAATCACAGCATTACTGGGCAACAGCATGACTTCTGGGACTGAAAGAGATGCGTTCCAGATAAATTGGCAGAGGGACAATAATGGGTGGAATATACCTTCCGCTCCAAAAAATTGGTGTTTTTTTCCTCTTTCTCCGTGTTTAGTTTGGAACATTTTGCCAACAGTGTGTCGAAAGTTCTAATATCATTATTTCCCTGGCCCAATGGACACTGTCCTTTCATTGATTAAGGAACAAGTGAAATCTGAGCGGAATAAAATTACTTAAAAAATGTTTAAATAAACGTACGTTTCAGAGAACTCCCCTGGGTGATGTGGATGTGTGTGTGGGGGGGGGGGGGAGGGGGATCATGGTGCCCCTCTCTGCACCCGAGCAGCTTTCGGGAAGCATTGAATGCTGCTCATAAGCACATAGTCGGCTGACTTTTATATGAAGTGGAGGCACATTGTAATTAAACTGTCTGGTTACATAAGCTCCGTATGGATTTCACCATGACTGTATTACAAGCTTGGCAGAGTATCAATGATTCATTTCGCAATAGTATAAAAGGCGCTGTGTGCGAGAAAATGATCACTCTTTGTTCCAGATATTCAAGCTAGCACAATGGAATCTGAATCCGACGTAAAAGATTTGTATCAAAAGGATTTTGATGCAGAGAGCTATTTGCAAATGTACTACAATCCAAATTCTGATGTATACGTCGAAGGTTACTATTTGTCCTTTCTACTGGAAAATCTGCATAAAACCTTCTCATCAGGTAAGTAGCAAAAAAACTGCATTGATTGTTAAATTATTTTTAGCAGGTGAAGCTGTGCATGTAAATGAGACGTTTTATGTAATTGCTTCTGTTTTACTTTCTCACAATAGTATTTTTTTCATCAAGTTTCCTAAAATACTATATAATAGTATAATGCATAATTATATGATATCATTTTATATAATATATAAAATATACATTTCTGTCAGTATCCTTGATCACTCAGGTTAATACAAGCAGAAAGATGTGACACATGCGACCAGATTGAATACACTGGTGTATTATCATTGTACCACAAAATGGTACTTGGCCTTGCCAATTAGATTTGGTCATGTGACTATGCATTCAAATCTATTACCTCATCTGCCCATATCTTTGTAGGTCCCATAAGGTCTATCTCCATGTTTGCAATACTGTATTGTTTCCCCCTTGCTGGAATAGGTCTTCGGGTTATAGATGAATAAAAATATAAGTTGAAACAAAATGTCTTAGAGTATATTAGAGAAAAAGCACAATGAGATTATGACGTATTTGACATGTGAGAACAAATATGAATTATACAGATGACTATTTATGGTGCAACAGCCAGTCTTCCAAAACAGTGTAATAGATAAACGAGATTGAGACATGTGCAATGACATCAATTCAGAACTGCTGAGGTATATAATAATTTTCAACAAAAAATAGAAATATACTTTTTATTATTATTATTATTTTTTTTTTTGGTGTGTCCTCATTTTGCCAACTTTCATATGGACTCTCTCTTCCTATCTCTATATATTCGATGTCGAGGCCAACTGAGAAGAGGAGAGGTACTCTTTAAGAGACATCCTGTTTCTGATCCCATCTCTCGGTGACCTCTCTCGCTGCTCCGTGAGAAGCGGTCGCTCCCCACGCTCCCTGCGCGTCCTGCACTGCTTACACAGCCTGCCTGCAATCAGATTGAAATCAGGGTATCGTAGCGCTCTCCCCATTGCTTGCTTGGTGCCAGGAAATCGTAGTGCTTTGACTTTATTTCCCTGCTTCACTGCGCTCGCATTGTGTAACTTGTGTCTTTTCTTTAAATTGCCAGATTCTCACTACCTCACTGCGCCTGCATTGTGTAGCGTGTGTTTTTTCATTTAAACTGCCAGATTGTACCGAGATCACTGCCCATAGCGTATTCCACCTCTGTGCCCCCAATCTCGCTCAGTTTCACTTCTACTATCGCTGCCATTTTGTTTGTTGTGCCTGCAGCCAGCCTCCCCACCCCGCCTCCCAGCTGATCCTCCCTCGCTCCGCCCCCCCACTACCCACTTATGTCGGATGGAGCCACGCGCAGCGTTTCACGCGCAGCGTGCGCGCCCAATGCGCGCCGAAGGTGCGCCAAAGGTAAGCCCGTCTACGCCCGTCCGCGCCTGGACCGCGCCCAGCACCAGACCCCCTGGCCCCCGCAAACCCATCACCTCCCGCATCACATACGATGCCGCAACCCTCTCAGCCCTTAACCCCGGCCGTCCAACAAAGTGCCACCAAGCCGCCCCAGGACACACCCATGGACCCTTTACCTGCCACTCCTGCAAGTTCGACTCCATCAGGACCCATACCAAATCTACAAACCCCAAACAGAGCCCCGACACTAACCACCTGAAATGCATCCTTCTCAACACCCGCTCGGTTCACAAACACGCGATCGACCTTTGGAATCTACTCGACACCATTTCTTCGGACGTCGCCTTCCTAACAGAAACCTGGATGAATGCCTCATCAGCTCCAGACATCACCATAGCCATCCTGGACGGCTACAAGATCATTCGAAAGGACCACACCAACCAAACAGGAGAAGGCATCACCATCGTCCACAAGAACTCCATCCGCGTAACGACCAGTTCAGACGATAACCTCACTATCGCCGAACACCTTCACTTCCAGATCCACACCGACCCCAAGACCACACTCAGAGGCACCCTCCTCTACAGGCCACCAGGACCCCGCACACAATTCAGCGAAGACATCACTGACTTCATCACCCCACACGCCCTCCCCTCCGAGGACTACATTCTACTGGGAGACCTCAATTTCCACCTGGAAAAGAGCAACAACTGCAACACCACCACCCTTCTGGACAATCTCGCCAATCTCGGACTCAAACAACTTGTAAACACCCCCACCCACTATGCAGGGCACCCGCTCGACCCTATCTTCACCTCCAGCAAGCATATCTCCTTCAATCACACCACAGCTCTCCATTGGACGGACCACAGCTGCGTTCACTTCAAATACAAAAAGACCACGATCCACAACCACCCTCAACCAACTCTGCGAAGAAACTGGAACAAAATCACCACCGACCAGATCTTCACATCGCTTCTCTAAAACCCTCCTGCCAATTCATCAGACCCCAAGCAAGCAGCCATCAACCTCACACAATGGATCACCCACAGCGCCGATGAATTTGCACCCTTGAAAAACCATCAAATCAAGCAAGGCAGCAAAAACGCCCTCTGGTTCAACGATGACCTTAAGAAATCCAAGAAGCTTTGTCGTACCCTTGAGAAAGCCTGGTAAAAAGACCCAACACTATCACCCGAGCTGCCTTCAAAAACGCCACCCGCAAACACCACTAACTAATCCGGACAACCAAGAAATCAGCATTCAAAGACCGACTAGACAACAACGCCCACAACAGCAAGGAACTATTTAACATCGTCAAAGAATTTACCAACCCCACCGCCAGCACCAACGACATCACTCCCTCCCAAGTCCTCTGCGACTCCCTAGCTTCATTCTTCCACGACAAAATCGCCAACATTCACAACAGCTTTGACAACCAACCCGGAAACCAGCCCACCCCACCCACCTCCGAACCAAAACCCCCCTCGAACAACCTCTACGACTGGGACCCAATCACCACTGAAGACACCATTCGCCTGATGAACTCCATCCACTCAGGATCCCCAACAGACCCATGTCCCCACCACATCTTCAACAAAGCAGACTCCATTATCGCACCCCATCTCCGAAACGTCATCAACTGCTCCCTCAACTCCGCCACCTTCCCTGGAAGCTGGAAACACGCCAAACTCAGCGCCCTTCTGAAAAAACCCACAGCAGACCCCACCGAACTCAAAAACTACCGCCCCATCTCGCTCCTCTCATTCCCTGCCAAAGTCATTGAGAAAGCCGTCAACAGCCAGCTCGCCGCCTTCCTCGAAAGCAAAAAATCCCTCGACTCCTCACAGTCCGGCTTCCGAGCCAAACACAGCACCGAGACCGCCCTCATCGCAGCAACAGACGACATTCGAACACTACTGGACAACGGAGACACAGTCGCCCTCATCCTACTTGACCTCTCCGCAGCCTTCGACACAGTATGTCATAGCACCCTTATACAACGACTCAGCAACATCGGAATTCAAGGAAAAGCATTGGACTGGATCATCTCGTTCCTCGCCGGAAGAACGCAGAGAGTCCGCCTTCCCCCTTTTAAATCAGAGGCCACCGAAGTCATCTGCGGCGTACCACAAGGATCTTCACTCAGCCCTACCCTCTTCAACGTATACATGAGCCCCCTCGCAACCATCGCGCGACAACACAACCTCAACATCATCTCCTACGCAGACACACAGCTGATCCTCTCCCTCACCAAAGACCCAAACACCGCCAAAACCAACCTACACGAAGGGATGAAAGAAGTAGCCGAATGGATGAAGAACAGCCGTCTAAAACTGAACTCGGACAAAACGGAAGTCCTTATCTTAGGTACATCCCCCTCCGCCTGGGACAACTCTCGGTGGCCACCGGCCCTGGGAAACGCACCTATACCGACGGACCACGCACGTAACCTGGGCTTCATCCTGGACTCCTCACTCTCGATGACCAAACAAGTCAACGCCATATCTTCATCATGCTTCAACATCCTACGCATGCTCAAAAAAAATTCTGTTGGATCCCCACCGAAACAAGAAAGACGGTTACCCACGCACTGGTCACAAGCCGGCTGGACTACGGAAATACCCTGTACGTCGGAACCATCGCCAAACTTCAGAAAAAACTCCAATGCATCCAAAACGCCTCAGCCAGACTCATATTAGACATTCCCCGCAAAGATCACATTTCCGGTCACCTGAAAGACCTTCACTGGCTCCCCATCAACAAGAGGATAACGTTCCGTCTCCTCACCCACGCACACAAAGCCCTCTACGAACTTGGACCTGAATGCCTCAACACGCGCCTATCCTTTTACACCCCCACCCGCCAGCTGCGATCGTCCAATCAAGCCCTCGCCGCTGTTCCGCGCATCCACATAGCCACCATGGGGGAAAGATCCTTCTCCTACTTAGCGGCCAAAACCTGGAATTCGCTCCCCATCCACCTCCGCCTTACACAAAACCACCTATCCTTCAGAAAACAACTACAAACTTGGATATTCGATAAGTAAAATTCCCCCCCTTCCTCAAGCGCCTTGAGACCCTCTGGGTATGTAGTGCGCAATATAAGTGTTGACTTGACTTGACTTGATCTCCACTTCTCTTCTATCTGTGCGCCCCTGTTTAGGAATTCTGGAGATACCAGGGCCGCCAGCACTATTTGGCTTAATCATTGGACCCACTTGTCCTGTCTCTCCATTCCAACAGTAGAGTCCAGATCTTATCTCTACTTCCCGCATCACAGGCCATGTCAGATTTGCTTGTTAATATGCCACTCTTTAAACACTCAGCAAGAGTCGGTGGGTTTCCAGATTTCCACTTTATACACATTTCTCGTCTTGCCAATATTACCACATAGAAGGTGAACATAGAGCCCACCTCCTTTCCCATTCTTTCTTCTTGTCCAAGCCCAAAGAATATTAAATGCGGGATTACCTTCATCTGTTTCCCCCGGACCTCTCCTTGGCAATTACATACGTCCAACCAATAGTGCATAATTTCTGGGCATTCCAGGAACATATGCAGATTGTCCGCTTCTTCATGCTTACATCTCCGGCAACAATACTGATTACCTGTAACCTTTGACAACTTCCATGGGGACTAATAAAGTCTGTGAAGGGTAAATAGATGATTACGTTTTAATGAAGCAGATTTTACAACAATTCTAAGCATATCAACAGAGACTGTACACAAAGTCTTAAATTCCTCCTCCCTTAATTCTTCGCCCCATAGATTTCTCATATCAGTGTCAAAAGTATCCTCTGCTTCTATGAAGGACCAGTACCAAAAGGAGATCTCCTTCTTCCAATCATCTGTTCTTGCAAGCTGGTCTAACTTGGGATCTTCCTCCTCCGTCCATTCTTGATTTGCCCAGCAGGAGCCTAATTGATAATATTTAAACCTTGTCAGTTTCACCCTGGTAAAATTACTAAGTGCTTCCCAACTCACTAATCTATTGTCCTTCATAAGATCTGCCCAACAAAATATGCCCCCTGCTTTTAATGGTTGGCTCAATTGATCTTTAAAGCATTCTGAGGTGCCCGGAGATTCCCATATCGGGGCCCATGCAGAGTAGTATTTAAATTGTAGTTTCTTACACACATACATCCATGTCCTTAATGCAATGCTTAAAACCATCAAACTGACCTTTTTGAAAAATGTTGGGTCTCCATACTCAAAGAGAAAATAGTGTTGGCCTTGAATAACATCCCCAAGTATTGCTGAAAACAATGAGCCCACAGATGACATATCTGGCTTATTAGCTAACAAGCTAAAATGTTTTTAATGAAATGCATAGCAGTACGCAAGCAGGTCTGGTAGTGCCAACCCCCCTACTCCTAGTTCCTCCATGCTATCCTGGGGCCTTTTGACGCCCATATAAAACTCCCAATTTTTCCCTGTATCTTAACTATAACCTATTTCCTAAAAAATAAAGGAATAGAATTGAAAAGGAAAGTAGCTTTAGGAGTATAACCATTTTTATAAGATTTTCCCTACCATATATGTTTAATCGTAAATTCGCCCATTTCAACAATAAGCTCGATATTTCCTGGCTCACTTTCTTCCAATTTACCCTCGAAATATCCTCTAACTTCTGTGTGATTATCACACCTAGATATCGCATTTGGGTTCTAACTCCTGGAATGTTAGTTCTCTGATTCCATTGCATAATCTCTGTTTTATCTGCTTTTACCTTATATCCAGAGATTGCGCCAAACTCTTCAGCCCTTTTCTTTAAAATAGGTATCACCTCCTAGAAATTAACAGTGTATATGATCAAATAATCAGCGTATAACCCCAGTTTTTCTTCAAACCCCTTTAAGTTAAAAGGAAAAATCGCATTATCTGCCCTGAATAAATTAGCAAATGGCTCTATATATAGGTTAATTAAAAGCAGAGACAGGGGACTTCCCTGCCATGTTCCTCGAGTTATGCTGAACTAGTTTCTTAGCTCACCGTTAATCAGCACTCTAGCTCTGGGGTTATGATACAGATTTTTCACTGCCTCCACCATGTTCATTGGGAAATTGAAACAGATTAAAACCTCCCAAAGATACTTCCAATTAACTTGATCAAATGCTTGAGCAGCATCTGCTGGCAATACCGTTAGGGGGATTCCTCTTACTTCTGCCATATCAACTGCTCCTATCATCTGAAACATCAGCTCATTCAATTTCCTCCCCGGAATAAACCCCCTCTGATCTGAATGCACAGCGGCTTTTATCACCTTGGCTACTCTTGATACCATGAATCGCGAATAGACCTTATAATCCACATTTAAAAGGGATAAAGGTCTATAGGAATCAACCTCTAGCGGATCCTTATTGGGTTTTAAAATTAAAGTAATGGTAGCTTCTAACCAGGAACACGGAATACTTTCTCAATCACTATATAACCTATTACACATGGAGGCTAGAAAAATATCACATAATGCAGAATACAGAGGTATACTCCCACTGGGAGGCCATCTGGTCCTGCTGCTTTTCCCCTAGCCATCTTTCTACACTGGATCCTTACCTCCTCTTCTGTTATCTCTTTTTCCAGATATCTTCTCTGCTCTTCATCCAACTGTGGGAGCCTAGTCTGCCTTAGCCAATTCTCAATCCTATCTTTATTAGGGAACACACTCTTTTTATACAGCTCATTCATAAACTTGTTAGCCTCCCGGCCGATTTCTTCATTTGCACATAACTCATCCCCTGTCTCTCTACACTTCAAACGTTTTATTGTATTTCTAGCTCTATCTGTTTTCACCTTCCAAGCCAGCAGGGAACTACATTTATCTTCATAGGCGATATGTTGAAGCTTGCTAGCTTTCCATTTATCCAGTAATTTCCTATCCAGTTGTGCCTGAAAATTGGCTTGCGTATCTTCTAATTCCTTGGTTAATAGAGATATGTTGCTAGCACCATTTAATGAGGCCTTCTGTACATCTCCCTCTTTCTTCTCAATCTCCCTTATTTTACTCTCCTCCTCTTGTTTGGCTATCTTTCTTTTCCCCCTGGTATAGACGTCAATACTCCCCTTAAATAAGCCTTAAAGGCATCCCAAATCAGTTGCTCACTTGCAGAACCTGCAATAATTGAAAAATATTCCTCAGTTTTCTTTCCCAATTCTTTAACTACTATTTCATCTAATAAAACGGTCCTATCTAACGTCCACCTCCTTGGCCCTTGTCTTTGATAGAAGTTTACGAACATCATCACAGCAGAGTGGTCTGATAAGATTGCCAGAATATGTACTACTTTTTCTATATTTTAATATAAAACTTGGTCTTCAAGGAAAAAGTCTATACAGGAATGATGTCGGTACTTTTTACTGTAGTAAGTAAAATCCCGTATTCCCTTATATTTATTACGCCATATGTCTACTAAATTAAATTCTTGTATTATACTTTTTAGTCTAGCGAGAGATTTTGGTGGGGTAATGTACATTACACGTGATATTCTATCAAGCTATTTGTTAAGAACTAAATTAAAATCCCCAACTAAGATCACGGGTGCTTCTGTTTCCAACAGACAACTTTTGAGATACGCTAAAGGATCCTGATTATCTTTGTTCGGCCCATAGAACACAGCAGAAACCAGGGGCTTATCTTGTATTAGAATTGTGGTGACCAACCATCTCCAAATGGTATCAGTATCATATTTCACCACTCTAATTACAGAATTTTTCCTTATCATAATAGCCACCCCTCTTGAACTTCCCCTTTAATCTGAACACAAAACCTCTTGGGCCCAATAAGCTTTACAAAAACACTGCATGCACTCCTCCCTCTCTAAATTCATCTCTTGTAGAAAAATAATTTGTGCATCATTTCCCTTTAAAAATTCTAGCATCCTGTAAGCCTTTTTTCTGCCCCTTAGACCATTTACATTCCATGTAAGAAAGCATATTTTTTTATGGTTATCCATGCTCTGCTCTTTTTCTACTTTCCCCGGGATTCTCTAACTCCGTCCACGTATATCCTATATCATACTTATGATTATTCATCTCTTTTAAGTTCAGCATCTTGAGGACCTGTTTTCTCCTTTTTTCTTTATACTCCCCACACTCTGTACCCTCCCCCACCCCCTGGGAAACCCCCTTTTTTTCTCCCTGGGCCCTGCAACCCACCCTTTGTAACACCCCTGGTTCCAGAAGAGAAAGAATTCTTAAAAAAAAGAGCGAAAAAACAATATCCATATATACACTTTATACACGTAATATCATTTACACAATCCTTTGTAAGAGCATTAACTCTT
Source organism: Lissotriton vulgaris (assembly GCF_964263255.1). NCBI lineage: Eukaryota > Metazoa > Chordata > Amphibia > Caudata > Salamandridae > Lissotriton > Lissotriton vulgaris. The sequence continues at coordinate 1,530,160,609 of NC_141687.1, read as the reverse complement.
GTCTACAATATAATTACTTCACTAGTTGTATCTAAGATACTCAACCCTCCATCTGCGCCAGGAAGACATCCACTTCCTCTGGTAGGGCGGAGGCAGGGAAACATTACGGCAGGATAGCATTCGTCGCGAGACCCCCATGGAACGGGTGAGAAAGAACAGGAGTGAGGCGCGGATTTCGGCAGAATTAGGAAATAAAAACGAATTTAGCAAATACACTTTCATTTAGTAAGTATAACGAAAGAGGACCTACTACGCATGGGTGCAGATCCGGAACGTCTGAGCGGAGCTGCCTGGAGCAGAGCTGCAGCCCCCTGGAGAAAGACGCTGGCTGCTTCCCTGCTGGTTGGTTTCTGGGTAAGAGGAGGAAGCGTCCGTATTGGAGGCGGAGGGCCTGAAGGGGAGACAGTGAGTTTGGAGAGTGTGGATTAGAGCATGAGAGGAGCTGGTAGGGGAACAGAGGCTCTACCCTGGCATAGGCGAAAACCCATTTGTGATGGGTGGAGCAGGTGATTGGATTCCAGGAATGTGGATAGGGTATTGTTGACTATTTTCTCTGCGATTTGCCAATTGCCGGGAGCAACGAGATAGGGTAATAGTTGCCCAAATCTGCCGGGCCCAAGTGCGGCTTTTAGAGCTGAGCTTTTACCATAGCTTTTGTCCAATCAAGGGGACAACCCCTAATGAAAGGGATGAGTTGATGAGACAGGTCATACTAGGAGCCACTGTAGATGCTGCCAACTTTAAAACATTGAGAGGAGCAGGGTCCAGTGATGATCCTGACTTAACCTTCATTAAAGTGGCTAAAAAGGACTCCTGAGTCAGCAGTGTGAAGGTCTCCAAATTGTGTTTATCTCCAGGCTGGCCTATGGCAGTCGATTCGAATGTGACGGTATCTTTGTGGGGGAGATGTTTTAGAATATTGAGAACTTTGGAGGCAAAGAATTCTGCCAGTTCATTGCAGTGGTCACCTGGCAGGCCAGGCTGCCGGGGGATCTGGGCTTTTGAGAAGTTTTTTTACAATCAAGACAGTCTCTCTGGAGGAATTATCTACCCCTGAGATCTTTTCCACAAAGTAGGAGGCTTGAGCTCGTTTTATTTCAGCCGTCTAGTTGCCATTGGCAATCCTATATTCCTGTTTATTTCCTGCAGAGAAATCCTTCCTCAAGATCCTCTCTAGGCGTTTACACTTTTGTTTCAGCATCCGCAATTCAGGGGAATAGTATCACGCCTTTTTTTGTGCAGCTCCTGTTGTCGCAGCCTCAGGTCTCTTCTGTGTTCTTTTTTGCAAGTCCAATCAGAACTGTGGTTCTGGTACCAGGGGTGCCCCTTACATATTAGATTTAGGGGCATTAAGGGTGTAGGTGCAAGTGACCAATGGGCTTATAGCCCCAGCACCTAATCTTCCCTGAGATGACCACACCACGGGGTACATACCACCTGTTATACCCAGAATGCTGCATTTTGCCACTTTTCAAAATGGCAGAGACCTTTCTTAGCTGAATAAACCAGGTAGCCCACCACATAGGTTTGGCTAGCCTTTTGGGGGTGCACAAATCCTGACTAAATACTTTTTCTGACAGCCCTGCTGCAAATGTGCTGCATGCAGGGGGAGGGCTGTTTCCTCCTTTAGGAGGCAGCCTGGTTGCATATCAAAGGTGGTGTAGGCTTTGAAGCTCACTGCATTGTTGTGCCACTTCAATAACCGTCCGGTTAGGTAGGGAGGTGTGACCTCCTTCTCATCAAGGCTTTGTTTCTGACTCCTTGGGAGAGTTCACACCTCCTGGCATGTGGTCAGATTCCTGTCTTGGCAGTAGCAGCTGTGGGCTGGCAGCCAGAACACAGAAAAGGCTGGGGCAACCTTTAAAGTAGCCAACTAAATGCATGCCATATCGTCCTCGGAACGAGAGTCATGGCAGAAGTGATGAGGAATGTTGTTTGATATCAAACAGTACATATTTCAGAAGTACCATAATGGATCTGGCAACCTCGAGGATACTCGCGTGGGAGGCCATTTTGTCCTATTGACCCCTGATCACTTATAGTAGCCCTAATGGAAAAGGCTTCTATAAGGACATATAACCTTGCACTTATATGTCCCCACTGTTAATATAATTCACCCTGCCTCGTGGGCTTTAGGAGGCTGTCCTTAAGGGTGACTGGCATAGATTAAAAAGAGTGCATTGACTTTCCCACACAAGGTGAGGGCAAAGTCAAGTATGAGCATTTTGCACTGCTTTGCAAGTCTGCAATGGCAGGACTGCTATCATATGGTTACTTGGGTCACTCACACGGGCGCAAATAGTGCTTCAGGACCTGATGACACCTTTAATTCCCATGTCCTGGGTACCACGGGTTGCATATACCAGGGACACGTAAGGGGGTTAAAGTCCCTGCCAATTGGGGTTCCTAGTTCACATGTATCAGTTTTTGTGGGAGAGCACTGGCGCCTCTTCAGCACCCTACAGTGCACTTTCAAAGTAATAACCATCAGCAATGGGGCAAAAAGTGTGTGGGGGGCTGACCATACTAAAAGGGCACTTTCCTACAATGACAGCCAAGAACATTGCACATTGCAAGGATGCCTTCTGCCAGGTAGGTAAAGTCATATTTTTATATTCGTAAGTTACCCTTAAAGTGTAACTTGTAAGCCCACAGGGGTGCTCATTCAGTAAAATAAAAGCCAATAGCTACAAACAGATTTTTGAAAGAAAACACACAAGAACTGTAAAGAAGAAAGCATTGACCATTAACAAACTGAAAGGCAGGTGCACTAATGATGGCAAACAATAGCCATTGCAATCCATGAGAAAATGGCCTCCACAGAGAGAAGCGAACAGAGAGAGAGATGGAAAGAGTGACAGAAAATATCCCATTCAAAGTACTGTAAAGCTATTAAGTCAGGATACCTCATCTAATTAGAATACAGTGTGGTGATATGTTATGTTAATCATTTTCTAGAGCACTCAATTACCTGGAGGTGTCTTGGCTATGGCTTTGAAACAAGAGAAAAGTAGCAGGGAAATGGACCAAAGAGCTAGCAGGTTTTAAAGAGCCTGGTCCTCAGGAGCTACCTAAAATCATAAGATTGCATGCACTGTTGATGTGCAATGGTAAAGCATTTCAGGTTTTTGTGGTACTCATATAAAAACTTCTGTCTGCCACCGCAGGTGTGTCATTTGAATTGGGGACAACAATATGTTTGGCAATTGCTGAACGTAGGGTTTTGCCTGGGGTATACCAGTTGAAGCTTTGTTGGAGAAAGTCAGCGCCTACGCCATGGAGCCTTGTAAGCGATGCAGAGTGCTTTGAAAGTAGTTCTCTGTCTCAAAAGAGCCAGAGCAAGTTTTTGATGGCTTTGGTTACTGAGTGAGGTTTTGAAATCTTTAGAAGTCTTGCAGCGGCATTCTGCAGTGATTGCAGTTTGTTGAGGTATGCTGATATGCGGTCGGTAGTAGGCAGTTACAGTAATAAAATTTGGCCATTACTAATGATGCAATGTGAGTTTAATGGAGATGGACAGTAAGAAAAAAGCTGAATAAAAAGCTGAATATTTTTAGCATTCTCAGAATAAAGAAGGCTGAGGAGGACAAAGTACTCACCTGACTAGTGTAGCGTAGTTTGTTGTTGATCAAAACTCCTAGGTTCCGGGTTTTGGTGACAGGTGTTGGCTGAGGGACTATAACTGCTGGCAAACAGGATGGAGTCCAGAAGGCAGTTTGTGCACCAAAAGCATCACTTCTGTTTTTCCTACGTTTAGTTTCATGCAGTTCTTACTCATCCATGGGCTGACTGCCTGCATGCAATCATTAAATCTGGCGCTTATGCCTGTATCCTCCTTGGCCAGTGAGACCACAATTTGGGTGTTGTCTGTGTGAGAAGTCAAAGGGAAGCCAAAACTTTGAATTACACTGGCCAAAGGTGTAATATAGACATTAAATAATGTTGGAGTAAGAGAGGACACCTGAGAGGCCCCAACTTGGAAAGAGAAAGGATGAGAGACGAACCGGTCCAGCCAGACTGGCTGTTCTCTATCTGATAGGAAAGATTTCAGTAAAACCCAGGCCAATCCTATGACACTGATTTCTGTCAACAGTTCCAACAGCAATCCATGATTTACCATGTCAAAAGCTGCTGAGAGATCCAGCAGGATGAGGGCTGCCACTCTTCCCTGATTACGCGCCTGCCTGATCTCCTCAGTATCCATGATCAGAGCAATTTCCATGCTGTGGCCACTGCAAAATCCGAATTGGGTGGTATCTAGATGATAATTAGATTGAATATGTTCCACCTGCTGGATATTCATAATGTTTTCAATGATCTTTGATGGCAGACGGAGACAGAAAATGGTGCAATAACTACTTGGTATCTTTTTAATCTACCGTTGCTTTCTTTAATAATGGAGATATGAAACCTTTCTTCCAAATGGAAGGAAACCAACCAGTCATAATTATGAGCCAGAAAATAGATATGAACTGAGATACAATGGTCTCCACCACTAATATGGCTACCTGTGGTGGGCAAGGGTCATGGGGCAATCCAGAAGATGGGTCCTTAACTATGTTGGTAACCTGTTCTGGAGTAGGCACTGGGGGTTGACAGGTTTTCACGTGAGATGGTGAGGACACTGATATTTTCACAATGAGGGATAGAAGAGGAGAATAAATTATGAACTGTTTCCAAGATTCAAGATTAGCTTTATTCGATTTTTACTGTATAAAATCGACAAATACATATATACATCCTTCCATTTCATAATAAATAACAGTGACCATTAAAAAAAAGTATTAAATAAGCACAGTAGTTAATCGGTAGCATTTTAAAAGTTAGCTAATCATAGAGTCCTGTTTCCTCAGGACATTTTTAAAAAAAACAATCAAAACCATAATACATTTTACATTTTCCAATTGTTGTAGGCTTAGGTACGCGGGCCAGCATTGCCGCCAGGATCCCTGTCTCAAGTATTGTTTGATCCACCTACTACGTTCACTCTCATAAAATTTACAAAATAGAATCACATGGAATGCAGTTTGTAACGATAGGTTATCGCATGGGCATGATTCCAATTTCCTGGACCAATCGTTTTTTGTTGGAAAAGTTACCAGGCGGTGAAATAAATCAAATCTAAACCTGGTCAGGATGAAACGGTCAAAGCCCTTGATACAAAGAGTTAAATAAGGTTGTATCGCATAACAAGTCAAGGACATTTGATGTTTAATTACAGTTTTTTTCATAAGTTCACCTGAACATCTTAACATCTTGAAATGGTTCATGCATAAGCTTTTTAGTTCTTTCCTGGGTACCCCACAGATCCATTCCGGGTTTCTAAAAAACTCTGCCCTTTGTAAATCAGTTAACATTATCCTGACATACTCAAGCCATAAAAATTGTTTTGCATTATCCATGGCCATAACATCCTTAATAATACCCTGATATACCCTGATTTAGACCCATAGCTTCTGTTGCCCATACTCTCTGCCAAAGCAAAATTGGTTGTGATTTTATAAGGTCGGAAATATGGCCCATACCTAATTCTGCGTCGCAATTAAAAACAGAAGTGCCCTGAGTAAGTGCTAACAAGTATCTAAAAAAGTGGTTTTCAGCTATTTGTAAGGATGATGTGTCCTGAAAGCCCCAGATACCTGCCCCATATAGTGCAATACTTCTACATTTTGCCACATACATTTTTAGCAAAATTCTGGGGGGTCTTTTACCTAGTTTTGTTGCAAAATTCATCAACGCCGCAATAGAGCGCTTAAACAATAAGGTCCTACTCTTCACCGCCGGACCCCATGAACGAGCGCCATCAAGTAATACCCCCAGGTATGGGAAGGTTTTAGTATTTTCAATTGTGAGTCCTTCCACCTTAATATGCTTACAACTGGCCCGACCTTTCCCACAAAGCATCACAAAGGATTTTTGGGCATTAATTTTTAGGCCTCTTGCTTCCATGAATTCTACATATTTTGAGAGTGCCTTCTGGGCACCCACCCTGGTTCTGGCCATTAGTACTGCATCATCCGCATAGAGAAGGGAGACAACATGCTTTTTGCCATACATCGGAGAGTCAATTGTGCTGGACTCCAAATCCACCTCCAAGTTGTTCGTGTATAAGGAGAAAAGGAAAGGAGCCAGCACGCAGCCTTGTCTGACACCCTTCTCTATGCGGAAAGACCCAGTACATCCCCCCCTCAGCCCATGTCTCTCCTTTGCAGTTGCACCTGAATAGAGCTGCCGAAGGCAAAGCACGATAGCAGGCTCTACTTTCATTTCATCCAGTATTTGCCACAATTTAACGGGATCCACGCAATCAAAAGCGGCTGAGAGGTCGACAAAAATAGCATAAAGAAATCCTCCTTTTGCCCGGGTATATTTCCCTTGTAGCATGACAAAATCTATGACCTGCTCCACAGTACCCATCCCCTCCCTAAAGCCATATTGGACAGGACTCAGAATGTTATTTTCCTCTGCCCAAATTTGTAATTTGTTTAACACCACCCTACCCGTGATCTTCATAAGGGAGTCCAATAGGGATATGGGCCTATAATTTGCAGGGCTCTTCCTGTCCCCTTTTTTGTAAATCGGTATTATTACCGATTCCAACCATGTTTTAATAAAACCTTTAGCACAACAAGCCACTAGGACTCTTGTGCAAAGCGGGGCCCAGAGATCAGTATTCATTTTGTAAATATTGTTTGAGATCCCATCAGGACCCGGGGCTTTATTATTTTTGCTAATATTTATTGCATGTAGGACTTCCTCATGGGAAATATCCATGGCTATCGGGAGGTGGTCATGCTCTGGTATCGGCGACCCATTTGCCTCAATCTCCTTTGCAGTTTTCCCACGTGTATTCTTGTATACATTTGAGAAGAAATCTATCCATGTGTTTTCATCTATGGCGATTTCAATTCTCGCAATATCTTTTTTTGTAAAGTACGGGGCGTTCACTGCCTGCCAAAACATTTTAGGGTCTCTGCATTGTGATGCCCTCAGCAAATTTTGCCAAGCTTGATCTTTTATTACCTTTATCCGATGGCTCCTGGCTAAATTGTAAGTCTTTCTACAAGCTCTGATTATATCATAATCCCTTGGTTTAGTAGTCAGTGCAGCCTTCAGGTGGGTATATGCTTTAGTACACTGGGAATCAAACCACCCGGTACTCTTATTCATTCTCTTGGTATTTGTCCTAGTTAGTATGTCCTGAATGACAATTGTAACATGACCAAAGGCATCCAGGATTTCATCGTGGGTGGATTCCTCATCTAGGCAGACCAGGATAGATGTCAAAGCCTTAGATATAATTTCAACAGATTTTTTCACAGGATCTACAATACTCCATTTTAATGCTAGGCCATTTTGGCGTGCCAAAACTATATCTTGTGACCAGGCCAGGGACTCGATAGTGGCAGCATTATTACACTTAGGTAAATTAATGTGCACACTAAGGGGAAGATGGTCACTAAGGCCAATTGGATAAAGCACACATTTTTCCACCCATTAAGAAAATCTGGTAGGCAAAATAATGTAATCAATGACAGGTTGAAACCCCCTAGCTATAAAGGTCGAACTAAATTCGGCCTTGGGGGAGCACATCATGTTAGCAAAGCCAAGATCAAAAGTGGCCAATATATTATTTATTTTCTCCCCTCTTTCGGTATGTATAAAATGATGCCTACCACTATGTTCTTCCCAGCCAGTTTCCAGGGATCCACATGCTTCCTGATTACATACATTTATGTTAAAATCCCCTGCCGAGACCAAAATTGCTTCTTTTCCTTTTTCTGAGATTAGGTAGTTTAAGTCTACAAGTAGGTTGTTTAAAACTTCTATGAAGTCAGCATTTTTAATATTATTGTAGAAATTTACAACTACTAACTCGAGATCAGGGCATAGTGTAACAAATACCATTTGGTAATAGGGAGAGCAGTTTCTACTTTCGATTCTCAGAACCTTCAAGAAATTGGATATATAAACACAGATGCCCCCTTTATGTCTACCGTGCATAGAACGCACAGCAGGGATGTGAAAGGTCTTGTAACCATCCAAATGCTTTTCATTTAGGAGCCAGGTTTCCTGTATATATAGGATATCAAAGTTCTGCGTGAACTACCCCCAAACTGCTTCCACTTTGTGCAGAAATAAATTGGCCAAGGTGTTGCAGAAAGATTGGCTGCTGAGACTGATGTTTTTGGAGGTGTCAGTGATTAGCTTGGTTACTGTTCATAAAAGTTCTTTTAAGGAGTTTTTTGCTTTCACTATCTTTCTAGCGAGATAGCCGGTCTTCTCTCTGATACTGAGAGACATGTAAGTAGCTAAGCAGAGCTTTCAATTAACCTTCTCTAGCTTGTTGTAGTTGTGCCTCCATATTTTCTCTTGTCCACTGCAGCTTTGCTTTTGTGCTCTACGTTTAGCTCTGAACCAGGGGGATAATAGATTGTTCCATTTTTAGTTTTATTCAGTTTGCATGGGGCCAGCTGTGCATTGAGAAGAAGCTGTGCCAATGTTGTTGGAGAGATGGGGATGCAAAATATTACATTTTTCGGGGAAATTATCCGGCTGAATATTGTGCAGGCTCGGGAGGTGAAAGTAGCTGATCTGGTTTTGGGCCTATGATTTAGGGAGTTGCATTTAAGATTGAAACCGATAGTGCTATGGTCAGACCATGTTAATGGAAGAGATGTATTATTTGTAAAGATGCCATCTTAGGTGTGCCCTGCCTGATGTGTAGGGCCATCTACAATTTGGGAGAAGCCAAAAGCAGACATGGTCTGAAGGAGAGCAAATGTGTCCATATTGTGAAGTGTTTTAGGTGAAAATTAAAGTTGCCTAGAACCGTAAAATGCGTGGACAGCATATGTCCCTCCAGGAGATTACTGATTTCCTGTGAACAAATATATCTTGTACCAGGAGGTCGATATAGGAGCATGCCAATAAAAGTTTGGGTATCAGTTCATGCAATTTTATAATAGAGTTCTTTACAACATTGTGAAGGATCCAGATTACAGCTGATTTTTAGTTCGGCCCTGTGGACAATCTTTAAGCCTCTGCCTCGGTTATGTGGCCTATCATGTCTATCGATGGCAAAGCCTCAGGGTATTGCCGCTAACAGGTCTGCAGTGCAAAAGGAATTGGCCTGCGTTTCCATAATGAAACACAGGGCTGGCCTGTGAGTGTCAATAAATAGATGGAGTTCAAAGTTATGCTAAATTAAGGACCCAGCATTAAGCAATATCCAAAGCAGAGTGTCTTGGGAGAAGTATAGTTAATAGGCAGGTAGCGAACGGGTGTTGCAATAGTTGTGTTGTGTGTAATTAGTTGGTCGTCATATCTGGGGCAACTGTGTCACGAGTTGGATCAAATTACAAAACAGTCAAGTTTAGGGCAATCCATGTTCTTACCTAGATGTAAGTTGATCAGTTTATCCTGTGAATATCTTTGTATCGCTGGATCTGTCTTGGGGTGACCAGGGAGACAGACGCAAGATGAGATCTGGGCATGAATGGGCTCAGACGGGCTTACATTTGGTGTGCTTTTGGCACCCCACCAGTGCTCCTGCTCCGTGTTTAGCAGCATTAATGTAGCCTGTCATGTGAAGGGGAGTGGCAGAGGTGTGACTAGCATGCTCGAGATCTCTTCAGGCAGTAACCTGTGAGAGAAAATGATTAAACAAATTAAAAAGGAAACCGGGGTCCAGCAACCCCGGGAATCAGCTGCAGGCTCCCCTTGCAAACTAATAACTACTAGTAAATAAAAGCAATAACATCAATAATGAAAAAGTAAAAAACATAAATGAAATAAAACACAGGGGATCACTCTTCCAATATGGCAGATCCTCTAGCCTGGGAGCCAGGCACCTCCCAAAGGACAATGAAACCTTAGATCAGTGAGACCTAAACGCTCCTGGATGAGACAAACAAAAGAATAGACAGGAAAGACATTGAATGAGGAACAGGAAAGTAATATAGACTACATGGATCTTAAACTATGTGCAAAGAGCTGATCAAACGTCTGCCCTAAGTATATATAATGTATTGGAAACAATAGCTCTGGCGAACAGACTTCTAAACATGTCTGCAGTCCACACCTAAAAAACACATCTTCAAAGGGGCATTCAGGTAGTACCTCAGATTCTCATATTAACAATGCAGAGAAATAATTTGTCAAAGCAGCAATGCTTAAACTAAACTCTGCTTAAAGTAAAAATTCAGGCTCCACAGCACTGACAAGACCGACATTCATCAAACGTGCATACACAAAGAAACACATCCTTCAAAAATTCAAATTTCCTGGTTCAACAGTTTTTTTGAAGAAGCAGATTGAAATTCATTTCTCCTGAGTCTTTTTGTCCAGCTTCCCTCCATATTCATATCATCCCGTTCCTTTGCTTGGACCATGCTGTGTGTTGAATAATAGCCATTTCAATAAATCGAAGGGTGCCCAACAGCAAAAGAACAAGCAAGATGGAAGACGGGTAGGAGCACCTTCATGGTGCTTGTCAGGGCAGTTCCACCAAATACTGCCATCCAAGACTTCTTAGCTCTGCTCTGCCCTGCACCATCTTGTACCTTTGTCGCAACTTCCTAGGGAGCCTCTAGACACCCCTAGGTTAACTTTCACTCATCCAGTGAGTTTTCTTTGGTCCATTAGGCTTGGTACAGCTCCTAACTATTTTTCCCTTGATTGCAGCAGTAGTCTGTCCAGTCCATGGCTATTGGTTTCCTGTCTAACTTCTGGGCATCTCTCCTGGATTATAAACCTGAGATTGTCAGCACTTCTCAACCTCACAGCACAGCCATGCACTTTGTGGTGATTCCAGGGCCCAGCATCTCATCTGACCACCTACATTTGCTACCTGCTAGGGATTTCCAGACTCACCATGAATCCCACAACTTTGAATCCTGTAGCATCATTTTCACTCTACAGTCTTCTTTTCACCTGGATGCCTGCCGTCAAACCATAGTTAGTGGACAGTCATGCCCAGAACCCTACCGTCGAGTCAATCAATGAAACAAACTTTGGGCCTCATTAGGATGGCGGATGGACCTGCGTCCGTCCGCCTCCCCCAAGGTGGAGGGACCGTCCGCAGGGGCAGCGGCGGTCCCTCCGTGCAAATAGGATGTGACCGCCACCCTGGTGGTCATATCCTGTATATTTAACATTGGTTAAATATGCATGCTTTCCATTTGCATGCACAAAACGTCAGGCACCGCGCTGTGCGTGCCGCCTTGTACATGCAAATGCTGGGGGGTAACATTGGTACCCCCATGTGCACCCCCCACCCCCGACACCCTGAGGGCCCGCAAGGGCCTCCCAGAAGATATTTTCCACATGCTTTTCCACGGCGGTGAATCCGCCGTGGAAAAGCATGTTTTTACACACATTGTAATTTGGCTGGCGGTGTCTTGCAGACACCGCCACCAAATTGCGGCCTACACCCCGTGGATCAGCGGCAGACGGATCTGCCGTCCGCCGCTGATCCCACCGCCATCCTAATCTGGCGGTGGGTGTTTTGAAGGGCCGCAGCGGTGATTCCGCATTCCTCGGGCAGGCGGTGTCTTCCGCCGGCCCGGAGGATGCGGAATCACCGTAATCCTAATCGGCCCCTAAATTCGGAATTTACCAAAAAACATAAAAGTTAAAATATGCAAAAAATGTAAAACAATAAAATCTGTCAAATAAAATCAATGCTGGATTAGTAAAAACTATTTGGAAAGTTCAAAGAAATACATAAATGCAAAAGAAATAAATAATAAATAGTCTTCAGCGACACAAACATCCATACCTAACCCTCATCTTTTAATCACAGCTGGATCTAAGCCTAACAGCAGACATTAAATACTGAAAAAGTACAGTGTTACCTGGAATCATTGGTAAAAAGGTAAAACCAGGTCGAACTTGCCTAAAATTGGTCTTTTTTAAAAATAAGGATAATATATGACTTCCAGGGCACCTCATAGAAACTACAAAACATTAAAAAATGATGCATGTCCTGTGGAGACTTTCTGTTACAGCAACAAAACAAAAGGCTCCCACCCTTATTCCCTCTGTTAGGGTGGGCAAGGAGAAGATAAAAAAAAGTCCAAGTGGACTTTACCAAGTCAGTTTCAGGTGTACCCACCGTACAGTTGATCACCACTTGAAGGTTTGCCCACCCTTATAGATCTGATGACCCAGGCCTGCTTTAGGCCTTTTGTGCTCATTCGTGGTGGCCTTTTTAATTATGTGTTTTTGTGACAAGCATAGGGCAAAGATTTACTAACATTTGATGCCAGGCAGTATAGCAACCAAACCTGCTGCATTGCCTTTGCTACAAAAAGAGAGTGAAAAAATATACCATACTAAGATATGATTGTTTCAGGTCCAGGGGTGTCCTGGCCTGGCAGTTCGAGAAGGGCTGTTCCCATGAGGAGCAGGGTCAAGACTGATTTGTAAATGGCTGGTTCCAAACTGGGGTGGCATAGTGAGCAAAGGAACAATGGATTAAACCCAGATCTTGTGACTGGGGGCGAGGGTTTTCCAAAGTTTCAGTATTTCGTCCATCATCTTATTGTGTTTGCTATGTTTGCCCTAAGTGGCCAAGGGTATGCCAGACAGCTATTGAGGGGTGTTGCCCCGTAACCGGTCCCAGGATGCTTGTTTACGGTCTAGGGAGAACTTGGGCTGGCAGTTACGTCTGGTTTGCATATTGCTGGGTCCACACTGGGGTGGTATAGTGAGCAAAAGAACAATGGATAAAAACCCAGATCTCCTGACTGGGGTTGGGTGTTTGAAAAGTTTTAGCACTCCATCCATCATTTTGGTGTGTTTTCTATACTAGGATATGGCACATTTATTCTATCCCATAGTGCTGGCACATTCTTGGCTGCCATGTACCAATGCACACACTTTTGCCCCATAGTGCAAGTGTGTGTGCGTTTTCCAAAATATAGGTTTTGTACTTGAAGGGGATCTTTCCAGTACAAAAACTATTCTTTAAGACTTTTCCCACTTTGTGTGTGCACTGTTCAATGCAAAGTTAAAAAATTAGGAGAAATGAAAACATCTGTCCGTAATATGACTATCTTGAGGAGGCGTACGGTATTGCCTTAAATCCGTTACTACAAATGTTAGTGGATTTGGATTTACATCAAAACCCATGGGTGGTTGCATGGAAACATTAAAGTACCATCCACTGAACACCCCTTTGACACAGAGTAGTGCCAAGCAGTGCATAGCATAACGTTGTGCTACTTTGGGGAACTTTCAATGGAAGTAACCCAACTATTTTGAAAGGAAGAGGAAACTCCGACAGGTAAGTACAATCTCTTTTATTAAGCACAAGAGATCTCCAGAGTAAACGACAAGCCAGAGAGACAGCCAAGAGTAACTGCCCTCCTGAACATTCCACATGCCACCATTCCAGCATGGAACACATAGTCATGGTGGCATGTGCAAGCATTTAAAAATACACAGAAAGCATTTAAAGGTATACAGAACTTAACACATCACATCTCTTACCTTAAACAAAGAGAAAAGAAAGGTTATGCAATACATACATTTGAGAAAAGAAACAAAAACATTAGGCATTATGCAATCATTTAAACAGCGTTGATAAGAGACCATCAAGATCTAAAGTAATGGTTAAACCAGAAAGGTGGTAACTATTCCCTTGCAGGAACATTGGAACTAGGTTCACCATAAATGATGGAACTGGGAACGCTTTGAGAAGTGGAATCCATGCTAGGGTCACCAGCAAATCTTTGTATGGACAACCTTTCCATATTCCACCATTTTCCATCACTTAGTTTGACAGATTTGTTTCTCAGCAAAATAATTTGCATAGGACAAGAAACTTGGATTGACCTTTGGCAACAAAACCAGGAAGTCTCACCTTAACCCATTCCCTTCTTTGAAAACCACTTGTTTTCTTCGTTTAACAGGTTCATTAGTAACATACTTGCTCTGAACTTTGACACAATTGTCTTTCACTAACTCAGGATTCACATTAGAAGCACTCAAATCACGCATCCAAGGTCTAAACAATTTATTGGAAGCTGATCTACCTTTCAATGATGCGAAAGGAGATACTTTGGTGACAGCATTGGGTTTCATACGTACAGCCCAAAGTAAATTCGCCATATCCTTCTTCCAGTTCAAACCATTGGCCATGAACAATTGAATACTATCTTTTATGACCCTGTAGCAGCTCACACCTGCTCACCCCCTCAGTAGCTTGACACGAGCAGACAGGCTTATTCCAAAACAACAAAAATCCAACATACAAAAACTCAGTAGAATGTCATTGGATAGGTTGTTGCAAAAGTAAACTTGTAGATGATGAAATGCAACACTTTACTCACAAAGTACCTGGGATACATAACACAAAACAAACAAAAGGGTCACAGAGAAGGCGATGCGTTGATTCATCCTGCGCTCCGGTTCCAATGCAAAAGAATGGCACCTTGATTAGTGGATGCGTTGCAACGATCCAGTGAGATGCAAGAAAATGGGGTCTCTGTTCCGATGCCACAACTTGGAGGCGATGCATGCACGCCCGACATGCTTCTACGGTGATGCGACGGCACCCTCGGTGACTGTCACACACTTCTCCAGTGATGCGACAGCACCCTCTGGGGTGGCGGCACACTTCTCTGGTGATGTGACGGCAAACAGCGGTGACACGCTTTCTTGATGATGCGACAGTGGCTGTTATGGTCGCATCATGCTTCTCTCTCGTTGCGTCGCACTTCCAGCTCCCCACAACAAAAAGGCCTCACATACAGTTAGATGCCCTCCTGGCAGACTGAAACTCCCAGCAAGGAAGTTCAGGGAAGCTGGGGGTGAAGTACCTTTATGACTGGGACTTCAGACACAGGAGGCCAGCTCTTCTCGGGCCCTTGGAGACTTTTCTTCAGATGGACACAGCACACAGCAAAGTCCCTTAGTCCTCTCCTCGGTAGAAACAGAAAACTGCAGGCCAACCCCAGACACCCAGCAAGGGCAGTACTTCTCCTCAGTCTCTTCAGCTGATCATCTTTGGTAGGGATTCCTCTTGATCACAAAGTAGTCTTGGTAACTTTTATTTCCCTGTGTTTCCACAACAGGAGGCCAGCTCTTCTCGGGCCCTCGGAGGCTTTCTTTTCAGGACACAGCACACAGCAAAGCCTTTTCTTCAAGCCGGGGACACAGCACACCGCAAAGTCCTTCTCCTTCCTTTGGCAGAAAAAACAACCGCAGGCCAACCCCAGACATGCAGCAAGGGCAGTACTTCTCCTCCAGCTCTTCAGCTTTTCTCCTCAACAAAGGTTCCTCATTGATTCCAAAAGTAGTCTATTTTGGGTTTCAGCTCTCATATTTATACCCCAAAAGTCTTTGTTCTCTATGTGTGAGGGGTCCAATTCTGGGTGCACTCTGCCAGTGCACACATTTCTTCCTGTTAGTGTGGGCCAGGTTCATCAGACGCACCACAGGGAGTGGAGCCAGCATTATAGAAGGCAGGCATGCCCTATTCAGGCTCAGGTGCTACTCCTCCCACCACTCCAAATGCAGATTGACCTATTCAACCTAATGCAGACTCACGCAGACTTCTGGAGCCACCCCAGCCTCTGTCACTCTCAAGCCAGACAGTCAATCCACAAACAGGCAGAGGCACACAGAAAGGTTGAACAAGAAAATAGCCACTTTCCAAAAGTGCTATTTTCAAACACAGAATTCAAAAACCATCTTTACTAAAAGATGTGTTATTAAATTCAGGGATACCAGACTCCAATTTTCAATCTCATTCCTATGGGAAGATATGCAGGTAATATGTTACACAGCATTCCCCATGCTGTCCTATGGTCAAGATAGCCTTTCAATAGTGAAAAACGAAATTGGCAGTATTTCACTATCAGGACATGTTACCCCCACTAGTACATGTCCTACCTTTCACATACACTGCACCCTCCCCAGGGGGTACCTTGGGTCTACCATAGGGGTGTCCAATGTGTATGAAAAGGGAAGGGTAAGGCCTGGCAAGTGAGTGGACTGGCCTGGTTGACATGGCAATTAAAAAACTGCATACAGGCACTGCGGTGGCAGGCCTGAGATCTCTTTTCAGCGCTACTCATGTAGGTGGCACACTCAGTGCTGCAAGCCCACTAGTAGCATTTGAATTACCAGCCATGGCTCACTCAGCAGTCTTTACTAGGGTCCTACTGGTAAAACCAATATGCCAATCATGGATAACCAATCACAATAACAATTTACACACTGATCAGCAGTGGTAAAGTGCCAAGAGTACTATAGCCAACAACCACAGTTCAGGAAAAATAAAGAAGGAAGAATCAAAAAGTTTGGGGATAACCCTGCAAAAAGGGCGATTTCCAACATGGAGTCTAACATCTTTATGGCTGAAACATATTCATCAATGGCATCACCTTCACCCATGACTACAGTAGGAGGTAAATGTTTTAAAACTTTTTCAATGGCTTCTAGATAAGCCTCTAAACCTTTGAGCCACAATTCCCATTCTACAGATTGATTTCCTGGAGTGGCGAGAAAGGGGGACGTCACTGTGATATGCAATCAGGCAATCAGCTGATAATGAAAGAAAAGTCGATTGAAGTGCATGTAGCTGGAACGCAATTGGCATGTAATAGTTAATTATAGATTAGGTGTGCACATTGTAGTGTCCTCCTGCGGGGTAGCGGTGCAGTCTACCCGCACTCGGAGGCAGCACGTAACCGCTGGCGTGTAACAATACTACAGAGGATGAAATAAAAGGGGCGTGGCCCCGCTCCGCCAGTCAGGACCATGCAGTTAAATACACAAAGCTGTGTCTCTCATTAATTGTGCCTGCAGCGCTAATTATATGCACGCGCGTTGCACACATCACACTGGCGACGAGGCGGAAACGAGCCCAATTACCACAATTAATGGGCTTTGATACCCAAAGTGGTTAAGAGCCTTTGATCTAGGCTGTGAAACCACTCGGGACCCAACTGCCCTGCAGAGGCCTGCTGTGTGCCCCTGGCAAGTCTGCTGCATCCAGTGTGGACCCTGCAGCCCCTGAGAGTGCCTGTAAAGAAGAGGGGATATCTCTACACACCCTGTCAGAGCCCACACACGTGTTTGCCCCCAGCACCTTGGAAGAGGAGGACATCAGAGCCAGGCCTAGCACCTACAGGCCACAGAGAAAGGAACCCAAATGCGCCTTCGTCACCCTCGGCCAGGAGGCTACCGCCACGCCCAGGAGGTAGGGAGTGCATGTGCTGCAAAGAGTGACTGAGACAGCGCTAAAATGGCATCAATCCTGTCCATTGAGCCCTTTGTGTTAGATGGCGGCCCCTCTTTCCTCACCCCGTGGTGGAGGGACTGGACTGACCGTCTCCAAATTTACTTTGAAAAGGCGGGCATAGCCCGGGACACACGCAGAACCCTGCTCCTCCATCTTGGAGGTAAGGACATCCACTGCATTTACAAAACCCTGGTGGAGGCCACACCCAAAACGTATGTGACGCTGCTCAACACCCTAAATGCACACTTTGAGTCGAATTTCGAACAGGGTCTATGAAAGATTCATTTTTCGCCAGGCCAAGCAAGAAGCGGAGGAGTCATTAGACGCGTTCAACGGGCGTTTGAAGGAACTGGCCAGCCCATGCGGATTTTGAGATGAACAGGAAGAAATCCGAGGTCAGCCGTGTTTAGATGTTGTTGTTTTCTTGCAAATGTTTTGATTGCGCCTGAGTTAAGCCTGTACGAGTTACCTCCCCATGAGAAACTGGGACGCACTGACTCTTGTATACTGCGGACATCCTGGGTGCCCAAGACTTTGTTGCACGCCATTCAGATGTAATTGTAGTAGCGCTTCATTGGCTCACTGCACTGTTCACGCATTGGCACCCGGACAAGGTAGAAGACTTAGCTAACAGTAAATGATGTACCCAATGTAATGTTGAGAATAATAAAATGCAAATAAACAGAGTTGACAAAAAAAAAGAAATCCGAGGTCAGATAATACAAGGGTGCTACTCGTCCAAACTCAGAGTGAACATTCTTCAGGAGGAAGGCAAGTCTCTAGCAGACATCCTCACCCTGGGCCTGTCAAAAGAACTGTCGCAAGCCAGAGCATCCAACATGAAGGCGGCCCTCCACCGACCCATCAAGACGGAACAAGTCAACACGGTGGAAAAGGCAAACGTGGTGAGGCCCAAAGCGCGCCTAGACAGCAAGACAAGAAAAAGGAATGCGGCTACTATGGAGGCACGCCCCATCGCATGCAAGACTGCCCAGCGGGAGGGAAGAAGTGCAGTGCTTGTGGGTGGATGAACCCCTTCGCAGCGGTATGCCGGTCGGCAAAATCATGGAAAGAAGCAGCACAGACAGTGGCTGAAGCGCATGACAGTGAAGACATGGACGATGACGCGGGAGACTACACAGTCCACTGTGTATTCACAGTAGACCAACCATGAAGGAAGAGATAACGACTTCCAAGGTGCAGAATCAAGATCCACCACCAGGATGTGAGAGCCACCGTAGATACTGGGGCCTCGATCGAACTAATGGCTGCCTATGTGTACAATCAACTAAGTCCACGGCTGCCGTTACGTGAAGCAAGTATTAGGGTATGTGCATACGGACGGAAGACACCCATCCCGCTCCTGGGATGTTTCAAGACTGTGCTGAGACACCGGGACCTCAAGATCACCACCACAGTGTACGTGACCAAGGAAGGAAATGGACAATCAGCAGAAGAGCTGTACAAGAGGAGGAACTGGAGGCCATCATGGAGGAGTTTGAAGACGTCTTCAAAAGCATTGGATGCCTAAAAGGGAAAGAAGTATCTCTCCACATAGACCCGTCGGTCCAACCAGTGGCACTTAGGCACAGGTGTATAGCATTCCACTTGCAGAAGAAGGTTGAAGAAGAGCTAGAAGCACTGGAGAATCAAGGGATTATAGAGAAGATCAGTGGACCCACCCCAATGGGTGTCCCCGATCGTAGTGGCACGAAAACCCAAACAGCCAGGGCAGGTCCACATCTGCATTAACATGCACCTCTCAGATGCTGTAGTGAAAAGGGAACGTTGCCTGACCCCCACCATCGACGACATCTTGGGAGCACTGACCGGCGCAAAGTGGTTTTCGAAGATGGACCTACGGTTCGGTTATCACAAGCTGCCATTACACCTGGACTCTCGATACATCACCACCTTCTCCACGAGATACCGACGCCTCAATTTTGAGATCTCGAGTGCCACAGAGGTGTTCCAAAACAACTTCCGTGAAGTCCTCAGCGGGCTCGCGGGGGTCTTGCACGTAAGCGATGACCTCCTAATATACACATTGTCAATGGAAGATCACCACCGTAGACTTTGCGGGGTTCTCCAGAGTATCAAAGAGTCCGGACTGACCCTAGACAAAGAAAAGTGCCAGCTTCTTTGGCTACACGTTCTCTGACAAAGGAGTGGCCCCCGGACCCCAACAAGGTGCGGGACGTCCAGGAAGCCCCAGCACCCTCCAACATCTTGGAAATAAGGAGTTTCCTAGGGAGGGTGAACTTCTGCGGGCGGTTTATCCCAGACTTATCCAACCTCACAAAGCTACTCAGGGAACTAAAGAAATCAAGCACCACTTGGCAGTGGGGCCCCGACCAGGAACAAGCCATCAAGGATACCAAAGCAGCCCTGTCGGCAGACACTACACTGTCTTACTTCGACCCGGCCAGGTCCACCAAAGTCGCTGTTGACGCCAGCCCATATGGGCTAGGTGCTGTGCTCACGCAGCTACAAGGAAATGGAGTGTGGCCCCGAGTCTGAAATTACTTTAGTGTTCGATTCATAAAAATCATTACAATAGAGAATGTGCAAGCACTATAAAACATTTGTCATGAATAGTTTAAGATGTTTACATTAATACCATCACAATAGGAATAAAAAAATATAATTCATTGAAGAAGTCAATTTAAAAGCCTATTAGCCTGTTAATAAAGATGGTTATAAACCTTAATTAACTGTTATAGTTTTTCCATCTAATCAGGTCAAATACAGACATTTTCTTATAAGAGCAGCATTTAGTTTACTTTAATGATATAGTTCGTGGTTTGTGGTGGGGTTCCAAGGGTGTCAGTCCGTTTATGTGATGAGCCCCCCCACATACAGTGTTTTAAGGAATTTCCAGGAGAAGGACTGGTTAGGACATATGCCAAGGCCTGGTCGGCTATTTTTTGGTAATGCACAGGATTGTAGGTTAGCCATTGGTGGCTCGCAGAGCCTCGATATGTGTAAATCTTTTTGCTGTTGCTGTAACAAACTTGGTGGACCTGATGTTAAGCTGTGGGTTTTCGGGGTTAATTGGTGCAAAAATAGCCTGACGGCGTGTGCGAATACCTAGTTTGTTCCATTCGCCCTTTAACAGTTTCCTTCGATCATCTTGAGCTACAACACAGAGGCATACCACATGCTCGATTGTTTCTGTGCTGCTCCCGCATCCTCTGCATGTTACGTTTGGGTTTGCACGTCTCCAGCCTGGCAGATGATACAGAAATGGCCACTCACCCATTCTATTCTTTTTTTGAATATGTGCATGACAGATGCTGTCCCATGGGCCCTGGCTTAAATCCTGATATAACTGACCAGGCATGCTTACGTTGAGCCAGTTGAGCTCTGTCAGAATGGAAGGACCAGAGGCGAACGTTTCTTTTGATGTGGGTTTTAAGTACCTCCTGCGATGGGTTAGCGGTCCAGATTTCTTCCATATCTAGAAGTTGTAAGGAATCCTGCAGGTAACGCCGGAATGAGCTGCCTATTTGACCAGCTGGGATCTCCAGCCACAGGAGGGCCTCCAGGCTTCCCTCTCTGGAGTTGCGCAGCTTATTGCAAAGCCTAATGAACGCTCCACGCCCAATTGCTTGGTGATCTTGTAGGCCAAATTCTAGTCATACTTGAGCTGGGGAGGAGGACTTATGTAGGCCTAGTACCTGTTTACATATTCTTGTTATTATTTTGTTTACGCAACTGTTGTCTTTCCCTTGCATGATCTCCTGGTTGTAAGTGAGGAAGTTGATGGTTTTTGCCTTCATTACAGTTATAAGTGGGGTTAGGCTGGGACCTGACAGTTGTCTTGCAAGGGTTTTAAGAGCCACTTGGATAGTCAGGGCTTTGGCTTCCACCTCGTCTCTGTGTTTAGAGAATGTTCCCCTTCTGTCCAGGTGAACCCCCAGGTACTTATAAAAATGATATCCGTCAACACTTTTGCCGTTGAATTGCCATCCGCCACCTTGGTATTTCCTTTGCCCAAAGGTGATTGCCTTAGTCTTGGTTACATTCAATTCCAGGTCGTTTTCAATGGTGTATAGGGACAGCTGATCGAGAAGTCTCTGCAGGCCCACCCTGGTGTGACTGAGCAGTACCAGGTCGTCCGCGTACAGTAGGTTACTGACTCTTATCCCAGCAAGTTTTGGGGGATGGGAATTAACTTTGTTGAGTAACTCTGACAAATCGGAAATGAAGAGGTTAAAAATTAGGGGCGCCAGCACGCACCCCTTTTTTATTCCACGGGTTGTTTGTATTTTTCTTGACATATGTGATCCATCCCCAAGTTTTATACGGATCCATGTGTTGGAATGTAGCATGATTATAGCTTGGAGTAATGCTGATGGGATCCCCCATTTCTGCAATTTAACGCATAATTTATCTTTGGGAACGCAGTCGAAAGAGGCCTTGAAGTCGACGAAACCGCCATGCATCAACATTCTTGAGGTGGACACTTTATCTAGCAGAACAGAGATTGCGAGCAGGTTTGTTACAGTACCTGATTTTTGCACGAATCCTGTCTGATTGAAGGGTATAAGATTTTTTTTTCGGCCCAGGCTGCCGGATCTTGAAGCAGCAGTTTAGCGTAGTATTTTGATTCCACGTCCAATAGGGTAATCATCCTATAGTTTTTTGGGTCCGCTCTCTTGTCACCTTTATAGATTGGGTGTATAATTGCTCCTTGCCACGATTCTGGTAAAACTAGATTAATCCGGCAATAGGAAAAGTGAGGTGCCAACTTGTTTGCCCAGAATTCTATGTCATGTTTGAACAGAGACTAAGCTAAGCCATTTGGCCCTGGCGCTCCGTCTGAGTGGCCCTCTGTTATGGTTCGGGCAATTTTATCTACAAGTGTTTCTAAGGTTGTCGGGGCGTCTTCTGATGTTTCTATTGACTGGGGCGGAGGTTTCATGTTGGTTGTCGTTAGTGCCCTTATGTATAATTCGGTGTAAATTCCTGGTGTCTTCACATCCATTATGCTTGAAAGTTTGTATATTTTAGATTGAAAAGCCGTGGCTGATGATCTGACTGATAGGGCTTCTTTTTGTGACTCGTCAAAATGGGTTGTTAGATAGGATACCCAGTCGGTTTCAGAGATGTTAGCCCTGCATTGACCTCCTTGTTTGTGTATTTTAGAGTTAACAAGTGACCAAAAAGCCTTTGAAATATCCTTTTTGCTTGCGTGTATCAATTTTAGCCAGAAATTCTCCGATCGTTTGTTTTACTCAGTAAATATAGCGTTTCTGAAAGTATTTTGAGCTTGCTTGAAATTCTTTTGGTTATGGTGGTGCCCTGGGTTCCTGCGTGCCTGTCTTAAGGCTCTGTTACGTGCAGTTTTTAGGTTCCTGATTTCGCCACTTGTTGTTACCTGATTTCCTTTTTCAATTTTTCGTGTAATACGTGGGAATTTCTTAAGCAGTGCCCGCGAGAGGACCTCCCATGATGTAATGGACTGGGTTATTTCACTACCCGTAGGGTTTTGCTGGGCTCTGCATTCGCTCATTATTGCTGGTATGGTCAAGTCGGTCCATTTCAACCTTTTAGGATTTTCAGTATAGTTGCCTTCTGTTGTCTGGCTGGTTGTAGCGTGGTGCATTAGGTGAGATGACAGGGTGGTTACTTGGGGGCGATGGTCGCTATCTCCTCGGTCTACTATGGTGTAGTTCTCAATGATTGGGAGAATGTCCTTACTGCAAATGATGTAATCTAGGAACAAATGGGTTTGACCATTTGTTCTTGTCCAGTTAGGGGGTTGTCCTTGGGTAAGCGACCATTTAAAATTGTATAACCCAGAGCTGTAAGTTGCAACACCATGTATTCACCTAGGGCCAGATGTAGGTTGCCAATTACCGGTCGGTAACAGCTGAATTCGGCCGTTACCGACTGGTAATTGGATTTTGAGATGTAGGGCCCTTCATTTTACAGATTTGGTAAATTTACTGAATCGGTAAATTTACTGATTCTGTAAAATACCGAATCGGTAATTTGACCGATTTGGTAAATTCCAGATTTAGGTAGCACTATTTACAGTGCTACAGGCCTTCAGAATTCGGTATTTTACCACCCAATCCAATTGGGTGGTAAAATACCGAATTCAGGTGTACAGCACATCTGTGCATGTACACCTGTGCCATGTGACACACAGACATGACCTTAGGGCATGTATGTGTGCCACATGGCACACAAGCCTGTACTTGGGGTGCTAGAGGGTGTCAAAGTGACACCCCTTGCACCCTTGCAGGATACGTTATTTACCGATTCGGTAAATACCAAATCGGTATTGCCCATTGATTCCTATGGGCTTCAAGGCCCATAGGAATCAATGGGCAATACCGATTCGGTATTTACCGATTCGGTAAATACCGAATCATACAGATTCGGTAATTCTCAATTTAGAATTACCTAAGTCTGCCCCCTTCCGATTTACCGACTCTTAAATACATCTTGCCCTTTTGTGATATGTCCGGGTTCATGAGCAACATTATTTGGATGTTCTCCTTGCCTCGTGGTCTGTACTCCTTGTCGTGTTGTTCGTTAATTTCCTTATCTTGGTTTGCCATTGGTGCGCTTACCATGTTCGTTGGGACTATCGGGTCATCTAGTCTGATCTTGATGACATGGGGTACTATTCCCAGCCTCGTGACCTTTCCCTGGTCGTCCGGGGTCGAGGGCTCTTTATGCTTTTTGCTGGCGACGGGAGGTGTTGACATCTTATCAATTAATACTGTGGATAATTGTATTAAAGATTTTTGTGGTGATGTAGGGATGCTGTCGGAGCTTGCGGTACTAATTGAACTAGATCTATCTTGTCCTTTCCGCTACATGTTGGATCTCTGGTTGTGTTTTGATTAGCTGAACTACGTTTGTTGCGTTTTTTCCGTAATCTCTTTCTTACTCTTTTGCTCAGGCGCTGTTTTCAGGGGGATTTATTCGTTAGTCCCGTTCCTGGGCCGGCCTCTCTAACGTCGACAATTTCCACTAACTCAGGAGTAGATGGATTGTCTATTTTCTGTGTGGTGTTATTTTTATTGCTTAATTTGGTTGGTAGAAAAATGTCATACTCCTTGGGTGCCACTTGTTTGTTTCAATTGTCTAGGGATAGAACTGCTGCTGGAATATCTTTTAATCGAATATTGTTTTTTAATAAAGATACCTTATGATTTTTACCAGGGTTATTATGTTTTATGCTTTCCTCGTTGGCTTCCTGAGTGGTTAGGTTAATTGAATGTGGATCTGGCAGACATGGTTGAGCTTGTGTGCTTGATGGTAATTTCTTTATCTCTGTCAAAACCAAGCCAAGGAACTGTGGTAGTGTAGACAGACTATCAATTATTGGTGAACAGCAGCATATTGCTTGAGTCAAGTTGACTTTTGATTGTGCTTTGGTTATTAGGGTGTTCAGGCCTTCCAGTTTATTACCGATCCCTACCGAGTGGGCCCCGATCACATATGCGAGCTGCTCCCTGACTGACACAGAACAGAGATACTCGCAGATAGAACAAGAAGCGATAGCCAACCACTGGGCCCGTCGGCACTTCCACGTCTACGTGTACGGCACAAATTCACAGTGTCCACCGACCATAAACACCTCATCCCCTTGTTTAAAGGGTCAGCATCCAGGCCCCCCCTGAGGATTGAAACATGGATCCTTCTGCTACAGGGGTATGACTATCAAGTAGAGTACAATCCAGGCTCATACAATCTGGCGGACTACCTTTCGAGACATCCTAGGACCGCCACCAATGCGTAGGAACAGGATGCAGAAGACACTGAAGAATATGTCCGGCTCGTATCGGAAAAATCACAACCTCTTGAAATGATTGTAGAAGCCACCCAGACCAATGAATGCCTGCAAGTGGCCATAATAGAGGTCCAAGCGAATGACTGCCACCCCATTCAGTCAACTATGTCCAAACGGACGCCGCAAGCAAAGACTGTCCTGGAGTCATTTGTATGGGTCAAAGATGAACTGTCGGTCGACAGCAGTGGCTGCTTACTCAGAGGCCCGCGACTGGTGATCCCATTAAGCCTTGCTCAACAAGCCGTGGATCTCGTACACAGGGGACATCAAGGCATGGTAAAAACAAAAAGTAGGCTGAGAGCCAAGGTGTGGTTCCCGGGGATGGACCCATGGTTGAACATATGGTCAGAACGTGCTCATGTTGTCAGGCATCAGGCCAAACAGATTGCCCTCACCCTGTCATCACGGAAGCGAACCCCCAATGGCAATGGAGCGTGTGAGTGTTGATTTCGGACACCTCCCAGATGGTCACTATGCCCTAGTGATCATTGATGACTACACGAAGTACCCCGAAATTGCATTTAGTCAGACAGCCATGGAAGTGATTACCAAATTGGAGAAAACAATTGCAACCCATGGAATATTCGAGGTGGTGAAGACAGACAGCGTTAGCCTATTCTGGAACAAGCATTTACAATGCAATGGTTTCACCTTTCAAAAAGTTAGAGTTATTGGCATTGTAAATGACAAAATTTGTATTTATGTGTTGGTTTTGAAAACAGATAAATAAATAGCATTGTCATTTACAGTGCCATTAGCTTAATCTCTCGCAAATGTGAGACCTAATGTACCCTACGGACAAGCTCAGCAGACAGCAATTACAACCACACACACACCTAGAGCCACACAGACACACCCAGAGCCACACACACACACACACCCAGAGCCAGCCACACACACCCAGAGCCAGCCACATACACATACCCAGAGCCACACACACACACACCCAGAGCCACACACACACACACACAGAGCCACACACACACACACACCCAGAGCCACACACACACACACCCACAGAGCCACACACACACACACACACACACACAGAGCCACACACACACACACACACACAGCCACACACACACACATACCCAGACACACACACACAGAGCCACACACACATAAAAACACCCAGAGCCACATACACACACACCCAGAGCCACACACACACACACACACACACACACATACCCAGAGCTAAACACACCCACCCAGAGCCAGACACACCCAGCCAGAGCCACACACACACTGAACAAAGGTTGTAGTCCTTTAAAAATACTTTTCCCTGCATTTCTGCTACTTTTAGAAAGTTTGGGGCAGGGTGTACGCTTCGTAGCGCTCCTGTGTGCTCCGAACGGGAGAAATGGACGGCCCCTACCAATGCTCATGCATCTAGCGTGAGAAATGGACGGCCCCTACCAATGCTCACACATCTAGCGTGAGCAACCGTACGTGGCGTACAGCTTCGCAATGAGGATCAAAGCGTACGGGTCTTTTCAAAGGGGGGGAAGCGGAAGCGTACAGTTCACCAGGCAATATGAAGCGCACAGTTCATAATCCATCAGAGTACAGTGGGAGCGCACTATTCTTTTTAAAGGCAGTCCAGATGGGCAGAATGGTGCGCACAGGATACGGGCGAGCTGCCAAGTGTACAGTTAGTTTTCCTGAAGCGCACAGTCTTTTCGATGCGCACAGTACCGGCAAGATGTCACGCAAAGTACGGGGCGCAAAGTGTGAGCCGACAACCAACAGACATGAAGAACAGTACACAGAGAGGACAGGACACGGAAATCGCGCAACCCACCCCTGCAAAAGACACGTCCAAAATGGCCAAAACATGCAGAGAAAAAAAAAACATCCACCCACCGCCGCAATGACGTTCACAAAGGGGAGGAGAGGGAAAAAATAGCCGGAACGCCCACAAATCGCCTTGGACAATGACGGACAGATCTCTCTTCCAATGGCTAGCCTCCATTTATGGAGCTAGCCAATGGAAGAGAGATGCGGGACAAAGCCACATACTGCTTCTCAAAAGATTTCGGCTGCGCGAACGCTGCTGAGCAGAGGACGCCAGGCGAAACCTAAAAAGGTGAACAACCGTCGGAGCAGCCCTTCTTTCTATCAGCACTTACCTTGAAAAAACAACCTGCTCCATCTCCAACAGAGGGGAGGAAGGGTGTTTGCCTGAGAAACTGTGTAAAGGGAGTGCAAGAACCCTGGATGAAATGTCTGAGGAATAAATAAGAGTTAACATCAACCAAGTTAATTTAATTTACAGTGCAGCCCATTTGGTTGCACAATGACGACCCAAGTCGGTAGATGAGAGTAAGTGTAAATGTTTTACAGATTTAGAGCCAGGCTGATATATACCAAGCCTAGAAATACGTTGTAAAAATACAGAATCACAACTGGAAAAACATATTGTCTAACAAAGTTAAATCTTAATAACATGAAACATAAAGAAATTCAGTAATTGTGACACAGAAAATGAGGACAATGATCTGATGATCAGAATATGATTTTCGCTGTTCTTGACTGCGCATGAGTAAAACTGAAGTTATCTGACTAATCGTATGCTAACCAAAATAACTGGGAAACCTTTATTTAGATCCAGAAAGAAAGAAAGATCTCTGCAATTACTTACCTGTATGTAACTGGATATATTATTGTAAGTAATATGATTAGTTTCACAACTACTGCTGTACCTACGATTATGTACCTACGTCTACTGTTATTAGTATTGGCTTCCTTTGCTTTCTCTAGAACCAAACAGTTGAGTGGAACTTAACAGTAGCAGAACCTACTCTGTTTATTTCCACCTGTGTAAATGGCAAAATCAAAGTTCAAACAACGGGCTCTCCCATCCGCGCAGCCCGTCCGCGCCTGGCCCGGGCCGAGGGCCAGTCCCCCTGGTCTTCCTGACCCGTGTGTCCCAGATAGCCCTGGCCCATATACGCCGAATACGCTCAGGGGTCTACGGCCTCCAATACAACAGTCTTGTATTTTATTAGACCCGATACACCTTGAAGGTTTGACCTCTCCCCAAACCTGCCCATGCTGCCAACTGCAGATACCTATCCCTCACAAATCCTATCCAAACAAACCTAAGACTCGTCCCTCCAAACCTTTTCAATTGGCACTTATAAATGTCCGTTCACTGGGAAAACATCGCCAGGACATATCCGACCTTATGGAAGACAAGAACCTAGACATGCTGTTCATGACAGAAACATGGATGGACAACTCATCCGACCCAGATATTGTCATTGCGGTCCCTAAGGGATTCTCTATCCACAGATTGGATAGACCATGTGGGAGAGGTGGGGGGATTGCTTTTGTTGTACGTGACTCATACACGGTTAGAACCGATGCCATCTCCTTGCCATCATGTGAAGCTTTGCAATTCTCTGTCAAACTGACCCCCTCTGATAATTTCAAAGGGATCCTTTTGTACCGTCCCCCGGGATTAAGAACAGGATTTATCACTGATCTAAGATCCATCCTGGAATCATGCGCTCTTGACAGCTCCTTTACTGTCCTTGGAGATTTTAATTTCCATTTTGATAAACCTGAAGATAAGGACACTGCTATGTTACTTGGGGATATGACTACTTTTGGTCTATCTCTTATGGTCAAATCTCCTACGCATGATAAGGGCCATACTCTGGATAGCATCTTTTCCAATTCCAATGACCTCCATGTAACACAAACTTTTCTGGTCACTTGGTCTGACCATTATGTTATCATGGCATCACTTAACCCTCACCAATTAGCTGTTCCCCCGAAACCCAGCAATACTAATCAAACTTTCAAGGCATGGAACGATATAGACAGCTCCAATTTTAAAACCTCTCTAGTAGCCTCCATGCCTTCCTTCTCACAAGACCCAAACACAGCCACCTCTCAATTTTATGACTGGGTTGATGCAGCTGCATCCTCGCTGGTTCCTATTAAGCAAATATCTCGCAATAGATCTACTCCCTCAGCCCCTTGGTACTCAGTTGCCTTAAGACAGCAGACACAACAATGCAGGCAGAAAGAAAGGCTTTGGCGGAAAGATTATGCCGAAGAGGCCAAAACCAAATATAAGGAAATGGTAGCCAAATATAAACAAATGATTGATGAAGCCAAGAAATCATTTTTTAGTCACAAAATAGAAACTGCAAAAAACTCGTATAAACTTTTGTATGACACCGCAAAACAGCTAGCTGGTCACTCCCCCAACTTGACCCCTCCCCCATCTCAACTTCTCTGTGACACATTGGCTAACTTTTTCTTTAGCAAAGTCAATGATATATACTCTGCATTTGCTACCAAAATTAAAAATTCTTCTGAAAGCACACTTAACACACTTATTGGTCCCACACTCACTCAATTTGCTGAAATTTCAGAAGCTCAGGCTATGGACATAACTGCTACCATCAGATCAGGTTCAGCACTTGATCCCTGCCCTTTCAAAGTTCTACTGCCAGTCTTAGAAGAGATTACCCCGGCCATATCCTCCATATGCAACGCCATGTTTAAAACAGGTATCTACCCTGAAAGTAAAAAAAAAAACATCATAAAACCTCTGTTAAAGAAATCACATTTGGACAAGGACGAACCTAAAAGCTATCGACCAATAGCCAACTTACCGGTCCTGGCCAAGATAGCCGAAAAGGCTATGAACAAACAACTTTCCGCTTTTTTGGAACAACACCAGCTACTTGATGAAACTCAGTTTGGGTTCCGCCAGTGTCATGGGACGGAGACAGCTCTGATTAAAGCAGCTGAGGACATCCGACTCATCCGTGACACTGGGGGTACAGCAATTTTGATACTACTAGATCTATCTGCAGCCTTCGACACGGTCGATCATACCACCCTGATTGACCGTGTCGAGGGCCTGGGGGTACAAGGGACTGCCAGCAAACTTCTGGCCTCCTTTTTGGCTGATAGAACTCAGGTAGTTACAACGGGACCATTTCATTCGTCCACCATGTCACTGCCATGTGGAGTACCTCAGGGCTCATCCCGAAGCCCGACACTTTTTAACATCTACGTGTCGGGCTTAGCCAATGTCATTCGGGCTTATGGGATGAGCCTCACATCCTACGCAGATGACACCCAGCTGGTTCTAGCCATCAAGAACAATGGCTATAAAGTGGCCGATGACCTCAGGGCTGGTATGATGGCAATAGGGAGTTGGATGGCCTCCAATTGCTTAAAGTTAAACTCGGACAAAACTGAGGTAGTCATCTTTGGACAATTAACACCTGAGTGGTCATCCAATTGGTGGCCCTCCTCCTTGGGCTCTCCCCCCGAGCCTGTTAGCAAAGTGAGGAATCTGGGAGTCATCTTTGATGACCGCCTCACATTCCACCCACATGCCAACCAGATTACCTCTTCAGCTTTTTACAAACTGAAACTTACCCAAAAAATCCTCCCTTTTCTACCTGATAAAGCTTGTAAAACCCTTGTCACCTCCCTTGTGCTGTCCACCTTGGACTACTGCAATGCCCTGTTCCTCAATGCACAGGAAGGAGTCTTGAATAAATTACAAACAATACAAAACTCTGCTGCGAGGCTTTTGGGAAATATCCCTAAACATCACTCTGCCTCCAAAACCATCAAAGAGCTGCATTGGTTATCCATTAAAAACAGGATAAAGTTCAAGACCCTGTGCATTGTGTATAAAGCGTTGCACAACCAAGGACCAGCACATCTCATTCGCAATCTGACTCCTTATCGTCCGCTCAGAACACTACGTTCATCTTGTTCAGGAGATCTTGTTATACCCCGAACAAAAACGGTCTCATGGGGCGATAGAAGATTCCTGGTATCAGCCCCCAAGTTGTGGAACACTCTGCCACCAACGATTAAAGCCAGTCCATCTTTATGGTCTTTTCGTAAACAACTCAAGACCTGGCTTTTTAATCAATAGACCATCTATAGTTTCCTCAGGGTAAATATTCAGATACTTAGCGCAGAGACGCCCACGGGCCTTTGCATGCGCTCTACAAATATCAAAAATAAATAAATAAATAAATAAATAAATAAAATAAGATTATATACAAAATTTTCGTGAGACTTTCTTAGCCCTACTCCATGTTCTTCTAGAGGACAAACTTACGCTTGTTAAGTTGCCACGGTATGCTTATTGCTTCTCCTGCAAAATCTGTTTAAATGTCTCTGATAAGGAACAGTTCAAGTTCATTGACAATCGGTTCCAAAATGAGATGTCTAAGTTCATTTATAACTAAAGGGAATTCATTCTCAACCAGGAAAGGAAATTCGACCACATTCAGGATAAGATATCTCAAGGCGCTAACTCTTAGCAACAAAGGGAGTTTGAAATTAAGATCAAACTGAAGGCCAAGTTCCCCAGAACTATTTTCCTTGCCATTTGCAGCAAAGTACGACCATTCAGGTTCTGAGTACCTCCAACAGGGCACTCTAGCTCATTTCCATCTTCTGAGAGTGACCCCTTCACCTCCTCTGTCACTCAAATCAGAATTCTCAAGGTCCTCTGGAATAGTCTGCAACCCTCCTTCTCTTTGCCAAACCAGTCTCCTTTCCTGCCTTCTTGGCCAATGTTCTCCTGTTGCCACTCACAGTTCCACAGCACTAGGCCCTTCATCAGCCACAGGACAAAATTCTCCGGTTTCACCTTCAGCTGCCAACTCCTCAAGCCCCCATCAGTCCAAACAAGTGCTGTTTCAGATACTTACTGGGCCCCTACAGCTTGACTAACCTGGTCCCATGATCTCTCAGCCACCACTGGCACTTCTGGGAGAGGTGATGTTACATCATCAAGGGGACACAGAACTCAGTGAGTGTGGAAAGCATGCACCCAGTTGTGGAGACCTCCGCACTTCACAGCAATTGTAGTGAGTAGAAACACCTGAAAAGGACCACAGCAGCGGGGCTCCAGATAACTCTTTCGCATGTGTTTCTTAACCAGAACCCAGTCTCCTGAACTAAGGTAATGGCACTGCTCCTGATGGGGTTGGGGGTGGGTCAGCTTCAACCTGATGAAACACTGAAAATGCACAATGTAAGCCAATCCTTTGCAGTAGGCAAGTATCAGGTAATCAGTAATATTCACAAGCACATTTGCAGGTACAGCTGACAGGCTCATAGCTCTGCCCATGATGACCTCATGGGGGGGACAATCCTGTCCTCCTTTGAGGTATTGTGCATAGACCAAACACAAACGGGAAAGCATCAGTCCAATTTAAAGATGCAGAAGCAAACACTTTTAAAAGCCTTGATTTGAATGGCCAATTGACCTTCTCCACCTGACAGGAAGCTTCAGGTCTTTAGCTACAGTGCAGACTTTGCTCAACTTGTAACACAGCACACAGCATTCTCAAATGTTGTTGTTGAAGTGCATGCCTCGGTTAAATTCCGGAGAATTTGGGAAGCCAAATCTAGGTGTTCACTCCCTCAGAACGTACTTCACTACTGTAAGTCGGTTATTTCTCCTAGTCTGCTATGCATAAACTGTCATGTAGTTCATATATTACTCATAAAGGATCTGCACATCTGGATAACATTAACTGTAGGATTGGTGGCAGACTGACTCGATACACCCCCATCGAGAATGTTAGCCTTTCTGTTTTAGCTAGCTCACAGTGCCACTAGAATCTCCTCTTTTCAGGGAGAGGCTAGTTCTTGGCAACCTCAGAACATGACAACCCAGATCCCTTAGAATCGTGGAAACAATGTACTACCTTTCGCTCAGTCACTCATGCTCACTTATTTGGTCTCAGAGAGTTACACAGAAGAAACAGTTGGGCGTGTTACAATAAGAATTTATTGCACAGTTGTATTTCTAGTGTAAAATAGATGTGCTGCAACAATCGTTGGACAGTAGCAGATATATACGATTAGCAGTACATTAAAAATAAAAGGATAGTAGAGGTCTGTCATCTTGCAATAATCATGAATACATACATGAATATAAAATGTATGATCAAAAAGAGGGGGCTTACTCCTATGATGTCTGTCTAGATGTACCTAAGTGTACCTAGCATGTGAGTAGATGTGAAGCCAAGAATCCCTCTAGGATTTAGTCTAATCCTATCACCTGAAGAGAGAGAGTGTTGGACCCCATCCTGGTCTTGAGTTGGACACCCCGCGAGGGATGTGTTAGACCACAGTCAGCTGGAGCTTCAGCATGCAGGAACCTCAGCGTCTCTGGGCAGTGTGTCGGCTGGGAAGTCTTGGTCTCTTCTTCCTAACCATAGTAAGATGTACTGTAATTTAACAAAAAGTATCTAGGGTTCCTTTGTCCCTTGTTTCTTGTATTAGCCATTATTAGATTTGAGAGTGATGTATAGGATGAACCTTGTAAGTAGATATTATGCAGGTGGTGTAACCCCTGCCTGGTTTCCAAGAACCCTTATAAATATTCATTCATACTGTATGAGCCAATGATGAAATTAATGTGTAGTATAATGGAGATAATGTAGGTAAAGGGGCATGATATTACCCAGGCCCATATTAGGGTACCTATATAGAACATAATACCCACTCCTTTTCCGAACAGTCAACAATATTAAAATGCTAGTGAACTACTCTTTGTACTAGGTAGCAGTGCATAAAACTATCAGTGAGCTCCGTCAAATATTGTTTAAAGCCTTTTAAAAATAGTCGAAGAGGGGAAAACAGAAAAAAATCTTTTAAAAGATGGTATCAGCAATGTCACGTTAAGCCAAAGTCCTAGTTGAGTAGTTTATATATTTTGAACCACTATAAGCATCAGTAGGCCATGCTTTTCCAGTGAAAGTGTACATTTTAAGAAAGTTCCAAATGTAGTTAAGTTTTGAAATGAAAAGGAAAAAGCTGTATTCTTTCCCAGCACACGATGAGCTAATTATAGATTAAGTGTCCTGGCTGGGAGATGCAACATCGCCGTAACTCGCTGCTGCAGAGGACGATCCCTATAACACCTCACAGAGTACGTCAATTGATCCCAGATTATATTCAGACCTGCCAATAGCTGGTGCAGAGGCCACTGGTGCTGTAGTCGAAGCCTAAGTGCTTGTGGAAGATCAGATGCTCAACCCAGTTATAGAAAAAGGCACCTGCGGGTTCTCGAGGAATGCAGCCATCAATATAGGAATACGCTAGGGACATTGACGAGCATGGGTCCTCACGGATTCCAGCCTGATATTCATGTCCGTAGGTGTGGCCGATGGAAGTGTCAGACATCGATCCAACATGCATTCTTCTCCGCAAAACAGGCATCGAAGAACAGGTAAGATGGAGGCTATGCAGACTGGTCTAAAGGATAAGAACCAAGAGGTGCTCAGTCCCCCTAGGCAAGTGTGCCCAGATGTTGTACCAGGCGATCACCGTATTTGCACTCCAGGAGTGCTTTTGCCATCTCGTCGGTTACTAGGCCGTCCCTTGCGTAGCAGAAAAATAACAATCAGGATACCTGCTATTAAGAGCAGGATCAGCGAGAGACCTCCAAATATGCTTCCCAATACAGAGTGTACGAAATTTGGAAAAAACCTGACCCTATAGTCTTAAATAGGTGTCAATACAACTCGTATCAGAGATATTAAAGATACGACCCACTATGTCTGCGAAAGGAAAGGGGTAGTTTGTATGTATAAGTGCCTGTATCTAAGCTGAGGTCCTTGTGATTTGAAGATCAAAAGTCTCTCGGGAGGAGGTTAAGGGTACCGTTTGCTGTAAAGCATGGCTTTCATTCTGCTCAACGTATCAAACAGTATAAAAGAAACATTCAACGAAGGCCATAATGGCT
This sequence comes from Lissotriton vulgaris, assembly GCF_964263255.1. Classification (NCBI taxonomy): domain Eukaryota; kingdom Metazoa; phylum Chordata; class Amphibia; order Caudata; family Salamandridae; genus Lissotriton; species Lissotriton vulgaris. Next base: position 1,530,125,773 of record NC_141687.1, on the reverse strand, counting down.
CCCCTTTGACTGTATTCATTGTGGCAAATGATACTTACATACATCAATTGACCCTGGAGTTCACAGTGACCAGATAGAAAACACCAGGAAGCATCCCACAGCAGCCTTTATCGTTCAGCATCAAGTAACTTCCATTCGAGAGCAGCTTGAATAACGGAGTAATCGCAGCTGCTGGAGTCCCTTTCAGGTGGCAGAACAAGTTCGCTACTGAACTATTACAAGCTACATGTAGTGAAATATCCTGGCACATGAGAGAACAGCTTAAAGCGTTCTTGTATATTGTACCACTTAGAAACACTTCTCGATCCCCACTCTGGCATCGAAATCTGTATGGTAATTCCCATGATTCCCTAATGTATTCCTTCCCCATTTTTTCATATTTGCCTGCCTGTATTTGCTCAAAGCAATATTGAAACTGAAAAGTAGTGACCAGTAGAGTTATGCGGCCATGGATTAGCCATTCTGTGGACAGTGACTCTGCCACTGTAAATGGTAATCTCTCCAGCTTTTCAATACGCAGCATTGTATATTTTCCTCCCCTTTGTGCCATTTCTACCTGTTTATTCGTTAGATTGCATTCGGAAAACAGAGACATACTGTTGATAAAAGGCCAAGGCACATAACTTGCACCCAAAGATTGCAACGTCCAGCTTAACAACATAATAGAACGTATCTGAGATTGCCTGTAATATGGCCAAATCTTATTCCAGTATGTCTATTGCAGAAGATACAATGTTGACTAAGGAGTATATCCTGGAGGTCAAAGTTGTTAACCCATTGTCCACTGCAGCTAACACCTTCCCTAAGTTAATATGGTCTATTTCCCGTATTCTCTCTGTGGCCTCTTGTTGGGATATTTTCCAAATTTCATTGTAGGCAGCATAAATGCCATTATATAGGAAATGTTTCTGATATGGTTTTCTTAAGATCCATGTCTTGTGTGAGTAAAGATAAGTGCTGTTTTACTTCTCTGAGTAGAGGTTTCTAGCCAATCAAGGCACAACTTCTCAACACTGTAGGATGTCACTACCTCTGTATGTTCTCTATGTAGATAGCGTGGGTCTTGCCAATGCATACTGAACCCTTCAATGGTACCCCAGAATCTTTTCTGACATCTGTTTGTGTCTATGGGGCAAATCAGCCATTCTTTTCAATTAAGGTCTGATCTATTGTAGCCTAAAATGAAATTTAATTTTCCCCTTCCTGTAAAGTTTAATGTTGCCACCCCTCCATCTGTGATGGTGCTGGAAACCATGGTGTGTTCGGGTCCTTGTTCTTGGCTAGTCCAAGACAGGATGTCTGTTGCACAGTGTCATTTAGAAATATCATCTGCTGTGGAATGAGGCATGCTCGAAATAGCACTTCTGTTCCCTTCCATTCCTTATAACACCACACTGATTTTAAGTCTTTTGTGTCCTTCCATAGGTGAAAACCCTGTTTAGACAATTGGGCAATAAAGGAAGCAGAGTAGATCTGTTTGGTATTTGTCAATATAATTTTCACTGCCAATGTGGATACGACTTTATAATAAAATGACATTGGTCAGAAGTGTTAAACCCTGAAAAATATGAAAATTTCTATGCAAATATTTGCTAACTACTTTGTGGTGTTGTAGGGCAACAGTACAAAGTGTCATAGTCTGAAGTCCCTTCTAGCATTTTAGTGTTAGGAAATGCAGCAGTTTTCTTTAAATCATACAACATGTTATTAACAGTTTCATAGTGGCGATCATCAGAAAGTGTACTGGAAGTAATGATATCACTCAGTTAAATTTTAAATACTTGATACATTTTTTAAAGTCCAGTTGGACCGAATATATCGAAATCAACCACGTCCCAAACTATACCATCAGGTATAGGAACTGCGGTAATGTTCACTGATGACAAGTCTCTTTTTTTACAATGAGAAGATTGATGTGCAGGCACTGCAGAAACACGGGACCCACATCTCTTAAATACTGCCCCAGTAACAAGGATGTGACAGGCGGACAAAGCCCGAACTATCATGGAATCACGCTCCCCCTACCCATTTGTGACTTTACCTCAATCAAAGAACATCCCCAGAGTCTCACTCTTATTAGAATTGAGGCTCTATAACTTCTGAATTACAAAGAGTCTCTAACCCGGCTTTCTTATAGTAGCCATAATATCCAAATTTTTCAATCATATCAGCCTTCGGAAAAAAGATAATTTTAACAGCGACCACTCATTCTGTGTTAAGTATTGGGGGGGAAACGTCTTACTATATATACACACTGGCCTCTTTATGTTCTCAGATCATTTGTCACATGTTTCTGGCATGTTCATTTTACTTTGAGTTATGTCAATTGTAGACACGTTCCTGTTCTTTTGTGTTTCTGCAAGTACGAATTGCATACAATCATCACTCGGGTCATCCCACATTTCCTCTGCTGACTAACCTTCTACAAGTTTCTCCTCAGCTCAGACCTTTGATGTCCCTTATCACTGTAGTCCCACAACACGGCACGCCTGTCTGGGCGCATCAGTTATAAATTGTGATTCTTGGCTGTAACTTCAAAGGCGTGATCTAAATTACGAGGCAGAGCTATGTTATGAAATATGAATGCTGGTGTCTCCAGCCAAGAATATGTTAATTCACCTCTATTAGCAGGTCCGTGGGACCAGGTTTACTCAATGAAATTCTGCCGTACAAGTGGAATTTTCCAGAAATTCATTTACAACTACAAAAACCCCATTTTTTGCACCAATAATGTATGTTTCAATAGCTTAATTTAAAGGCATCAGTGAATTGACATACAAATCTGTCCTGTAATGTTTCGCGGTCTGCCGAGAGAGCCAAAATGCAGCTGCCACATGTGGGATGATAGATGCATAGAATCAGTGAGTCAAGGGTCACTCTTCACAGGAAGGACTTCCTGTTCGCAGGCATTCCTATTGTGTGCTGGGATGCTTTTTGTGAACACACCTTTTCTGCTACTGTCCCACGCCTGTGGAATTCTCTCTCAGCAGATTTCCAGTTGCCTGCTGATTTGTTTTGACATTCCTTCATGCCTTGAAACCTTATTTCCCTGGAACGTGTTCATCCCATTCATTCGCTTCACATTCACTGTATTAAGTATCTACTGACCAAGCTCATTCTACACTTTTTCCTTTTGACCAGCTCCAGGGCCCTTAAGCTGTAACATACTGTCACCTAAAATAGCATCCCGTGCCCTTTATACTAATCTATTACGTTTTGCCTTTTGGAAAAACGTAGCAGAAAAAAAAGACTTTAACAAAATGTTTGCGCGAGGGTTCCCTGAGTGCACAGTAAAACGCTCCCCGTTCACCATGAGACCACTTGCCTGTGGGATCCCCAGAACTTGCCATCATGCCACTGAAATGAAGGATTGCACAACGGTCTCATTCTGAGTCGGAGGTGAGTACATCAAAGGGAACTCAAGGGTTGGTGGGTCGTTAGCATCGTTATGAAGATGAATATTGCTGAGTTGCTCGTGGTGTTACGGGTAAAAAGGCTGCAACAGGCTACACAGAGCTTGCCACCATTTTACGGTGGTTTTTAGTCCTTACATGCCCTTAAGACCCTGGCCGCTGCTTAATTCAGGGGTTCAGCATTTTCTTCGAACTTATTCCTATACTTAGGCTGAGCCAAGTCACAGGTCCCTCGCTACCTAACCTTGTGCTATTTTTTCCCCTTGCAGAATCTGGGCCTGTTCTCTCTCAGTCATGACATGCATGACGGGCGGGTGGAGGTTGTGGAAATGGGGTCTCCGACTCATCGCGTGGGGGAGGCGGGAGGGGTTTCATTAAAAAAATCTATAAATTAAAACTTACGATCCCGCGTCAGCTTCTGGCCGGCTGCAGCTCTCCTAGTCATCACTAAAGGCAGCCTCCCTACCTCCCCTCTGCCAATCACAACGCTGCAATGGCAGTGTTGTGATTGGTGAAGCGCATGGGAGAGTGTCCCAGCCGCGCTATTTTCTCTATGTAGGCTGCTGCATGCAGCAGCCTACAAAGAGAAAAAGGGAGAGTGGGCGGTCCTGCTCGAGGGCAGGGGGAGTTGCTTGCCCACTGTTGTGCGTACTGACTGTTTGGTCGGCCCTCGAGCAGGACTGCCCACCTCCAACCAGGCAATTCTGCTTTCTCGACATTTTGAGTTATTATTTCTTGTTCAAGTGGAATGAGTTCCAGAGCATTGTTGCTTAGTCCTCCATTCCTTTAAAAGGACCCTTCAAACGTGATTAGTCTTTCTGTTTGAACTTCATGAATTGTAGCGAGAGGAGGGTGTCTGCTAATATAAAGCCCACATGGCCTACTGCTCCGTATTGTCCACATAGTGTGATTTGATTGAGACAAATCTTTCTCCTTTTTTCCGGCAAGAGGCGGCAAAAGTGCAGTTCTTGTTCCTTGAATTGCTAGGACTGGTACAGACTTTCTGTATGATGGTCCAAATTCTTTCTTATCCGCTATTTTATCTCTGACCAGATCCCCAACTTTTGGGATCCATACAGGTCTTACCATGACTGCCTTGATTTCCCCGGTGGCTGTTCGTTCCACCTGCACAATACTGTGCAAGGCTATTGCTTCATTCAATTCCTGTAAGATAGCCAAACGGTTATGGATGTCAAAATAATTTTCATCCGCCACTGTGCATTCACAATCAAGATCAGGTATTCACATTCTCGTCCCAAGTAGGACCTCGTAAGGAGTGACATCCATTAGAGTACTTGTTGGCTGGTTATTGAGCGCTCGCTGTACCCCATATAGATGCTTGACCCAACTACCGCCCTTAGCTAATACCGTAGCTGTTAAAGATTACTTTAGGTCCCAGTTTTTCCTTTCCACAACCAAATTTCACTCAGGATGGTATGGAGAGGAGTACCACAATGCTACATCCATCCTTTCCATGGCTTCTTTGTAAGCCAGATAGCTAAACGCCGGGTCAGAATGTAACGTGCCAACAACGTACGTCCCTATAAAGACTTGCAAATCTTTGATTACAGTTTGAGCGTCAGCCGAGCGCTGAGGTCAAGCCCATAGGAATCTTGAGCATGACTTCACTGCCACCAAGATATATTTGTAAGCCCCATCAGATTGTAAGGGGCTGCAGTGGTCCAGATACATCCAAGCAAGAGGTTTGTCTGATTTTAATAACAGTGTCTGTGCCAGGCGTGTTATGGTGGAGTCTTTCATCTGCTGGCAGATGTCACATTTAAAGACATAGTCTTTAGTTTGCTTTGTGAGACCTGGCCACCAATAGCGCTATTTCAATAATGAAATAGTCGCTGTAATACCTATATGAGTAGAGCCCAAACCCTTGTGTGCTGCAATAATCAAACCTTGTCTACAATCCATATTTGGTATTACTCTATCCCCCACTCCAGGAATCTTAGCATATGGAATGTTGTTTGCATCTAACTTGTAGGAGTACTTGAGTGGAAATTTCTTTGGTATTGTTGAGCTGCCCTTGCTTGAGGCAATAACAGCAACAATAATCTCACCGCCTGTCCTAGTTTTTGAATGAGTGATTGCAGCTACGGAAGCTTTGTGTAGAGCCCCCGTTGCTTCTTCTCCAGCCAATGAAGTCCCTTCAACGTAAACGCCATCACGTTGATGACTCAGTGTATGAAACAAGTGAGCCCGTGGTAGTTCGTTTCTCAACTCAACTACCTGTTCTTATAGCATTTTATGCATAATTGTGCTACCTTTTGCACCTTTGAACCCATTTTGTTCCCAACGATGTAAATATTAATTGTATGATTCAACACAGTAAAAAGAATCACACATCATCAGTGTGGGGAATTTGTGATCCGTATTCACCAGTGCCAGTGCCAGTATCAATGCTTTAAATTCTGCCAGCTTTGCCTTACAGTCCCCAAGAGACTGTGTTTTTGTGCAACTTCGATGGAACTTTCCATCCCGCATATTACCGTCAACAATTGCACATACCGTACTGTATTGCTACTGACTCCCTATGACTGGCAGAGCAGATCCGTCAGTGTAAATTATATATTCATACTGATCTAGAGGCAAGGTTTCATTCGGTAGAGGGTATGCTTATTCAAGATCCATTGCAGTAAGAGAATTAGCCCATTGTATTCGTCTCGAATGTAAGGCTTTTGCATTTGGAATACTAGCCTTTGTAACAGCTTCTAAATCTGGTACCGGTGTTACGACAATTATGCATTTTCCCTGAGCCAGTGCTCTTTCTCTTGCTACAGCGGTCTGAACTGCTGTCAGGATTTTCTCTGTTGAAGTGAAATACATTTCTGCGTTTGTTTACAGGTGTGATTTGTAAGCAATTGGTACTGTTTTGCCTTCATTGAAGGTTAAGTAAGTGTACCCACATTGACACCCTATTACATGGATCACTAAGTTGCATACCTTTACCCGTGTCTGTAAGTGTTTTGAAGCTATCATGTCTTCTTGTAGTAAACGTAGGATTTTTGTGTGTTCCTGTGTCCATTGTCTAACTGAAAAGTTAGGTTTTATTAAGTCGTAGAAAGGTTTTACTCTTTCCGCATAATCCAAAATGTATGTTCTGCTGAAATGTAGTAATCCCAGTATTGATTGTTAATTTTTTAATGATTTTGGATGTTGGAGCAGAGCACACTTTTCTAAAAAGTTAGCTGCCAGACTTTTCCCTTCACTTGAAAGCTCGCATCCTAAAAACAGGAGATTGAGGTAAGCGATTTTATATTTTTTAAAATTAAATTTGTAGCCCTCTTTTTAATTCGTAGTCCATCAGACAAATATCTAAGTATGGGCGCAAAATCCTTTCCGCTCACAAAATTTGCAAATTTTCGGCAATATTGCGATCTGCGAATCTCGCAAAATTGGTGAAAAATGCGTAAATTCGCTCGCTGGCGGATTTTCTGTTTTTTTTTATGGCCAACTCACTCAAGGGACCATAGTTACAGGCACACACAGTCACTGGAGGCAAATCTTCTGGTCCTTTACGCAGCTGCAGTGTAGGAAAAGCACTATACATTTACCCATCGAGGTAGCACTTACTGATTAGCCAGTAGAAACTACTCCAGTTGAGTAGCGGTATGGCACAACCGGTCGCATCATCGTGAATAAATATGCAAGTGGGATCCATTCTGGCATGATGCTTCTGTCACAAAAAATAAACCTCAACAGGAAGAAGCTACAGATAGGAGCAGGTGCCCGAGTTGAAGCTCTAATTCAGTCGCGCATAATAATAAGCCCAAACAACTAGTGAGCACGGTCCAGGTGTGCTTCCTCCCCAGATCTACTGCCTACAATTAGATGTAATCTTTGATGGAGGTGTTTCAATTCACAAGTTTCTCGAGCGCAATCCCCGTGTACTTACTGTGACCAGGAGGCTGCTTTCTTCTCATCTGCTGCTCTAATCGGTTTCTGACCCTTTATGAACAAGAGGCTTGTGAACACGCATAGAAGCCCCGCCCGTTTGGCCCCGCCACACACACTAGGGTATGCAACGTTTTCCCGATGTTTCCTCACTATGATGAACAGCTCACTCGAGGGACCTCGGCACCTGTCGGCGCGGTAGCAAAGTTACAGACACACGTCACTGGAGACAACTCTTCTGGGCCTTTACTCAGCTGTAGTGTAGCAAAAGCACTATACATTTACCCAACGAGGTAGCACTTACTGATTAGCCAGTATAAAGTACTCAAGTTGAGTAGAGGTATGGCACAACCAGTGGCATCATCGTGGATAAAAATGCAGGCAGGATTCATTCTGGTACAATGCTTCTGTTGAGGAGTCCAGCGAGACTCTTCTGACGTTTCCTTTCAAGCTGCAAGCTCCCAACTCCCTCAAGGATCAACCAACCAGTCAGGACCTTGACACTGACTGGATTGACTTCTCCCCCAGGGAAAGGGGAAGTGGACAGAGAGACTCACAACAAATTATACAAGTTTATATCTACGGTTGTCTCTCTCTCTTGAAAGTGCTCCGGGCCGTGGACCTTCAGTTAGAAAAGTTCTGCGCTGACTTCACGCAACACTGTGATGCAATATTAACAGCAATTACTCAGCTGACGACTTAAAGGCTTGCTACTCAAATTAACTATACATAGTATTTACTGACCATTAATCCATCTGACCCTTGTTTGCACTTAGAGTTGTTTAGCTCTGGTTCTGAGTCTTGACACCTTCAAATAAGCATAGCATGTCAGAATAGCTTAACACTTTAAATTAGGAGACAGGCTAATTAAATTAGTTGGGTTAGTTTTAACTAAACTCAGAAACTTCATGCAGGCCCATACCTGAGTCTTTAAATAAATCTTCTGTTTGGTGAATCTGCAGTAGGAAGACAGGAAATAACAGCCTATCTAAATTCTCAAAACTAACTAAGGTTGTTATTCCAGACACCACTTATAAATGTGTAAACCTTCCTTCTAAACAAGTTTTTAAAATAAACTTATCACCAAAAAGTTCAGCTAGATTCAGATTGTCTATTTTACACGCTGCCTTTATCAAGGCTTGTTTATGTCTACTATCCGCTTAATGAGCACATAAGTCAGTTCTATGTTTTGCACAGTTCGTTAGCAGACAATGTCTCTTCAAAGTCTTGTTAAGTAACACTCCGTGAATCACGCGCTAAGTTAAAAGTCCAGCTCGCTTTTCTTAGTGACTTGCCTTTGTAAAGGCTTGTTCTTTTGATCTGCTCTCCACGACGCGCTAATCCCTTTTAGCGTCTAGAGCGTCTTTCTGAAATTAATCTAGCCACTTCCACATTGAGCTGAATTGTTCGTGGCTATTGAGAGAAAATAAATAAACTCCTTACTTTCCTTTTTTCGTGATGCAGCGTTGTGCTGACAGGAGACTCGAACTGCCAGCCGGCAGAGGAGATCGGGTAAACAAACCTCCCGGCTGTCTCGGAGAATCCAGTCACGTCGTCTTCTTAACATTCATCAGCGACGATGACAGCCAGGGGCTTCCGGGACCTCACAGAACAGGTTTTTTCAGGGAAGGAATTACCGGGCAAGAAGAACCTAGGGGCGAACAGGAATTTACATGACCTGAGGAATTCCTACGCGGGGGCAGAAGCTCTCGCCTGGAACAACGAGAGACAAAGCGTTTGGCAGTTGGCAGAAGCTTGTATTTATAGCTTCAGCCACGAGACCCAGCGCGAGTCTCACACAACATACTCCTAGCGCGAGGGGTGACACGAGCCTGTCTCAATTGAGCGCACAATCTGGGAATTGCTCAAAACTTAGTTTAAAAAACAAACAAGCATTGCCAAAGGCAATTATTGAAATTATAATTACCAAAAGGATTCTAACTAAAGTTTTACATTTTAACTAATAAACTAAATGTCCCCTTTTATTCACAAAGTGTACACTGAGCCTAGGCTGGGTCTGAATCTAATTAAGACGACCGGTAACACCCCTAACAGTTCCTCCCCCCAAAGGTCGTCTTACAGGTCTAGGTTTATCAGGATGCAGAGCATGAAAAGATCTAACAAGTCTAGGAGCATGAACATTTTTTTCAGGTTCCCAAGATCGCTCAGAAGGATCATAACCCTTCCAGTCAACCAAATAAAACAAGGCTCCCCGAATCCTTTTGGAATCGAGAATGGATTTAACCTCGTACTCAACATGGTCACCGACAATTACTGGCGGTGGTGGATTATCAGCACGAGTAGAAGGTTCAAAAGGTTTCAACAGAGAAACATGAAAAACAGGGTGAATGGTATATTCCTCAGGTAAAACTAATTTCACAGATACAGGGTTCAAAACTTTCTTAATTTCAAAAGGCCCAATATATCTAGGCTTCAACTTCCTGGGACCCTCCAACTGAATGTTTCTAGTGGATAACCATACCAACTGACCTTCCTTATACAAAGGAGCAGCTTTACGATGAGAATCAGCAGTCTTTTTCATGGATAACTTACTCTTGACCCATTGTTTCCTAGCCTTATCTTGGATATCCAACAGATGAGTCAACCTATCAGTAACTGCTGGCATAGACAATTGTTCATCAGGTAAGAGTATAGGAATAGATCTTGGATGTTGACCAGTGAGAAAATAAAAAGGAGAACAACCCAAAGCTGAATGAGTCGTGTTATTATAAGAAAATTCAGCCCATGGTAACACTTCATCCCAAGGGTAAGAGGAGGTAGTTAACAAACATCTTAAACCCTGTTCAACGTGCTGATTCAATCTCTCTGTCTGACCATCCGTCTGTGGGTGAAAAGAAGAAGACAGAGCCAACTCGATTCCCAACATTTTACTGAGTTGTGACCAGAATCTAGAAATGAACTGAGGACCCCTATCCGAAATAATTTTTGAGGGCAAACCATGAAGTTTCACAATATTAGATAAAAATACAGTACTGAATTCAGTTGCAGAGGGAATCTTGTGTAACGGGATAAAATGTCCCATTTTAGATAACAGATCCACCACCACAAGGACTGTAGTAAAACCATTAGACTTAGGGAGATCAGTAATAAAATCTAAACTGATTGTATGCCAGGGATGAGGGGGAATAGTCATAGGACGAAGTAAACCCATTGGAACTTCATGTAAAGCCTTTTGACGTGAACAAACTGGACAGGCTTTCACAAATTGTTGAATCATAGAAATCATTTTTTCCCACCAAAAATGACGTTGACATAAATCCAGGGTTTTGTTAATACCTGGATGTGCAGCAATTGCCAACTCATGATTCCATCGCATGACCTTATTCTGTAAATCTCTTGTGGGAATAAACAATTTGTCATTGTGATAAAAAAAACCATCTCTAACGGAATTACCTTTCTTTAATAACCATTCGTGAACATCAAAGTTCTTTAATTCCTTTTTAACGGAATCCAAGAAACTTTCTGAATGGATTTCAGCAGCAATTTTTTCTAAAGGCAAAATGCTGGGAGGATCCTTCATAGAATTTAAATCTTTTTCACAAACTAAACGTGAAAGTGTATCAGATAACAACTGCTTCTTCCCAGGTCGATACATAATCAAAAAATCAAATTCACTAAAGAATTGTAACCACCTCATTTGTCTAGGAGTAAAGGCCTTAACAGTGGAATAAAACTGTAAATTTTTATGGTCAGAATAAACAGTAATAGTGTGTTTAGCCCCCAAAAGATGATGCCTCCATTCTTGAAAAACATCTTTAATGGCTAACAATTCTCGTTCTGCAATTGTATAATTCTGCTCAGCCAAAAGTAATTTCCTAGAGAAAAAGGCGATTGGATGAAGGTGACCAGTATTTGTATCCTTTTGAAGCAACACACCACCAATAGCAGTCTGTGAAGCATCTGCTTCCACAAAGAAAGGCCTGTCAGGATCAGGATGAACCAAAATAGGAGCAGAGGTAAAAGCCTTCTTCAATAAAGAAAAAGCTAGGTCGGCTTCCTCAGTCCAAGAAAAGACTTTCCCTTTTTTCAATAACTGGGTAATAGGAGTAACAATTTCTGAAAACGTAGAAATGAATCGCCTATAAAAATTAGCAAATCCCAGAATTCTTTGTGTGTCTTTAATTGAAGCAGGAATTGGCCAAGTTAATATTGCTTCAACTTTCTTTGGATCCATATGAACTCCCTCAGGTGATAAACAATAGCCAAGAAATTCCACTTGAGAAGCATTGAAAACACATTTTTCCAATTTAGCATAAAGAGAATTATCTCTTAATTTCTGTAATACTAACTGAACATGTTGTATATGCTCTTCCATATTTTTAGAATAAATTAGGATGTCGTCAATATAAACAATACAACAGACATCCAATAGATCATGCAAGACTTCATTAATAAAGTATTGAAAGGCCGCTGGAGCGTTGCAAAGACCAAAAGGCATAACCGTATACTCAAAAAGACCAAATTTCGTACGAAAAGCGGTCTTCCACTCGTCGCCTTCTTTGACTCTAATTAGATGATATGCACCTCTAAGATCCAGTTTGGTATAAACACTAGAACCTTTAATTTGATTAAGAAGCACTGGAATCAAGGGCAACGGATACCTATTCTTAATGGTTGCTTTATTAACCGCTCTATAATCAATACAAGCCCTCAAATCCCCAGACTTCTTCGCAACGAAGAAAAGAGGAGACGAAACAGGAGAAGTAGAATGTCGAATAAAACCTAATTCCAAAAGCTCATCCAAGTAGTTCCTTAAATAAACATTTTCAGGTTCAGTTAAGGCGTAAATTCTACTACATGGTAGAATAGCACCCGGAACGAAATCAATCCTGCAATCAAAAATTCTGTGTGGAGGTAATTTGGTTGCTTCAACAGGATCAAAAACCTTAGAAAAACTCCTATACTCTACAGGGAGTTTACTATCTTCAGTAGTAAGAGCAGCACAAAAAAGGGGCATCACAGGATCTTGGGTTTCTTGATAACAATGTAACTTACAAAAGGAAGACTCCAAGGTAACAGTCCTCTTAATCCAATCAATCTTGGGATTGTGTAATTCCAACCAAGGAATGCCTAAGATGACACCAAAACTTGGTGCATCAATAAGATCAAAAACCACTTTCTCAGTATGACCATTATCCGCTACCAAAGTCAACGGTTCAGTGTTAAATTGAATCATACCAGAAGACAAAACTGAACCATCAACCGCTCTCACAGACTCAGGTTCCTCCTTAGTAACAAATTTCAGATTCAATTTATGGGCAAATCCAATATCGAAAAAATTCCCAGTAGCCCCAGAGTCCAAAAGTACAGGAATACTATGTCTTTGAAGAGTAGTTAAGATAAAAACCATCCGAATAGTAAAATGTTTGGGAATATGTGTAGTTACATTGGTGACAAATTTGGAGATCTTTGAAGAAATTTTACTCGAGGAAACGATCTCTGCTTCCCTCGAGAATTTTAGTTTTCCGACGGCTTAATAGGAAGGGTTTCAATAGCTAGAACTTTCTTTTTAGCAGGTTTTACAGAACAATCCTTGGCAAAATGCCCAGGTTTGCCACAATACAAACATAAATTGCCCTTACGTCTCCTTTCTTTCTCTTCAGGAGTTAAAGGCCCTTTGAACCCACTCGATACAACAGGTTCAACATTCTTAACTTCAGACTCTTTTTTCTCAACTTTAACTAGAGGACTTTTAAAATCACTCCTTGTTTTTTCATTTCTACGTTCACCTAATCTGTGATCAAGCCTAACCACTAGATCCTGAAACTCCTTAAACCCATCAGGCAAATTCACTATGTGTGCAAGAGAATCCTTTAAATCATCTTTTAGGCCTCTATAAAATAAAGAAATTCTCTTTTCTTCAGGCCAATGAGTTTCGGACAGAAGTCTATTAAAGGTAGTCATATAAGAGATAAGATCCTTGGTCCCTTGACGAAGACTCAATAACTCGTTATCAGAAGACTGAATTAAAGTGTGTTTGGCAAATAAATTGGACATAGCCAATTTAAAATTCTGCAAATTATGAAGCAAAGGGTCATTATTATCAACTAAAGGCATGGCCCAATTCGCAGCCACCCCTCCCAGATAAGAAATAATAAATGCAACCTTAGCAGAATCAGAAGAAAAAATTTGAGGTTTACACATGAAATGCAATTGGCACTGACTAAAAAAGGTTGCAAATCTGCTATTATCTCCAGTAAACCTTTCAGGGTTTGCCAAAGGGACAGGTGTAGGAGTAACTACAGTAACTTGAACTGGTTGTTTTTCAGACCGATCTTCTGAGGTATGAGGCTGAACCACGTCAGCTCCAAATCTAGCTGGCGCTAAAACTGGTTTCCTCTCCTTAGAGGAATCCCTCCAAATTGAGAAACCTGCCCTAGTCTCATCTAGCTCCTGACGAAGCGATTGATTCTCCAAACGTAAATTTTCCATTTCCACTGTCAACTTCTGGACTAACTGTGTCAACTGAGAAGCATCCATGAGGGTGAGTTTACAGTCTCGAAAGGAAACGATTTTTTAAAAAGAGAAGATGGGCTTTGTCTACTGTTGAGGAGTCCAGCGAGACTCTTCTGACGTTTCCTTTCAAGCTGCAAGCTCCCAACTCCCTCAAGGATCAACCAACCAGTCAGGACCTTGACACTGACTGGATTGACTTCTCCCCCAGGGAAAGGGGAAGTGGACAGAGAGACTCACAACAAATTATACAAGTTTATATCTACGGTTGTCTCTCTCTCTTGAAAGTGCTCCGGGCCGTGGACCTTCAGTTAGAAAAGTTCTGCGCTGACTTCACGCAACACTGTGATGCAATATTAACAGCAATTACTCAGCTGACGACTTAAAGGCTTGCTACTCAAATTAACTATACATAGTATTTACTGACCATTAATCCATCTGACCCTTGTTTGCACTTAGAGTTGTTTAGCTCTGGTTCTGAGTCTTGACACCTTCAAATAAGCATAGCATGTCAGAATAGCTTAACACTTTAAATTAGGAGACAGGCTAATTAAATTAGTTGGGTTAGTTTTAACTAAACTCAGAAACTTCATGCAGGCCCATACCTGAGTCTTTAAATAAATCTTCTGTTTGGTGAATCTGCAGTAGGAAGACAGGAAATAACAGCCTATCTAAATTCTCAAAACTAACTAAGGTTGTTATTCCAGACACCACTTATAAATGTGTAAACCTTCCTTCTAAACAAGTTTTTAAAATAAACTTATCACCAAAAAGTTCAGCTAGATTCAGATTGTCTATTTTACACGCTGCCTTTATCAAGGCTTGTTTATGTCTACTATCCGCTTAATGAGCACATAAGTCAGTTCTATGTTTTGCACAGTTCGTTAGCAGACAATGTCTCTTCAAAGTCTTGTTAAGTAACACTCCGTGAATCACGCGCTAAGTTAAAAGTCCAGCTCGCTTTTCTTAGTGACTTGCCTTTGTAAAGGCTTGTTCTTTTGATCTGCTCTCCACGACGCGCTAATCCCTTTTAGCGTCTAGAGCGTCTTTCTGAAATTAATCTAGCCACTTCCACATTGAGCTGAATTGTTCGTGGCTATTGAGAGAAAATAAATAAACTCCTTACTTTCCTTTTTTCGTGATGCAGCGTTGTGCTGACAGGAGACTCGAACTGCCAGCCGGCAGAGGAGATCGGGTAAACAAACCTCCCGGCTGTCTCGGAGAATCCAGTCACGTCGTCTTCTTAACATTCATCAGCGACGATGACAGCCAGGGGCTTCCGGGACCTCACAGAACAGGTTTTTTCAGGGAAGGAATTACCGGGCAAGAAGAACCTAGGGGCGAACAGGAATTTACATGACCTGAGGAATTCCTACGCGGGGGCAGAAGCTCTCGCCTGGAACAACGAGAGACAAAGCGTTTGGCAGTTGGCAGAAGCTTGTATTTATAGCTTCAGCCACGAGACCCAGCGCGAGTCTCACACAACATACTCCTAGCGCGAGGGGTGACACGAGCCTGTCTCAATTGAGCGCACAATCTGGGAATTGCTCAAAACTTAGTTTAAAAAACAAACAAGCATTGCCAAAGGCAATTATTGAAATTATAATTACCAAAAGGATTCTAACTAAAGTTTTACATTTTAACTAATAAACTAAATGTCCCCTTTTATTCACAAAGTGTACACTGAGCCTAGGCTGGGTCTGAATCTAATTAAGACGACCGGTAACACCCCTAACAGCTTCTGTCACAAAAATTAAACCTCACCAGGAAGCACTTACAGATATGAGCAGGTGCCCGAGTTGAATCTGGGCCATGTTCTCTCTCAGTCGCGGCCGGCATGACGGGCGGGAGGGGGGTGTGGAAATGGGGTCTTCGACTCATCGCGGGGGGGAGGCGGGAGGGGTTTAATTAAAAAAATCTATAAATTAAAACTTACGATCCCGCGCCAGCTTCTGGTCGGCTGCAGCTCTCCTAGTCATTACTAAAGGCAGCCTCCCTACCTCCCCTCCGCCAATCACAATGCTGCAATGGCAGTGTTGTGATTGGTGAAGCGCATGGGAGAGTGTCCCAGCCGAGCTATTTTCTCTTTGTTGGCTTCTGCATGCAGCAGCCTACAAAGAGAAAAAGGGAGAGTGGGCGGTCCTGTTTGAGGGCAGGGGGAGTGGCTTGCCCACTGTTGTGTGTACTGACTGTTTGGTCGGCCCTCGAGCAGGACTGCCCACCTCCAACCAGGCACTTCTGCTTTCTCGCCATTTTGAGTTATTATTTCTTGTTCAAGTGGAATGAGTTCCAGAGCATTGTTGCTTAGTCCTCCATTCCTTTAAAAGGACCCTTCAAACGTGATTAGTCTTTCTGTTTGAACTTCGTGTATTGTAGCGAGAGGAGGGCGTCTGCTAATTTAAAGCCCACATGGCCTACTGCTCCGTATTGTCCACATAGTGTGATTTGATTGAGACAAATCTTTCTCCTTTTTTCCGGCAAGAGGCGGCAAAAGTGCAGTTCTTGTTCCTTGAATTGCTAGGACTGGTACAGACTTTCTGTATGATGGTCCAAATTCTTTCTTATCCGCTATTTTATCTCTGACCAGTTCCCCAACTTTTGGGATCCATACAGGTCTTACCGTGACTGCCTTGATTTCCCCAGTGGCTGTTCGTTTCACCTGCACAATACTGTGCAAGGCTATTGCTTCATTCAATTCCTGTAAGATAGCCAAACGGTTATGGATGTCAAAATAATTTTCATCCGCCACTGTGCCTTCACAATCAAGATCAGGTATTCACATTCTCGTCCCAAGTAGGACCTCGTAAGGAGTGACATCCATTAGAGTACTTGTTGGCTGGTTATTGAGCGCTCGCTGTACCCCATATAGATGCTTGACCCAACTACCGCCCTTAGCTAATACCCTAGCTCTTAAAGATTACTTTAGGTCCCAGTTTTTCCTTTCCACAACCAAATTTCACTCAGGATGGTATGGAGAGGAGTACCACAATGCTACATCCATACCTTCCATGGCTTCTTTGTAAGCCAGATAGCTAAACGCCGGGCCACGGTCAGAATGTAACGTGCCAACAGCTTACGTCCCTATAAAGACTCGCAAATCTTTGATGACAGTTTGAGCGTCAGCCGAGCGCTGAGGTCAAGCCCATAGGAATCTTGAGCATGACTCCACTGCCACCAAGATATATTTGTAAGCCCCATCAGATTGTAAGGGGCTGCAGTGGTCCAGATACACCCAAGCAAGAGGTTTGTCTGATTTTAATAACAGTTTCTGTGCCAGGCGTGCTATGGTGGAGTCTTTCATCTGCTGGCAGATGTCACATTTAAAGACACAGGGGCATATTACCAAGCAATAGCGATAATTATCGCTATTGCTTGGTTAGAGACAAAACTTTACCGCAGCGCTGCGGCGATTTTTACCGCAAATAAACCTTGGTATTACCAAGGTTTAACGCAAATGCGGTAAAAATCGCCGCAAAGCATGAATATCGCTGAAAAGTCAGCGATATTCATGCATTAGCGAGCTAATGCTCTTAGCCATGTTATCCACCTCCCATTGGATAACATGGCTAAGAACTGCTCAGGACAGGTGTTAGGTTTTGGAGATATTCCCGCTTAGCGCGAATATCTCCAAAAGTTGGTAATAGGAGATAGCGATGTTAGCGACTGTTTTCAGTCGCTAACATCTTGGCACGCCCACTTTGCATCTCATTAGTGATAAATATCACTGACATGCAAAGTGGGGCCCAAGATGATCGCTATCTCCTACTAGCTGTCGCTAACTGGTGTTAGCGGCAGCTAGGTAATAGGGAGATAATTTTATCTCCGCTTTCTTGGCTTTTAAAGCCAAAAAAGCGGAGATAAACCCCTTTGATAATATGCCCCATAGTCTTTAGTTTGCTTTGTTAGACCTGGCCACCAATAGCGCTATTTCAATAATGAAATAGTCGCTGTAATATCTATATGAGTAGAGCCCAAACCCTTGTGTGCTGCAATAATCAAACCTTGTCTACAATCCATATTTGGTATTACTCTATCCCCCACTCCAGGAATCTTAGCATATGGAATGTTGTTTGCATCTAACTTGTAGGAGTACTTGAGTGGACATTTCTTTGGTATTGTTGAGCTGCCCTTGCTTGAGGCAATAACAGCAACAATAATCTCACTGCCTGTCCTAGTTTTTGAATGAGTGATTGCAGCTAAGGAAGCTTTGTGTAGAGCCCCCGTTGCGTCTTCATCAGCCAATGAATTCCCTTCAACGTAAACGCCATCACGTTGATGACTCAGTGTATGAAACAAGTGAGCCCGTGGTAGTTCGTTTCTCAACTCAACTACCTGTTCCCATAGCATTTTATGCATAATTGTGCTACCTTTAGCGCCTTTGAACCCATTTTGTTCCCAATGATGTAAATATTCATTGTATGATTCAACACAGTAAAAAGAATCACACATCATCAGTGTGGGGAATTTGTGATCCGTATTCACCAGTGCCAGTATCAATGCTTTAAATTCTGCCAGCTTTGCCTTACAGTCCCCAAGAGACTGTGTTTTTGTGCAACTTCGATGGAACTTTCCATCCCGCATATTACCGTCAACAATTGCACATACCGTACTGTATCAATCAATCAATCAATCAAGGCATTTATATAGCGCACTACTCACCCAGAGGGTCTCAAGGCGCTAGGGGAGGGGGGTCGGCTACTGCTCGAACAGCCAGGTCTTGAGTTGTTTCCTGAAGGCGAGGTGGTCCTGGGTCAGGCGGAGGTGGGTCGGGAGGGAGTTCCATGTCTTGGCGGCGAGGTAGGAGAAGGACCGTCCCCCTGTGGTGGCTCTTCGGATGCGGGGGACGGTGGCGAGGGTGTGGCCGGTCGAACGAAGCTGACGTTTGGGAGCGTAGAAGTTGAGGCGGCTGTTGAGGTATCCTGGGCCTTGGTTGTGTAGGGCTTTGTTGTACGTGGGTGAGGAGGCAGAAGGTGATTCTCTTGTTGACCGGGAGCCAGTGCAGGTCTCTCAGGTGTCCGGAGATGTGGCTGCGACGGAGGATGTGCAGGATGAGTCGTGCTGAGGCGTTCTGGATCCGCTGGAGTCTCTTCTGGAGTTTGGCGGTGGTTCCGGCGTAGAGGGAGTTGCCGTAGTCCAGACGGCTGGTGATGAGGGCCTGGGTGACTGTCTTCCTGGTCTCGGTGGGGATCCACCGGAAGAGCTTACGTAGCATGCGCAGGATGTTGAAGCACGGCGAGGAGACATCGTTGACTTGTCTGGTCATGGAGAGGGAGGAGTCCAGGATGAAGCCCAGGTTGCGTGCGTGGTCTGTTGGTTGGGGTGCGCTGCCTAGGGCGGGGGGCCACCAGGAGTCGTCCCAGGCGGCGGGTGAGGATCCCAGGATGAGGACTTCCGTCTTGTCCGAGTTCAGTTTCAGGCGACTGTTCTTCATCCATTCGGCTACCTCTTTCATCCCTTCATGAAGGTTGGCTCTGGCGGTGGCATGGTCGTTGGTGAGGGAGAGGATCAGCTGGGTGTCGTCGGCGTAGGAGATGATGTTGAGGTTGTGCTGGCAAGGCGATGTCTGCGAGGGGGCTCATGTAGACGTTGAAGAGGGTTGGACTGAGCGAGGACCCTTGAGGAACGCCGCAGATGACTTTGGTGGCTTCAGATCTGAACGGGGGGAGGCGGACTCTCTGTGTCCTTCCGGCGAGGAAGGAGATCATCCATTCCAGTGCCTTCTCCTGTATTCCGACGTTGCTGAGTCGCTGCACTAGTGTACGGTGGCAGACAGTGTCGAAGGCCGCGGAGAGGTCTAGGAGGATGAGGGCCGCTGTTTCTCCATTGTCAAGTAGTGCTCGGATGTCATCGGTGGCTGCGATCAGGGCCGTCTCGGTGCTGTGGTTGGCTCGGAAGCCAGACTGCGAGAGGTCGAGGGATCCGTTCGTCTCGAGGAAGGCGGCCAGCTGCTTGTTGACGGTCTTCTCGATGACTTTTGCATGGAACGGGAGCAGCGAGATGGGGCGGTAGTTCTTGAGGTCGGTGGGGTCGGCTGATGGCTTCTTTAGTAGAGCGCTGAGTTCGGCGTGCTTCCAGCTCTCCGGGAAGGTTGCGGTGTCGAAGGAGGTGTTGATGATGTCCCGCAGCTGGGGTGCGATGACAGCGTCGGCCTTGTTGAAGACGTGGTGAGGGCAGGGGTCGGTCGGAGATCCGGAGTGGATGGAGTTCATCGTGCGGACGGTATCCTCGGTGCTGATCGGGGTCCAGGCGCGGAGGGTGGTTGGGAGGGCGGTGGTTCGGTCGTGGCGTGCGTCGGTTGAGTGCTGAAGCTGTTGTGTATGTCCGCGATCTTGTTGTGGAAGTAGGAGGCGAGGGAGTTGCAGAGGTCTTGCGAAGGGGTGATGTCGTTGTTTCCGGCGTTGGGGTTGGAGAGCTCTTTGACGATGTTGAAGAGTTCCTTGCTGTTGTGTGCGTTGTTGTCCAGTCGTTCCTTGAATGCAGTTTTCTTGGTTGCGTGGATGAGTTGGTGGTGTTTACTGACTCCCTATGGCTGGCAGAGCAGATCCGTCAGAGGGTATGCTTATTCAAGATCCATTGCAGTAAGAGAATTAGCCCATTGTATCCATCTCGAATGTAAGGCTTTTGCATTTGGAATGCTAGCCTTTGTAACAGCTTCTAAATCTGGTACCGGTGTTACGACAATTATGCATTTTCCCTGAGCCAGTGCTCTTTCTCTTGCTACAGCGGTCTGAACTGCTGTCAGGATTTTCTCTGTTGAAGTGAAATACATTTCTGCGTTTGTTTACAGGTGTGATTTGTAAGCAATTGGTACTGTTTCGCCTTCATTGAAGGTTAAGTAAGTGTACCCACATTGACACCCTATTACATGGATCACTAAGTTGCATACCTTTACCCGTGTCTGTAAGTGTTTTGAAGCTATCATGTCTTCTTGTAGTAAACGTAGGATTTTTGTGTGTTCCTGTGTCCATTGTCTAACTGAAAAGTTAGGTTTTATTAAGTCGTAGAAAGGTTTTACTCTTTCCCCATAATCCAAAATGTATGTTCTGCTGAAATGTAGTAATCCCAGTATTGATTGTTAATTTTTTAATGATTTTGGATGTTGGAGCAGAGCACACTTTTCTAAAAAGTTAGCTGCCAGACTTTTCCCTTCACTTGAAAGCTCGTATCCTAAAAACAGGAGATTGAGGTAAGCGATTTTAGGTTTTTTGAAATTAAATTTGTAGCCCTCTTTTTAATTCGTAGCCCATCAGACAAATATCTAAGTATGGGCGCAAAATCCTTTCCGCTCACAAAATTTGCGAATTTTTGGCAATTTTGCGATCTGCGAATCTCGCAAAATTGGTGAAAAGTGCGTAAATTCGCTTGCGGCGGATTTTCTGTTTTTTTTTATGGCCAACTCACACAAGGGACCAAAGTTACAGGCACACACGTCACTGGAGACAACTCTTCTGGGCCTTTACTCAGCTGTAGTGTAGCAAAAGCACTATACATTTACCAAACAAGGTAGCACTTACTGATTAGCCAGTATAAAGTACTCCAGTTGAGTAGAGGTATGGCACAACCAGTGGCATCATCGTGGATAAAATTGCAGGCAGGATTCATTCTGGTACAATGCTTCTGTCACAAAAATTAAACCTCACCAGGAAGCACTTAAAGATATGAGCAGGTGCCCGAGTTGAAGCTCTAATTCAGTCATGCATTATAATCAGCCCAAACAACCAGTGAGCACGGTCCAGGTGGGCTTCCTCCCCATATTCACCGCCAACAATTAGATGTAATACATGATGGAGGTCTTTTCATCCACGAGTTTCTCGAGCGAAATCCCAGTGTATTTACTGCTTTTTACTCATTTGCTGCTCTGATCGGTCTCTGACCCTTTATAAACAAGAGACATGTAAACTTGCATAGAAGCCCGCCCGTTTGGCCCAGCCATACACACACTAGGGTATGCAACATCTTCCCACCTTTTCCTCACTATGATGGACAGCTCACTCGAGAGACCTAGGTACCTTTCGGCGCAGTGGCAAAGTTACAGACACACATGTGACATTATTTGTGCAAATGGTAAAAAAAGCTGCGAGTTTGCGGGAAAATCTGCAAAGTCGCTGATTTTTTTGCCATTTCGTGCGAATTTGCGCACCATGAATCCGCAAAATTCACCCATACTTACAAATATCATCCACATAGGACAATGCTTCCTCAGCAAAATTTTGGAGTAACTCAGTTACTCTTGCTTAAAATAACCCTGGGCTGTTCTTATACCCTTAGGGGAGACAACAAAATTGTCCCAGGGACCCCAACACTGAGAATGCAGTCAAATACCTGCTTTCAGGTGCTATATTTTGACAGAATTTTTTTTTGAGATATCGAGTGTAGTTTTTTATTTCTTCCGCACAATTTTATTCATTAATGCGGCACTGTGTGCATTTTGGACAGCAAATATCTTTGTGCATGTGTTTAAACTGTCTGTAATCTAAAACTAGACATTATGAGTTGTCCGATTTCATTACGGGAAACAAAGGATTGTTCATTGGTGAGGTGCACGTTTCAATGACCCCTTGATATTCAAGTTGATCTAAGATCTCCCTGACCTATTTCTTAGCTTCTCGCTTTATTGGATATTGTCTCTGTGCATTTAGTGAAACGTTTAACAGGATCGCGCGGTGGGTTGAATCCTCATCCCATCCGGCATGAATTTTGCACAATACTGGGGCAAGGGTAACGGCCCACTCCCATGCATATGTGTGTTTAATATAAATGGAATGAGGTCGGAGAAGTTTGGAAAAATTAGCGTATGGCAGCCAATCTTGTTCGGCTAATAGGATATCATAACCAAATGACAGGTTGTCCCAAAAGAGACCTTTAACTTTCCTGGGCTTTTCCCCCACCATTTGGAGTGTTATTTTGTATAACTTATGCGGGACGCTTGCCCTCATATCTGGTGTTTCCACTGTGATGTAATCATTCAAGTCCGCTGTCATCAGATATTCCATCAAGTTCTGGCAAGCTATTGTTATTTCTGCCGCACTGTCTAGCACCGTCAGAGCCCTTTTCCCATTTAGAAGTTGTGTCCTCGGAATTCTGTACTGCAACTTTCTTTAAACCGAGGTTTTGATTTTAGCTTTCTTCTTTTTTTGGAATTATAGGGCCAGATGCATCAAGCGAAATGCGCTCGCAAAAGGGCCAGATTCTGAGAATCTGGCCCTTTGCAAGTGCAATTTTTGCATTTGGGATGCATCATCCCAAATGCAAAAATCGCAATTAGAGAATTCGCTAAATTGCGATTGTTTGCATTTAAGGAATCTCAAATTGAGATTCCTTAAATGCAATGCATGAAAGTATCAAAAATAGCGAATTCGCTAATAGGGCACGCAAATTACCACGAAGTTCAACTTCATGGTAATTTGCAAAAACTTTGAAAAATGCACTTTTGTGCATTTTTCAAAGTTTCATGTTGCGCACACACATGCCCTAAGGGCATGTGTGTGCGCAACATATGTGCACAGATCAAAATTCAGGGGTGTAACAGGGTGTCCTTTGGACACCCCTGCACCCTTGAACTCGCAATCTCAATTTGCGAATCGCTAATTGCGATTCGCAAATTGAGATTGTCTTCCCATTCATTCCTATGGGCCTCTAGGCCCATAGGAATGAATGGGGAGGTATTCATTAATTGCGACTCGCAATTTGCGAGTCGCAATTAAGGAATCTCTATTTATTGTGTGATTGCATGATGCATTCCATTTTGCTACTCCTTATTAGCGATTCCTTATTTTTCGCTAATAAGGAATCGCAAAATGGATGCTTGATGCATCTGGCCCATAGTCTTAAGAAAGCTGCTTGTCTCTGGACTTTGTACACTCTTCTTTGTGTTCTGACCGTCCTTCTCTCTCTGAGTTTTTTGTCGAGCCCCGAAATGAATGAGAGGAACATGTATTAGTATCCTGATACCAGTCAGGTTTTCTAATATTATACCCATTCCTGAGGTTGTACCTCCTTTTGGAGGGCACCTGTGTAGAAGATCCACCTCTGGATTGAGATCTCTTTTCTTTGTTAATTTGTTTTTTGTTATTATTATCCCACTTCTTTTTAGGAGAAGCAGGTGTCTGCTTGGAATGGCCCTTTTCAGGACTGCCCATTAATTGAGGTTTTAAAGCTTTCCCACCCAAACTGTCTCTACCTAATTCGGCATATGCAGTTTTTATAATTCTCGGTAATTCAGGTTTCCGTTGTAAAGGACTGCACTCCTGTAGGCGTTGGCCTCTCCTTTAATATTTGCTAATAGTATTGCTGATACCTGGGGTAATTACCTAGTAATTTCATCCCTTAGTTCAGAGCAGGTTCTGCCCCATACTCATTTTGTATTTGTCTTAATACATCTGGTGTTACAGATAAATATGGTTTACCAGGAGTCCTGGTATAGATGGCAGCAAAGACTGTACCCCAAGAGGTACAATCCTCTATTTGTGGTGTAATCCCCATGGGGAGGCAGATTGTCAGCATTCTGTATTTTTCATAAGGGCTAGTATTTGGGAATACTGCTTCTAACTATGTGATTTTTTGAGCTATTCAGAATTGTATCTGTTCACGTTCCTGGGAATTTTGTCTAATACTGTGAGTAATGTTTGTGGAGTAATTTTAGTTGCTGTACTTTGTGTAGGAGATGTATTAGTTGTAACTACTGCTAGTTGAACTTTAAGTGTCCTCATGACAAATAGTGTCATGGTTCCTTAAAGTTTTATCAACTCCTTGTGTTGTTTGAGTAATTCAACTTGTGTCATTGTGTCAATGTCAGGATGTGCTGTGTAGGCTGCTAATATCGGCCATGTAGCTCCTGGTCTTCCGAAGGGACTGACCCTTACGCTTCTTCTTATATGGGGGAGGGCGCCTTTAAACCACTATTCATGTTCCTGGTACGTTAGTGGAACTTTAATGTCCTCATACAGAATGTATTCCACTGGTATGTCATCTTGTATGCAATAATGAAACGTTGTTGTTCTTGCATTTGCTGCTGGGAATGTAACCCATAAATTAAATACCTCAGTTTGGAAATCTTTGTGCGCCTCTATCATGAATACTACTATGCCACCTCTGGCAGTTAAACCGTGTTTGAGTTGTTTGAGGGTGACTGTGTGTATTTAGATTAAACTGTACTCCATTCGGATCTCCCTCCTCTTCTGAGTGAGGCCTTTGTTGTGCTAATGCATCTAATCCTCCTTCTTCATTTGTCATTGTGTTTTAGAACACAGAATATCTTTTCAAGGGAACGAAGATAAGGTATTTTGCACAATTTAGGAACAAAGTGTCCTTCAAGCTTGATTAACCAGCATCCAACAAATAGGATATTTTGCCTACTCAGCTGTGGTCGAGTTTTGTGCCCACCCACTCCAGATGTCTCTGGTGTTTTGTGAGTAGAGATCTCTGAGAATTAGCACCACTGAACTACTCAGATTCTACTGTTAAATAGGTACCCAACCAATGTTGGCGGCCCCAGGTCGTGTAGTTCCTATATTACCCATACAGGACCTGCACGTTTGGATAATGTTAAACTTGGCCCTTTTTGCAGAGTCATCCCTGAACTTTTTGCCTTCCTCCTGTATTTTCTCTGACCTATTTTTGTTGGTTTTATGACTCTGGGAACTTTACCTCTGCTGATCAGTGCCGAAGTGCATATGCTCTCCATGTGTTAAATTGATGTACTGATTAGTGACTCCATGATTGGGTTATTTGATTTACTTGTCAGACCCTAGTGCAGTGCATCATGTGTGCCCAGGGCCTGTAAATCAAATGTTGCTGGTGGGCTTGCAGCACTGGTTGTGCCACTCACAGGAGCAGCTTGCAAAGTGTGTCTCAGGCCTGCCATTGCAGAGCCTGTGTGCAGTCTCGTACTGCCATGTCGACTTGTAAAGTGCACCCACTTGCCAGTCCCTAAACCTTCCCTTTTCTATATTGTATGTACAAGGTAGGTCATGCCCTGGTGTGTGTGGCATGACAGCCTATTTCTTTTTTCACTATTTGTCTAGTCAAATTAGCTCAAAAAATGGGCTACCCTAGAACTAATTGCAATACAATTTCATTGAGTGGATTCTTATCCAACATTTTCCGTAGAAAACGATGGTGAAAATTCTACCACTCTATCATGACGCGTTAATCCACTATACTGGATTTTTCAAAATGGCTGCTCATTATTTGAGATATAGGGTATAACTGTTTATATACCCATGTGTGGTATCATTTTATTTGTTTTTAGGGACGGGAAAGTCAAAAATAACATCAACAATTGTTTCTGATGACCATAATATCAAATAATCGCAGAATATGTCAGATAGACAAAGTTTGTATAATTGTTTCATTGACTTATATGAGAAAGTGTGAAGGAAAGAAAATATTACAATTAACTTTTGTTAATTGTAGTGTTTTCACTGTATTACCGTATGTGTTCGCAAATGCTTAACGCACTGCCTCTGAGATAAGCCTGTCTGCTCGTACCAAGCTACCAAGGGGGTGAGCAGGGGTTATCCAGTAGTATAATCACCTTTTCCTGACTTAGAAGCAAGGGTTCCTATTTGGTCAAAGGTGTATACCATAGCCAACTAGAGACCCCCAGTTCTAACAGATAACATAAACTGTAGGATTGGTGGCAGACTGACTTTGTACACCCCCACCGAGAATGTTAGCCTTACTGTTTAAGCTAGCTCACAGTGCCACTAGAATCTCCTCTTATCGAGGCGAGGCTAGTTCTTGGCAACCTCAGAACATGACAACCCTGATCCCTCAGAATCGTGGAAACAATGTACTACCTTTTGCTCAGTCACTCATGCTCACTTATTTGGTGTCAGAGAGTTACACAGAAGAAACAGTCAGGCGTGTTACAATAAGATGTATTGCACAGTTGTTCTTCTAGTGTAAAATAGATGTGCTTCACAACCATTAGTAGCAGATATCTATTAGCAGTACAGTAAAAATAAAAGGAAAGTACAGTTCTACCATCATGCAATAGTCATACGTACATACATGAATATAAAATGAATGATAAAAAGAGAGTGCATACTCCTACGATGCCAGTCTATATGTACCTAAGTGTACCTAGCATGTGAGTAGGTGTAAAGCCAAGAATCCCTCTGGGATTTAGTGCAACCCCATTACCTGAAGTGAGAGAGTGTGGGCCCCGTCCTGGTCTCGAGTTGGACAACCCGCGAGGGATGTGTTAGACCACTGTCTGCTGGAACATCTGCATGCAGGAGCTTCAGTGTCACTGGTCAGTGTGTCGGTCGGGAAGTCTTGGTCTCCTCTTCCAAACCCAGTAAGATGTGCTGTATTTATACAAAAAGTATCTAGTGTTCCTTTGTCTCTTGTTTCTTGTATGAGCCATTGTTGGATTTGAGGATGACGTATGGGATGAACCTTGTACGTAGATAATATGCAGGTGGTGTAGCCCCTGCCTGGTTTCCAAGAACCCTTATGAATGTTCATTCATACTGTGTGGGTCCATTGATGAAGTTATAGGATGCTATTTTTAGGGGAAAAAACCCTATTACTGTGCCGAGGACTAGAACTAGGTAAAGGCTCAACCCTAAAGGCTCGTTACTGTGTAGTATGAGGGAGATAATGTAGGTGAAGGTATTTGATATTACCCTGGCCTGTATTAGGGTACCTATATGCAACATAACAAAACCCATAGTGAAAAGCTGCACACAACAACCAAGACATATCTCAGAGTATAGCACACTAGCATCTCAATGAAATCCAATTGCATCCTGTTAAAATGACCACATGATCTTCCTACGTGGCTCAATTTAACTGCAATGTTTTTCCCTACACTTTTCTGTTGGCATGCAACACATCTATGACATAACACTACAGCCATCAGCCTAAATCTTGGATTGAATAAGTTTTGTCTTATCAATCTGACCCTGACATCTCTTCCTACATGAGACAGGCCTTGATAATGTCTGGTCATTGGTGGCAAAAGATTGTTAGGCAACACAGCTCTCCCATTTCCTGAAACCCAAATCTCATCCTCCTCCCTCTTCACACAACCTACTTTAACCCTACTCTGTTGCTCTGCCTCTGACCCCACATTCTTGTAACCTCTTAACTTCCTCCTCAGTAACAGCTACCATTAATCAAAAGTTGTAGTTGGCCTTGTCTGTCCCTTCTTTGGTGTATTCACCGTTGAAGGTGCAAGCATTGTGTACACAGTACTTTGCTACCTCATCGGCATATCTGTTGCCAATGGTCACACAGTCATCACCTTTACAATGAGCAGTGCACTTGACAACTGCAATCTGAGTGGGCATTTGCAATGCTTCCTGAAACTTTACAAATTGCTCTACATTTTAGATAGGGGACCCCAAGGAGGTCATAAGCCCCCTCTGGGATAATAACTGTCTAAAATCATGAACAATACCAAGGCCATACTGACTATCAGTGAAAATGGTCACTCTCTGCTGGTAAGAGACACAGCACGCTCTAGTAGGAGCAATCAAATCAGCAACTTTTTTCAGAAAATATTCCTTGGAGCCATAAAGCTTCAGTTACTCCTGAAGCTGCTCAGACTATATAGGCAGCTTGTGATTTCCTCTGTGTTCTCACAAACAGTAGCAATCCATAAACAATGCAAAATCATATTCAGGCAGTGGCTCATCTTGTATATCTGGTCTTGGCTTGGTGCACAGTTCAGTAAAATTGAGACAATCATGCTCCACTTCTTTCTTGTCATGCTCACCATCAGTAAGGGGAAATATGGCATCAAGGTTAAAAATAGAACACCTTTTTAATGTAAAATTTTTTGCCACCAGTATGATCATACCGGTTCAAGTAGTTATTTGTTAGGTGTTGAGTGTGAATATGTGCCAACAGTATCTCCAGAAAGTGATGAACATAAACTGTCAGAGGGTGCCTCTAACAATGCCCTCACACCTCTCAATGTTGACACTACCTGTGGCCACTGAATTAAGATAACCAGGTAATGCTCCAGCACTGGATCAAGGGTAGCAGAAAAGTAGGCAACAGGTCTGATCGCCACCATGGGCTTGTGTATGCACTGAGAGAATGCTGCCCTTCCTTTTATTGCAGAAAAGCAAAAACTCTTTGTTGTCATCAGGCATTCCGGGTCACAGTAGAGGCTTTCTCCCAACTCTAGGCAGGCAACCAAATCATCAGTATCCCAGGATACTAGAACACACACACATCCTTGTGTGCCAGCCTCTGTAAAGGCTTGGCCACTCGGGAAAGTTGGATTTTCCCTGGTGACAGTAGCCCACCATTCCCAAAAACATCCTGACTCCTTTCTCAATGTGATGTCTGAGATATATACCTTCTTTCAAACAATATTGTAACTTAATGGGGGCCATCTTATGTTGATTCTCGACCAAGTGGTTCAACAGGGCAATTGTATCCATCTTACAAGTTTCCTGAGTATTTGATGCAATCAGCAGGTTGACAGTATACTGCACCAGGGCCGAGTTAAAGGACATATTCAAGGACTTCAAATTCATTTGAGAATCAGGTTAAAATTGATGGGTTTTCAGTATACCCATGTGGCACTATACCATAACATACCAGCCAAACTAAAATGCAAAAAAGGAACTGAGAGTCCTTGTGCAAGAGTATGAGGAAAAAGACCCGACAAAGATCAATGACAGCAAACTACTCTAAACTCGCATGGAATATGGAATAATTTCACAGCTGGATTTGGTACCATGGGACAACATGGAACCACAATATTATTAATTTTTCTGAGGTTCTGTCCGGTGCGGTACCTAGTGATAGGTGTTTGTAAGTCCATAATGGGTAAGTTACACTGACTCCCCATAATCTCCTTCAGAATACCTTGCTGGATCATTGTCTCGATCATTTGAATTGTTTCAGGTGTCAGATTATATTACAGGGTTCTGGGTACTCAGCCTTTGACTTTATCTGTATATGGACAGGCTCAGCTCCTATAATGAGTTCAATGTTCTTCCCTGAAAAATCCCAAGCTTCAAACTTCACTGAATCTCTGAGAACCAGAGGTAACTCTTCAGTAGTCATCAAAGGGAACAGTTTGATGGTGGGAATCTGATTAACCAATTTAAAGGCAATGTCTTTGTCATGGATTTGAAATTCCACACCACTTGTGGGGGCCGTAAATAGTGCAATTCAACTTGTACAACAAATTGCTTCCCAATGAACTCACAGGACTTGAATCACATACAACTGATGATTCCCCTCAAAAGTTTCCATTTTCACTGGTACATCTTCTGTTCAGGATTTGTAATCTGTTTATTTGCAACACCTCGACTTGGATTCTCTGTCCCAAGAGGGTTGGTTTGAAACTTCCACTGTTCTGACAGTAGAACTGGTATTACCAGTATCAAGCAAAAAGTATACAGGGTGGCCATTTACTTCACCATCTATACATCAACGAATCTGATCTACCACCAAGACTGCACTAATAAGGTAATCTTCTTCCCCTAACAGGCATCATCATCAGGCAGACTGATTGGAGCCATAATTGGCTATTGTCTCAAATATGAGGGATTTCTGAAATGGATTATTCTTCTGTAAAACATTCTGATTCTCAATTGGAAGTTGGTTTGAGGTAAATCTAAGGAGTTAGAGCTTGCAGTGGCATCATGGGTTCAGGAACATGCCCCACCTGAGCTTGAGGTACATTGACATTTTGAGATATTGGTCATGGCTTATTTTGTGACTGAATGGGATTATTACTCTGGGACTGTAAAAACCCTGAATCTTGATCTTGATTGGTAGTTTTCATATGCCATTCTCACCACCAATGCCCCACCTATTAACAGTAATGGCTTGGATTTGACTTCTTCAAATTAGCTACATCAGTCCCAGTACTCAGTTCAATTGGAACACTACAACCTCTACCTTGTGGCGGTAATCCACCTTAATCTTGCATCACAGGAGCTTTCCGCTGATACACTCACTGCATCTGAGGAATGTTTCCTACAAAAGGCTGGTGACCTCTCTGCGCAGCTTCCATTTGCACCACCATCAGTTTTTCTTTCACTTTCTTCCGCCTCAAGTCTATTTAATCATTACAGTATTTGGCATATCTCAAAATCTCACCACATGACTTATTCTGCAACAAATCAAATGTTGTTGAATAATCATGCTAATCTCAGGCCTCCATCCTGCACAAACCTTTACACAAAATGTAATATAAGTTCCAGTGTCTCCATTCCGCTGTACCGCTTTAAAGCCTGTAGCAATCTCTCAAAATATGCATGAATTGTCTCTTTGGATTCCTGGGTTATTTGGTCAATCTTGACACAGTCAATATCTTTGTGCGTTCCCATAAACATCAACCATATAATCACCCTTATTGTACTTTCTCATTACTATGGGTGAGGACTATAAGTCAATGGATCTCTTGTTGGCTCTCTCTCGGGGCACTCTGTGGTGACTTTGGATGCGGTCAACAAATCACTTGAGACCACAATATCAAATAAGGTATTCAAATAAGTCCATAAAACCTTTGAGATTTTCACAAAGTACTCAATTTGTTTCTTCCATTCTACACTTTTAGCTTTCAATCTCAGAAAGTCATTTATGAAGGATGTAAGATCACTGTTACTCAAAGGTGCATGTCCATAACCTCTGCTGGGTACTTCCAGTAAATAGAAACTTGTACTGTTCACTATCCCTTCTAATGGATAAGGTGGATCTCTCATAGATCTCTTTTGTACCCATTCACTGTGCCACTTATCTAGAACACTCCAAATCTGAATGCTTTGAATCAACTCCCGAATTTTTAATTTAACTCCAGGTATTCTCATGGACTCTATGTCTCTGTCACTAAAACAAAGTCATTGGCTCTTCCGCAAGGATTTAGTTCTATTCAAATCTACCTCATGTTTCTCAGCCACCTGCCTCACTCACCTGGTAACATTCTGACTCATAAACAAAAGTTTGTTCTCTTAATAGATATCTAATTCAGCCAATTCAGGGCATGCAGTTATCATTTCATCCAACTCAAGTTTAACAGTACCTACATCCACCATATTTACTCTCAAGGATAATGGAATCATTCCTTGACGCAATTCTGTTCTTCCACAGTCATTTGAGGTGGCATTGGTAGTCTTCATCCATTCATTCAATTCTTGAACATTAAGACTATGAACACTCCATGGGCTTTGAGTATTGCCATTTCTTTGGGTATGCTGCTATGTGCATTCAGGGGTAGCACCCAGGTGAGTGTCCCTAAATCTAGAAATCCTGGGAACATGGTTTATTGTGGGGTCTACACTTGCACCACAAGGGGAACAAACATTCATCGAATTAAAGGAACAAATCCTCCCATAGTCAAGCTTATATGGACCTTCTCTGGGGCCTTTACCTTGGCAGTGACAGACAAAGTATTGTTTTCATTTCCTGCAGAACTAGGGTTGTATATAGGAAGTACATTGGTAACCTGGAAAGTGAGAGCATCCACCGTATTAAGAACTGTGAAGGCACCAGGGGCACAAATCCCTAAATTTCCTCCCATCAAATTTTGATTAATCTTCGCAGGGATGGCTTCCATTGTATCAATCAATCAATCAATCAATCATAACACTTGTATAGCGCGCTACTCACCCGGAAGGGTCTCAAGGCACTTGGGGGAAGGGGGCCGCTACTGCTCGAACAGCCAGGTCTTGAGTTGTCTACTGAAGGCGAGGTGGTCCTGGGTCAGCCGAAGGTGGATGGGGAGGTTGTTCCATGTCTTGGCGCCAGGTAGGAGAAGGATCTGCCTCCGGCGGTGGCTCTTCGGATGCGTGGTACAGCGGCGAGGGCAAAGCTAGCTGGTGGGTGGGCGTGTGGAAGGTCAGGCGGTTGTTGAGGTACTTGGGGCCCAGGTTGTGGAGAGACTTGTGTGCGTGGGTGAGGAGCCTGAACGTGATCCTCTTGTTGACGGGGAGCCAGTGCAAGTTCCTCAGGTGGCCGGAGATGTGGCTGCGTCGAGGGATGTCCAGGATGAGTCGGGCGGAGGCGTTCTGGATGCGTTGTAGTCTTTTCTGTAGCTTGACTGTGGTTCCGGCGTAGAGGGTGTTTCCGTAGTCCAGCCGGCTGGTGACGAGGGCCTGGGTGACCGTCTTCCTGGTTTCGGTCGGGATCCATCAGAAGATCTTGCGGAGCATGCGGAGGGTGTGAAAGCATGAAGAGGTAACGGCGTTGGCTTGTCTGGTCATCGAGAGGGAGGAGTCCAGGATGAAGCTCAGGTTGCGTGCGTGGTCTGTCGGCTTGGGGGCGGTGCCCAGGGCTGGGGGCCACCAGGAGTCGTCCCAGGCGGTGGGTGATGGCCCAAGGATGAGGACTTCCGTCTTGTCTGAGTTCAGTTTCAAGCGGCTGTTTTTCATCCACTCGGCGACGTCTTTCATCCCTTCGTGGAGGCTGGTTCTGGCGGTGTCGGTGTCTCTGGTGAGGGAGAGGATCAGCTGGGTGTCGTCGGCGTAGGAGATGATGTTGAGGTTGTGTTGGCGTACGATGGCTGCGAGAGGTCTCATGTAGACGTTGAAGAGGGTGGGGCTGAGTGATGATCCTTGCGGGATGCCGAAGATGACTTCGGGGGCCATGGAACGAAACAGGGGGAGGCGGACTCTCTGTGTTCTTCCAGCAAGGAACGAGATGATCCACTTCAATGCCTTCTCTTGGATGCCGGTGTTGCTGAGGCGTTGGACTAGGGTGCGGTGGCAGACAGTGTCGAACGCGGCGGAGAGGTCCAGGAGGATGAGTTCCGCTGTTTCCCCGTTGTCGAGAAGGGCTCGGATGTCGTCGGTGGCTGCGATGAGGGCGGTCTTGGCGCTGTGGTTGGCTCTGAAACCGGACTGCGAGGGGTCAAGGGATCCATTTGTCTCGAGGATGGCGGCAAGCTGTCTGTTGGCGATCTTCTTGATGACTTTGGCAGGAAAAGGGAGGAGCGAGATGGGGCGGAAGTTCTTGAGGTCGGTGGGGTCTGCTGTTGGTTTCTTCAGTAGGGCGCTGAGCTCGGCATGCTTCCAGCTCTCTGGGAAGGTGGCGGTGTCGAAGGAGGTGTTGATGACGTCTAGGAGTTGGGGTGCGATGGTGGAGTCGGCCTTGTTGAAGACGTGGTGGGGGCAGGGGTCAGTCGGAGATCCGGAGTGGATGGTGTTCATCGTGCGGGCTGTGTCTTCGGTGGTCACTGCGGTCCAGGTGCGGAGGGTGGCGGTGGGGTGCGTTGGTTCGACGGTTGGGTGCGAGGATGGTG
The DNA here is from genome assembly GCF_964263255.1 of Lissotriton vulgaris. Taxonomy (NCBI): domain Eukaryota; kingdom Metazoa; phylum Chordata; class Amphibia; order Caudata; family Salamandridae; genus Lissotriton; species Lissotriton vulgaris. The sequence goes on along the minus strand of NC_141687.1, from coordinate 1,530,091,765 downwards.
TGCCGAAGCTGTTGTGGATGTTGGCAATCTTGCGGTGGAAGAACGAGGCGAGGGAGTCGCAGAGATCTTGTGAAGGGGTGATGTCGTTATTGCCGGTGCTGGCGTTGGAGAACTCCTTGACGATGCTGAAGAGTTCCTTGCTGTCGTGGGCGTTGTTGTCCAGTCGATCCTTTAGTGATTTCTTCTTGGTGGTGCGGATGAGCTGGTGGTGCTTGCGGGTCGCGTGTTTGAGGGCGGTCATGTTGTCAGTGGTCCGGTCGAGGAGCCAGGCTTTCTCGAGGGTACGGCAGGTCTTCTTGGAGTCCTTGAGTTCGTCGGTGAACCAGGGGGCCTTCTTGCTTCTGGGTTTGCTGGGAGGGTTCTTCAGTGGTGCGAGGTCGTCGGCGCAGGCGGTCAGCCACTGCGTGAAGTTGCGGGCTGCTTCGTTGGGGTCCCGTGTGCTGGCAGGTGGGTTCTGGCTGAGGAAGGCGGTGAGCTGGTCGGCGGTGATCTTGCTCCAGCTTCTGTGAGGAACCTGTTGCGGGTGGTGGTGGGTCGTGGTTTTCCTGAAGCTGAAGTGGACGCAGCTGTGGTCGGTCCAGTGAAGTCCGGTGGAGTGGCTGAAGGCGATGTGCTTGCTGGATGAGAAGACGGGGTCAAGCGTGTGGCCGGCGTAGTGGGTGGGGGTGTTGACCAGTTGCCCTTGTGTATTGGGATACACTAAATCATTGGACTATACAACGTTTCCAATTTGATAGATATACATACAAAATTGGAATATGATTTACTGAAATTGGACCACAGTATCCCTTTCCATTTTTTAATCATTGTGTTGTTTTGTTCCCACTCTGTGATTATTACCTGCATGTACTGTGTTAGGATATATTGTTTATCCTTTTTTAATGTAAAAAAAATGTTAGTACAATAAATTGTGTACTTTTTTAGTATTTCTGACTATTTTTGCATCATCTTTAGTGTTGCTCAAATTTGAAAGAATGTACTGACTAGTATGGTAATAATTGTAAGTTTGTTTGTCTGCTTATAATTGGTCCAATTTGGTTGCACAATGAGGATCTAAGTCGGTAGATAAGATTAAGTGTAAATTTATTACAGATTTTGAGCCAGTCTGATATATAACAATCTTAGGAATATATTGTAAAAATACAGGATCACGACTGGAAAACCAAATCATCTGACAAAGTTAAGTCTTAATAACATGAAACATACAAGAAATCCAGTATTAGCGATGTAGAAAATGAGGAAAAGGACTTGATGAGATGAAAATGATTTTATTTCTCTCGCCTAGGCAAAACTAAAGTTATCTGACTAAACCTATACAAAGCAACATGACTGGGAAACCCCTAATTAAATCCAATAAGAAAGGAAGGTGTCAGCATTGCAGAGATTTTCTGTAGAAGTTCTTTCAAGTCAAAGTATTGTATACTATGAAGCCACACAATGGCGATATAGCGAGAAGGTCTGTCCCCAACGAAGTCTACAGGGAATATGAACAAATCTAAGATGTGTTCACCAATTAAACCCATAAAGAACTTTTGAGAATCCCATATTGTGTGCCTCATTATTTTCCACCTTAACATTGTAAAACGTGGCAACTACGTTTGAAACTTCTTTCCTTTGGTCCTCACATCAGAACGTCCTCTCATCTTAATAATACTTGCCAGGATTATACAGTAAATGCACCTTCAGTAACTTGTCAAGTGCACTATTTTATGTTGATGATATTAGAGCACATAAGTATATGATGCCACGTGTACGTATATGTCAAACGTAGAATGGTGAAACCAAAAATGACGCTGCTCCAAGAGAAAGAAAGAGTTTTAGTCAGAGAGAAATGGAGAAGAGAGTCCTATTGCTACAGTGAGAAAAGAGCTAGGGGGAAAGGCCTGAAGATATTGGTAGACCTAAAAGAAAGGAAGAATGTGCAGGAGGGGAGTGAATATATGAGAAGGAAGGAGATTCTTCTAAAGGAGTTAGAGAGGCTGGAGAATGTAGTGAGAGAACAGGAGAGTGAGAGTAAGTAGGACTCAAACTGATGCACAGGAAAACGAATTTAGAAATCCCCATTGGGCAGTTTCTGTGTCACAGCCCTCCCTCCCAAATACATTTACTATCAAGTTATTCTTCAGGAAATACCTCAAGTAGCTTTCTTTATTGAGTTTCACTCATACAGTTACTTAATGGGGGAATCATCCTTTCGGAAGAAGTAGTTTGTTGAAAACTGTACTGACTCTGCCTACCTGTCTTGCCTACTCCTCTTTTGTATTCCAGGTGATGTGAAAGGTGATCTACTTATTGACATTGGCTGTGGACCTGCCATCCATACGATTATCTCAGCTTGTGAGTGCTTTAAGGAAATTATTGCATGTGATTGGACTGACACGAACCGCCAAGCATATGAAAGGTGGCTGAGGAATGAACCTGGCTCTTTTGACTGGACCCCAGTTTTAAGCATCGTCTGTGAGCTGGAAGGTGACAGGTACATTTGAGAAAGCAGATTTTGATGATAATCCATTAAGATTTTTTTCAAAACAATCTATTTTACTCCTTTTCAGAATGTGGAGAACAGCATCCAACGATATGGTGCAACTTTGACTCAGAGCTACATTTTGAGGGGGGGGGGGGGAGGGTGCATGCACACCTTGCAGATTTTTAGATATTCAAAGGGTTCTAAAACACCATGCAGGTAAGTAGTTATTCAAACACACTGGCAAAGGCTTGCACAGCCTTAAAAGCATGTCGATTTACATCTATCAAGACTAGAAGTATATGTGTTTTCAGGGTGTGAAATAGGAGAAAGCACTCATTGGATTTGTGAGTTCTAGGACAAGGAGTTAACAGGCAAAAGTAAAGAAGTAACTTAAAATTTTTTGAGAAAATGCACTAAGTTCTCATTTCCACGTGAAAAAATGTACATTGCACATTTCCGTATGTAAAAATACACATATATGTGAGTGCTCGCGGGCATTTATGAAAGTCAAACATGTATCGGGGAAGTACTTAAATACTTTAAAATTTCATATAAAATCTGAAACATTATCAAATCTTTGGTTCAGGTTTATGCAGATAAATGTATCACTATTGATTGCGAGTGACACCTCTGATTACTAAGAAAGACATAATTAGTGTTGCTATTGATTTTAACAATAAAATGAGTGTAGGAAAGTATTTCTTTTGGCATGGTTATCCCCACTTGTTGCCTGATTTCTGATGTGATTTCGAATTTAAAGTACATTGTGTCCCTGCTAACCAGGTTCCCAGTGTCAGATCTCTTTCTTAAAACTGACCCACGATTGTCACTACTTTAGCCACCCCTGTAAGTCCCTCGTAAATGGTACTCCTGGTACTTAGGGCATGGGTAGTGAAGAGGGTCCTCTGGGGCTGCAGCACAAATTGTGCCACCCTAGAGAACCCTCACCAAGGTCATTCACACTGCCATTGCTGATTGCGTGTCTTGGTGCAGAGAAAATTGAAGAGAAGAGGTGGCACGCCTGCAAACACTGTATGAGGTATAGGTTAGTCATCCATACTGCAGGCCTTAGAGTCCTAAGACAGGGTGCACTATGTCCCAAGTGTAGACATATCAGCATGAGCTGATAGGACCCTACAATACCTAAGCCCATTCTTAGATACTGTGAGTATACATGGAAGCAATAGGGAGCACATATGCTGGATACTTTTCATTACAGGTTTCCTTGCTCCATGATGGCTTCATTGTATTCACTGTATCCTAAGATGTTTGGTAACAAACAACCTGTCCTAATAAATCCTCACTAATGCCAGTGATGGATTTATTCATTAATGCACACAGAAGACCCTTTTGAAGGGTACCCTGAAAACCTACCATGCACTGGTGTGGTCTCTGACTAGTGTTTGGCAGTGTGCCAGCACCAGACATGTTTCTGACCTCATGGGGTGGGAGCCAGTGCACTCAGATGCCAGGACAAATGTCTCAACTCCTCCAGGCCAGGATGGCTTCCAGAGCAGGAAGCTTTATTCCGTCTTTGAATTACAACCCAGGTATCTCCAGATAGTGGAGGATGCCAAGCCCACTTTCCTGCTCCAATCTACCCCTAAGGTGGGGCAGGTGATGTGGACAGGACGACCTGCTGCAGAAGATTTGCGCCAAACCCTGTTGGCTGCTTATAGGACTCCACCATTGTGGTCTGCTATCTTGTCCTGCAACTGTGAGGCGTCCAAGAACCCTGGAGCACCTCTAACCTTCAGAAAATTACAAAGAACCTCGCTGGAAGTAGAGGAGCTAAACCAAACCATGAAGTCCGGTTTACCAATCTGCTGCTCCCCGGTGACTCCAGCACAGCACCCAAGCAAGAAGAAGTACATCAGCTCCAAAGGGCCAGATCTGTTCCACCACCAAGTGATAAGACGCTAGCATCTATTGGAACCATGCCATATCAATATCCGGGGTACCCCACACACAGAACACCAAGAAGAAACAGCCCAATCCGGACTCCAGTGACACAGGAGACAGATACCCATCGAGGGACGCCGAGTAGCCCAGCAATCCCAGAACCGTCTTGATATTCATCGCATCCTTTCTGCTCTGCACCTAGCCCGCCCAGCCTGAGTAATGAAAAACCAGATGTGTTCCCATGGTCCTGAGGCCTTTGTGACCTGCTCTCTTGAGTGGGACCCCCCAGACTTAGCCTGGAGTGGGCGGCATGTACCTATCAGCAGGGAACTTTTCAAATATGTTTTATATGCCTGGTGAGGAAAAATTGACCATTTATTTTTCCCTATTGTAGATACTTAGCTCCATAGGTTAAAGTTGCAATTTTTTTTTTAGATATAACTATTTCTAGGAAAGGAGTGAAATATCAATCATGGACTTAAAAGATTAGTATTGATAAAGTCAACAACTTGCCACTGTTGAATTCATCATGACTAGTACAGAAGAAAAGGTATAGAACTATCTCTTCTGTAAGCCAAAACACATCCTTGTAGTGGTCTCTGTTGACTGGTCAGCCTTACCAGGATTAGCCAGGCTGCTTTGATTAGGTGAAAAGTGATCTGGCCGGAGAACAGGTTATTTGACGGAGAGAGCTCTGCAGCTAGGGAAGATGGGTCCTGCACAGAGAACTAGGTAAAGCAAACTGACCTCAAAGAGAGAGCAGATCAGTGAGGAATTCTAGACATACATAACCCCACATCCTGTGCCCAAGCCAGATGGCAGGCTTAGGTCAGGAATTTGCAGAGGTCATGGGGAGAGCTAATGGCAATAACTTAACATGTGATATTTGTGAAGCACATGATCACCCGTAGGCATCTTGGAGCTGAATAACAGATTTTTATTGTTACCCAACTCAATGGTACTTATTATATTGACCTCAGATGGATGAAAGGCTGAGTGTACCCACCAGGATTTGAACCTGTGACCATGCAGTAAAAAACACCCCTGCAGTGGACACACTGAGCCCCCAGACCCGGCAATGAGACCCACTGTGGATTGGTTTAGCTCACTCTTCCTCCTCTAGACAAAAATCATCCATGTTGGATTTTGGAAGTGCTGTGCTTTGTGGGACAAGAAGATGCCACACTTTGAAGGACGTTGTCATGCTATTGGGTGGCGCCCAGCATCCCACTGGACAGAAGTGTCCCCTGCTTGTTGTCCCAAAACACTGAAGAAATATGTAAGAGCTGCATAGTCTCTCAGATCTGCTGCCTGAAACTACAAGGAAAAGAAGGTCTGCCCTGTTGGAATCTTGATTTTCACCTTAAGACCTGCTCTCTGAATGACTGCGACTGGTGCACAATCTTGTACTACTGCCCTGGGGACTGTGCCTTGCTTCAACAATTTGTCAGGTGCATTGTGGAAATTGTGATCCAGACATCCAGAGACAATCTAGGAGATTTCCGGTCTTTAGATTGGTGAATTGGACATGTTGAACCTACAAGGAGATGTTTAGGAAGCACCTCAAGAAGTTTGGAGAGCTCGGAGAACTTTTGTGAAAAAACTATGGGGCATATTAGCAAGAACCTCGTTAAAATTATTGCTGTTTTAGCTGCAGGAAACTGACCCTAAAACAACGATAATGGGCTTGCTAATATACGTTATAGAATTCCAATAGACGCCCAGGTTAGATGTGCAAATCATCTAACCTGGGCTTCTATTGGAATTCTATAACGCATATTAGCAAGCCCGTTATCGCCATTTTATCGGCAGTTTCCTGCCGCTAAAACGGCGATATATTTTTTTCTTTTCTTGGGTCGGATAATACTTTATTGTGTATGCAGACTGATTGTTAAGTTGTGAGCTCTTAACACCTACCATACCTCTTGCGAAGTCTTTTTTTTTTTTAAACAATTTATTTATTTATTTCAATTACATGTTTACAAGCAAAACATTAAGCAGTAATCATCGGGTTAACCATCTTATTATAATTCTCTCAAGGGTCATTGTCAGATACACATCAATCAATTCTTTCTCGATCTGCATTTCTGCACATTTGCAACTCTACCATGGGGGACACACATAAATCACTGTGATAGGCGTTCCATCTGGACCACTTCTTATCCCATTTTTTGGAGCACCCCCAGGCTACAAAGACGTCTGTCTCCGCCAGCATGCATCTGTCAAGTTCTCTCGCCCACACTTATGTGGAGGGCGGAATAGCCTCCCCAACCCTTCGCCAATTCCTGCTTAACCTGTGTGTTGCCTAATGTCACCATCTGTGGTTCCGTATCTGTAAGGTAAGTTGCTGCCCAGATATTCAATAACCCTAGCTGGGGCGTCAGGGTTATTTCTTTCCCTAGTGGTGTCTGCATGTGATTTGTGGCTTCTTCCCAGAGGTGGCGTATGGCAGGACAGCTCCATATCGTATGGTGGAAGATGGCTTGTTGTTAACAACCCCTCAGGCAAAGATCGTCAGGTCTGGTTCCTAGTTTTGCTAGTAGTTTCCCTGTCATATATGATCTATGGAGAATCCTAAGCTGTATAAGCCTATAAGCCTATACCGTTGTGTGATGAGAGCCAGTTGCCAGTCCTCGTCACCTATCTGTCACAGGCTCCCCTGCCACTGTTCCCTGAGTTTACCAAACACGTCTGGCAGATTATTACATAGTTTCTTATATGTTAAATATATGGCTTTGGAGGGTAGTAACCATCCAGCAGGCGGTCTTCCAGAGGAAAATGGTGATAATTTTAACAAGGTTCTTGCTAATATGTCCCTATATTAGGTGACAGACCCAACCTTGAGAGACAAACTGACTTTCTTCGACAGTGATCCAGTCAGCATTTCGGTTTTGTCCCACTAAAAGTTCTGGAGCTCCAGACTTCAACGATTTGACTGGGGTCTTGTGCAAAGTCAAGCCGGCGAACCATCTCTGAATTTGTCCTTCTGTGGCGGGTCAAGCTACGTCAGAAGAAAATGCTCCAGAAAAGTATCTAAGTCGGAAAGTAAAATTTTGACCTGGCCTTTCACTAAATGTATCCAATCAGGGCTCTATCGCTGTAATACTCATACTTTTACTTTGTCTCATTCAAGCATGACCAAATGTCCCAGAGTGGCGCTATATATTGATAAGCGCTATAAATTGGTTAATCTTGAATAATTAAAACACCCGGTTCAATACATTGGATTTTTGAACTTTTGGTGTCCTTTTGTTCAAAAAAATGATTCCTATTTTTTATAAACTTGAGTGGGACTTTTTATTGTGTGTTGTGTCTTACATATTTGATGTATTAGAATTTTTAAATACTTTACACTTCTGTCTCCTAAGTTAGGCCTGATTGCTTGTTTTCAGCTACTAAGGGTTGAGCAAGGGGCTAATTTACTGAACCCTATACCGCCATAGTGGCCCTATTACTAGTGGTAGATGCATAAGTACCCCTACCAATAACCCACTTTCCAGCATTTGGTGTTCAGTGGTGTGGATATGGACTTGTGTTCAAAGTACACGATACAGTAGTTGAGTAAGATCTTTTAAAATCCTCTAGCCCAAAACTGTTGATTTGTGAATTTTTTCAAATTTGGACTAAACTGATTTTTAATCTATTGTTTTGATTTTTCAACATTTCTTCTAAGTCTGATTGAAAGTTGGCCTAAAATTAGGGATACCATCGAGCTTGACCTACCTACTGGTAAGAAGATTAGTGAGGCAGAGTTAGTTAAGTCTCTGAAGGCCTGGGCTAGGCCATCCCCAGAGAATGAAAGGCGGGGGAAGTCTGACTCCCCCAATCTCACACAGGAGAAAGGGGACAATGATGCATCCTCCAATTCTTCCAACACTCTATACATAATTCTAGATGGAAGGAGGATGGCATAGTCTCCCAGACAAGAACAGCTGTTGTCCCTTGGAGAGGGTAAGCTTGAATCCCAACTAGCTTTAATAGTTTTGGAGCAGAAGAAACTGTAATTAGCTAATGAGCAATGGGAGGAGAAAGAAGCTAGAAGAAATGGTGGCAGCAATAATGACAACGAGGTTGAGATGTCCAGGGGTGGTGGGTTTTACTAAAAGTAATAGTGTCCAGGAACACAGAGGGGGATGATAGTGATGATTGCCTGACTTCATATGAAAGGGCCCTTGAGATGTGGGAGGTTTGCTTCAAGCATTCGGGTTCACTATTTTGAGAACTGTTCCTAGTAGCTGGGAGGGATAGGCTCCTGCCCCTAGGAGGATGAGGCAAAATCCTACTACCACAAGGTAATAGTCAAGCAGTTTGATCCGACATCAGAACAGTACAGGGTAAGGTTCAGCAACACCCTGGAGGTAAACATACAGTTGTGGGTGGACTTTGTGGATATCTCAATGAAGACACTAGAAGGTTGGATTGGTGGTAACCAAGTGAACACATATGAGAGTTTGTGTAATTCGTTTTTGAAAGAGAACATTTTGACTCGTTGTGTACAAGAGAATTTGCACTAGTATCTAGTGAACTCTAGTATCTAGTGACCTTGTCTATTCTCCTGAGGCGAAAGCCGGGAGTTTGCTCTGCGCGCATTGTATGTCATATGTGTGTTGCCTGTACGATTTTTAAAAAATACTTTAAATTTACTTTGGAAGTGTTACTTTGCCTTTTGCATTTTTAAACTTACTATTCACTCTCTTGAACCAGCCGAACAGGCGCTGAGTTGTCCTCAAACTTAGGAGGCGGTGTGAAGCAGAGTGGCCATCTTGGGGAGGTAACCCAGGACAGGCCAGCAGCCTAGTCAATCAGGTGCTCTGCGCTTTGCGCCAGTATATAATCAGGAGTCAAAAAGCAATCGGGAGACCTTGTCTATTCTCCTGAGGCTGAAGCCGGGAGTTTGCTCTGCACGCATTGTATGTCATTTGTGTGTTGCCTGTACGATTTTTAAAAAATACTTTAAATTTACTTTGGAAGTGTTACTTTGCCTTTTGCATTTTTAAACTTACTATTCACTCTCTTGACTCAGCTAACAGGTGCTGAGTTGTCTTCGAACTTAGGAGGCGGAGTGAAGCAGTGTGGCCATCTTGGAGAGGTAACCCAGGACAGGCCAGCAGTCTAGTCAATCAGTCACTCTGCGCTCAGCGCCAGTATATAATCAGATGGCTATGGCTCCGCGCAGCGGACGCGTTCAGCGGATGCGCCCACAACGCGCCCAAGGAGCTCCTAAGGAAAGCCCGTCTGGGCCCGTCCGGGCCAGGTCGGGACCTGGGGCCAGTCCACTTCCACCCTCCGGGCAAGGTAAGGGCAGGTTTAGTTACAGTAGGGAACAGCTTCTCAGATTAAGAGAAAGGGAAGGTTCGAGATGTCCTCAACTATCGACCCGTAATATGTTGCAGATTTCCTGCCCGGGTTGTAAATATAAATTTACCACTGGAGATCCTACAACCCTGGCGCTCTCAAAAATTAAGCCTTTTTCCCTCGCATTGCTTAATTGTCGTTCCCTCCCTAAGCATGCGATCGAGATTGCCATGCTATTAGAAGAAAGAGACTTTGATGTGCTCTTTCTAACCAAAACATGGACCAACGCCTGCTCAGATCCAGATTTGGTCCGGGCTTTGCTCCAAACTATGTCATACTCAGATACGGTCGGGTGGATGGTCGGGGGGGCATTGCAATTATTTACAAAAACAGCTTGGGCTGTAGGAGTTTGACTGTCGCCATCCCAGACTTAGAGAGCCTAATGTTCGCTATCACATTTTCACCAACCTGCACCCTCTCCGGGATACTGCTTTATCGTCCTCTAGGGGCACATGCACAATTTTGTGATGAGCTTCCTATCATTGTAACAAGCTACGCTAGTCGCTCCCCCAACTTCTCCATTTTGGGGGACTTCAATATCCACTTAGATGCGCCGGACACTCCGGCATGTCAGAATTTAATGACAGGCTTGGAGGTGCTCCACCTTAATCAAATTGTTAAAGGCCCCACGCATAAAGAGGGACATACGCTTGATCATTGCTTCACTAACTTGGACAATCTGAGCTTCGACCACTCTCTGATGGTTCCCTGGTCTGACCATGCACTCTTTTCCTTTTCCTGGACCCACCATGAGCAGGCACCCCGGGCTCATATTACCAGAAAAGTGTGCCGAATCTGGTCCAAGTTATCTGTAGAAGAGTGAACTGTAAATCTGAGGAAAACTATGCTCACAGGTAGTACTGATCCGTGAGTGGCCAATGCCCTTTTTAATCATTGGCTGGAGTCTACATTGGATGCTACTCTGCCAAAAACCAAATTTTGCCATCGGACTGGCACTAAGAAAAAAGCATTGTACACCCCTGAACTTAAATCTCTCGAACTAATCTGTAAGCAGCAGGAGAGAATATGGAGGAAAGACTACTTCAAGTCTAGTAAAGAGAGTATCGAGCCTCATTGCGGACTTACAAACAAAAAATCAAATCAACCCAGTCCAGGTATTATGAAGGAAAGATAGCCTTAGCCTCTAACTGCCCCCGGGAAACTTTTTAATTTTTTAAATCCCTGGTCACTCCCCCTTGCGCCCTCAGTGATCCACAACTTGCTTACACTCGCTGTGAGGAACTAGCAAACTTCTTTGCCTCCAAAGTGTCTACTATCTACTCCCTGTTTCACCAGATGGTCCCAGATTAATTTCGCCCTCCCCCTCTGGGTACGACTAGGTTCGAGGAGTTTATTCCGCTCGACTGCTCGAGGGTGCAGCTCCTCCTGGGAAACCTCAAATCGGGGTCCCCGGTCAATGCTGCTCCTCCTACCATTCTAAAGAAGGTATCAGAGACAGTTGCCCCAATCATCCAGGAGGTGATCAACTCTTCTTTGGCTGCTGGGCTAGTGCCTCCTTCTTGGAAGCAGGCGAGAGTAAAGGCTCTCCTAAAAATAAACTAATTTAAATCCGGAGGACTGGGCAAATTATCGCCCCATCTCCTTGCTCCCAACCATCAGCAAGCTGGCTGAAAAGCACGTGAACACTTGCTCTCTGCTTTCCTGGAAAAAATTAACTCCTTACATCATATCCAGACGGGCTTTAGGTGTAAAAAGGGCACAGAGACCACCCTTATTGCAGTGGTCGAAGCAGCTAGAAAGATTGTTGATTCTGGAAGCTGCGCAGCTATTATACTATTAGACCTCAGTGCGGCCTTCGACACTGTCAATCATTCCATCATGATTCAAAGGCTTAGTGATGTAGGGGTTTCGGGTACTGCATTGAAATGTTTTCATTCCTTCCTCATTGACAGGACTTTTTCTGTTTACGAGGATGAGGTAGTCTCCACTCAGATGTCCCTTCAGTGTGGCGTCCCCCATCGATCGTCCCTCAGTCCCACCATGTTTAACATCTACATGAGGCCATTGGCTGAGGTGGTGTTACCCTGTGGGGTGCAACTGGTCACCTATGCCGAAGACACACAGTTGGTAATCTCTCTCTCAGGGCATGGCTCAGCCTGTAATAATCTTTCCTCATGTCTCAGTGATGTCCTTGAGTGGATGGATGAGTCTTTCCTGAAGCTCAATGGTACTAAAACTGAGGTCATGATGCTTGGGCACAATGCACCTTCTTCAGTGGATGCATGGTGGCCTAGTAGTCTTGGCCAGCCCCCTCCACCCAAAAAGCAAATCAAGAGCATGGGTGTCTGGCTTGACCCAGCCCATAACTTCATGGTGCAAGCCCAGAAGGTGGCAGCCACCTGCTACGCCCTAATAAGATTATTAAGAAAAATTCTCAAGCTCCTCCCGTTTGAAGCTAGGCGGATTCTGGTACAGGCCCTAATCCTATCGTGATTGGACTACGCGAATGCTGTCTATCTGGGGGCCCCTCAGCGAACGATCAAGATCTTGCAGACCGTACAAAATTGTGCTGCCCGCCTGCTATTGGACGTCCCTCGGTGGAGCTCAGCTAAACCAGCATTACGCCAACTACACTGGTTGCCAGTGCAACAGAGGATTCGGTTTAAGGCTATGACTATAGTGCACAAAGCGATGTTTGATGCTGGACCCGCCTTAATCCAACACATGTTCTTTTCTCATCAGACCTCTGGAACCTTAAGGTCAAGCAATAAGAATCTATTAGCGATCACTAGGATCAGGAGAACCCGTATGGGTGGCAGACGCTTCTCTCTTCAGGCAGCAAAGCTCTGGAACCAGCTCCCTGATTCCATCCGACTGGAAGTTAACCATCTCAGGCTCAGGAAAATGTTAAAGACCTTCTTGTTCTCCTGAGCCATTGGGAAATGACTCCTACCTAATGCGCTGGGATGCCTCCAGGTAGCCATGCGCTATATAAGTGCGTAGTCATTCAACTCCAAGCTGACTAGCCCTAGAGAGCTGGAGGAGTTAGCTGATGAGTGGGTGAAATTCCCAGTTTCAATCAGCACCCACGGGTGATCCAAAAGGGAGGACACAGGAGAAAGAAGGTCAAAAACAGAAGGAGTCCTCAAAAGATCCACATAAGCCTGAACAAGGAAGAGGGGCCTGTGCGGATCCAACTTCAAGGGGAGGGGTATCAGGGAAAGAATGGTACGTTCTTTGATCCCTCAAAGGTGGGAAAGTGCTTTGACTGCAATCAGCCAGGACACAAGAAAAGAGATGCTGTCTGCACAAAGAAGCCCCCCACTGGTAGGCAATCCCCAGTGGTTGCTAGTATAAATGTGGGTGTGGAGAGTACCCCATTAATGGGTAGGATAGTGTCCCTTGGTGGGTGGATATTGCAACCCTGGCTGCCTTACCTCCAAGTATACTTACAGACAGAGGCCTACCATCAATGGAACTGAGGTTGAGGCTCTGAGAGACACCCCAGCCACTATAGTCATTGACACCCTGGTGTCTAAAGAGCAGATCCTACCTGGTGAGTTTCACCAGGTGACCTATGCAGACAAAGGATGAAACCCCATTCAATGGGTATGGTGGATTCGGAAAAAGGGGGTTGTGACAGGCTCTATGATGGTAGTTGTATCTCTTGCACTCCCACTACACAAGTAACTGGGAAATGTTCTAAAGCATCTGAATGGTCAGAGGTGAAGAGAGGTATCCAGATTAGAATATTGGAGCTCCCTGAGTGGGTATGTGCTGTGGCCAGGTCACAGACTAGCCAAAAGAGAAATGATGGACACTTGGACCCTAGAACAATGGTCCAATCATCCATGGACAGGGGCACTGGGTCTAGCGAGCCAGCTAGGGGAACTTCAGAGGTGCAGCAGGAATCTAAGCATGAGGGAGAAGATCCGGCCTCTGACGAAGAGGCTACATCCCTGCCAGAGCTGTCAGACTACGCAGAAATGACAGGAGCTGGTGGAGTCTCCATGAGGAGTTTTGTCAGGGGTAGAGAAACTGTCTAACTCTTGAGGTTACTGATTTCATTAAAGCAAGAGGAAGGGGATGATAGTGGGTTCCACAGAATCTGCTGGTAATATGGACTGCTTTATACTGAGGACAGAAACCTCAACGTAGGGGCCACCAGGAGGTTGGTGGACCCCTTGACGTACAGAGAGTTGATCCTGACTTTGAGTCATGACATCCCCTTGGCAGGTAATTTGGGGCAGAGCAACACCTGGAACTGGTTGGTGAACCATTTCTATTGGCCATTTATGTCTGAGAAGGTATAGCAGTTTTGTAGCTCCTATGTCACCTGTCAGGCCAGTGGCAAGACAGGGGTAAGGTTAAAGCCTCCTTTGATATCACTGCCAGTGGTTGGGACACCCTTTGATAGGGTGAGGGTGGACAATGTTGGTTCCCTGGAGCCCCCAAAGGCATAAGGGAATAAGTATATTCTGATGGTAGTGGACCATGCCACAAGATACCCTAAGGCAATACCCTTTAGAACAGTTACTGCTACTACAGTGGCTAGGCCCCGACTTGGTGTGTTCACCAGAGTGGTATTTTTAAAGGAGGTTATTTCAGATGGGGGCACAAACTTCATGTCCCGGTATCTGAAAGAGATGTGGGATGAATGTGGTATTACCTACAACGTCACTACCCCATATCACCCCCAGACTACTGGTGTGGTGGAAAGGTTCAATATGGCCCTGAAGGGCATGATCATTGAGTTGTCTGACAAACTAGAGAGGACATGGGATGTTCTCCTCCCATGCCTACTGGGAGGTCACACAAAAGGGGTTGGTCTCAGTCCCATTGTTGTTTGGGCACCCTGTGAGAGGGCCATTGTGCCTGCTAGGAGAGACTTTTGAGAAACCTCTCAAGGAAGCAAAGGATAATGTGCTTGACTATGTGTTAGGCCTGAGATGTTGCATGGCATAGTACATGTACAAGGCAGGCAGGAAAATGGAGGCCAGCCAGAGCTCAGGAAGCACTGGTGTGATCAAAATTCTGCAATGCCGGAATATACTCAAGCACAGTTGGTATGGGTGTTGTAGCCTATAGCTCCTAGGGTCCTCCATGACAAGTGGACTGGGCCCTATCCAATCATTGAAATGAAGGGTGTGGTTACCTATTTGGTAAGCCTTAAAACCCCCGGCACCTCAAAGTGTCCTGCATGTCAATAGATTAAAACCCTACCATGGCAGGGTAGACCTGACCATGTTACTGGTCACTGATGAGGAAGAAGAGGAAGAGGCTGAACAAGTGCCCAACCTCCTCTCTAACAATGTGCAAGATGGGTCAGTAGAGGTAGTTGTACTCTCCCCCAAATTGACAGACCAGCACCACAGAGACTGCAAGCAGGTCCTTGGACAGTTTGCTGGTCTGTTTTCTTCGACCCCAGGTATCACTGATTGGTGTTTGCACCACATTGACACTGGTGATAGCCCACGAATCAAAAATAAACCAAATCAGTAATCGGATCAGGTAGAGCCAGCATCAATGAAGAGGTGGCTAAGATGTGAAAGTTGTGGGTAATTCAGCCCTTTGACAGTCCATGGGTTAGCCCAGTGGTGCTGCTGCCCAAACCTAATCAATATGGGCGAAGGAAGGAGTTAAGGTTCTGTGTGGACTACAGAGGACTAAAGGCAGTCACTAAGATTGATGGTAACCCTATACCTAAAACTGATGAGCTCATTGATAGGTTACGGGCTGCTAGGTATGTCAGTACATTTGACGCCACTTCAAGTTACTGACAGATTGCCCTCACTGACGAAGCAAAGGAGAGGTCAGCTTTATTTAAGCCAGAGAGATATTATCAGTTCAAAGTAATGCTGTTTGGTCGAAAGAATGCCCATGCCACCTTCCAATGGTTGGTGAACGGGGTCCTGTCTGGGTTGGAGCAGGTCTGTGCAGCTTATCTGGATGAAATAGCTGTGTACAGTTCCACCTGGGAGGATCACTTAAACCACCTGAGTGAAGTTCTTCAGACCATTCAGCAGGCAGGCCTGACTATTAAGTAACCCTGGGCGAAGGACTTCGTTACGCCCACTGAGGGGGCGTAGTGTTGCCTACTTCACCGTTTGCAAAGTAGGTGTTGCAGGCAACACTACGCCCACTCCATGGGAGTAGCGAAGTTGCCCGCCACCCGCCTCCCTCCCGCCCTCTCCTACATACTGAATTTTTGTAAATGCTCAAAGAAAAGTAAGTAAAAGGCACTTACCTTGTCCGCTGCATCCCGGAGATCCCTCTTCCCGTGCGTGCCGCCGTCTTGGATACCAATGTGCATGCGCGGCCTCCCGTGTATGCGCATCTCTCATGAGAAATGCACATGCGCGGGCGGCCGCGCATGCGCATTGGTATCCAAGCCGGCGGCGCGAACGAGAAGAGGGAGTCCCGGGACGCAGCGGACAAGGTAAGTGCCTTTTACTTTTCTTTGAGCATTCATAGAGAAGGGGGGCAGGCGGCGCGTAGTGGGGCTACGCGAAGTGCGTAGGTGGTTGTAGTTTCCTGCCCACTTTGCGTAGCTTCGCGTAGCCCCACTACGCATACTACGCCCACCCTTACCATTAAGGCCTGCAAGTGCAAAATAGGGCAGAGTTCTGTGATCTACTTGAACCACCCTGTAGGTGGAGGCCATGTATAGCCTCTCCAGGCCAAAATCTTAACCATTTTGGATAGGACAACTCCTACTGCAGAGACACAGCTCAGGGCATTCCTTGGTATGACTGGGTACTATAGAATGTTTGTTCAGAACTATAGGACCATTGTGGCTTCCATGACAGAACTTACTTCTAGAAGAGGCCACAGAAATTGATATGGACCACAGAGCGTCAGAGGTCCTTTGGCACTCTGAAATAGGCTATGTGTTTAACACCAGTGTTACTGGCCCCGACTACACATGGAATTTGTGGTCCATATAGATGTTTCAGAACAAGGGATGGGGCATTGTTGGCACAGACAAATGAGGAGGGCCTTGATTAGCCAGTTTCTTTTATTAGCAGGTGACTTCTTCCCAGACAGCAAAGATGGAGTGCCATTAAGAGGGATGTCTTTGCTGTGGGTTGATCCATGAAAAAGCTGAGACCATACCTGTTTGGTAGTTACTTTTGTGTTCAAACTGACCACCCACCTCTCAGGTGGCTCATGCAGATGAGAGGGGAGAATCTCAAGCTACTGAGGTGGTCGATTTCTCTACAAGGTTGGGTTTTACAGTGGAAAACAGACCTGGGGATGTCCATGTCAATGTGGATGGACTTTCCAGGATTTTCCACTTAGCTGATGAGGACTAACAGGGTGCAGGTTAGTTACCCATCACCTTTTTATTTGGGGGGGCATGTTAGAAAGTCATCCTTTTGCCCTGTTCACCCCCCATTTTCTTGCTGAATTATACTGGTGGTAACTGTCTCTGACTATACTTAGGGCTCTGCTAACCAAGCCCAGGGGCAGTGCTATATATAAAAAAGTACATGTAATACGGTACACTTACAATTGGTAATGATATACCCGATAAGTCTAGGGCCATGGGGTGCAATCTACCTATAAGTCTATAGTATATAATGGGGCAAGGAGGTTTAGAGGCCCTGTAGATTTCCTGCACTTGCATGTGTGTGTTGCTGGGTGGCTGCTGTCATTTTAAGGGCAGCCTGGCTTTTCAGACTGTCTTTAAAAGTAAATTGCGTGCAGACTGGACTTTGGTAGTATGGGCCCTTTAAAAATGAGAAGCATCCACCAGGTCTCCCCTGGTGGTTGGTAGTGATAAAGTCAACACTTTTCTGCGGTTACATGTATTATAACTAGTAAAAAAGAGAAATTATATGACTTTCTCATTTATAATGCAAAATCCATCCTTTTAATGGTCCCTGCTGATTGGTCAGTCTTAACTTGTTTAGCCAGGCTGCGTTGATTAGCTGACAAGTGGCCTGGCCAGAGTAGAGGTCATCTGAAGGGAAGAGCTCTGCAACTGGGGAGGACGGGACCTTCAGGGAGGGGGGCTCAGTAAAGCAAAGTGAGCTCAAAGAGAGAGTAGACTAGTAAAGAATGTCAGACATATCTATCCCCTCATCCTGTGCCCCAACCAGATGGCAGCCTTAGCACAGGACTTTGCAGTCATCAGAGGGATAAGAGCTAATGGCAGTGGTTGTGGGTTGGTTTAGCTAGCTCTTACTCGTCTGGACATAATTCATCCATATTGGATTTTGGAAGTGCAGTGCTCCGTGGGTCAAGAAGATGCCACACTTTGGAGTTAGTTGTCATGCTTGTGGGTGGTACCCAGCATCTCACTGGACAGAGGAGTCCCCTGCTTTTCGCTCCAGAACACTGAATAAATATGTGAGAGCTGCATAGTCTCTCAGATAGGCTGCCAGGGAAAATGACTGCCCTGCTGGAATCTTTATTTTCACCCTATGTCCTGTACTCCAAATGAGTGTCCATGCTGCACAATTTAGTACTAGAGCCTTGGGAACTGTGTCTTATTTCAAGAAGGATTATGGAGTGGGCTTCCTAAAATTCTACAGTTTTCGAAACCCACCCGCATCATCTCCACCAAGAGTCCTTATCCTGAAGAGCGTCCAGTGGACTTTTAAAGATTTAGCCAGGTGCATTGTGGGAATTATAGTCTAGACATCCCAGAGACCATCTAGGAAATGTCATACCTTGTAGTATGGTTTGTGGGCCTCTTTCTGCGTGCATGTTAAGTTGGCATGGCTTATTCGGAGTTTAAACGCAATTTTTCCTTTTTGCTGCTTTTGCACATGACACTGCTTGGCTGTTTTTGCTGAGTTAGCTTTCACAAAGGTCTATACATGAAAAAAGGTTTGTTTTTCGACATCTCTAGACATACATTGTGTCCCCAGTCTGTACAGTGAGTGCTAAGCCGCCAAGGTTATCATAACGTGCGAGCCTGTTTATCAGCGTGTCCATGTAACACATTCTAGACACAACAATTCGGCAGCTGCAAGCCGAGTTGGATTCTGGCGCCTTTATCATAGCACACTTGCCAGAATTGAACACACTTGGAAGATTTCAGGCATGCAGAGAGACTAACCGGTCCTGATGTAATTTACACTTACTGGTAAATGGGGTCCCCTTTAGAAAGCTCAAGAGACCTTCTATATTTTTTTAAGACATAGTTTCTACATAGGGAGGGTGCTTTAAATAGGGGCACTTTTTATCACCTGTTTGCACTATCATTGTAACATGATTCCTTCTTTTGCATTTTATGGAATTGTAACCATGCTGTCTGTATTATTATTATCCATATGTATGCTGATGTTGATTAAAATACTGCGCTTGAGATGACGTTGTTAAAAATAAACATTTTAACCTTACTGTGTCTCTATTTTACTCTTGTTGTGGAATGGTATGAGCGTATAACAAAAGAGTGTTCTCACTTCCCACCATTCCTGAGAGGGTCCTAAGTCACATGTTCTAGGTTGTCTAATCATTGGTTCTTTGCTATAGGACAAAGAGCTAATGTGACACTGATTGCTAGTCTGGTAGGGGATTTTGGGTACTAAGGTGAGTTTTTGCACACCCTAATTTACTGATGTCCTAAGTCTCTGTGAACATTTATGAAAAAGCTCCATGAGGTAACCAAACCAACCTCAAGAGTCAAGTGGACTACCTTTATCCTTGACCCGTCCAGGATATTAGGTGTGTCCCGCTGAAAGCTACGGAGCTATTGACTTCTGGGATTTGACTAAGGCCTCACAGAAAGTCAAGTCGGCAAACCCTCTTTGAATCCGGCCTGCTGCAGAGGGTCGAGCGGCATTGGAAGAAAAACCTCCAGAAAGGTTTCTAAGTGAGAAGATAAAATTTTGACCAGGGTCCCCCGCTTGGTGTATCTGACCAGGGCTCCAGCAGGGTTGGACTCAAACTTTGGCTTTGACCCGTGCAAGTGCAACCAAATGTCCCAGAGTTGCACTATATGTTTTTAAGTGGAGGTCAATCTTTAAAAATTAATTTTACTGGTTCCCTACATTTGATTTATGTCATTTTGGTGTCTATTTGTTCATGCAAATATTTCCAATTTTATAAATTGGTGTGTTTTTTTATTGTGTATTGTGTGTTACTTATTTAAAGCACTCCTGCCTCCTATGTTAGGCCTGACTGCTCGCTTTCACCTGCCAAGAGATTAGCAAGGGGCTAATCTACTAAGACCTTTATGGACCCTACATCATGTTACTGGCCCTATTACTAGTGATAGGTGCATACTTATCCCTAACAATAACGAACTTTCCAACAATCACAAACTGTGAATGATGTAGAAACCAATATGGGGAAGTGCAAGGGTGACACAGAGGTGCTAGCGAGCTGCAGAACATTGTTTTGTTATTTGCGGAGGAAACTCTGTTGGTATCAAGGACCCCAGTTGGTATAAAGGCCTTGATGAATCAGTTCACTTGAGGCTGCAGGGGGTGGTTTGAAACCTGGACTACATGCCCCAGGAACCAGCAGGGCTTGGAGCAGAGAAGCAGCCTCTCCCTCTACCACCAGGATCTATAAAAACTGTTCACGCCTCCCGCTTCGTGGGAGACCCTTCACTTGAGGCTGCAGGGGGCTGTTTGAAACCTGGACTACATGCCACAGGAACCAGCAGGGCTTGGAGCAGAGAGGCAGCCCCTCCCTCTACCACCAGGATCTATAAAAACTGTTCACGCCTCCCGCTTCGCGGGAGACGCTTCACTTGAGGCTGCAAGGGGCTGTTTGAAACCCGGACTACAGGCCCCAGGAATAAGCAGGGCTCGGTGCAGAGAGTCAGCCACTCCTTCTACCACCAGGATCTTTAAAAACTGTTTGCGCCTCCCGCTTAGCGGGAGACGCTTCACTTGAGGCTGCAGGGGGCTGTTTGAAACCCGGACTACACGCCCCAGGAACCAGCGGGGCTCGGCGCAGAGAGGCAGCCCCTCAGTCTACCACCAGGATCTTTAAAAACTGTTTGCCCCTCCCGCTTTGTGGGAGACGCTTCACTTGAGGCTGCAGGGTGCTGTTTGAAACCAGGACTACACACCGCAGGCGTGCCCTGGGCGAAGCCCGGGCCACGGGCGGACCCATCTGTGCCAGTCAGGGCCAGTCAGGGGAAGGGCAGGACCACTTCCCTTGGCTGCTTGCTCTGAGGTTTAACTCTCGAGGAGTGGTAAGAACATTGGTGACTTTGATTTTCCTATGTGGTCCCCCCTAGCACGAGCTTCACTGCCTCAGAGTTATCCCGTCTTTCTTTTCTCTCCTCTTTAGTAGCGATTATTTAGTCTGACTGTATCCAAGTTTGCTCACTTAGCCCTTATTAAACTGTGATTTTTGTCTTTATTACTAAGATTGATGGAGAAACGAAAGAGCACTGTGGGCACCTTAGATGCCTTCATGGTGAGAGCGGAATCCCTTCTCACTCATGAGATTCAACTAACCGAGCGAAGGCTCTCACTTGATTCCTTACAGTTCCCATTGACCAGGGAGGAAGAATCTACTAGACCAGTAACCCCAAAGATTAACATTGTTCAAACACACTCTAACTCCCCCTTGTCCACTCAATCTCAATCCCTTACAAGATATGAGAGGGAGACTGACAACATTACTTCTGCAGGGACAGGGCCCCAAACCCGGAAACAAACTAAACAAATGAAAGGGCAGGTAACAAGAACGAAAGAAGAGGGAGACAAGGGGGGCAAAGAAGGAAGGAAAAAAGACCACCGCGGTTCTAGTTTTTTGGAACAGCTTCAGTACAAACTCAAACAGAGGTAGTTCCCAATCACTTTGAACCGCAGTTAGATGTATCCACATCAAACTCTAAAGATGCCTCACAAGGCTTGAGGGCTCCCATGGAAGATCTTGTTAGAGGTATCTTAGAAGCACAGATTAGGGCTATGACAACCCAGATGAGTGCACTCCTTGATGAAAGATTTGGCCGCATAGAGAAGAAGATAGAGCAATTGAAAGAGGTTGTAGACTCAATTAGTGTCCAACTAGAAAACTCAAAAACGACCCACAGCAGCATGAATTCTTCCACCACACAAAAGGGCGGCTATAGGCAATCTTCCCAAGAGCTTAATTCTGGCCCCTTAAGGGAACCTCAACCAGAAATCTTAATAAGACACGTAGCAGAGGATCCCAAATTAAAGGTTACTGTCAGGGTGGAGAATAAGCGTAATCAAGGGCAAGATAACAGTTATAATTCTATCAACCCTATTGTTCAACCCAGCACAGATTATTTAGATTTACCACCTGCATCCTGCACCTACGTACTCATTTTAACAGGGGTCCCACCTTTAAAAGAGGGACAGACCACATCTTGGATTTCCCTAAATCAAATTTTGATGGTTCGCAGAGTGGGGTGGGTTGGTCCCTCTTTAAAGTCCGCTAAGGGCGACTGCATAGTCATAAACTTTAGGACGCCTCGAATGGTTCACTCTCTTTTAACCTATAAAGAGGAACTTCCCGCTTTACCCACAACTATTGTGCCCCTTCCTTTGGGTTTCTTTTACAAACCTGTTCCTAGGTCTAGAGGAGAAGGAAGTGGCTCTGTTATAACCTCTAACAGGTTTGAGCTGCTATCACTTCTAGAGGAAGTGGACTGACAACCAATTTGTGCATCTGGGATCAGTCAATCACTTCTGTCCTTATTCCACCTTTGGTAGCAGTCTGTGCAGTAAACCCTTTGCCTCTCACTTCTAATACCACTTTGGTCTCATTCAAACAGGAGCAAGAACCGTTTACAGCTCATCCTGGTAATTGATCTCTTCTACAGAGTCCTCCTATAATAAATGGCTTATATCTAGCTACAGTTTACCTAACTGGTAGTATGAGTCCAAAGGAACTTGGAGGCCCGATACCAGCCCTTTCCTATGCTGCAAATTCCATGAGAGGGGTTCCACTCAGCATTATCTTTTGGAATATTGCTGGCCTCCGGTCAAAGATTAATCAAGGAGAGGGGCTTACATTAGCGTGGACTTATGGCATTCTTTGTTTACAAGAGACGTGGGCCGTATTACCAATCCACCTAAATGGTTACAAAATATTTTTTTCACCCGCAACTCCATCTCCATCAGGGCACGCAAAAGGAGGCTTTGTGGTCTATATCTCCAAATTAATACAAGTGACGGAAATTACTGCCCTAGAAAAGGAGAAGAACTATCAGATAATTTCAATAGATATTAACAAATTGGATCTCCTTGTGTTAGTTAACTTTTACAATAATTTACAGCAATCCCACTTAATTGGGACTTTGAAGGAAATTCGCTACTTCCTTCTAGATTTCAATAACAACCATCCCAGGAAAAATTCTATCATCATTTGGGGTGGTGACTCCAATTTACCCGTCTGTGAACGAAATGACAATACAACATGTGGCCTTTTAGATGAGCAAGAAAACAACATCACCCATTTTAACCATTCCCGGATTGGTGCTTGTTTGAATGAGACGATCTTGATCCTGCAATTGGCCTATGCAAATGAATTGATATCTGGAACTGTTCCTCTAACTCCAACCTTCAACGGCAGAGGTGCCTCTAGCTGTATAAATTTCATCTTCCTGGCAAGTATGGCTTCATCCATTATATCGACTTTTTAAAACTCATGACTGCGTATTGTGCGATCACTTCCCTATCTCAATTACCCTTTCTCTTCAGTTGGTACGAGGAAGGGATAGGCTGACCAGTCTTTATGAGGAGGAAAGTCTGACTATGAACAGATTAAATGGTTATACCATTAAGTGGGTTCAGTTAGATCCGGAAAAGATAAGTGAAAAGGTTGTCCAAAACTCCATGACTGCAATTAGCGTCTTTCTGGCTGACCGATCGACCCCGCAGGAGATTCTTGACAACTTCATGGAAGTAACCAAATCCGTTAAAGAAGCCCTAACCATCAAACCCAAAGGGATAAGAAAAAACAAGGTTGGTAGGTTTAATCCAACATGTACATAAAGCTTATTCTAACCTTAAAACACTCCATTTCTGTCTGGCCCAAGGGAGAACAGTAAAATAGAAGTTATGATTGATGAACCGGCCTGGATAGCTCATTTCTCCCAAATATTTGGAGCATTAGCAAATACGTCCCTAGTACAGTGCAATCTAGGGACAAGTAGCAATAGTACTAGGTCTTCTTCTATTTCATTGGACCTAGATTTTACTCTAGCTGAAGTCGAGCATGCCCTAAATGCCAGCAAAGGGGAGAAGGCCCCAGGCCCTGTCGACTTTCACAAATTTAAAAATGGATCTTAGGGCCCCAAATTTTGTTCAGGGTACTGGAAGCAACCGGTAAAGTTGGTTTGCTGGACTCCTGATCAGAATCCATTTTGGTTCCAGTTTTTAAAAAGGGCGATCGTAACAGTCCAACGTGTTACCGTCCTATCTCATTACTGGACTCTTTAGGAAAAGTTGTGGGGCGCATCTTATTAGAACGCCTTCAGCACTGGATGGAAGATAATAAGACCATATCTGACCTCCAGTATGGATTTAGGCAAGGCCTGGGTACCATCGAGCAGGTTCTTAACCTGACCTTACTTAGGAGTAAATACGTGGATGTGAAGGGTGAACATTACATATGTCCTACGTAGATCTTACTGCAGCGTTTGACTGCAGAGGTCATATAAAACTCTGGGATATTTTAACAAGAATGGGTGTTGAGCCTCTGCTAGTTTATTTCCTACGTGAAATCTATTCTAACGCTACAGCCAGAGTGAGATTTGGCTTGGGGGGTGAATTAACTGTACCTTTTAGGGTTGAGCGGGGAGTAAGAGAGGGCTGTGTCCTGGCCACCTTCCTTTTTACCCTCTACACAAATGGGTTGGAATTAGCCATGTTGGAGGGGGGCCAGGACCTACCCCTAGTCCAAAATTGTCCGATCCCCGCTCTCCTTTACATGGATGGCGCAGTGATTATTGCCCACACTCCCCTAGAACTCCAGCGCTCACTAAATCGATACAATTCATTTATGTCAAATTTAGATCTAAAATGTAATATTTAAAAAACTTTTATTCGGAGTTCTGGTTGAAAATTAAAAAAAGGGAGAAACATCTATATACATAACTCTAGGGTGGAGCATACTCCTACTTACCCCTATCTTGGAGTTGTAATTGACGAAAAGGGCACCTGGAGAAGAGCTATCTAGGCCAGAAAAATGCTGTTTTTAAAATCAACCATGGCCCTAGTAAATTTCACACAGAGATTAGGCAAACGACCCCCTGAGGAGATGATACGTATTTACCAGGCTAAATGTGTCAGCACCACCATCTATGGTGCGGGGGTGTGGGGATACGTACAGGCGGAATCTCTCGAAAAAGTGGAGAATAGCTTTTTTAAGGTTTCTCCTCGCAGTCCCACAGAGCACGTCTCAAGGAATTTGTTAAAAAATCAATGCCTAACCCACTTAGCGGATCTCTGCTTGGTGGCTGAAGCCAATAAAATCTCGGCTCAGCATTCCCTGTCGATCCAAACTTCCTTGGAGATCAGCCATATTTAACCTGGAGCTTAAGCAGCTATGATAGATTCCTGTTGACCCGGTTTAGGCTCAATATTTTCCAACGATTTGTTACTTTTCCAATCGTTAACGACTGGTCAAAGCTGCTATGCCATTGTCCCTGTGATGGAACATCCTCTCAATCTCTTCTACACCTTACCCTTTTCTGTAAATTCTACATAGAACCTAGAAAGAGATGGCTAGTGCCAATTCAAATAAGTCTGGACCTACGCCAATGCCGACCTGTTTTTATGGCCCTCCAACTTCTGGAGTCCGATTTTCTAGCTTTAAATATAGCTAGGTTTTTAAAATTCTGTATTCACCACAGAACTAATTTATAACTCAAGATTTATGCACTTTAAATCTTTGTTGTATGTTTTTTAATTGTAAATCTCTGAACGCTAATTTTATTTTGTAATTAACTTATTTTGTTTTTAACAAATAATTCATGTTTCTTCTTATTAGAAAATGTATTAACTTGAGATGTACATACGTTTATCATTTTCTTCTAAATTAAACTCAATAAAGTAAGCAAATTGAATTGAATTGAATCAGTTCACAGATTTCTGTAAGGATAAAAGTTTAGTAATGAACTTGAGCAAAAGCAAGTTCATGATGATCAAGCCACATGGATCTTTTAAAGGATAGGTCACCCTGGATGGTGCAGGTTTGGAAAGAGCGTATGAATTCTATTACTTGGGTTTCAAACTCTTGGCAAATATGTCCTGTCTCTCCCAAGTCAGGAAGAGTGCTCCTAATCTGACCCACTGTGCCTCAGAGGTGTTAAAATTAATTCATCTAAAATCAATAAAATGTTCACATCAGTTGCAAAATATAAAGTTCATTCTCAAGTCACATTTTTAACTCATACGTGTAGCTTCTCATATCATAATCTGAGTAGCAATGGCATGTCATTGTAATTGCAGGAATAGTGACATTGATCCTGAAAGACGGCATCATAAGTTCCCTTAAAATGTGATCATCCCCCTCTGCCTGGGACGACTCATGGTGGCCCTCGGATCTGGGCTCAGCACCCATACCCACAGACCACGCACGCAACCTTGGCTTTATCCTAGACTCCTCACTCTCGATGACCAAACAAGTCAACGCCGTATCATCCTCCTGCTTCAACGTACTCCGTATGCTCAAAAAAATCTTCCACTGGATCCCCACCGAGACAAGAAAGACCGTCACCCACGCACTGGTTACGAGTCGACTAGACTACGGAAACACCCTCTACGCCGGAATGACAGCCAAATTACAGAAAAAACTCCAACGCATCCAAAACGCATCAGCAAGACTCATTTTGAACATCCCTCGCCAAGATCACATTACCGGCCACCTGAAAGACCTCCACTGGCTTCCCGTCAACAAAAGAATTACATTCCGTCTCCTCACCCACGCACACAAGGCCCTCTACAAACTAGGGCCCGAATGCCTCAACACTCGTCTAACCTTCTACACACCCACCCGTCAACTAAGATCCTCCAGTCAAGGTCTCGCAGCAGTTCCGCGTATCCAAAGATCCACCATGGGAGGTAGATCCTTCTCCTACCTGGCAGCCAAGACCTGGAACTCTCTCCCCACTCACCTCCGCCTTACACAGAACCACATCTCCTTCAGAAAAGAACTTAAAACCTGGATATTTCATAAATTATGACCCCCCTCCCCAAGCGCCTTGAGACCCTATGGGTGAGTAGTGCGCTATATAAATTCCTGAACTTGAACTTGAACTTGAATCACATTATTGCCATCATGGGCTGTTTTGGACGGTCTTCCCAATCTCCATTTTTGGGGAAACATATGACACAGCTCCTCCTTGTATCAGAATGTGTTCCCATTTGCACGTTTGCAATTTCAGTGAGACTGATTGTTCTCCTTACCTCCTCCCTTTGGTCAGCAATATTATTGTAAATATTTGTCATTGGTGGGGAATATTATAAGAAACAATTTGCAGGGCTGACCCTGGAAAATACACTTATTGTTCTATACAACCTAACATATTAAGAATTTTTCATTTATACGCTCTTTTAGTTCACCAGGCTACATGTAAAACTTTATGGCTATACACCTGCACAGGTTGTTTACGTGCATTTTAAGTTCCCCCTGAAAGTGCTTTTCCTATGTAAAGACAAACATTTTGCTTCCCAGAGGCTGTTCACTAATCTAACCCTGTTTGTACCAGTGCTCCCCTTTTGTTCTGTCCTAGAACAGGTCCATAACAACAATAATATCAACTTGAGCATATGTCAGTCATGAGGTTACCTAATTGTGGGGTTATCTTTTCTAACAGAGCCTTTTGCACTCTACATAAATTAATAGACACTCATAAGGAAACACATACATTTCCCTTTGTTCCTGTGCTAACATACAGCAACCACAAGGGTATCTTCAAATGTTCAAGACTCTTAAGAGTATTCTAAGACCTGGGAACCTGTTAGGAATCCTGCAAGTGCCAGCATTTTATAAATCACCCTCAAACATGAGTACACACTGACATGCCCACTGGTGTTTGGGAATGAGGGCAGTTCTCAAAAGTAAAATATAACTTGTTTAATTTCCCTCAGACCGACCCAGCTGTGTCACAATCAACAGGATTATTCAATCACTATCAATCATTGGCGCCCAAACGATCTTTACACGTGAAATATTATTGTGCATTGCACCATTAGAATTCAATCTAATACTGCCGCCAACTAGGGTGCTGGCTGGACCCTCCTCACTTTCCACATCTCACACAGGTTTAAGGGTTTCTATGATCAAGTATTCCAGAAGCAGGTAATCACTTGCCGTTTCATAATGGATTTAAGCATCTCTGACACATCTGTCAGTGTCTCCACTGCTGTCTATTTCACCTTAGTTCTCTCAGCCCAAATAAGATTTATCTCAGTTTATGTTTGTAAACAAAACTACACACTCAGGAAAAATGCATTCTTAAAATGTATATTAACAAATGAAAATGTACATCTGTGAATCACAGAATCATTGGACAAAGATGTCCTGAGTCAACTCCTTAAACTTATGTGCTGATAGGCAAAGGCAAGACACAAATATACAGTCATCTACAAACAAGTTTTCTGTGGGAATCATATGGTTTAGGGAAACACAGGGAGTACTCAGGTGCTGGAGGCTGAGATCATAAGAAATGAAGAAGGCAACCTTAATTTGTAATAAGAATGTGAATTTCTTGGCTAAGCAAATGTATCAACACTTTCTGATCTTGAGAGCCAAGATGTTAATGAGAGGCTCTAAGCATCCTAGACTGCTAAATCCTTTAGACATAGTTAGCATGAGCAAGAAAACATGCCTGATGAAGTTACAACTACACTAAGACATATGTTATACCAAAAATACCGAATCAACTTTGCCTTCTAGAGCTGCGTGCCACTAGATGATGGCTTAAGGTAGATCTGCCAAGTTTGGCACCATAGATGCCCCAACTATCACTAATGTTACCATTTGTCCCTTCTACCCAGAGAGCCAGCTGTTTCATCATACTATAGGATGTTGATGTTCTGTTGGACCTTTTGTGTTTTGTCTTCCTCTGTGATATAAGCCATACTTGTCTGTGCCTATCATTTTGCACTCTAAAAAACAACATGTATACACTGCAATCTCCTCCAGATGGTTGCTCCCTACAAGGATGATTTGCCTCCACTATCCACAGACCCTAGTTTATCCCGATTTAATGTTTCACCCAGTAGGTTCTCCAAACGCAGTTTTCAAAACACAGTGATGCTCTTGTGTCTCTGCAGGTCATCATTTACCCCATTGTGTCAGCAGGTCTCTAGAATCACACTGTCTGTTGCCCTCTGGTACTTCTATTATCTTTTGAGGGGTAAGATCAGAAAATAAAGAGGAGGATGACACCAGTCTTTCTCCTCCTAGTACTTCCAACCCAGCAAAGAAGCATCCTGGGAAATGCCTGTCTTTTTTCTGTGTTCTCAGTGACAAATCAGGACAATTTTCTAGTTTTTTAGCCTCTTGTTTCCTTTACAAAAGGAGCCTGCTGGCTTTGTTTCTGGAACAGATCTAGCAGTCCTAGTGGCATCCACGTGTCGGCTTGTCACACAGAATGGCGGAGCAATACACAGGTTCTCTCTTCTCCCATCACAGTCCAGTGAGACTTACTTGTCTTCTACCTTTTGGTTTCCTACTCTATAGTTGCTCGAGTTCCACCAGTTGCACCACCTCACCTGGCGCACCTGGGGCACTCTACAAGTAGGGGATCATCCCAACTGTTTTTTTGTGGGCTGGCATGTTAAGCCATGCATCACAATCTTAAGTCCATACAGAAAGGAAAGGGAGGTGGTGATGCCTGTTTCTCACCTTTGTGCAAAGAGAAGTCACACTTACCTTTACCAGAAGGGGTATGCAACCTTCATAATCCCTGCTGAAGAGCCTGGACGCCCCATACAAGCAATCAGCCCCTGTCCCTCCACCTTGTGGTGATTGAGGAAGGCCTGCCTTTAGGCTCATTTGGCCAACAGCTCTCTCTTTGTTTCACCAATGCAATTGTTAGCAAATTGGACTCCTTGATTTTCACTATATAGTGTTTCTCAGGGTATGGTAGATAAGCAACAATCTCAGGAGGCCGCCATAGTACATCTCGTGTTGTAGTTTTCAATACACTGAAGGAGGAATTAGTGGATAGCAAATCATTCCATTTATCCCTGCACTTGATAGGGGGCTACACATCATGTCCCTAAATGACTAAACATCTCCTTGATTGCTTGCACTATATCATACTCCTATTTGCGGTATTGTATGCTGTGGGAAATTGGGTTGGTTGACTGGGGGTGTGAGCCTGGTCAAGCAACATCCAAAATCCCTTGCAGGGTGAACCACAAAAAGCAGCTAAATTACCTAATCAATGGTAACTTGGCATAAAATCCAGGCAGGCTTAACTTAGAGGCAATGTGTAAAGTATGTATGTAGCATACAAACAATAATAAAGTGAAAACACAATACAAGAAAGATCCTACACCAATTTCAAGAAATAGAGCAATTTTGAATAAATTATTTGACACCAAAATGACAAAAATGCAATCAGTAGAACCGGAGTTATGAATTTTCATGGTGTTCAGTAAAACCGAGTGCTTAAAGGTCAAAGCGCCAATCGTGGACATCTAGCTGTGCAAGACTGGGTCAAAGATGAAAAATATGTCTGACCGTGATGGAGTGTGCTTTGCATACAAGAAGTGGATTGCGCCTGGTCAGCGCTTACTTTCAAACTTATAAGAAAATTTGAGTAACATTATTTGAGAAGGTAAAATTCCTCAGGGACAGTCTGCAGGTTGTGTCCGAGGAGGGAGCGTCACCTTTGGGAGCTTTGGGTTGAAGTCATGGTAAGCTTAGTCTCCTTTTTGAAAGCCAAAAAAATGGCCAGCGGAACTAGGCAGAGGGCTGTAGCCGAAAAGAGCTTCATGAGGATGGATTCCCTTTTTGGGGAAGGAGTAAGGACGGTTGAACAGGATGTGCTGCTGCAGAGAAGTACGTAATGGAAGAAGCTGCAATGTCAATCTGACTGGCAATGCACCACAAGTTGATAGGCGAACAGGTTGATCTCCGTCTCCTCCTGGATTTCTGAGCAGTTTTTGGCTAAAATTTCTTTTGAGTACTCAGTTTTAGAATTTTGTCATCTGGCACCTTTAGCACCAAAGCCAAGGCTCCAGGAGTAGTGGAGTTCAGGACTCCCACAGGCTTGGTCCTGCTGTGGATTCAAGATTGTGGGAGCATTTTGTGTCCCTGTGGCTCTAATCATGATGCCAGCAATGAACTCTTGTAATCACTCTGGTAGTCCTTAGTTCATATGAAGATGCAGGGCTCGAAAGCAGGGCTGGCCTCTGGATAGTTCAAGGAAGGCTCCAGGCAGAAAGCA
This sequence comes from Lissotriton vulgaris, assembly GCF_964263255.1. Lineage (NCBI taxonomy): Eukaryota > Metazoa > Chordata > Amphibia > Caudata > Salamandridae > Lissotriton > Lissotriton vulgaris. The sequence continues at coordinate 1,530,060,725 of NC_141687.1, read as the reverse complement.
TTCCTTCCAGGTACAGCAAAGAAGTCTTGTAAACTGTACATCCAGTCAGTTCTCTGAGAGTCCTTCTGCAGGTCTAGGAGTCAATTGAAGAGTTGATGTCTGAGATCCTATTTTCATACCCTGGTGCCCTCCTTCTGGAAGGTGGGAGATGCTTCTAGATAGTGTCTTTGAACTGAAGAGCATGAAAAGTGTTGCCCCTCCTGCCCTGGACCCAAGCTATCTGCAGTGACAATGTGGAGGTGATAGGTCCTTGTGTGAAGGCAGAGCATACCCTCTTTAGTTGCAAGTGGAGCTGTACACATTTCCGATCCTACCCTGCCAGCAGAAGGCCCATTCAGGCGCACATAATCCCTCTATTGTGTGACTGACTGGGAGGAATTCACAAAGTCTAACTATCAGTTATAACTAGTCATTTGACCATGACAGGTTGCAGGCACAAAAGGGCTAAGGGCAGGAAAATGCCAACTTTCTAAATGTGGCATTTTCTAAACTGTAATCAAAATTCTGACTTTACCATTAAATATGTTATTTCATTACAATTCTTAAGACACCAAACATGACATGGCTGCCGGTTCCCAATTGGAAACTACAGCTTATTAAATTTAATCAAGAATTTCCAATGTTATAAAGGGGTAGGCCTCACAATAGTGGAAAATTAATTAAAATGTTTTTCACTACCATAATATTTAAAACTAAAAGGTACATGCTCAATCTTTTAATTACAAGGTACCCTGCCCTATGGGCAATATAGGACCTATCAGAGTGGTGATATATATGTAATAAAAGGGGAGTTTAGGGCTAGGTATGGGGGATTTGTTGCCAAGCTGGCATGGCAATTTAACACTTAATTCAGACTGCAGTGGCAGGACTGGGACATGTTTTAAGGTGCTTCTGAAGTAGGTGGCACAATAAAGACCGAAGTCCCACTGGTGGCAGTTATATTACAGGCTCTTGTTATATAGCATACTACTCTACAATAGACTTATAAGGAAATTACATATGCCAATTGGGTATAAGTCAATTTAACCATGATTTAGGTAGAGACCACAAGCACTTTCACACTGGTTTGCAGGCCAACAAAAATAAGTCCAGAAAAATGGAGAAACAGGTGAAAAAGTTTGGAGGGTAGACCACTCTGAGGCTGGCAGATGTATTCCATGTTGTACTGGATTTTGCAGGAACAATCAAGGGAGCACCACAGCTCATATCCTTTTGACAATTACGCCAGTAACACAGCCCTCGAAGTCAGCATACTTAACTTATTTGCATTCTAAGCCTTCCATGTACTCTGAACACTTTGCAAAGTTAATGAATAAATGCCATATGGTTCTTAATCATGTTTTTTATTCATGGTTTTTACATGGTATGAAAAAGACTTATGAGTATCAGAGTGACATTTCAGTTCTTGAACCTTACTTTATGTGGATCCTTGGGTAACCCTCTTTGTGAGTACAGATATCAGACTAGATGTAGTAAACAAAGCAAATATTATCCAATATAAATGGAATTAAAAAAGTGCTGAATATGATACTGTGAGCATTGGCAAAATCACAGGTGATAAAAATCCCAAATGTTCTCCAAGTAATTGACTGCAACTTAGGCATGCTCTGTGGCTAATAGTGCACACAGCTAATATTGTGTAAAAAATATCCCCTGACAAAGATATTGTCAAAAATATTTTGGCATCAGAAGAATATGTGGGACAACATTTTGAAGGCAAGAATATCATGTTTTTAAGTGTTTAAGACAATATTTTTCAATATAGTTTGATATCACTCAATAAACAAATTTCAAGTGCACAGCTATTCCGAAGACTGCGAGAGCCCCCACCCAATACCCCCCACAAAAGTCCGGAGCAAAACATCCATGCTCATTAAGCTAGCCCAAGACACTTGATGTTAAGAGACGTTCTGATCTTATGGAAATGCTGAGGGAGGTGATTCCAGGCATGTGCTGCGAAAAACGTGAGGTGATAGCCCCCACAATCCTAGTGTTTGATTTTTATAATAAGAAGCAGCACTGCATCAGTTGTATGAAGGGCCCCAGCAAGACAGTAGTGGGTAAGTCTGATCAAGAGATTTGAGGTGCCAGTGCCATAAAAAGCTTTGTGTGCCACAACCAGGGTTTGGGAAAGAATACTCTCCTTGATCATCAGCCAGTGGATCTTCGTTAATTAACAAAAAATCAAAGTCAGCCATGGCACACTTAGTAGAAATTGAGTTTCTGCATTGTGTGCCACCCGCAGCCTCTCAATTAAGAGACTGGGCAAGGCCTTGTACAAGGCATAGAGAAAATGTCCAGATGATGATCTGGAAAACCTATTGCACTGCACAACATACTCAAATGAGTGTAAAAACCTTTTCATAATATTCAACTTGTATGTTAACGCACTTTTCGAACAAATTTACAAATGTATTCAACAATTTCAATACAAATGATGATTAAGGAGTCTTCAAAAGAAGTGCTGATGCTTGATTGTTTTAATTGTTCATGGGGATTTGTTGGCAGTCACAAAATTCACGACTATGGCATCATCAAGTCAACTTAAGGAATCCCAATGCATTTCGGGCACATCATGCCCTTTTTCAGGGGTATCTGTGGAAATTTGTACAATATATTACTACAAGCATAATTCTAGGATGCGGATAAACATTTGCTTACTCATGGGGTTAGGCATAGTTGTGATCTTAAGATGTCACCCTCTGGTGTAGAAATCAATCAGTCAAATTGCAGTAGAGCGAAAAACCGATTAGAATAGTAAAAGAGAACAGGAGTCTGATGGATAGTGGAAAAGCGAAAGAAACCAAAGCGAGAGTGAGAGCGTGACCAAACGCTCATTGAAACTAAAAGTGCACTTAATGGGGTGGATGCGCAATATTTGGTGACTAGAACGGATGGGTGCTCGTGTACAAATGGATAAGAAGTGAAAGGAGTGTAGGAAGTAATCCTTACGTAAACTGGGTAGCGACGAGCTACTACACACAAGGGATGCAGCCCGGGCAATAAGCCCTGGGGGGCTGTGGATAAGAGCCTGCTGCGGACTATGACGAATGGACAGCGGTGATAACTGTAAATGAGGAACATAGGCGATTTGTCTGTAATGTGCCAAAAATGACAAAAGCTGAGAATATGCTCAAGTACTTGGAAGCTGGAATTACCCGTCAGGTTTTTAGAAAAACACAGCAACTTGGGAAGAGGCGCCTAGTCAGTGAGGACCAATCTGCAAGGTTAAGACGCATACGTGAGTCTGCTGAACTAATTATGTCCGGTGGCGCGACAAGATACAACAAGCATTTGCAATGCAATAGGTCTCGCATTATTAAAGTTTGAGCTTTTGGCATTGCTAAATAACAATGCCTTTTATTTTGTTTTCTTTTTAAAAAACATTAATAAAAGGCATTGTAATTTACAATGTCAATTGCATAAACTTGCGTCACTGTGAAACCTATTGCATTGAAGGGCTGTGGTGAAAAGTGTAGGAAGGTGGGGTCCATATTCAACAGAGCCATTTTATGTTTAAGTAAATGTGCAAAAGACTTAGCTGCAGCTTCCTCTTTGGTCTACAAAAATATTTGTGGATGAATATAAATAAAATAGATACCATGAGCAGACTGGATTATTTAATGCACTACTATTGGAATCTCCAAAATATTTAATTGGGAGATTACAAAGAATCCAGAATGTGGCAGCTAAGCTGGACTTGATGAGACCTCGCCAGTCTTCTGCCTCCAAGGCCCTAACGGAGCACCACTGGCTCCCTGTTTTGCAGAGGATTCATTTTAAGTCCCTCTGTGTCGTGTTTAAGGCATTGCATGGATTGGGGCCCTTACCGTTGCAGAAAAAATTCAGCTGGTATGCTCCTACCTGTTGAAGGTACCCCCGATTAAAAGAGCTAAACTGGGGGGGACAAGTCTTCAGTGTTGCTGCAGCAAGGCTTTGGAACAACATACCCTCGGAGTTGCAGCGAATTAATGATCTGTTGCAGTTTAGAAGGAAAATAAAGACCTGGCTCTATCCCAGATTATCAGGCTAACTTACTTCCTTGTCAAAGGCCTCCCGTCTCACACCGCCAGTATACCTGCTATGTCGCAGTGCGCTATACAGGAAGTGCTTACATTACACAACGATAATAAAGAAAAAAAGATAATATATATCAATCAAAATGCAGCGTGCATAGTGTAAATATGATAAACCCCTCAACTTGCATAGTGTAACATCGGACCCCCACGATATATCTATAATGTGCACAGTACACATTTATATCTATATTGTGTCTTTCATAATCTATTAGAACCCCTGCCAAAATAATCCCATATGAATATGAAATGGCGCAAACATGTATAACAAAACACTTCAAAATCTTGGGTATACTGCGTGAGAGTGATAAATGAAAGATATGTGTCTTTAAGCAGCTACCTCATGGATTGAACATAGAGACCAAAGGAGGCCATGCCGGTAATTATCACTTATGATGGAGAGGGATAGCGTGATTATTAAATGCTGTGTTAATTACCTCTCAGCACTGGGCAACAAAGAGCTCACACCCAGTCAAGCGTATGCCTGACTGTGAAACTCTGCCTCATAGTGTGTATTTCAAAGAGCTCTAAGGCTGCCCCTTCATGCAGCAACCAACAGGACTACATATCCCATAAGCCCCCTCTCCCTCACATCCAAACTCCTGAACTGGCCCAAACGGCAGTCAATAGGCTTTGAAAATGTACATTGTAAGTTCAAATAGACATCTAAACCATAGCATGCACGATGAAACCGGCAGTCGGAAAGTTCAATGCCTTACGAGAAAATAGTCAAACAAACAAGGTTTTACCATTGTACTTTAGGCCCCCGAGATTGATTTTCATTGTATAAACAAATGTGAGCTGAAACACATCCTTATGCTGCAGGTATCACATAGTCTCCATTATGAATGCACCATGAAGTCTATGAAAGTTAATCACTGTGCAGGGTCAGGAAGAACATTGCCTAAAAAATCCACATGCGAAGCAGACCTCACCATATCAGCGTTGGCTATGATGGTGTCCAGTCACCAGGTATCCACCGGATAAAAGCACAAGGCATTACGGGTTAGGGGAAAGCAAAGACCATGCGCTGAATGCCACAGAGACCTCCTTGCGTCGAGATCTCCACCTCCCACTCCGCAGTCATCCATTGTTCCTCTTACCTGCGGAATCCCTGGGGGCTAATCAGAAATGCACTACCATGCCACATACTCCAAGCTGCGGTCAGCTGAGAAGCCCAAGAACGACTGGTGGTGCGTGAACAGTGCCAACCGCCGGCCTTGATGAAATATCCAAACACATCCCTGCTCCATACGAAGAGGGCACGCACACAGAGTTCAAATGCATTGCGGTGGGAGCGCACGAGACGCTGTGAGCGTGCACATCGACTGTCCTGGCGCAAGCTCCGAGTCTGTGTGCATGCACGAGTAAGAATGAAACTGAAACGCTGATAGAAACAACCTAACGTGAACTGTTCACAAGGCACGCGTCGTAATCTCATTCTGCCATGCTGTCCACGGTAGAAGCTCACGCGCGCGCGCCCATCTCTTGTCTCCACTTTGGCTCGTTGTAAGCTGAGCCGACGCTGAGTTGATGACTTTAGTTCTCGCAGCGAGAACGCGCTTTGCGCTCTTTCGCAGGCTCGACCTAAAAATGCTAAATTAAAAACTGAACATATACCTGTTTTCCTATATTATGTGCTTCAGGTTAAAACTAGACATGTCTGAACCTTTGAAATAGCATGATATGAATCCTGCGCCATTGTGGTTCGTGTCAGTGCAAAAGCGAGGCGATGTTTGGGCTGCGGCTGCATCCACGCGAAGTGGGTCAAACAGCAGTGCAGTAGGTGTGTGGAATGTGCGGTGAACCAGATAACATTCCAGTGGGGAGGGAGGGGGTGCCCCCTATCAACCGGACGAGCAGTCTTTACTTTAGTGTTTGTTGTGAACGTGCGATTGCAGCCGGGAGAGCTGAGCAGACAGACATTCTGCACAGTCTGGCACCTCAGGAGAGAATATTGCGCTGTTAAATAGAATTTATGTGTTTCGGTTATTTTTAATGAATATATTACTGCACAAATTGCATATGCATTCACCTGGATAAGGTGCAGTACTTGAAGAAAAAACAAGAGTGCAACTTTACTGATCAACTTCACTCATCCAAGAGCATCTAAAACTAAATGGAATCATCTGACACTATTAAGCAGTATAACGTGACTGAGAGCACTGAACTACCAGTGCTGAAAGACAGTGAATCACGATAAAATTCTGTAAGCACGGACACCCCTGCATCTGAAGAAAAGGGACTGCGCATCGGAGTGCCGCCGCGCTGCCCGCGGCGACCCGGAAGCTCTTGGCCGGCCGGCGAATCAGGTCGCGGCCGACCGGAAGTCCCGCCTCCCGAGGTCCGCGAGCCCGATTGAGAAGAGGAGACGAGCCGCGCCGCGCCGTGAGGAGCCCGCCGGAAGAGCGCAGTCGGTGAGTGGGGCCCAGGGCTGAAGTGAAGTGCGTGCGTGCCTGTGTGTATGCCTGGGAGGGGAGGGGGGGAGTGTGTGTGTGCGCGCGTGCGTGACTGTGTGTGCGCATAGGTGACTGTGTGTGATTGAGCCTGTATGTGTGTCGTATGCCTGCGTGTGCATGCGCGCGCCTGTGTGTGTGTGCGCGCACGCGCGCCTGTGTATGCGTGCATGCAGAGGGGTGGGGGCTGGCTGTGTGCGAGCAGGGGCTGTGAGTTGATCTGCGCAAGCGCAGGTCAGACGCGCGCTCCCGCGGTGAAAACTGCGAGCTCGTAACAGATTGGTGTCCTCATTCCCAGCATTCTCACTAACGGGCCACAATAGGTCTGAAGCAGACACCTTCAATGCTCACGCATTAAGGGTAGGTCTGCTCGACCTAAAAACTGCCAACTTAGTGAACTCACCGCCAAAACAGGTTATGGCTCAAAAAGTGTCTCGACAACCGTGGGATAAACCGGACAACTGGCTTTGGAGCACGCTGTGAAACACCGAAGCTACAGGCCGGCGTATAAAGGAAGTGCACGGTGAAAAAAGAAAGCGGACTACGTGTCAAAAAAGTCTTAGCCATCTTTGAGAAGGGAAATAAAATGAAGTGAGCCCAAGGTTGAGGAGAGCAACAACAGAAAGACCGGAAGTCAAAGAAAGTAACACTTAGTGAAAAGTGTGTGTAAAAAGCGTGCTAAAAGGCCCATCCTGCAACAAATACAAGAAACACATGATGATTCTTGATATAAATGAAAAAGACCACAGACGTCACGAACTAACATTGACATCGTTATACACATATCTGTAAACAGTGTGAGGAATACATGTCACTGTACAGATATTGTTTCAATTAACACATATGCATAAAAATGCTGGCAATGTTCGCATATACACATGTAAATCTCAAAGAAAACAACCTAATTCAAATTTATCATTGAGCCCTGTGGGAATAAGAGAATGCATGAACAAAATCCAATGTGCTTCATGTTGTAACAGAAATTTAGACACATCATGGTCTGGGGGATGATCAATCGCCTCAAGTACTCCAAATCTAATTTGCGAGATGTTGTGTTTGCAATTATTCCAGTGTTGTGCGATTGGAGAACTGATTGTGTTGGTGCGTATTCGACTTTTGTGCTCTGTGATTCGTGTATGCAGCGTACATTCAGTTTTACCTACGTAAAATAAGTCACAAGGACAGTTTATGTAGTAAACCACGTGGTGGCTGTTGCATGTGGCATTAAAGTTCAACGTGATGGGTTTGCCCGACCTAGGATGGTGGATCAATTTGCCCGGTAATTACATTATTGCAGTTAGAACAATTCATGCATTTCATCATTCCTCTGTATGTGACTCGTGTGCTGAGTTGACGTTTGTTCAAAATTTCTTTAAGATTAGTTGATCTCTTATATGCGAACAGCGGGGGTTCCGCAAACATCCCTTTAAAATCAGGCTCTGATTGTAAAAGAGACCATCTATTTGAGATGATGGATTTAACCAAGGTGGATTGGGTTGAATATGTGGAAACAAATACTTGTCTAGTGGATGTTGTCTGCTTACTGCTTTTTGTCAGCAGTTTTTCACGATCAAGAGTGGCAGCTCATTGAGCTGCCTCATCAATCACTGTAGAGGGGTAACCTCTTTGTTTGTATTTGGTTTTGAAAACATCAATTGACTGCAAGCCAGTTTCTGGATTAGAATTAATCCGTTTAATTCGCAGAAACTGCGAATAAGGTAGGTGGCGTTTAAGTGACCAGGATGGAAGCTCTGGTATGCTAAAGTATTTTTGCGGTCAGTGGGTTTTTTTGAAGATAGAAGTTGCAATAACTCCATTGGTGATGCGTAACATTACATCCAAGAATGGAATCTGCTGAGAATCAATGTGAAATGTAAATTGTATTCTGGGATTGATCAGATTGAGTTGCGAAATGTTGCTGATGAGATCAGAACATGACCCTGGCCTAATGATAAGAATATCATCAATGTAGCGTTTAAAAACAATAAGGTTGGTATCCCATTGAGATTGGGTCAAAATGTGCTCATGTTCGAATTTCATCATGAAGATGTTCGCTTAGCTGGGGGCTCCAGAAAAGCCCATGGATGTGCCATTGGACTGGAGGAAAAAACGGTCTTGTCATTGAAAATAACTAAGAAATAAACAAAAATGTAGAATTTCCAATACAAAAATCGTATTAGCCCTGATTTGTCCTTCTCTCAGTAGCACCCATTCGTTTATTGAGTGCATCCTAGCTGTTTTCTCTCACATGTACAAGGCATAGGCATAGCAAGATGAGATGTGATAAGCATGTGAATTACTGTTTTTTATGACTGAGAGGGCAGGCAGCAGGAGCAACATTTTTTAAGAGAATGCAGCAAGAGAAAGCACAAGCCCACTACTGTTACAATCAGTAGCTGGAGGTAGGGAGTGGGCAATGAATTCAGGCAGCAGTCCACTCTCCACTGAGGTGAGAGAGAGCAAACAGCAAAAAGTCTGTCTTATCTTCAGTACATTAGATATTTCTGTCCCACATCCACTCAAAAACAGCCCCCAGCAGGTCTCAAAAACTTCCTATGTCTCGGTGGTATCGTTCTCCATCAATATATTTAATTGCTTGTCATTGTCATAGGAAACTATTCTCACACCAAAACACTGCACCAAAGAGGCCAGTGGGTCAATAAAGATATTGAATAAGGTGGGGCTCAAAATTGAGCCCTGTTGTACTCCAAATTTGAGTTTTTTGATAATGTAGGAGAATGGGGCCATCCAGACAGCCCAGCTCCTATTATCTAAAAAAGATTGGATCCCGGCATGTGTCAGACCCCAGCCCCAATGTTCTCTAGGCGTTGGAGGAGACCAACATGCATCACCCTATCGAATGTTGCTGATAGGTCAAATAAGATGAAGGCAGCCTGTTTTACCCGATCAAGTAACAGCTTGATAGAGTCAATCACCTCCACAAGCTCCATCTCGGTACTATGTGGAGCCCAGAAACCGGATTGCGAGGGACGGAACAAACTAAATTGTCAAAGTAAACTGATAGTTGAAAATTAAACAGTTTTTCCAGCATTTTAGAAGTCTGAAATGGGCCTACTGATAATTATCAGCTGAATGTTTTTTGTAAAAGCCAAATAACTCTGGCCTGTTTCGAGCAGACCGGTGATGTGGCTGTTTGAAGAGATATATTAAATAGCTGAATAAAAATTGGGTAAATGGAAGTTGTGATGGTTGTTAGAATAGAAGGAGTGCATGGGTCATTGGGAGAACCCGACTTGCAAGACAGAAGAGCAAGCTCAGAATCTTTTAATCTTATAGGGGAGAACTAGAGCAAATCATAGGACCTCATCCTATAGACAATCTCAGTCCGTGTCTCAGTGGTCAGTGTAACCAGGATAGACTCCATATTAGAAACAATTATGAGAATCTTGGCTTCAAAGACGTCTAATAATGTATTGGACAAATCTGAAGTAGAGGTAACCAGTTGTGCACAGGCCAGAGGATGAAGAAAATTCCTGACAACTATGATGATTTCACATGGGCTGTTAACAGCTGAGGATATTATATATCCTCGAAATATGTGACCTGTGTCACTTTAACTGATTCATGATTTATTTATTTATTTAAAGAGTTTTATACAGCGCTGACTAGACCCGAAGGTATCAGAGCGCTTTACATGAGAATCAGCAATGTAACAGAAAAGATCAACAATTACACAATACATAAAAAATAGGCAATATATTGGGAGAGGAGAGAAAGGAGAGAGAAAAGTAGTGGAGGGGGCAGGGGAGGTGAGAAAGGGTGGATAAGGGAAAAGACAACAATGAGAGACAAAAGGAAGTCTGTCTAAGGACCGACTGGGTAGGTGACGACCAAGAAGGGAATCCACGGCCCATCTCCCCTATAGCTAAACCAGGTAGCTCCATCGGGCATCAGACAAAATAGTTCAGTCTCAGTACTTTGAGAGAGGAGAGAAGGAGAGACTTAAGTAGAGGGAGGATGCGGGAAGAGACAACAGGAGAGATGAAAGGAAGTCTGTCTAAAGACCGACTGGGTAGGTGACGTCCAAGGAGGGAATCATCGGCCTGTCTACCCTATAGCTAAACCAGGTAGCTCCATCGGGCATCAGACAAAACAGCTAGATCTCAATTGACATCGGAAAATTTACACATAAACAGGGTGGGGACTAAGGGCCAGGACAGGTGAAGGCAAAGGTCGGTAGCAGGAAATTGGAGAAGAGTAGAGCAGGGAGGAGTAGGATGCTTGAAACAAGTGGTGGAGTTGAAACAAGGAGGTTGGGAGGCAGATCAGTTCTGGCAGACCAAGGTTCAGTAAGATGCACCATCATGAGGGGGTCCTCTTGTTCAGTCTATTAGCATGGGGCATTTCTTGAGCTCGGAATGTGTGCTTCCTTTCAGCTTCCTCTCTTACTGTATCCTGGGCGCTTTCCCCCTCTTCATTCACCCCTCCCCAAGCCCCCCCCCCACCCCCTTGGGGTCTGGATGTTCTCAGCTGTCTAAAGTGCTGGCCTCCGCACAGGGGAAAGAAATTAAAGTCTCTAGTCACTAGTTTCCTAATGGTCTCTCTATATTAATGTTTATCCTTCACGGAAGAATGCCTCCTCCAGAGCCTCTCCGAGATCTTGCACTGTCTTTTCTCTTCCCCCAATACAGCAGAGAACCAAGGTGCAGAGAGACTACATCTCTGATTAGCAGATTTTTATTTCAGGGCCACTTAGTTAGCCATATTCCATAACCATTTGTTAGTGGCTTCAATATCTTTCTCAATATCTCAACAGACCACATGAACAGACTTGTCCAATAAGTGCTGAATACTATAGAGCTTAGCTTTCTTCCAGGCAGAATTGGAAACTGATCTGGCCAGCAGCTCCCTCCTCTTCAGGACTTTATCCGAACCCCAGGAAAAAGAGACTATGGAGTGGACAGATCAGGTAATCGCTATATAATCCTTGAGCAATATAGTGCTGTTAGAAAACAAAAGATAAAGGATATAGCCTGCCTGATCAGATGAGGAGATGCCACATTGGAGCTTATTAAATTAAGCAATTTTCTTCTGAGGAGGAGATGCCTGAGGATCATATGTATCATCAGTATGAAGACTGAAATGTCCTAAAAGTGTAAAATTAGAAAATAAAAGTATAAACTGAGCTATGGCCTCCTCTAGGAAGTTAAGAAAATTGCCTGAATAGCCAGGGGGCATAAATCAAAGCTCCTCCCACAGATAATTGTGAGGAAATAGCAGTTTAGAACCTCATGGCTTCAGCTCTTTTAAGGTCCACTAATACAAAAGTTGAGCACCTAGAACAATTTTTGAAAATAATGACCACTCCTCCAGCTTTACTTCCTGTTCTGTCAGCATGCACACTGAAATAGCCCTCAGGTACAGAATTCACAATGTCTGGATCACACGCCTCAGCCATTCATTTCCTGTTACAAATAAGATGGTGAGCTGTTCCTCACAGGGCAAGTTATGTATGTGAAGTGGATTCTTGTACAGTGATTGTATATTAATTAATACCGCTTGTGCCTGATATGACCAGTCGAAGAATAATCCGTTATCCTGAAACACTCATACTCCCTTTTGCTTTCTCCTACATAGAGAGAGATATAGCACACTCACCACATAACTGGACAACCTCTAACATTCCAGCAAAAACCTGTGGCCATAAACAGTCGCAGACCTCATATTATATAACTTTTGAAAGGAATGTCATTAGCATAAGGGTCAGGAGCTTAACATGAACAGTAAGTGTGGCTGGCGATGGTTGCTGAACAGGTGCAGACAGGTATAGATGGGATTTCCTTTTGCACGCCAATGATGCATCCACTGTATTGCATTAAAGGGTAGTATTCATTAACCCTCTCTGATCAAGTAGAGTGCTGCTGCCACAAATGGCACCTCTATGTCACCCAACAGAAGTTTAAATGGCTGCCTGGTTTGAAGTCTCTCTGCCACACAGAGCAGAGCAGAGCCAGCAAAATGAAAACGCTAATGCCCCAACCAACACTATTATATAGTGAAGAACACTAAAAGTGAGGAACGAAAAGTAAAGAAGGTACCATTTGACAAAGGAGCTTCAGTACCACAGCATGCCTATCGGAGAACTATTTATTACCCTCACTGATCGACGAGATCAATATAAATTTTTTATTATTGTATAATGGTTATAAGTCTGTGTTATATGTTACTAATACATTATTTTTAAGGATCTGTAATTTTCTGTAATACTTTTATTTTGTTTTAGAAATACTTTTCAACTGTTTTTACGTTTATTTTATTGTATTATATTTTTGACTTTGGGTATGTAGGGGAGTAGGATGGGAATCATTTTTAATCTATATTTTAAAATATAATTTCTTTCCATTTTACACTTTGGTTAATTGGATTATTACCTATGCAAACTGCCTTACTTAATTAACAAACAATGTAATTAATATTGCTTTGCAAATGTTTCCCTACTTGTAATTTAATTTTAATTGACTATTTGTTTAATTATGTAAATTAATTATTTGCTTGAATTTGATTCGATTTAAATTTGTGGAGCGCAACAATTACCCATTGACATTAAAGCACGATAATCACAGCAGAGTGCTACAGAACAGCTGCAGCTCAACCAATTACCTAACGATAGAGGATAGAGGTTAAATAAGTTGTGGACAGCGAGGTCTTTCTTGCCATTCTAAAAGACAAGTGTCTGTTAATTGCAGGCACAGACTGGGGGAGGGAGTTCCAGAGTCTTGCTGCAGCCACCGAAATGGCCATGCCCCCCATTTCTACTTTTGGATTCTTGGCATGGGATACGGATTACGATGGTCTGAATGGCAGTTTCTGCTTGGGGTGTACCAGTGGAACACATATCTGATCCGAACTGGACTTGCTTGATGAAGAGCCTTGTGAACAATACAGATAGCTTTAAACCTGATCCGCTTAAAATGGGGAGTAAATTCATTTACATAATTTTGTTGTGTTAAGTTTTAGCTTTTTAAATTTTTTGTGTTTTTTTATTTGCTTTGATTCATTTAATATTTTGAGCATTATTTCATAAAATGTTTGCGGGTTGTTGGGATTGTTCGGAAGCAGAGTATTTAATGTAATTATTATTTATATTTATGTGTTTTTAATTTGCAAATGAACTTTAAATGTTTTACTTTTTTATTAAGTACATTTTTATATTATTTGTTAAGTACATTTTAAGAGTATGTGATTGTTTAAAAAAATTGGCAAACATATGTTAATGTATTTTAATTTATAATTTTATGGTAATTTATTCATGTTGTGATTTTTTTGAAAGTAGATTTTAAATATTTTATATTTTTCCAAAATGTTCCCTTCTGTTGCTTAGGTTGGAGTGGGAGTAGTAAATGTGACCCTTCCTAATTTAAATACTTTCCCTACTGTTGCATAGGTTGGAGTGGGAAGAGTAAATCTAATTCGTTTAAAGTGCAGCACTTTCCCTACTGTTGCTTAGGTTAGAGTGGGGATTTGAAATCTGACCCCTCAAAAGTCCAGTGCTTTTGCTATGGTTGCTTAGATTGGAGTTTGGAAAGTAAACATGAGCCCTCCAAAGTCCATCATGTTCCCTACGGTTGCTTAGGTTGGAGTGGAAATAGTAAAACTGTACCCAATATGGGCCACATCTTTTGCAACTGGTGCTTAGATTTCAGTGCCAATAGACAATCTAACCCCACTGCCCATAAAAATTTTGCCCAGCGCTTTTGCTACTGTTTCTTAAGTTGGAATGGGAATAGTAAATCTAACCCGTCCAAAGTCCAATATTTTGCCTACTAACGCTTATGTTGTTGTGATAGTAGTAAAGATGACACCTCATAAGTCCAATCCCTTTTCCTACTGTTGCATACATTGGAGTAGGAATAGTAAATATGACCCCTATAAGCCAAATGCTTACCCTACTGATGATTATGTTGAAGCGCAAATGATAAATCTGACCCTTCCGAAGTCCAACACTTTGACCAATGTTCCTTAGTTTGGAGTGGGAATGGAAGATCTAACCCCCCCCCCCAAATTTCAACATTGTTTCTAGTGTTGCTTAAGATAGAGTAGGAATAATTCATGTAACCATCAAACATTATGTTTAGGTTGGTTAGAAAATAGCAAATCTGATCCCCCTCGAATGCAGCACTTTCTCTACTCCTGCCTAGGTTAGAGTGGTATTATGAAATCTGACCCTTTCAAAGGCCGTTGCATTCCCTATTGTTACTTAGTTTGGAAGTGGAATAGTAAACCTGTCCCCTTTAAAGTCCAACATGATTTTTATGTTGTTTAGGATAGAGTGGGAATAGTAAACATGACCTTGCCAAACTCCAATGCTTTCCCAACTGTTACATTTGAATGCAAATAATAAATCTAATTCCAGTCCAACACTTTCCCTACTTTTACTTACGTTGGAGTGGGAATAGTAAATCTAACCCCTCCAAAGTGAAATGCTTTTCCTACTATTGCTTATGTTGGAATCGGAATAATAAATATGATTCGTCCTAAGTCCAATGCATCCCAACTCTAGCTTATGTTGTAACTGGTATATCCAACCACTCCAAAGTCCATCACTTTCACCAATGCACCTTAGTTTGGATTGGGACTGGTAAATGTAACTCCTTCCCTCTAAATTTCAACATTTTCCATACTGTTGCTTAGGATGGATAGGAATAATAAATTGTACCCTTTAAAAGTCCAAAACTTTTGCTCATGTTGCTTAGTTTGAAGTGAAAGTTAAAAAAGGCATTTCCAAAGTCTAATACTTTCCTGTCTCTTTCAGAGGTGGGAATAGTAAATCTGAAACTCACCAAAGCCTAAACCTTTCCCTGCTGATGCTTAGGTTGGAAGGAGACTAGAGTACCCCAAAAGCTTTTCCTACTGTTTTATAGGTTGGTATTGGATTAGTAAATTTAACACTTCCAAAGTTCGAACATTTCCAACTGTTGCTTATATTGAAGAGGGAATAATAGATGTATGATTCCCCCAAATCCAACCGTTTCCCTACAGTTGTTTATGTTGGAGTGAGAATAGGAAATGTCACCCCTCAAAAGTCCAAAGCTTTCCCTACTGTTGCTTATGTTTTAGTCAGAATAGTAAATCTGAACCTTCTAAAGCAAACATTTTTCCTACAGTTGCTGACCCCTCTAATATCTAGAATTCTCACCAATGTTGCTTATGTTGGAGTTGGAATATTAAATAAAACGTTGCTCGCCTCCAAAATTCCAAAGTTGCCCTAGTGTTATTTCAGTTTGACTCGAAATTGTACATTTTAATCATCAAGACAGTAACAATTTTTTATTTTTGATTTTTTTTAGGTTGAAGTGTTCTTTATTTTTTATTTATGTTCTTGTTTTAATATTTATTTTAATAGAGTTTGTTTGCTTATTTCAGTTTTTTCATGTTTATTAATTTGGACTTTGATTTGTAAATATTTGTCCCTTATTAAATTTGTAACTATTACTGTTTATTTTTATAGAAATGTTTTTGTCAGTAGTTTTATTTTTGTTTTCCATATATTTAATGTTTTTTTTTAATTTTAAATGTATTTATTTATTATTAGTAGTTTTATAATTGTTCTATAATTATTAGTATTTTTAATATTTCTTAAAATAAATTTAAATAATTTTGTTTATTTTTATACTGTTTAATATATATCTATTTGTTTACCTACATTTCTTTGTATGTACAACTTATATTTTTAATTTTATATGTAATTTTAGATTTTCCAAATAGATTTCTTTTTATATGTAATATAATTTGAAAGTTATTTTTTTAATGTTTAATTAATTATGTGAACATTGATTTGTAATGTCAATATTTGGGGCTGCAATATTTTCTAGAGAACATTTTTTTTGCCTTACATAGTAGGTATTTGAGTTTGAGTTTGAGTTTAAAATTATTTGTATAGCGCACTTTCACCAGCGGTTTCATGGCGCTGCAACAGACAGACCCCCTGGGAGGGAATAACAGAAATTAAATAGGAAGGAAGACAGAAACAGTAAGAGATCTAGTTAAAAGATTTAGCAAATAAATACGTTTTGAGCTGTTTTCGGAATTGAGGGTAGAGAGGTAAGGCTCTAAGCTCTAGAGGCAGGGAATTCCATAGGACTGGTGCAAGGGTCGCGAACTTCGATCCTCCCCATTTCTTCCTCCGAAAACGAGAGACTGTAAGAAGGGATTGAGTAGATGAGCGCAGTTCCCTAGTAGGGACATAGGGAATGATCTCTGATTAAATGAAAGCCGGAGCCGTGCCCAGTCGTGCTTGAAAGATGATGGAAGCAAGCTTAAACTGGACACGTTCAAGAACAGGGAGCAAATGTAGGGACTTGAGAAGGGGAGTAACGTGGTGGGATTTTGGCAGATTGAACACCAGGCGCGCCGCCTGGTTCTGGATCAACTGCAGATGCCTTAAACTATATGCAGGTATACTTGCATATAGAGCGTTGCCATAATCCAGGCGGGAGATAACCATCGCCAAGGTGATCAATTTCAAGGCATCAAAGGAAAAGAAGCGGGATACCTTGCGTATGGTGCGTAGTGACAAAAAGGAAGAGGACACCACAGAACTAACCTGGGAGTGAAGAGTGAGCTGGGAATTGAGTTTAATGCCTAATGTTTTAACTGAGGTAGAAGGGACCGGTGGAGAACCCAGGGATGGGGGCCAAAAAAGTGAGGACCAGGGACTGGATGAACCACCCGTCAACACCAGCTCAGTCTTGTCCGGGTTGAGTTTCAGATGGTTGTGGTTCATCCAGTCCCGGATATAAATCATAATAGACTGGAAATTTAGGACAGAAGCAGGGGAAGAAGACAGATTGAAGACAAGTTAGAGGTCATCCGCATAATTGTATACGCTGAACTCCATTTGCTGCAGTGAAAAAATAAGAGGGGCAATATAAAGGTTAAACAAAAGAGGTGAGAGGGAGGCACCTTGGGGGACCCCGCACTGAACTTTCCGGAAGTCCGCAGAAAAATCACCCAGGCGAACAGCCTGGGTGCGGTCCCTCAAGAAGGAGGACAACCATACCAGGGCGGTACCCCCGATCCCCGCCGCCTTGACACGGGAAAGCAAGATGGTATGGTCAACCGTGTCAAAGGCAGCTGAGAGATCGAGGAGGACCAAAGCCTGGGTCTGATTGGTATCCATTCCCTCCCAGAGGTTGTCAAGGACCGAGAGTACTACGGACTCCGTAGAGTGTGCGGGGCGGAAACCGGCCTGGCGAGGGGCCAGGACCCCATACTCCTCCACAAAAGAGCTCAAAGAACAGGTGACATGACGTTCGAGCACTTTGGCCAGAAATGGCAAGAGGGAGATGGGGCGATAATTGGCGGGGACCGAGGGGTCAGCGCCAGGCTTCTTTAGAATGGGAACAATGACTGCTGTTTTCAGTGAATTGGCTACAACCCCCTGAAAAAGAGAACTATTAAGGAAGTGGAGACGGGGGTCTGGACAAGTAGTAAAAATATGGCGGAGGATGTGCGCAGGGCAAGAGTCTAATGGGGAGCCAGATTTAACAAGGGGAATTATCGAAGTCAGGGATTCCTTGGTCAAGGGAGGGAGGGCATCGAGTTGTCCCTTAGGGGGGGACACTGAGGGTCAACAAAAGTAGGGGGAGGTGGGGGAATGTTGGCTTTGATAATAGCAATCTTCTCAATGAAGAAATTATTTAAGGAATGACAAAGTTCCTGGGAGGGGGTGGGCTTCAGAGATGTCCTGTCGGAGAATGCCAGATTATGCACAATCGAGAAAATTTCCCTCGGTTGATTCTCAGCTGCAAGAATCTTGGAGGAAAAGTAGGCTGTTTTAGCAGCCAAGATAGCCTTTTTATATTGAGCCAGAATACTAATAAACTCAGATCTGAGTAAGGGACAGTAGTTCCTCCTCCAGGCACGCTCGGCTCGGCGCACCGTTAGTTTGGTAGTCTTGAGATCCTCGTTGTACCACAAGTTGGCATCCTTCTCCCGCTTTGAAGTGACCCGCTTCAGTGGGGCAATGGAGTCGCAACCTGAAGAAAGCCATTGTTCAATAGCAGTGGCCTGAGAGAGAGTGGATAGACCTTGTAAGGTGGGGTAGGAAGAGGTTAGTAATGCGGATAGATTGTCAGGATCCACTCTGCTCCATGCGCGGTCCCAGACATTCTTAGGGAGTGGGGGCCTAACAGTGGGGTTGATGGGAAGGGTAAATGAAATCAAATGATGGTCAGACCAAGTGCAGGGTGAGATGGATAGGGAGTCTACTGGACAATTCAGGGACCAGATCTGGTCTAAGATGTGTCCTTTGACATGGGTGGGAGAGTGGACATGGGACACAAAATTAAGAGATTGAAGGGTATCTGAGAACTCTCTTGAGGACGGACATTCCGCGGGGTCTGAAGGCCAAAAGTTAAAGTCTCCCAGTAGTAAGATAGAGGAGTTATTGACCGTAATCGTGGCCAGTACCTCCTGAAAATCGGAGAGGAACAATAAGGGTGATTGTGGGGGACGGTAAGTAAGAACACAAGTAAGACGGGGGGTGGTAGAAGTGGTGCGAATAGCCAGGTACTCCGTAGTGGCAATATCTGGCAGAGAGAGAAGTTGAAAAGGGAGGTCAGCTCGGGTAATGACCGCTACACCACCCCCTGCCCTACCAGCAGAGCGGTCCGCTCGTAGAGCATAATATGGGGCTGGGAGGGTGGCCAATAGGACGGGGAGAGAGTCATCACTAAACCAGGTCTCTGTTAAGAAGAGAAGATCCGGTGCGTGGAGGTCCAGCAGTACCGACAGTTCGTGTGAGTGGGCCACTGCTGACCGGGTGTTAAGGTAGTAGGCCGAGAGGGTTCTAGATGTTCCTGGGCTGGCATCTCCCCCAGGGAGATGAGGGGGAATCGAAGAAGGGGGGGGATGGGAGGAAGAGGGGGCAGGGGACAGATCAAGAGAAGATATGCGGGAGCGAGCAGAGGCGGATAGAGGCCAAGTGCCCTGGAAGCTGCGGAGCTGGGAGGGAGTATAGGTGATAAAATGGGCAGAGTGACATGCCCCTAGCCCCGGTCGGCCGCGGACGGGCGCAGACGGGCTTGACTTATGCGTGACTTCGGCGCGAAGTCGGCGCTCCCGCTGCGCTCGTCCGCTGCGCTTTCTCCAGGTCGTCATTTATGCCGTCTTGCCGTGAGCCACTAGACCGCTGACCTTCACGGTGGAGAGGCAGGGCGGAAGTGGTGCAGGACCAGGCAGGAAGTGTCGCTCGTAAGGCTGACCCTCCGCACAAACGGCACACTGCCGGGGCGGACCGGGGTCGAGAGCGAAATGAAGGAGGTAAGCTGGTAATCAAAGTGCAAAAAATCAAAATGCTGGCGCGTTACTATTATTCAGCTTAAAATTATTAAAAACACACACAAAGTGCGCAACACAGCTCTTAGTCAGCTGGGTTGTGTAAATTAAAAGATATGAGCAGTGTAGGAACGCGCATGTAGCCTGCCCACCGCAGTAGTCTGCCACAGTTGTCTGTTGTCTGTCTCTTTAGCAACAATTAGTAGAACCACAATATTTTTGCTTGAGTATTCTTGTAGTGCAATATTTTTTATGTTTTAGATTTGTGGCTGACCATTGAGTGAAAAAGGACGGACCCAAACTGGTAAATTAGTTGTTCCAAAAATATTGCATTCGTATTGTGGATGAAGCTTCTTTGGAGGCCTAGTCCTTAATCGGGCAAGGACACCTGGGGACTAGTAACATGTAGCCCCACTTCAAACTTTGCAACACAAAACGTAAAAGGGAAAATGGCTGCTTATTGCAGAGGAGACTTCATCTTTTTATAGAATAGCTTGGATGTTGCCCCGTGACCACCAGAGGAAGTTAGTTAACAATTTCTACAGTTTTTCAACACATTGTATTAACAATGGTAACAAAAGTCTTAAAATGTCTATGACTGTGGGGATCTTTTTGAAAGTTGTGGATGCAAGGCATTCCTAAGAAAAAAAGGATGCCCCTCCCCCAACCTTGCAATTCTGCCTACCTAGTGTTAAATTTGAAAAAGATAAGTTCTCATGCCCAAGAAATTTGTATGGAGGTCACCACCCTTTTCCACAACTCATGCTGCCCACTTACACCACTGGCACCACAAACTTTCATTACTAGTCCCACCACAGCTTGCTTGGGCACCATCCACTGAACTCACTACCAGCCGTTGTTGCTCTCACTACACATCTGGGTAATTATTTTCTGTGGGGCTGGGCCCCTGACCAATTCTAGAGGATATAGTATCTCTATTCTTTGTAACTCAGCAATCCAACACTGACAGGAGTCACATAGAACTAGCAACTATTGCTGAGCAAACATGGTGCTTGTTTTATCAAACACCCCTTAAATCTTAGTTCCTGCCTCCATGTCATGCATCCTCACACCCCATGTAAATAGTTCACAACAATCCCTATGCAGTGTCTAGGCAATTTAAGTTTGGAACATAGACCAGTATTTTATTTTTTTAATAAACATTATTGAAATTCCAATACATTACAAAAAGCAGAATGACCGGGTGTCATTAATTGGCTAGTAGCACGTATTATAAAAGGATTTAGAAAAGGGGGTGGTGATGAACAGAGTGTCTGAGTTAAACAGACCACTCTTACCCAGTCCAAAGATCAGGGCTTGATCCATCACCGTTATTTATCTCACTGCCCCATCCCAGCTCAGAACCTGGCTATATGCAAATCAGTCTGTCCCTGGCCCAGTGCATCATGGGAACAGGGCAGACTAAACTACCAAGCCAATTCTTCACCAGAAAGGAGACAAGCTACCGGGGACCGGTTTCTGGCATTTCAGCCTACTTCGGCCCGGCTTGCTTGAATCCTGATGGAGCAGTGAGAAAGGGACTCATGTCTGAGTATACCCTGCCACACCTATAGTGGCCAAAAACGATTTAGAAAAGGGGGTGGTGATGAACAGAGTGTCTGAGTTAAACAGACCACTCTTACCCAGTCCAAAGATCAGGGCTTGATCCATCACCGTTATTTATCTCACTGCCCCATCCCAGCTCAGAACCTGGCTATATGCAAATCAGTCTGTCCCTGGCCCAGTGCATCATGGGAACAGGGCAGACTAAACTACCAAGCCAATTCTTCACCAGAAAGGAGACAAGCTACCGGGGACCGGTTTCTGGCATTTCAGCCTTCTTCGGCCCGGCTTGCTTGAATCCTGATGGAGCAGTGAGAAAGGGACTCATGTCTGAGTATACCCTGCCACACCTATAGTGGCCAAAAACGATTTAGAAAAGGGGGTGGTGATGAACAGAGTGTCTGAGTTAAACAGACCACTCTTACCCAGTCCAAAGATCAGGGCTTGATCCATCACCGTTATTTATCTCACTGCCCCATCCCAGCTCAGAACCTGGCTATATGCAAATCAGTCTGTCCCTGGCCCAGTGCATCATGGGAACAGGGCAGACTAAACTACCAAGCCAATTCTTCACCAGAAAGGAGACAAGCTACCGGGGACCGGTTTCTGGCATTTCAGCCTTCTTCGGCCCGGCTTGCTTGAATCCTGATGGAGCAGTGAGAAAGGGACTCATGTCTGAGTATACCCTGCCACACCTATAGTGGCCAAAACCGATTTAGAAAAGGGGGTGGTGATGAACAGAGTGTCTGAGTTAAACAGACCACTCTTACCCAGTCCAAAGATCAGGGCTTGATCCATCACCGTTATTTATCTCACTGCCCCATCCCAGCTCAGAACCTGGCTATATGCAAATCAGTCTGTCCCTGGCCCAGTGCATCATGGGAACAGGGCAGACTAAACTACCAAGCCAATTCTTCACCAGAAAGGAGACAAGCTACCGGGGACCGGTTTCTGGCATTTCAGCCTTATTCAAGCAAACCGGGCCGAAGACGGCTGTAATGCCAGAAACCGGTCCTCGGGAGCTTGTTTCCTTCCCAGTGTAAGAATTGGCTTTTGTAGTTTGGTTTGCCCTGTTCCCATCATGCACTGGGACAGGAACAGACTAATTTGCATACAGCCAGGTTCTGAAACTGGGATGGTGCAGTGAGCTAAAAAACGGTGTTGAATCTAGCCCTGATCTCTTGACTGGGTGAGAGCTTTCTGCTTAATTCAGAGACTCTGTCCCTCACCACCCCTTGTTGTAAATATTTTTGTCCACCCTAAGCGTGGAAGGGTATTCTCAGATGTGAGACCCTTGCTCATTGCACCATCAGGATTCAAGCAAACCGGGCCGAAGACGGCTGTAATGCCAGAAACCGGTCCTCGGGAGCTTGTTTCCTTCCCAGTGTAAGAATTGGCTTTTGTAGTTTGGTTTGCCCTGTTCCCATCATGCACTGGGACAGGAACAGACTAATTTGCATACAGCCAGGTTCTGAAACTGGGATGGTGCAGTGAGCTAAAAAACGGTGTTGGATCTAGCCCTGATCTCTTGACTGGGTGAGAGCTTTCTGCTTAATTCAGAGACTCTGTCCCTCACCACCCCTTGTTGTAAATATTTTTGTCCACCCTAAGCGTGGAAGGGTATTCTCAGATGTGAGACCCTTGCTCATTGCACCATCAGGATTCAAGCAAACCGGGCCGAAGACGGCTGTAATGCCAGAAACCGGTCCTCGGGAGCTTGTTTCCTTCCCAGTGTAAGAATTGGCTTTTGTAGTTTGGTTTGCCCTGTTCCCATCATGCACTGGGACAGGAACAGACTAATTTGCATACAGCCAGGTTCTGAAACTGGGATGGTGCAGTGAGCTAAAAAACGGTGTTGGATCTAGCCCTGATCTCTTGACTGGGTGAGAGCTTTCTGCTTAATTCAGAGACTCTGTCCCTCACCACCCCTTGTTGTAAATATTTTTGTCCACCCTAAGCGTGGAAGGGTATTCTCAGATGTGAGACCCTTGCTCATTGCACCATCAGGATTCAAGCAAACCGGGCCGAAGACGGCTGTAATGCCAGAAACCGGTCCTCGGGAGCTTGTTTCCTTCCCAGTGTAAGAATTGGCTTTTGTAGTTTGGTTTGCCCTGTTCCCATCATGCACTGGGACAGGAACAGACTAATTTGCATACAGCCAGGTTCTGAAACTGGGATGGTGCAGTGAGCTAAAAAACGGTGTTGGATCTAGCCCTGATCTCTTGACTGGGTGAGAGCTTTCTGCTTAATTCAGAGACTCTGTCCCTCACCACCCCTTGTTGTAAATATTTTTGTCCACCCTAAGCGTGGAAGGGTATTCTCAGATGTGAGACCCTTGCTCATTGCACCATCAGGATTCAAGCAAACCGGGCCGAAGACGGCTGTAATGCCAGAAACCGGTCCTCGGGAGCTCGTTTCCTTCCCAGTGTAAGAATTGGCTTTTGTAGTTTGGTTTGCCCTGTTCCCATCATGCACTGGGACAGGAACAGACTAATTTGCATACAGCCAGGTTCTGAAACTGGGATGGTGCAGTGAGCTAAAAAACGGTGTTGGATCTAGCCCTGATCTCTTGACTGGGTGAGAGCTTTCTGCTTAATTCAGAGACTCTGTCCCTCACCACCCCTTGTTGTAAATATTTTTGTCCACCCTAAGCGTGGAAGGGTATTCTCAGATGTGAGACCCTTGCTCATTGCACCATCAGGATTCAAGCAAACCGGGCCGAAGACGGCTGTAATGCCAGAAACCGGTCCTCGGGAGCTTGTTTCCTTCCCAGTGTAAGAATTGGCTTTTGTAGTTTGGTTTGCCCTGTTCCCATCATGCACTGGGACAGGAACAGACTAATTTGCATACAGCCAGGTTCTGAAACTGGGATGGTGCAGTGAGCTAAAAAACGG
This sequence comes from Lissotriton vulgaris, assembly GCF_964263255.1. Taxonomy (NCBI): domain Eukaryota; kingdom Metazoa; phylum Chordata; class Amphibia; order Caudata; family Salamandridae; genus Lissotriton; species Lissotriton vulgaris. The sequence goes on along the minus strand of NC_141687.1, from coordinate 1,530,036,437 downwards.
TGTTGGATCTAGCCCTGATCTCTTGACTGGGTGAGAGCTTTCTGCCTAATTCAGAGACTCTGTCCCTCACCACCCCTTGTTGTAAATACGTATTATAAAAGAGCACATTTGGTACTGTTAACGGCTGAAAGAATCAATCAGGGTATACAATATAATGTTTGTCAACAGGTGACTAACCTGAAGCCCCTTGGAGTTCAGGCAACAGGTTTGAAGGTCAGTGTCCTCACTGAAATTGCAGTGCGTGAGCACAGGGCTTGCAGGGAGAACACTGAAAAAGGGACATTATAATTAGGTTGACATTCTACCAGCAGAAAACTATAGAAATTCAGCATTTATATTCATACTGATAGTTCTACTTTTGTTAAGAAACTATAACCTGTGGCCTACAGTTACTTAACAGCATGAGTTATAATTATTTTAACTAAGTATAACTATAACTGCTGATTTTCTATGGTTCAGTGTGGGTAAAATGTGAACCTAACAATAACGTCCCAGTAAAATTATTTTTTTTTTCAGTGAATTACATTTTTTTAATGTAAAGTAATATATATATTTAGTTATTGATGCTTCAGCACTCAAAATTTGTGGTTGTGTTAAGTAATATGCATTTAAGGTTCAGCATACATTTTCTTTCTGATCACAACAACAGCGTTCATGGCAAATTAGCACCCAATATGCAATTAATGCATATGGAAAGATTTGCTTTGTTCAGTCGTTCTTTATTTGTTTTCTTCTTATAAAAAGTGCACCAATAAATAATAAACACTAGCCAACGTGTTTTTTTTCCCACAAGGACTACTTCAGAGCGCTGACTTATAAACAAACATTGCCAGTTCCTTAGAGTATGCTGGCATTAAAATGCTCCAAACTTTGTCATTTCATTCAGTGCAAGATTTAGAACATGTTTGTCCCCCTGGGGAAATGCATTCCTGGGGCCTTATTTATGAAGGGCTTGCGTCAGTTTTGCGCCGCCAGTGCGCCACTTTTTGTGACGCACCAGCGGTGTAAAAAATGCGCCTCGTTGCGCCATATTTAAAAAGTGACGCATCTAGGTAGATGCGTCACTTTTTAAACCCCTGCGCCACATTATACCTGCGTCAGGTATAATGTATGCAGAGGGGGCGTTCCCCCGCAAAAAGCCTCGTAATAGTGACGCAGTGAAATCTATGAGATTTCACTGCGTCACTTTTAGGATGCTGTTGCGTCAAAATCTTGAGCCTTCCTCACAGCAGGCGTAAGACTGACGCAAGCCCTTTCACATGGGGCTTTCCCCATGTGAAAGGACGCATTGCTGGAGTTGCGTCACTTTTGTGACACACTTCAGCAATGCTTCACTTTTGCGCTTACAGATACGTCAGAAATACTGACGTATCTGTAACTCCTTGCGACATGATGCGTCATACATTAAATATGACGCATTAGGAATGTTGTAAGGAGTGCGCAGTGAAAAGTGACGCATCGCTGTTTTCACGCAGCGATGCGTCATTTCTAATAAATGAGGCCCCAGGTGTCTGCTTCCAATATATAATAAACATACATTAGTACTCTACCGCTGCACATGGCCAAAGGCCATGTGCAGTGGGGGTTGGTCACAGGGCTGAGCCTGCAACAAGCAGGAGGGTAGAGGTGTTGGGCAGGGGCCAGGGTGGTTGACTACAGAACCTGGGGTCTGACGGTTTGATCCCCGGCGCTGGCAGCAGATCCAGAATCTTCCCGATGGGCCCAAGCACCCTGACGCCCTGGGGTACTTGTTCACACTTCACAAATATTGGACATTTACAGTTACAGGCTCTGAGGCCAACCCCCTCGGAGTCACCCAATCCCACTCTGTGCACGGCAGGGGTCTGGTGTGAGTGGGTGCATTTGAATTTTCCATTGGGTTTTGGGTCCAAGAATCCATCACAAATTTACACTTGAGGTCATGTTAAGCACCGCTGTGGATCCAAGAACCAGCTCTGAAACAAATTAGGCACTTTTTTGGCACCCCTCCATCTGACCTGTGGGGTCAGGATACCTCTTTCCTGACCCCTTCTGCGTGTTTTTATTTATGTTTTCTACTTGAGGGTAGTTTAACCTCCTGTAGCCAAGAGTGAATATCCCTGCAGGTCAACCTAGGTCCCGGTGGGCTAGAATAGGTGCTGGTGGGTCAAGCCAGCAACCACCGGCAGATATTTCCACTGCCTCCTTCTATATCACAGGGGGAATAATTGCAGAATTTATAATGACAGAAACTCACCTGGTTCCATCATCAACAAAATCTACCTGGTGAACCTTCAGCTAGTGGGTCACCAGGTCACACAGAAAGGAAGGAATACCTGTGTCTAGCAGGTACATTTAATTGAGATAAACACTTGATTTAGTTGAGATAGTGATGTACACAGGTTTCGTAAACAGATTTTTAGTAGTAATTAAACATAATAATGGCATTATATTGATTATTTTAAGGAATGATTGCCTATTCAGAAAATGCATTTCAACTTCAACATGCTAATCATCTGCTCAAATTTTTTTACATTCATTTTTAGGACTAAATGTGCTGAGAAGGAAAAGAAGATAAGATCAACAGTCAGACGAGTTCTTAAATGTGACATCACAAAGAGAAATCCACTGAATCCAGTTATATTGCCACCAGCAGACTGCCTAGTCACATCATTGTGCTTAGAATCTGCTTGCACGGATTTGAACAGCTACTCACAGGCAATTAGAAATATCACAACACTCTTAAAACCAAGTGGGCATCTAGTAATGTTTGGAGCCACTGGGAGTACCAATTACATGGTTGCTCAAAAAATGTTCCCTGCTCTAAACCTTAATGAAGAGTGCATCAAGACCACGCTTATTGCTAATGATTATGTAATCAAGGAGATGAAGATAAAGCCCCTTTCTCCCGAGCAGAAGGCCAAATTTCCTTACTCACTGGACTATTTTTTTGTGCTTGCACAAAAGATGTCTAATTAAACTTGTAGTAAAAAAATCAAACATTTTGTAAAGGTTTAAAATAGTGGTTTAGTTTAAGAATCTTGCAGCAAGAGTGTGTAATGCAATTACAGTACCTTCCAAATTCTAACATAATAAGAATTAGGAACACCTTGTCTATTATCTTAATCCAATGAATTTACCACTGTATGACATGAAATATTAAAATGGAAAGTTGTGGCCCTATTGTTCAACAATATTCAAATATGGCATAACATCTATATTTTTTTATTGATTTGCATAATTATGTCAGACTTTAATCTATTTGCTTATTTAAGCCAACTCAAAGAACAAAAATCCATTGTGAATCATTGAGTGGGTCCTTTTAAGTCATTGAAAGTAGTTTTTAGTCTGGTGCCTTCGTGGCAGTCGCACCATCTCTTCCACACTCGCTATTGGGGCACTCCGTACTGCTATTTTGCCACTAATTTTTATTACGACATGGCTCATTCCTCCTTGGCAGGAGCCACTTTGGGAGAAAAAAAGAATGGCAAAGAGTCTACCTTCCTGTTTTCCACAGACAGACTGGCATTCAGAATGTTTCCAAAGATGGACCCCCCAAATGAACCCCCAAATCAGAAGAAAATGTAACTGTTATCTCTTAATATGCATTGCCTGTCTCAAGATCATGATGTTACAGCTATCGTGAATGAACCCATCCCGTCTAGGATTGACAATAGTGAAGATGGAGGATCGGTACAAGAAATGCACCTCATCGAAAGGTGTCAGAAGGGCCGCTCTACCTAAGGCTTCCTATCTGATGCCATTCTCAAGAGAAATGGTTCTGTTAAGAGATTAAAAACACCTGGAGCAATAAAATATCTAGAAATAAACAAACACTTGAAAGCCTCACTCTCTTCACTTAAAGAATTCGTTTTTTTAATAATGCATTTGTTCTGAAGAATGTCCTAAGAAAATATTTGTGACAGTTAAATCCTTAATAAATCCCCCCTCTAAAGAGATGCAAAGGGAATTACATTAGTAAAATCACTGAAGTCTCATTTGTGAACATTTCTTAGAGGCTATTAGCATATCCCCACTGACTGTGATACCAAAACCGTTATAAACATAAAGCTTTAGAAAAAATATAAAATATGTTATTGTATGTGTTGCTGTTTAAACACGTTTTTCAATTATTGATCTTTGTTAATAAAACTTTGGAGGAGAACGATTACCTAATGAGAAAAGGGTACTTTTGTACATTTGGCTGGTCATGGTGAACACTATAGCTCCTTGGAGAGGCCAGACCTTTGATCAGATCAAAGTACTGGGGCATATGTGTGGCAATCCAGTTGTTGATTACTCATCCGTTATATTGATTGGGGAGCAAAGGAAAGGCATATGACTAAATATCAGAGGGTTTAACAGTAAATGATAAGTTAGAAATAGGCACTCCCCACTCCAATTATTTATTCTAATTTCCTCATAGTTTAATAAGTTCTCCATCCCAGTGAAAGCACATTAATGATCAGTTCAGCTCATTGCTTTAGAAATCAATGCTGTCATATTTAACCTCCCAGCAAGGAACCTTCAAAAGAGAAATTAAGTAACTCATTCATAGTTTCCTTTCAGGAGCCTGTACCATAACCTTAGATAATTTTAAGTATTAAGCTTGAGATTTATTATTGTATTTATATAGTGCTAACTGCCCCGGACAAGGCATTAAAACGCATTACCCAGACTTGCACTATACTCCAGAACCCATGGTTAGTGGTTAATCCAGTGGTTACATGTTCATTATTACGATTACTTTATCAAACAAATTGAGACCGTCTGCGCTGTTTGTAATATCTTTCCACTCTTCTTTAGAAAACAGAAAGTTTTCCTAAAAAAAAACCCACCCACCAAGATTCCTCTTCATGGCTTGCTTCATCATCGGGTTCTTCCCGTCCTGCGGTGGAACGGGGCATGGTGTGACCAACGGAGACGTTGGAGCACTTTTAGTCAAATACTATGAAGAGTTGGGTGGTATAAGATTGGGAGGGTTCTTATCTAAAGTTAAAAACACCTCGCTAAGTAGGAACAAAAGTTTTATTCAGACCCTTTGCTGATATGGTTAAAAGGGGAAGTTACGAGGTAAACGCTGAATTGTGTGTACCTCAAGATCTACATGTTCCAAGCCTTTACCCCAAGGCTTTTCATCAGGACCACAAAGATGATCCCTATTACAACTCCTAATTATGGCCAACTCCAAACGTGGTCTCCTTAATAGATATCAAGACCAAATGAATATATAATACAATACTTAATCTGTTGGGTTTTTTCTTTAAATCTGGAACCAATGTTTTCACCCAAACGTGGGAGGAGCCTTAAAGACATGATAGTCCATACTAGGCCATGCATTAGGGATAACTCGGGCATACCCCAGAGATTCCTTTACCCTGCACATGCCACCACCCATGCAGAGACTGCAGTGTCTGTCACCTTTTATTCACGCTCCTAGGCAGGTATGGTTAAAAGTGGGGTTGACACCTCGCCGGAGACGCGCTAAGATGCAGTCCGGCAGGGAAGCTGAGTAGGTGTATTGACACGGCGTCTTCTATCTTGAAGTAAGTCTTTTTTTCCTAACAGGTCCCGAGGCAAAGGAGGGAATCCCCGACCCTCTTAAACTTCAAGTACTATACCACAGCACCAAGCTGTGATTAACGACAGCCGCCAATATTTCTTTTTTTCACCCTTCATTAACAGGATTGTTTCATAGGGGAGACACCGCCCCCCCCCCCGAGATCATTATGTGCCATTTAGCATGCTGACAAGTAATGATTTAAGAAGAATTTTCTATATTTGTTTATGTGTATTGAATCAGTGTGCGTGTTAGTACTGTCATTACAACAAGTCCTGTGTAGTTTCTTTGTGTGAATTCACGCCATGCATCTCACCAGTTTTTAGATTCTTCTAGGCACTATCACCTGATCCTTGGAAGTTTGCACGCACTGATATGGAGCAAACCACCCATATATAAGTGCAGCATGGAAGCTTGTTATTTCCCCCACGTAAAGGAGGGGGTTGTTTTTAACATTTTTCTTTACATTACAGATATGCAACGAGAACTAGCAATTGTATGTATTTCAACGCATGCCTTTATTAGTAGCAGCATTCACAATTTTGTCCTTATTTCTACTTTCCTATTAAGGTTCATAAAGAAGTGGCAAACACAGGGCTGGTCCCTGTGTAGTCCTGAGGAAGAGCTAGGGGAAGCTCGAAACATGTCGACCACACACTGATTTCCTTCTCATTATAGATTGGTACACAGTGTCAACCCCACTTTTAACCATACATGCCTAGGAGCGAGAATAACATTTTTGAGGCCCACTAGCACAGTATTTTTAACCACTTGCAACCACTCCACCACACATTGCACCACACAAAGTCTTCCACAAAAATAGTGCTCCTACGTAACTCCGCAAGTCGCAGCACGCCCCAGTTCGTAGAGAGCTGGGATGGCCCCAATGATGAAGCATGTCACCCTGGGGAAACCCTGGAGAGTGAGGGGATTCAAGAATGGAATTTTCCTTTCCTTTGGCTTTTTTCTGACTGCATTGGCCAGAAGCCATTCCTATTGTATTATATATTCATTTTGTCTTGATATCTGTTAAGGAGACCAAGTTTTGAGTTGCTCATAATTAGGAGTGTTAATAGGGATCATCCTTGTGGTCCTGACAAAAAGCCTTGTGGTAAAGGCTTGAAACATGTAGACCTTGAGATACACACACAAAAGCGTATGCCTCTCAACTTCCCCTTTTAACCATAACAGCAAGAGATTTGAATACAACTTTTGTTCCTACTTAGCCAGGTATTTTTAACTCTAGATAAAACCTCCCACTCTTATACGACCCAACTCTTTATAGTATTTGACTACAAGTGCTCCCACATCTCTGTTGGTTGTAGCATGCCCATTCCGCAGCAGGACGGGAAGAACCCAATGATGAAGCATGCCACCAAGGGGAATCTTGGTGGGTAAGGGTTACTTTAAGAAAACTTTCTGTTTTCTAAAGAAGAATGGAAAGATAGTACAAACAGCACAGATGCACTCACGCAGACTGACTCTCTTTGATAAAGTAAACACAGAAGGACGAGTCCTCTGTTTCCTGACCTTTGTCTCACCCTTCTTGATTTGCTTCATTGCGATTAGTCATGTGCTTCAAGAACAAGTGTGCATGTATTTACTCCAGTTGCGTTGTGATAGATTATATCAATACCAGTGATCATTAGTGGGGACTATGCAGTTTCAGGTGAATGGTTGGTGAGTTAGATAGGCTAGTGAATATTACGTAATGTTAGTTTGCAGGGATAGGGTTTTAAAGCAGGATAACTATGAAATGAGGTATCAGACTTTTGCAGAATTACAATAAGAGAGTTTAAGAGATTGGCATTATACTGAGAGGAAGCTATACTAAGAAATAGAACGCTTGCTGAAAATGAAAGGTAAGAAAAGTATAACTCTGAAGAACGAAATTAGTGGACTCTAGCCGAAGTAAGTCAAGGTAATTTTTTCATGCAGGGTTTAGCAGTATAGTGGAAGAAGGCTGTTTGAGATAGCAAGCATTCTAAGAACGTAAGATGTAGAAAGCAACCTATCGTTGTCAGCTTGTAGAAAAAAAACAATTATACATAATACTCCATAAAACAGGAGTCCAAATGTATACATCACAAACATTAAGAGCACTAGTCTGTTGTGTACTAACCTTACAACATCCCTTTTAAGCAGTCTGGAATATGCCAGCCTTGGTACAGGGTCTTTATGCTGCACAAGAGGAACTGGCACAGAAAAGAGAAAAGGTCTTATTTAATGATATTCCCTCACTATTCTGTATTGAAGGTTATTTTTTTTCTCTATCATGAAAACAAATTATTTGGCATTGTCTGAAAGTGTCTTGTCAATGTGCAGTCAGATATTACACTTTTTTTAAACAAATTTCCATTCCAGGGCACAGTAGAGCAACCACCAATATGAAATGTACTTACAGCTAACATTTCAAGTGTATGTTGTGGGTAAGCGTATACGAAGTCAGTATAGTTTATGCATTGTACGTATAAGGGAAGAGTGGGTTCCATTTTTGAAGTCCCTGGCCTGTACATGCGTACAAAATGGAGGTGATTTTAATTAGATGTTAACTGGTTAGATGTTGCATGTTGTAGCACTTTTATGTATGCATTATTGTTCAATGAGTGTTGTATTAACTGTTTTCTTTTATTTTCAGGAACTGTCAGGTTATATGTGGTGTATTTTGTTGCATATGGGTGATATGAGCTCATAGTGGCCGGAGACACTTCAGGTTCACTTGGCATCTCACAGGAGTTTTAGACACAGGGGACCAATGTCATGGGGGCCACATAGGGGAGACAAGGGAGGTGCTTGCAGTATTTGTTAAAGAATCTGCAATTTAACAAGGGTTGGGTTGGTCGCTTTCTGCAGCCCTCTACCCACCGTCACACTTGTGCATTAACGCTTTAGAACATTGTCCCTTTGTGGTTTGAAGGAGGCAGTCTGCACAAAAGGATGGCCCAGTTGCCCAGATTTACTTCCCAAATATGTTGGGGGTGCCCCAAGTATGGTTGCTTTGAGGCAGGCCTCCTGCATCATTTTAGAAGGGAGGGAACCACAAGGTCCTCTAAAAAAAAAAAGATAGTCCCTCTATTCCATTTTAGCTCGAAGGGAGGATCCTTTAGCGGGTCTTCCAAAGTGCAGAGATGCCAGATTAACCAAGTTTCAGAGGAAACCATCAATCAATCAGTGTATTTGTAGAGTGCGCTACTCACCTGTGAGGGTTTCAAGGCTCTGAAGGGAGGGGGGTGCTGTTACTGCTCAAATAGCCAGGTCTTGAGGTGCTTCCTGAAGGTGGGATGGTCCTGGGTCAGTCGTAGGTGTGCGGGGAGGGAGTTCCATGTCTTAGCGGCCAGGTAGGAGAACACTCTTTCTCCTGTTGTGGTTCTGCGAATCCGTGGGATGATGGCGAGGGCGAGGCTGGTGGAGCGGAGCTGGTGGGTGGGAGTGTAGAACGAAAGGCGGTTGGTGAGGTATATGGGGCCCATGTCGTGTAGCGCTTTGTGTGCCTGGGTGAGGAACCTGAACGTGATCTTCTTGCTGACGGGGAGCCAGTGCAGGTTTCTCAGGTGGGCAGTTATGTGGCTGTGGCAAGGGATGTCGAGGATGAGTCGTGTGGAGGCGTTCTGTAGGCGTTTAAGTTGTTTCTGAAGTTTGACTGTGCTTCCTGCATATAGGGCGTTCCCGTAGTCTAGTCGGCTGGTGACGAGGGCCTGGGTGACCATCTTTCTGGTTTCGGTGGGGATCCATCGGAAGATCTTTCGGAGCAGGCGCAGGGTGTTGAAGGATGAAGATGAGATGGGGTTGACTTGTTTGGACATCGTGAGGGAGGAGTCCAGGATGAATCCCAGGTTGCGTGCGTGGTCCGTGGGTGTCGGTACGGTGCCCAGCGCAGAGGGCCACCAGGAGTCGTCCCAGGTGAATGGGGATTGTCGAGGATGAGGACCTCCGTCTTGTCTGAGTTCAGTTTCAGATAGCTGAGCTTCATCCATTCGGCAACGTCTTTCATTCCTTCCTGGAGGTTGGATTTGGTGGTGGCTGGGTATTTGGTGAGGTAGAGTATCAGCTGGGTGTCGTCGGCGTAGGAGATGATGTTGAGGTTGTGTTTGTGTGCAATGGTGGCGAGGGGGCTCATGTAGATATTGAAGAGGGTTGGGCTGAGCGAGGAGCCTTGGGGTACACCGCAGATGATCTTGGTGGCCGCAGAGTGGAAGGGAGGGAGGCGGACTCTCTGGGTTCTGTCGGAGAGGAATAAGGTGATCCAGTCGAGGGTTTTTCCTTGGATCCCAGTGTTGTAGAGGCGGGTTGTTAGTAACGGTGGGCGGCCAGCTACGCTCCGTGCACGGAGTGTGCGTAGTGCCGCCTACTCCGCATTTTGTGGAGCTGGCGTAGCCAGGCGGCACTACGCACGCTCCGCAGACGGAGCGTAGCTGGCCGCCACCCGCCTCCCTCCCGCCCTCCCTAAATACTTTCAAATAAAGGAATCAATAATTTAAAAAGCACTTACCTTGTCCGCCGCTGCCCGCCGCGTCCCCGGGGCTCGTTATCTTCCGTCTTCCGTCTTCTTTAGTAATGCGCATGCGCGGGCGGCCGCGCATGCGCATTTTCACGAGAAAATGCGCATGCGCGGCCGCCCGCGCATGCGCATTACTAAAGAAGACGGAAGATAGCGAGCCCGGGGACGCGGCGATGTTGAAGAGTTCCTTGCTGTTGTGGGTGTTGTTGCCCAGCCTCTATTTGAACGATGTCCTTTTGGTGGTGCGGATCAGCTGGTAGTGTACGCGAGTGGCGTTCTTGAGGGCTGTCATGTTTTCTGGCATCCGTTCGTGGCACCAGGTTTTCTCGAGGGTTCGGAAGGATTTCTTTGAGTCTTTGAGGGCATCGGTGAACCATGTCATTTTCCTGTTGCTGGTCTTGCCTGGGGGGTTATTTAGAGGAGTGAGGTCGTCGGCGCAGTTGGAGATCCACTGTGCGATATTCTGAGCCGTGTTGTTGGTGTCAGGGTTGTCGACTGGTGGGTTATGGCTCAGCGATGGTGTTAGCTGGTTTGTGGTGACTTTGCTCCAGCATCTGCGTGGGATCTGTTCCATGTGGTGGTGGGATGTAGTCTTCTTGAAGGTGAAATGGATGCAGCTGTGGTCTGTCCAGTGTAGTCCCGTAGAGTGGCTGAAGGCGACATGGTTGCTAGCGGAGAAGATGGGGTCGAGCGTGTGGCCGGCGTAGTGGGTGGGGGTGTTCACCAGTTGCTTGAGTCCGAGGTTGTCGAGCAGGGTGGTGGTCTTGCAGTCGTTGTTGTTCTCCAGGTGGAAGTTCAGATCCCCTAGGAGGATGTATTCGGGTGAGGCTAGGGCATGCGGGCTGATGAAGTCGGCGATGGTTTCGCTGAATTGTGTGCGCGGGCCCGGGGGTCTGTAGATGAGGGTTCCTCCGAGTGTGGTCTTGGGGTTGGTGTGAATCTGGAAGTGTAGGTGTTTGGTGGCTGAGATTGTGTCTGCATTGGTTGTGATGCAGATGGTGTTCCTGTAGATGATGGCGATTCCCCCTCAGGTTTGGTTCATGCGGTCCTTCCGGGTGATTTTGTAGAGGTCTGGGGGCCGAGGAGGCGTTCATCCAGGTTTCCATGAGGAAGGCGACGTCTGGTGCTGTAGTATCGAGGAGGTCCCAGAGTTCGATGGTGTGCATGTGGATGGAGCGTGTGTTGAGAAGGATGCACTTGAGGTTGTTGTTGTTGTTGTTGCTGGGTTCGAGGGGCGGGGTGCAGGTTGGGAGGCAGGTGAATTTGTAGGCTTGGCAGGTGAAGGGTCCGTGGATTCGCTTCGGGGTGGCTCGGTAGCAGACGGGTGGTCGGCCGGTGTTGAGTCTGTTGAGGGTGGTGGTGTCGTATCTCAGTCGTTGCCCTGGCTCCGGCGTGGGCAAGGGGTTCTGGCACTGGGCGCTGTCCAGGCGCGGATGGGCGCAGACCGGCTGCCTTTGGCGCGCCTTTGACGCGCCTTCGGTGCGCCAGCGGCGCGGCCGCTGCATGGCCTCCATGTGAGGGGCTGTGGGAGCGAGGAGCAGCTGGGAGGTGGGAGCGGGGCAGCTAATGGGACAGCGGGGGGCACGGCCGCAGGGACGCAGCGGCGGAAAAGTGGGAAATGGTACAGAAGGCAGAACGGGGGAAAAGGGACACAGAATGCAAAACGGGAGAAAGGGGGCACAATGGGCACAACAGTGGTGGAAAATCTGTACAAAACGGGTAACAAGTGCAACAGGGATACAAAAACCAGAGGAGGCAAAGGACTTACGCAACAACAGTCATAGGCAGCGGCAAGAGCGAGGCAACAGTAATCAGCAGGGGCAGCGTCACAGGAGGACCGTGTGGCGGCTGGGGGGCCAACCTACCCGAGGACAGGGTCAAAGGTCCAAAACCATGAGTTGTTACAAGATGTGAATAAGACTGATGTGTGATATGATTTTAGTGCAAAATGTCTTATGTCATGCTTAAGAAATTACATATAGTTTGAGATTTGATATCTCTTCCCAAAAGAGTGCTGTGGTCTTGTTAGAGTTTTTTTTGCATTTCGATTTTTGTGCATTGTTAACAACGCGAAGATTGTGGGTTCACACTTGATTACACATGTATAGTTTGATATTGCCTATGTCATACGGATTTTCCTGACTCTTGTCAAATAGGCCTCCACTAGTGCCAGGCGGCCATCTTTTGCAAAATGGCTGCCTCCCCCACCTCTCGTCCCCCTGCACGTTTCACTGTTTGTTATTTCTGCAGCACACTCCAACTCAGAAACATGTTTGTATCCATTGTCATTGTTCATGCTGTTCTCGATTAATCTTCAACTCAGTGACAAAACTGTATCTGTGCTTCAAGGCCCTTCTGTTAACTCACTGTAACCTATTCATTTATAACAGTTCACTTTTGTTCATGTATCTGGTTTCTTTCACATTCTTCAGATGGCATTAGCATAGAGTGAGCTGGATCAGGATATATGCCGTGGGATAGTGTTAATGTGGTAAGGCAATATGACACTTGGTAAAACTGTACTCAGAGTTGTTAAGAATATAACATTTTCAATTGACACATAATACATCAGAAGTTTTAGTTATACAACATGTGAAAAAAATGTATAAAAATCTCGATTTTGAGGGTCAGAAAGACTGTCCTGAATACTGAAATGCTAACAATGCTCTCTGTTTTGCTTTGTATTTTTATTTTGCTGCCCACTTGGAACTTACAATATTACAGAGAAGTGCAAAACCAAAAATATTCTATTTGCTGAGAGTCTTGAAGACTCAGTCTTCATGACATTGACTCTGTATGTTATTTCTTTCGAATTTCTGGAATAAAATCTCTAAATTATTCTGCTGATCGAGAACTCGGTGATTGAGGAGGCCTTTTAATTAATTGGTATTCTGATATTTCGATGTGTGCGGAGGCCTTACCTCAGGGACAGATTGTCTCATGAAACTGAGATATAACACTGTCTCTGATTCATCCAATTGTGGGAGTTCTCCTTAGGTACAATTATGGGGTGGCATAATTAGGAGTCCCATGTGCCCACAGTCTCGTGCTATCTACTTAAAGTCGGGTTGCTGCTTTGGTACACTCAGGGTTTGTTGGACTTAGGACATCGATATTTCCTCTTCAATATTGGTTTTAGCATATGTGGATGGGGGACCAGAGCACCTACTAACTTTGTGCCTGAGCGGAAGGCTCACTCATGCTCATCTAGCTGGTGATAAACTTCGGTTCTTGCAGGGACAGCCCAGACTTGTTCGTTCAAAACCAAACACTTGGGTTCTTCACTATGACCTGAATCAGCAAAGAGAAGGGCTTAAATTAACTGAACACATAGAACCAAAAAGACGCAGAGCTGCTGTTAAACATTAGATCCTCCCTTATGATGGATTTAAAATAAATCCATTATATAAACCACATCTGCTCTGTACTTGGTCATTATGCTGTTATATAGGAAGTACATTTGTCTAGATTTGGATTACGATTGGTGACTATAAGACATAAGCAAATTCACCAACTAAAAATATTATGTTCATACATAATGAACCCATTGGAACTTATTGAGCTTAGTAGTAGAAATAAGGCCAGATGTGCGAATTAAGAGTATCAAAACACTGAGTGCACTTTGAATAAATTATTTTTGCAGCTAATAAGAATTTTATGAACAGAGTTATGTACTAAGAGGTTGTTTCATAACATTTGGATTCACATGGATTACACGTTGAGGGAGTGGGAGACTGTGGGCCATACTATCAAGAAAGGGCGGTACATTATCGCCGCTTTTATCGTCAGTAAACAACCGCTAAAGCGGTGATAATGGGCATGATAATATGCCCTTGTGAATTCCTATAGAAGCACAGGTTAAGACCAGAACCTGGGTGCAATAACGTGACAGGTACACAAATTGAAGGTTTTACTTGGAGGTATTTATTTAACGACCTCATTCATCAGCTTTCAGCCACCAACTGCCAAGCTATGGAATCCCTTGTACAAAGTTCCCTGTTGGAATGACTATAATGGAACCAAGGTACATCACACATCTTCCATCACATAAAATAAAACATTCAAACTTTTAGATAATATAAAGTTATTCACAGATAAAAACAAAACATCATCTTACAGAATCTCGCAGAAAACTAGGAACATTACGAACTCTATGACTTCTGCGAGTAGAATCACTTTTCGTATAATTATCAGAAGTACCATCACCAGAGAAATTTAAATCAGGATCAAGAGTACCCTGCATATTCACATGAACCACACGACTGTGATTCCAAATACGCCCATCATCTGTTTTCACAGCATTTTTGAAAATGTTGGTTACAGTTTTTACACTTGTGAACTTAGACCAATTCTGACACCCAACAGGAGCCTTAATTTTGACTTTATCACCAACTCTGAATTGAGAAACCTTTGAAGATTTGGCGTATCAACATAAATCTTCCTTCTCTTCTGAAGAAGTAACTCCTTTTCTCTCCACTCTCCAATGTCATTGTTTTTAAGACCTTTGTCCAAGCACATCCAACGTGGACACAAACAAGTATTGGAAGACTTACCTCTGAATAATTCAAAAGGGGTCTTTCCAGTGGTAGAATGTGGAGTAAATCGGTAAGCTGAAATCCAATTTTGTAACTCTGTTCTCCAATCCAGACTATTTACTCTTGCCAACTGAATGCTTTCTTTCAAGGTTTTATTGAATTTCTCCAGAGCACCATTAGATTCTGGATGATACAATGACTTTTTTTATGTACAATACCACTTTCAGACAAGAATGTTTCCATTTCACTTGAACAAAATTGAGGACCGTTGTCAGATAGAAAAGAATTAGGAAAACTTTCTCGTTTAAAAATGGATTCTAAAAACTTTATAATAGACCGAGAAGTAATCTCCCTTACAGAGCTAACTTCTACCCAGCGTGCATACAAGTCCATCAAAACAATTAAATAAGGAGTTTGTTGTTCACCATGTAATGGCCCCACAATGTCAACGGCAACCTCATCCCAAGGACAATTTGGCAATTTTCTACAGACCATTGGTGAATGCCTTGGTTTCAGTACCTTATCACTCAATTGACAAAAAACACAATCCCAAACTGCACGTTCCATCAATAAATCCAGCCCAGGCCACCAAAGTCCTGTCTGATACGTTCCTTAGCTTTGGAAATGCCCATATGTCCTTCATGAGCCATATTTACTATGATGGACCTTAAGCTTTCAGGAGGAATTAATCTGGTGATTCTTGCAAGAACCCCATCAACAATAGATAATTCATGAGACACTTAGGACCATGGTTTACACAGACATTTGTTAATTTTTTTAACAAATCCATCACTTCAACCAACTCACTGTCCTTACACAATTCTACCTTCCAATCCTCTTCTTTTATGGCTCCAGAAGTTATCTCACACACTCTCACTTCAACTTCATCTCCGCACTCTTTATTTTCTCCTGCAGACTTCATAGACTCAACATTTTCCACCAAACGTGACAAACAATCTGCAGATATATTTCTACTCCCTGGAATATATTCAAATTTAAAATTATACTCCTGTAGAGAGATAACCCATCTTCTAATTCTCGAAGAAACTGAATTTAGTCCTTTTTTTCTAAAATCTCCTTGAGTGGTTTATGATCAGGTCTCTCTGCGAAGGGGTTACCCCACACAAACTTCTTAAATGTATTTATTGCCCAAAAAATGGCAAGGGCCTCCTTTTCAATAACCGAATAATTGAACTCTGCACCTTTCAAACATCTTGAAGCACAAGCAATTAACTCCTCATGGCCATCTCTCATCTGAAAAAGCAAAGCACCCACACCTTTCATACTAGCATCTGTTACTATAAACGTTGGATCACCTGGTTTGAATGCTTTTAAATTTGGTGCATTTTTCAGATCTTCTTTAACCCCTTGCACGCTCATGACGAGCTCAGCTCGTCATGAGCCACGGTGCTCGTGTGCTCATGACGAGCTGAGCTCGTCATGACCGTTAGAATGCTCGCACTCCGGGCAAATTCCCCTGCTGTTTGAGCGTTCTAATGAAACGGGTGTGGTCATGACGAGCTCGGCTCGTCATGAGCTCACGACCACCGTGGTTCATGACGAGCTGAGCTCATCATGAGCACCGGGGCGCTGCGTGTGCCACCCCCTTCCCCCCAGCACAGCGGGGGAATATACCCCGCACGGAAGGGGTTACCCTGAACAAACTTCTTGTTACATTCCTCAGTCCACAAAAATTCAAAATTTTTACACATTAAACTTCTGAGTTTCTCTGTCTTGTCAGCAAAATTCTTAACAAATTTATTATAAAATTCTGCCATACCTAAAAAAGAAGCAAGTTCTTCCTTTGAACATGGTTCTTTCAACGTTTCTATGGCCTTGACAAGATCTTCTTTTGGTCTTACACCGTGGCTAGAAATATGGTGACCAAGATAATCAAGCTCAGTAACACCAAACTTACATTTCTCACGCCGTAAAGATAATCCTGCTTTCAGCATTTTCCCAAGAATACGTGTTAACCTCTCATCATGTTCATACACGGTTTTGCCATAAACTAGAACGTCATCCTGATAACATTTAATGCCTGGAATGTCCTTGAATAGATCATGCATGATTCTCAAAAACACAGAGGCAGCAGATACTAACCCAAAGCGCATCCTCAGAAATGTAAATGTGCCAAAGGGTGTTATGAATGCCGTCAATCCCTTTGAATCTTTACTAAAGGGTACTTGATGATATGCTGATGCCATATCTAATGTCGTGAAATAACATGCACCATCTAACGTCGAAACGAACTCCTCTATGTTGGGTAGAGGGAACTTGTCCACAACTACTATTTCCTTATTTAAAGCTCGAAGATCCACAGATAAACAAATCTCATTATTGGGCCTGCGCGCTACGACTATGGGAGCCAACCATTCGGTTGCTTCTACAGGCTCTATAACTCCAGAATTCAATAATTTATCAATCTCTTTTTAACAGCTTCTTGCATACAAATAGGAATTCGTCTCACTTTGGCAGAAAATGGCTTGGCACCACACTTCATTTTAATCTGATGCCTACATCCTTTCAAACAACCTAATGTGTCATTAAACAAATCTTTAAAGCCTACCACAAATTTCCCCGCAACACTTTGCACAGATTGAATTTTTACTGAAGACTTCGCATAAGGATTGAGTATTACTCCTAAACGAGCTTGATGGGACCAATTTAATAAACAATCTCCTTTCTCAGCCACATATATCTTTGCATCAGCAAATCTTCCATTATATTCAATGCAATCAATGAAATAACCTAGCATTTTAATTTGGGATTCACCATAGCCTGTGGGTCTGACATCTGGCTTTCTTCAATCTACTTTTCCCAAAAAACTCTTATGGAATTCTTGTTTAGAAATGAATGTTAGATGAGAACACAAATCAAATTTCATCTTAATCTTTACATTTCCCACTTTAACACATTCTGTTGGATGCTCAACGCTACTTTCATTTATTTGAAACGTAACTTCTTTTGTCTCATTCTTGACATCTCTTCTATTGCGGAAACAATTTTTTTTCCTATAATGTCCCCTTCTACCACACACATTGCAGTTCACCTTCAAAGCTGGGCATTCTTTTGCACATGGTCAGTGACGGCTACCGCCCCTCTCTCTGTATACCCACATCAACCCAGAACACAACGAAACGGAACAGGATTTGTCTTTGGAAGGCGGGGGGTTGCAAGACCCCCCGGCCGTATTTAATAAGACACAAAATAATAAAATTGTTAAACAAAATATACAATTTTTATGCAAAAATATTCAGAAACATTTAGATACATTCATATTGACAATTGTGATCGGCTAGCCTTAACAAGATTCTAATACAGCTTGTTTCCTAACCGAATCTAACATCCTCATCTGAAAATTTTTGCATACTAACATTTATGGCGATTTGGCAAGGTCGCTAACCAGTTTCAGGTCTTACAAGCTGCGCCCTTACGCAGCTGCGCATGCGCAGCCGGGCCCGTTAATTACCCGGTCCACCCCTGCAGCCGAGCCCGTTAATTACTCGGTCCACCCTTGCAGCCGAGCCCGTTAATTACTCGGTCCACCCATGCAGCTGAGCCCGTTAATTACTCGGTCCACCCATGCAGCCGAACCCGTTAATTACTCGGTCCACCCCGTGAACTTCATTTAACCAGTGAAGGAGGGCCCTAACTTGCGTTACCAGATGCCCCTGAAGTTCTAGGAGGGGCCAGTGATCCCACCTCCCTCTTGGCGGACACCTCCAAAGGATGATGCCGCCCCCTAAGGCCTTAAGGTAGCTGCTCATCGGTCATGACCTTACCGCATGTCCAATACCCTAATAAATACGATGACCTGTGGAAAAAGGAACTAAAGGACAGCTACACTATCTACAAGACATGTCATGACTTACCATCATCAAGCTACTATGGGAAAAAAGGCCTAAACAAAACAGAAACATTAATAATTACATTTTAACATTTCTCCCCAAAACGGGAAGCCAATACTTAATACACGAGAGATATACACAAATTCAGTCTACATCAAACAGTCTGCTGACATTTGTGCTCCAATAATACATCCTAAAGGGAAACACTTGATTAATAACAAAACAGGTATACATAATGCACAACACAGCTTTGTTCCAGGGATGGTGGGTGGGAAAATTAGGAGGCCCTGAGCGCGGGGCACGACCAGTGTGGGGGAGCGTCAGGCGACAAGAAGGGCCAACTGAGCGCTCCCCCCTCCTTTTTTCCCAGGGACGCGGGGAGAGGGCGGGCCGCCCCCTCCCCTCACCCCTCAATGTCCGCCCCTTTGACTCGGAAGACTGCACCATGCCTCCCCGGTCAGGGATTGGGCGTCGGCCGACCGGTGGTGTGGTGCACACCTCTCGCGTCACAATTGGGCGCCGGGAGATCACGCCCCCACACCACCGGGAGGCAAGGGGAGAGGGGATCGCTGCACCGCCATGTGGGCGGGGGGGCCAAGGGCCCCCCCTTTTCACATGGTCAGTGACGGCTACCGCCCCTCTCCCTGTATACCCACATCAACCCAGAACACAACGAAACGGAACAGGATTTGTCTTTGGAAGGCAGGGGGTCGCAAGACCCCCGGCCATATTTATTAAGATACAAAATAATAAAATTGTTAAACAAAATATGCAATTTTTATGCAAAAATATTCAGAAACATTTAGATACATTCATATCGACAATTGTGATCGGCTAGCCTTAACAAGATTCTAATAAGCTTGTTTCCTAACCGAATCTAACATTCTCATCTGAAAATTTTTGCATACTAACATTTATGGCGAAATGGCAAGTTCGCTAACCGGTGTCAGGTCTTACAAGCTGCGCCCTTACGCAGGTGCGCATGCGCAGCCAGGCCCGTTAATTACCCGGTCCACCCCTGCAGCCGAGCCCGTTAATTACTCGGTCCACCCTTGCAGCCGAGCCTATTAATTACTCGGTCCACCCATGCAGCCGTGTCTGTAAATTGCTCGGTCCACCCATGCAGCCGAGCCCGTTAATTACTCAGTCCACCCTGTGAACTTCATTTAACCAGTGAAGGAGGGCCCTAACTTGCGTTACCAGCTGCCCCTGAAGTTCCAGGAGGGGCCAGTGACCCCTCCTCCCCCTGGGCGGACACCTCCAAAGGATGATGCCGCCCCCTATGACCTTAAAATAGCTGCTCACCGGTCATGACCGTACCGCCACAGGCCAGCATTGTTAACCGACGATCTGGCCTCCCCCCTTCCTACTCCTCAGAAAGGTCATGTTCACCTCGCAAATCCCTCTAGCCATGCTAATATGTTGTTCGACCACAGAACGTTCCCAGCCTCAGTCAAGTGCACCCCGTCCCGCAGGTAGAAATGCTCCCCCCAAATACACCCGTGAGGAATCGTCTGCAACCGGGGGGCTTGAAACAATTTGTCCAACTGTGTGTTGATCCTCTTTACCGAGTGATTCAACGCCTTCGCCGAGTCCCCTCCTCGCCACTGCCAACGAGGAATAAGTTGCAACCAGACTACCGTGCAACCCGCGCATGTTCTAGACACCCATCCCGCAGTGGATATGATTTCCTCTATCAGGATGCGTCTCCCTAGTTTGGTCAAATCGTTCCCCCAAGGTGAAGTATCACCACTGACGGGGGGCGGGTTGCTGAGATAATATTTCCACAAAGTAGTCCTTGAACTGCCTAATGCCCAAGCCTCCCCTCCTTAAGAAGGAGACAGAAAACCCCTTTTCCTCAGCCCTTCTCATCCTGTCACCTGAAAGAAATACATTTTTCGCGCGCTGAACATAAGAGTGGCCTACGATCCAAGTCGCCATTGTCCGACAATCTTCTTGTTGCTTGTGTTGCGACGGTGGTGTTTCCTGCCGACATTCGGCAAGTTCCTCTCCCGCGTGACAGGTTTGAGAAACTACAAAACCAAGAGATACCAAGTGTGAGTCATCTGGCTATGTCACAACATGTCAACACGTACCTAACGTTTGTAACACTCAGAAGACCACCTCCCAATCCTTTTAACGTTTTCGGCTGGGAGTCCCCTTACAACTGCCTCAGTTGCTGCCCCGATTCTGAAAGAGTGGGAGCCAAATTCCGTGGGATCCAGGCCTGCTTTTGCGACTGCCAGATCCAGGACTTTCCTAAACTGATACCTGGTCAAAGGAGTAACATCCATGTGACACAATAGTGCTCCCCCAGCGTACCCTTCCGCTGCCTTCTAAACGCCTCTACATGTGCAACAAGGGTTGGTCTGAGCCCGGTGAAGCACTATGGTATCCCCCTTCCCTCCTGGTCGGTCTTAGATCTGTGAATCATTACCCACATTGTTTCCTCCTGGATCACCACACAGCCCACTTGCAGGCCGCCTATTTTGTCAACTTTTGACGGAGCTACTAGTTTGCCTATTCTTAGGGCCCCATAAAACGCTAGTGTGAACGCCACTTTGAAAAGCAGCACCTCCCATGATGAGCTACAGACACCCTGGAGTGCTAACAACAGGGCTGTGAGCCTTAAAAGCCCAATCGGCTTTCTCGAATCCGTCGAGTGTCCCTGTATGCGATGCCAGCCCCTCAAAGCCTTGCACACTACAAACGTGATCGTAGGGTCCCTTACGCCCCTGGCTTGTGCGAAGAAGGAAACTGCCGCCCTGTGCCTGTTTGCGGCGTCCACTGAGCGCCCTTCCTTATGCATCAACTCTAGGTATGCAACAAAACTGTCCTCCTGTGCCCAGCTAGCCTCCCAACTGTACCCTAAGAAAGTACAGTAAGACAAGAACGCCCCTTTGTATGCTGTCTTGGTCCTGGGAGCTAAGCAAGATGCCACGAGGTACGGTAGTCTGGGGCACCAATCCGTCAGAGAGCAACCGGGAAAGGTGCTGGCGATGGGTCTGCTGCTGGAAGCTGCTCCGTGAACACCTGCATTTTAAAGCGAGGAAGGGCATCAGCTGCATTGTTGAGAACGCCTGGCACATGTTTGGCCCAGAAAGTCACATTCCATTTTAAACATTGTAGCATAATCTCCTTTACCAAGCGCAGTATGAATGGACACTGAGCCGCTTGCTGGTTAATGCATTCTACCACGCTCATGTTGTCTGACCAGAACACTACGGACTGATTGCTAAGGTGCTCCGGCCAGACCATTAGTGCTACCCATATCGGGAATAACTCCAGGAATCCGAT
Source organism: Lissotriton vulgaris (assembly GCF_964263255.1). NCBI lineage: Eukaryota > Metazoa > Chordata > Amphibia > Caudata > Salamandridae > Lissotriton > Lissotriton vulgaris. Next base: position 1,530,014,717 of record NC_141687.1, on the reverse strand, counting down.
GTTGGTGGTCAATCCCCACGACCCCCATTCCTCAGGCCACTTCTGGGCGACCCACTTGGTTCCCAGAATGGCACCGAAGCACACGCTACCAGCAGTGTCTGTCCATAAACCCAACTCTGCTGATGTCGTGGGGGGGCCCGGCCACACGACCCTGTCATTGAAATCCTCCAGGAATGCCGTCCATATCCGCATATCCTGGCGAACCTCAGCTGACAGCCTAGTGCGGTGATGCTTCTCTCTCAAACCCTTCATAGCTTGGGCAATCGACCGAGAGAAGGGGCGTGCCATTGGGATAACTCGCAATGCAAAGTTCAATTGACCCACCGTCTCCTGTAGCTGCTGCAAGGTAACCTTCTCCTTAAGGAGGCACTGGCGCAAGGCCGCCCTGAACTTCAATTCTTTGTCTTTGGGTAACCTGAAGCACCCTTCCAATGAATCAATCTCGATACCCAAGAACTCTAGACAGGTGGTCTGGCCAACTGTCTTCCCAGGCGCTAGCGGTACCATGAAAGCCCGCATGAGCACGAAAAACTCCTGAAGTGCCCAGGCACACTCCCGAGTCCCCGCCACTCCCAGGAAAAGGAAGTCGTCCAAAAAATGCATGACCTGTTTGTGGCCCATGGCCTGTCTCATGACCCACTCCAAAAAAGAGCTAAAAGTCTCAAAGTACGCACAAGAAATCAAGCAACCCATAGGCATGCATTTGTCCATGTAAAATTTTCCCTCAAACGCGAAACCAAGTAAGTGGTGGCCCAAAGGATGCACCAGAAACAGACGAAAGGCGGATTCAATATCCTATTTGGCCATGAGAGTGCCCCGCCCCAACCCCCGCAATAGCTCCACTGCTTGGTCAAAGGAAGCATACTTCACACTACAAATTCCTTCGTCTATCGCATCATTCTAGGACGCCACTCTCGGTGCTGATAAGTTGTGGATCAGTCTAAACTCGCCCTTCTCTTTCTTGGGGACTACCCCCAATGGTGAACACACACAATCAGGCACTGGGACTTCCTGGAATGGCCCAGCTATCCTGCCCAAAGACAGTTCCTTTTGGATCTTAGCCATAACTACTGCAGGATTATGTTGTACTGATAGCTGATTCCTACAAGTGCGCACTGCCTGTGTATCCCCCAGCCGGGATACGGAAACCTTGGGAGAAACCTTCCTGTAGTAAAGCAGCTGCAGAGTGGTCTGGGTATCTATTCAACCATGGGATCATTGCCAGGACATTAACGGGGGAGGGGATAACCGTGCCTCCAGCGCTACTCTGGTTTCTTTCCCTCTCTCTGACTCTGGTTACCACTTCTAGATCTGCATGTTGTCTCGGGATGGGGGGTGTGACCACAGATTGCGCATGCATGTCTGAATCTACATGTGCCGGCCGGCCTTGACAGGAATGCTTATTAAAGTCCCAATATACCCTTCCTTTCCCCGCCGCCTCCCCTATTCTTCCCCTGGAACTCATTCCTCGGTGCGCAGGAAAGGGATGCTGGGTTATAGCGGGGAACACACTGGCTACGCTCGGGGCTGGGCAGGGGCCGTGCTCCCTGCGAATTGTTTATGCCATGACAGCGAGTCCACCTTGTCCCATGATAATGACAAGTCGAATTCCTTCGCTTTCCTGAAATTAACATCATATTCCTTCCATGCGTCCCCAGGATACTGTTCGCTCCACCCTACAATCCTGCTCTAATAGCACTCCATTGCCGCATGCACATTTGGAGGGCGTTCAACAGTGATAGCCGTAAGGAGTGAGAAGGCCCTGATCCAATGGCGCAGAGTTTCCTCCACCCTAAACTTCGCACACTGTACTCTCCATTCACTAGGATGCCTCCATTCTTTTAGCATTTTGGCATTTTCCATTTCCCTATTGTCTAATAGCAAAGAGAAAATATATATGTACTTTCCTGCCCAAATCATCTCTTTCACCGCCCGAGAAACATGTTGCGCTAAATCTTCACTCCTACACAGGATCGTACCGTCCCCTAAGAGAGGCAGGGCTACCTCCTCTCTTACCGGACACCGGAACCGGTCCAACGTCGCTCCCATTCAGTTGAGCGGCATCCAAACCTGCAGAATAAGGAGAAACAGAGGCCACAGCCGCACTCGCAACTGTTCCTGCCCTAATCTTTTCCACCATCTTGGCCATCTCAGCGGCATGTTCTACTGTTGAGGGCATCATACCCCCCTTCTGCAGCCAAGGAAGTATAGCCGCTATCTGCACCGTTAACTCGGGAGGGATCTGAGGTTTGCAATCCAGTACTGCTGCCGGCACCACCAGCAGGGGGGGCGCCATGGGTGCCGGCACGGGAGGCAACGGAAGTGGGCAAACTGGGGCAGGCGGTGCCGGCCAGACAGGAGATCCCCTGCTGGCAAGGCGGGGGCCGGTCCCATGGGAGCCGGGAGTACCGGCTCCCATGGGGTAGTGGGCACCGCCACAGGTGCATGAGCGGGTGCACTGCGCCTCGGTCTTTTGGACTTGCTCCTATTAGGCAAGGAGTCGAAATCCCCCTCCAGCAAAGGCGCACCAATCTGCCGCTTGGGTCTACCGCGTGGGCCTGCGATATCATCCATCCTTTCCATCATACGAGCCTCTAGGCCGTCAACCTTATTCAATCTCTTATCCATGGCATTCATTTTACGCATCATGGCCTGCAACATCAACTCCATTTTTGACCCCGTAGCGCCCTTGGCTCCTTGCATTTTGACTATTGATCGATTCGCTTACTGCTCGGATTCGCAACCCGTGCGCCCTGTACCTTCAAGAGACGGAGGATGCGCAGGGGGCTATGAGCACCATGCAACTGCGACCGCAACACCGGCTATTCCAAGTGTTAGGGGTGGCCATCTCTAACGTAGACCCACCCAGCGGCCACACAAAGTGGTGAAATGCAAGCCCCCCACTCTCCTCTTACTGTCGATGCCTTGCGTGTCCTGTACTCTACAGATCCACTGTACACCGGTATACCGCGTGAACGCTTCGGTCTTTGCGATCAACTCTCCGTCTGTCTGCTTCCAACATCGCGCTACCACACACTCCTAGCAGCAATCCTTGACCTGAAAGATAAAACAGAAAATTAGGAGGCCCCGAGCGCGGGGCACGACCAGTGTGGGGGAGCATCAGGCGACAAGAAGGGCCAACTGAGCGCTCCACCCTCCTTTATTCCCAGGGACGCGGAGAGAGGGCCCCCTCCCCTCACCCCTCAACGCCCGCCTCTTTGACCCGGAAGACTGCACCACGCCTCCCGGGTCAGGGATTGGGCGTCGGCCGACCGGTGGTGTGGCGCACACCTCCCGCGTCACCATTGGGTGCCAGGAGATCACGCCCCCACACCACCGGGAGGCAAGGGGAGAGGGGATCGCCGCACCACCATGCGGGCGGGGGGCCAAGGCCCACCCTTTTCATTTGCCAAATGACCAAATCTACCACAGGGAAAGCAATTTCCTTGAAATATGCCAACCTTCTTTTTCTCATCCTGTAACTTATTTGTTTTGTTATCATTAACATTACTCTTATCTTGAGCCAAATCATTTTTCTTCGTCTCCTCAACATTTTTTACAACATGACACTGAACTTCCTCTACTTTTTCACCAAGAGAATTTGCTTTACCAGCTTTACTCAATTCTCCAACACACTTAACCATGTGTTCCACCCGCTTTGCGATAACCATTACTTCATCTAAAGGTGGCTCGTCTTTGAGCCACAGTTCTTCTCTTATCTTATCATTGGAACAAAATTGATCTCTTATCCTTTCTTCAACAAACTCACCAAATTAAAACTTGAAGCCAATTTGCGTAAAGAAGTAACATATTGTTCAACAGTTTCATCTTTTCCTTGTACTCGTTTCCCAAAGTAATATCTTTCCATAATTGTACTTACCTTTGGTAAGTAGTGTAAGTCTAACTGTCTTATGCAAATTTCATATTCATTAAGACCCCTCTGCTCAGCTTGACTTAGTTGTGGTAAATTCTCTAGAACCTCCTGTCCTTCACCTCCTAGACAATGCATTAATAGTGCATGTTTTCTCTCAGCTCTCAAATTTGTGCCAAATACCCTGGCACAGTTTTCAAATATTTTTTTCCATTTTTTCCATCTGATTGGAGGATCTCCAGGATCTGTGTGAGAAAGTTACAGAGTGGAGCGATACCCTTACCTTGGGTGACGGTTCCAACCAGACCACGAGATCCAGACTCCTCTACTCTGTTTCCACATGGACGCGGTCAGAGCTACAACCCGGAAGTCCCGCCTTTGCGAACCGGAAGAGGATGCTCGGGACCAATAATAGGAGAGTGGAACAACTGTGACGGAGAGGAAGAAGAACGCGGGAAAGAGACTACCAGGAAGGAAGACGCGGGACTCGGTTTGAAGAAAGAAGACGCGGGACCCGACCAACGGAAAGAAGATGCGGGACCCGACCTGAGGAAAGGAGAAGACGCGGGACCCGACAGAAGGAAAGAAGACGCGGGACCCGGTTTGCGGAGAGAAGACGTGGGACCCGACACAGAGAAGACCTGGACGTCGGCGGAGATCACGGAGGACGGTGAAGAAGATTGGTCCGAGGACTGGTGGTGTCCAGAGGTGGCTGGGGAGCGGCCGTGACTCAGGAGAGTTTTGGCGGAGCCGGTTGAGTGTTTGTATGAGAATTGAGAGAGAGTGAGGGTGGGAGAAGAAGTGGGTGGGGAATTTTGGAACAGGAGGACAAAAGGGTATAACAGAGGGTAATAGTGTTAATTCCCTTTTGTGAACAGATAAGCCCACCGATAAAGAACACTTATTTTTGAACGAGTGTGCACCATTCCTTTTCACGACTTAGGCACTTAAATTCAACTCCTCCAACGGCTTTTCCTTTCCCCAATTTCATTCTTCCTTTCTCCTTTACTTCATCCTTGGCTGTTGGAACTCTTGAGGCACCGTAGCAAAAATAGTGCACCAAGGTGTGGTGATGGGGTATACCCTTAAAATAGTGCCATATAACATTCTGACGGCTCCTTTTCCTCTCTTTATCCTCCTATGAGCCTCTGGGGTGACCACCACAGTCAAGGACAACCAGAAGGGAGAACATCACCTTTGTCCTCACCAGACCATTCCAGCTCACGGGATTCATCGGATGAAGAAGAAAATCACCCTGTAACTGTATGGCACCAATCCACATCTCTTACTTTGTCTAATAAATCATCATTTAAACCTTTACTTAAGCCTCCATGCCTGTTCATCAAACCTGCCCTCCCACAATCTGATAGAAAAAACGGAGGAGAGGTCACATTCTGCATTTTTTTTGTAAACTTACTAAAATAAACCTGTCAAAGAAATAATTTGTAACCCAAATTAAAAAAAAAATAATAATTTAAACTTATCTTTGACTATATAAGTGAAAGGCACTTACTACAGATTTTCCTATATAAAAGCATCACATCAGTTACAGTCATAAGTCAAACATTAAATGGTGTTCTTTTCACTGTAGCCATAAGCACACCATCTTACTCTTAAAATTATTTATCTTTTATCATGGTGTGCTTAACCCCTTTTTGTAGATTTATATTGTGGTGTGTTTGTCACCGATGTAGCAAGCACTCCAATTGTCTTCAAATATATATATATAGGACTAGCTAAGTCAGTCCGTAATCTCAAGTACATAAACACATGTCGAAGTGTTTAACATTGTAGAGAAATGCTGAATATATCAAGCCCATTATCGCCACTGTAGCAGCAGTTTCCTGCCGATAAAAGCAGCGAAATTGTACCGCCCTTTCTTGATAACATGGGGGCATATTATCAAGGGGGTTTATCTCCGCTTTTTTGGCTTTAAAAGCCAAGAAAGCGGAGATAAAATGATCTCCCTATTACCTAGCTGTCGCTAACACCAGTTAGCGACAGCTAGTAGGAGATAGCGACCATCTTGAGCCCCACTTTGCATTTCAGTGATATTTATCACTAATGACATGCAAAGTGGGCGTGCCAAGATGTTAGCGACTGAAAACAGTTGCTAACATCGCTATCTCCTATTACCAACTTTTGGAGATATTCGCGTTAAGCGCGAATATCTCCAAAAGCTAACACCTCCCCTGAGCAGTTCTTAGCCATGTTATCCAATGGGAGGTGGATAACATGGCTAAGAGCATTAGTTCGGTAATGCATGAATATCGCTGACTTTTCAGCGATATTCATGCATTGCGGCGATTGTTATCGCATTTGCGTTAAACCTTGGTAATACCAAGGTTTATTTGCGGTAAAAATCACTGCAGCTCAGCGGTAACTTTTTGTCTCTAACCAAGCAATAGCGATAATTATCACTATTGCTTGGTAATATGCCCCATGACCCTTTGATCTCCTCCTACTGAAAAACGTTTCCACCTGTTCTAGATGGCGTCTTTGCATCTGCTCTACAATTTTAATGTACTTGGTAAAAAAGTGCCAATTTTGAGAGGTTTCTGAGAATGTGAAAGCAAGAAAAGTGCAACAGGGAAAAAAATATATAAAAAAGAAAGAATATTGACATAGAACAGAAAGGAAGAAGAATATAAAATCTGGAACCAATTAGGGTATTTTTTTTAACATTTGGCCTTAGGTCCATCTCTGTGCTGCAGTGTAAATGTATAGGCATTTATATAGCGCACTACTTACCCGGAGGGTCCCAAGGCGCTTCGACTGCTGCGAAACCCTTCCTGGCTTCCCTGAGAGATGGTCCCTTAACGGGTATCTCCAGGGTAAGACCAGGCATCCCCGGCGGTCTGGTGGGGCCGTTAGTGAAGATGAGGCAAGCTAATGCCCAGAGTTGCCGAGTGTGATTGCTGATCAGAGTGGGCACCGAAGCGAGAGAATTATCGAGTCCGCTGACCCTGGTCCAGAAACCTGCCGCGCCGGGAATCAAACCCTGGTCTCGAGCCGTCCTCTGCTCTCGGGTCTGCCGCCTCTAACCAGTGAGCCACACTTCCTCACTGTCAGTCCTCTCATCACGAGCCTCCGGTCAGAATTCTGCTCACAGAGTGACCTAAGAACCATAGTGCACAGTTATTTTTGTCTAGCAAGCACAGTTAATTGAAATTATCAATTGATTTATTAGAGATAGTGATGCAGGCGGGGATCATAAACAGATTCTTTAGTAGTAATTACATTAAAACATAAGAATGACAATATGCTGATTATTTTTAAGAAACAATTGCTTATTCCAGAAAAATGTAGTTCAACATGCTAATTGTGTACGCCAAATCTTGTGAATTAGTTTTTGCACTAAATGTGCTGAGAAGGAAAAGAAGATAAGAACTACACTCAAACAGGTTCTTAAATGTGATGTCACAGAGAGCAATTCACTGAATCCAGTCGTCTTGCCAGCAGCAGACTCTCTGGTCACTTCATTGAGCTTAGAAGGTGCTTGCACAGATTTGAACAGCTACTCACAGGCCCTTAGATATATCACAACACTCTTAAAACCATGTGGGTATCTAGTAATGTTTGGAGCCACTGGAAGTACCAATTAAAAGGTTGATCATAAAATGTTCCCTGCTCTAAACCTTAATGAAGAGTGCATCAAGACCACGCTTAATGCTAATGATTATATTATCACGGAGATAAAGATAAACCTTTTTCTTCTGAGCAGAAGGCCAATTTTCCTTATGTACTGGAGTATTTATTTGTGCTTGCACAAAAGAAGCATAATTATATTTGTGGTAAAAAAATCTAAAATTTTGGAAAGGTTTAAAAAAAATGGGGATTAGGGGCCCGATGCAGGTGGCAAATACCGGTCGGAAACGGCCGAATTCGTCCGTTTCCGACCGGTATTTGGCATCTTGAGATGTAGGGGGCCAGATTTGACAGATTCAGTAAATTTACCGAATTGGTAAATTTACAGAATCTGTAAAATACCGAATCAGTATTTTTACCGATTCGGTAATTCCCAGATGTAGGTGGGACTCTTCTGAGTCCCAAAGGCCCTACAAAATTTGGTATTTTACCGCCCAATCCAATTGGGTGTTAAAATACCGAATTCAGGTGTGCATGCACATGTGTGCATGCACACCTAGCCATGTGACAGACAGACATGCCCTTAGGGCATGTCTGTGTGCCACATGGCGCACATGCCTATTTTTGGGGTGCCAGAGGGTGTCGAAGTGACACCCCCTGCACCCTTGCAAAACTCGGCATTTACCGATTCTGTAATTACAGAATCGGTATTGCCCATTGATTCCTATGGGCTTTAAGGCCCATAGGAATCAATGGGCAATACCGATTCGGTATTTACAGATTCGGTAAATACCGAATCTTAACATTTCGGTATTTACAGAATCTGTAATACCTACATCTCCCCCCTTCATATTTACCGACTCTTAAATACCGAATCGGTAAAATTCGGTATTTAAGATTCGGTAAATATGAATTACCTACATCTGGCCCTTAGTTCTGGAGTCTGCCAGCAAGAGTGTGTAATGTAGTTATAGTACATTTCAAATTCTAAAATATTAAGAATTAAGAACAGCTTTTCTATTGTCTTGATCCAATGAATTTAACACTCCATGGCATGAATTTTCAAAATGGAAATGTGTGACCCTAATGATCATCAATACTCTAATATGGCATGACATCTTTAACCTTTAAAGTGAGTTTCATTATTATGTCTGACTTTAATCTACTTGCTGATTTAGGCCAACTCACATAACAAAAATCCATTGTCAATCATTGAGTGGGTTGTTTTACATCATTTAAAGTACCTTTTAGTCTGGTTCTTACGTGACTGACGAGCCATCTCTTTCACACTCGCTATCGGGGCCCTCCCTACTTATAGATTGACGCTCCTCAAATTTTTACTATGAAGAGGCTCATCCTCCTTGGCAGGATCCAATTTGCGAGAAAGAAACAATGGTGAGGTGTCTACCTTTCCGTTATCCACAGACAGACTGGCATTCAGAATGTTCCCAAAGATGGACCCCCAAATGAACCACCAAATCAGAAGAAAATGTAATTGTTGTCTCTTAATATGCATCACCTGACTCAAGATCATGATGTTGCAGCTGTCATGGATGGATCCTTCCTGTCTAGGATTGCCAATAGTGTACATGGAGGCCCAGTACGGGAAATGCACCAGGATAAATGGTATCAGAAGGGTCGCCCTACCTAAGGCTTCCTATTTCATGCTATTTGCAAGAGAAATGGTTCTGTCAAGGGGTTGAAAACACCTAGAGCAATAAAATATCGACAAATATAAAAATACTCTAAAGCCTCACTCTCTTCACTTGAAGCATTTGTGTTTTTGAATTATGTATTTGTTCTGAAGAATGTCCTAAGTACATAATTGTGACAGTTAAATCGGTGCAAAGACAGAATATCGAATCACAAATATCGAGTTGCACAAATATCGAGTTGCAAATATCGTGGATCAGAAATATCGACAGCAAGAAAATCGTGGTCGAGAATATCGGCCTACGGTAAGTAATATCGATTTGAAAAATATCGAAGTGTTTAATATCTTTTGCAAAAATATAGTTTTTAAAAATATTGTTTGTTTATTATTGTTATGTATTTTAGTATATATTTTATTTGTATGAGTTGTATGCTTTTTGCATAAGAATTGTTTGTATTTTTAATATATGTGTAAAATCTTTAGTAGTTATTACTTTTTTTATTTGAATTTTGCACTTTTAGTTCTGTAGCGGGTTGTGGGTTTATAGGGAAATAGGGTGGGAGGTAATGTAATTATATTCAATTTATTGATTATTTTTTATTTATTAATATTTGTTTAATAGAGATGGTGTAGTGTTAAATGAGTAAAGTAATTTAGTATTAATTAATTCATATTTGGTTGTTAATTAATTGGTAATTAATTATGGAAATTGTGTAAATAATTTTAAGTGTGCGTTGTGGTGTTTATAGATGTTAAGGGTGGGAAGTAATCTATTTTAAATTGATGAATTAATTATTAGATGTTCATTATTTTTCATTAATTTGGTAATTAATTATGGTAATTGTGCAATTAATTTTAGCTGTGTTTTTTGGTGTTTATAGGAGTAAAGGGTGGGAAGTAATTTGTATTTAATCAATTAATATTTAATGCCCGCTTCGGATCTCATTGGGAAAGTCTTCCAAATGACTCAGATCATGACTGTTTCCAAAACGACTCGTACATGTGCAGTCCGAATGACGAAGTACGATCCAATGAATGTGTAAAATCCAAATGACTCACGCGGAATACAATCCCGAGGAACAACTCGTATGGAACACAATCTAGAGAAGCAATTCCTACAGAACACAATCCATCCGAGCGAATCCTCCGGAAACAAAGCCGAAGTGAGCAACTTGTACACGAACGCTACCACATAGCTTAGCGTGAATGGGACAGACTCCGACCACCCCGCAAATACATGACCAGCATCCGGTGCGGTCTGTCGAACGTTTCGGTTATGCTCAATAAAGTACAACAGAAATGGACGTAAAATGGCCAAACACGCATTGGCTATATATATATATATATATATATATATATAAGCATACAAGTTGTCCTTTCGCAGCGGGAGCACTTTCCAGTCGGTGCCAGCGATGGGACCAGGGCAGTGTCCCAATTTCGTGAATTACCAGAAAATCGCTGCACACACCTTGATATTTGTTGCAGTTTCTTTATTTCAAAATGTGACAAACACCCTACGCGTTTCGAACCGTAGTTCCTGTTCACGGTAGCTTGCATGCATGGTCCCTTCATTATTTCTATACATTTCAGCCTCTAAGCACGCCCCTGGTTAACTAGGGCATGCTGGGACATGTAGTTTAAATTAATGTTTGTGCCATTACGTTTATATCGATGTCGCGGGTTTTTGCAGCATTGAGGCGATGTTTGACGTTACTGCATGGAAAGCGTGTCCCCAGTTTGCTAGGACAATAGCGCTTAGTGACGCTCGTGATTACACGTGCGTGTATAATCAACTCTCTCTTTACCTGAGGGTTGATTGCAATGCGTAACTGTATGGACTAACGTCCACTAGACAATAACGGGCTGAGTGCCCTACGTCCCTAATGCTTGCAGCTGCTCACAACATCTACATTTTTTCATAAAATATTGGCAAAACTTAATTAGCAAAAAATAATAATATGTATCTCAGTTGTCGTAACTGTGATTAGCAACAAAAAACATGATGTACAAGTGGTGAGAGATATTATTCATGAGAGCGCATCATTATGAAAAATATTCAAAGTTTATGATGCTTGGTGCAGTTTAGTCTGTAACATAGTTCTCATAAGTGAACATAAAGTTCTTCATCGCCGTTGAGGCCAGCAGGCTGTTTCGTTTTAAACCTCATGATTAATTTAGACTCTAGCCGTCTCAATTTTTGAATGCGATTGCCTCCTCTCTCATGCTGTGGTACACTTGCGAGTCCGAAGTATCTCACATCCAACCACGTTTTATTTTCATGATTTGCTAGATGTTTCGCAATTGCATAGGAGTAGTCGCTGTTCTGGATGGCTCGTATGTGTTGAAGTATGCGTGTTTTGATAGAACATGTTGTGCTTCCAAGGTAGGATTTACCACAATAACATTGGATCATAAAAACAACAAATGACGAGTCACAATTAATGTTGGTTCTAATTGCAAAGTTCTTGCCAGCCGCATCTTTTAAATTTTTGATGTTACGTCCTATCTTGCACGCTTTACAGATTGCACATTTGTTAAATCCTTGTTTCCTGATGTCAAGCCAAGATTCTGGTTTTTTCGTTTCAAAATGACTTTGAGTTAGTTGGTCCGCAAGATTGGGTGCCCTCCTGTAGGAGACTAGAGGATGGTCTCCTATTGTTGTTCCAATGTCTGGGTCTTTGCGTAGTACGTGCCAGTACTTCATCATAGCTTTTTGTATCTTGTAACTTTCTTTACTGAAAGTCATTATCATCCTGGGTTGATCAGATTTTTTTTAGCTTCAACTTCTTGTGTGGCAACAATGCTTTTTTTATTGATGAGGGTGTCTTCTCTTGATTTGCATCTTGCTTTTGTTTCACATGCAATGAGATCTGTTGTTTTGTAACCTCTCTGTTTGAAGCGTTCTTTTGTTTCCTTGAACTTCTTTTCCATTTCTTTTTCCTCAGAGCAATTCCTTTTCATCCGCAGGAGCTCGCCATACGGAATGCTCTTTTTCAGTTTTTGGGGGTGAAAGCTCAAGCCGTGGAGAATGCTATTGGTTGCTGTTTCTTTTCTATGGACAGTTGTTTGAATCTTTCCATCTGCTATGTACACCTTTGTGTCTAGGAATACAATTTCTTTCGCACTGATGGTGTATGTAAACTTTAACCCCACTGAGTTTTGGTTGAGGATGTTGAAAAATGTGAGGAATTCTGCCTCGGTACCCTTCCATAAGAGGAACAGATCGTCTATAAACGTAGCCAAAGGGCTACCTTGGCCATGTGATGGTCGTTTTCCTCTCTCCAAGCCACGCCCTTCTCCCACCACCCCATGGTGAGATTCGCGTAGCTTGGAGAGAAAGAAACTCCCATAGCTGTGCCACAGCATTGTTTATAGATGGTTTTGTTGAAGAGAAAAATATTGTTAAACAGACACAATGTGATCATTTCCATGATCATTTTCGAATGTTCTCTCTGGGTTATTGGTTGTTGGTCCAAGAAGTATTTGATCGCTGTTAGTCCAATATCGTGGTTTATAGATGTGTACAACGATACCACATCGATGGTTACTAACAAGTAATCTACCTGCCATTCTGTTTCCATTAAGGTACGAAGAAAATCGCCCGTGTCTTTTATGTAGGAGCTTAATGTTGGTACTAATGGAGCTATGAAGTAGTCCACGTAGCTGGATACGTTTTCATTGAGGCCACCACAACTGGAGATTATGGGCCTGCCAGGAGGCTTGTTGAGAGTCTTGTGTACTTTTAGTAAAAAGTAAATGGTCGGGGTGATTGGATTTTCGACAATTAGGAATTTCCTTTCCGTATCGGTGATTAAGCCTTTTTCGTGCCAGCCGTTCAACTTGGTTTCAACTTGGTTTCAAGTTCATGTTTCATCATTTCAGTTGGATTTTTGGTTAATACTGTGTAGTTGTTAGTGTTTTTCAGTTGTCGCAGAGCTTCCTCTACATACAATTCTTTTTCCATGATTACAATATTCCCGCCCTTGTCCGCACTTGTATGCTTGTAATCACATACAGCGGGAAGCCCGTCTTCTTACATACCGCGGATGAGAAACGCCAAGCGGAGCTGTTTTGCAACGCCACGGAAACCAGCAGAACAAACAACGGCAGCGTGTGCACACCAGGTCGAGCGCCAAACGCGCTGAGTCGGAGGACCCTGCGCGATCCGGGAGTCTCCCAGGTAAGAGACACGCTTTTGGCAAATAACAAAGTTAGGAAGACGCAGTGATAAGTGTTGTGTGCTCAGTATTTCACGCATCAAGCGGTACAAAAGAATTTAGAGACTTACTTGCACAGCGACCTTTCCCTTGATAGCAGTACATCGTAAGTGACAAGGGGTATACTACAAACTTACCCACCTTCTAACCAAAGAACCATCAGCTGAAGTGAAACGGATCCCTGAAACGCCTTCAAAACGAACTTAACTCAGCACACAGTAACTGTGATAACAAGCACAAGTAATGGAGGAAAGGAGAGTAAAAAGAGCGACCAAAGCAGAAAGCATTTTTCAAACAGACACAGCGCGGGGGAACAAAGATGAAACAGCTGCAACACCACAATCGATCCCAACTACTTGTAAAATGCTATTCACACAACTGGAAAAATTAATGAGGAAAGAAATCTCCAGAGAATGGGAAATCCTAACATTAGAAAAATATGTGGAACTCAAGATGGTACCTAGAGGTCTTCCTATTTTTACCTTGCCTAACCACCCAGACACCAAGCCTGAAATGCTTGAAGAATGGGGCAACAACAATATGGGGTGCTCCAACAATATGATGCTGATAATTATCAAATACGCAAGAATAGAAGTCGAAGAACTACACAAAAAAATTGCGGAACTGGAATCGAAAATAACGGCTTTAAATGAGGAATCTGGCATAATTAAAAAACTAAGAAGCGACAAGGAAAAAAACCTAGATAACCATGAAGAGGATGTACAGAACCGCAAACAACGAAAATTTTGTAGGGATCAAGATGACTACAATTATGGCACCATCCTAACCCTTGCCAGAAAATATGATATATATAAACAACAGTGGGCAACTGGAACATTGACACCTGGTGAACAAACAAGCGGATCTGAATCAGATTTCAGTGAGGGTGAACAAAGACGCCCTGGTCTTCGCAGAATGTCTTTTTTAGACGAAATACAGTTGCTCTACCATGTGCAACAAACACCACAAAGCAGCAGCAGGGGCCGAGGTCAGTATCGAAACCGATCCAGAGGAAGAAGAGCCCAAGCTCCAGGCAACCCAAGCGCAAAACGAGACGCAGCAAGCGCCGATGGAAGCAGATACAACCTAAGAGCCCGTACGATCAAGAGGAAATAGGACAACATCCCACAACAACCCCCAACTTAGTAATAAATCTTTCGAAATATAATCCAACACTAACAGAAATGAAATTACTAAATAAGGGGCTTTCCTTTTGTCCTGAAACTCACCATGACACGACTGAAACCAAAATAGACCTTTACAAATATACGATAAAACTTAAATTAAAAAAATTCTTTGCCAAGAAACCTACTAGTAAGATCAAAGTGCCAGAAGATAACGCATCATTAAACACGAACTCAGGATATCGTACCTCGGAAGTTCCACAGTTAAGAGTTGCCTATGAACTGGCAAATGAAATTGAACAAACTGAAATCACAGAAACCCAAGTATTAGATGAAATGAACATCACATCTAACAAACGACAACCAACTGATTTCAAACCGAAATCTAAATTTTGTCCGATCCTCTACCCAGGCAACAAAATTGACACCTTTTATGAACTGGTTACAAATGAGATCGAAGAAATGCCCAAGAACTACAACAAAAAAAGAAAAGAAAATCTAACCAAAGGCGAACGCCAAGCAATATCCAGCTTAAAAAACAACGTCCAAATAGAAATAAAACCTGCGGACAAGGGCGGGAATATTGTAATCATGGAAAAAGAATTGTATGTAGAGGAAGCTATGCGACAACTGAAAAACACTAACAACTATACAGTATTAACCAAAAATCCAACTGAAATGATGAAACATGAACTTGAAACCAAGTTGAACGGCTGGCACGAAAAAGGCTTAATCACCGATACGGAAAGGAAATTCCTAATGGTCGAAAATCCAATCACCCCGACCATTTACTTTTTACTAAAAGTACACAAGACTCTCAACAAGCCTCCTGGCAGGCCCATAATCTCCAGTTGTGGTGGCCTCTATGAAAACGTATCCAGCTACGTGGACTACTTCATAGCTCCATTAGTACCAACATTAAGCTCCTACATAAAAGACACAGGCGATTTTCTTCGTACCTTAATGGAAACAGAATGGCAGGTAGATTACTTGTTAGTAACCATCGATGTGGTATCGTTGTACACATCTATAAACCACGATATGGGACTAACAGCGATCAAATACTTCTTGGACCAACAACCAATAACCCAGAGAGAACATTCGAAAATGATCATGGAAATGATCACATTGTGTCTGTTTAACAATATTTTTCTCTTCAACAAAACCATCTATAAACAATGCTGTGGCACAGCTATGGGAGTTTCTTTCTCTCCAAGCTACGCGAATCTCACCATGGGGTGGTGGGAGAAGGGCATGGCTTGGAGAGAGGAAAACGACCATCACATGGCCAAGGTAGCCCTTTGGCTACGTTTTATAGACGATCTGTTCCTCTTATGGAAGGGTACCGAGGCAGAATTCCTCACATTTTTCAACATCCTCAACCAAAACTCAGTGGGGTTAAAGTTTACATACACCATCAGTGCGAAAGAAATTGTATTCCTAGACACAAAGGTGTACATAGCAGATGGAAAGATTCAAACAACTGTCCATAGAAAAGAAACAGCAACCAATAGCATTCTCCACGGCTTGAGCTTTCACCCCCAAAAACTGAAAAAGAGCATTCCGTATGGCGAGCTCCTGCGGATGAAAAGGAATTGCTCTGAGGAAAAAGAAATGGAAAAGAAGTTCAAGGAAACAAAAGAACGCTTCAAACAGAGAGGTTACAAAACAACAGATCTCATTGCATGTGAAACAAAAGCAAGATGCAAATCAAGAGAAGACACCCTCATCAATAAAAAAAGCATTGTTGCCACACAAGAAGTTGAAGCTAAAAAAACATCTGATCAACCCAGGATGATAATGACTTTCAGTAAAGAAAGTTACAAGATACAAAAAGCTATGATGAAGTACTGGCACGTACTACGCAAAGACCCAGACATTGGAACAACAATAGGAGACCATCCTCTAGTCTCCTACAGGAGGGCACCCAATCTTGCGGACCAACTAACTCAAAGTCAGTCAGTCAGTCAGTCAGTCAAAGAAACTTTATTCGGTTACTTAAAACCATAAAAGCAAAACACAGTACACAATACCAAATTAAAAATTCAATTAAACATGTATGAAAAAGACATTACTACACCTTCATAAGAACACAGTAAAGATTTTTAAAATAAGTGTCTATCTCAGCAAATTTAGATGGTATCCAACAAAATTGTGCAAATGTCAAATTTGGTTATCCAAAGTAGCAGCCGTTCTTAATTTATTTTGTCTGGCAGCTGCTGCCAGAAAACAAGCTACCCCATATGTAGTCTGTACCGAATTCAGCATCTGTAAATATAGTAATGCTGGCCGTACCTGGACAAAATTCAAATCTTTCAGAATAGGTACCAGGAATTTTTTGCGAGCCACCAAGTAATGTTCACAGAGCATGACTAAGTGAAGGGTGTCCTGTGTAGAAAAACAATTGCAGGTACAAGGGGGTAAGTTTTCTGGTAAGCCCCACTTTGATTGTGAGCCAAGCACAAGGTGTATTAGGTTAAACCTGAACCTTATAAGTAAAAAGCGATGGTGAGGCTTGGTGACATATTTCAAATAAGGTTCCATGGCTAAAGTTGAGGAGAGTTGGAAAAGTGAACGTACCATTGGTTTACCTAGTTCAACCATTTCCCTTTCAGACTCCAACAGGTTTTGGAAATGCAGCTTGACCCACTTTACATCCTCTTTTTTTAAATTGTGTGGCAGAGAGTACATTTCTGGGCGCCCAAGCCTCGCGCATGCCGCTCTAACATACGCCAGCCACGGGATGTTATCGGCTTTATCCAGGGACATACAATCTTTGAGGATACAATGATTTAAACTGATTTCCTCGTTTGTCCAGGTTTTAACCCAGCATAACACTGGGGACATTTTTAAGAGGTCAGTAACATGGCCCAAGCCTATTTCATTATGTATTGTATGTATAGGAGACGATTTTGGGAGTGATAGTAAGGCTCGTATGAAGTTATTTTCTGCAATTTGGATACCTGGACTTGAGACATAGCCCCATATGGCAGCCCCATAGGAGGCAATTGCCAAACATTTGGCTTTATAGATGCGAGTCATAGCTTCCATGGGTCTTGAGCCCAATTTTTTGGAAAAATGCAGAAGGGCTGTAGTGGATCTGATGACTCCATTCTGTTTTAATCTCATTTGTGCGCCCCATGTTCCTTTCTCATCGAAGGTGACACCCAAATAACAAAAGAAAGGGACCCTGGAAATTGGTGAACTATTACAGCTGAAAGACCTGATCTTCGTATGTTTCTTTCGTGAACCAGTAACCATAACATGAGATTTGGCGGAGTTAATCTTAAGATCGAGTGCTTCCATAAAAAGGCCAAAATGATCTAATAGTTTTTGGAGGCCTGTGCCAGTCCGAGCTAAAAGGACGGCATCGTCCGCGTATAGGAGGACCGGAATAGGTACCCCCCGCATACGAGGAATATCCGGGGTGACTGAATTCAATGAATTCCCCAAGGAGTTGATGTACAGTGTAAAAAGGAGAGGTGCCAGAATGCAACCTTGTCTGACACCTCTCCCGGACTTAAACTTCGCTGTGCACCTTCCATCCCTGTTCACCCTAACAGAAGCAAACAAATTTAAATGGAGGTCGTGCAAAAAATTAACCAGAGTGGTGTCCAAACCCATATTACGCAAAATAGTCCACAGTTTTGAACGATTGACCAAATCAAAAGCGGATGATAAGTCCATAAATCCCAAATAAAGAAGTCCCCCCTTCACCACAGTATACTTGCTAATAATTAGGTGGAGGTTAAGACATTGGTCCATAGTCCCTCTATGTGCTCTGAAACCGTACTGTAAATCCGAGAGGATCCCGCTCTCTCCAAGCCAATCCCCGAGCCTTTGCAAGATGACTCTGCCCAGGATCTTGACGGCAGAGTCCAGCAAGGAGATTGGCCTGTAGCAAGCCGGGTCCCCCCTGTTCCCTTTCTTGAATATGGGCACAATAATAGAGGTGGACCAAGAAGAAGGAAAACCAGCTGTGGGTATTGCATTAAAAAGGTTCATTAGTATCTTCGACCAAAATTGTGGGTATTGGATGTAGAGATCTGCGGGGACCCCATCAGGGCCCGGGGCCTTGTGTTTACTTGTGTCTCTGATCGCCCTTTCAACCTCCATACTGCTGAATTCCATTACCAAGTTGTAAGATTTATGGGCTTTATCAGATGAACCAGATGCTGTGGATTCGTAAATCTTTTCAAAGTGGCCTACCCATCTGCCATCTTCTATTACACAGTCCATGCCAGTTTTCCCATCATTGGTGAAAAAAGATTGGTTCACAATGGCCCAGAACTTTTTGCTATCTCTCAATACGTCCGTAGATAATAGGCTTTCCCAAGCTTCCTCCTTAATTCGAGATTTGCGATTGAGAACTGCAGTTTTATAATCCTTCCTTAGATTGGCCACTAAAGTCCTGTCCCTGGGTTTTTGTTTTAGAGCTTTCATCAGGGCACTATGTTTCTGCGAGCATTCTTTGTTAAACCATTTCTGGGGTTTCTTGATCCTTTGCCCGGTGGGCCTTAACTACAGGTTCTTGGCGATCCTTCCACATATCTCCTCATAGGCAACCACTACATCCGGACCTCGGGCAGTTGGATCCAGACATACTGCCATGTCAGCCTCGGACTTTTGGGCAAGTGAATGGAAGAATTGTTCAGGGACTATCTGTTCCCATTTTAGGCGCCTTCCCTGGTCTTTAGACATCAAATCCTTTGGGGCTGCCACGTCTGTTGGATTATGGGTCCGGAAACAATCTAGGTCCAACATTAAAAGAACAGGATTGTGATCACTGAAACTAGCAGTGACCACCATGTACTCGCGTACCTTTGCGAGGACCCCAGATGAAACAAAGATAAAATCTATAATAGTATTAGCATCTTTCCCCACGAAGGTTGGGTCTCTAGGGTCATTCTTGCTTTGAACCGATTCAAATAAATTTAAATTCGCCAAAAAATGCTCAAGACACTCACCCTCAATTGTGTGCGCAAAGTGGGGAATGACTTCCATCGGTAGGCCCCCATATCTATCGTTGAGGCAATCGCCCTCACAGGGGTGAATATTAAAATCACCCAGTATTATCATCTCTGGGGGGGAGGTGCAGTCATATCTATAGGCTGACAAGAAATTTAATAAAGAAGTCAGATGTTCATTAGCACATGAAGACTCCCTAGAATTATAAAAATTAACTACTAAAAAAGTTTGGGAGCCAGGTAGGGTCCACTCCACGACTAGCGTATTCGCGGGTGCAGTTTCTATTTGTTTGAATGCCCCTACCAGATTCAAGGAACACAGTGTAAGTAAGCCTCCTTTTGCTCTTCCTCTTGCACTAGAAACTGCAGGGGTGAAAAAACTGCAAAAGCCATCTAGTGCAAAGTTTGTTGTGGTGTCCCAAGTTTCTTGCAATCCCACAATGTCGTATTGTTTTACAAACCCTTGCCATATAGGGTCTAGCGCCTTTGCATTTAGACCTGCCACATTCCAAGTAAGAAGTTTACAAAGCGCCAGAGGTGCGGTGGGGAGAATAGTTGTACTCCGGCTCTTTACTTCCAACGGACTGTCAACAGGAGTAGAAAGAAGTTTATCCGTGGTCGAAACCGGTATTGCCGCTTCCTTACAAGGGAAAGTTAAACTGGTCTGAGGTCCCATTCCCTTTGGGGAGCCCTGCATATGTCAGTCCACCCAGTCTGTATTTGAGAGGTATTCAAAACAATTCGCCATTGGAAAGTACAGAGCATTGGCCGGTCCATTTCGCTGTTGGGGGTAATGATATGGTTGAAAGAGATGCGAACCCAGAAAAGGGCCGCCTTGCGGTGGTCTGCCTCCTCTATTCCCAACCAAGTTCCATCCCCCGTCCCATTCCTCCTCCCAGCCAGGGGTTTGTGGAGCCCAGGGAAAATTGGATCTCTGTCTGGGTTTACGATCATGAGGGCCCTTAAGCCAACTCCATCGATTGTCGGCTTGATTTTGTGGGAGGTAAAAATATGGAAGAGGTCTAGCAGTTACTGTGCTCGCCTGATATCTCGGGGCCCTTCTGCTGCAAATAAATTCTACGACCTCAGTGTTCTCGAAGGTAACCACTACACAATCTCCGGGTAGATTTTTCCTATTATCTCCTACCCATGGGGCTCTCTCTATCATTAAAATGTTGCAGGGAATGTTTGGCGGAAGGGGATAGTTGTTGGCTAACCAATGGCATACTTTATTTTTTAGAGTCTGATACGACTCTTGTTCGGTTGCAGGGATTTCGGTGACCCCAGTAAGTATAACTACGTAAGGACAGGCATCAGGGGGCAGGTGGATATTTTTCCGAGCCTTACATTTAACTTTATCAAGTGCTTCAGGGATTACAGGTTGGGATAAACCATCCCTAGAAGCAGCCTGAGGAGTTGAATTGTTTTTGGGGGGTATATGGACAGGATCGGTTTTCTTAGTTCCCTCTACTGTAGAGGGCTTATTGTTAGGGATAGTCTGGATTGAAGTATTACTACGATTCTTCGGCACCCCTTTATTAGTCTCCAATGTCTTGTTAGCGATCGCCTGGGGTTTTAGTGATTTAGTCTGATTGGTGGTCTGGACAGTTTTATTATTTAAGGAGAAACTGGGAGCGCTTATGTCCTTGTGAATGTTTTTTAGGACATTTTCAAGACAGCGTAGTCTAACCTCTATGGGTTCTAACAATGATTTCAACATGTTGAAAATCACGGATTTATTAATGGTTAAACCATCCTCCTCCTGTGATGGCGCTGTAGGAGGATTTCCAGCGTCTACACTAAACTGTAAGATTTCCTCCAGGCTTTGATCAATTAAGGTGTCGTCTGGTAGATTCAAGGGTAAACCAAGCTTGTTTGGAAGAGTCCCCCCTATTGAACTGGGTGGAGTATCTGGCAGCTTCTCACAATTAGGGTAAGTCAGGCCCTTCTTTCATTTGGAAGTGGTTTGTTTGTTACCCTTCTGTTTCTGCTTGGGAATAGCCCCTTCAATCCTGCCCCTCTCAGTGTTAGCATCAGTAGTATCACAAGTGATTGACTCTTGTGGTTGTGTTTCACTCTCTGTTAGGATATTAAGATTAGGTGAAGCCTCCAGGTCCTGGACAATGTCAATATTAGAGGCTTCCAGGACCCCAATTTCACCGTGGCTATGTACTAGAGCCTGAGTTTCTGGCCGAGAAACAGTACTGGGTGTCTGGGCCTGTGCAATCAGGCCCAGTGATGAGCGTTTGGCCATGGCCAGGTCTTGTGATACTCTCCTGTCCATTAATGTAATTCCCTCATCAATTAATGCATGTGTGCGGGTAATAAAGTCGTCCAGTGTCCCAGTAAGTTTTTTAGCGCTAGCAACGGCCATGCTTCTAGTTTTACGGGTGGACATAACCCGTATGCCCTGGGAGTTCAAAGCGCAAATAGGATAGATACGCTCGACCAAGGTCAGTGGCCCGGCCCGGCCTCCTCAGGCCTCTGAGGGCCACAGAGGGCCCGCCCTTTGCCCGGGCTTAGCCCCGGGCACTCCCGCGCGCTCCCGCGCAGCGGCGTTCGTCTCTACTTATGGGCGTCGATGGAGGAGATGGGATTGCGGGGCGGGGCGGTCAGGGAGAGCGGGCCAGGTGACTTGGCCTCGGGGTTGCCGGGACTCCTGGGAAAGTGAGTCCCGGTCCCCGCGCTCGCAGCCCTGTCGCTCGCGCACTCACCCTGCAGAGGCCAACCCTTGGATGGGCAGACGAAGGCGAAGCGGGACCCGCGAAGCGGGTTCCGCGAGGTGCAGTAGGATTCCTTCCCTTGGTGCAGCGGCAGTCAATCCCTCCTTGTGGCAGCATGGTGAGAGTTCAATTAGCGTCCCAAACAGCAGCACAGGCGGAGTCCTTTTCTTTGGCAATGCGGGGCGGGGCGGTCAGGGAGAGCGGGCCAGGTGACTTGGCCTCGGGGTTGCCGGGACTCCTGGGAAAGTGAGTCCCGGTCCCCGCGCTCGCAGCCCTGTCGCTCGCGCACTCACCCTGCAGAGGCCAACCCTTGGATGGGCAGACGAAGGCGAAGCGGGACCCGCGAAGCGGGTTCCGCGAGGTGCAGTAGGATTCCTTCCCTTGGTGCAGCGGCAGTCAATCCCTCCTTGTGGCAGCACGGTGAGAGTTCAATTAGTGTCTTCAGTGATGTCACTGACCATGTCATGAATGATGCAATATGTGACATCATCAGCAGTGGATTGCGGGTGCGCGATATATAGTTAGGGCAACTAACTATATATGAAATTTCAATGGTTTTGTGTGAGTAAAATATGGTTTTGTAAATGCTAATTCCTAACTATATATGGTCTATAACCTATGGTTTTTTCAGTGAATTTCAATGGTTTTTTAAAAGCTAATATCTGTAGCTGTAAAATGTCTTTTTCTTTATATCCCAAATTATATTTTATATGTTTATGATTAATTTTTTTTAAAATATTTTTTTGGTTCGCTCCTGGTTCGCGAACCGGGAAGCTTTCCGTTAGCTCAATTTGATGCCGCGACCCGGTCCGCTAACCGGTAAACGTTCCGTTTGCGCAACTACCGCATCAGAAATCAACATCGTGACGCGTCGCGGAAACTTGACATATCACGTCGCGTAATGTGTCTTATGACGCGCCGCGTTAGCGCTCCCGGAAGTGCTCCGGACCGCGAACCGGAAGCGATCCGGGGCGCGGCGCGCACCACGTAACGTGAGCGGAACAGGTCATGTGACTTGTTTATAAAAGTTTTCATTGGTTCATTTCACTTTTGGTTTCCTAATGATGTAAGACTAGGTCATGTGACCTAAAAATAACACTTTTCATTGGTTTAGAACTATTTTTTTTCCCAAATGATGAAAGCCCCCACCTTTTTTCTCACTCTGACTTTCAACTTTGAGAAAGGAAGACCTATTTTGCTCTGTTTAAAAAATGGCTTCAATAGTAGCTTCAGCTGGTGCACCCCCACCACCACCATCTCCTCATAGGAAGAGAGGACCACCTGCACAGTTTCTTGGAAACCCAGAGGAGGAAGAGGATCCAGAAGAGGGAGAGGAAGAAGAGGCACCACGATTTGTCAAAGAGTTACCCCGGGTATCTCATCACAAAAATAGTTTTATCTGGCAATTTTTTTCCTTTCTACCAGGAGAGAAAAAGGTTAATGCACGCTATGCTACGTGCCTTATATGCCAAGATAAATTATCCAGGGGCACTGATAAAAAGTACAGCTATGGAAATTACACGATGCACCGACATATGCAGAGGTGGCATCCATTAAATTATAGTCGGGCAGAGATGCGTGAACTACAAGAGAACCCCCCAACTTCGGTGGCCAGAACATCTACTGATATTTCTCTCACAGTTGCAGAGGCAAGTGAAACAGTGACAAATATTCAAAAAAAATTGTCCATATGAAGCTTACTTGCTTATATTGTGGCACTTTAATTTCATGCGCAAATATGAGTTTGAAATTAATTAATTTAGCTTTTGAGAAACACCGATGCTCTAAACGCCCCAAGTTTTAATTTTTTTTTTTGCTCCTGTTGAGCCCTTTTCAATGCCTCTTTTTGTTCTTTCCCTTTGAAAAAAAACAAAAAAAACAAAAAAGTGTTCAAAAAATACAAAAAAAAGAAATAATGTTCAAAAAAGAAAAAAATATATAAAACAACAAAAACATTAAAAAAAAGTTATTTTCAGAACTACCTCCCCTTTTTACAAAAAATGCTAGAAAGTGTAACACTCTGGCAAGCTGGTTTTTTTTTTAGTTCGCTTTCCGGTTCGCTCGCCGGTTCGCGAACCGGGAGCTAACCCCAATTTAAAAATAAAATAAAATAAAGGAGTAAGTACAAGGGAAGAAAACAGAGAGTAATGTTAAAAGAAAGACAGCTATAGGGACTAAACCAGAAATGGTGTTTAATAGATCTATTTACCTAAGAAAAGAAGGAAGAGGATATAATTGTGGAAAACAAAATACATAAGGAAGTGAAAGAATCAAGCATTGAAAATGCAATAGGTTTCACAATAGAAGAGTTTGTTCTTTTGGTTTTGCAAATGGATGAGTGGCGTTGTGTGGATGAGAGGCATTGCGTGGATAATTGGCGTTGTGTGGATTATTGGTGTTGCGTGGATGAGTGGTATTGCGTGGATTAGTGGCATTACGTGGATGAATTGCGTGTGTGAATGGCGTAGTGTGTGTGAATGGCGTTGCGTGTGTGAATGGTGTTGCGTGTGTGAATGGCGTTGCGTGTGTGAGTGATGTTACTGTGAGGGGGGGGGAGAAATGCATACGGCAGACAGGGGAGGGGACGGAGCGGGGACAGTAGAATGAGAAGGTAAAGCAGCCGGGGCGTTTATAGTGAAGCTAAACTTTACTTCAAAGGTGTGGGAGGAGTACGCCTGAGGAAACAGACGGCGATTTGGTAATGTGCACACACATTTTAGGTCAATGCACTTGTGTATTGAACCAAAACCCACGGGCACAGCTCCAAATTTGCACATTTAAATAATCTTTGTTTAAAGCTCTATAGTCTGAAGCCCTGTAGTAGGTGAATGTGATTGAAATGTAACGAAAAGAGTAGAAAATATTTACCTTATAATTCTTGTTAACTTTTTCAATTCTTTTTTCATACTTTCAATCTGTGAAAGAGAGAACAAACATTTCAAAAATATTAAAACATGTATTTAAAAATTAGAAAAGACAAGCGAAAAGGTTCAAGAACAAACAGTTTTTCAACCACTTTGACATTTACAGAAGCCTCTGCTTCTCTACGTCCCCTACACAGTCCTAAAGATATATATTTTAAACAAACAGTATCTTGATGCTGATGAAGTGAGGCCTATTTTGGAACATGGTGCATCTTTTGCACTGCTGATGTCTCACAATAGTGATGCAATGGCAGCGCAAAAGAGATGTAAAGCCATCATAAAATTGTCTCTAACATTTTAAATGATTGTTTCAGGATGCAATTAAGATGTGTCCTTTCCAGAGGTTTGTTTGAGGTGAGGCCTATTCAGGTTTAAAAAAAAAACAGTACCCAGAAGTGCAGCACTGTAAGCATTAACTTTGACACTTACAGAAGCCTCAGTTTCTCCATATCTACCTCACATTTGTAAATGTATATCATAAGTACAAAAAGTAGAGAATTAATTATACATGTTAAATTGTTTATTTTTGCTGTTCTCAGAATGTATCAAATTTCACTAAAACAGTGACTTGAAGGTATTCATCATGTAACAGCGGGGAAAAAAACACAATCAAAATGATTGTGTTTAAAAAACCCATACAACATAAGAAATCTGAATTCAAAACTCCTTAAAATTAACTTACTTTCCATGACGTCGAAGGATGTCCTATGAATAGCTTACACTCCTTTGTGCTATTAATATTTTCAGCCCGCCACTTTCTGAAAGAAAACCTCCATCGTTTTGAAAAATATGTTACATACAATAAAAGACTTCTCACATTCTACCACATGTTTCCACATGGCCAAATCATGTTAGAGCGATTTACAACTCTTGGAATTCTTGTAAGCAAATCCCGTCATTTTCTATTTTCGCAACTTTCAGAAAGAAAACGTTTAAGATTACTTTCACAATCCTGGACTACTAATATCTTACTCTTCTTGCTCACTCATGTTCTACTTTTCCTATCACACTGATACTGCTTACTATGAAGCAGACTTACTTGCATCAGGTTTATATAGTTGCATTTTTAAAATGACATTATAATCAAAATTTTGGACCAATAATCTAGACAGCATTGCAGACTTACATTCCCTCTACTCCATGAACCTCTTGAAATTCCTCAGAGCACATCCCGAGATTCTTTCCCTAAAATTTTGGTTTTAAAAACACCAGGTAAGAATTTTCAAGGTCATACGGCAATTTTTTTTTGAAAGTTATAACAGAATCGTTGCAGAATGACCAGCCGTTTCTAGACTTTAAATAAGCTGTGTAATGTCCTGATGTTGTTGAAGGACCGTCATGATAGATTATTGCTACAGTTACAAAAGTCCTTCCTGATATTGACAACTGCGAAGCAACAATTTTTTTTATTAAAGTTGTCAATTTTGTTCCATCAGGCCTACATCGTTGGAACCTTAAAATGGCATACTGGCCATATCTTCGTATAAATAATGTTGACATCATTTCAGATTTACATTGGCTACACTCCATGTTGTGATCAGCTGCTTTTACTAGCTTATTAAAGGACACTGATTTACTGTCTGGCAAAGTTAAATATATAAATCTTTCTGACTCTACACTAGATGTACTTGATACCCTACAGTTCTTGCAGTCATGCTGCCATTGATAAGAAAGCCCTAACAGGTGATCTACATCTACACCCTCATCTCGCAATACATCAAGCATATACATTAAAAACTCCTGACAATCCTGCTGAATATTTTCAGAGAAGTCTGTTTGACCTGAACATTCGTCTAACAGATAACAAACTTCAGACACACTTTCTACTTTTGTTCTATCAGTGCTACATTTCTCTAACACAGAATTCAACAAACAGCATAAACTTTGTTCCGAATTGATCACAATCTGTTCTTTTAAAGTATCTAGGGAAAAGACAACATTAACAACTACATTAGCATAGCAGTTGACACCAGAACTGTTTTCAAATTGAAAACCGACAACATCTTCAACAGAATCTGTTTTCTTTCTGCTTACAATTTTCGGTTCATCAACTTTTGGTCTTTTTCCTACAACCTCCCTACTATTACTGATATTTCTTCGTTTCCGGCCTACCACACGTTTCTCAAACAAAGGATATTGAGGCAAATGTGACGCATACTCTCTTCTTAACCTATTGTATTCCTTAACACAATCTAGATCCGCACAAATGTTTGTGACATCACAGTCAATCAAGTACAATCCTGATAAAGTTCGAACTCGTGACAATGCCACATATGCCATACCCTCCTTGAACACAGAACTGCCAATATTCACCAAAGCAGTGTCTACACTTCAACCTTGCGATTTATGGATTGTCACTGCATATGCCAAGCAAACAGGAAACTGCTTACGGCGAACATATAAGTCTTTAACAAGCAAAAACCTAGCCAAACAACGACCAATTAGCTGTACTTCCTCAATGCCATCAAATTTAATTTTTAAAAATTCAATTCCATCTCTACTTCTGTATTTCTCAAAATCAACAACATTACCCATTGATCCATTTACCAGACCTCTCTCAACATGTAAATTCCTTCTCAAAATGATTCGGCAATTTAAACACACATTCAAAGTCTTTTCAAAACCCGCTGTTTTAGATATTGTCTTCTCTAATGAATCCAATTTTGATTTCAAATTCTCAGACAAAATAATTGTTGATCCCATATGCTCTATCCTGTCAATAGCTTCCATTTTCACAATCTCTTGCTTTTCTAAATGCAACATTTTGTTGTTGAGGATGGCACATTCTGCAAGAGTTGGCATCAAACATATTCCGGATTTCTTCTCAGTAATTTTCTGAAAAATATTCTCAGGCACAACGTCTTGTTCTGGATATAAATTTGACAGTAATCGTGCATGTAAAGCTTCTTTCCCATGCTCGGTCACTTTTCCAATTCTAATATCTTGTAGAATATTCTTGTAATCTTCATCCTTTGCCTGACGCATATTTTCATGCAGTTCAGCATAATTGAAGTTTAACCATATATTGACGTTGCCAATGCTTCCTAGGCACTTCCTGGTATCTTCATGCGTGAGTATTTTGAACACAGGTTGTCCTTTTACTGGTGTCAGCTGCAGAAGATCTCCGAAAACAATGATGTGTTTGCCACCAAATAACACATCATACTCAGTTTTAAGAACTTCTTGCATTCTCAAATGCACAAAGGCAAGCATGACATTGGAAACCATGCTTACTTCGTCAATGATAAGAAGTTTCATTTTCCTCAAGATTCTTGAAACTTCACAACAAGCATCTCCAGATAACTTGTGGTATTGTAATTTGTTGTCATGCTCCACTGGCAGCATCAGTAGACGATGCAAAGTAATACCTTTAATGTTTTGTGCTGCCAGTCCAGTTGGAGCAGTGACAACACAAGACAGCGATGACTCAGTCCTTTCCTGCAAATAACAAGAAATTGCTTTAATGAGGAAACTTTTTCCAGTTCCCGCTTCTCCACTCACGTACAGACGGACAGGCTTCAACGACGTACATGAGCACTCTTTCTTCTCATGACTTAATCCATGATCAATTTGCTTGGTAACTTCGTCATATATTTTCCTCTGCTCAACGTTGAGTTGTTTTTCCAAGTCGTCTAAGTTAACCGCATCCTCCTGAGCATGTGCCATGGCTCTTTCCACTTCATTCATAGCAGTGGCAGCTTCATTTTCGATAATAGGTACTCCTAGTGGATCCTGACTCAATGAAACAGAACTCTGACTGTCCTGAGAACTGTCTCTGGCAATCTCGGCTGCAATCGTTGCTTCCTGCTCAATTTCCAAAGTCAACATTTCTTGATATTTGGGAAAAGCAGGACATTCTATGGTCTCCTTGGCGGCAGTGAAAGAGTCTTTGTAACAGAGGAAATCTCCAAGCAGTTCCTCTTCTGCACGCCAAGGCTTGAAAAGTTGCAAAAGTGCTAAATAGAAAAACTCATTTTTTTCTGGAGATTCGCCACTCAATTTTCGATGGTTTACCAATTGGCATTTTCTTTGCTTGACCAGACATCCCTCACTTCCAATTACAGCATACACTCCTTTCTCAATATCTTCTTTGATGTTCCTCTTGAATATGTAATTTTATAGAACCTCGTACAAACAAACATTCTCAAGGTGACTGCTTCGATTTGGATAATATGTATCCAACATGTTGGTCTTCAAAATGTCGGTACTGTTTGGCTCCTTTTCCGCCAAATACTCATTTTCCCGCACAGGTTTCAGAACTCGATTACGCGTTGCAGCAAGACCAAGACTCGCCCAAACGATACTCCTGGATTTGGCATAAAGACTTGCTGAAGACAACCGGTCAGAACATTCATAAGCTCCAATTTCTCGATGCGACAACATCTTCAGACTGAAACTGTACAACTTCTTACTGAGGCTCTTTTCATGGGAAATGTCCCCCCACATATCCTTCAATTCTGTCTTTTCTTTTTTGGTGATGTAAGATGTCACATACCGAGCCACAGCCATACAGTTGTCAGCCACAAACTGTATATCCATGTTAGCATTCCACATGGACAAAATCACTGGGTTGTAGTCGTTGATGTACTTGGACTCTTCGTTCCTTTTCAAACTGTAGGTATTTTTGGGTGATTTCCTCGTCACATTATGTCACAGAGAAGACATCAAACTGTTCACTCTTCCTTTAGAAATCACCGGTCTTGGAAAGTTGAAACGACATTTGGTGTAGAACTTGTCCTTGTTTCTGAATTTACGACGACAGTACTTTCCACAACGATGGCTTTGGAAACGTAGAACTTGTTCTGTTAGGCTTTTCTTCTCCGTTGCGTTTGGAACAGCACACGTAGAATACTGTTCTATGAAAGTCATCACTAAGTCATCCGGATCTGTTCCAAATTTAGGTGCATCCTTGATCCACAACAGCATATGTATATGAGGAGCACCTCTTGTTTGGTACTCCTTTCTCCAGAAGAAATCCAACACCTCTTCAAGAGGTGGATTCTTCTTATTCATGATGAAAGACATCATAGCTTCAAATCTATGATTGAAGTACCTGCATACATTCACTGGATCCAATGAACACAGTTCTCCGGGTGTCTTGAATTCGATGTTTTCAATGTTTCCATTTGCCTCTCGTAGAAATTCAAGTAAGTCTTCCCAGCCATACTCGGCACAGCTCAGAGTGAGGAACCATGTTGGAGTTCCTAAGTTCCTCAGGATACATTTTTAATCACCATGACGACGGTACCAGTACTCATTAGTACCACGCTGACACGCCATGAGATTAATTAGGTGAGAATCCAAAATACTGTCTTGGACATTGAATTTATGCATAAAGTCACTTGCCGAGATGTTTCGCATCTGTATACCACTTTTCAAGATGTGGTTCACTGCATATGACAGTCCAGACAGATCGTTTTCAAACAGGAGATGAAACAAATAGGGAATGCATTGACGAAACCTAGGATCTTCTGCATACAATCGTAAAGTCCGGTATTCAGAAGCAGGAATTTGATGAGGTCGCTCATCATATCTTCCTCCTTGACCTGTTGGAAATAGCTGTGGGAAACACCGAGCTTCCAAACTTTCCTCCCAAACACTAATGGGACTCCCTTTGGCTTGTTTCATTTGAAACAACTCAATAGCATTCCCAATGACTTCCTTGGAATGCAGAGGATGAACACTATAATGTTCATATATTTCTTCACTTTTAGAGGCTTCTACTTTCTCAATTTGGCCAGCACACAAATCGCTATCCTCTTCATCACTTACTTCCTCTTCTGCAATATATACATTCTTATAGTACTTATTATTTTTTTTCAAATACAATGTTGCCTTTTTGACTTTCCTAACATCCACTAAATATTGCCATATTTTCTTTTTCTTTGTTGGAACCCCATTAACTAAGATAACCAGAGGTTCCTCTTCCACTTTTTCTACTCCAATTGTGTTAATGTTTTTGTTCAAATCTAGAGGCAAATAAACAACTCTTCCCTTTAATCCTCTCTGTAAATCTGATGGAGGCAACTTCCCTGTCTTTGGCTCCATTCTTACAATAGCATGAAAGGGATGGATACTTTGAATCAAAATAGATTCATAAGTATTTAAATCCTTCAATTCAGAAGGAATCTCAACCAATTCCAGATTATTATGAACCGCCCTAGCAGGCATCTGGTTTTGGTTTAATTTGTTACAACAATAAGTACACACACGTTGATCCGATCCCAAATCAAAACAATTTTCTACCATCAAGTATGTTGCGAAATCCTTCCATTCACTATTATTTTCCCTTTCACTTTTTGCATATAAATCCACTAACTTAGTCTGATTCTTATAATAAGTGCGTCGACAACACACACAACTGAAATTAGGCCTCTCACTTGATTTCACCTGAAACGTGGCAATTTCCTTCTGAAAATTATCTGTACTGGAAACCTGTACATTATCTTCAACATTACCCTCTACTTCTGGGTCAATTTGAACATTCTCATCTTTACTTCCAAAGTAACAAAACTCAATTTCTTCACAAATATTCTTGACATCTATTTCAGAACCATGCAAAAGAGCAGCACATAATTGTTTAAGCATAATTGCTGTACTCTTAGCATAATACAACATTCTGACTAATTTCCTCACTTTATTATGATGCACTGCTAGCATCCTGAAATGATGAAAAACACTCTGGCATACTCTCCTGGAAAGACAAGCCAGTGAATGACCACGCAAACCTGTCACTTGTCTCACTCTGCAAGGATCTAATTCTTGCAACAACTTCATTTTCTGCTTCAAACTTTTCTTATTAAATGTCCATACAAAATCACAAAGCAAATTGATGGAATCCTGTCGCACACTGCAAATAGAACTACACTTCCAAATGTACACAGGACCTTTAGGACGTCTTTCAAAAACCTCATTACCTAACACCTCTTCTATCTCTGTTGTCACAAGTTTTTCTTTTTCAACTGGAGAACCATCCTTCACTTCATATGCTCGACCACTGGTGTCAACTGCAAACACCAAATCATTATCCTGAAAATAACTCTGCTCATTAAAAAATGCTTCACAACTTGAACTATGCATCCATTCTCCGGAAAAAACTTCACAAAAATTACTTCGATTAACTACTCTCTTCCATCTACTATTTGATTTGAAATCAGAAATTACCTTGTTTAGTTTCCTAATTCTATTGATTACCATAATAAATAACTTTCGCTTAATTTCGAAAGCATGATCAATAATTTTCTCTACATTTTTCTTTTTCTTATAAAATGCCACTTTCTGTTGGCCTTTCTTAATATTTTTTAATAAATTAACTATTATCCTGTTGCGGAACATTCGTTTTCGAATGTCCCTAAACTGTTGTTTCCTTCTACTATCATGCACAGAGTTATCTCTTGCTCTAGCAGTAACATTTTTGATTGGTCTTTCCTTTCCGTTTAAATTGCTTCTCTTTTTCTGGACTGAAACATTTTCTGTAGAAATACTTTTTTTACTACAAATATTTCTTATGAATGATTTCGTGGTCTTACCCGGAGCTTTCTTGGTGATTTGACAAGTTTTTTTGGGAGAGGACTGCTGCAGTAATAGCTGAACTTGCTGTCTTTGACGTTTTCTAGCCTTTCTAATTCGATTCTTAGTTGGCATTTTCAAATTTGCAAATGATCTGCAGTTGAATCTGTGGTAAAATATAATAAAAATTTTTATTAACCACTATTACCAAACAGTAAATGAATAACAGTCATCAAAAACTTTACACCCTACTTATTATTTAACATAGCAAATCTTTTGCACCACCACTGCGTCATAAAAGTGACGCACAGTGGTACGAAACAGGCATACACCTATCATAAATCTCTCCCTAACATTTTAAATGATTGATTCAGAATGACGATAAGGTGTGGCCTATCCAGAGGTTTGTTTGAGGTGAGGCCTACTCACGGTTGCAAATGAGATTTTCGCTTGTTGAAGAATACAAAGGAGATAATACATGTGAAGGCCTACCAATGAAGTAAGTCATGTCCACTTCACTCTTGAACAAAGGGCAAACCTCTTTTGAATCTGTTGTCAGACCTAAACTTCATCTGCACAATGTCATTCATAAACTTAGGAAACACTAGTGATGTAATTGAAAAATGTGGAGTTTCTTTTCCTCATTTCAGAATTACATCACCTGTGTTTCCTCATTGACTTAAAATGTCCTTAAGACACATGAAAGCGTTTTTTGATTGCCCTTGCACCATTTTTGGGTCATTTTTAACATGGCTATGTAACTCCCATAACCAAAATCTAAATTTGCCAAGCACAGGTGGGAGCATATTTACAAGAAACTTGCCCCATGGAGAAAGCTCTTCAATTTAAATGGGAAAAATAACTCCATAGACACTCAAATGCCTTATAAATATGCCCCAAACAACCTATGAAGCTCTAGCAGTACATATCCAGAAAAGTAATTGATTTCAAAAAACGTTTTTAAACACAACATATAAATCAATTGTATACCTACATTCAAGAGGAAATGACTTAAAATGTCCTTAAGACACATGAAAGCGTTTTTTGATTGCCCTTGCACCATTTTTGGGTCATTTTTAACATGGCTATGTAATTCCCATAACCAAAATCTAAATTTGCCAAGCACAGGTGGGAGCATATTTACAAGAAACTTGCCCCATGGAGAACGCTCTTCAATTTAAATGGGAAAAATAACATCATAGACACTCAAATGCCTTATAAATATGCTCCAAACAACCTATGAACCTCTAGCAGTACATATCCAGAAATGTAATTGTTTTCAAAAAACGTTTTTAAACACAACATATAAATCAATTGTATACCTACATTCAAGAGGAAATGACTTAAAATGTCCTTAAGACACATGAAAGCGTTTTTTGATTGCCCTTGCACCATTTTTGGGTCATTTTTAACATGGCTATGTAACTCCCATAACCAAAATCTAAATTTGCCAAGCACAGGTGGGAGCATATTTACAAGAAACTTGCCCCATGGAGAACGCTCTTCAATTTAAATGGGAAAAAAACATCATAGACACTCAAATGCCTTATAAATATGCCCCAAACAAACTATGAAGCTCTAGCAGTACATATCCAGAAATGTAATTGTTTTCAAAAATCGTTTTTAAACACAACATATCTGTTTCAGCTTACATGAGAGACCACGGAATGGGCTCCATGTACAACAATAACTTGCGTTACTGCATGCAAGATTTCTACACAGAATATGCAATTACAATTTCTCAAAGAAACAAAATCTATTTGTATATCACTTGAGACAAAGCATCATTTGAAAAACACAGCTTTCTTCATCATTTTCTCCTTAAATCATACTATTCTCTATCTAAATTAAATAAATCTTTTCTCACCTTAGCAAATACTTTTTGAGTTTCAAAACAGTCTCAGAAATACACCAAATTGTCTTCAGCAGAACAAAGAGTATGCACTCCAGAGGCTGCAGCTATAGAAAGCACAGAAATGCTGATATTCATTACACATATCTCTCATATTAGCCAATCATAACTCTTCCCTCATTTTTTTCAAATCAAAACCCTTCCCCCCTCTGCCCTCTCTGCCTTTTTTGCTTAGCAACCACCTCTTGAAAGACCTCTAATGTTTGCAAGTTCACACAACAATGTTTCAATTGAACTCTGAACTCTCAGTGCACCTGCGTATCCAGTGCAATCTTTCATTAAATGTTTTTTCCTTGACCATTCAAATTACATCTTTCAAAGAACACATCCATGCACCCTAACTTTCTGTTTTCAGAAATGGAAATCCACCAATCACTGCTAGTGAATCATTAGCACTGAAACTCCACAGTTTTTTTTCTTTACAAACTCCTACTGTTTCAACTGCCCTTTCATTACCACACTTCATCTGACTGCAGCACAACCTTCTCTCACCATGTTTTATGTCTGGATTGTTGGACATAGTTACATCTACTGGGCTCAAAGGTATGCTGAGAACAGAAATTTACCTAACCTCAATTTACAAGGTGTGGAAATTAAGTGGTTGGGCCAAAGAGGATTAAAATGTCACCAATTGATACCATTGGTGAAAACCTTTATGCATTTGCCAAAACCTGACCTGTTAATTGTGCACTGTGGAGGAAATGATTTGGGCACTTTGACTGGGGTAGGTCTGGAAATGCTTTTAAAGGACACCTTTGAGCAATTTATGGCACTTTTTCCTCAAACTGCCTTGGTATATTCAAATATATGCCAAAGACAGAAATGGAGGTGGTCGAACCAATTTTGTCCACAAATTGAGAAGTCGAGGAAGCTTGTAAACCAATCTGTTTCAGCTTACATGAGAGACCATGGAATGGGCTCCATGTACAACAATAATTTGCGTTACTGCATGCAAGATATCTACAGAGGAGATGGAGTTCACTTCTCAGATGAGGGCAACAGAATTTTCATTTTGAATTTAAGACTGTGCATTGGTACCTACTTATAAGTACCTAAATGTACCATAAACCCAAAAGCTCTTCTCAGAGCTACCCTACATCTGATCACTCACAATAATTTTTTTACTCTGACTTTTTTCTCTAATTTTCAACAGACTACGCTCCCCGGAGCGCTACCCGGTACGCGAACCGGAAGCTAACTGCGCAAAATTTCTAAAAAAAATGTTTTTTCCCCGCACATATGGGCCTCCTCAGCCACCCTCAGAAAACCTAGGGGGTCAAGATACGTCTACCGTGCCCCCTTCTACCCATTCTGAACATTATTTGCCCACCATCTTGTATCTTAATTTGACCGAAACACAAAATGGTGGACTCCCGTAACGCTGCTGGTTCGCGAACCGGGACACTTCCCGGGAAGCGGTCCAATTAAAAAGGTGGGAAAGTAATTTACAGAAAAATGACTGGAGACACTCTCACCAAATATAGATTAGCTCATACTACATAACAATCCCTTTCATTTTCACAAATTTGATAGAAATTCCATTTAGCCATTTAGCCTGTAGAACTATCTAAATACCCTGAGGTAAATTACTTCACAAAACACATCTGAAGTGTTGGAATTCACAACCAATGAAAATGTTACTTTCATTTTCTACTTTTATGACCTGACATTTGATTGGTTATATACCTGAATATATATAAAGGAAGAGAAGGAAACACAGCCATTTTGACTACTACTTCTTGTTGTACATTTCAATTCAATTTTCACTAAACACTTCAACTTCTTTGTTAAGGTAAGTTGTTATTTTTAAAAATGAAGTATATTGTGCACTATAAATTAATATGGTAAAGTTTTTCTGATAGTTATATACTATCCCTCTGTAGTAGTTATAGATTTAGATAGACTTCTCTGTTATAGTTATGGATGGAGTTAGGCTTCTCTTGTATAATTATGAATATACTTACGTTAAATCACATACACTTTTTTATATTCCTACTTCCACTCTGATACTATACACTGCCCAAAGATAAATTCACTGATAAAAACTGCCTATCTAAAATTAATCCCAACAGTGCCCTATATCTTCTAATATATATTTTTATTTATCCAAATTTCAGGCAAAATGGAAGGCGAAAACAAAGTTGAATTTCAAATTGTCCTGCAAGAGAGCAGCCAAGAATTAATGGATCCAAATTACATTGAATTTATGGATGAAACTTGGGATGAAGAACTACTGCAATGTGTACAAGCAGTAGATGACCTCCTTCAAAATGAGGACATTTTACACCCGCAGAGATTAGAAAATATGTTCAATGAAAATAATGACATTTCAGACAGTGAAATGTTAGAAAGTTTATTAAATTATGAAACACAATCACAATAATAAATAATTGATTAAAAAATAAAGAAATTAAAAAAATCAACAAAACCAACAAACAATTAACATAAACATTCTTTTTTCCTTATAGTACGCTCCCCAGAACGCTTCCCGGTTCGTGAACCGGGAGCTTCCCACGCAAAAAAAAAAAAAAAAATGTATTTGCCCTGCGGGCCCTTTTAAAACCTCCACATAAAACCTAGGGGGTCAAGGAGGATCTACTATGCCCCCTTATGGTAATTTCCCCCTTTGTTTTGACCTCCTCTTGTCTCTCGATCCTACCGAGAGACAACATGGCAGCCGCTCCGGACTGTTTAGAATGTTGACAGACACCGAACAGCCAATCAGCTTCACTTCGCAAAGCTCCGTTTCGCGTCAAGTACGCGAACCGGAGCGCTAACCGGAGCGCTGTCACAGATATATATCTTTTTTTGAACGTTAATTTCTCAAAATCCACTGGAGCACATATATTGAGACCTAGCAAAGGCACATCGGGCTAACAGTCCCTACAATTTTGCCAAGTTTCGTGCAAATCCATTCAGCCGTTCGAGTTAAAAGTGAGGCCAACCGCCCTATGGAAATTAACATGAGAAAAACGTGTTTTGGGACCCCCCTTTTTTCTCGGCCCCCCCTTGACAAACCCCCACCAAATTTTCAGGGGCTGCTCAGAAACAAAATGTGCCATTTTCCTGAAAATTTCAGCCAATTCCGTCCACAAACACCAAAGTTATTAGACATAGAATTTTCAAAAATCCCATAAGGAAAAAATCCTAACTATATATACCTACTGGCGACCGCCAGTAGGTAATATATATATATATACACATATATTACCTACTGGTGGTCGCCAGTAGGTAGTTATAGTTAGGAATATGTTCAATAGGGAAATCGCAACATTCTATTGGGAATACCTTTAGCGCCGATGAGGAATCTGACTGAAAATGTCCTCAAATTTGCCTCCCGGCGCTCTGGTCCTTGCCTGAAAGTTTGGGGGGGGATTCCTCAAGCGGGGGCCGAGAAAAAAGGGGGGTCCCAAAATGTGTTTTCCCCATGTTAATTTCCATAGGGGGGTCGACCTCACTTTTAGCCCGAACGGCTGAATGGATTTTCACAAAACTTGTCAAAATTGTAGGGACTTGTAGCCCGATGTGCCTTTGCTATGTCTCAAGATATGTGCTCCCGTGGATTTTGAGTAATTTAGGTTCAAAAAAATATATATATCTATAAGCGCGCCCCGGTACGCGCACCGGGGCGCGAACCAGCGCGCTACGCGAGTTTGCGCGCGGAAAGCTGATTGGCTCTTGCGTGTCTGTAAATATTCCAAACAGTCCGGAGCGGCTGCCATCTTGTGTCTCAGTAGGATCGAGACACAAGAGGTGGCAAAAACAAACAGGGGAATGACCAAAAGTGGGCAGGATAGACCCCCCTGACCCCCTAGGTTTGATGTGGGGGCCATAAAAGGGTTTGATTTGCGCGGGGGGAGTGCCCGGTACGCGCACCTGGGAGCGGACCGGGGAGCATACCATGGGGGAAAAAGAATGACAGAGTTTTTAAAAAAATGTAGCCTTTTTTTATAAATTGGAGGTAGTTCTGAAAAGAACTGTTTTTTTTCTTCTTTTTGTTGTTTTATATTTTTTGTAATGTTTTTTTGAACATTTTGTACTTTTTTTGGTTTTATGAACTATTTTATATATTTTTTGTTATTTTTATGGGGGCAACAAAAAACAAGGAATTGAAAACGGCTCAACTGGAGCAAAAAAAAAACAGGAAAAAATTATGGATTTTTGGGGCATTTGTGGTTATCACCAGCACGGTTGATGAGCTTTATGCTTTGCTCACCATAGGTGATGGTTTTCCCACAAAAAATACAAGTGATCTTGTATTTCCCAAACTGGGGTTGAATGTTTGGGACCATCTCTCTTGTCTCTGGTCCCGATGGAGTGGGTTGCTTTCTTTTTGAGGTGCTGAGTGAAGATTTTGGAGGGTTACTGGCCAGTTCTCTCACCCCTGCCGCAGCATAGTTGTTGGGATGCTTGCGCTGCATGTGGCGAACCATGGTGTTATTGCCAAATTAGTATTTTTTGTTAGGGTTCCCCCTTGAAAGTTCCATGTTACAGATTAGGCAAGTCACCTTTGGCGCATTCACCTTTTTTTGGCTACTTGGGATGGAAAAAACTCCCATACAATGTGTGGCTTTGGCCTATATGGGGTATTGTCTTCTGGCAGGAATGTCCTCCTCCCCTCCTCTTCCTCCTCCTCCTCTTCCTCTTCTTCATCTCCACCAGTGTGGTGTTGTGGTGGTCCTCTTGGTGGTGGTGGTGGCTGAGATGCTCCTGCTGCTGCTGCTACTGAAGCCATTTTTCAGTCCAAAAAAGTACAGAGAGGTCTTTCAACAGGTCTTCTTCACTCAAAGTACAAAGTGAGAATGAGGAAAAAAGGTGGGGGCTTTCATCATTAGGAAAGAAAACTGTCCTGAACCAATGAAAAGTGTTAATTTCAGGTCACATGACCAGGGCTTTCATCATTTGAAAACCAAAACTGTCCTGCACCAATAAAAAGTGTTATTTTTAGGTCACATGACCCGACGCGCTTACGCTACGCGCTTACGCTACGCGCCCCCGTCATCAGCAGTGCATTGCAGGCGCGCAAGTTATAGTGAGTCCAACTAACTATAACGTGGGAATTTCAATGGTTTTATGTCAGTAAAATTTCCAGCTAACTATAACTGGTGTGAAACTTATGGTTTTTTCAGTGAATATATATATATATATATATATATATATATCAAACACACTTTGCCACGCAGAGAGCCCACGACCTTTGCAGGGCGGCCAGTGCTGCTGGTGCGAGGCTTCCAGCAATCAATTAAACACACAACCCTCCTTCACACTGGCAAAAAGGTGCAGCCAGGGAAGCATCAGGAAGAAATTCCGGTTGTGGGCTGCTGTTGCTTTCAATAAGTAAGTGGACAATGAAAAAACAGACTGTGCAGCTCAAGCTTACTTAATTTTATGTGCAATGGGAAACCATAAATCACGAAGAAAGTTTTTCAGCGCTAGAATATTGAAAGTTATGGACTTAAATCGCGCTGTTCACGTTCCTATATAAATGAAATACTGTTTCCATTGCGCAACTTGCAAAAGAATACGGCCTGCGCTTTAAAAGGAAGCACGTGGGCAATTCAAAATGCAAAGACTCTCCCGTGATCAAGGCTTTACGGAGCAGAAATGTTGGGACTGTGAGCCTGCTGCCCCTGTTTATTTTCCATAAATAAACGTTTTTTGAAAGCAATACAGCCAGAGTCGGTGCACCTTTTTCCAGTGTGAAGGAGGGTTGTGTGTTTAATATATATATTACCTACTGGCGGTCGCCAGTAGGTATATATAGTTAGTATTTTTACCCTATGGGATTTCTGAAAATTCTATGTCTAATAACTTTGGTGTTTGTGGATGGAATTGGCTGAAATTTTCTGGAAAATGGCACATTTTGTTTCTGAGCAGCTCCTGGAAATTTGGGGGGGTTTCGGCAAGGGGGGGCTGAGATAAAAGGGGGGTCCCAAAACGCGTTTTTCCCATGTTAATTTCCATAGGGCGGTTGGACTCACTTTTAGCTCGAACGGCTGAATGGATTTGCACGAAACTTGGCAAAATTGCAGGGACTGTTAGCCCGATGTGCCTTTGCTAGGTCTCAATATATGTGCTTCAGTGGATTTTGAGAAATTAACGTTCAAAGTAAGATATATATCTGTAACAGCGCTCCGGGCAGCGATCCGGTTCGCGTACTTTTCGCGTAACGGAACTTTGCGATGCGAAGCTGATTGGTTCTCCGGTGTCTGTCAACATTCTAAACAGTCCGGAGCGGCCGCCATCTTGTCTCTCGGTAGGATCGAGAGACAAGAGGAGGCCAAAACAAAGGGGGAAATTACCATAAGGGGGCATAGTAGATCCTCGTTGACCCCCTAGGTTTTATGTGGAGGTTTTAAAAGGGCCCAGCAGGGTAAAAAAAAATTTTTTTTTTTTTTTTTTGCGTGATGAGCGCCTAGTACGCGAACCAGAAAGCGTTCTGGGCAGCGTACTATAAGGATAATAGAATGATAGACTTTTCAAATACTGTATGTTAATTGTTTGTTGTTTTTTCTGTTTTTTTTTGTTTTCTTTATTTTTAAAGTTTTTTTTTTTATTTTGATTGTGTTTCATAATCCATTAAACTTTCTAACATTTCAGTGTCAGAAATTTCAAAATTGAATATAGG
Organism: Lissotriton vulgaris; assembly: GCF_964263255.1. Lineage (NCBI taxonomy): Eukaryota > Metazoa > Chordata > Amphibia > Caudata > Salamandridae > Lissotriton > Lissotriton vulgaris. Next base: position 1,529,973,600 of record NC_141687.1, on the reverse strand, counting down.
GTGTAACATGTTCTCATTTTGAAGCAGGTTATCCACTGCTTCAACACATTGCAGTAGTTCCTGGTCTCTACTTTGATCCATGAAATCATCAATTTTTTCTTGGCTGCTCTCCTCCAGTACAATTGAAAATTGAACTTGTTGCTCGCCTTCCATTTTGCCTGAAATTATGATTAAAAAAATATATATTAGTAGAGATAGGGCACTGTTGGGATTAATTTTAGATAGGCAGTTTTTATCAGTGAATTTTTCTTTTGGCAGTGTATAGTATCAGAGTGGAAATAGGACTATAAAAAAGTGTATGTGATTTAACCAAGACAAGACTAACTCCATTCATAACTATAACAGAGAAGTCTATCTAAATACATAACTACTACAGAGGGATAGTATATATCTATCAGAAAAAGTCTACCATATTAAGTTATAGTGCACAATATACTTCAGTTTTAAAAATAACAACTTACCTTTAGAAACAAGTTGAAGTGTTTGGTAGCTATTCAAATGTGATGTACAACAAGAAGTAGCAGTCAAAATGGCTGTGTTTTCTTCTCTTCCTTTATATATATTCAGGTATATAACCAATCAAATGTCAGGTAATAAAAGTAGAAAATGAAAGTAACATTTTCATTGGTTGTCAATTCCAACACTTCAGATGTGTTTTGTGAAGTAATTTACCTCACGGTACTTAGAGAGGTCTACAGGCTAAATGGCTAAATGAAATTTCAATCAAATTTGTGAGAATGAAAGGGATTGTTATGTAGTATGAGCTAATCTATATTTGGTGAGAGTGTCTCTAGTCGTTTTTCTGTAAATTACTTTCCCACCTTTTTTTTGGACCGCTTCCCGGAAAGCGGTCCGGTCCGCGAACTAGGAGCGTAACGAGAGTCCACCATTTTGTGTTTCGGTCGAATTAAGGTATAAAATGGAGGGTAAATAATGTTCTGAATGGGTAGAAGGGGGCACGGTACAAGTATTTTGACCCCCTAGGTTTTCTGAGGGTGGCTGAGGAGGACCATATGTGCGAAGAAAAAACTTTTTTTTTTAAATTTTGCGCGGTTATCTTCCAGTTCGCGTACCGGATAGCGCTCTTTGAGCATAGTTTGTTGAAAATTACAGAAAAAAGTTAGAAAAAAATAATAATTGTGAGTGATCAGATAAAGGGTAGCTCTGAGAAGAGCTTTTGGGTTTATGGTACATTTAGGTACTTATAAGTATGTACCAATGCACAGTCTTAAATTCAGAATGAAAATTCTGTTGCCCTCATCTGAGAAGTGAACTCCATCTCCTCTGTAGATATCTTGCATGTAGTAACGCAAGTTATTGTTGTACAAGGAGCCCATTCCATGGTCTCTCATGAAAGCTGAAACAGATTTGTTTACATGCTTCCTCGCTTTCTCAATTTGTAGACAAAATTGTTTGGACCACCTCCATTTCTGTCTTTGGCATATATTGGAATATACCAAGGCAGTTTGAGGAAAAAGTGCCATTAATTGCTCAAAGGTGTCCTTTAAAAGCATTTCCAGACCTACCCCAGTCAAAGTGCCCAAATCATTACCTCCACAGTGCACAATTAACAGGTCAGGTTTTGGCAAATGCATAAAGGTTTTCACCAATGGTATCAATTGGTGACATTTTAATCCTCTTTGGCCCAACCACTTAATTTCCACATCTTGTAAATTGAGGTTAGGTAAATTTCTGTTCTCAGCATACCTTAGAGCCCAGTGGATGTAACTATGTCCAACAATCCAGACCTTAAACATGGTGGGAGAAGGTTGTTCTGCAGTCAGATGAAGTGTGGTAATGAAAGGGCAGTTGAAACAGTAGGAGTTTGTAAAGAAAAAAACTGTGGATTTCCAATGCTAATGATTCATTAGCAGTGATCGGTGCATTTCCATTTCTGAAAACAGAAAGTTAGGGTGCATGGATGTGTTCTTTGAAAGATGTAATTTGAATGGTCAAGGAAGAAACATTTAATGAAAGATTGCACTGGATACGCAGGTGCACTGAGAGTTCAGAGTTCAATTGAAACATTGTTGTGTGAATTTGCAAACATGAGAGGTTTTCCAGGAGGTGGTTGCTATGGAAAAAAGGCAGAGAGGTCAGAGGGGGGAAGGGTTTTGATTTGAAAAAAGTGAGGGAAGAGTTATGATTGGCTAATATGAGAGATATGTGAAATGAATATCTGTATTTCTGTGCTTTCAATAGCTGCAGCCTCTGGAGTGCATCCTTTTTCTTCTGCTGAAGACAATTTGGTGTATTTCTGAGACTGTTTTCAAAACTCAAAAAGTATTTGCTAAGGTGAGAAAAGATTTATTTAATTTAGATAGAGAATAGTATGATTTAAGGAGAAAATGATGAAGAAATCTGTGTTTTTAAAATGTGGTTTTGTCTCTAGTGATATACAAATATATTTTGTTTCTTTGAGAAATTGTAATTGCATATTCGGTGTAGCATTCTGGCATGCAGTAACACAAGTTATTGTTGTACATGGAGCCCATTCCATGGTCTCTTATGTAAGCTGAAACAGATATGTTGTTTTTAAAAACAATTTTTGAAATCAATTACATTTCTGGATATGTACTGCTAGAGCTTCATAGGTTGTTTTGGGTCATATTTATAAGGCATTTGAGTGTCTTTGATGTTATTTTTTCTTTTTAAATGGAAAGTGTTCCTCATGGGGCAAGTGTCTTGTAAATACGCTCCCACTTGCGCTTGGCACATTTAGATTTTGATTATGGGAGTTACATAGCCATGTTAATAATGTCCAAACAATGGTGCTAGGGCATTCAAGAAAACGCTTTCATGTGTCTCAAGGACATTTTCAGTCATTTCCTCTTGAATACAGGTATACAATTGATTTATATGCTGTGTTTAAAAACGATTTTTGAAATCAATTACATTTCTGGATATGTACTGCTAGAGCTTCATAGGTTGTTTTGGGTCATATTTATAAGGCATTTGAGTGTCTTTGATGTTATGTTTTCCTTTTTAAATGGAAAGCGTTCCTCATGGGGCAAGTGTCTTGTAAATACGCTCCCACTTGCGCTTGGCAAATTTAGATTTTGATTATGGGAGTTACATAGCCATGTTAATAATGTCCCAAAAATGGTGCTAGGGCATTCCAGAAAACGCTTTCATGTGTCTCAAGGACATTTTCAGTCATTTCTTCTTGAATGCAGGTATACAATTGATTTATATGCTGTGTTTAAAAACGATTATTTGAAAACAATTACATTTCTGGATATGTACTGCTAGTGCTTCATAGGTTATTTTGGGTCATATTTATAAGGCATTTGAGTGTCTATTATGTTATTTTACCCTTTTTAAATGGAAAGCGTACCTCATGGGGCAAGTTTCTTGTAAATACGCTCCCACTTGCGGTTGGCAAATTTAGATTTTGATTATGGGAGTTACATAGGCATGTTAATAATGTCCCAAAAATGGTGTAAGGGCATAATCAAAATCTAAATTTGCCAACCGCAGGTGGGAGCGTGTTTACAAGAAACTTGCACCATGAAGAACGCTTTCCATTTAAAAAGGGTAAAATAACATAATAGACACTCAAATGCCTTATAAATATGACCCAAAACAACCTATGAAGCTCTAGCAGTACATATCCAGAAATGTAATTGATTTCAAATAATGACTTACTTCATTGGTAGGCCTTCACATGTATTATCTCCTTTGTTTTCTTCAGTGAAAATCTTATCTGCAACCATGTGTTGGCCTCACCTCAAATAAACAAAACAGGTGATGGACCGAATGTGGATCAATGACACACATTCACCCCAGTCCAAAGATCTGGGCCTAAACAAACCTTTAGATAGGCCACACCTTATCGTCATCCTGAATTAATCATTTAAAATATTAGGGAGTGATTATGGCCGCGATACCCGCCACCCCCTCTCAACACACTCCCCAAGGATGGGAAACCGGAAACAGTTCTTGAACTTTTGGAAGGCGGGAAGGGAGTTACCCTTCCCGGCCGTATTTATTAAAATATGAAACAAAATTAAAACATTAAAATAACAGTTTCATATTATGTACAATTTCATTACCACATTGCGATGTTTGGCTAACCTTAACATATTCTCTAATACAAAGGTTCTCCTAGCCGAACTAACATCCTACAAAACATTAACTTGAAATTTTGAAATTGTACATCCTAACGTTTAAGGGCCAACGGCAAGGTCGTAACCGGTGTCAAGATCCCTAAACCCGAAAATCCCCCTCACTTGTGAGGGGCGACCGCACAGAGGTGTACCTCAAGTGCAACTACCAATTTCCCTTGACTTGACGGGGGCCCCAATAAACTCGACGCCACCTAAAGGTCGTTCGAGGACTCGTGTGAGGTATCTAGAAGGTAGCGTAGACCCCCTCCCAAACCCCACACAACTTACCACATCTGCCGTCGCAGATATCCTGGCCCCAGGAAATTCCCCAGGAGGGGGCTGTAGCCCCTCCTACCCAGGAAGGGGCCTTGACCGCCTTTCCTTTCCTTTCGGCGTCCCATCCTTAGAAGGGACCGCCTACCCGTTGAGGGGCCAATGGCCACCTCCCTCGAGCGCTCCCATCCGTAATGGGTGACGCCCACTCATAGGGATCTACTAATTAGTGCTCACCGATCATGACCTTACCGCCCGACCAAAAAAATAAATACGACAATTTAACTAAATAATTCAATTACAAAACAACCATAAACCATTTCACGTATGATTACTGATCAATACTTAGTGCAGAATTACTTTATTTGAAGAAAATATTGTAGCTGACCATTCTTTATTGCATACTAAGAATAACACGACAATCACCACAACCTGCAAGAAAATAGCATTACCATATCAAAACTTTATTCAAAACAACTGGCTGTCCTCAGGGGCTGGTGGGTGGGTTCAAAATTGGCTCTTCGTTCCGTCTCGAGCTCACGTGCAGCGAGGGGGTGCAGCTTCAGAGCACAGGAACAAGAGGATGCGTTCTTGGCTTGTTGCTCCTTTTATCCGTCTTCAGGGCGGGCGTAAACCCGCCCCTGCCTGCCCTTAGGGCGTGGCCAGCCGCGTCAGTGTCTAGGCCAGCCCACTCGAGGGCGGGAAACAGCGCGCCCCGGCTACGCCGCTTCGGGCATACCAGCCGAGGCTCGCCTCCCGCCCAAAAATGGCTTCCCGGGGGGCTCGTGGTACTCAGCCATACGTTCGGGGGGACCGAATGGTCGCCCCTTTCCATATGGCCGCGATACCCGCCACCCCCTCTCAACACACTCCCCAAGGATGGGAAACCGGAAACAGTTCTTGAACTTTTGGAAGGCGGGAAGGGAGTTACCCTTCCCGGCCGTATTTATTAAAATATGAAACAAAATTAAAACATTAAAATAACAGTTTCATATTATGTACAATTTCATTACCACATTGCGATGTTTGGCTAACCTTAACATATTCTCTAATACAAAGGTTCTCCTAGCCGAACTAACATCCTACAAAACATTAACTTGAAATTTTGAAATTGTACATCCTAACGTTTAAGGGCCAACGGCAAGGTCGTAACCGGTGTCAAGATCCCTAAACCCGAAAATCCCCCTCACTTGTGAGGGGCGACCGCACAGAGGTGTACCTCAAGTGCAACTACCAATTTCCCTTGACTTGACGGGGGCCCCAATAAACTCGACGCCACTTAAAGGTCGTTCGAGGACTCGTGTGAGGTATCTAGAAGGTAGCGTAGACCCCCTCCCAAACCCCACACAACTTACCACATCTGCCGTCGCAGATATCCTGGCCCTGGGAAATTCCCCAGGAGGGGGCTGTAGCCCCTCCTACCCAGGAAGGGGCCTTGACCGCCTTTCCTTTCCTTTCATCGTCCCATCCTTAGAAGGGACCGCCTACCCGTTGAGGGGCCAATGGCCACCTCCCTCGAGCGCTCCCATCCGTAATGGGTGACGCCCACTCATAGGGATCTACTAATTAGTGCTCACCGATCATGACCTTACCGCCACAGGCCGGATAGTTGACCGGCTATCCGGACCCCCCACACACTCCTACCTAAAGGTCATGTCTTAAAGTCCCCAGCCAAGCTATCAGGTCTCCTATGAGTAACTCGTTCCCCACCCGGGACAAATGAATACCATCACCCAAATACATACTGTCCCCTATAATACAACCATGCGAAATAGAATGCAGTGTACTTGAACGGAACAATCGACTCACTTTATTATTAATCTTCCTTACTGAATGATTCAGAGCAGAAACTGAGCGAGCCCCCCGCCACACTTGTCGCGGTATCATATGGGACCATGCGATTGTGCACCCTGGAACTCTTCTCGCTAACCAACTTACAGTGGAAAGCATTGCCTCAAGAAGTAGTCGTCTACCAGTGGACACCAGATCGTTGCCCCCAAGATGTACTATGACTACAGACGGCGATGACCTCGTCCGCCCTAACAAACCCTCAAAAAATGATTGAAACTGGTCAATACAGAGCCCGCCCTTTCCGTAGAAGGACACACTGTACCCGTATTCCCCAGCCACGTGAATCATGTCACCTGCTTTGAATACGTCCGCGGCCCGCCTCACGTATGAGTGGCCCACGACCCACACCTCCTTTTTCACAGCCGGTGATGTCTGACCGCTGACCCGGTGTTGGGTCGACTGCCCAGTCCGCCCCGCCTCGTAGGCTTGCGCAACTGAAAACCAAAGAAAAACAGGAAGCGTGAGTACATCATTACAGCTTCATAACATGTGCAACCGCACATACCTTTTATAACAGTTCGAGGACCAACGCCCCACACGTTTAACTTGTTCGACATTCAGACCCCTGGCTGTAGCCTCTGTAGCAGCCCCTATCCGAAAGGAATGGGTCCCAAACTCGCCGGGGTTCAAGCCCGCAGCGGAGATTGACATCGCAAGCACCCGCTGAAACTGAAACCTCGTCAGTGGGGTGGTGTCAGCGTGTCGCAACAATGTCCCCCCCCATGATGCCACCCTTTGCGTTAAATATTCCTCTACGCAACTTACCGGGCACATGGAGGACCCGGGAATCCTTTGTATGATTATGCAGTCCCCCATCGCACCCTGGTCGGTCTTGGACCTGACAAACGAGATGGACATCGTCTCCCCTCTGACCTGAACGTGCTCTCGGCACAGTCCCCCGGTCACATCCCGCTTGTTCCTCGCCACTAGTTCGCTTACCCGCATAGCCCCATGGAATGCCAGCGCAAAAGCGGCTCGGAATAACACTGTTTCATACTGGGATGAACACGTTGAAGGGAGTACAGATAATAACAGGGCCAGCCTATCCAGACCTATCGGGCGCCTTTCATCTACTCTGCGACCCTCAAGGCGTTGCCACCCACGTAGCGCTTTTTGTACAACGAAAGACGCTGTCGGGTCCTGGATCCCATAAGCCCTTGCCACAAAGGAAATGGCTGCCCGATGCCTCTGGGCAGTAGCCACAGATTTGCCTGCCTGATGTAAAGACAGCAGGAAATTTACTACCCCCTCCTCCTGGCCCCAAAGCTCCCCTCCAGCAGCCCCCAAAAAGGCCAAATAGGAACGGAACGCCCCTTCATACGCCTTCCTTGTCCTGGGTGCTAAACTCTCTCCCACGAGGTTTCGTAATTCGGGGCACCGAGAGACCAGAGAGCTTTGGGGAAGGGTGCCGCCACCGGGTCCGCTGTGGGCAGAAAACCCCAGAAGGCCTGCATACGGAAACGAGAAAGCGCATCAGCCGCCTGGTTCATCACCCCCGGCACATGTCTTGCCTTAAATAGGACATTCAATTGCATACACAACAAGACAATTTCTTTCAGCAGCCTCAGGATCCATTTGCATCGTGCCACCTGGCTATTGATACACTCAACCACGGTCATGTTATCAGACCAGAATACCACGGAGTGATCTCTAAACCCCTCAGGCCAAGTTTTCAGGGCCACCAGAATGGGGAACAGTTCAAGAAAAGCAATGTTACTCGTCAACCCATCCTTATGCCACCATGACGGCCATTTTTGAGCCGACCATTGTGTGCCAAAGATGGCACCAAAACCAATGCTCCCTGCCGAATCTGTCCACAGCCCCAGCTCCTCGAAGGACACCGCCGGTTTGTTCCAGACAACTCGACCATTGAAATCCGCCAGAAATGCCAACCAAATGCGCATGTCCTGGCGAACCTCGGCCGAGAGTCTCGTGCGATGGTGACCCTCCTTCAGGCCGACCATGGCCTGAGCGATCGAGCGGGAAAAGGGGCGGGCCATCGGTATTACCCTCAGGGCGAAATTCAGCTGTCCCACCAATTGTTGTAATTGCTGCAACTTAACCTTGGACTGACTAATACACGTCTCCAGGGATGCCCTGAACCTGACCACTTTTTCTCTTGGTAAACGAAAACAACCCTCCTCCGAGTCGAGCTCGATACCCAGTAACTCGAGGCAAGTCGAAGGACCCACCGTCTTACCGGGTGCCAATGGCACACCAAAATGGTTCATTAAGACACAAAATTCATTCAAAGCCTGACCACATTCCTGATCCCCGGCTGCCCCTAGAAACAAAAAGTCATCGAGATAATGCATAACCTGATGAAACTCCGTCTTCCTTGTGAAGACCCATTGCAGGAAACAACTGAGCTGCTCGAAATAGGAACAAGATATAGAGCAACCCATTGGCATACATCTATCCATGTAATAATGTCCCTGAAACATGAAACCAAGAAGACGCTGATCGTCTGGATGTACCGGGAGCAACCGGAACGCTGACTCGATATCAGATTTCGCCATCAGCGCACCGGGCCCTAGGCGATTCAAAATGGCTACGGCCTCATCGAAAGATGCATACCGTACTGAACACACTGCCGGGTCTATCGCATCGTTTACGGAAAGACCACGTGGGGCTGATAAATTATGTATCAGCCGAAACTCACCCGGGTCCTTCTTGGGAACCACCCCTAAGGGGGAACAAACAAAGTTAGCAACCGGTGGCACACTAAACGGACCGGCGACTCGACCTCGAGCCACCTCTTTTCCAATCTTCTCCTGTACCACGGTCGTGTGCTGCAAAACTGATACTTGGTTTTTACATTTCGCTAAACCCTGAAACTCCCCCACTGGGATGCGGAAACCATATGAAAATCCGTTCCGTAACACCCCAGCGGAAGCGTGGTCCGGGTATTCGCTGAGCCAAGGAATCATTGCCATGGTATCAATCGGAGTAGGTAAAGGCGCCCCTCGGCCTATTTCAGACCTGTTTGGCGCCTCCTCTACCCCCGTTATCACCCGTTTTGGCTCTGCACATGGACTCAGGATGGGACGCTTGCCCACACCCGCTACATTCGTGCCTGAATTTACATGACCCTTGAGGCCTCGTACATTTTCCCCTGTTAAAGTTCCAGCAACTCCCTTTTTTACCTGTGGTGCCGTTTGGCCTGGACTGGTATTCGTTACTCGCGCCTGATCGAAAGGAGGACCCAGAATATGGGCGGGAGGACTCCCCCACACTACTCCCTACTAATGGCAAATTCAACATACCAGTCTCCGACATTTTTGACCATGACACAGAATCGTAACAATCCCAAGTTAAGTTTCTATCATGTTCTTTCGCTTTCCTGAAAATATTATCGTAACAGAACCATTGATTGCCCCCATGTGACACGGAATACCCCATGATACGTGACTGATAAATCGGCAATTCAGACAATAACTCGGGCTTACGTTCGCCCAGGATGGATGTAAAAATCCCCCACGCCTTGCCCCAATTGCCAATGTTCTCATTTACCTTGAAGGCGGCCATCTTTGCGCGCCAAACACTCGGATGCATGAGCTCCTTTTGGCTCTTCACATATTCCATCTCATAATGATCGGTAAGTAACGAGAAGATGTTTACATATTCATCTGCCCATATCTTTTCCTTAATAGCTAGAGGGACATGTTGACCCAACTTTTCCCGTCTTGACGGGGCAGACTCATCCCTCGCAATCGGCAATGGCCGCTTACCTGAACCGGAAGCTGTATCTGCGGCTGAGCCTGTCCCAGGTGGTTTTCCTACTGCCGCAGCCGGCGTGATAACTGGCGATGCTGCCTTCGCCGCCTCCCTCGTTTCACGCAGTTGCCTCACCAACACTCGTGCGTCGTCAGCCGTGGCGCCCGAATCTTTACCCAACCACGCTGCTAATTGTGCTGCCAGCTCGGGCGGCATATCCCCCCCGGACACGGGGGTGACCACCACGGGAATCGGATTCCCCTCTGCCGGCACCGGAGTTGGCTCTTCGAGTGGGGTACAGGGAACCGGGATGTCCCCTCCAGCTGCTCCCCTTCTGGGCCTCTTGCCTTTTCCTCCCGGAGCTGCTCCGACCAACGGACGTTTCGGCCCCTCTTCCCCATCTTTCTCCGCCATTCGCTTCTTCAGGTCGGTCACCTCCTTCATAAGAACTCGCAGCATCTGGTCGGTAGTCATTCGCTTTCCGACTTTCTTAGGCATTCTCCGACCGAATATCTGTAAGACAAAGAAGAAAGATTACCACGTTCAAAATTGGCTCTTCGTTCCGTCTCGAGCTCACGTGCAGCGAGGGGGTGCAGCTTCAGAGCACAGGAACAAGAGGATGCGTTCTTGGCTTGTTGCTCCTTTTATCCGTCTTCAGGGCGGGCGTAAACCCGCCCCTGCCTGCCCTTAGGGCGTGGCCAGCCGCGTCAGTGTCTAGGCCAGCCCACTCGAGGGCGGGAAACAGCGCGCCCCGGCTACGCCGCTTCGGGCATACCAGCCGAGGCTCGCCTCCCGCCCAAAAATGGCTTCCCGGGGGGCTCGTGGTACTCAGCCATACGTTCGGGGGGACCGAATGGTCGCCCCTTTCCATTATGATTGTTGTATGCCTGTTTTGTACCATTGTGTGTCATTTTTGTGATGCAGTGCTGGTGCAAAAGATTTGCTATGTTAAATAATAAGTAGGGTATTAAGTTTTAGATGACTGTTATTCATTTACTGTTTGGTAATAGTGGTTAATAACATTTTTTATTATATTTTTCCACAGATTCAACTGCAGATCTTTTTTTAATTTGAAAAATGCCAACGAAAAATCGTATTAGAAAGGCTAGAAAACATCAAAGACAGCAGGATGATGTTTTATTGCAGCAGTCCTCTTCCCCAAATACTTTTCAAAACACCAAGAAAGCTCCGGGTAAGAGCACAAAATCATTCTTAAGAAATATTTTTAGAAAAAAAAGTATTTATCCTAAAAATGTTTCAGTTCAGAAAAAGAAAAGCAATTTAAATGGAAAGGAAAGACCCATCAAAAATGTTACTGGTAGAGGAAGAGATAACTCTGTGCATGATAGTAGAAGGAAACAACAGTTTAGGGACATTCGAAATCGAATGTTCCGTAGCAGGATAATAGTTAATTTATTAAAAAATATTAAGAAAGGCCAACAGAAAGCGGCATTTTATAAGAAGAAGAAAAATGTAGAGAAAACTATTGATCATGCTTTTGAAATTAAGCGAAAGTTGTTTATTTTGGTAATCAATAGAATTAGGAAACTAAGCAAGGTAATTTCTGATTTCAAAACAAAAAGTAGATGGAAGAGAGTAGTAAATCGTACTAACTTTTGTGAAGTTTTTTCCGGAGAATGGATGCATAGTTCAAGTTGTGAGGCATTTTTTAATGAGGAGAGTTATTTTCAGGATAATGATTTGGTGTTTGCAGTTGACACCAGTGGTCGAGCTTATGAAGTGAAGGATGGTTGTCCAGTTGAAAAAGAAAAACTTGTGACAACAGAGACAGAAGAGGCGCTAAGTGATGAGGTTTTAGGAAGACGTCCTAAGGGGCCTGTGTACATTTGGAAGTGTAGTTCTATTTGCAGTGTGCGACAGGTTTCCATCAATTTGCTTTGTGATTTTATACGGACATTTAATAAGAAAAGTTTGAAGCAGAAAATGAAGTTGTTGCAAGATTTAGATCCTTGCAGAGTGAGACAAATGACAGGTTTGCGTGGTCATTCACTGGCTTGTCTTTCCAGGAGAGTATGCCAGAGTGTTTTTCATCATTTCAGGATGCTAGCAGTGCATCATAATAAAGTGAGAAAATTAGTGAGAATGTTGTATTATGCTAAGAGTCCAGCAATTATGCTTAAACAATTATGTGCTGCTCTTTTGCATGGTTCTGAAATAGATGTGTAGAATATTTGTGAAGAAATTGAGTTTTGTTACTTTGGTAGTAGAGATGAGAATGTTCAAATTGACCCAGAAGTAGAGGGTTATGTTGAAGATAATGTACAGGTTTCTAGTACAGATAATTTTCAGAAGGAAATTGCCACGTTTCAGATGAAATCAAGTGAGAGGCCTAATTTCACTTGTGTATGTTGTCGACGCACTTATTATAAGAATCAGACTAAGTTAGTGGATTTATATGCAAAAACTGAAAGGGAAAATAATAGTGAATGGAAGGATTTTGCCACATACTTGATGGTAGAAAATTGTTTTGATTTGGGAGTGGACCAACGTGTGTGTACTTATTGTTGTAATAAATTAAACCAAAACCAGATGCCTGCTAGGGCAGTTCATAATAATCTGGAATTGGTTGAGATTCCTTCAGAATTGAAGGATTTAAATACTTATGAATCTATTTTGATTCAAAGTATCCATCCCTTTTAGGCTATTGTAAGAATGGAGCCAAAGACAGGGAAGTTGCCTCCAACAGATTTACAGAGAGGATTAAAGGGAAGAGTTGTTTATTTGCCTCTAGATTTGAACAAAAACATTAACACAATTGGAGTAGAAAAAGTGGAAGAGGAACCTCTGGTTATCTTGGTTAATGGGGTTCCGACAAAGAATAAGAAAATATGGCAAGATTTAGTGGATGTTAGGAAAGTCAAAAAGGCAACTTTGTATTTGAAGAAAAATAATAAGTACTATAAGAATGTATATGTTGCAGAAGAGGAAGTAAGTGATGAAGAGGATAGAGTTTTGTGTGCTGGCCAAATTGAGAAAGTAGAGGCCTCTAATAGTGAAGAAATATATGAACATTATAGTGTTCATCCTTTGCTTTCCAAGGAAGTCATGGGGAATGCTATTGAGTTGTTTCAAATGAAACAAGCCAAAGGGAGTCCCATTAGTGTTTGGGAGGAAAGTTTGGAAGCTCGGTGTTTCCCACAGCTATTTCCCACAGGTCAAGGAGGAAGATATGATGAGCGACCTCATCAAATTCCTGCGTCTGAATACCGGACTTTACGATTGTATACAGAAGATCCTAGGTTTCGTCAATGCATTCCCTATTTGTTTCATCTCCTGTTTGAAAGCGATCTGTCTGGACTGTCATATGCAGTGAACCACATCTTAAAAAGTGGTATACAGATGTGAAACATCTCGGCAAGTTATTTTATGCATAAAGTCAATGTCCAAGACAGTATTTTGGATTCTCACTTAATTAATCTCATGGCGTGTCAGCGTGGTACTAATGAGTACTGGTACCGTCGTCATGGTGATTTAAAATGTATGCTGAGGAACTTAGGAACTCCGACATGGTTCCTCACTCTGAGCTGTGCCGAGTATGGCTGGGAAGACTTACTTGAATTTCTACGAGAGGCAAATGGAAATATTGAAAACATTGAATTCAAGACACCTGGAGAACTGTGTTCTTTGGATCCAGTGAATGTATGCAGGTACTTCAATCATAGATTTGAAGCTATGATGTCTTTCATCACAAATAAGAAGAATCCACCTCTTGGAGAGGTGTTGGATTTCTTCTGGAGAAAGGAGTACCAAGCAAGAGGTGCTCCTCATATACATATGTTGTTGTGGATCAAGGATGCACCTAAATTTGGAACAGATCCGGATGACTTAGTGATGAATTTCATAGAACAGTATTCTACGTGTGCTGTTCCAAACGCAACGGAGAAGAAAAGCCTAAGAGAACAAGTTCTACGTTTCCAAAGCCATTGTTGTGGAAAGTACTGTCGTCGTAAATTCAGAAACAAGGACAAGTTCTACACCAAATGTCGTTTCAACTTTCCACGATCGGTGATTTCTAAAGGAAGAGTGAACAGTTTGATGTCTTCGCTGCGACATAATGTGACGAGGAAATCACCCAAAAATACATACAATTTGAAAAGGAACGAAGAGTCCAAGTACATCAATGACTACAACCCAGTGATTTTGTCCATGTGGAATGCTAACATGGATATACAGTTTGTGGCTGACAACTGTATGGCTGTGGCTCGGTATTTGACATCTTACATCACCAAAAAAGAAAAGACAGAACTGAAGGATATGTGGGAGGACATTTCCCATGAAAAGAGCCTCAGCAAGAAGTTGTACAGTTTCAGTCTGAAGATGTTGTCGCATCGAGAAATCGGAGCTTACGAATGTTCTGATCGATTGTCTTCAGCAAGTCTCTATGCCAAATCCAGGAGTATCGTTTGGGCGAGTCTTGGTCTTGCTGCAACACGAAATCGAGTTCTAAAACCTGTCCGGGAAATTGAGTATTTGGCAGAAAAGGAACCAAACAGTACCGACATTTTGAAGACCAACATGTTGGATACATATTATCCAAATCGAAGCAGTCACCTTGAGAATGTTTGTCTATATGAGGTTCTACAAAATTATATATTCAAGAGGAACATCAAAGAAGATATTGAGAAAGGAGTGTATGCTGTAATTGGAAGTGAGGGATGCTTGGTCAAGCAAAGAAAATGCCAATTAGTAAACCATCGAAAATTGAGTGGCGAATCTCCAGAAAAAAAGGAGTTTTTCTATTTAGCACTTTTGCAACTTTTCAAGCCTTGGCGTGCAGAAGAGGAACTGCTTGGAGATTTCCTCTGTTACGAAGACTCTTTCACTGCTGCTAAGGAGACCATAGAATGTCCTGCTTTTCCCAAATATCAAGAAATTCTAACTTTGGAAATTGAGCAGGAAGCAACGAGGTGTTGGATTTCTTCTGGAGAAAGGAGTACCAAGCAAGAGGTGCTCCTCATATACATATGTTGTTGTGGATCAAGGATGCACCTAAATTTGGAACAGATCCGGATGACTTAGTGATGAATTTCATAGAACAGTATTCTACGTGTGCTGTTCCAAACGCAACGGAGAAGAAAAGCCTAAGAGAACAAGTTCTACGTTTCCAAAGCCATCGTTGTGGAAAGTACTGTCGTCGTAAATTCAGAAACAAGGACAAGTTCTACACCAAATGTCGTTTCAACTTTCCACGACCGGTGATTTCTAAAGGAAGAGTGAACAGTTTGATGTCTTCGCTGCGACATAATGTGACGAGGAAATCACCCAAAAATACATACAATTTGAAAAGGAACGAAGAGTCCAAGTACATCAATGACTACAACCCAGTGATTTTGTCCATCTGGAATGCTAACATGGATATACAGTTTGTGGCTGACAACTGTATGGCTGTGGCTCGGTATTTGACATCTTACATCACCAAAAAAGAAAAGACAGAACTGAAGGATATGTGGGAGGACATTTCCCATGAAAAGAGCCTCAGCAAGAAGTTGTACAGTTTCAGTCTGAAGATGTTGTCGCATCGAGAAATCGGAGCTTACGAATGTTCTGATCGATTGTCTTCAGCAAGTCTCTATGCCAAATCCAGGAGTATTGTTTGGGCGAGTCTTGGTCTTGCTGCAACACGAAATCGAGTTCTAAAACCTGTCCGGGAAATTGAGTATTTGGCAGAAAAGGAACCAAACAGTACCGACATTTTGAAGACCAACATGTTGGATACATATTATCCAAATCGAAGCAGTCACCTTGAGAATGTTTGTCTATATGAGGTTCTACAAAATTATATATTCAAGAGGAACATCAAAGAAGATATTGAGAAAGGAGTGTATGCTGTAATTGGAAGTGAGGGATGCTTGGTCAAGCAAAGAAAATGCCAATTAGTAAACCATCGAAAATTGAGTGGCGAATCTCCAGAAAAAAAGGAGTTTTTCTATTTAGCACTTTTGCAACTTTTCAAGCCTTGGCGTGCAGAAGAGGAACTGCTTGGAGATTTCCTCTGTTACGAAGACTCTTTCACTGCTGCTAAGGAGACCATAGAATGTCCTGCTTTTCCCAAATATCAAGAAATTCTAACTTTGGAAATTGAGCAGGAAGCAACGATTGCAGCCGAGATTGCCAGAGACAGTTCTCAGGACAGTCAGAGTTCTGTTTCATTGAGTCAAGATCCACTTGGAGGACCTATTATCGAAAATGAAGCTGCCACTGCTATGATTGAAGTGGAAAGAGCCATGGCACATGCTCAGGAGGATTCAGTTAACTTAGAAGACTTGGAAAAACAACTCAACGTTGAGCAGAGGAAAATATATGATGAAGTTACCAAGCAAATTGAGCACGGATTAAGTCATGAGAAGAAAGAGTGCTCATGTACATCGTTGAAGCCTGTCCGACTGTACGTGAGTGGAGAAGCGGGAACTGGAAAAAGTTTCCTCATTAAAGCAATTTCTTGTTATTTGCAGGAAAGGACTGAGTCATCGCTGTCTTGTGTTGTCACCGCTCCTACTGGACTGGCAGCACATAACATTAAAGGTATTACTTTGCATCGTCTACTGATGCTTCCAGTGGAGCATGACAACAAATTACAATACCACAAGTTATCTGGGGATGCTTGCTGTGAAGTTTCAAGAGTCTTGAGGAAAATGAAACTACTTATCAATGACGAAGTAAGCATGGTTTCCAATGTCATGCTTGCCTTTGTGCATTTGAGAATGCAAGAAGTACTTAAAACTGAATATGATGTGTTATTTGGTGGCAAACACATCATTGTTTTCGGAGATCTTCTGCAGCTGACACCAGTAAAAGGTCAACCTGTGTTCAAAATACTCACGCATGAAGATACCAGGAAGTGCCTAGGGAGCATTGGCAACGTCAATATATGGTTAAACTTCAATTATGCTGAACTGCATGAAAATATGCGTCAGGCGAAGGATGAAGATTACAAGAATATTCTACAAGATATTAGAATTGGAAAAGTGACCGAGCATGGGAAAGAATCTTTAAATGCACGATTACTGTCAAATTTATATCCCGAACAAGAGATTGTGCCTGAGAATATTTTTCAGAAAATTACTGAGAAGAAATCCGGAATATGTTTGATGCCAACTCTTGCAGAATGTGCCATCTTCAACAACAAAATGTTGAATTTAGAAAAGCAAGAGATTGTGAAACTTGAAGCTATTGACAAAATAGAGCATATGGGATCAACAATTATTTTGTCAGAGAATTTGAAATCAAAATTGGATTCATTAGAGAAGACTATATCTAAAACTGCGGGTTTTGAAAAGACTCTGAATGTGTGCTTAAATTGCCGAATCATTTTGAGAAGGAATTTACATGTTGAAAGAGGTCTGGTAAATGGATCAATGGGTAATGTTGTTGATTTTGAGAAATACAGAAATAGAGATGGAATAGAATTTTTAAAAATTAAATTTGATGGCATTGAGGAAGTACAGCTAATTGGTCGTTGTTCTGCTAGGTTTTTGCTTGTTAAAGACTTATATGTTCGCCGTAAACAGTTTCCTGTTTGCTTGGCATATGCGGTGACAATCCATAAATCGCAAGGTTTAAGTGTAGACAGTGCATTGGTGAATATTGGCAGTTCTGTGTTCAAGGAGGGTATGGCATATGTGGCATTGTTACGAGTTAGAACTTTATCGGGATTGTACTTGATTGACTGTGATGTCACAAACATTTGTGCGGATCTAGATTGTGTTGAGGAATACAATAGGTTAAGAAGAGAGTGTGCGCCACATTTGCCTCAATATCCTTTGTTTGAGAAACGTGTGGTAGGCCGGAAACGTAGAAATATCAGTAATAGTAGGGAGGTTGTAGCAAAAAGACCAAAAGTCGATGAACCGAAAATTGTTAGCAGAAAGAAAGTGGATTCTGTTGAAGATGTTGTCGGTTTTCAATTTGAAAACAGTTCTGGTGTCAACTGCTATGCAAATGTAGTGGTTAATGTTCTCTTTTCACTAGAGAGTTTAAAAGAACAGATTCTCTTGAATTCAGAACAAATTTTATGCTGTTTGTTGAATTCTGTTTTCGAGAAATGTAGCACTGATCGAACAAAAGTAGAAAGTGTGTCTGAAGTTTGTTTTCTGTTAGATGAATGTTCAGGTCAAACAGACTTCTCTGAAAATAATCAGCAAGATTGTCAGGAGTTTTTAATGTATATGCTTGATGTATTGCAAGATGAGGGTGTAGATGTAGATCACCTGTTTGGGCTTTCTTATCAATGGCAGCATGACTGCGAGAACTGTATGGTATCAAGTACTACTAGTGTAGACTCAGAAAGATTTATATATTTAACTTTGCCAGACAGTAAATCAGTCTCCTTTAATAAGCTAGTAAATGCAGCGGATCACAACATGGAGTGTAGCCAATGTAAATCTGAAATGATGTCAACATTATTTATACGTAGATATGGCCAGTATGTTATTTTAATGATCCAACGATGTAGGCCTGATGGATCAAAATTGTCAACTTTAATAAAAGATTTTGTGGCTTCTCAGCTGTCAATATCAGGAAGGACTTTTGTAACTGTAGCAATTATCTATCACGATGGTCCTTCAACAACATCAGGACATTATACAGCTTACTTAAAGTCTCAAAACGGCTGGTCATTCTGCAATGATTCCGTTGTAACTTTCAAAAAAAAATTGCCGTTTGACCTTAAAAATTCTTACCTGGTGTTTTTAAAACCAAAATTTTAAAGAAAGAATCTTGGGATTTCCTGTGAGGAATTGCAAAAGGTTCATCAAGTAGAGGGAATGTAAGTCTGCAATGCTGTCTAGATTATTGGTCCAAAACTTTTAATTATAATGTCAATTTAAAAATCCAACTATATAAACCTGATGCAAGTAAGTCTGCTTCATAGTAAGCAGTATCAGTGTCATAGGAAAAGGAGAACATGAGTGACAAAGAAGGGTAAGATATTAGTAGTCCAAGATTGTGAAAATAATCTCAAATGTTTTCTTTTTGAAAGTTGCGAAAATGGAAAATGACGGGATTTGATTGGAAGAATTACAAGACTTGTGAATTGCTGCAACATGATTTGGCCAAGTAGAAACATGTGGTAGAATGTGAGAAGTCTTTTCTTGTATGTAACATATTTTTCAAAACAATGGAGGTTTTCTTTCAGAAAGTGGCGGGCTGAAAATATTTATAGCACAACAGAGTGGACGCTGTTCATAGGACATCCTTCGACGTCATTGAAAGTAAGTTAATTTTAAGGAGTTTTGAATTCAGATTTCTTAGGTTGTATGGGTTTTTTAAACACAATCATTTTGATTGTGTTTTTTTTTCCCCGCTGTTACATGATGAATATCTTCAAGTCACTGATTTAAGTGAAATTTGATACATTCTGAGAACAGCAAAAATAAACCATTTAACATGTATAATTAATGTTCTCCTTTTTGTACTTATGATATACATTTAGAAATGTGAGGTAGATATGGAGAAACTGAGTCTTCTGTAAGTGTCAATTTTAATGCTTACAGTGCAGTACTTCTGGGTACTGTTTTTTTTTTGAAAACTGAATAGACCTCACATTAAAGAAACCTCTTGAAAGGACACATCTTATTTGCATCCTGAAACAATCATTTACAATGTTACACACAATTTTATGATGGCTTTACATCTCTTTTGCGCTGCTATTGCATCACTATTGTGAGACATCAGCAATGCAAAAGAAGCACCATGTTCCAAAATAGGCCTCACTTCATCAGCATGAAGATACTGTTTGTTTAAAATAAATATTTTTAGGATTGTGTAGGGGTCGTAGAGAAGCAGAGGCTTCTGTAAGTGTCAAAGTTGTTTAAAAACTGTTTCTTCTTGAACCTTTTCCCTTCTTTTTTCTAATTTTTAAATACATGTTTTAATATTTTTGGAAATGTTTGTTCTCTCTTTTACAGATTGAAAGTATGAAAAATTTTCTTTAAAAGTTAACAAGAATTATAAGGTAAATGTTTTCTACTTTTTTAACCCGCATTCCACTGCTGATGATGTCACTGACTATGTCATGAATGATGTAATAAGTGGGCATGTTTTACTACAATGGTAGGTCTTCACATGTATTATCTCCTCTGTATTCTTCAACAAGCATAAATTTGATATGCAACCCTGAGTACGCCTCACCTTAAACAAACTTTTAGAGAGGACACACCTTATCGTCACCCTCAATCAATCATTTACTCTATCACATTTAACATCTATTAGTTCTACTGCTTCATTTCTTTAATCCTTACTTTCCTGTGTTTGCTACTTCTCTCATTCCTTTCTCTATTACTTAAATATTCTACTCCTTCCAGTATTTTTCTCAGTCCCTCTCTTCTCATACTTCTTCATTCTTATTCACTCATTCTGTCTCTATTAATGTTACTGTTTCTGAATGATCTCAAAAAAAATTTAAAACAAGAACAGTAAGTATAAGGATAGGAAACAGACATTTATGTTACAAGAAAGACAGCTATAGGAAGTAAACAAAAGATACTGTTACTCGCAATCCACTGCTGATGATGTCACTGACCATGTCAAAAATGATGTAATATATGACATGATCAGAAGTGAATTGCGGGTAACAGTATCTTTTCTTTACTCCCTATATCTGTCTTTCTTGTAACATAACTGTCTGTTTCCTTTCCTTATACTTACTGTTTTTTTTTTAAAAAAAAATTTTTGGTTCGCTCCTGGTTCGCGTACCGGAGTGCGAACTGGGAGCGAACTAAAAGAAATAGAGCTTGGCAGAGTTCCAAAAATTCTACCAATTTTTTTTTATAATGGGGAGGTAGTTCTGAAAAAAACTTTTTTTTTGGTTTTTGTTGTTTTAAATTTTTTTTATTATTTTTCCGAACATTTTTTATATTTTTTTGTTTTTTTCTGAACATTTTGTAATTTTTTTTATTTTTTGGGGGGAGGGGGGAAACAAAAATGATTCATTGAAGAGGGCTCAACAGGAGCAACAAAAAAAAGAAGAATTTATTTTTTGGGGCGTTTTGGACATACATGATTTTTGATTGCTCTTATTATAAGAGTAATGCTACTTTCTCGGTAGCATAATATTTGATTGCACCACACGCGTTTCACTACCCCCATGTCCATTTGAATGTTCGGGATCAACTCCCTTGCCTCTGGTCCCGATACTTCTGGCACGACAGATCTTTTCGCTATTGCTGGGGGATTTTGTTGTTCGTCGCGAAGCTGAGCAGCACTATAATTATTTGGGTGCCACCTACTCATGTGCCTGTGCATTGTAAAATTTCCAAAACTATATTTTTTGTCCGTCCCCCTTGAAAGGCGTTCATCGCAAATACGGCAAAAGACATATCTTGCGTTGACTTTCTTTTGCCCTGCTGGAAATTTAAAAAATTGCCAGATGAAGTTTTCCTTTCTGTTGTACCTCCTGGGCTCCTCAGGCAAAAAACTCAGGCTCTTCATCCTCTTCCTGATCTTCCTCTTCTTCAAAGATTGGTTGAGCAGGTGGTCCTTTCTTTCCATGAGGAGGTGGAGGTGGTGGTGGGGGAACACTACCAGAAGCAACAACTGAAGCCATTTCTCTAGAATGTAAAAGGGTCTTTCTCTCACCAAGATGAAAGTCAGAGTGAGGAAAGAAGGAGGGGTTTTCATCATTTGGGAAAAGCAAAAGTTCTAAACCAATGAAAAGTGTTAATTTTAGATCACATGACCTAGTATTACATCATTAGGAAACCAAAAGTGAAATGAACCAATGAAAAGTGTTATTACCGAGTCACATGACCTACTGTGTTTACGTTTCGCGCTTTGCGACGCTTTCCGGTCCGCTTCCGGGTCCGCTAACTTGGCGCGTCCAATGACGTATTACGCGACAACGCAAAACGTCATTCTAACGTAACAGTTACGCTAAAAGAACGTTTACCGGTTCGCGGACTGGGAGCGGAACAAAAAATATTTTAAAAAAAAATGTATTAAAAACATGTAAAATATATTTTAAGATTTAAAGAAGAATACATTTTACAGCTACAGATATTAGCTTTCAAAAAACCATTGAAATTCAATGAAGAAACCATAGGTTATAAATAATATATAGTTAGGAATTAGCATTTACAAAACCTTAAAAATTCACTGAAAAAACCATAGGTTATAAACCATATATAGTTAGGGATTAGCATTTACAAAACCTTATTTTACTCGCATAAAACCATTGAAATTCCATATATAGTTAGTTGCACTAACTATATATCGCGCACCCGCAATCCACTGCCGATGATGTCTCACATTACATCATTCATGACATGGTCAGTGACATCACTGATGACATCACTGATGACATCTCAAATGACATCACTGATGACATCACTGATGACAACATCCAGTGACTGTATGTTTCTGTAAAGTTAAAATATGTCTTACATATTGAAGAATGAGTGGATGTATAAGTGTCTGGATGAAGGATTTAGTAGGTCCATGACTGACTGTATGAGTGAGTGATTAAATGTGTCTCACTGAGTGCATGGGTTAGTGACTAAACTGTCTTAATTTGTGCATCATTATGTCTGTTGTTCTGTAAACTGTTGCATGTGTTGATAAGTAGCTATATGAGTAACTATTTGGGTTGTTGATTGGTTGCCCAAGTATTTGTATGGGAGACTGAGTGTGTGTGTGGGTGGCTGGGAGGTGTATGACTCTGTGCATAGATGTGTGAGCAGTTGATTCACTAGATGTATGGTTTCAAAAGTGCATGTGGAAACAGCTGTATGGGCGGTTGACTGTGTGCATGAGTGTATTGGTGAGTGAATGGATATTTCAGTGCTACATGTCAAAGTAAGTACAAATGTAAAACACAGTACATGTGAGAGTTGACATATATAAATAACTG
The DNA here is from genome assembly GCF_964263255.1 of Lissotriton vulgaris. Classification (NCBI taxonomy): domain Eukaryota; kingdom Metazoa; phylum Chordata; class Amphibia; order Caudata; family Salamandridae; genus Lissotriton; species Lissotriton vulgaris. The sequence goes on along the minus strand of NC_141687.1, from coordinate 1,529,950,785 downwards.
TGCATAAGAGCCAGTGGATGTGTGAGTAGCTGTATGGATCATTGTGAACTTGTATCAGGGATTGTATAAGACAGTAAATATGTGTTAGTATATGTTTGAATAAGTAAAGTTTGTATAACTGTATAGTTGAGGAAATGGAGGTGTGAATGATTCTTTGCATGACTGACTAGGTGTGTGAGTAACTCCATGGATGAGTGACAGTCTATGACTGTCTGTTTACACTGATTGTATCTAAGGTTATATTAGAGTCTGAAAAGGTTCATCAAATTATCATATGAATAATGTCATCAGTGATGTGATCAGTAACGTCAAATGAGATGTCATCAGTGATGTCATCAGTGATGTCATCAGTGATGTCATCAGTGATGTCATTTGAGATGTCATCAGTGATGTCATCAGTGATGTCACTGACCATGTCATGAATGATGTAATGTGTGACATCATCGGCAGTGGATTGCGGGTGCGCGATATATAGTTAGTGCAACTAACTATATATGGAATTTCAATGGTTTTATGCGAGTAAAATAAGGTTTTGTAAATGCTAATCCCTAACTATATATGGTTTATAACCTATGGTTTTTTCAGTGAATTTTTAAGGGTTTGTAAATGCTAATTCCTAACTATATATTCTTTATAACCTATGGTTTTTTCATTGAATATATATATGACATGGTCAGTGACATCATTCATGACATCACTGAATGTATGTCTTTCTTAAAAATCAATATGTTTTATATATGTATTTGTAAAGGTAGATGGACGAATAAATGTTTAAAAAAGTGTGTAAATGGTTGTTTATTTTTTATAAAATATTGATTGGTTAACTGGCATATAAAAAATATCTTATTGAATACATATATTAGCGAGTAATTTTTAAATATTTAAATATATGTATCTGTGTTTCACTTTGTGTATAAGTGGCTGCATGGGTTGGTAACTGATTCACTGTTTGTATGTGTTTTTAAGACAGCCTATGTGCAGGACTGTATGGGTGGATGAGTGTGTATATGTGTGTGTTAGTGAGTGAATGCCAGCCTCACTAGTGTCTTTATGAGTAACTACATCTGTTTTAATCTAGTATATGTCAGTATTGATGTATATAAGTGAGTATATGTGAGAGTGAGAGATTGAAAGAGTTCCTGTTTAAATAAGTATGTGTTTCTATAAGTGATTGTTTAAGAGAGTAAGTATGTGTAAGTTTCCTTAGAAGTAAGGTGGTAGTGTGTGTATGCAAATCAATGGATATTTAATAGTTTATTTGCATGTGTGAGTATGTGTGTGAGTAACTTTTGGATGACTGTCGGTGTGTAACAGGATGTATATGTGTATTACTACATATGATGAGTGAGTATATGTATGAGTGACTATATAGAACTGTTGCTGAATGAGAGGATGTGGATATAGAAGGTGGAATTACTGAATTGGTTGTTGTAACTGGTACGGGTATCTCTATTTTTAAGAAAATGTTAGTTTCTATTTTTGAATATGTGTTTCAAGGGTTACATTACACTGAAAGGAGGTCTGTCACTCTGTCACAAGGATGGTGTCATAAGTGATGTCATGAGTGATGTCACTGACCATGTCATGAGTGATGTAATATGTGACATCATCATCAGTGCATTGCAGGCGCGCAAGTTATAGTGAGTCCAACTAACTATAACGTGGGAATTTCAATGGTTTTATGTCAGTAAAATTTCCAGCTAACTATAACTGGTGTGAAACCTATGTTTTTTTCAGTGAATTTAATAGGTTTTTTAAATGCTAATTCCTAACTATAACTGGTGTGAAACCTATGTTTTTTTTCAGTGAATTTCATAGGTTTTTAAAATGCTAATTCCTAACTATAACTGGTGTGAAACCTATGGTTTTTTCAGTGAATTTCAAAGGTTTTTTAATAGCAAATTTCTATAGCTATGAAATGTAATATTTTTTAAAATAATGAATCCTATATTGTATATTTATGGAATACTATTTTTTTTATGTACATTCATATATTTTTTTTTATTGTTTTGCCCTGGAGCGCTCCCTGTGCGCGTACCGGGGCGCATCCCAGTAGCGCACCGAAAAAAAAAGATGAAGGAGTGAGTATGAAGAAAACGGACAGAGAGAGTGGTGTTAAGAAAAACAGACCTTGAGGGCGGAACACAGAGTGACTGTGTAATATATAGTAAGACAGAGAACACCTAACTGAACACACAGGTGAAAAGTTCATCACCAAATGTTGCAAACCAAACCAGCAAGGGTGTTTGACTTCTCAATACACCAGCTTATCCTGTGCAATGCTCCTTTCAATGACTTTTTCTCAACCAATAGCATTTCTCCTTTTAAAAAACAGGACCATGCACCCTAGTTTTCAATGTTGAATTTTCAGAAACCACCATTCATTTTTTTTCATGCGCACTGAATCTCATCTACATTTTTTTTCTAAATCCTACTTTTCAAACTGTCATTTCATTTCCAGAGCCCATCTGAGTACAACCAGATCTCCCTTCAAAATGCTTAGAGTGTGGATTGTAGGACACAGCTATATTTTCTGAACTGTAAGGTATGCAGCAAATAGATGCTTTCTCAACCTTGATTTACCAAATGTGGATATTATGTGGATTGGCCAGAGAGGATTGAGATGTCACCAATTGATGCCATTGGTAAAATCCTTTTTGCATCTCCCACACCCTGACCTCATAATTGTGCACTGTGGTGGCAATGACCTAGGCACTTTGACTGGGGTAGGTCCGGAAATGCTTTTAAAGGACACCTTTGGTCAATTGATGACACTTTTTCCACAAACTGCCTTGGTATATTCCAATATATGTCAAAGACAGAAATGGAACTTGTCCAACCAATTTTGTCCACAATTTGAGAAAGCACGGAAACATGTGAATAAATCTGTTTCTGCTTACATGAGAGACTATGGAATGGGTTCAATATACAACAATAACTTGCGCTACAACATGCAAGATATCTACAGAGGAGATGGTGTGCACTTCTCAGATGAGGGGAATAGAATATTCCTCCTAAATTTAAGACTGTGCATTGGAACCTACTTGTAGGTTCCTAAATCAGACACAGAGCCCAAAAGCTCTTTTCAGGGCTACCCTACCTCTGATCACTCAAAATGATTATTTTACTCTAACTTTTTTCACTATTTTTCACCAAAGTACGCTCCCCGGTACGCATACCGGGCGCTCCCCTCGCGAAATTTAAAAAATAAAAATAAAAACATTTTGGCCTATATGAGCCTCCTAAACTCCCCTCAGAAAACCTAGGGTGTCAGGGGCTGTCTACCGTGCCCCCTTCTACCCATTCCTAACGTTGTTTGTCCTCCATCTTGTGTCTCAATTCTACCAAAACACAAAATGGCAGACTCCTGTAGCGCTCCCGGTGCGCGTACCGGAGCGCGCACAGGTAAGCGCTCCCAAAAAATGTGGGAAGTTAATTTACATAAAAACCACTGGAAACACTTTCACCAAATACAGAATAGGCCCTACTACATAGCAGTCCCTACCATTTTCCAAAATTTGGTGGTATTCCATTGAGCAATTTAGGCTGTAGCCCTGTCTAAATATCCTGAGGTAAATTACATGACAAAAACACATATGAAAGTGTTAGAATTTACAACCAATTAAAATGTTACTTACATTTTGTACTTTTATGTGCTGACATTTGATTGGTTAAGTACATGAATATATATGAAAAATGAGAGGGAAACACAGCCATTTTGACTAATAATACCTGAGGTACATTTTGAAAGAATTTTGACAGAAAACTTCAACTACTTTGAAAAAGGTAAGTTGTTAATTTGGAAGGGGAACTATGTTGTGCACTTTAAGTTAATTTGGGAAAACATTTTCTGATAGTTATATACTGTCCCTCTGTATGAGTTAGAGATTGCGATAGACTTCTCTGTTATAATTATGGATTGAGTTAGGCTTCTCTGGTATAATCATTAATTTACTTAGGCTTCATCACATACACTTTTTAATAGTTCTGCTTCCTGCCTGAAACCATACACTGGCCAAAAATTACTTCACTGTTAAAAACTCAGAAGTACCTGTCTGAGCTTAAACCCAACAGTACCCTAACTCTACTAATATAGTTAATTTTTATGCAATTTTCAGAAAGAAAATGGAAGGAGAAAAACAATCAACTGTTATTTCTTTCGAAGTAAAGGTGGAAAATCCAGAAGAACAAAAAGATGAATTTGATTTCATAGATGAATCTTTGGACCAACAGTTAATAGAATGTTTGGAACAAATAGAATCATGTACTAATAATTATGAGGAAATTTCGGACAATATTATGTTAGAAGTTTTATTAAATTTTGAAAAAGAATCAGAAGAATACATTTATATTTAATAATTTTAAATTGTTTGAGACATTATTCATTTTTATATGTAATTCATGAAGTAGTACCAACATGATTATATTATAAAGTGAGACTTATAGTATACTGTCCAACTTTTTTGTGTTACATAGTAAGTTTACTCATAGTTACTACCTTTCTCCCACTATATTATCTCCAATGTGTATTTTACATCTCTTTTTCATCATAAGGGAGCAGGATAGACTACCCATGATCCCTTAGGACTTCTCAGGGAGTGCTTAAAGGATCTGTTTCTGCTTTCCTGACAGACTATGGTATGGATTCCATATACCACAATAACTTATATAACAACATGCAAGATATCTACAGAGGAGACGGTGTACATTAAATTTAAGTCTCTGCATTGGTACCTACATGTAGGTACTTAAATAAAAAAAATAAAAAATAATGATTTTTTTTTAAAACAGCTACTTTTTTTTAAAACTGTCATTGTTTTTTCCCCATGTTACGCTCCCCGGTGCATGTACCGGGCGCTCCCCCCGTGAAAATCGAAAACTTTTATGGCCCCCACATCAAACCTAGGAGGTCAGGGGGGTCTACCCTGCCCCCTTTTGGTCATTTCCTCCATTGTTTTTGCCACCTCTTGTGTCTCGATCCTACCGAGACACAAGATGGCGGCCGCTCCGGACTGTTTGGAATGTTAACAGACACCCGAGAGCCAATCAGCTTTCCACGCGCAAGTCGCGTAGCGCGCCCGGAGCGCTCCCCAGTGTGCGTACCGGAGCGCGGCCAAAGATATATATAGCAGGTTTAAAGCAGTACATGGCCTAAGGCCTACTTTGCACCATGATTACTTGAGTACTGACTGGATAATTACAGTTCTGCAAGGAGAGTGTCTGTCTGAATTTAAAAGAGCTTCATTTTCATTCAAGTGCATACATAAGGGCATTCTGCTGAGAGCTGTTGCTAGAGCCAAAGGAAAACGCCACTCCCTTCGATGCACTAAGAGAGACTCTGTCTTTTTCTCCAGCCGAGAAAATCCAGCTCCGGTGTTCCCAAATCACCCTCGCGGGTTGCTGGGAGATCGAGTCCTGAGAAGTGAGATACGAGACCTCCTTCATTCTATAACCAAGGTACGGAGCTGATTGAAACCTTAGATAGAATTCTTGATTCCGATTCTTGGCAAAAACCTAACTTAACTGAAAACTGCAACTTACTTACTCCTTCCCTTGTATTAGGCTTAGGTCAGGTACACCGGGGTAGGCGTATCTTAGAGGCACCAGTTGAGTTTGTTAGTCAATGTTTTTATGTATATATATTTTATCCATTTTAAAGTATCATATGGCTAAGAAACCATATCAATACTTTTACAGTATTATTTCATAATACTACTTTTACTGTACGCACTTTACTTTATAATAAGTATTGCAATTGTGGCAATTCATTTCTCTTGCATGAGAAAGAAGACTGCTCAATAAAATAACACCTTTTATTGAAAACGCCCGTCTCTCTATTTCTCTGCACTCTGGTGAAAATAAGCATGCACGATTGACTGAGTGAAACGGTTGTCTATTGTTTTCACACGACTCTAGATATACTCTTTATTCTGAGGGAGCAAAGTTGTCATGTTTATGCGGTTGTCAGAAACTAATCCCTTCTTGTCTCTATCAGGACTGTTAACCCTTTCCTGAACATTCGAGAAAGTTTCTAGTGACCTCTGAGCTGTCCGGCAAAAACTAATTAAGTCTAACATAGTCAGTAGAGACCTAGATGACCCCAGTCCTACGTCTTCACTGCTGTTTATGTTATTCCAATGCGCAGAGCCTATTGGGAATATAAGAACTACACTACATGGCGCCCAACGTTTGGTAAGGCGATAATCTAACACAAAATACTAAAGTAACTCAGTTGTGCTTTTCACACAGACCCCTGTCTCCCGTAAAAACTCCAATAGACATCTGGAGTGGGTGAAAGGTTAATATCCGCCAAAACTTAGTAGGATGAGAATCCTTTGTATTAGTTTTTGGTATAGTCAACGTTGAAGGATACAGTGTTCCAAAATATTGTGCACCTAATCTTTGTTTCCTTGAAACTTGCTCTGCAACAAAAACATTTTTAGTCAATAAAATGACGGAAAGTGAAGAAGAAAGAGATAGAGAAGCATTAGCAATTCAACTCTTAGCGGAAGACACAAGTCTCCAGCAAGATGACCCGAATGCTATAATCATTCCGGTCAATATAAGAAAAACTATAACTCTTAAACTTATAGAAAATGGACTATCACCAAGAGGTGGTATGGTCATATTCGTGATAGAGGCACATGAGTATCGGCAGACAGAGGTATTCTATTCATGGATATATTTTCCAGCAGCACACGCTGTGACAAAAGATTTCCACTATTACAAAATAGAGGAACCTCCGGATGTATACACTCCTTTCGAGGATGTTGAAATCCCACTAACTTACCAAGAGCACCTGCTCTGGTTTAATGGCGCCCTAAAACATCAAAATCACATCACCAGGCATGGTCCACTAGGTAGACCAGGAGCCACGTGGCCGGTTCTAGTCAGCTACACATCACACCCAGACATTGATAAAATGTCGGACCGGGAACTTTTAGCTCAGCTAAAACTATTAATTAAAATACATAGACAATTGGTCCAATATGTCATGCGGACTTCAACAGTCCAACCAGTAATTAACATCCCACAACTGACCCCTCATCAGGGGAATACAAACAAAATTACACCACAGAACATACAATCATGTCTTGGTAAAACACCCATAAAACGGGAACAAATCCCATTCTGGTTAGCTCAAAAAATAACTCAAATAGAGGCAGTAATTCCTAATACTACATCTCATGAAAAACACAGAATTCTGACCATCTGCCTCCCAATGGGGATCGCACCACATGTGGAGGACTGTGACACTTGGGGCACGGTCTTTGCTTCCAACTACACAAAAACACATGGTGTTCCGTCTATGGCGGTCATACCAGATGTACTAAGACAAATTCAAAATGAATACGGTCCAGAACCTGCTTTAACTCTGGGTATGAAATACTAAAAGACTTTAAGCAGGTCTCGGCTATATTATTAGCCAACATAAAAGGAAAAGCAGCATGTGTGGCAATCCGCCAGAAATTGAAGGAGACAGATATAACAGACCAACCATTTGAACTTGCCAGAATCATAGAAAAATCCTATGAAGAACTAGGAAGAGATAGATTGGGTGGAAAACCAATAAAATCCCAACTAACTGAAAATCCTGAAAAAACATTTATTAAAAATAATCCAAACACTCCAAAAAAGAGTTGGGATGGTAATAAACAATCCACTCCCAAGGAAAAATGATTCCAGTCCAGAGGAAGGTCTCTTCAACGTAGAGAAAGATCTCCTGTCCGAGGAGGCAAGTCTCCCCAAAGGGAACCCTCTGGGAAAAGATACAACCTTAGAGATAGGGATAAATTGAGAAAACCTGATAGATATCAATATATTGATACACGTCCCTCTTGATCTTTTCAGACTTCCTCACAGAAATTGGAAAGAAGAGGACGGTCAGAACACAAAGAAGAGCACGTCAAGCCCAAAGACCAGGAACCTGCTCATCAAAGTAAAACATTACATTATCCAAAGAAGAAGGTAGCCAGTATTAAAATTAAACATGCGGAGGATTCTGAGGACACAACTGAAAAACGGAGAGTGGGCCCAGACAATGTTAGACAGCGCAGCAGAAGTGACCATAGCTCGCAAGATCCTGATGAATCTTCTGGAGACAGTGGACACAAACAAATACATTCAGGTGGAAACTGCAGACACGTGAGTTAGCGTGCCCCATAAACTATATGAAATAACATTACGTATAGAGGGAGATAAACTAGGAAAATAAAAGGTCTCTTTTGGGAGAATCTATCTAAAGGCTAGGACATCCTGTTAGCTGAAAAAGACTGGCCACCAGAGTTTGTCAAGGAGTGCCTTCATGGCGAAGAAATGATTATGCCTGCCTTCTCAAATCATATTCCAATTCATAAAAAATACACATTCGCAAGAAAATGGGCAGTGGCCCAAGCCCCTGCATTATACAAAAATAATGTAGGATGGGATGAGGACTCTCCTCCCCACAAAATCCAGTTAAAAAACTCAACCCACTGCACAAAGGCAGTACCCAGTTAAACAAGAAGCTAAAAAGCAAGTCAGGGAGATCTTAGATCAACTTGCATATCAAGGGGGGATTGAAACATGCACCTCACAAATGAACAATCCTTAATTTCCTGTCTCCAAGCCAGACGATTCATAAATTCTAGTTTTGGACTACAGACATTTAAACTCCTGCTGCAAAACTTTTGCAGTACAAAACTCACACAGTGCAGCACTAATGAACAACATCGTGCGCAAAAAATATAAAACGACATTAGATATCTCTAATGGTTTCTTCTGTCAAAACATTGCACCTGAAAGCAGGTATTTGACCGCTTTCTCAAAATGGGGTTGCAAAAACAATTTTGTTGACTCCCACAGGGATTCAAGAATAGCCAAGGATTATTCTCAGCAAGGATAACAGAGTTACTACAAATATATGATGATGAGGCATTATCCTATGTCGATGACATCTATCTTACAGACGATGACCTGGAGACTCACTTAAAAAGAGTGAACACCATAATACTTGGGTTCGCATAAGAGGGTTACAAATTCAACTTTAAAAAGTCAAGAATTGCCCCTCTAACAGTCCTATTTTTAAGATATGAATTATCAAGTGAAGGCAAAAGCCTGGCAGACAACTTCCTAGAGAAGTGTGCAGTACTCTAAGCACCAAAAACGCTGAAAAGTTTACAATCAATACTAGGTTTCCTGAATTTCGGGTAGAACATACATTCTAAATTATGCAGAGAGGGTTAAACCTCTCTATGAATTAATAAAACCTGATTTAAAACCAATAAATTGGACTCACAGAAAATTTAAGGTCATTACAAACAGACATGTTAGCTAAAACAAAATTGCAAACTCACAAAAACGTACGCAACCTTGTAATCTGAGTCATCCCAGGAAGATGCGGATTCACGTACCTGACCTCTAATTAAGGGGAAATGGTACCAATAGCTTACAAATCACACTTGTACACACAAGCTCAAATGAAATCCAGTTCAACTGAAAAGATTCTTATAGCGGTTCAAACTGCTGTAGCAAAAGAAAGAGCCCTAGCCCAAGGCAAAAGAATATCTGTTTTTTCAGCAGAATCGGCCCTTGAGGCATTAACAAGTCCACGCAATCTGACTGCAGTGGCATTAGATTCAAAATAGATAAAATGGGAAAATTCTCTTGCTACAGAAGATGTGAAATACTATTTTGACCCGAAAATGAAAAAACTAAACGATCTACAATACGAACAAGAATATCCTCTGCCAATCAAAATTCTGCCTCTCGAACAATATACCTGTGTAATCTATATGGACAGATTTGCACACCATTACGATGTAGAGAAAAAATCCTACAATGCAGCGTGCGCGATTGTTAAAGGTCGCTGGCGCTCTGGTAAATTCAGACCGATGATTACCAAAACTGAATCACTCAGAAACTGTTCCGCTCAGCGAGCTGAAATAAGATCTTTAAAGATGGCGCTTGAAAATGCCGATCGCGAATTCCCCACACTGATAGTTTGCGATTCGCATTACTGCGTCAAGTCATACAATAGTGACATGCAGACATGGAGCAAAAACGGTTACAAAGATGACACAGGTGCCACAATAAAGCATAAAACGCTTTGGGAACAAGTAGTTCCTTTGCAGAAAGAACTACGAAAGACTCATGCGATACATGCACTGAGTCATCAACGTGATGGCGTTCACGTTGAAGGGAATTCATTGGCTAACAGAGCCACAGCGGCAGCGGTTCAACCAGCTTCCGTAGCCACAAAAAAGCATTCTAAAAAAACACATAGATGGAGAAACCATGCTGGCGGTAAAAGCGTCGTTAAAAGGCGATTATGCAGCATTACCTCTCAATTATCCACTCAGTAATACATACATAATTGATGCAAACTCTGTTCCTTTTGCTCAAATCCCTGGAGTGGGGGATAGAGTAATTCCAAACACGAACCGGAGAGTTTTCTTGATTGAAGACGAGCACATGGGATTGGGTCCAAGGCACCAAGAGATCTTGAAATCTCTAATAGAATTACAATCAGAATACTGGTGGCCGAGGGTGAGCTTGCAAATTTACAAATTTGCAATGGATTGTCCAGACTGCAACAGAGATCGCAGTTGTGAACCGGACCAGACTATTGCCAGGACAACTTTATTAGAAAGCATCAGGCGATCTATACGCAGAAATCCAGCCGGAGAAATGCGTCCCCATAAATATTAAGACTAGATTCTCTTAAAAATGTGGCCCCAGCGCTCGGCTGACGGCAGAACTGTTAAAAAAGATTTGCGAGTCTTTATCGGCACATACGCAATTGGCATGCAACATTCTGACCAGGGTCCTGCGTCTAGGTCTCGAGCTTACAAAGAGGCCATGACCAGCATGGGCATTGCATTGCGGTACTCTTCTCCCTTCCATCCTGAGGGAAATGTGGTAGTGGAAAGAAAAAAACGTGACATAAAGCAATCTATAACAGCGAGGGTATTAGGTTCGGGTGACGGGTGGGTCAAACATCTAATAAGTGTCCAACGTAGTCTTAATAACATGCCAAGAAATTCTCTAGGAGGTATCAGTCCGTATGAACTTTTGTTTGGTACTAGAATGATTGTCCAGGATTTGGATCGTCAAACTTCAGTGGTAGAAGAAAAAACTTTTGATATCAAAGATCGTTTGGCTGTTTTACAGGACTTGAATGAAACAAGAAAGAGTCTAAGTAACATAAAGTTTAAGGCAACAACCACTGAAGAACCACCAGTCCCAGCAAGACCTGTCTGGATTCCAAAGATTGGGGATCTGGTCAGAGAAAAAATTGCGGTGAAGAAGGAATTTGGGCCTTCTTACAGAAAAGCAGTACCTGTCTTAGCTGTCAGCGGAACAAGATCAGTAGTACTACTGCCACTTGCTGGTAAAAAAGGAAAACAGAATTGTTGCCATCAACCTAGCGAAACCACAAACATGTGGCCGATAATAACTAGCAGGCCCAGTGGACTCCCAAGAAATAGCAGAAGACCGAACTTTGCTACAATCCAAGAGGTTCAAACTGAGAGACTAATCACATTTGATAAACATGCAGTAATTCAAAAAGGACTATGCAACAAAGCCATGGAACTTGTGCCTCTTGAAACCCAAATTGCTACAATTCATGATGATACACCAATCTACAACGATGTAGCCTCAGACTGTACAAATGTAAAAAAAGAAAATGCAAAGATCAATGGAAATCCGGAAGCAATCCCACCAATTGACAGAACTGCTTCCGGCTAATTTATCAACTTTTATGACTTTTCCGATGATCCGAGTGAACCTGGAGACAAGCCAGCAACAAAAACTTTCAAAGAAAAAATAACCTAGCTTTTCACCAACTAAAAGAAACATATCTGATTTTTTACCATGGATTGAATTTTGGACTGTGTTAGGTGTACTTTTCCTCCTGCTTTGGCTCATCACAGGTGTATGCTTGGGTAAATTCATTGATGGAAAATATAGTACAATGGACACAGCAAGTCAGAACATTATCGTGGTCCTAAAGTCCCACAGGTCCTCTCACATCGAGAAAAGAGAACTATCATCAGTGAACATCACAGCCAATCCAATACCTGGTGGTATAGCATGGGACAGAACTGACTATGAAATCTATGGCCCGATTGAGCTCTTGAAGTATCCACACCAGTTCAAGGTTTCCTTAAGTGACTATGTGATACCAAGTTCTTTCTCTGATGATTGGGACCATGAAAATATTAATAATATCATGTCAGATTTAGTAATGTCATCTAAATTCACAATACATGATTATTTGCAGGGTTCATCAAATTATGAAGAATTATACTGTTACAATCACTATGGTCATCACTATTTGCATAAATCTGCTCAACCTAGAAATGTTTTTACTTATAATCAATGGGAACATTGTCCAACTCAAAAAAAGGAAGTTCGAAGACATTTTATGAGAAATTTCCATAATTCTCAGGGTTTAACAACAGTGATCCAGAAACGTTTTATTTTAAAATGTTAAATAAGATAGCAATGAAAACAATGTAGACTAATACTAAATTGATTTATTCTGAAAAATTTTATGACAAAATGTCAACATTTGGTTTTGAATTTTGGAAAAACAACATTGAAACAAAAACCATCTGGGGAACAAAAGACTGGCAGTTTCAAGGTCTAGAATCATTATTTAGAGCCTGCATGATCCCAGAACAAATAATATTCCTGAATGATACCATTCAACAAACTTCTTATCTTGGTTTAGCTAAGATTAAAGACTTAAATAAACCATCTATTCCGAAGCCCATACCTGATAGAAATAGTACTATGGATGTGGAAATAGACGTATCCCATATTTTTCACCAAAACAGAACAAATCCTGATTGGAAAAAATGGTTGATCTGGCCCACAGACACAAATAACTGTCAAGATAGATTCTTGAACAAAAGACAGTGGTTCAAACTGACCAGGCCAGACCCAAGATATTCCCAGAGACAACATCCAGGGATTGTTACAACATACAGTGTAGGGAAATTATGCCTTGAGTGGCTACAGAAATCCACACTGGCTGAAATTAAGTAACACTTGACTTTACGTAAAGAAGGTGCTGACTTGCGAGATTGCATAATGGGACCTCGCAAACAGTGTCAAAAACGTTTCATAGCGGCCGGTTAGCGTATAGCTGCACACAACGAAGCTTGGAAAGTAATGCAAATTGAAACAGCAGAAAAAATACGAGAAATTGATCGTATAAATTTGGCAAAATCACTTTTTGTAGTTGACAATGGGGTAACGACTCTGTCCTTCAGAATATATTCACTGGACAGCATTGTGTCATCTGCCTTTGATATAATAGAGCAAGACTTGCTAATGTTACAACGTGGTCAGTCCCAATTGCGTTCTATTGTACAGCTAGGCTGGATGTTGCAAAACCTACGTTCAGGCAACGTGCCATGGCGTCTAATCAACATAACGTCATTATTTTCTATCTTTAAACGTACTGATAAACAAATCAGTTTGGCACAAAAAGGAGCAGACTATACGATTCTGAGCATTGAAAAACTTCAGAGATTACCATTGACAATGTCAGAGAGACCTGTCATTGAATGGATAATACATGGAACAATTACAATTCCGATATATATATATATATATACCAGCAGGCCAGTATGAAAGGTTGGGTAAAGGATACATCAAATCAACCTGGGATTAACCTTACACACATAAATGTTATAGTGAAGGAAATAAAGGAGATATTCCTTAGTGGTAATAATTGTAAACAATTACTAAGCGGTACACTTCTGTGTCAAGGTATTAACTTGCAAGGAGCCTGCGAAGGGTCTTCAAATAACCTTTCATGTCACCTGCAAGGCACTCCTGCAACACAGATAGAGCCATTTTTCAGACAACTATCCAACGGCAGCTACGTTCTAATAAATGACCACAGCTGTTGTGGAATGGTGCCAGGAGAATCCTATCTCGTAACTTTTACTTCCAGGGTCATTTGCTGTATGCAAGTATTGTATCCAAACAGCAATCCATACATGGAGGCGGCAATATGCCCTTATGTGAATATCTCTTCTATTCAAATTGATACTTTAAGCAGAATGAAGTCTATTCTTTTACAGACTACTGTGCCTTTGACCTCCTCCAAAGAAACGTATGATCTGCAAGTTGCAAGGACAGCAGCAGAGATACATACCCTTTTATCGACAAATTGCACCGTGCATTTCGTAGAAATGTTAAGTCAAATTTTAAACATGTCTGATACCAGTGGCATCACACATGTATTTAAGACAATTTTTTCGGGACTGTTAACACCATGTGAAACAGTTCTGGGCATCTTCCTGAATTTTGTCCATTCTGTCTTTGGCGGCCTACCTTTAATTTTGGGACTCGTAGCAGGAATTTTATTTTTGTTCCTTCTGCTCCGATATGGCAAGCCAAGCCACAGACAAGACTCCAGCAACGATGGAAGAGACGATCCTAGCAATACGCTACCGAGACAAAATCACTAAGGTCCTCGGATTAGCCCGGCTAAAAGATCTGAGTACAACTTGGTTTCTTTCATTCAGACCAATCTGGCAGGATTGCATCTTACCTGTGCTTCGATGTGTGCTATGCGGAGAAGAATGCGTGTTGGACGTCTGTCTTACACTACCATGAGCAGTACCAATGGATATCGATACTTCGCTTTGTCCAGTAACGACTCATGCAACGTGTTGTCCCCAGCGGCTACCTATTCTGATGACGGCATTCGTTGAGACTTCACCATTACGAGTAGGTGGCGGTGAAGTACGAGAGGAAAGCAGCACCAAACAGGTACAACCTTCTGTGAGCATTGCTGATCCAAACATCGATGATAGCAATCACGCTCACAACTGCATAGTTACAGCATTTTCCAACTTGGTCGAACTTTCACCTGAAGTTGTAGACCAATTTTTTTGCAAGCCTGTCTGATATGATGTTCTCCCCTGAACAACGAGGATAATTCTTAAAAAAAAAAAAAAAAATGACAAGCACACAGCGTTCCACAGTTCCCTGAACTCTGAATTCGGCCTTCAGTTCTGTTAAACAAAACAACTGAAAACATTTGGAACTATTTCTTCCATTGAAAGCGAAATTATTTTTCTTTCACATCAAAAATATTTACCATTTTGTTTGGCACATGGTACTCTGCTTAAAGTAGAACTATTCTTAGAGAACAGAGCTTCGATTTTTAGAGACATTAGAGACAATATTTTACCTCAGCCTCTAGCACTTGTACAGTATCGTATAAATATGTGATGAAATGGTCTCCAAGTCAGAGGGAAATCCCTGGAGTGCGCTCGTTTACTTAATGTATCTATACCATTGCAGTTACACTAGAACATTTAAATAGCAGGCTACTATATTTCGCTGTGCTATGGTGTCAAATTTAGTAATAATTTCCACAGAAAAATAAAATTCATTAACAATCTATTTAATAGAAAATTTCATACAATAAAAAATGCACAATATTTAAAATTTCAAAGAAATATTCCTTGAAAAGTAAAAATACATAGAATCAATCTCTCATATGCACAGTTGGACAATACAGTAATTAAAAATACAGAGCAAAGGAATATATATATAACACATTTGCAATTCATAAACAGTAAAAAGTTTTACAAAAACACACTATAAAGTAATAAACCCCTATTATGACTGTGGCTCCTGGATATTCTCGCCACTGTTGATTTCTAGATCCAACAGCCTAGGATTGCTTTAACTATCGTACACAGCTGTGACAAAAATGTATGTACATCCAGTGTGTACTAGGCTTCACTTGGATTCTTTAATTAAGAAATGCATTGACGCGTTTCGGTGCAATACATTTAATTCTGTGGCACCTTCCTCAGGACTTCTTGATAGGGGTTTCCTGTGTCAAGAAGATTTCGAGTTTTAATTTCTCTGTTTAGGGAGCAAAATAATAATATGTCAATATCCATTCTCTTAGGTTGTGCACTATTCACAATTCAAAAGTTATCTATGTTACTTAGGTTTCTCCTTTACTGGGGACATTCGTATACCTATACGATACGATACAATATGGGATTTCTACCTTCTATCTATGATCTCATAATAACAGATACAGTATACATTACTGCGGTATAGAAGATTTTTCTATTGGTAATATAGTGCAGTGTCATTCTGTACCAGTATCACACTTCATCTCTTGTTACAGTGCTCACGTTAAAACATTTGTATACGTTGAACCTTATTCCCTCCAAATCCATTTCACTGTGGAAACCATTACTTTAAGGGTTTCTGATAAAAGAGGGGCAATTAAAGTGACTCGAGCATAATTCTCATATTCTCACCTTTACATAGAGGGTGTTCTCATCACTAATGGATATGATAAGGGATCCGGTCAGGGCCTGTGCAGCGTGTCGTTTAATGTCTGCAGTCTCTTGCTGCTATGGCCTGATAAGAGACATATATAATTGGTCAAGGGCTGATTATTGAAGGAATAGCGTTAGTCCTCAAATAAATGGGAGTTCGATTAATGTTTTGGTTACCTTTTTATCTTTGACAAAACTCCTCGTATAGGGTTTTCTTTTTCAGTTTATTCGGTCTTTTTGCTTTTTAAGTGCGTGTATTTATTTGGACAAAAGAATACATTCGTAATTGCCTTTCCGTTTCTAACTTTAGTAGTGTTGATATAATTTTTTATCACGCGGGTATCTTACCTTAAAATGTTATAAAACCCTCTTCGAACGGGCATAGGATATCTGGGAACCTCACGGGAACTGGATATGTTCTAGTGGGATCAAAGAGCGTATGGAACGATTATTTTGAATGCTAACCAAGTTTAGCTATTGTCTATTCTGTTCTGGAGCATTATATAGGATGTTTCACTCTTTAACTGGACACTTTCCACTTGAAAACTTGTATTTTTATGATTAGCATTAATCCCTTAATTATGTCTGGCTCTCTGTATTATTCCACGTGTGGTGTTGTCACCAGGTTATACAATAGATCATGGCGGTGGTTATAGAGTTCCATGTTAGGTTAATCACCTCCATCCCCTCCCGGAGTAATGCCCTGTTGGATTGCTATAGGTTGCATTTTAACTCGGGCGCCTCAGCGTAGCGTTAAATGTCTTTTCTCTCCACTGTTCTATCTATTTAAAATACCCCCATTTATCTGGTTGTACTAGTTAAGGCTCTCTCGCCCTTACCTCCGTGTTTTTGGCGCCGCGTCTCTGCCTCGTTCAAATCGCGATACATTCGTTCCATATGTTCTTTGATCCCACTAGAACATATCCAGTTCCCGTGAGGTTCCCAGATATCCTATGCCCGTTCGAAGAGGGTTTTATAACATTTTAAGGTAAGATACCCGCGTGATAAAAAATTATATCAACACTACTAAAGTTAGAAACGGAAAGGCAATTACGAATGTATTCTTTTGTCCAAATAGATACACGCACTTAAAAAGCAAAAAGACCGAATAAACTGAAAAAGAAAACCCTATACGAGGAGTTTTGTCAAAGATAAAAAGGTAACCAAAACATTAATCGAACTCCCATTTATTTGAGGACTAACGTTATTCCTTCAATAATCAGCCCTTGACCAATTATATATGTCTCTTATCAGGCCATAGCAGCAAGAGACTGCAGACATTAAACGACACGCTGCACAGGCCCTGACCGGATCCCTTATCATATCCAGTAGTGATGAGAACACCCTCTATGTAAAGGTGAGAATATGAGAATTATGCTCGAGTCACTTTAATTGCCCCTCTTTTATCAGAAACCCTTAAAGTAATGGTTTCCACAGTGAAATGGATTTGGAGGGAATAAGGTTCAACGTATACAAATGTTTTAACGTGAGCACTGTAACAAGAGATGAAGTGTGATACTGGTACAGAATGACACTGCACTATAATACCAATAGAAAAATCTGCTATACCGCAGTAATGTATACTGTATCTGTTATTATGAGATCATAGATAGAAGGTAGAAATCCCATATTGTATCGTATCGTATAGGTATACGAATGTCCCCAGTAAAGGAGAAACCTAAGTAACATAGATAACTTTTGAATTGTGAATAGTGCACAACCTAAGAGAATGGATATTGACATATTATTATTTTGCTCCCTAAACAGAGAAATTAAAACTCGAAATCTTCTTGACACAGGAAACCCCTATCAAGAAGTCCTGAGGAAGGTGCCACAGAATTAAATGTATTGCACCGAAACGCGTCGACGCATTTCTTAATTAAAGAATCCAAGTGAAGCCTAGTACACACTGGATGTACATACATTTTTGTCACAGCTGTGTACGATAGTTAAAGCAATCCTAGACTGTTGGATCTAGAAATCAACAGTGGCGAGAATATCCAGGAGCCACAGTCATAAAAGGGGTTTATTACTTTATAGTGTGTTTTTGTAAAACTTTTTACTGTTTATGAATTGCAAATGTGTTATATATGTATTCCTTTGCTCTGTATTTTTAATTACTGTATTGTCCAACTGTGCATATGAGAGATTGATTCTATGTATTTTTACTTTTCAAGGAATATTTCTTTGAAATTTTAAATATTGTGCCTTTTTTATTGTATGAAATTTTCTATTAAATAGATTGTTAACGAATTTTATTTTTCTGTGGAAATTATTACTAAATTTGACACCATAGCACAGCGAAATATAGTAGCCTGCTATGTAAATGTTCTAGTGTAACTGCAATGGTATAGATACATTAAGTAAACGAGCGCACTCCAGGGATTTCCCTCTGACTTGTTGTCATTGTGCCCTGTTCCCTGGTGACAGTGGGGTACCCTCTCTCTTGAAATCTATGAAATGGTCTCCACCTTCTTTTCTGAATACAGAGCCATTTCATGTGTAATTTTCGCAATTCATTTAGTTGATATATATATGCATTTAACTGAATGATAACCCTGCTTGAAAAATGTACAGTACCAATACTCATTTTCGTGTATAAACCATACACCATTTCAAAAGCAATTTATGTATTTTGGGGTGGGTTGGAAAACAGACATGCATCGTATGTTTAATATTGCTTATTATTTTTAGTAATGATGGACATTAATACGTGGAGTGGTTGTTGTATTTCTATCTAGGACCCTAATTCGATATTCCCGATTCATGCCCTTATGTGGTTATAACAAATAATATCCTTATAAAGGCATAGGAATCATATCCATATTAAGTAATAGCCCATGCAGTCCAAAACACGGCAAGGCTACTCCCATAGACTCCTAGAAAGCACAACACGTTCTTTAAACAAACCAAGACTCCAGCAGCCAGGGAATTCCCCCAGCTTTTGTTTTGATTTGCACAAGAACTCCTGGAGTCCAGAAAGAACTGTTAGTTCTTAGTGACGTCTTATGTCCAACCTTACGTCAAACCCAGCACCTTTCAGGTATAAATATACCAACGTTGCCTTAAGCAATCACACGGTGGTTGGGAGCAGAGCGACGTTCTACTTGCCCGGGAGCCCAAATGTTGCTAGAGCCAAAGGAAAACGCCCCTCCCTTCGACGCAATGAGAGAGACGCTGTCTTTTTCTCCAGCTGAGAAAATCCAACTCCGGTGTTCCCAAGTCACCCTCGAGGGTTGCTGGGAGATCGAGTCCTGAGAAGCGAGATACAAGACCTCCTTCATTTTATAACCAAGGTACGGAGCTGATTGAAACCTTAGAGAGAATTCTTGATTCCGATTCTTGGCAAAAACCTAACTTAACTTAAAACTGTAACTTACTGACTCCTTCCCACGTATTAGGCTTAGGTCAGGTACAGCTGGGGTAGGGGTATCTTAGAAGCACCAATTGAGTTCGTTAGTCAATGATTTTATGTATATATATATTTTATCCATTTTAAAGTATCATATGGCTAAGAAACCATATCAATGCTTTTACAGTATTATTTCATAATACTACTTTTACTGTACACACTTTACTTTATAATAAGTATTGCAATTGTGGCAATTCATTTCTCTTGCATGAAAAAGAAGACTGCTCAATAAAATAACACCTTTTATTGAAAACGCCCGTCTCTCTATTTCTCTGCACTCTGGTGAAATTAAGCATGCACGATTGACTGAGTGAAATGGTTGTCTATTGTTTTCACATGACTCTAGAGATATACTCTTTATTCTGAGGGAGCAAAGTTGTCATGTTTATGCGTTTGTCAGAAACAAATCCCTTCTTGTCTCTATCAGGACTGTTAACCCTTTCCTGAACATTCGAGAAAGTTTCTAGTGACCTCTGAGCTAACTGGCAAAAACGAATTTAGACTAACATAGTCAGTAGAGACCTAGATGACCCCAGTCCTACGTCTTCACTGCTGTTTATGTTATTACAATGCGCAGAGCCTATTGGGAATATAGGAACTACACTACATGGCGCTCAACGTTTGGTAAGGCGGTAATCTAACACAAGATACTAAAGTAACTCAGTTGAGCTTTTCACACAGACCCCTGTCTCCCGTAAAAACTCCAATAGACATCTGGAGTGGGTGAAAGGTTAATATCCGCCGAAACGTAGTAGGATGAGAATCCTTTGTATTAGTTTTTGGTATAGTCAACGTTGGAGGATACAATGTTCCAAAATATTGTGCACCTAATCTTTGTTTCCTTGAAACTTGCTCTGCAACCAAAACATTTTTAGTCAATAAAATGACGGAAAGTGAAGAAGAAAGAGATAGAGAAGCATTAGCAACTCAACTCTTAGCGGAAGACACAAGTCTCCAGCAAGATGACCCGAATGCTATAATCATTCCGGTCAATATAAGAAAAACTATAACTCTTAAACTTATAGAAAATGGACTATCACCAAAAGGTGGTACGCTCATATTCGTGATAGAGGCACATGAGTATCGGCAGACAGAGGTATTCTATTCATGGATACATTTTCCAGCAGCACACGCTGTGACAAAAGATTTCCACTATCACAAAATAGAGGAACCTCCGGATGTATACACTCCTTTCGAGGATGTTGAAATCCCACTAACTTACCAAGAGCACCTGCTCTGGTTTAATGGCGCCCTTAAACATCAAAATCACATCCCCAGGCACGGTCCACTAGGTAGACCAGGAGCCACGTGGCCGGTTCTAGTCAGCTACACACCACACCCAGCATGGAGAAACCATGCTGGCGGTAAAAGTGTCGTTAAAAGGCGATTATGCAGCATTACCTCTCAACTATCCACTCAGTGATACATACATAATTGATGCAAACTCTGTTCCTTTTGCTCAAATCCCTGGAGTGGGGGATAGAGTAATTCCAAACACGAACCGGAGAGTTTTCTTGATTGAAGACGCGCACATGGGATTGGGTCTAAGGCACCAAGAGATCTTGAAATCTCTAATAGAATTACAATCAGAATACTGGTGGCCGGGGTTGAGCTTGCAAATTTACAAATTTGCAATGGATTGTCCAGACTGCAACAGAGATTGCAGTTGTGAACCGGACCAGACTATTGCCAGGACAACTTTATTAGAAAGCATCAGGCGATCTATACGCAGAAATCCAGCCGGAGAAATGCGTCCCCATAAATATTAAGACTAGATTCTCTTAAAAATGTGGCCCCAGCGCTCGGCTGACGGCAGAACTGTTATAAAAGATTTGCGAGTCTTTATCGGCACATACGCAATTGGCATGCAACATTCTGACCAGGGTCCTGCGTCTAGCTCTCGAGCTTACAAAGAGGCCATGACCAGCATGGGCATTGCATTGCGGTACTCTTCTCCCTTCCATCCTGAGGGAAATGTGGTAGTGGAAAGAAAAAACCGTGACATAAAGCAATCTATAACAGCGAGGGTATTAGGTTCGGGTGACGGGTGGGTCAAACATCTAATAAGTGTCCAACGTAGTCCTAATAACATGCCAAGAAATTCTCTAGGAGGTATCAGTCCGTATGAACTTTTGTTTGGTATTAGATTGATTGTCCAGGATTTGGATCATCAAACTTCAGTGGTAGAAGAAAAAACTTTTGATATCAAAGATCGTTTGGCTGTTTTACAGGACTTGAATGAAACAAGAAAGAGTCAAAGTAACATAAAGTTTAAGGCTACAACCCCTGAAGAACCACCAGTCCCAGCAAGACCTGTCTGGATTCCAAAGATTGGGGATCTGGTCAGAGAAAAAATTGCGGTGAAGAAGGAATTTGGGCCTTCTTACAGAAAAGCAGTACCTGTCTTAGCTGTCAGCGGAACAAGATCAGTAGTACTACCGCCACTTGCTGGTAAAATGGAAAACAGAATTGTTTCCATTGACCTGGCGAAACCACAAACATGTGGCCGATAATAACTAGCAGGCCCAGTGGACTCCCAAGATATAGCAGAAGACCAAACTTTGCTACAATCCAAGAGGTTCAAACTGAGATACTAATCACATTTGATAAACCTGCAGTAATTAAAAAAGGACTATGCAACAAAGCCATGGAACTTGTGCCTCTTGAAATCCAAATTGCTACAATTCATGATGATACACCAATCTACAACGATGTAGCCTCAGACTATACAAATGTAACAAAAGAAAATGCAAAGATCAATGGAAATCCGGAAGCAATCCCACCAATTGACAGAACTGCATCCGGCTAATTTATCAACTTTTATGACTTTTCCGAGGATCCGAGTGAACCTGGAGACAAGCCAGCAACAAAAACTTTCAAAGAAAAAATAACCTAACTTTTTCACCAACTAAAAGAAACATATCTGATTTTACCATGGATTGAATTTTGGACTGTGTTAGGTGTACTTTTCCTCCTGCTTTGGCTCATCATGGTTTTATGCTTGGGTAAATTCATTGATGGAAAATATAGAACAATGGACACAGCAAGTCAGAACATTATTGTGGTCCTAAAGTCACACAGGTCCTCTCACATCGAGAAAAGAGAACTATCATCAGTGAACATCACAGCCAATCCAATACCTGGTGGTATAGCATGGGACAGAACTGACTATGAAATCTATGGCCCGATTGAGCTCTTGAAGTATCCACACCAGTTTAAGGTTTCCTTAAGTGACTTTGTGATAACAAGTTCTTTCTCTGATGATTGGGACCATGAAAATATTAATAATATCATGTCAGATTTAGTAATGTCATCTAAATTCACAGAACATGATTATTTGCAGGGTTCATCAAATTACAATCACTATGGTCATCACTATTTGCATAAATCTGCTCAACCTAGAAATGTTTTTACTTATAATCAATGGGAACATTGTCCAACTCCACCATTAGGAAGTTCGAAGACATTTTATGAGAAATTTCCATACTTCTCAGGGTTTAACAACAGTGATCCAGAAACGTTTTATTTTAAAATGTTAAATAAGACAGCAATGAAAACAATGTAGACTAATACTAAATTGATTTATTCTGAAACATTTTATGACAAAATGTCAACATTTGGTTTTGAATTTTGGAAAAACAACATTGAAACAAAAACCATCTGGGGAACAAAAGACTGGCAGGTTCAAGGTCTAGAATCATTATTTAGAGCCTGCATGATCCCAGAACAAATAATATTCCTGAATGATACCATTCAACAAACTTCTTATCTTGGTTTAGCTAAGATTAAAGACTTAAATAAACCATCTATTCCGAAGCCCATACCTGATTGCAATAGTACTATGGATGTGGAAATAGACGTATCACATATTTTTCACCAAAACAGAACAAATCCTGATTGGAAAAAATGGTTGATCTGGCCCACAGACACAAATAACTGTCAAGATAGATTCTTGAACAAAAGACAGTGATTCAAACTGACCAGGCCAGACCCAAGATATTCCCAGAGACAACATCCAGGGATAGTTACAACATACAGTGTAGGGAAATTATGCCTTGAGTGGCTACAGAAATCCACACTGGCTGAAATTAAGCAACACTTGACTTTACGTAAAGAAGGTGCTGACTTGCGAGATTTCATAATGGGACCTCGCAAACAGCGTCAAAAACGTTTCATAGCGGCCGGTTTATACGCTGCATACAACAAAGCTTGGAAAGTAATGCAAATTCAAACAGCAGAAAAAATACGAGAAATTGATCGTATAAATTTGGCAAAATCACTTTTTGTAGTTGACAATGGGGTAACGACTCTGTCCTCCAGAATATATTCACTGGACAGCATTGTGTCATCTGCCTTTGATATAATAGCGCAAGACTTGCTAATGTTACAACGTGGTCAGTCCCAATTGCGTTCTATTGTACAGCTAGGCTGGACGTTGCATAACCTACGTTCAGGCTACGTGCCATAGCGTCTAATCAACATAACGTCATTATTTTCTATCTTTAAACGTACTGGTAAACAAACCAGTTTGGCACAAAAAGGAGCAGACTATACGATTCTGAGCATTGAAAAACTTGAGAGATTACCATTGACAATGTCAGAGAGACCTGTCATTGAATGGATAATACACTGAACAATTACAATTCCGATATATATATACCAGCAGGCCAGTATGAAAGGTTGGGTAAAGGATACATCAAATCAACCTGGGATTTACCTTACACACATAAATGTTATAGTGAAGGAAATAAAGGAGGTATTCCTTAGTGGTAATAATTGTAAAAAATCACTAAGCGGTACACTTCTGTGTCAAGGTATTAACTTGCATGGAGCCTGCGAAGGGTCTTCAAATAACCTTTCATGTCACCTGCAAGGCACTCCTGCAACACAGATAGAGCCATTTTTCAGACAAATATCCAACGGCAGCTACGTTCTAATAAATGACCACAGCTTTTGTGGAATGGTGCCAGGAGAATCCTATCTCGTAACTGTTACTTCCAGGGTCATTTGCTGTATGCAAGTATTGTATCCAAACAGCAATCCATACATGGAGGCGGAAATATGGCCTTATGTGAATATCGCTTCTATTCAAATTGATACTTTAAGCAGAATGAAGTCTATTCTTTTACAGGGGGCGCTAGAGGGCGCGCTTGCGGAATGGCTGCCTAGACCTGCAGCTCCCGCTCCTTGGTAATTAATCCTTCCTAAATCCTGCGCCACGGGGTGCTGTATCACCCCCAGAAGACCGGACTCCGCATCCAGGTGGTGTTCTCTGCACTCGTCCCAAGTTTGGTGTTGCTGCGAGCCCTGGAGCCGGAGTTACGGGCTGCTGAAAACTGCCCGGATCTCGCCCTGGAGCAGCGTGAGACGGACACTCGGCCACTGCAGTTACGCGATCCTGAGGCCTGCCACGAGGGTCCCAGGCCGCATCAGGACTTCGCTTCCATGATCCTCCTGGGACGGAGTGCGGGGGCGGCTATGCAGGTAGGCGGCTGCTAGGGAACTCGCCTGGGGTCTCCCCCCCCTCCCCCGGCCATCGCTGACCCGCCTCGCTGGTGCTGAGAGGGAGACGCTCCTGCTACGGCGCCTGCAGCTACGGCACCTCTGGACTGTCGTGCCCGTCATCCATAGTGCCGCAGACCCGGGTTTGAGCGGCGCGGGCCGCTGGACCCGTTGACCGGGGGTTGGGGCTGGCCCCCCTGCGCGAGGTCCCCCTGTCGCTTCCCGCCTCACCCGCCTGAAGATTGCGCTGTGTGCGCTGGGGGCTGTACACGTACCACACGGCTGCTATCCTAAGTGGCGCCGACCGGTGAGTCGGGATATCCTGCCGCTGACTGTCGCAGCCTGTGCCTTGGATCTGACCCTGCCGCCCGTCATAGCTGTCGGTGCTCTGGCCTTTCTAGTACCCGGCTTCCATGCAGCGAGGGCCTATTGCTGAGGCCACGTGCCCAAAACTGGACATACAGCCATTACCTCTGAGCGCTTAGAGACTGCATAGCGCTTCTGTTGGTAACGCCTATACTGCTGGATATTGAAGCACACCGAGTTCGAGATCCTTCTGCCTGCTGCTGGCTGCTTCTTACCTACGGTATCTAACTTTGCGCTGCAGCGCTCTGCCATCCCTCATTTTGACCACTCACTTACCTCCGGTCACTGCCATGGGGCGACCCGAGACTCGCCAGCCTAAGCTGAGCTTCGACAGCGCTCGCAAAAGCGCCACATCGACACAGATGACCCCGGGGCCCAGCGTGCCGTCTCCACAGCCTGCCCCACCTCCTGCCCCTGCTGCGGACCTTACCAACCTGATACAGGAGATGCGTCAGGGCTTCGCCACCGTTATGGAGAAGGTGGATGGTGTCACGGCTCGACTAGACGCCCTGGTCCACAAGGTAGATCGCCATGAAGAACGTCTCACGACTGCGGAACAGAGAATCTCCGACAACACTGATGCCACCACGGCCCACACGACGCAGCTGGCAAGAATGGACAATCTCCTTCGCATCATAGCGGCGAAGAACGAGGACTTAGAAGCACGCAGCCGCCGGAACAACATTCGCATTACAAATGTGCCGGAGTCCACTGCTACGGGCAGGATGGAGTTATATGTGGAGAAATTGCTTAAGGGCTCAATCGGAGAGGAAGCTTTCTCGTCCCAGTTCATCGTGGAGAGGGCCCACCGCTCCCTGGCGCCTGTGCCCCAACCTGGCCTGCCACCGAGACCTATAATTGCTCGTCTCCTGAATTATCGCGACCGCGATGCAGCCCTCAGAGCTGCCCGGACTCAAAGATCACTGCGGTATGACGGCATCACCTTCTCATCTACCCCGACTTCACGCCGATGGTCCAGGATGAGCGGCGCAAGTTCCTTCCAGTGAAAAAAAAACTGCGAGAGGCTCAAATAGACTACGCCCTCTTATACCCTGCAAAGCTTAGAGTTACCCACCAGGGCAAGCAACGCTTTTTCACCAACCCGCAAAAAGCTGAGGACTTTCTAAAGACGATCCGGAGAGCACGCAGGGACGAACATGTATCTGCGGACGAACAGGAGAATGCTGACCTACCTCCAGCGCACCACGAAGATTGATTGACCCTACATACTTTGAGCTATATATGCTTCACGCCGGCCTGCTTGCTAGCAACGTCTCACCACTTGAGAGCTGGGGTGATACGAGAGCGACGAACTGTCTGGACCCTACACCCCAGTGGTAACGTATACCAAGGACCACTCTCTCGGCCCTAGTCTCCACCGAGGGCGGTATAGTTCTGGAGCTATGGGCCGGTTAGTGGCAGTGCGCACTTTCTGATGTACCCCTGTCGGGTGTTCCCCATTGACTTGTTGTGTTTTTGGCTGTTTACCTTTCTACAGTTGGGGGGGGAGGAGGAGGGGGGAGGGCTGCGTGGGGGGGTTCCATGGCTACTGGCATGTTTGGGATGCTGGGGTGGGTGGGGGGGGGTTGGATTTAATGAGGTTGACATTGCTTAGACTGTGTGCATATTTGCTAACCTGGTGTATGACTTGGTCCTGCAGGGGCAGTTGTGGGTTCATGATATGGCCCCCTCGGGCGCTTTCTCTTCTACTGTTACTATGTCCATGGCTGCTGTGAATGCAACTGCGCGACTGACATGTCTATCATGGAACATCCGAGGGTTGATTGATGCTAAAAAGTGCAGGAATGTTATTGCCTACCTGAATAGGCATCATGTACAGGTTGCCATGCTGCAAGAGACACATATGCCCATCCGAAGGGATACATCTTTTGCATCGAAATGGGCTGGTACCCGCGTCTTTTCCTCCTTTTCGTCTTATGCAAGAGGTGTGGCGATTCTCATTGCCCGTGGTGTACCTTTCCACCGCTTTGGGGAGGAGGTAGACGGGGAGGGACGATATGCTTTGTTATGGGGTAGGGTGGGACATGACATCTATTTATTTGTCTCAATGTATGCACCGAATGTTGACTCTCCTGCCTTTTTCTCCTCATTGTGGGGTAAAATTGTTTCCATCGGAGCGCGACACATCATCTGGGGTGGTGATTTCAACCTGGCGCTGGCGCCCCCCCTTGACAGAGCGGATGGCGTTAGTTCATACAAGCCCCGTGCCAGGGAAGCTTCGGAAGGAGTGGTAGAGGAGGGTGGACTGATGGATGCCTGGAGACACCTACATCCCCTCGGGCGGGAGGGCACACACTTCACATCTCACACCGGGACATGGGCACGCTTAGACTACTTTATGGTTGCCCGAGACATTGCTATGGGGCTGTTGGGGGTGGGCCATTTGCCCAGAACCTATTCAGATCACAGCCCTGTGTGGCTGCAGTTCCGAACTCCTGGGTGGGACAGTCCGAGGCCACAGTGGAGACTAGGCCCCGATGTGCTTCTTGACGATCTCTTCCGCACAGAACTGGGTGAGGAGATTAGAGAATTCTTTCCTAGGAACAAGGGCTCAGTGGAGTCAGTTGAACACATATGGGAAGCTTTCAAGGTCACTATCAGGGGGTTCTGCATTTCCAAAAGCCACGGAGTGTTGCGAGATATCCTACGCACCATCACCACACTGGAGGGGGACCTGCGGGATCTGGAGCTCCGCATGGCGTCGGACACTGACCCACGCCTACATGTGACCTTTAGAGAGACACTGTCCAAATATGAGGAAGAGGCTGCCAGGGAAGCGAAATATCGGGGTAAACACTGGGTGGCCCGGAGATACTGCGAGGGGGATAGGCCTGGAAAAGTGCTAGCTGCACTCACACGGCCATCACGAGTGCACAACACTATACTAGAGCTTACGGATGAGGCCGGTGCCACCATTAGAGATTCGGATGCGATACTCACTGCCTTCACGACACACTACTCGTCACTATATACATCCACAGCAGAGGCGGACGCGCCATACACTGAATACCTGAATGAGGTGGCATTGTGCTGGCTTAGCGATGGTGACAGGGAGTTTCTTGCAGCGCCTTTTGAGCTAGACGAGGTTCGCGAGGCCATCATGTCCCTCAAAAATGGTAAGGCTCCGGGGCTTGATGGCATCCCAGCCGAATTCTACAAAGCATATATCGATATTATGGCGCCCGTGCTTAGTGAGGCCTTTACCGAATCCCTGGCTGATGGGATACTACCCTGTTCTATGCGCGAGGTGGTTATCACCTCCCTTCTGAAACCGGATAAGGATCCCTCATCCTGTGATTCTTACCGTCCACTTTCCCTCCTAAACTGTGACGTCAAGATCCTCGCCAAAATTCTAGCCACACGGCTCTCGTTGCTAATGACCAGAATTGTCCTGCCTGACCAATTGGGCTTCGTTGCGGGCAGATCCACATCCCATAATCTTCGCACCCTTTTCTCCCTGCTCCGTACGGTCCACCCTGACGTCCCAGTGGCGGCTGTGTTCCTAGACGCTACCAAGGCGTTCGACTCTGTCGAATGGCCCTACCTCTTCTCGGTCCTGGCCAGCATGGGTTTCCCTAAAATGTTCCTTGCCTGGGTGCGCCTCCTATACACGGATCCTACGGCAAAAGTACTAATAAATGGAAAACTGTCGCAACCCATCGCACTCACGAGAGGTACCCGCCAAGGATGCCCGCTCTCGCCTCTATTGTTTGCTATCGCGGTCGAACCTCTGGCCTGTCGCCTGCGTCAATTACACCGAGCGGGAGCGGTACAATGCCTGCAGCGGCAAATTGATGTGTCCCTCTATGCGGATGACATCACGCTATATGTCAAATACCCGGACATACACCTCAATCCCCTGCTTCGGGAATTTGTCCATTTCGGAGGGGTGTCAGGTGTTCACATCAATTGGTCTAAGTCGCAATTTTTTCCTCTTACGGATGCGGTGCACGCCTTCCCACTTGACTACCCGTTGATATGGTGCCGTGATGATCTTCGCTATTTGGGGATCCGTAACGCTCGCGATAAGGACAAGACACTCCAATCCAATTATGGTGTGGCCATAACCAAGCTAACTGCCTCCGTCGATAGATGGATCACGTTGCCACTCTCCATGGCTGGGAGGGCTTCCCTCATAAAAATGGTGATATTGCCCCGCTTCCTCTACCTTTTTCTTAATATCCCCTACTACCCTGGCGCTTTCTTCTTCAAGACACTCCGCACTGAGCTGCGCAGACTTTTCTGGGGTGGCAACTCTCCCCGATTGAAGTGGTCAACGCTGACCCTTCCCTATGACCAGGGGGGATTTGATGTCCCCGATTTTGAAACATACTACCTGTGCGCACAGGCGCATTTTGCCTATCACTGGATGGCTCCCACTCCCTTCATGCCGCATATAGCGGTGGAGGACTGGATAGTGCACCCACTCCCGCTGAACGGCCTGCTGCACTGTCCCGAGACATCCATCACCACTTCGAATACCTCGGTTTCCTGCACAATGGATGCATGGCGCCGTATCGCTCGGCGATTGTTATGCTCACTACCCTACTCCCCCAGACTACCACTCACCTATCACCCGCAGCTTTCCTTGTTATCGGAACTGGGGTTTAAGCAACTTCGTGGTAAACTTCTTATCACTTGCTGGGGAGATCTGTTTCACGACAGTCAATTCAAAACTGCTGATCTGTTTTTCAACACGCATGAGCGTACGCCCCTTGAACTCTTTTACTATATTCGACTGCGCGCTGGGATGCGTGACATCCTACCCGACTACCCTGATGAGCCTGCGATCCTGATACCACTGCACTTCCTACTGGGATCACAGGATGGGACCCATTTGGTCTCTGGGCTCTACCGCCAGATCCGCGGTGCTGCTCCATCACAAGTCTCTGCTGCCCGGCTACACTGGTCTGCGGAGCTTGGAACAGCTATCTCGGACGACCAATGGAAGCACTGCTGTGCATTGACTTCCCGCATCTCTGCCAGCTGCAGATTGAAAATTATTCATTACAAATTCCTTCAGAGGATATATTACACGCCGGTCCGGAAGTATAGATTTGGATTGGCTGATAATGATCGTTGTGAGCGCTGTCATGCCGAACATGCTGATTTTCTCCACCTGGCGTGGTCTTGCCCCCAGATTGCTCACTACTGGCGACAGGTGATTGAGGCCGTTGCGGAGATGGTGGATGAGGAGATTCCTGCGGACCCTCTGGTAGCCATCCTCGGTTATACAATGCAGTTGCCTAGAGAATGCAGAAAATTCGTTGACACGGCGTTGCTCTTGGCCAAGCGGCGTGTTGCTTGCCGCTGGAGCAGGGGTAGAGCGCCCAAGTTCAAGGACTGGCTAACTGACTTGACATATTGCCAGGATCAGCATACCACCTTTGCTGAACTGCTGCCTCTCTCATGCCGACCCAGGGACATATGGGATCCTCTGGTGCAATACCTGCTTAGGCGCTCAAACGTAGATGTGCGGTCGGGTGACGGGCCTGACACTCCCCAGCGCCAATGACACGCTCCCAGAACTTGACCTGTAGCTTCGGATGTGGCCTGTTGCCTTCCCTCTTTATGTATGCCCCTCTGCCCCCGCAGACTCCTAGAAGGGTGGGTTGCCCCGCCTAGGCTGTGCTGCCCCCTTTCCCCTCTCTATGCATGTGCACCCTCCCTCGCCATCGCGACGCAATCTCGCCCCTCTGGTGAGAGATATCCTTAACACCCTGCGATCTCTCTGATGCTGACACTCTGCAGACTCCAACGGCACTGGAAAGTAAGCTCTGGACACGTAACTCCCCGCACGTCACCACTTGCTAGGACTACCACAGTACACCATCATCACACGTCACTGCTACACGGTCATGCACTGCCTCTTAGTTGTAACCTGTTTGGGTTGTTTTTGGTTCTTGTTTTACAAACTACAAAACAGTAGTGAGACTCTTCTCTCGCTCAAAAAAACCTGTTCGACTGCTGCTCATCCTCACTTGCCCTACTTCACCGGATGTGGATCCGGCGCCATGTCAGTCTGTAATGTGCCGCCGGGCCCCCGGGATGCCGGCTCCCAGGCTGTGTATTGTTGCTCCCCTCCTGCTGCCGGCCTCCGGGTTGTAGGCGATCCAAGCTGTGTACCTTACTATGTTTCTCTCAATAAAGCAGATTTGAACCCCCCAAAAAAAAAGTCTATTCTTTTACAGACTACTGTGCCTTTGACCTCCTCCAAAGAAACGTATGATCTGCAATTTGCAAGGACAGCAGCAGAGATACATACCCTTTTATCCACAAACTGCCCCGTGCATTTCGTAGAAATGTTAAGTCAAATTTTAAACATGTCTGATACCAGTGGCATCGCACATGTATTTAAGACAATTTTTTCGGGACTGTTAACGCCATGTGAAACAGTTCTGGGCATCTTCCTGAATTTTGTCCATTCTGTCTTTGGCGGCCTACCTTTAATTTTGGGACTCGTAGCAGGAATTTTATTTTTGTTCCTTCTGCTCCGATATGGCAAGCCAAGCCACAGACAAGACTCCAGGAATGATGGAAGAGACGATCCTAGCAATACGCTACCGAGACAAAATCACTAAGGTCCTCGGATTAGCCCGGCTAAAGGATCTGAGTACAACTTGGCTTCTTTCATTCAGACCAATCTGGCAGGATTGCATCTTACCTGTGCTTTGATGTGTGCTATGCGGAGAAGAATGCGTGTTGGACGTCTGTCTTACACTACCATCAGTAGTACCAATGGATATCGATACTTTGCTTTGTCCAGTAACGACTCATGCAACGTGTTGTCCCCAGCGGCTACCTATTCTGATAACGGCATTCGTTGAGACTTCACCATTACGAGTAGGTGGCGGTGAAGTACGAGAGGAAAGCAGCACCAAACAGGTACAACCTTCTGTGAGCACTGCTTATCCAAACATCGATGATAGCAATCACGCTCACAACTGCACAGTTACAGCATTTTCCAACTTGGTCGAACTTTCACCTGAAGTTGTAGACCAATTTTTTGCAAGCCTGTCTGATATGATGTTCTCCCCTGAACAACGAGGATAATTCTTAAAAAAAACAAAAAAAACACAAGCACACAGCGTTCCCTGAACTCTGAATTCGGCCTTCAGTTCTGTTAACCACATGGCTGCTGGGCGTTTTCCCCCCCCTGTGCTGGAAAATGCCATTTTAGTGGCACCATGACGAGCTCAGCTCGTCATCAGCACACAACACCCGTGGGTGATGACGAGCTGAGCCCGTCATCAGCATCGAAAGGGTTAAACAAAACAACTGAAAACATTTGGAACTATTTCTTCCATTGAAAGCGAAATTATTTACCATTTTTTTCGGCACATGGTACTCTGCTTAAAGTAGAACTATTCTTAGAGAACAGAGCTTCGATTTTTAGAGACATTAGAGACAATATTTTACCTCAGCCTCTAGCACTTGTACAGTATCATATAAATATGTGATGAAATGGTCTCCACCTTCTTTTCTGTATACAGAGCCATTTCATGTGTAATTTTCGCAATTCATTTAGCTGATATATATATGCATTTAACTGAATGATAACCCTGCTTGAAAAACGTACAGTACCAATACTCATTTTCGTGTATAAACCATACACCATTTCAAAAGCAATTAATGTATTTTGGGGTGGGTTGGAAAACACACATGCATCATATGTTTAATATTGCTTATTATTTTTAGTAATGATGGACATTAATACGTGGAGTGGTTGTTGTATTTCTATCTAGGACCCTAATTCGATATTCCCGATTCATGCCCTTATGTGGTTATAACAAATAATATCCTTATAAAGGCATAGGAATCATATCCATATTTAATAATAGCCCATGCAGTCTAAAACACGGCAAGGCTACTCCCATAGACTCCTAGAAAGCACAACGCGTTCTTTAAACAAACCAAGCCTCCAGCAGCCAGGGAATTCCCCCAGCTTTTGTTTTGATTTGCACAAGAACTCCTGGAGTCCAGAAAGAACTGTTAGTTCTTAGTGACGTATTATGTCCAACCTTACGTCAAACCCAGCACCTTTCAGGTATAAATATACCAACGTCGCCTTAAGCAATCACACGGTGGTTGGGAGCAAAGCGACGTTCTACTTGCCCGGGAGCCCAGATGTTGCTAGAGCCAAAGGAAAACGCCCCTCCCTTCGACGCACTGAGAGAGACGCTGTCTTTTTCTCCAGCTGAGAAAATCCAACTCCGGTGTTCCCAAGTCACCCTCGCGGGTTGCTGGGAGATCGAGTCCTGAGAAGCGAGATACAAGACCTCCTTCATTCTATAACCAAGGTACGGAGCTGATTGAAACCTTAGAGAGAATTCTTGATTCCGATTCTTGGCAAAAACCTAACTTAACTTAAAACTGCAACTTACTTACTCCTTCCCACGTATTAGGCTTAGGTCAGGTACAGCCGGGGTAGGGGTATCTTAGAAGCACCAATTGAGTTCGTTAGTCAATGTTTTTATGTATATATATATTTTATGCATTTTAAAGTATCATATGGCTAAGAAACCATATCAATGCTTTTACAGTATTATTTCATAATACTACTTTTACTGTACACACTTTACTTTATAATAAGTATTGCAATTGTGGCAATTCATTTCTCTTGCATGAAAAAGAAGACTGCTCAATAAAATAACACCTTTTATTGAAAACGCCCGTCTCTCTATTTCGCTGCACTCTGGTGAAATTAAGCATGCACGATTGACTGAGTGAAATGGTTGTCTATTGTTTTCACACGACTCTAGAGATATACTCTTTATTCTGAGGGAGCAAAGTTGTCATGTTTATGCGGTTGTCAGAAACGAATCCCTTCTTGTCTCTATCAGGATGGTTAACCCTTTCCTGAACATTCGAGAAGGTTTCTAGTGACCTCTGAGCTAGCTGGCAAATTAAGTCTAACTTAGTCAGTAGAGACCTAGATTACCCCAGTCCTACGTCTACACTGCTGTTTATGTTATTCCAATGCGCAGAGCCTATTGGGAATATAGGAACTACACTACAAAAGAACCAGCAGAGATGGAAAAAGAGGCAAGATGTTTGCAGAAAAGGTAGGAGGGGTGCAGAAAGAAGGAACAGAGGTTCTGAAAGATGCAGGAGAGGTGCAGAAAGAAGCAAGTGAAGTAAAGAAAAAGGCAACAGAAGTACAGAAAGATGCAAGAAAAGTGCAGAAAGAGGCAAAAGGGATACATAAAGAGGCAAGAAAAATACAGAAAGAGGCAGGAGTGGTACGGAAAGAGGCAAGTGAGGTGCAGAGATCAGCAGGGGATGTGCAGAAGGAGGCAATAGAAGTGCAGAAAGAAGTAACAGAGGTGCAGAAAGAGGCAAAAGAGGTACATAAAGAGGCAAGAAAAATGCCGAAAGAGGAAACAGAGGTACGGAAGGAGTCAAGAGTGGTGCTGAAACAGGCAGGAGGCTTGCAGAAAGATAGAACAGGGGTGCAGATAGAGGCAAGAGAGGTGTAGTAAGAGAAAAGAGGGTTGCAGAAATAGGTAAGACATCTGCAGAAAAAAGCAACAGGGTGCTGAAAGAGGCAAGTGTGGTGCAGAAAGAAGCAATATAAGTGCGAAAGATGTATGAGAGTTGCAAAAAGAGGCAACAGTGGTACCGGAAGAGTCAAGAGGGGTACAGACATAGGCAGGAGGCGTGCAGAAAGATAGAACAGGGGTGCAGATAGAGGCAAAAGAGGTGTAGAAAGAGAAAAGAGGGTTGCTGAACGAGGCAAGACATCCACCGAAAAAAGCAACAGGGGTGCTGAAAGAGGCAAGTGAGGTGCAGAAAGAAGTAAGAGAGGTACAGAAAGAGGCAATAGAAGTTCAAAAGATGTACGAGAGATGCAGAAAGAGGCAACAGAGGTACAAAAAGAGTCAAGAGAGGTGCGGAAACTGACAGGAGACGTGCAGAAAGATGGAACAGGGGTGCATATAGAGGCAAGAGAGGTGCAGTAAGAGAAAAGAGGTGTGCAGAAAGAGGCAAAACATATGCTTGTTTTGTATAACTTTATTCGATATACAATATCATAAAAGTATAAAAGCAATTTATAAACAGGTTAAAAAAGAGATAGAGTAGAGAAACAGCCCTTAATTACTGCATTCACACAGTATATACAGAAGATATATAGCGTATCAGTTCTCAATATTTAATATATACAGATGATCATGATAAAAAGTATGAAACATGAATTTAAAAAGTGGCTCGTCATATAAAACAGAGCACAGCCCAGTGGGAGATGACGGTCTACTGGAGCACGGCCTGGCTGGATTCCCCTAGAGAGCTTCATTCTTGTCAACCAGGCACAGCCGAGGTACTTAGCTGTCCCACAGATCACACTAGGGATCGAGGTCTCAGATGTTAGGATATGCAGTGACTCGCCTTGGTTTTTACATCCCAGATTGGAACAAACGGGTTTCAGCCACTTTCTTCTCGCCTGGCCAAACACTGGGCAGGCGATTAGAAAGTGGGCAACAGATTCCGTAGGGGAGGCATAGCCCTGGCACCCTGTCTCCCACTCCCTCTACCTTCTCCAGCCTGCTCTAAAATCGTTCAGTGGGAGAGTACCAAACCTAAACTTTAAATAAAGTGCTCTATCTTTTGGGGACTCAATGAGATCCAGGAAGGGTTCTAGTTTAGGTGCAGGCTTCATGACCAAAAAAGTATCCATCAGGGTACCATGATTCTGATTTCTTGATGCAACTGCAGAAACCCAGTCCCAATAGGCCTTCTTTACAACCTGCTTGGATGGTGCGTTCTGGCTCGCCCAGGCCTCTCCCAGTCCAATGTCCCCCACTAGCTGTTTCAGCTTGGATAGCCAAGCTATCTTATGTCCAACATCTAGTTTTATCAGCTCGGACAGTACAGAGGAATATTGACTTAATTCTGGGGTCTTTCTAAGGTGTGTCCAAAACAGTAGGGGGCACAGCCTTACCACTTCATTTATTGGGTGTCTCCCGAGATCATAACGAAGCTGGACTAATGGGGTCGATGGAGGAAGCGAGACCAGATCTCTGAGAAACTTGTTCTCT
The DNA here is from genome assembly GCF_964263255.1 of Lissotriton vulgaris. Taxonomy (NCBI): domain Eukaryota; kingdom Metazoa; phylum Chordata; class Amphibia; order Caudata; family Salamandridae; genus Lissotriton; species Lissotriton vulgaris. The sequence goes on along the minus strand of NC_141687.1, from coordinate 1,529,914,132 downwards.
GACCTTAGTAGATCTGTGACATTCTCGAAACCCCACAGTTCCGCCCTGTATAATGATGGTGGCAGGGCTTTTCCCTCGTAGACCTTAATGGCAGAAGCCACAGGCCGACTATGGGAAAGGCGCTGGTGCTTAGCAATGGCCCCCGACACGCGCTTGTGATTAAGCAGCATTTTTGCCAGATGGGAGGACCACTTCATCCGGCTGTTAATCCGCACTCCCAAGTAGTCAAAGGCTTCGACAAGTTCCAGAGGGGAATCGTTCAGCTTAATGTTGTTTCTAAAACTTTTCGATGGTGCCAGTTCCATTAACTTTGTTTTAGATGTATTTATGGTCAGGCCTCTGGCATCACAGAACTGGGTGAAGCGGACGAGAAGTTTTTGTAGCCCCATAGGGCTTTTTGAAACCAAGAGGGTGTCGTCCGCGAAGAGCAACGTAGGTGTTTTTTCCCCCGTCAGGGTTGGGGTATCGGCCGTGTCCTCCCTCAAATGGTCCACCACCCCATTGACAAATAGGGAGAACAGGGTCGGGGCCAGCACACAACCATGGCGGACCCCCCTCTCTACCGCTATCCTCTCGGTCAATTGGCCCTGGCTACCCCTCCTCACTCTGGCATAGTTCCCCTCATGGAGACGTTTAATAAGTTCCAAGATCAAGGGGGGGTACCTAGATCGAACAATACCTGCCATAGCTTGGCACGAGGGACCAGGTCAAAGGCCATTCTTAAATCTATGAATGCCAAATAAAGGCTGCCTTTTTCGATTGTGACAGATTTACAGAATATTGGAAAAAAAATCTAAAGACCTGGTCCATCGGGCCAACCCCCTGTCTGAACCCAGCCTGGAAGTGTGACAAAACATATGCAGAAAAAAAACAGCTGTGCTGAAAGAGGCAAGTGAGGTGCAGAATGAAGCAACAGAGGTGCAGAAAGAGTCTAGAGAGGTGCCGAAACAGGCAGGAGATCTGCAGAAAGATGGCTAGGGGTGCAGATAGAGGCAAGAGAGGTGCTTAAAGAGAAAAAGGAGTACAGAAAGAGGCAAGAGATCTGCAGAAAAAAGAAATAGAGGTGTTGAAAGAGGCAAGTGAGGTGCAGAAAGAGGGAGGAGAGGTGTAGAAAGAGGCAAGAGAGTTGCACAAAGAGCGAAGAGGGGTGCAGAAAGAGGCATGAGGGGTGCAGAGAGAAGCAACAAACTTGCCAAAAGAGGCAAGAGAGGTGCAGAACGAAGAAACAGCAGTGCAGAAAGAACCAACAGAGGTGCAACAAGAGGCAAGGGGAACCAGAAAGAGGTAGGAGAGGTACACAAAGAGGCAAGAGAGGTACAGAAATAGGCACGAGGGGTGCAGAAAGAAGGACGAGAAGTATATAAAGATGCAAGGGAATTGCTGAAAGAAGCAACAGAGGTGTAGAAAGAAGCAATGGAAGAGCAGAAAGAGGTAAGTAATGTGCAGAAAGAAGCAAAAGCAGTGCAGAAAGAACCAGCAGAGATGGAAAAAGAGGCATGATGTCTGCAGAAAAGATAGGAGGAGTGCAGAAAGAAGTAACAGAGGTTCTGAAAGATGTAAGATAGGTGCAGAAGGAAGCAAGTGAAGTAAAGAAAAAGGCAACAGAAGTACAGAAAGATGCAAGAAAAGTGCAGAAAGAGGCAAAAGGGGTACATAAAGAGGCAAGACAAATGCAGAAAGAGGCAACAGAGGTACGGAAAGAGTCAAGAGGGGTACAGAAACAGGCAGAAGGCGTGTAAAAAGATAGAAAAGGGGGGCAGATAGAGGCAAGAGAGGTGTAGAAAGAGAAAAGAGGGTTACTGAAAGAGGCAAGACATCTGCAGAAAATAGCAACAGGTGTGCTGAAAGAGGCAAGTGAGGTGCAGAAAGAAGCAAGAGAGGTACAGAAAGAGGCAATAGAAGTGCAAAAGATGTACGAGTTGCAGAAAGAGGCAACAGAGGTGCAAAAAGAGTCAAGAGAGGTGCGGAAACAGGCAGGAGACGTGCAGAAAGAGAAAACAGGTGTGCAGATAGAGGCAAGAGAGGTGTAGTAAGAGAAAAGAGGGTTGCTGAAAGAGGCAAGACATCTGCAGAAAAAAGCAACAAGTGTGCTGAAAGAGGCAAGTGAGGTGCAGAAAGAAGCAAGAGAGGTACAGAAAGAGGCAATAGAAGTGCAAAAGATGTACGAGAGTTGCAGAAAGAAGCAACAAAGGTACAGAAAGAGTAAAGAGAGGTGCAGAAACAGCCAGGAGTCGTGCAGAAAGATGAATCAGGGGTGCAGATAAAGCCAATAGAGGTACAGAAAATGAAACGATTGGTGCAGAAAGAGGCAAGAGATCTGCAGAGAAAAGCAACTGATGTGCTGAAAGAGGTAAGTGAGGTACAGAAAGGAGCAATAGATCTGCAGAAAAAAGCAACAGAATTGCTGAAAGAGGCAAGAGTGGTGCAAAAAGAGGGACGAGAGCTGTAGAAAGAGGCAGGAGATTTGCATAACGAGGGAAAAGGGATGCACAAAGAAGCAGGAGGGAAGCAGAAAGAAGCAACAGAGGTCCCGAAAGAGGCACGAGAGGTGCCGAAAGAAGAAAGCGAAGTGCAGAAAGAGGCAACAGAGGTGAAGAAAGACACAAGAGAGGTGCAGAAACAGCGGAGAGAAGTGCATAAAGATGCAAGTGAATTGCTGAAGGAAGCCACAGAGGTTTCAAAAGAACCAAAAGAAACTTTAAAAAGAGCCACGTGAGGTGCAGAAAGAAGCAAGAGCAGTGCAGAAAGAAACAACAGAATTGCAAAAGGGGTACAGAGAGATGTAGGAGATGTGCACAAAGAGGCAAATGAGGAACAGAATGAGCTAGAAGGGGTGCAGAAAGAAGGACACGAAGTTCAGAAAGAGGCAAGAGAATTGCTGAACAAAACAACAGAGGTACAGAAAGAAGCAAGTGAAGTGCAGAAAGAGGCAAATAAGGTGCAGAAAGAACCGAGAGCAGTGCAAAAAAGAAGCAACAGGGGTGCAAAAGATGCAAGAGTGGTACATAAAAGGAAGGAGGTGTTCACAAAGCGGCAAGAGAGGTATAGAAAAAGGCAATCGGGGTGCAAAAAGAAGGAATAGAAGTGCAGGAAGAAGTAACAGAGGTGCTGAAAGAGATGTAATGTGAAAGGAGCAGGAAAAGGAGCACTGATAGAGGCATGAGAGGTGCATAAAGAGGGAAGAGGCGTACAGAAAGAGGCAGGAGTGGTGCAGAAAGAAGGAAAAGAATTTCAGAAAGAAGCAAGAGAATTTCTGAACAAAGCAACAGAGGTGTAGAAAGAAGCAAGTGAAGTGCAGAAAGAGGTAAGTAAGGTACAGAAAGAAGCAAGAACAGTGCAGAAAGAAGCAACAGAGGTGCAAAAGAAGCAAGAGGGGTGCAGAAAAGGTAGGAGGTGTTCACATAGAGGCAAATGAGGTACAGAAAGAGGCAGGAGGGGTGCAGAAAGAAGGAAAAGAAGTTCAGAAATAAGCAAGAGAATTTCTGAACAAAGCAAGAGAGGTATAAAAAGAAGCAAGTGACGTGCCAAAATTGGTAAGTGAGGTGCAGAAAGAAGCAAGAGCAGTGCAGAAAGAAGTAACAGAGGTGAAAAAGAGGCAAGAGGGGTGCAGAAAAGGTAGGAGGTGTTCACAAAGAGGCAAATGAGGTACATTAAAAGGCAATTGGGGTGCAGAAAGTAGGAATTGAATGCAGAAAGAAGTAATAGAGGTGCTGAAAGAGGCGTCAAGGGAGCAGGAAGAGCAAGAGAAGCACAAAAAGAGGCAAGAGAGGTACAGAAACAGGTAGGAAAGGTGCAGAAAGTGAGAACAGGGATGCAGAAAGAGGCAGGAGATCTGCATAAAAAAGCAACAGAGGTGCTAAAAGAGGCAAGTGAGGTGCAGATAAAAGCAGGGGATGTGCAGAAGGAGGCAATAGAAGTGCAGAAAGAAGTAACAGAGGTGCAGAAAGAGGCAAAACGGGTACATAAAGAGGCAAGAAAAATGCAGAAAAAGGCAACAGAGGTACGGAAAAAGTCAAGAGTGGTGTAGAAACAGGCAGGAGGCATGCAGAAAGAGAGAACAGGGGTGTAGATAGAGGCAACAGAGGTGTAGAAAGAGAAAAGAGGGTTGCAAAAAGAGGCAAGACATCTGCAGAAAAAAGCAACAGGGGCGCTGAAAGAGGCAAGTGAGGTGAGCTTGAAGGGGTGCAGAAAGAAGGAAAAGAAGTTCAGAAAGAGGCAAGAGAATTGCTGAACGAAGCAACAGAGGTACAGAAAGAAGCAAGTTAAGTGCAGAAAGAGGCAAATAAGGTGCAGAAAGAACCGAGAGCAGTGCAGAAAGAAGCAACAGAGGTGCAAAAGATGCAAGAGTGGTACAGAAAATGTAGGAGGTGTTCACAAAGAGGCAAGAGAGGTACAGAAAAATGCAATTGGGGTGCAAAAAGAAGGAATAGAAGTGCAGGAAGAAGTAACAGAGGTGCTGAAAGAGATGTAATGTGAAAGGAGCAGGAAAAGGAGCACTGATAGAAGCATGAGAGGTGCATAAAGAGGGAAGAGGCGTACAGAAAGAGGCAGGAGTGGTGCAGAAAGAAGGAAAAGAATTTCAAAAGAAGCAAAAAAAATTCTGAACAAAGCAACAGAGGTGTAGAAAGAAGCAAGTGAAGTGCAGAAAGAGGTAAGTAAGGTACAGAAAGAAGCAAGAGCAGTGCAGAAAGAAGCAACAGAGGTGCAACAGAAGCAAGAGGGGTGCAGAAAAGGTAGGAGGTGTTCACATAGAGGCAAATGAGGTACAGAAAGAGGCAGGAGGGGTGCCGAAAGAAGGAAAAGAAGTTCAGAAAGAAGCAAGAGAATTGCTGAACAAAGCAAGAGAGGTATAGAAAGAAGCAAGTGACGTGCCAAAAGAGGTAAGTGAGGTGCAGATAGAAGCAAGAGCAGTGCAGAAAGAAGTAACAGTGGTGAAAAAGAGGCAAGAGGGGTGCAGAAAAGGTAGAAGGTGTTCACAAAGAGGCAAATGAGGTACGTGAAAAGGCAATTGGGGTGCAGAAAGTAGGAATTGAATGCAGAAAGAAGTAACAGAGGAGCTGAAAGAGGCGTCAAGGGAGCAGGAAGAGCAAGAGAAGCACAGAAAGAGGCAAGAGAGGTACAGAAACAGGATGCAAAGTTGCAGAAAGTGAGAACAGGGATGCAGAAAGAGGCAGGAGATCTGCATAAAAAAGCAACAGAGATGCTAAAAGAGGCAAGTAGGTGCAGAAATAAGCAGGGGATGTTCAGAAGGAGGCAATAGAAGTGCAGAAAGAAGTAACAGAGGTGCAGAAAGAGGCAAAACTGGTACATAAAGAGGCAGGAAAAATGCAGAAAAAGGCAACAGAGGTACGGAAAGAGTCAAGAGAGGTGCAGAAAAAGGTAGGAGACGTGCAGAAAGATGGAACAGGGGTTCAGATAGAGGCAAGAGAAGTGCAGAAAGAGAAAAGAGGTGTGCAGAAAGAGGCAAAAGATATGCAGAAAAAGAAACAGCTGTGCTGAAAGAGGCAAGTGAGGTGCAGAAAGAAGGAACAGAGGTGTAGAAAGAGTCAGGAGAGGTGCCACAACAGGCAGGAGACGTGCAGAAAGATGGATAGGGGTGCAGATAGTGGCAAGAGAGGTGCAGAAAGAGAACAGTGGAGTACAGAAAGAATCAAGAGATTTGCATAAAAAAGCAACAGAGGTGTTGAAAGAGGCAAGTGAGGTTGAGAAAGAGGTAGGAGAGATGTAGAAAGAGGCAAGAGTGTTGCACAAAGAGCAAAGAGGGGTGTGGAAAGAAGGAACGAGGTAGGAGGGGTACAGAGAGAAGCAACAGACCTGCCGAAAGAGGCAAGAGAGGAACAGAACGAAGCAACAGCAGTGCAGAAAGAACCAATAGAGTTGCGAAAAGAGGCAAGGGGAAGCAGAAAGAGGTATGAGAGGTACACAAAGTGGTACGAGAGGTACAGAAAGAGGCACGAGGAGTGCAGAAAAAAGCAAAAGCAGTGCAGCAAGAACCAACAGAGATGGTAAAAGAGGCAAGATGTCTGCAGAAAAGGTAGGAGGGGTGCAGAAAGAAGCAACAGAGGTTCTGAAAGATTCCGGAAAGGTGCAGAAACAAGAAAGAGAAGTACAGAAAGAGGCAAGGTAAATGCTGAAAGAAGGAACAGAGGTTTACAAAGAACCAAGAAAAGTGCAAAAAGAGGCAAGTGATATGCAGAAAGAAGCAACAGCAGGTCAGAAAGAACCAACAGAGGTACATAAAGAAGCAAAAGGGTTGAAGAAATAGGTAGGAGATTGCACAAAAAGACAAGAGAGGTACAGAAGGAGACAGGAGGGATTCAGAAAGAAGGAAGAGAAGTGCATAAAGAGGCAAGAGAATCGATGACAGAAGCAACAGAGGTTTAGGAAGAACCCAAAAAGTACAAAAAGAGGCAAGTTAAGTGCAGAAAGAAGCAAGAGCAGTGCAGAAAGAACCAACAGAGGTGCAAAAATAGGGAAGGCGCTGCAGAAAGAGGTAAGAGAGGTACAGAATGAAGCAAGTGAAGTACAAAAAGAGGCAAGAGAGGTGTAGAAAGAGGCAAGAGAGGTACAGAAATAAGCAAAAGAAGTGCACAAAGAGGCAAAGGAATTGCTGAAAGAAGCAACAGAGGTTTAGAAATAACAGAGAATAGTGCAACATGAGGCAAGTGAGGTGCAGAAAGAAGCAAAAGCAGGTCAGACAGAACGAACAGGGTGCAAAATGAGGCAACAGGAGTACAGAAAGAGGCAAGAGGGGTGCAGAAAGAAGGAAGAGAAGTACAGAAAGAGGCAAGAGAATTGCTTAAAAAAGCAACAGAGGTGTAGAAAGAAGAAAGTGAAGGGCAGGAAGAGGCAAGTAAGGTGCAGAAAGAAGTAAGAGCAGTGCAGAAAGGACCAACAGAGGTGCAAAAAGAGGCAAGGGGAAGCAGAAAGAGGTTGGAGAGGTAAACAAAGACTCAAGAGAGGTACAGAAAGAGGCACGAGGGGTGCAGAAAGATGGACGAGAAGTGTAGAAAGAAGTAAGAGAATTGCTGAAAGAAGCAATAGAGGTGTAGATAGAAGCAAGTGAAGAGCAGAAAGAGGTAAGTAACGCGCAGAAAGAAGCAACAGCAGTGCAGAAAGAACCAGCAGAGATGGAAAAAGAGGCAGGATGTCTGCAGAAATGGTAGGAGGGGTGCAGAAAGAAGTAACAGAGGTTCTGAAAGATGCAAGAGAGCGGGAGAAAGAAGCAAGTGAAGTAAAGAAAAAGGCAACAGAAGTACCGAAAGATGCCAGAAAAGTGCAGAAAGAGGCAAAAGGGGTACATAAAGAGGCAAGAAAAATGCAGAAAGAGGCAACAGAGGTACTGAAAGAGGCAAGTGAGGTGCAGAGATAAGCAGGTGATGTGCAGAAGGAGGCAATAAAAGTGCAGAAAGAAGTAACAGAGGTGCAGAAAGAGGCAAAAGGGGTACATAAAGAGGCAAGAAAAATGCAGAAAGAGGCAACAGAGGAACGGAAAGAGTGAAGAGTGGTGCAGAAAGAGGCAGGAGGCGTGCAAAAAGATAGAACAGGGGTGCAGATAGAGGCAAGAGAGGTGTAGAAAGAGGCAAGACATCTACAGAAAAAAGCAACAGGGGTGCTAAAAGAGGCAAGTGAGAAGCAGAAAGAAGCAAGAGAGAGGTACAGAAATAGGCAATAGAAGTGCAAAAGATGTACGAGTTGCAGAAAGAGGCAACAGAGGTGCGAAAAGAGTCAAGAGAGGTGCGGAAACAGACAGGAGATGTGCAGAAAGATAGAACAGGGGTGCAGATAGAGGCAAGAGAGGTGTAGAAAGAGAAAAGAGGGTTGCTGAAAGAGGCAAGACATCTGCAGAAAAAAGCAACAGGTGTGCTGAAAGAGGCAAGTAAGGTACAGAAAGAAGCAAGAGAGGTACAGAAAGAGGCAATAAAAGTGCAAAAGATGTACGAGTTGCAGAAAGAGGCAACAGAGGTACAGAAAGAGTAAAGAGAGGTGCAGAAACAGCCAGGAGTCGTGCAGAAAGATGAATCAGGGGTGCATATAAAGCCAAGAGAGGTACAGAAAGAGTCAAGAGGGGTACAGAAACAGGCAGAAGGCGTGTAAAAAGATAGAAAAGGGGGGCAGATAGAGGCAAGAGAGGTGTAGAAAGAGAAAAGAGGGTTACTGAAAGAGGCAAGACATCTGCAGAAAATAGCAACAGGTGTGCTGAAAGAGGCAAGTGAGGTGCAGAAAGAAGCAAGAGAGGTACAGAAAGAGGCAATAGAAGTGCAAAAGATGTACGAGTTGCAGAAAGAGGCAACAGAGGTACAGAAAGAGTAAAGAGAGGTGCAGAAACAGCCAGGAGTCGTGCAGAAAGATGAATCAGTGGTGCATATAAAGCCAAGAGAGGTACAGAAAATTAAAAGAGGGGTGCAGAAAGAGGCAAGAGATCTGCAGAGAAAAGCAACTGATGTGCTGAAAGAGGCAAGTGAGGTACAGAAAGGAGCAATAGATCTGCAGAAAAAAGCAACAGAATTGCTGAAAGAGGCTAGAGTGGTGCAGAAAGAGTGACGAGAGCTGTAGAAAGAGGCAAGAGATTTACATAAAGAGGGAAAAGGGATGCACAAAGAAGCAGGAGGGATGCAGAAAGAAGCAACAGAGGTCCTGAAAGAGGCAAGAGAGGTGCCGAAAGAAGAAAGCGAAGTGCAGAAAGAGGCAACAGAGGTGAAGAAAGACACAAGAGAGGTACAGAAACAGCGGAGAGAAGTGCATAAAGATGCAAGTGAATTGCTGAAGGCAGCAACAGAGGTTTCGAAAGAACCAAAAAAAACTTCAAAAAGAGCCACGTGAGGTGCAGAAAAAAGCAAGAGCAGTGCAGAAAGAAACAACAGAATTGCAAAAGGGGTACACAGAGATGTAGGAGATGTGCACACAGAGGCTAATGAGGGACAGAAAGAGCTAGAAGGGGTGCAGAGAGAAGGAAAAGAAGTTCAGAAAGAGGCAAGAGAATTGCTGAAGGAAGCAACAGAGGTATAGAAAGAAGCAACTGAAGTGCAGAAAGAGGCAAATAAGGTGCAGAACGAACCGAGAGCAGTGCAGAAAGAGGCAACAGAGGTGCAAAAGATGCAAGAGTGGTACATAAAAGGAAGGAGGTGTTCACAAAGAGGCAAGAGAGGTACAGCAAAAGGCAATTTGGGTGCAAAAAGAAGGAATAGAAGTGCTGGAAGAAGTAACAGAGGTGCTGAAAGAGATGTAATGTGAAAGGAGCAGGAAAAGGAGCACTGATAGAGGCATGAGAGGTACTTAAAGAGGGAAGAGCCGTACAGAAAGAGGCAGGAGTGGTGCAGAAAGAAGGAAAAGAATTTCAGAAAGAAGCAAGAGAATTTCTGAACAAAGCAACAGAGGTGTAGAAAGAAGCAAGTGAAGGGCAGAAAGAGGCAAGTAAGGTGCAGAAAGAAGAGCAGTGCATAAAGAACCAATACAGGTGCAGAAAGCTGCAAGGGGAAGCAGAAAGAGGTAGGAGAGTGAAACAAAGAGGCAAGAAAGGTACAGAAAGTGACATGAGGGTTGCAGAAAGAATGACGAGATGTGTAGAAAGAAGCAAGAGAATTGCTGAAAGAAGCAACAGAGGTGTAGAAAGAAGCAAGTGAAGACCAGAAAGAGGTAAGTAATAGGCAGAAAGAAGCAGAAGCAGTGCAGAAAGAACCAACAGAGATGGAAAAAGAGGCAAGATGTCTGCAGAAAAGGTAAGAGGGGTGCAGAAAGAAGAAACAGAGGTTCTAAAAGAGGCAAGAGGGGGGCAGAAAGAAGCAAGTGAAGTAAATAAAAAGGCAACAGAGGTACAGAAAGATGCAAGAAAGGTGCAGAAACAAGAAAAAGAAGTGAAGAAAGATGCAAGGTAAGTGCTGAAAGAAGGAACAGAGGTTTACAAAGAACCAAGAAAAGTGCAAAAAGAGGCAAGTGATGTGCAGAAAGAAGCAAGAGCAGGTCAGAAAGAACCAACAGAGGTGCAGAAAGAAGCAAGAGGGTTGCAGAAATAGGTAGGAGATAAGCAAAAAAAGGCAAGAGAGGTACAGAAGGAGGCAGGAGGGATTCAGAAAGAAGAGAAGTGCATAAAGAGGCAAGAACATCGCTGACAGAAGCAACAGAGGTTTAGGAAGAACCCAGAATGTGTAAAAAGAGGCAAGTTAGGTGCAGAAAGAAGCAAGAGCAGTGCAGAAAGAACCAAACGAGGTGCAAAAATAGGCAATAGGCCGCAGAAAGAGGTAAGAGGGGTACAGAACGAAGCAAGTGAGGTACAAAAAGAGGCAACAGAGGTGCAGAAAGAGGCAAGAGAGGTACAGAAATTAGCAAAAGACGGGCACAAAGAGGAAACGGAATTGCTGAAAGAAGCAACATAGGTTTAGAACGAACCGAAAATAGTGGCAAATGAGGCAAGTGAGGTGCTAATAGAAGCAAGAGCAGGTCAGACAGAACGAACAGAGGGGCAAAAAGAAGCAAGAGGGGTACAGAAAGAGGCAGGAGGGGTGCAGAAAGAAGGAAGAGAAGCACAGAAAGGGGCAAGAGAATGGCTGAAAGAAGCAACAGAGGTGTAGAAATAAGTAAGTGAATGGCAAAAAGAGGCAAGTAACTTGTAAAAAGAAGTAAGAACAGTGCAGAACAAATCAACAGAGGTGCAAAAGAGGCAAGGGGAAGCAGAAAGAGGTAGGAGAGGTAAACAAAGAGGCAAGAGAGATACAGAGAGAGGCACGAGGGGTGCAGAAAGAAGGACGAGAAGTGTTGAGAGAAGCAAGAGAATTGCTGAAAGAAGCAACAGAGGTGTAGAAAGAAGCAAGTGAAGAGCAGAAAGAGGTAAGTAATAGGCAGAAAGAAGCAAAAGCAGGGCAGAAAGAACCAGCAGAGATAGAAAAAGAGGCAAGATGTCTGCAGAAAAGGTAGGAGGGGTGCAGAAAGAAGTAACAGAGCATCTGAAAGAAGCAAAAGGGGGTACTTAAAGAGGCAAGAAAAATACAGAAACAGGCAACAGAAGTACGGAAGGAGGCAAGTAAGGTGCAGAGATAAGCAGTGGATGTGCAGAAGGAGGCAATAGAAGTGCAGAAAGAAGTAACAGAGGTGCAGAAAGGGGTACATAAAGAGGCAAGAAAATGCCGAAAGAGACAACAGAGGTACGGAAGGAGTCAAGAGTGGTGCAGAAACAGGCAGGAGGCGTGCAGAAAGATAGAACATGGGTGTAGATAGAGGCAAGAGATGTGTAGAAAGAGAAAAGAGGGTTGCAATAGGAGGCAAGACATCTGCAGAAAAAAAGCAACAGGGGTGCTGAAAGATGCAAGTGAGGTGCAGAAAGAAGCAAGAGAGGTATAGAAAGAGGCTATAGAAGTGCAAAAGATGTACGAGAGTTGCATAAAGAGGCAACAGAGGTACAAAACAAGTCAAAAGAGGTGCGGAAAGAGGCACGAGACGTGCAGAAAGATGGAACAGGGGAGCATATAGAGGCAAGAGAGGTGCAGGATGAGAAAAGAGGTGTGCAGAAAGAGACAAAACATATGCAGAAAAAGAAACAGCTGTGCTGAAAGAGGCAAGTGAGGTGCAGAAAGAAGCAACAGAGGTGCAAAAAGAGTCAAGAGACATGCCGAAACAGGCAGGAGATATGCAGAAAGATGTATAGGGGTGCAGATGCAGATAGAGGCAAGAAAGGTGCAGAAAGAGAAAAAAGGAGTACAGAAAGAGGCAAGAGATCTGCAGAAAAAAGCAACAGAGGTGTTGAAAGAGGCAAGTGAGGTACAGAAAGAGGGAGGAGAGGTGTAGAATAGGCAAGAGAGATGAACAAAGAGCAAAGAGGGGTGCAGAAAGAGGCAGGAGGGGTGCAGAGAGAAGCAACAAACCTGCCGAAAGAGGCAAGAGAGGTGCAGAACGAAGCAACAGCAGTGCAGAAAGAACCAACAGAGGTGCAAAATGAGGCAAGGGGGAGCATAAAGAGGTAGGAGAGGTACACAAAGAGGCAAGAGAGGTACAGAAAGAGGCATGAGGGGTGCAGAAAGAAGGACGAGAAGTGTATAAAGATGCAAGGGAATTGCTGAAAGAAGTAACAGAGGTGTAGAAAGAAGCAAGTGAAGGGCAGAAACAGGCAAGTAAGGTGCAGAAAGAAGAGCAGTGCAGAAAGAACCAATACAGGTGCAGAAAGAGGCAAGGCGAAGCAGAAAGAGGTAGGAGAGGTAAACAAAGAGGCAAGAGAGGTACAGAAAGTGGCACGAGGGTTGCAGAAAGAATGACGAGATGTGTAGATAGAAGCAAGAGAATTGCTGAAAGAAGCAACAGAGGTGTAGAAAGAAGCAAGTGAAGAGCAGAAAGAGGTAAGTAATGTGCAGAAAGAAGAAAAAGCAGTGCAGAAAAAACCAGCAGAGATGGAAAAAGAGGCATGATGTCTGCAGAAAAGATAGGAGGAGTGCAGAAAGAAGTAACAGAGGTTCTGAAAGATGCAAGAGAGGTGCAGAAAGAAGCAAGCGAAGTAAAGAAAAAGGCAACAGAAGTACAGAAAGATGCAAGAAAAGTGCAGAAAGAGGCAAAAGGGGTACATAAAGAGGCAAGAAAAATGCCGAAAGAGGCAACAGAGGTACGGAAAGAGTCAAGAGGGGTACAGAAACAGGCAGGAGGCGTTCAAAAAGATAGAAAGGGGTGCTGAAAGAGGCAAGTGAGAAGCAGAAAGAAGCAAGAGAGGTACAGAAAGAGGCAATAGAAATGCAAAAGATGTACGAGTTGCAGAAAGAGGCAACAGAGGTGCGAAAAGAGTCAAGAGAGGTGCGGAAACAGGCAGGAGACGTGCCGAAAGATAGAACAGGGGTGCAGATAGAGGCAAGAGATGTGTAGAAAGAGAAAAGAGGGTTGCTGAAAGAGGCAAGACATCTGCAGAAAAAAGCATCAGGTGTGCTGAAAGAGGCAAGTGAGGTGCAGAAAGAAGCAAGAGAGGTACAGAAAGAGGCAATAGAAGTGCAAAAGATGTACGAGAGTTGCAGAAAGAGGCAACAGAGGTACAGAAAGAGTAAAGAGAGGTGCAGAAACAGCCAGGAGTTGTGCAGAAAGATGAATCAGGGGTGCATATAAAGCCAAGAGAGGTACAGAAAATTAAAAGAGGGGTGCAGAAAGAGGCAAGAGATCTGCAGAGAAAAGCAACTGATGTGCTGAAAGAGGCAAGTGAGGTACATAAAGGAGCAATAGATCTGCAGAAAAAAGCAACAGAATTGCTGAAAGAGGCAAGAGTGGTGCAGAAAGAGGGACGAGAGCTGTAGAAAGAGGCACAAGATTTGCATAAAGAGGGAAAAGGGATGCACAAAGAAGCAGGAGGGATGCAGAAAGAAGCAACAGAGGTACCGAAAGAGGCAAGAGAGGTGCCAAAAGAGGAAAGCGAAGTGCAGAAAGAGGCAACAGAGGTGAAGAAAGACACAAGAGAGGTACAGAAACTGTGGAGAGAAGTGCATAAAGATGCAAGTGAATTGCTGAAGGAAGCAACAGAGGTTTCGAAAGAACCAAAAAAAACTTTAAAATGAGCCACGTGAGTTGCAGAAAGAAGCAAGAGCAGTGCAGAAAGAAACAGCAGAATTGCAAAAGGGGTACAGAGAGATGTAGGAGATGTGCACAAAGAGGCAAATGAGGGACAGAAAAAGCTAGAAGGGGTGCAGAAAGAAGGAAAAGAAGTTCAGAAAGAGGCAAGAGAATTGCTGAACGACGCAACAGAGGTACAGAAAGAAGCAAGTGAAGTGCAGAAAGAGGCAAATAAGGTGCAGAAAGAACCGAGAGCAGTGCAGAAAGAGGCAACAGAGGTGCAAAAGAGGCAAGAGTGGTACATAAAAGGTCGGAGGTGTTCACAAAGAGGCAAGAGAGGTACAGAAAAAGGCAATTGGGGTGCAAAAAGAAGGAATAGAAGTGCTGGAAGAAGTAACAGAGGTGCTGAAAGAGATGTAATGTGAAAGGAGCAGGAAAAGGAGCACTGATAGAGGCATGAGAGGTGCATAAAGACGGAAGAGGCGTACAGATAGAGGCAGGAGTGGTGCATAAAGAAGGAAAAGAATTTCAGAAAGAAGCAAGAGAATTTCTGAACAAAGCAACAGAGGTGTAGAAAGAAGCAAGTGAAGTGCAGAAAGAGAAAAGTAAGGTACAGAAAGAAGCAAGAGCAGTGCAGAAAGAAGCAACAGAGGTGCAAAAGAAGCAAGAGGGGTGCAGAAAAGGTAGGAGGTGTTCACATAGTGGCAAATGAGGTACAGAAAGAGGCAGGAGGGGTGCAGAAAGAAGGAAAAGAAGTTCAGGAAGAAGCAAGAGAACTGCTGAACAAAGCAACAGAGGTATAGAAAGAAGCAAGTGAAGTGCCAAAATTGTTAAGTGAGGTGCAGAAAGAAGCAAGAGCAGTGCAGAAAGAAGTAACAGAGGTGAAAAAGAGGCAAGAGGGGTGCAGAAAAGGTAGGAGGTGTTCACAAAGAGGCAAATGAGGTACATGAATAGGCAATTGGGGTGCTGAAAGTAGGAATTGAATGCAGAAAGAAGTAACAGAGGTGCTGAAAGAGGCGTCAATGGAGCAGGAAGAGCAAGAGAAGCACAGAAAGAGGCAAGAGAGGTACAAAAACAGGTAGGAAAGGTGCAGAAAGTGAGAACAGGGATGCAGAAAGAGGCAGGAGATCTGCATAAAAAGCAACAGAGGTGTTAAAAGAGGAAAGTGCAGATATAAGCAGGGGATGTGCAGAAGGAGGCAATAGAAGTGCAGAAAGAAGTAACAAAGATACAGAAAGAGGCAAAACAGGTACATAAAGAGGCAAGAAAAATGCAGAAAAAGGCAAAAGAGGTACGTAAAAAGTCAAGAGTGGTGCAGAAACAGGCAGGAGGCGTGCAAAAAGATAGAACAGGGGTGTAGATAGAGGCAAGAGAGGTGTAGAAAGAGAAAAGAGGGATGCAGAAAGAGACAAGACATCTGCAGAAAAAAGCAACAGGGGTGCTGAAAGAGGCAAGTGAGGTGCAGAAAGAAGCAAGAGAGGTACTCAAAGAGGCAATAGAAGTGCGAAAGATGTACGAGAGTTGCAGAAAGAGGCAACAGAGGTACGGAAAGAATCAAGAGAGGTGCAGAAACAGGTAGGAGACGTGCAGAAAGAGAGGTGTAGAAAGAGAAAAGAGGGATGCGGAAAGAGGCAAGACATCTGCAGAAAAAAGCAACAGGGGTGCTGAAAGAGGCAAGTGAGGTGCAGAAAGAAGCAAGAGAGGTACGCAAAGATGCAATAGAAGTGCGAAAGATGTACGAGAGTTGCAGAAAGAGGCAACAGAGGTGCAGATAGAGGCAAGAGAGGTGCAGAAAGAGAAAAGAGGTGTGCAGAAATGGGCAAAAGATATGCAGAAAAAGAAACAGCTGTGCTGAAAGAGGCAAGTGAGGTGCAGAAAGAAGGAACAGAGGTGCAGAAAGAGTCAAGAGAGGTGCCAAAACAGGCAGGAGACGTGCAGAAAGATGGATAGGGGTGCAGATAGTGGCAAGAGAGGTGTAGAAAGAGAAAAGTGGAGCACAGAAAGAATCAGGAGATTTGCAAAAAAAGCAACAGAGGTGTTGAAAGAGGCAAGTGAGCTGCAGAAAGAGGGAGGAGAGATGTAGAAAGAGGCAAGAGAGTTGCACAAAGAGCAAAGAGGGGTGTAGAAAGAGGGAAAGAGGCAGGAGGGGTACAGAGAGAAGCAACAGATCTGCCGAAATCGGCAAGAGAGGAACAGAACGAAGCAACAGCAGTGCAGAAAGAACCAACAGAGATGCGAAAAGAGGCAAGGGGAAGCAGAAAGAGGTAGGAGAGGTACACAAAGAGGCACGAGAGGTACAGAAAGAGGCACGAGGAGTGCAGAAAGAAGGACAAGAAGTATAGAAAGAAGCAAGAGAATTGATGAACGAAGCAACAGATGTGTAGAAAGAAGCAAGTGAAGAGCAGAGAGAGGCAAGAATCTTGCATAAAGAAGCAAAAGCAGTGCAGAAAGAACCAACCAAGATGGAAAAAGAGGCAGGATGTCTGCACAAAAGGTAGGAGGGGTTCAGAAAGAAGCAACAGAGGTTCTGAAAGATGCAGGAAAGGTGCAGAAACAAGAAAGAGAAGTGCAGAAAGAGGCAAGGTAAGTGCTGAAAGAAGGAACAGAGGTTTACAAACAACTAAGAAAAGTGCAAAAAGAAGCAAGAGCAGGTCAGAAAGAACCAACAAAGGTACAGAAATAAGAAAAAGGGTTGCAGAAATAGGTAGGAGATGTGCACAAAAGGACAAGAGAGGTACAGAAGGAGACAGGAGGGATTCAGAAAGAAGGAAGAAAAGTGCATAAAGAGGCAAGAGAATCGATGACAGAAGCAACAGAGGTTTAGGAAGACCCAGAAAGTGCAAAAAGAGGCAAGTTAGGTGCAGAAAGAAGCAAGAGCAGTGCAGAAAGAACCAACAGAGGTGCAAAAATAGGCAAGGGGCTGCAGAAAGAGGTAAGAGAGGTACAGAACGAAGCAAGTGAAGTACAAAAAGAGGCAAGAGAGGTGCAGAAAGAGGCAAGAGAGGTACAGAAATAAGCCAAAGAAGTGCACAGAGAGGAAAGGGAATTGCTGAAAGAAGCAACAGAGGTTTAGAAAGAACCGAGAATATTGCAAAATGAGGCAAGTGAGGTGCAGAAAGAAGCAAGAGCAGGTCAGACAGAACGAGCAGGGGTGCAAAAAGAGGCAAGAGGAGTACAGAAAGAGGCAGTAGGGTGCAGAAATAAGGTAGAGAAGTACAGAAAGAGGCAAGAGAATTGCTTAAAGAAGCAACAGAGGTGTAGAAATAAGCAAGTGAAGGTCAGAAAGAGGCAAGTAAGGTGCAGAAAGAAGTAAGAGCAGTGCAGAAAGAACCAACAGAGGTGCAAAAAGAGGCAAGGGGAAGCAGAAAGAGGTAGGAGAGGTAAACAAAGACTCAAGAGAGGTACAGAAAGAGGCACAAGGGGTGCAGAAAGAAGGACGAGAAGTGTAGAAAGAGGCAAGAGAATTGCTGAAAGAAGCAATAGAGGTGTAGATAGAAGCAAGTGAAGAGCAGAAAGAGGTAAGTAACGTGCAGAAAGAAGC
This sequence comes from Lissotriton vulgaris, assembly GCF_964263255.1. Classification (NCBI taxonomy): domain Eukaryota; kingdom Metazoa; phylum Chordata; class Amphibia; order Caudata; family Salamandridae; genus Lissotriton; species Lissotriton vulgaris. The sequence continues at coordinate 1,529,897,082 of NC_141687.1, read as the reverse complement.
AAGAACAGTGCAGAAAAAACCAGCAGAGATGGAAAAAGAGGCAAGATGTTTGCAGAAAAGGTAGGAGGGGTGCAGAAAGAAGTAACAGAGGTTCTGAAAGATGCAAGAGAGGTGCAGAAAGAAGCAAGTGAAGTAAAGAAAAAGGCAACAGAAGTACAGAAAGATGCAAGAAAAGTGCAGAAAGAGGCAAAAGGGGTACATAAAGAGGCAAGAAAAATATAGAAAGAGGCAACAGAGGTACTGAAAGAGGCAAGTAAGGTGCAGAGATAAGCAGGGGGTGTGCAGAAGGAGGCAATAGAAGTGCAGAAAGAAGTAACAGAGGTGCAGAAAGAGGCAAAAGGGGTACATAAAGAGGCAAGAAAAATGCAGAAAGAGGCAACAGAGGAACGGAAAGAGTGAAGAGTGGTGCAGAAAGAGGCAGGAGGCGTGCAAAAAGATAGAACAGGGGTGCAGATAGAGGCAAGAGAGGTGTAGAAAGAGAAAAGAGGGTTGCAATAAGAGGCAAGACATCTGCAGAAAAAGGCAACATGGGTGCTGAAAGAGACAAGTGAGGTGCAGAAAGAAGAAAGAGAGGTATACAGAGAGGCAATAGAAGTGTGAAAGATGTACGAGAGTTGCAGAAAGAGGCAACAGAGATATGGAAAGAGTCAAGAGAGGTGCAGAAACAGGTAGGAGACGTGCAGAAAGATGGAAAAGGGCTGCAGATAGAGACAAGAGAGGTGCAGAAAGAGAAAAGAGGTGTGCAGAAAGAGGCAAAAGATATGCAGAAAAAGAAACAGCTGTGCTGAAAGAGGCAAGTGAGATGTAGAAAGAAGCAACAGAGGCGCAGAAGAGTCAAGAGAGGTCCCAAAACAGGCAGGAGACGAGCAGAAAGATAGATAGGGGTGTAGATAGAGGCAAGAGAGGTGCAGAAAGAGAAAAGAGGAGTGCAGAAAGAAGCAAGAGATTTGCAGAAAAAAGCAACAGAGGTGTTGAAAGAGGCAAGTGAGGTGCAGAAAGAGGGAGGAGAGGTATATAAAGAGGCTAGACGGTTGCACAAAGAGCAAAGAGGGATGTAGAAAGAGGCAAGAGGAGTACAGAGAGAAGCAACCGACCTGCCGAAAGAGGCAAGAGAGGTACAGAACGAAGCAACAGCAGTGCAGAAAGAACCAACAGAGGTGCAAAACGAGGCAAGGGGAAGCAGAAAGAGGTAGGAGAGGTATACAAAGAGGTACGAGAGGTACGGAAAGAGGCAGGAGGGGTGCAGAAAGAAGGACGAGAAGTGTAGAAAGAAGCAAGAGAATTGCTGAAAGAAGCAACAGAGGTGTAGAAAGAAGCTAGTGAAGAGCAGAAAGAGGCAAGTATTGTGCATAAAGAAGCAAAAGCAGTGCAGAAAGAACCAACAGAGGTGCAAAAATAGGCAAGGGGCTGCAGAAAGAGGTAAGAGAGGTACAGAACGAAGCAAGTGAAGTACAAAAAGAGGCAGGAGAGGTGCAAAAAGAAGCAAGAGCAGGTCAGAAAGAACCAACAGAGGTACAGAAATAAGCAAAAGGGTTGCAGATATAGGTAGGAGATGTGCACAAAAGGACAAGAGAGGTACAGAAGGAGACAGGAGGGATTCAGAAAGAAGGAAGAGAAGTGCATAAAGAGGCAAGAGAATGGATGACAGAAGCAACAGAGGTTTAGGAAGACCCAGAAAGTGCAAAAAGAGGCAAGTTAGGTGCAGAAAGAAGCAAGAGCAGTGCAGAAAGAACCAACAGAGGTGCAAAAATAGGCAAGGGGCTGCAGAAAGAGGTAAGAGAGGTACAGAACGAAGCAAGTGAAGTACAAAAAGAGGCAAGAGAGGTGCAGAAAGAGGCAAGAGAGGTACAGAAATAAGCCAAAGAAGTGCACAGAGAGGAAAGGGAATTGCTGAAAGAAGCAACAGAGGTTTAGAAAGAACTGAGAATATTGCAAAATGAGGCAAGTGAGGTGCAGAAAGAAGCAAGAGCAGGTCAGACAGAACGAGCAGGGGTGCAAAAAGAGGCAAGAGGAGTACAGAAAGAGGCAGGAGGGTGCAGAAAGAAGGTAGAGAAGTACAGAAAGAGGCAAGAGAATTGCTTAAAGAAGCAACAGAGGTGTAGAAATAAGCAAGTGAAGGTCAGAAAGAGGCAGGTAAGGTGCAGAAAGAAGTAAGAGCAGTGCAGAAAGAACCAACAGAGGTGCAAAAAGAGGCAAGGGGAAGCAGAAAGAGGTAGGAGAGGTAAACAAAGACTCAAGAGAGGTACAGAAAGAGGCACAAGGGGTGCAGAAAGAAGGACGAGAAGTGTAGAAAGAAGCAAGAGAATTGCTGAAAGAAGCAATAGAGGTGTAGATAGAAGCAAGTGAATAGCAGAAAGAGGTAAGTAACGTGCAGAAAGAAGCAAAAACAGTGCAGAAAAAACCAGCAGAGATGGAAAAAGAGGCAAGATGTTTGCAGAAAAGGTAGGAGGGGTGCATAAAGAAGTAACAGAGGTTCTGAAAGATGCAAGAGAGGTGCAGAAAGAAGCAAGTGAAGTAAAGAAAAAGGCAACAGAAGTACAGAAAGATGCAAGAAAAGTGCAGAAAGAGGCAAAAGGGGTACATAAAGAGGCAAGAAAAATACAGAAAGAGGCAACAGAGGTACTGAAAGAGGCAAGTAAGGTGCAGAGATAAGCAGGGGGTGTGCAGAAGGAGGCAATAGAAGTGCAGAAAGAAGTAACAGAGGTGCAGAAAGAGGCAAAAGGGGTACATAAAGAGGCAAGAAAAATGCAGAAAGAGGCAACAGAGGAACGGAAAGAGTGAAGAGTGGTGCAGATAGAGGCAGGAGGCGTGCAAAATGATAGAACAGGGGTGCAGATAGAGGCAAGAGAGGTGTAGAAAGAGAAAAGAGGGTTGCAATAAGAGGCAAGACATCTGCAGAAAAAGGCAACATGGGTGCTGAAAGAGACAAGTGAGGTGCAGAAAGAAGAAAGAGAGGTATACAGAGAGGCAATAGAAGTGTGAAAGATGTACGAGAGTTGCAGAAAGAGGCAACAGAGGTACGGAAAGAGTCAAGAGAGGTGCAGAAACAGGTAGGAGACGTGCAGAAAGATGGAAAAGGGCTGCAGATAGAGACAAGAGAGGTGCAGAAAGAGAAAAGAGGTGTGCAGAAAGAGGCAAAAGATATGCAGAAAAAGAAACAGCTGTGCTGAAAGAGGCAAGTGAGATGTAGAAAGAAGCAACAGAGGTGCAGAAGAGTCAAGAGAGGTGCCAAAACAGGCAGGAGACGAGCAGAAAGATAGATAGGGGTGTAGATAGAGCAAAGGAGGTGCAGAAAGAGAAAAGAGGAGTGCAGAAAGAAGCAAGAGATTTGCAGAAAAAAGCAACAGAGGTGTTGAAAGAGGCAAGTGAGGTGCAGAAAGAGGGAGGAGAGGTATAGAAAGAGGCTAGACGGTTGCGCAAAGAGGGATGTAGAAAGAGGCAAGAGGAGTACAGAGAGAAGCAACTGACCTGCCGAAAGAGGCAAGAGAGGTACAGAACGAAGCAACAGCAGTGCAGAAAGAACCAACAGAGGTGCAAAAAGAGGCAAGGGGAAGCAGAAAGAGGTAGGAGAGGTATACAAAGAGGTACGAGAGGTACGGAAAGAGGCAGGAGGGGTGCAGAAAGAAGGACGAGAAGTGTAGAAAGAAGCAAGAGAATTGCTGAAAGAAGCAACAGAGGTGTAGAAAGAAGCTAGTGAAGAGCAGAAAGAGGCAAGTATTGTGCATAAAGAAGCAAAAGCAGTGCAGAAAGAACCAACAGAGATGGCAAAAGAGGCAAGATGTCTGCAGAAAAGGTAGGAGGGGTGCAGAAAGAAGCAACAGAGGTTCTCAAAGATGCAAAGGGGGGCAGAAAGAAGCAAGTGAAGTAAAGAAATAGGTAACAGAGGTACAGAAAGATGCAAGAAAGGTGCAGAAACAAGAAGGAGAAGTGAAGAAAGATGCAAGGTAAGTGCTGAAAGAAGGAACAGAGGTTTACAAAGAACCAAGAAAAGTGCAAAAAGAGGCAAGTGATGTGCAGAAAGAAGCAAGAGCAGGTCAGAAAGAACCAACAGCGGTGCAGAAAGAAGCAGGAGGGTTGCAGAAATAGGTAGGAGATAAGCACAAAAAGGCAAGAAAGGTACAGAAGGAGGCAGGAGGGATTCAGAAAGAAGGAAGAGAAGTGCATAAAGAGGCAAGAGAATCGCTGACAGAAGCAACAGACGTTTAGGAAGAACCTAGAAAGTGTAAAAAGAGGCAAGTTAGGTGCAGAAAGAAGCAAGAGCAGTGCAGAAAGAACCAAAAGAGGTACGAAAATAGGCAATGGGCTGCAGAAAGAGGTAAGAGGGGTACAGAATGAAGCAAGTGAGGTACAAAAAGAGGCAACAGAGGTGCAGAAAGTGGCAAGAGAGGTACAGAAATAAGCAAAAGAAGTGCAAAAAGAGGAAAGGGAATTGCTGAAAGAAGCAACAGAGGTTTAGAAAGAGCCGAAAATAGTGGAAAATGAGGCAAGTGAGGTGCTGAAAGAAGCAAGAGCAGGTCAGACAGAACGAACAGAGGTGCAAAAAGGGTTAAGAGGGATACAGAAAGAGGCAGGAGGGGTGCAGAAAGAAGGAAGAGAAGTACAGAAAGGGGTAAGAGAATTGCTGAAAGAAGCAACAGAGGTGTAGAAAGAAGCAAGTGAAGGGCAAAAAGAGGCAAGTAAGTTGTAGAAAGAAGTAAGAGCAGTGCAAAAAAAATCAACAGAGGTGCAAAAAGAGGCAAGGGGAAGCAGAAAGAGGTAGGAGAGGTAAACAAAGAAGCAAGAGAGATACAGAGAGAGGCACGAGGGGTGCAGAAAGAAGGACGAGAAGTGCTGAGAGAAGCAAGAGAATTGCTGAAAGAAGCAACAGAGGTGTAGAAAGAAGCAAGTGAAGAGCAGAAAGAGGTAAGTAACATGCAGAAAGAAGCAAAAGCAGTGCAGAAAGAACCAGCAGAGATGGAAAAAGAGGCTGCAGAAAAGGTAGGAGGGGTGCAGAAAGAAGTAACAGAGGTTCTGAAAGATGCAAGAGAGGTGCAGAAAGAAGCAAGTGAAGTAAAGGAAAAGGCAACAGAAGTACAGAAAGTTTCTAGAAAAGTGCAGAAAGAAGCAAAAGGGGATACATAAAGAGGCAAGAAAAATACAGAAAAAGGCAACACAAGTACGGAAGGAGGCAAGTGAGGTGCAGAGATAAGCAGTGGATGTGCAGAAGGAGGCAATAGAAGTGCAGAAAGAAGTAACAGAGGTACAGAAAGAGGCAAGAAAAATGCCGAAAGAGGCAACAGAGGTACGGAAGGAGTCAAGAGTGGTGCAGAAACAGGCTGGAGGCGTGCAGAAAGATAGAACAGGGGTGCTGAAAGATGCAAGTGATGTGCAGAACGAAGCAAGAAAGGTATAGAAAGAGGCTATAGAAGTGCGAAAGATGTACGAGAGTTGCAGAAAGAGGCAACATAGGTACAAAACGACTCAAGAGAGGTGCGGAAAGAGGCAGGAGACATGCAGAAAGATGGCAAGAAAGCTGCAGAAAGAGAAAAGAGGTGTGCAGAAAGAGGCAAAAGATATGCAGAAAAAGAAACAGCTGTGCTGAAAGAGGCAAGTGGCATGCAGAAAGAAGCAATAGAGGTTCAGAAAGAGTCTAGAGACGTGCCTAAACAGGCAGGAGATATGCAGAAAGATGTATACGGGTGCAGATAGAGGCAAGAGAGGTGCAGAAAGAGAAAAAAGTAGTACAGAAAGAGGCAAGAGATCTGCAGAAAAAAGCAACAGTGGTGTTGAAAGAGGCAAGTGAGGTGCAGAAAGAGGGAGGAGAGGTGTAGAAAGAGGCAAGAGAGTTGCACAAAGAGCGAAGAGGGGTGCAGAAAGAGGCAGGAGAGGTGCAGAGAGAAGCAACAAACCTGCCGAAAGAGGCAAGAGAGGTGCAGAACGAAGCAACAACTGTGCGAAAAGAACCAACAGAGGTGCAAAAAGAGGCAAGGGGAAGCAGAAAGAGGTAGGAGAGGTACACAAAGAGGCACGAGGGGTTCAGAAAGGACTAGAAGTGTATAAAGATGCAAGAGAATTGCTGAAAGAAGCAACAGAGGTGTAGAAAGAAGCAAGTGAAGGACAGAAAGAGGCAAGTAAGGTGCAGAAAGAAGAGCAGTGCAGAAAGAACCAACAGAGGTGCAAAAAGAGGCAAGGGGAAGCAGAAAGAGGTAGGAGAGGTAAACAAAGAGGCAAGAGAGGTACAGAAAGTGTTACGAGGGTTGCAGAAAGAAGGAAGAGAAGTGTAGAAAGAAGCAAGAGAAATGCTGAAAGAAGCAACAGAGGTAGAGAAAGAAGCAAGTGAAGAGCAGAAAGAGGTAAGTAACATGCAGAAAGAAGCAAAAGCATTGCAGAAAGAACCAGCAGAGATGGAAAAAGAGGCAAGATGTCTGCAGAAAAGGTAGGAGGGGTGCAGAAAGAAGTAACAGAGGTTCCGAAAGATGCAAGAGAGGTGCAGAAAGAAGCAAGTTAAGTACAGAAAAAGGCAACTGAAGCACAGAAAGATGCAAGAAAAGTGTAGAAATATGCAAAAGGGGTACATAAAGAGGCAAGAAAAATGCAGAAAGAGGCAACAGAGGTTCGGAAAGAGTCAAGAGGGGTGCAGAAACAGGCAGGAGGCATGCAGAAATATAGAACAGGGGTGCAGATAGAGGCAAGAGAGGTGTAGAAAGAGAAAAGAGGGTTGCTGAATGTTGTACTTGGTTTCTCCTCCTTTCTAGTTGCTCAAGCCAGAGTGAGTGTGGTGTCTGCGTGGAATGTTGGAGTGCATGATGTCAGAGAGTTTAGAATATGAGTGTGCCTGTGTGTCTGTGGAATGACAGTTGAGGAGTGTGGGCTGAGCAACTAACATCTAGCTACTGGTGGGACTATCTCTTTACTATCTATTGACTATCTACTTACTATTTACTTATCTTCATGATACTACCTGAGATTTACATGGAACTTGTATTGATCTTCTAATAAACCTACATCTTGGGTAAACTACCTGGCTACCTGTACATTATATCATCTTTTACCCACGACACTGAAAGAGGCAAAAGGGGTACATAAAGAGGCAAGAAAAATGCAGAACGAGGCAACAGAGGTACGGAAAGAGTCAAGAGTGGTGCAGAAAGAGGCAGGAGGCGTGCAAAAAGATAGAACAGGGGTGCAGATAGAGGCAAGAGAGGTGTATAAAAAGAAAAGAGGGTTGCAATAAGAGGCAAGACATCTGCAGAAAGAAGCAACAGGGGTGCTGAAAGAGGCAAGTGGCATGCAGAAAGAAGCAATAGAGGTTCAGAAAGAGTCTAGAGACGTGCCTAAACAGGCAGGAGATATGCAGAAAGATATATACGGGTGCAGATAGAGGCAAGAGAGGTGCAGAAAGAGAAAAAAGTAGTACAGAAAGAGGCAAGAGATCTGCAGAAAAAAGCAACAGTGGTGTTGAAAGAGGCAAGAGAGGTGCAGAAAGAGAAAAAAGTAGTACAGAAAGAGGCAAGAGATCTGCAGAAAAAAGCAACAGTGGTGTTGAAAGAGGCAAGTGAGGTGCAGAAAGAGGGAGGAGAGGTGTAGAAAGAGGCAAGAGAGTTGCACAAAGAGCGAAGAGGGGTGCAGAAAGAGGCAGGAGGGGTGCAGAGAGAAGCAACAAACCTGCCGAAAGAGGCAAGAGAGGTGCAGAACGAAGCAACAACTGTGCGAAAAGAACCAACAGAGGTGCAAAAAGAGGCAAGGGGAAGCAGAAAGAGGTAGGAGAGGTACACAAAGAGGCACGAGGGGTTCAGAAAGGACTAGAAGTGTATAAAGATGCAAGAGAATTGCTGAAAGAAGCAACAGAGGTGTAGAATGAAGCAAGTGAAGGACAGAAAGAGGCAAGTAAGGTGCAGAAAGAAGAGCAGTGCAGAAAGAACCAACAGAGGTGCAAAAAGAGGCAAGGTGAAGCAGAAAGAGGTAGGAGAGGTAAACAAAGAGGCAAGAGAGGTACAGAAAGTGTTACGAGGGTTGCAGAAAGAAGGAAGAGAAGTGTAGAAAGAAGCAAGAGAAATGCTGAAAGAAGCAACAGAGGTAGAGAAAGAAGCAAGTGAAGAGCAGAAAGAGGTAAGTAACATGCAATAAGAAGCAAAAGCATTGCAGAAAGAACCAGCAGAGATGGAAAAAGAGGCAAGATGTCTGCAGAAAAGGTAGGAGGGGTGCAGAAAGAAGTAACAGAGGTTCTGAAAGATGCAAGAGAGGTGCAGAAAGAAGCAAGTGAAGTACAGAAAAAGGCAACTGAAGCACAGAAAGATGCAAGAAAAGTGTAGAAATATGCAAAAGGGGTACATAAAGAGGCAAGAAAAATGCAGAAAGAGGCAACAGAGGTTCGGAAAGAGTCAAGAGGGGTGCAGAAACAGGCAGGAGGCATGCAGAAATATAGAACAGGGGTGCAGATAGAGGCAAGAGAGGTGTAGAAAGAGAAAAGAGGGTTGCTGAATGTTGTACTTGGTTTCTCCTCCTTTCTAGTTTCTCAAGCCAGAGTGAGTGTGGTGTCTGCGTGGAATGTTGGAGTGCATGATGTCAGAGAGTTTAGAATATGAGTGTGCCTGTGTGTCTGTGGAATGACAGTTGAGGAGTGTGGGCTGAGCAACTAACATCTAGCTCCTGGTGGGACTATCTCTTTACTATCTATTGACTATCTACTTACTATTTACTTATCTTCATGATACTACAAGAGATTTACATGGAACTTGTATTGATCTTCTAATAAACCTACATCTTGGGTAAACTACCTGGCTACCTGTACATTATATCATCTTTTACCCACGACACTGAAAGAGGCAAAAGGGGTACATAAAGAGGCAAGAAAAATGCAGAACGAGGCAACAGAGGTACGGAAAGAGTCAAGAGTGGTGCAGAAAGAGGCAGGAGGCGTGCAAAAAGATAGAACAGGGGTGCAGATAGAGGCAAGAGAGGTGTATAAAGAGAAAAGAGGGTTGCAATAAGAGGCAAGACATCTGCAGAAAGAAGCAACAGGGGTGCTGAAAGATGCAAGTGATGTGCAGAACGAAGCAAGAAAGGTATAGAAAGAGGCTATAGAAGTGCGAAAGATGTACGAGAGTTGCAGAAAGAGGCAACATAGGTACAAAATGACTCAAGAGAGGTGCGGAAAGAGGCAGGAGACATGCAGAAAGATGGCAAGAAAGCTGCAGAAAGAGAAAAGAGGTGTGCAGAAAGAGGCAAAAGATATGCAGAAAAAGAAACAGCTGTGCTGAAAGAGGCAAGTGGCATGCAGAAAGAAGCAATAGAGGTTCAGAAAGAGTCTAGAGACGTGCCTAAACAGGCAGGAGATATGCAGAAAGATGTATACGGGTGCAGATAGAGGCAAGAGAGGTGCAGAAAGAGAAAAAAGTAGTACAGAAAGAGGCAAGAGATCTGCAGAAAAAAGCAACAGTGGTGTTGAAAGAGGCAAGTGAGGTGCAGAAAGAGGGAGGAGAGGTGTAGAAAGAGGCACGAGAGTTGCACAAAGAGCGAAGAGGGGTGCAGAAAGAGGCAGGAGAGGTGCAGAGAGAAGCAACAAACCTGCCGAAAGAGGCAAGAGAGGTGCAGAACGAAGCAACAACTGTGCGAAAAGAACCAACAGAGGTGCAAAAAGAGGCAAGGGGAAGCAGAAAGAGGTAGGAGAGGTACACAAAGAGGCACGAGGGGTTCAGAAAGGACTAGAAGTGTATAAAGATGCAAGAGAATTGCTGAAAGAAGCAACAGAGGTGTAGAAAGAAGCAAGTGAAGGACAGAAAGAGGCAAGTAAGGTGCAGAAAGAAGAGCAGTGCAGAAAGAACCAACAGAGGTGCAAAAAGAGGCAAGGGGAAGCAGAAAGAGGTAGGAGAGGTAAACAAAGAGGCAAGAGAGGTACAGAAAGTGTTACGAGGGTTGCAGAAAGAAGGAAGAGAAGTGTAGAAAGAAGCAAGAGAAATGCTGAAAGAAGCAACAGAGGTAGAGAAAGAAGCAAGTGAAGAGCAGAAAGAGGTAAGTAACATGCAGAAAGAAGCAAAAGCATTGCAGAAAGAACCAGCAGAGATGGAAAAAGAGGCAAGATGTCTGCAGAAAAGGTAGGAGGGGTGCAGAAAGAAGTAACAGAGGTTCTGAAAGATGCAAGAGAGGTGCAGAAAGAAGCAAGTGAAGTACAAAAAAGGCAACTGAAGCACAGAAAGATGCAAGAAAAGTGTAGAAATATGCAAAAGGGGTACATAAAGAGGCAAGAAAAATGCAGAAAGAGGCAACAGAGGTTCGGAAAGAGTCAAGAGGGGTGCAGAAACAGGCAGGAGGCATGCAGAAATATAGAACAGGGGTGCAGATAGAGGCAAGAGAGGTGTAGAAAGAGAAAAGAGGGTTGCTGAATGTTGTACTTGGTTTCTCCTCCTTTCTAGTTGCTCAAGCCAGAGTGAGTGTGGTGTCTGCGTGGAATGTTGGAGTGCATGATGTCAGAGAGTTTAGAATATGAGTGTGCCTGTGTGTCTGTGGAATGACAGTTGAGGAGTGTGGGCTGAGCAACTAACATCTAGCTCCTGGTGGGACTATCTCTTTACTATCTATTGACTATCTACTTACTATTTACTTATCTTCATGATACTACCTGAGATTTACATGGAACTTGTATTGATCTTCTAATAAACCTACATCTTGGGTAAACTACCTGGCTACCTGTACATTATATCATCTTTTACCCACGACACTGAAAGAGGCAAAAGGGGTACATAAAGAGGCAAGAAAAATGCAGAACGAGGCAACAGAGGTACGGAAAGAGTCAAGAGTGGTGCAGAAAGAGGCAGGAGGCGTGCAAAAAGATAGAACAGGGGTGCAGATAGAGGCAAGAGAGGTGTATAAAGAGAAAAGAGGGTTGCAATAAGAGGCAAGACATCTGCAGAAAGAAGCAACAGGGGTGCTGAAAGAGGCAAGTGGCATGCAGAAAGAAGCAATAGAGGTTCAGAAAGAGTCTAGAGACGTGCCTAAACAGGCAGGAGATATGCAGAAAGATATATACGGGTGCAGATAGAGGCAAGAGAGGTGCAGAAAGAGAAAAAAGTAGTACAGAAAGAGGCAAGAGATCTGCAGAAAAAAGCAACAGTGGTGTTGAAAGAGGCAAGTGAGGTGCAGAAAGAGGGAGGAGAGGTGTAGAAAGAGGCAAGAGAGTTGCACAAAGAGCGAAGAGGGGTGCAGAAAGAGGCAGGAGAGGTGCAGAGAGAAGCAACAAACCTGCCGAAAGAGGCAAGAGAGGTGCAGAACGAAGCAACAACTGTGCGAAAAGAACCAACAGAGGTGCAAAAAGAGGCAAGGGGAAGCAGAAAGAGGTAGGAGAGGTACACAAAGAGGCACGAGGGGTTCAGAAAGGACTAGAAGTGTATAAAGATGCAAGAGAATTGCTGAAAGAAGCAACAGAGGTGTAGAAAGAAGCAAGTGAAGGACAGAAAGAGGCAAGTAAGGTGCAGAAAGAAGAGCAGTGCAGAAAGAACCAACAGAGGTGCAAAAAGAGGCAAGGTGAAGCAGAAAGAGGTAGGAGAGGTAAACAAAGAGGCAAGAGAGGTACAGAAAGTGTTACGAGGGTTGCAGAAAGAAGGAAGAGAAGTGTAGAAAGAAGCAAGAGAAATGCTGAAAGAAGCAACAGAGGTAGAGAAAGAAGCAAGTGAAGAGCAGAAAGAGGTAAGTAACATGCAGAAAGAAGCAAAAGCATTGCAGAAAGAACCAGCAGAGATGGAAAAAGAGGCAAGATGTCTGCAGAAAAGGTAGGAGGGGTGCAGAAAGAAGTAACAGAGGTTCTGAAAGATGCAAGAGAGGTGCAGAAAGAAGCAAGTGAAGTACAGAAAAAGGCAACTGAAGCACAGAAAGATGCAAGAAAAGTATAGAAATATGCAAAAGGGGTACATAAAGAGGCAAGAAAAATGCAGAAAGAGGCAACAGAGGTTCGGAAAGAGTCAAGAGGGGTGCAGAAACAGGCAGGAGGCATGCAGAAATATAGAACAGGGGTGCAGATAGAGGCAAGAGAGGTGTAGAAAGAGAAAAGAGGGTTGCTGAATGTTGTACTTGGTTTCTCCTCCTTTCTAGTTGCTCAAGCCAGAGTGAGTGTGGTGTCTGCGTGGAATGTTGGAGTGCATGATGTCAGAGAGTTTAGAATATGAGTGTGCCTGTGTGTCTGTGGAATGACAGTTGAGGAGTGTGGGCTGAGCAACTAACATCTAGCTCCTGGTGGGACTATCTCTTTACTATCTATTGACTATCTACTTACTATTTACTTATCTTCATGATACTACCTGAGATTTACATGGAACTTGTATTGATCTTCTAATAAACCTACATCTTGGGTAAACTACCTGGCTACCTGTACATTATATCATCTTTTACCCACGACACTGAAAGAGGCAAAAGGGGTACATAAAGAGGCAAGAAAAATGCAGAACGAGGCAACAGAGGTACGGAAAGAGTCAAGAGTGGTGCAGAAAGAGGCAGGAGGCGTGCAAAAAGATAGAACAGGGGTGCAGATAGAGGCAAGAGAGGTGTATAAAGAGAAAAGAGGGTTGCAATAAGAGGCAAGACATCTGCAGAAAGAAGCAACAGGGGTGCTGAAAGAGGCAAGTGAGGTGCGGAAAGAAGCAAGAGAGGTACAAAAAGAGGCAGTAGAAGTGCAAAAGATGTACAAGAGTAGCAGAAAGAGGCAACAGAGGTGCAAAAAGTGTCAAGAGAGGTGCGTAAACAGGCAGGAGACATGCAGAAAGATGGAACAGGGGTGCATATTGAGGCAAGAGAGGTGCAGAAAGAGAAAAAAGGTGTGCAGAAAGAGGCAAAACATATGCAGAAAAAGAAACAGCTGTGCTGAAAGAGGCAAGTGAGGTGCTGAAAGAAGCAACAGAGGTGCAGAAAGAGTCAAGATTTGTGCCAAAACAGGCAGGAGACGGGCAGAAAGGTAGATAGGGGTGTAGATAGAGGCAAGAGAGGTGCAGAAAGAGAAAAGAGGAGTGCAGAAAGAAGCAAGAGATTTGCAGAAAAAAGCAACAGAGGTGTTGAAAGAGGCAAGTGAGGTGCAGAAAGAGGGAGGAGAGGTGTAGAAAGAGGCTAAAGGCTTGCATAAAGAGCGAAGAGGGATGTAGAAAGAGGCAAGAGGAGTACAGAGAGAAGCAACCGACCTGCCGAAAGAGGCAAGAGAGGTACAGAACGAAGCAACAGCAGTGCAGAAAGAACCAACAGAGGTGCAAAAAGAGGCAAGGGGAAGCAGAAAGAGGTAGGAGAGGTATACAAAGAGGTACGAGAGGTACAGAAAGAGGCAGGAGGGGTGCAGAAAGAAGGACGAGAAGTGTATAAAGATGCAAGGGAATTGTTGAAAGAAGCAACAGTGGTGTAGAAAGTAGCAAGTGAAGAGCAGAAAGATCCATGTACTGTGCAGAAAGAAGCAAAAGCAGTGCAGAAAGAACCGACAAAGATGGAAAAAGAGGCAAGATGTCTGCCGAAAAGGCAGGAGGGGTGCAGAAAGAAGCAACAGAGGTTCTGAAAGATGGAAGAGAGGTGCAGAAAGAAGCAAGTGAAGGTAAGAAAAAGGTAAAAGAGGTACAGAAAGATGCAAGAAAGGTGCAGAAACAAGAAAAAGAAGTGCAGAAAGAGGCAAGGTAAGTGCTGAAAGAAGTAACAGTGGTTTAGCAAGTACCCAGAAAGTGCTAAAAGAGGCAAGTGAAGTGCAGAAATAAGCAAGAGCAGTACAGAAAGAACCAACAGAGTGCAAAAAGAGGCAATGGGCTGCAGAAAGAGGTAAAAGAGGTACAGAACGAAGCAAGTGAAGTACAAAAATAGGCATCAGAGATACAGAAAGAGGCAAGAGAGGTACATAAATAAGCAAGAGAAGTGCAGAAAGAGGCAAGGGAATTGCTGAAAGAAGCAACAGAGGTGTAGAAAGAAGGAAGTGAAGGGCAGAAAGAGGCAAGTAAGGTGCAGAAAGAAGTAAGAGCAGTGCAGACAGAAGGAAGAGGGTTCCAGAAATAGGTAGGAGATGTGCACAAAAAGGCAAGAGAGATATAGAAGGAGGCAGGAGGGATTCAGAAAGAAGGAAGAGAAGTGCATAAAGAGGCAAGAGAATATGTTATGTTATATTATGTTAAATTTTATTTTCATAGCGCACGGCTACTCCAGAGGAGTGTCCCGGCGCTTTATCGGGGCAGCTCAGTAAAAAACATAACATCATAAAACAGACACCAAACAAGAGAAAAAAGAAACGTCCTAAAGGTTAAAAAGCCAGGTCTTAAGGCTCTTCCTAAACAGAAGGAGATTAGAGGAAGACCGTAGGTCCAAAGGCAAGGAGTTCCATAACTGAGGGGCCCTCAAACTAAAAGAGCGTCCCCCAGTGCGAGCCTTCCTCACTCGAGGAACCACAGCCAAAAACAAAGATCCCGACCGCAGTGATCTAACTGGGCGGTAGAGAGCCAGTCTACGTTGTAGGTACTTTGCTCCGGCGCCAAATAGCGCTTTATGCGCCAAAGTCAGTGCTTTAAACATAATCCACTTCCGGATGGGCAACCAATGAAGCGATCGCACCAGACCTGAGGCTCTCGCTCGCCTATGGAGACCAAAAATAGCACGGGCCGCGGAATTCTGCACAACCTGCAGCCACTGAACAAGATAGTCCGGAAGACCTACATAGAGGACGTTGGCATAGTCCAGTCTCGAGCCTATTAAGGCTTGCACAGTGATCTTTCTATGCTCTTCTGTTAGCAGAGGCAGGAACTTCCGGAGCATCTTAAGTATGCCAAAACAGGTGCCTGCCAGGCCAAGAATATGTTATCTCAGCGACAGATTATTATCAGTCTTCACTCCCAGATTTTTTGCCACAAGCGATGACTGGGCAGGGGGACACATATCTTTTGGCCACCAGGCCTGCCAATCGGGGTCAAGAGAGCAGCCGAAGAACAGCACCTCTGATTTGTTGGAGTTGGCTTTAAGGCTGTTTCGCTGGAACCAGCTGAAGACCATCTCCAGGCAACCCCGGATGTTCTCTCCATCAAAAGCCTAATCTTTCCCACACGTGAAGAGCAATTGAGTATCATCCGCGTAGGACACGATCTGGGCCCCAAAGGACTCCACCAGTGCCGCCAAAGGTGTCATAAAGATGTTAAACAGAGTCGGGCTCAACACAGAACCCTGTGGAACACCGACTCCTAGTGGCGGCATCTCGGCGGAGCTCGGGGAGGCCCAGACCGTTTGTCGGCGGCCCTCAAGAAAAGATGTAAACCAATTGAACACCGTCCCCCTCAGACCGATGTTGTAAAGTCTGGAGAGGAGCACCTCATGGGGACGGTGTCAAAGGCCGCCGACAGATCCAGCATGACAAGCATGGCCCTTCCTCCAGAATCCAGTGTCTCCCTGATGATCTCTGACACCTCCAGAAGTGCCGTCTCCGTACTTAAATTAGGGCGGAAGCCGGACTGCGATGGGTGAAACAGGTCATAAGATTCAAGAAAGCTAGAGAGAACGCCATGCACATGCTTCTCCGTGATCATAGGCAACGCCGGCAGAAGGGAAATCGGCCTGTAGTTAGCCAAAACCTCAGAGTACAATCCAGGCTTTTTGAGGAGGGGGATCACCATAGCCCTTTTCCTGGGCAGCGGAACCCTCCCCTCCCTCAAAGACAGATTCACCAAAGAGTTGACCAATGGGTTAACCACGGCCGCCATCTTGGCCAAAAATTTGGCCGGACAGGGGTCTAATGGCGAACCCGATTTAAGATTGGCCAGAAGAGCTAGGGAGACATCAGCGGAGACAGATGGAAACTCAGCAAGAACCGCACCCTGCATGGACGGCGAAGATGATCCGGCCATCAAACTAGAACACACTTCCGCAGACCTCACTGTGAAAGAGTCCTGGATAGACTTTATCTTATCCGTGAAAAATTTGGCAAGATCACAGACCCAAAGCTCCGATGGAACACTTTGGGACACATTGGATCTGGGAGCCGTAAACTCCCTCACCACAGTAAAGATCTCTTTACATGAGTTAGAATCAGCCTCAATCCTCCTGGCCAGATAATCCTTTTTCTCACGGAGAATATCACGATGATAGGATTTGATCATTGTCCTGTAAGCCAGTCTGGCCTCCGGATCGTAGTGGAGGCACCATGCCCTCTCCGCCACCTTACACTGGGCACGGGTGGCACACAATGCCTCAGTGAACCACGGAGCTAAAACCCTCTTAGTCGTGTCCCGAGGGGCCATTGCGGGGGCCAGATCATTCAACCTCTCCAGCAACCACCCCTGCAAGGACTCCACATCCTGCTCTAAATCCCCTGAGAGAGGGCAAGGATGGTCCAGAGCGACCTGAGCCAACAACTCAGGAGTGACACTATGCAGAGCCCTCCCAGCAGAGCCATGCTGTCTAGGGGCGCTGTTGGGTAGTTTTTCGCTGCCCAGTACACAGAATCTGGCCAGCCTGTGGTCAGTCCAAAGCACCGGGAGAAGCTCAACATCGACGAGAGGGACCGAGGAAAAAACCTGATCTAAAGTATGTCCCTTGTCGTGTGTGGAACCAACAAGAAAAGGGACAAGACCAAGAGGGGCCGTAATGTCAAGCAGTTTTTTCACATCTGGATCATCGCCGACATCCATATGAAAATTAAAATCTCCCGCCAACAGACAGTGCTGCGCACTCAAAGCCATGCCAGAAATGGCACCCTGGAGGTCGTTGAAAAATGAGCCCGCTGGTCCAGGAGGTCTATATACCAACAACTCTTTCAAGGCTTGATGCGGGGTCAGTCTAATAGGGAAGGCAAGGGATTCGGATCCTGCGATGGTATCCAAAGAAAACATAGAGCAAGTAGCTGACTTTTTCACTACTACCGCCACCCCTCCTCCCCTGCCTTTTGCTCTATCTTGTCGAAAGATGTTATAATCTGAAGGAATTGCCGCCATAATTTCCACCAACCAAGTTTCGGTCAGCAGTAGACAAAGTGGTTTTCCTCTGACAAGGAGATCAAAGATCTCCAAGGCGTGCTTACCTACCGATCTCGTATTAAGCATTAAGCAGAGGTGTTTCACACAATCCTCGTCTCTCCGAGATGAAGCGGCCGGGGCATAGCCGGGCGTCCAACCGCAACCATGACACAGCCGTTTACCCCTGTACCGGTCCGGGAACACGGATCGGCAAGCGCAAGAAAAGCTTTGCAAAGCACGGAGTTCCCTTGCAGTATAGCAGACCATCTTACCCAAAGAAAAGAATTACAGCCAGGCACTCCCGCCGCTCCGCCGCCTCCGGGACGCTGACGGGCAGGACCCTGGCAAGACTCCGGCAAAAGCGAAGGCAACCCCGCTGCGCGATCCCGCTGCGCTAAAAGGAGCGGTTTAAATAGGTCCTCCAGATGAGGTCTTACCTGTCCCACAAGGACGCTAAAGATGGCGCTGCCAGAGCACCGCTGACCATCACAAAATGGCGCCCAAAGTCAGAGCGCTTCTGTGCCCAAACCACCCGGGAGCCCGGACCCGCTAAAAGAGCGGTGATTCAACGATTATATGGAGTAAGGGGGCACTCTTATCTAAAAGCAGGGACAGAAACCATAAAGAAAACACACTTGATAAAAATGCGGAAATTACAAATAAAACGCGCTGACAAGTTGCGCGAGCGTGAATACAGAGCCGCCCCTCCGGGCAAATGTTTCCAAAGAGGGCGAGCACACACGAGGACCGCCTTAAATAGGTCCTCCAGATGAGGTCCTACCTGCCCCACAAGGACGCTAAAGATGGCGCTGCCAGAGCGCCGCTGACCATCCCAAAATGGCGTCCAAAGTCGGAGTGCTTCTGTGCCCAAACCACCCGGGAGCCCGAACCCGCTAAAAGAGCGGTGATTCAACGATTATATGGAGTAAGGGGGCACTCATATCTAAAAGCAGGAACAGAAACCATAAAGAAAACACACTTGATAAAAATGCGGAAATTACAAATAAAACGTGCTGACAAGCTGCGCAAGCGTGAATACAGAGCCGCCCCTCCGGGCAAATGTTTCCAAAGAGCTGAAAGAAGCAACAGAGGTTTAGAAAGAACCTAGAATAGTGCAAAATGAGGCAAGTGAGGTGCATAAAGAAGCAAGAGCAGGTCAGACAGAACCAACAGAGGTGCAAAAAGAGGGAAGCGGAGTACAAAAAGAGGCAGGAGGGAAACAGAAAGAAGGCAGAGAAGTACAGAAAGAGGCAAGAGAATTGCTGAAAGAAGCAACAGAGGTGTAGAAAGAAGCAAGTGAAGGGTAGAAAGAGGCAAGTAAGGTGCAGAAAGAAGTAAGAGCAGTGCAGAAAGAACCAACAGAGGTGCAAAAAGAGGCAAGGGGAAGCAGAAAGAGGTAGGAGAGGTACAGAAACAGGCAAGAGAGGTACAGAAAGAGGCACGAGTAATGCAGAAAGAAGGACGCGAAGTGTAGAAAGAAGCAAGAGAATTGTTGAAAGAAGCAACAAAGTTTTAGAAAGAAGCAAGTGAAGAACAGAAAGAACCAGCAGAGATGGAAAATGAGGCAAGATGTCTGCAGAAAAGGTAGGAGGGGTGCAGAAAGAAGTAACAGAGGTTCTGAAAGATGCAAGAGAGGTGCAGAAAGAAGCAAGAGAAGTAAAGAAAACAGTGGTACAGAAAGATGCGAGACAGTGTAGTATGGCAGAGATACCCGCCACCCCCTCTCGACGCAATCCCCAAGGATGGGAAACTGGAAACTGTTCTGAACTTTTGGAAGGCGGGAGGGAGTGACCCTCCCGGCCGTATTTATTAAAATATGAAACAAAATTAAAACATTAAAATAACAGTTTCATATTATGTACAATTTCATTTCCACATTACGATGTTTGGCTAACCTTAACAGATCTCTAATACAAAGGTTCTCCTAGCCGAACTAACATCCTACAAAACATTTGACTTGAAATTGTACATCCTAACGTTAAGGGCCAACGGCAAGGTCGTAACCGGTGTCAGATCCCTAAACCAGAAAATACCCCCCTCACTTGTGAGGGGGGCTACCGCACAGAGGCGTACCTCAAGTGCATCTACCAATTTCCCTTTGACTTGACGGGGGCCCCAATGGACTCGACGCCATTTAACGGTCGTCCGAGGACTCGTGTGAGGTGTCTAAAAGGTAGCATAAACCCCCTCCCGAACCCCACACAACTTACCCATCTGCCATCGCAGATGTCCTGGCCCCGGGAAATTCCCCAGGAGGGCCCGTAGCCCCTCCTATCCAGGAAGGGGCCTTGACCGCCTTTCCTTTCCTTCCGGCGGCCCATCCTTAGAAGGGACCACCTCCCCGTTGAGGGGCCAATGGCCACCTCCCCCGAGCGCTCCCATCCGTAATGGGTGACGCCCCCCCATAGGGATCTTCCAATTACTGCTCACCAATCATGACCTTACCGCCACAGGCCGGATAGTTGACCGGCTATCCGGACCCCCCACAAAACTCCTACCTAAAGGTCATGTTTTAAACTCTTCAGCCAAGCAATGAGGTCTCCTATGAGTAACTCATTCCCCACCCGGGACAAATGGACCCCATCTCCCAAATACATACTGTCCCCCTTGATACAACCATGCGGGATAGAATGCAGTGCACTTGAACGAAACAATCTACCCAACTTGTTATTTACCTTCTTCACTGAGTGGTTCAGAGCAGAAACCGAAATCGCCCCCCGCCACATTTTACGTGGAATCATATGGGACCATGCAATGGTGCACCCTGGAACTCTTCTCGCCAACCAACTTACAGTGGAAAGCATTGCCTCGAGAAGCAGTCGTCTACCAGTGGTCACCAAATCATTACCCCCAAGATGGACTATGATTATAGACGGCGGTGACCTTGTCCGCCCTAACAAACCCTCGAAAAAGGATTGAAACTGGTCAATACAGAGCCCGCCCCTTCCGTAGAAGGTTACCCTGTACCCGTATTCCCCAGCCATGTGAATCATGTCACCTGCCTTGAATACGTCTGCGGCACGTCTCACGTATGAGTGGCCCACGACCCACACCTCTCTTTCCGCAGCCGGTGATGTCTGACCGCTGGTTCCCAGGTGTCGGGTCGACTGCACAGTCCGCCCCACCTCGTAAGGTTGCGCAACTGAAAACCAAACAAAAACAAGAAGCATGAGTACATCATTACAGCTTCACAACATGTGCAACCGCACATACCTTTTGTAACAGTTCGAGGACCAACGCCCCAAACGCTTTACTTTTTCAACACTCAGACCCCTGGCTGTAGCCTCAGTAGCAGCCCCTATCCGAAAGGAGTGGGTCCCGAACTCGCCGGGGTTCAAGCCCGCGGCCGAAATTGACATCGCCAGCACCCGCCGGAACTGAAACATCGTCAGTGGGGTGGCGTCAGCGTGTCTCAACAAGGTCCCCCCCCATGATGCCACCCTCTGCGCTAAATATTCCTCTACGCAAACAACAGGGCACATGGAAGACCCGGGAATCCTCTGAATGATTATGCAGTCCCCAATCGCACCCTGATCGGTTTTTGACCTGAAAAACGAGACAGTCATCGTCTCGACCTTGACCCGGATGTGCTCCCGGCACAGTCCCCCCATCGTATCCCGCTTGTTCTTTGCCACTAGTTCGCTTACCCGCATAGCCCCATGGAATGCTAGCGCAAATGCGGCTCGGAATAACACAGTTTCATACTGGGATGAACATGTTGCAGGGAGTACGGAGAATAACAGGGCCAACCTATCCAGACCTATCGGGTGCCTCTCATCCACTCTGCGACCCTCAAGGCGTTGCCACCCACGTAGCGCTTTCTGCACCACGAAAGACGCTGTCGGGTCCTGAATCCCATGAGCCTTTGCCATGAAGGAAATGGCGGCCCGATGCCTCTGGGCCGTAGCTACTGATTTGCCTGCCTGATGTAAAGACAGCAAGAATTTTACGACAAGCTCTTCCTGTCCCCAAAGCTCCCCCCTAGCAGAACCCAAAAAGGACCAATAGGAACGGAACGCCCCTTCATATGCCTTCCTCGTCCTGGGTGCTAAACTCTCTCCCACGAGGTTTTGTAGTTCGGGGCACCGAGAGACCAGAGAGCTTCGGGAAAGGGTGCCGCCACCGGGTCCGCTGTGGGCAGAAAACCCCAGAAGGCCTGCATACGGAAGCGAGAAAGTGCATCAGCCGCTTGGTTCAGTACCCCCGGGACATGTCTTGCCCTAAAGAGCACATTCAACTGCATACATAATAACACAATTTCTTTGAGCAGTCTCAGAATCCATTTGCAACGTGCTGCCTGACTATTGATACACTCAACCACAGTCATGTTATCAGACCAAAACACCACAGAGTGATCCCGGAACCCCTCCGGCCACGTTTTCAAGGCCACCAGAATAGGGAAGAGTTCGAGAAAAGCAATGTTACTCGTCAGCCCGCACTCGTGCCACCATGACGGCCATTTTTGAGCCGACCATTGTGTCCCAAATATGGCCCCAAAACCTATACTCCCCGCCGAATCTGTCCAAAGCCCCAGCTCCTCGGAGGACACCGCTGGTTTGTTCCAGACAATTCGACCATTGAAATCCGCCAGAAATGCCAACCAAATGCGCATGTCCTGGCGAACCTCTGCCGAGAGCCTCGTGCGGTGATGTCCTTCCTTCAGGCCGACCATGGCTTGTGCAATCGAGCGGGAAAAGGGGCGGGCCATTGGCATCACTCTCAGGGCAAAATTCAACTGACCCACCACTTGTTGCAATTGATGCAGGTTTACTTTCGTCGCACGAATACATGTTTCAAGGGATGTCCCAAATTTTAACACTTTTTCCCTGGGTAATCTAAAACAACCTTCTACTGAGTCGAGCTCGATCCCCAGGAACTCGAGCAAAGTTGAGGGACCCACAGTCTTACCTGGCGCCAATGGCACACCAAATTGATTCATTAAGACACGAAATTCATGTAAGGCCTTACCACATTCAGGATCCCCGGCTGCCCCCAAAAAGAGAAAGTCATCGAGATAATGCATAACATGCCGAAAACCCGTTTTCCTTGTAAATACCCATTGCAGAAAACAACTGAATTTCTCAAAATAGGCACAAGATATAGAGCACCCCATTGGCATACATCTATCCATGTAATAGCGACCCTGAAACATAAAACCAAGGAGACGCTGATCGTCTGGGTGTACCGGGAGCAACCGGAACGCTGACTCGATGTCCGATTTTGCCATCAGCGCCCCGGGCCCCAGGCGATTCAACATGGCGACGGCCTCATCAAAAGATGCGTACCGCACCGAACACACTTCCGGGTCTATCGCATCGTTCACGGAAAGACCACGTGGGGCTGACAAGTTATGTATTAGCCGAAACTCACCCGGGTCCTTCTTGGGGACCACCCCTAGAGGGGAACAAACAAAGTTAGCAACCGGTGGCAAATCAAATGGACCGGCAACACGACCTCGAGTTACCTCCTTCCCAATCTTTACCTGAACCACCGCCAAATACTGCAAGGCCGACAGTTGGTTCTTACAGTTTGCTACACCCTGAAAATCCCCCACTGGGATGCGGAAACCATATGAAAACCCGTCCCGCAACACCCCAGCGGAAGCATGATCCGGGTATTCGTTGAGCCAAGGAATCATTGCCATGGTATCAATCGGAGTAGGTAAAGGCGCCCCTCGGACTATTTCATACCTGTTTGGCGCTTCCCTTACCACCGTTATCACCCGTCTTGGCTCTGCACATGGACTCAGGATGGGATGACTGCCCACACCCCCCGCATTCATGTCTGAACTTGCATGACCCCTGGGGCCTCGTACATTTTCCCCTGTTGAAATTCCAACAAATCCCCTTTTTACCTGTGTTGCCACTCGACTTCGAGTGGTGTTCGTTACCTGCACCTGTCCGAAAGGGTGTCCCAGAGGATTGGCGGGAAGATTCACCCCCATTACTCCCTGACAATGGCACTTTTAACATTCCTGAACTCTCCATTTTCTGCCACGAGACAGAGTCGAAACAATCCCATGTTAGAACTGGGTTGTGCTCTTTAGCCTTTCTAAAAAGATTGTCATAACAGAACCACTGATTGCCCCCAAGTACCTATGTTTTCGTCAACCTTAAAGGCGGCCATTTTCGCGCGCCAAACACTCGGATGCATGAGCTCCTTTTGGCTCTTCACATGCTCTATCTCGTAATGGTCGGTAAGCAATGAAAACATGTTTACATACTTATCCGCCCAAATCATTTCCTTAATTTCCAGTGGAATATGCTGGGCAATCTTCTCCCTTCAAGAAGGTACAGACCCCTCCCCCGCAATCGGCAATGGCCGCTTACCTGAAGTAGATCCCGCACTTGCCGCCGAACTTGGGCCTGCTGCACTTTCAGCCACCGGAACCTGTGGGGGAACAGAAGATGGTGCCTTCGCAGCCTCTCTGGATTCCCGCAGCTGTCTCATTACTGCCCGGGCGTCGTCAGCCGTGGCGCCCTTACTATCTTTCCCCAACCACGCTGCCAATTGCGCCGCCAACTCGGGAGGCATATCTTCCCCGTTCACGGGGGTGACCACCACGGGGATTGGATGCCCCTCCTTCGGAACCGAGGTTGGCTCCTCACGTGGAGTATCAGGAACCGGGGTTTCCCCCCCAAGTGCCCCCCTTTTTGACCTCTTGCCTCTCCCGCTAGGGACTACTCCCGGCAAAGCTGGTCCGATGACTCGCTTCGGTCCTCCCTCCCCGTCTTTAGCCGCCATCTGCTTCTTCAAATCGGCTACCTCCTTTATGAGCACGCGTAGCATCTGATCGGTACCGACCCGCTTTCCGACCTTCTTGCCCGGCATTCTCAAGCGAAGATATCTGTAAGACAAAGAGAAAGATTACAACGCTCAAAATTGGCTCATCGTTCTGTCTCGAGCTCACGTGCAGCGGGGAGGTGCAGCTTCAGAGCATAGGAACAAGAGGATGCTTTCTTGGCTTGTTGCTCCTTTTATCCGTCTTCGGGCGGGCGTAAACCCGCCTCCGCCTGCCCCCCGGGGGCGTGGCCGGCGGCGTCAGCATCTAGGACAACCCCCTACAGGGCCGGAAAAGGCGCGCCCCGGCTACGCCGCTTCGGGCATACCAGCCGGGACTCGCCCCCCGCCCAAGATGGCCTCCCGTGGGGATCGGGGTACTCCACCATACGTTCGGGGGGACCGAGTGGTCGCCCCTTTCCATGTAGTTCCTATATTCCCAATAGGCTCTGCGCATTGGAATAACATAAACGGCAGTTTAGACGTCGGACTGAGGGCGACTAGGTCTCTACTGAATATGTTAGACCTAATTAGGTATGCCAGCTAGCTCAGAGGTCACTAGAAACATTCTCAAATGAACAGGGAGGAGTTAACTTCCCTGATTAGACAAGAAGGGATTAGCTTCTGACAACCGCATAAACATGACAACTTTGCTCCCTAGGAATAAGGAGTGTATCTCCAGAGTAGTATAAAAACAATAGATCACTATTTCACTCAGTCAATCGTGCTTACTTAGTTTCACCAGAGTGCAGAGAAATAGAGAGACGGGCGCTTTCAATAAAAGGTGTTATTTTTTGAGCAGTCTTCTTTCCCATGCAAGAGAAGTGAATTGCCACAATTGCAGCACTTGTCATAAAGTAAAGTGCGTACAGTAAAAGGAGTATTATGAAATAATACTGGAAAAGCATTGATATGGATTCTGAGCCATATGATACTTAAAACGGATAAAATATATACAATACATACAATGATAGAAGTTGACTAAACGTACTCAACTGGTGCTTCTAAATACGCCTACCCCAGTGTACCTAACCTAAGCCTAGTACGTGGGAATGAGTAAGGGAGTCACAGTTTTAAGTTAAGTTAGCTTTGCCAAGAATCTGAATCAAGAATTCTCTAAGGGTCTAATCAGCTCAGTACCTTGGTTTTAGAATGAAGGAGGTCTTGTATCTCGTTCTCAGGACTTGATCTCCCAGTAACCCGCAAGGGTGACTGGAAACACTGGAGCTGGTTTTTCTCGGTAGGAGAAAAGACAGCATCTTTCTCAGTGCGTCAAATGGGAGGGATGGCTTCCTTCGGCACTTGCATCAGCTGGGCTTTGGGCAAGTAGATAGCCGCTCTGCTCTAAACCACTGTGTGTTGCTGAAGGCTAATGCTGGTCTATTTATACCTGGAAGGTGCCGTGTTTGACGTAAGGTTGGACATAAGATGACAATAAGAACCGTCACTAGGAACTGGCAGTTCTTTCAGGACTCACAGGAGTTCTAGGACAAATCAAAACAAAAGCATGGGGAATTCCCAGGTTGCTGGAGGTTTGTTTTGTTTAAAGAACTCGTTGTACTTTCATGGAGTCTATGGAAGTAGCCTTGCCGTATTTGGACTGCAATGGCTATTACTAAATATGGATATGATTCTTATGCCTTTATAAGGATATGATTTGTTATAACCACATGAGGGCATACATCGGGGATATTAAATTAGGGCCCTAGATACGTTTACAACACCCACTCCACGTATAATGTCCATCATTACTAAATACTAAGCAATATATAAACGTATAAGTATGCATGTGTTTTCCAGCCCACCCCAAAAATACATCAAATGCATTTGAAATGGTATAGATACACGAAAATGAGTATTATACTGTACGCTTTCAAGCAGTGGTATCATTCTGATAACATGTTGTTCATTTAGAATGTTGACTGAATGAATCACAAAATTTACATTCATGAAATGGCTCTTAATACAGAAAAAAAGAGGTCGAGACCATTTCCTCACATATTCATACAAGATTGTACATGCGCTAGAGGCTGATTCAAAATATTGTCTCTAGAGTCTCTAACAATAGAAGTTCTGTTCTCTAAGAATAGTTCTACTTTAAGCAGAGTACCTTGTGCCAAAAAAAAGTAAATATTTTGGAAATTGGGGAAAAAATACTTTTGCTTTCATTGTAAATAATAGTTCCAAATGTTTTCAGTAGTGCTGTTTATCAAAACTGAAGGCCGAATTCAGAGTTTAGGGAATGCTGTGTGCTCGCTATTTTAAATATTATTCTCGTTGTTAGGAGAGAACATTACCTCAGCTAGACCAGCAAAAAAATTGTCTACAACAGTAGATGAAAGTTGGGCCAACGCTGAAAAATCAGAAATAGTACATATATGCTATGCATTGCCATCATCGGTGTTCACATCAGTAATGTTCAGAGAAGGTTGTACCTGTGTGGTGCCGCTTTCATCTCATACTTCACCGCCACCTAATCATAATGGTGAAGTCTCAACGAATGCCGTCATCAGAATCGGTAGCCGCTGGGGACAACACGTTGCATGAGTCGTTATCAGACAAAGCAAAGCATCAATATCTATTGGTACTGCTGATGGTAGTGTAAGACAGACATCCAACATGCATTCTTCTCCACATAGCAGACATCGAAGCACAGGTAAAATGCAATTTTGCCATATTGGTCTGAATGAAAGAAACCAGGTAGTATTCAGATCTCTTAGCCGGGCCAATCCGAGGACCTTAGTGATACTGTTTCGGTATCGTATTCCTAGGATCGTTTCTTCCATCGTAGCCTGACTTTTGTCTATGACTTGGCTTGCCATATCAGAGCAGAAGGAACAAAAATAAAATTCCTGCTATGAGTCCAAAAATAAGAGGGAGGCCACGGAAAGCGAATGCACAAAATTCGGGAAGATGCCCAGAACTATTTCAAAGGGTGTCAACAGTCCCGAAAAAATTGTCTTAAATACATGTGCAATGCCACTGGTATCTGACATGTTTAAGATTTGGCTTAACATTTGTACGAAATGCACAGGGCAATTTGTCGATAATAGGGTATGTATCTCTGCCCCTGTCCTTGCAACTTGCAGGTCATACGTTTCTTTGGACAAGGTTAAAGGAACAGTTGTTTGTAAAAGAATAGACTTCATTCTGCTTAAAGTATCAATTCGAAAAGAAGAGATATTCATAGAAGGCCATATTGCTGCCTCCATGTCTGGATTGCTGTTTGGATACAATACATGCATACAACAAATGACCCTGGAAGTGACGCTCACAAGATAGGCTTTTCCTGGCATCATGCCACAACAGCTGTGGTCACTTAATACAACGCAGCTACCGTTGGAAAGTTGTCTGAAAAAGGGCTCTATCTGTGTAGCAGAGGTGCAGTGCAGATGATATGAAAGGTTGTTTGATGAACCTTAGCAGGCTCCATGCAAGTTAATACCTTGACACAGAAGTGTACCGCTTAGTGATTTTTTACAATTGTTACCACTAAGAAATACCTCTTTTTTCCCTTCATTATAAAATGTTTCTGTAAAAGGTAAATTCCAGGTTGATTTGATGTATCCTTTACCCAACCTTTCATACGGGCCTGCTGGTATATATTTTTGGCAGTATTCAAACTGAAAAGTTGTTATCGGGATTGTAATGGTGCCATGTATTATCCATTTAATGACAGGTCTTTCTGACATTGTCAATGGTAATCTTTCTAGTTTTTCAATGCTCAGCACTGTATAGTCTGCTCCTTTTTGTGCCACCAAGATTTGTCTATCAGTAAGGTTAAAGATAGAAAATAATGACGTTATGTTGATAAGACGCCATGGCACGTGGCCTGAACAGAGGTTTTGTAACATCCAGCCTAGCTGTACAATAGAATGCAATTGGGATTGGCCATGTTGTAACATTCGCATATCCTGTTCTATTATATCAATAGCAGATGTTACAATGCTGTCCAGTGAATAAACTCTGGAGGACAGAGTCCTTAACCCATTGTCCATTACAGAAAGTGATATTTCCAAATTAATACGATCCATTTCTCGTATTTTTTCTGCAGTTTCAATTTGGGTTACTTTCCAAGCTTCATTGTAAGCTGCGTATATACCGGCGTATATGAAACGTTTTTGACGCTGTTTGCGAGGTCCCATTATTAAATCTCGTAAGTCAGCACCTTCTTTAAGTAAAGTTTAGTGTTGCTTAATTTCGGGAAGTGTGGATCACTGTAGCCAATTGAGGCATAGTTTTCCTACACTGTATGTTGTAACTATCCCTGGATGTTGTCTCTGGGAATATCTCGGGTCTGGCCTGTTCTGTTTAAACCCCTGTATTTTGTTCAGGAATCTATCTTGAAAGTTATTAGTGTCTGTGGGCCAGATCAACCATGTGCTCCAATCAGGAAGTGTTCTGTTTTGTTTTAAAATATAGGACACGTCTAACCCCTCATCTGTAGTGATCTTTCTATCAGGCATAGGCTTTGGTATAGACGGGTTGTTTAAATCTTTTTTCTTGGCTAAACCAAGATAGGTTGTTTGTTGAATGGTGTCATTTAGGAACATTATTTGTTCTGGGATCATGCAGGCTCTAAGCAATGATTCTAGACCTTGAACCCGCCATTCTTTTGTACCCCAGATGGTTTTTGTCTCAATGTTGTTTTTCCAAAATTCAAAACCAAATGTAGACATTTTTTCATTACTTTTTTCAGAATAAATCAGTTTGGTATTTGTCAACATGTTTTTCACTCCTGTCTTATTTATTATTTTGTAATAAAACGTTTCTGGATTAGTGTAATTAAACCCTGAGAAGTATGGAAATTTCTCATAAAAAGTTTTCGAACTGCCTTTTGGCGGGGTTGGACAATGTTCCCACTGATTATAACTAAAAACATTTCTAGGATTTCCAGATTTAGGCAGATAGTGATGCCCAAAGTGATTGTAACAATACATTTCCTCATAATTCGACGAACCCTGTAAATGTTCACGTTGTGTAAATTTTGCTGATATTTCTAAATCTGACATCATATTATTAATATTTTCAAAGTCCCAATCATCAGAGAAAGTACTAGGTGATACAAAGTCACTTAAGGAGATCTTAAATTGGTGTGGATATTTCAAGAGCTCAACCGGGCCATAGATTTCATAGTCAGTTCTGTCCCATGCTGTACCACCAGGTATAGGGATGGCTGTGATGTTCACTGATGAAAGTTCTCTTTTTTCGATGTGAGAGGATCTGTGTGGTTTCAGGACCAAGTTGATGTTATGACTTGCTGTGTCGATTGTACTATATTTTCCATCAATAAATCTACCCAAACTTAAAACCAAGATGAGCCATAGAAGGAGGAAAAGTACACCTAACACAATCCATAATTTAATCCATGGTGAAGTTAGATATGTTTCTCTTGTCGTGTTCTAATCTAGGACCCCAATCAATATTGTGACCTTATGCCCCTATATGGCTATAATCCATTCATACCCCTATAATGACATAAACGATCAGAGCCATATTGCAGCCATATTTCAGAAACTCGCCTCTGCAGCTCATTACAGTACATGACACAGCAGAAGCCACTATCTTAGATTCCTAGATTACACTCAGAGTTCTTCAACAAGATAAACCCCCAGCAACTTGGGAAAGCCCCGCTTGCTATGTTTTGATTAGTAATAGAACTCTAATGAGCACTGTAAGAACGACCGGTTCTTGTGATATCTTTATTGACGTCTTATGTCCAAAAACTTACGTCAAACAAGGCACCTTTCAGGTATAAATATTACCAATGTTGCCTTAAGCAAGAGCGATGTTGTGGTGAATACAGGAGCAGAACAGCTGTCCCTTGCAGAGCCCAGCAGATGCGAGAAGCCCACGGCGCTGCCCCTCCTCCTCCTTGACGCGCTGAGAAAGACGCTGTCTTTTCTCCTGCTGAGAAAATCCAGCTCCGGTGTTTCCAGCCTAAACTTGCGGGTGACTGGAATATCGAGTCCTGAAAGGAGATACAAGACCTCCAACATTCTATTCCAGAGGTATGGAGCGAATTCTTGAAGCAAATCCTTGGCAAAACCAACTTAACTTAAAATGCTACTTACTCCCTCCCAAGTATTAGGCTTAGGTCAGGTACACTGGGGTAGGCGTAGTTAGAAGCACCAGTTGAGTACGTTTACTAATGTATATATGAATATATATTAATCATTTTAACCATTGTATGGCTAAAAAACCATATATTTAAAATAACAAGTCTTGCAATTGTGGCAATTCATTTATCTTGCATGAGAAGAAAGACTGTTCAATAAATAATACCCTTTATTGAAAACGCCCGTCTCTCTATTCTCTGCATCTTGGTGAAAGTAATCTGCACAACTGACTGAGTAAAATAACTGTCTATTGTTTCACACGACTCTAGAGATTGACTCTTATTCTAAGGAGCAAAGTTGTCATGTTTATGTGGTTGTTGGAAAACTAAATCCCTTCTTGTCTGTGCCTGGGAAGCTGATCACTTCCTATTCTGTCAAGAAATTTTCCACTGACCTCTGAGCTAGTTGGTACAAACCCAATTAAGTTTAGCATAGTCAGTAGAGACCTGGAAGACCGCACTTCTATGTCTAAACTGCTGTTTATGTTATTCCAATGCGCAGGGCCTATAGGGAAAATAGGAACTACACCACATGGCGCCCATTGTGGGGCGCCATGTAGTGTAGTTCCTATTTTCCCTATAGGCCCTGCATATTGGAATAACATAGTCAGTAGAGACCTGGAAGACCGCACTTTCAAGTCTAAACTGCTGTTTATGTTATTCCAATGCGCAGGGCCTATAGGGAAAATAGGAAATACACTACACGTTTGCAGCTGGAAATTTTATCCAAGAATAGAATACCTCTGTCTGCCGATATTCGTGTGTCTCTATCATGAAGACGACTGTGCCACCTTGTGTGGTCAGTCCATTTTCTATAAGTTTTAACGTTATAGTTTTTCTTATGTTGACCGGGATGTTTATTGCACTCGGTTCATTAATTACATCGGGACCCTGCTGAGTCGCATTTACTGCGGCATCAACGGTTCCGTTGTTCCCGCCTTCTCCTGGCATTTTACTGTCAGGAAGGTCTTTTGTTGCAGATCAGGTTTCAAGGAAACAAAGATTAGGTGCACAATATTTTGGAACACTGTATCCTTCTACGTTGAATAAACCAGAGCCTTACATAGGAATCTCTTCCTCCTAAGTTCAGGTGGATTTTGACCTTTCACCCACTCCAGACGTCTATTGGAGTATTTACGGTAGAAAGGGTCTGTGTGAAAAAAGCACAACTGAGTTACTCTAACGTCTTGCGTTAGTTTTATCGCCTTGCCAAACGTTGGGCGCCATGTTCCATTCTGACCAGGGTCCTGCTTTCAGCTCTCGAGCTTATAAGGAGGCCATGGCCAGTATGGGCGTTGGGTTGCGATACTCTTGTCCATCACACCCTGAGGGGAACAGTGTAGTGGAAAAAAAAACAGAGACATAAAGCAATCTATAACAGCGAAGGTATTACGTTCAGGTGATGGGTGGGTCAAACATTTAAGAAGTGTCCAACTTAGTCTAAACAATTTGCCAAGAAATTCTCTAAAAGGTTTCAGCCCGTACGAACTATTTTTCGGAACTAGAATGCATGTTCATGACCTCGATAGTCAGGCATCAGTGGTAAAAGATAAGAATAAAGACTTTTATATCAAAGATCGTTTGGCTGTTTTACAGGACTTGAATGAAAAAAGAAAATCCTTAAGCAACATAAAGTTAAAGCAACAGCCTGCTACCACTGAAGAGGCACCACCAGCCCCAGCAAGACCTGTCTGGATTCCAAAGGTTGGGGATCTAGTCAGAGAGAAAATAGCGGTGAAGAAGGAATTTGGGCCTTCTTACAGAAAAGCAGTACCTGTCTTGGCAATCAACGGAACAAGATCAGTAGTACTACCGCCCCTTGCTGGTAAAAAGGAGAACCGAGTTGTATCAATCGACCTGGTAAAACCACAAGCATGTGGCCTATAACCAACAGTAGGCCCAGTGGACTCCCGAGAAACAACAGAATACCCAAATTTGCAACAATTCAAGAGGTTCAAACTGAAAGACTAATCACATTTGATAAACCTGCAGTGCACAGAGAGGGACTACGCAATAATGCCATGGAACTTGTGCCTCTTGAAACACAGATTGAAACAGTTCGTCATGAAACACCAGTCTACAATGATGTGGCATCAGAATGTGCTACCGAAAGACAAATGGAGAAAACAATTCCAGCAATTGACAGAACTGCCTCTGGCTACTTCATCAACTTCGATACCTTTTCTGAAGATCTAAACGACCCTGAAGTGATGCCAGAAACAAAGACTTTTAAAGAAAAAGCAACAGAACTCTTTTATCAACTCAAGGAAATTTACCTTATTTCTCCATGGTTAGAGTTTTGGTTTGGTCTAGGTATATTTTTCCTCTTGCTTTGGCTCATCATGGTACTTTGTTTGGGAAAATTCATTGAGGGAAAATACAGTTCAATGGACACAGCAAGTCAGAACATCAACTTAGTTCTAAAACCACACAGATCATTCCACGTGAAGAAAAGAGAACTATCAACAGTAAATGTCACAGCCATTCCAATACCCGGCGGGGTAGTATGGGACAAAACTTACTATGAAGTATATGGCCCGGTCGAAATCCTGAAATATCCTCACCAGTTCAAGGTTTCCTTAAGTGACTTTGTAAAACCAAGCACATTTTCTGATGATTGGGATTTTGAAAGTATTAATAATATGATGTCTGATTTAGTGTTGACAGCGAGATTTACAGAACATGATTATTTACAAGATTCGTCCAATTATGAACAGATGTACTGCTTCTCACATTACGGAGACCATTACTTACATAAATCTGCACAACCTAGAAATGTTTTTAAATATAACCAATGGGAACATTATGCTACTCCACCTAAAAGTAGTTCTAAAACATTCTATGAGAAATTCCAGTACTTCTCAGGGTTTAACACAAGTGATGCAGAAACGTTTTATTATAAACTGTTGGATAAAACAGGGTTGAAAACAATGCTGACAAATACTAAATTGATATATTCAGAAGCATTTTATGAAAAAATGATGACATTTGGTTTTGATTTTTGGAAAAATAACATTGAAACTAAAACCATCTGGGGTACAAAAGATTGGCAGGTACAAGGCATAGAAGGATTATTTCGAGCTTGCATGATCCCAGAACAAATAATGTTCTTAAATGACACAACTCACCAAACATCCTGTCTTGGCCTAGCTAAGATTAAAGACCTTAACAAACCATCTATTCCAAAGCCAATACCTGATAATGCAACAACAGATATTGAAATAGACGTATCAAAATTTTTACATCTAAACAGAACACATCCTGATTGGAAAAAGTGGTTAATCTGTCCTACTGACACGAATAACTGTCAAGATAGATTCCTGAATAAAACACAGGGGTTAACAATGACCAGACCAGACCCTAAATACTCCCAGAGACAACATCCAGGGATAGTAACAACATACAGTGTAGGGAAACTCTGCCTCGAATGGCTAGAAACATCCACACTGGCAGAAATTAAGCAACACTTATCTTTACTTAAAGATGGTGCTGATTTGCGCGATTTCATTCTGGGACCACGCAAACAGCGTCAAAAACGTTTCATAGCGACCAGTATATATGCGGCTTACAACGAGGCTTGGAAAGAAACACAAATTGAAACAGCTGAAAAAATACGAGAAATTGATCGTATTCATTTGGAAAAATCACTTTCTGTTGTGGACAATGGGTTAATGACTCTGTCCTCCAGAAAATATTCACTGGACAGTATTGTATCATCTGCCATAGATATAATAGACAAAGACTTGCTAATGTTACAGCATGGCCAGTCACAAATGCGTTCTATTGTACAGCTAGGCTGGACGCTGCAAAATCTTCGTTCAGGCTATGTGCCATGGAGTTTAATCAACACAACGTCATTGTTTTCCATCTTTAACCTTACTGATAAACAAATCAGCTTGGCACAGAAAGGAGCAGACTATACAATCCTGAGCATCGAAAAACTTGAGAGATTACCATTGACAATGTCAGAAAGTCCTGTCATTGAATGGATAATAATGGGATTATCACAATTCCGATAACAACTTTCTGATTTAAAAATTGCCTTGAATATATACCGACTGGCCAGTATGAACGATTGGGTAAAGGGTACATTAAGTCAGCATGGAAATTACCATATACACACACATGCTATAGTGACAGCAACAAAAATGTATTTCTTAGTGGTGAAAACTGCAAACATTCACTAAGCGGTATACTTTTGTGCCAGGGTATTAATTTACACGGGGCCTGTGAAGGAAATTCGAACAACCTTTCATGCCACCAACATGTCACACCTGCAACTCAGATAGAGCCTTTCTTTAAGCAGCTCTCTAACGGGAGTTACATTCTAATAACGGATCACAGCTGTTATGGCCTTTTGCCAGGGAAAGCATATCTCGTAAGCGTAACTTCCATGGTCAAATGCTGTATGCAAGCATTGTTTCCAAACGGCCCTGGAGACTCCGAGACTCCAATTTGGCCTTGTTTGAATGTCTCTTCTATACGAATTGATACTTTAAGCAGAATGAAGTCTGTGCTTTTACAGACAACAGTGCCCATGACGTCATCAAAAGAGACGTATGATCTCCAAGTTGCAAGGACGGCTTCGGAGATACATGACCTTTTATCAACAAATTGCCCCATGCATTTCACAGAAATGCTTAGCCAAATTCTAAACATGTTAGATGCCGTAGTTATCTCAGGCGTATTTAAGACGATTTTTACGGGACTACTAACACCATTCAAAGCGATCCTAGGAATTATTCCTAATTTTGTCCATTCAGTCTTTGGCGGCATACTCCTGATTTTGGGACTTGTAGCAGGCATTTTATTTTTGACCCTCCAGCTCCGATATGGCAAGCCAAAACACAGACATGACTCCAGCAGGGATGGAAGAAACGATCCTAGCAATACACTACGAGGACCGAATAACTAGAGTCCTTGGATTGGCCAGGCTGAGAGATCTGAACATGACCTGGTTTATTTCATTCAGACCAATATGGCAGACCTGCATCTTACCTGTGCTTCGATGTATGCTATGCGGAGAAGAATGCGTGTTGGACACCTGTCTTGCACTTCCATCAGCAGTACCAATGGATATCGATACTTTGCTAAGTCCTGTAACGGCTCACGCATTGTGTTGTCCCCCGCGGCTACCAATCCTGATGACGGCATTCGTTGAGACTCCTGTGCTACGACTAGGTGGTGACAGTGAAGCGAGAAATAAAAGCAACATCACCCAGGTACGACCCTCTGTGAGCATTGCTGATCCAGACATCGATGATAGCAATCATTCTCACACCTGCCAAGTTACAGCATTATCGAACTTGGTCGAACTGTCACCTGATTTTGTAGACCATTTCTTTGAGAGCCTGTCTGATATGATATTCTCCCCTGAACAGAAACAATAATTTTTTAATAAGCATTCCGACACAGCGTTCCCATGAACTCTGAATTCGGTCTTCAGTTTTGATCAACAAAAACTACTGAAAAGTGTTGGAACTCTATTCCCCGTACACCATGAAAAGTTTTTTTTTCGGATTAAACATTTTTTCAAAATATTTACCTTTTTTCTGGCACGAAAACCTTTGCTTAAAGTAGAACTATTCATAAAGAACAGAACTTCTATTTTTAGGTAGAGCTAGGGACATAATAACTTTACCTCAGCCTCTAGCACATGTTACAGATAATGCATTTATATGTGATGAAATAATCTCGCCCTTCTTTTCTGTATAAAGAGATATTTCATGTGTAATTCGTTTTTCGCAAAATTGTTCAACTATTTACATATGCTAGAATTTTTAAATGATTTCTATGCTTGAAGACGTACAGTACCTATATTTTCATGTATTTCAAATACGCCATTTCAAATGCAAATATGTATTTTGGGGTGGGTAGGAATACACGCACATCTTATTGCTTTAGTTTTTAGTAATTTGATGGACATAAATTCATGAAGTGGGTGTCGTGTTCTAATCTAGGACCCCGATCAATATTGTCACCTTATGCCCCTATACGGCTATAATCCATTCATACCCCTATAATGGCATAAACGATCAGAGCCATATTGCAGCCATATTTCAGAAACTCGCCTCTGCAGCTCATTACAGTACATGACACAGCAGAAGCCACTATCTTAGATTCCTAGATTACACTCCGAGTTCTTCAACAAGATAAAACCCCCAGCAACCTGGGAAAGCCCCGCTTGCTATGTTTTGATTAGTAATAGAGCTCTAATGAGCACTGTAAGAATGACCGGTTCTTGTGACATCTTTATTGACGTATTATGTCCAAAAACTTTCGTCAAACAAGGCACCTTTCAGGTATAAATATTACCAACGTTGCCTTAAGCAAGAGCGATGGTGTGGTGAATACAGGAGCAGAACAGCTGTCCCTTGCAAAGCCCAGCAGCTGCGAGAAGCCCACGGACGCTGCCCCTCCTCGTCCTTGATGCGCTGAGAAAGACGCTGTCTTTTCTCCTGCCGAGAAAATCCAGCTCCGGCGTTTCCAGCCTACCCTTGCGGGTGACTGAAATATCGAGTCCTGAAAGGAGATACAAGACCTCCAACATTCTATTCCAGAGGTATGGTGTTGACTAAACCCTTAGAGAGAATTTTTGAAGCAAATCCTTGGCAAAACAAACTTAACTTAAAATGCTACTTACTCCCTCCCAAGTATTAGGCTTAGGCCAGGTACACTGGGGTAGGCGTAGTTAGAAGCACCAGTTGAGTACATTAGCTAATGTATATATGAATGTATATATTTTACTCATTTCAACCATTGTATGGCTAAGAAACCATATCAATGCTTTTACAGTATTATTTTGCAATCCTCCTTTTACTGTATGCACTTTTTATAATAACAAGTCTTGCAATTGTGGCAATTCATTTCTCTTGCATGAGAAGAAAGACTGTTCAATAAATAATACCCTTTATTGAAAACGCCCGTCTCTCTATTCTCTGCATCTTGGAGAAAGTAATCTGCACAACTGACTGAGTAAAATAACTGTCTATTGTTTCACACGACTCTAGAGATTGACTCTTATTCTAAGGAGCAAAGTTGTCATGTTTATGCGGTTGTTGGAAAACTGAACCCCTTCTTGTCTGTGCCTGGGAAGCTGATCACTTCCTATTCAGTTAAGAAAGTTTCCAGTGACCTCTAAGCTAGTTGGTACAAACCCAATTAAGTTTAGCATAGTCAGTAGAGACCTGGAAGACCGCACTTCTACGTCTAAACTGCTGTTTATGTTATTCCAATGCGCAGGGCCTATAGGGAAAATAAGAACTACACTACACTCTGAGTTGATGAAAGAGCTCTGTGATTTTTTCATTGAATGTTTTTGTTGCTGGCTTGTCTCCATGTTCACTTGGATCATCGGAAAAGTCATCAAAGTTGATAAAGTAGCCAGATGCAGTTCTGTCAATTGGTGGAATTGCTTCCGGATTTTCATTGATCTTTGGATTTTCTTTTGTTACATTTGTATAGTCTGAGGCTACATCGTTGTAGACAGTTGTTTCTTGATGAACTGTTGTGATTTGGGTATCAAGAGGTACAAGTTCCATTGCTTTGTTGCATAGTTCTTTATTATTCACTGAAGGTTTATCAAATGTGATTAGTCTCCCAGTTTAAACCTCTTGGATTGTAGCAAGATTTGGTCTTCTGCTATATCTTGGGAGTCCACTGGGCCTACTACTTATTATTGGCCCCGTGGTTGTGGTTTCACCAGGTCGATTGATACAACTCGGTTCTTCTTTTTTCCAGCAAGTGGCGGTAGTACTACTGATCTTGTTCCGCTGACAGCTAAGACAGGTACTGCTTTTCTGTAAGAAGGCCCAAATTCCATCTTCACCGCGATCTTTTCTCCGACCAGATCCCCAATCTTTGGAATCCAGACAGGTCTTGCTGGGACAGGTGATTTTTCTTCAGTGGTCGTTGGCTTTTGCTTTTCGTTACTTAGACTTTTTCTTGTTTCATTTAAGTCCTGTAAAATAGCCAAACGATCTTTGATATCAAAGGTTTTTTGTTTCACCACTGAAGTCTGACAATCCAAATCCTGGATGATCATTCTAGTACCAAATAAAAGTTTGTACGGACTGATACCTCCTAGAGAATTTCTTGGCATGTTATTAAGCCTACGTTGGACACTTATTAGATGTTTGACCCACCCGTCACCCGAACCTAATACCCTCGCTGTTATAGATTGCTTTATGTCATGTTTTTTTCTCTCCACTACCGTATTTCACTCGGGATGGAATGGACTAGAATACCGCAATGCAATGCCCATGCTGGCCATGGCCTCCTTGTAAGCCCGAGAGCTAAACGCAGGACCCTGGTCAGAATGTAGCATGCCAATTGCATATGTGCCGATAAAGACTTGCAAATCTTTTATAACAGTTCTGGCGTCAGCCGAGCGCAGGGGCCACATCCAAATGAATCTTGTCTTAATAATTATGGGATAGCATTTTTCCGTCTGGATGTGTGCGCATAGATAGCCTGATGCTGTCTAATATTGGTGTCTGGGCAGGTGTCTAGTCTGGTTCACAACTGCGATCTCTGTTGCAGTCCTCACAATTCATTACAAAGTTATAAATTTGCACGCTCATCCCCGACCACCAGTATTGTGATTGTAGTTCTATTAGAGATTTCAGGATCTCTTGGTGCCTCAGACCCAATCACATGTGTGCTTCTTGTATCAAGAAGACTCTCCGGTTCGTGTTTGGAATTACTCTATCCCCCACTCCGGGGATTTGAGCAAACGGAACGGAGTTCACATCAATTATGTATGTATTGCCGAGTGGATAGTTTAGAGGTAACGCTGCATAATTGCCTTCCATTGAGGGTTTTACTGCAAGCAGCGTTTCGCTATCTATTTGTTTTTTCGTACGCTTTTTTGTAGCTACGGAAGCCAAGTAATCAGCTGCCACTGTGGCTCTGTCAGCCAATGAATTCCCTGCAACGAGAACGGCATCACGTTGAAGACTCTGCGTATGTATCACGTGAGTCTTTTGTAGTTCTTTCTGCAAAAGAACTACTTGTTCCCAAAGTTTTTTATGCTTTATTGTGTCGCCTGTCTCATCTTTGTAACCACTTTTTATCCAGGTCTGCATGGAATTATTGTAAGACCGGACGCAGTAATGCAAATCGCACACTATTAGTGTCGGGAATTCCCGATCGGCATTTTCAAGCTCCATCTTTAAAGATCTTATTTCAGCTCGCTGAGCTGTACAGTTTTCTGAGTGATTCAGTTTTAGTCACCATCGGTCTGAATTTACCTAAGCGCCAGCGACCTTCAACAATCGCGCACGCTGCATTGTAAATTTGTTTTTCCACAACGTAGTGTTGTGCAAATCTGTCCGTGTAGATTACACAGGTGTACTGTTCGAGAGGCAGAATTTCTACTGACAGTGGGCATTCATATTCGTATTCCAGATTTTCTAGTTTTTTCATTTTCGGATCAAAAGCATGTTTCACGTCTTCTGTAGCAAGATAATTTTCCCATTGTATCCATTTTGGATCTAGAGCTATAGCATTTGGAATGCCTGGTCTTGTTACTGCCTCAAGGGCTGATAATGCTGTCAAAACAGATATCCTTTTCCCTTGGGCTAGGGTTCTTTCTTTTGCTACAGCAGTTTGAACAGCATTTAGAATTTTTTCAGTAGAACTGAATTTCATTTCAGCTTGTGTGTACAAGTGTGATTTGTAGGCTATTGGTACCGTTTCTCCCTCATTAGAGGTCAGGTATGTGAATCTGTGTCTTCCTGGGATGACTCGGATTACAAGGTTGCGTTTGTTTGCGCGTGTTTGCAGTTTTGTTTTAGTTAACATGTCTCTCTGTAACGATGTTAAAATTTCTCTGGTTTTTTCGGGTCCAATTAATTGGTTTAAAATCAGGTTTTATTAGTTCGTAGAGAGGTTTAACCCTCTCTGCATAATTTAGAATGTTTGTTCTTCCAAAATTCAGGAAACCTAAAATAGATTGTAAGGTTTTCAACGTTTTTGGAGCTTGGAGTACAGCACACTTGTCTAAGAAGTTGTCTGCTAGGCTTTTGCCTTCACTTGATAATTCATATCCTAAAAATAGGACAGTTAGATGGGCAATTCATGATATTTTAAAGTTAAATTTGTACCCTTCAGATGTGAACCCAAGTATTATGGTGTTCACTCTTTTCAAGTGAGTCTCCAGGTCATCGTCTGTAAGATAGATGTCATCGACATAGGATAATGCCTCATCATCATAAATTTGATGTAACTCTGTTACCCTGGCTGAAAATAATCCTGGGCTATTCTTGAAACCCTGTGGGAGACAAAAATTGTTTTTGGGTCCCCATGCTGGAGAAAGCAGTCAAATATCTGCTTTCAGGTGCTATGTTTTGACAGAAGAAACCATTTGAGATATCTAATGTCGTTTTATATTTCTTGCGCACATTGTTATTCATTAGTGCTGCACTGTGTGAGTTTTGTACTGCAAAAGTTTTACAGCAGGAGTTTAGGTGTCTGTAGTCCAAACTAGATGATATGAATCGTCTGGCTTGGAGACAGGAAACAAAGGATTGTTCATTTGTGAGGTGCATGTTTCTTTTTTTTTTTCTTTTTTTTTTATCTTCATTCGCCGACTCGCCACCCAATTCTTCTAACTAGCCCACCACTGGGCTTTTATCTCATAAGCTGGTTAGAGAGAGGAGGCATAAAACTCACCTATTTTTGAGTTTGGCCTCCAAACAACTGATCCTTCTTAGCCATCTAACTCAACAAGTGTGTCCACCTTCTCCTCTATTTTCGACCCAAAATCACTACCAGCGAGATAGGTGGAGGCTTAATCATCGTACGGCATCAGTATTGGTATTTTTTCTTTTCCTCCCCGAGTATCTTTTACCCAAAACATAGAAGAAAGGGTACCCAAAATCCTTGTTTTCTCTTAGTGTGATCTGAAACATCAAGCTTAGCCGTATACCTCATAGCCAATATCCATTCTATTTTTTTAGGGCTAAGCGGTGAGACCCACAGTTTGCATATCTCTCTGCGAGCTAATAAAATAGCGTAAAAAATAAGTTTCACTTTATCATTCATGCATTTTTCCTCCAAATCAAATCTCCCCATTATTACTAATTCGGGGCTTACCTCAATTCGCAGGTTCAGAACTTGGGACAGGCAATGACTTACATCCAGCCAGAATTGTCTTAAATTTGGGCAAAAGACAAACATGTGTAAATCATCCACGTTGGGGGTCTTGCATTTTGGGCACCCCACCACGCCACCACCTTTAAATTTCGATAGTCTGCGAGGGGACCAATATGCCCTATGAATTGTAAACAAAAGATTTTGCCTTAAATTTGCAGGTTTAATAATACTGTAAAGCATAGCCATTGTTACTTGCCATTGGTTCTCTGTCGCGATCTTCAGCAAGCAATCTTTCCACAGAACCTCCAATTCCAATATCATCCAGTACCACATAGCCACCTCTTTCTTGAAGACCCCCTCCGATCCAAGCTTTAGCTCAAAGTCATTTTGTCTCCCAATTATGTTTCCTGGATCGTTTGCCCAACTCTGAATCTGCAAGTATTTATATCTTGAAAAAACCTGTCCCCACAGTTGCTGACATTGTCCCCAGGTCGCCAATTTACCCTCCGGGAACAAATCCTTCCATCTCTTCAAAGAGTCCACTCTTTTTAACGAAAGAGCCAAAGCATCCTTTGTCCAAGACGGGGCTCCAGGTGAATCCCATAATGGGGCCATATAACTAAAATACGGTAATTTTAATAATTTTCTTATTTTATACCAAACCTCCGCCAAATCCCGAAGGACCTTAAGCCTAATCTTTTTGAAAAATGTTGGTTCTGCAAACTTATATAAAAAACCAAAATCATTATAGTTACAGCTTTTTTGCATCACACCAAATATTTCTCCAATCGTGGATATAGTTAGATTACCAAGCAGCATCCTGCAGTTTTTTAAACAGAAGGGCCATGCATACATTTGCAAATCCGGAGCTGCCAAACCTCCTTTGTTGATTCTCCTCCTTAACTTCTTCCATGAGAGGCGTGACCCCTTTGAAGCCCAAATAAATGAGACTATCTCATTCTGTAATTTAACCAGCCATTCCTTTTTGAACCCAAGGGGTATAGTTTCAAACAGAAATGTACATTTCGGCAAGATCACCATTTTCACTAAATTATTCCGGCCATATAGTGATAGCAGAAGATTCATCCAACCTTTAAGTGTGGCCGAAACTACTTTCTTTATTTTAAAAAAATTGACTTTGGTAAGATCTCCAATTCTTTGAGTAATCCTAACCCCCAAATATCTAATTTCTGTCTTACTAATTAACCTTTCTGTATTTAAGTTCCAAGCCATTATCTCCATTTTATCCTGATTTATCTGGTAGCCTGAAACTGTTCCAAATTCTTTAGTTAATCTCACTAGATCTTCCAAGGACTGATGTAGATTAGAAGAATATACAATGATGTCATCAGCATACAGACCCATTGTTTTTACCAATCGCCCACTACAAAGGGGGGTATCTTCTCAGAGCTCCTAATTCTACAGGC
This sequence comes from Lissotriton vulgaris, assembly GCF_964263255.1. Taxonomy (NCBI): domain Eukaryota; kingdom Metazoa; phylum Chordata; class Amphibia; order Caudata; family Salamandridae; genus Lissotriton; species Lissotriton vulgaris. The sequence goes on along the minus strand of NC_141687.1, from coordinate 1,529,854,738 downwards.
CAATGGCTCTATATATAGGTTAAACAACAAGGGTGACAAAGGACACCCTTGTCTTGTCCCACGCATTACTTTGACAGTCTGAGTTAATATAGCATTAACCAAAACACGTGATGTCGGAGAGCAGTACAAAGAAAGGAGGGATTCAGTGAAATTTTTTCCTAAGTTAGGATGCTGTAAAAGTGCTTTTAAATAAACAAAATTGACTCGATCAAAAGCCTTGGCGGCATCTAAAGCAATCACTGCCAATGGAAGTTCATGTGCAGAGGCCATATCTATAATTCAAATAAGAGTAAAAGTTAGTTCTTTCGGATATCGGCCCTTAACAAAAACCTTTCTGGTCTTCATGAATTATATTGTGAATGACCTTGCTGAGCCTATTTGCCAGTATTTTTGAAAAAAATAATGTAATCACAGTTCAAAAGTGATATAGGTCTGTATGAATTCATGCTACTAGGAGATTTTCCTGGTTTAGGTATCAAAGAGATTGTTGCCTCATTCCAGGAGCTGGGTATAGTTACTCCCCCCGTAAAGATCTGGTTAAACAATTGACACAATGTGGGAGAAATTGTATCCACTAGTACTTTATATACTTCAGCCGGGAGGCCATCCGGGCCTGGTACCGTCCCCCTTTTACTTTCTTTGATCACCCTTGAGGTAATATAAATTTTATGGTCATGTTGTGTTCCCTAGCGAGTACCCCACCGACTCCATGTACGAGTTAAAAGTGCATGTAACTTCCCTCCTGTACCAGCTATGAAGACGCAAATACATTTGCGTCCAACGTTAACTTGTCCTCTTTCAGACCCACCATGAATGGGTTTGATGGTCCGTTCCTAAGTATGCTATGCCAACGTCTTTTTGAAGTGTACTCCTACGTTTTTCAGCCTGGCTGAAAGTAGGCCCTGAATCTCTGCCATCGAGCCTCTTTTCTGGCTTCTGACTGCGAGGGCCTCTGCCCAAGCAGCCCCCGTACCCGTGAACTCTGACTTACTTCTAGCGCGGCCCTCCGTGCTCAGCTCAGCCTGCTGCCTGCCAAGATTGACTATAACCTTCGAGTTATCTGTTTTCCTCCCCGAAGATACATTCCAGCCTACTAGCTTCAGTAAACATCCTCCCTCAGCTACAGGGCTAAAGGGCCGACCTGTCTTTATGCAAGTAATTCATAGCCTCTGTTGCCATGCTTCCATGGAAGGCCCCGTGCCCCCACGCTTCTCATACAGACACTCAGGCGCTTATACACGCACTCACAGCAAGTATAGAATAGCTTCTGCTCTAGAGACCTTTCTGCCCAGATAGCTTAGTTCCTAAACATCAGATATCAGATATGATAGAAGTACAAGTTGATCTGACATGCCAGACTTCTGTCTCTTTCCGTCAGTGTAAATGTCAAGTCCCCTGCACCCCGTCTATCACACGTCATGCAGCTGCGCACGCATCCAAGCTTCCGATTTCTGCTGACATTGCAACATTCTGTTAGCACCACCCCTTGGTGCCACCCACTTGTGTCACCTATCAGTGACGTTTCTAGCACACACGCCTAGTTACGCCTAGCTTACGCCTCTTGATGATGTACTAGCACCACGTGTATACTGTTATCTTGTCTTCTCTCAGCTGTTACGCCTCTTACATTGAACATTATGATGTAAATCAAGTATATAAGCTATGTATTGTCAATAAACGTCGGCGCGCTCATCTATCCCTTCTGACACCCTGTGTGGTGGTCAGAACATGATATCCTGATTCCTTTATGAGGAATAAAACCCTTAGAAACTCTTACACCACGGACTCTGTTTTCCTTCATTTCGATTGAGTTATTATTGATTAAGTACTTACCTGCATAGAAATTAAGAGAGTAAATTAATTATTTACATCATTTTGGCGCCCGAATAGGGACCCCTCCCCCACCTCACGCGCCGGAAGGTGCGTTGCAATCCGTGTCCCCTGCCATCAGTTAGACGGACAACACGTGTACTGGCAGGATTTCCTGCATTCCCCTCTGACACACGGAGGTGACGAAGACTGCGATCAGTGCCCAGACGAGGCGGTGAGGAGTGCGGAGGATCCCGACCAGAGCCCAGCCGAAGGAAGCAAGGTCCGAGGTGTGAAGAGGCCCACCAGTTTTCCGAAGTTTTCCGAAGTTTTCCGAAGTGTTCCGAAGTTCCGAGTCGAGTCCAGTCGAGTTTTCCGAGGCCTTCTGTTTTCCGTGCTTCCCGGTGAGTACCATTGCTGGGTCGTATCTAGACGGGTTTGGGTACGCAAGTCCGGTCTGCACTGTTTTTAGGCAGTGTATCTGTACTGTTTAGCAGTATATAAAGTATTCCGAATTTCTGCACTGTTACAGCAGTGTATCTGTATCGTTGAGCGGTACAGTCAGACTAGGGGGAAGTTAGCTATGTCTTTAAATGTTTCATGTGATTAATGTCGTGGTATGAATGTGATTGTTTTTGTGCATTATTGTGTTTTTGTATAAATAGTTACAGTTGACATTAAGTATCAAGGATCAAGCATTCCAGTATCAAGTAGGCACAATGCCGTTTTTCAACAAATTAAAGCAGATAGGAACTAGGAAAGGGATGTTAGAGGAAGAGATTCCAATCCCCCCTAGGGACACTCCAGGTAATTTCATGTATAATAAGCATGGCATAGACGCCATCTTGTATCTAGAGTTATGGACCGATTATACCAAGCACTTAGAGGAAAGATACCGATGGCCAGTTAACGGAACATGGGATGCCGAGTGCATCATAAAGGTAGAAGAAATATTACGGAAAAAGAAAGCTAGACAATCTCAGAAAGACGCCATAGAATTTTGGCGTAAGGAATCACGTAAGCGTGCTGATAGAGCACTCCGTAGAGAAGACAGGCTTAAAGAATCAGAAAAAGCCCAAGAAAACGAATTAGTTACTGAGGGAATTCGAGTAAAAGTAGAACAAATAGATCGTATCCTAAATGGCAAAGTGAACAACATGTATCTTTTGGCCGATGGTACCCCTGACGCCATTTCAGAAATACCGAAAAATTTGCCGTCACCATTAGTTCCAACTAAAGTAATGCATAAGACTACTAAAGACATATTCCTAAATTCATATCTCGAAGATGTAGCGCCAGCTTACACCAATCTGCCTGTTCGTGCCCTGCCTACTGACAGGGCCGGGGGTGGTACTGCCCCCCAAGATCACTCTCAGCCGACACCGAAAAAGACTAGTCCCGTTCCGCCAGCTCCGCCACTTCCCTCACCTAAAACTGATTTACCGAAACCACTTCAATCAGATCCTACTAAAAGACAAATTCAGATACTGACTACACACAGAGATAATGCCCAAGTTTCCGCTTCAGGAGGTGCGACCGCGGGTCTCCAGACCCCGCCACCGACTCACAGATTAAATCTCAGAGGTATGCAGAGTCCTTTTACGCACAGATCCCCCCGTTCTTCTAATTCATCCCGTCTTGATGCACTAAAAGAAAATATGTCAGTTTGTAGATATGATCCAGAACCTGGACAGGACGACTTAATGATATTAGCGTCTTTACGGTTAAGATCTGCTACTGATAGTTTGTTATGTTATGCAGGAATGAAGGAGCACCTAGATAGAATATATGAGTTCGTTCAAACGGGAAAGGACCCCGACAGTATTAAGGATGCCCTGGAGAAACAGAAAGTTACCATGCAAGCACTGATACTACGATTTTTCATAAATTGTCTAATAAGAGAACGAGACAGGCCCGGAACAGATCAGAGTGAATTAGATGCATTGAGTAAGTGGGGTCAAAATATAGCTGATGGAAAACATGACAGACAAAATTGCATAGAGGCCATGTATAAAAAGATTAAGAAGGCAGTGATAGCAGTACACGACAAAGAGAAAGAAAAGGCTCCCTCCGAGGAGGAAGAAGAATCTGAAGAACTAGAACCGACTACAAGCACTATAGCATATGTAGGTAAGGGAACTTATCTTAGGAAGGGTATCCGTCCAGAAAGCAAGAGAGTTTTCTTCTCTGCCTTAACGAATCCGAATTCTGCTGAGCATCAGTTCCAGGAAACTGATAAACGGCTTCGAGATCGAGTTGGGTACCATGTACTCAATTCTATGGATGAACAAGAACTAGCCCGATCAGCGGTATCATGGGCCGAAAATGCAAACATATATAATGATGACACGGTAGCACAGACATTTCTGAACCTCTCCCCCGACGAACAGAAATTAGCAGGGGTATATATGATTCAACACCTTCTCATCAAATACAGAAAACATTATTCCGATCCAGGTCCCTTACATGAGACACTAGAAGCACTACTGATGGATAGATGGAGAGGCCTAAGCACTAAATTAGTCCAAATAATTCTAGAACAACGACGCAGATATGACACCTTTGTAAGCTCTGAGTATGTCCCCGCCCCACCTCCAGAAAGAAAAATGTACCATATGCAGTGCGGGAGTGGTATAGAAAGTCAGAACCCCTTGCGAGAAGTGCACCCTGTTATGGGTGAGGATAAAATTTTGAAACGCGTGTATGTACACACGCCTCTGACTAAGTTAGAACTGTTAGAAATGAAGAAATTAGTACCGTGCCATGATAAAGACCCTGCAGGTTTTCATAGAGAGCTCAAAGACATGTTACTGATGGGGGACTACACATATGATGATATCATGAAAATGTTGAAAGTATTATTGCCTACGGGTATATTCGAGAAATTAAAGGAAAAGGACTGGGAGGTGGGAGACGCAAAGATTGCCTGGGCAGAAATAGAAGACGAAGAGAAGAAACGGGTTCCAGGGTTAGGCCTTGGGGACAAAACTAAAGCATTACCAGGTTTAATAGTACAGGTCCTGCCCAGATTATTGACAACTAGAAAGGAGGATTGGGACGCAATCTCGTCCTGTAAACAGAAACATGATGAAGATACTAGCGACTTTTATTCTAGATTCGAGAAATGTTTTATTATCAATAGTGGCCTCCAGCCAAGTAGCGAGTCGTACCCACATCTTTTTGTATCAAAGTTAGTCGAGAATTCCCTACCGTTAGTTAAAAATAGAGTGTATAAAGTCGAGAGTACATGGCAAGCAAATACGCCATCCCAGATGTTACAAATGTTACAATATCACCAGAATAGAATTAGGGAAGAACAAGATCAGGAACAGAAGCGCATGAAAGACACGAAAATGAAAATGTTAGTAGCCCAGACGGTCCCATCCGACAGTCACAGGAAAGGTACGACCCAGACAAGTCACGCTGCAGCTCCTGTTAAAGGGACATGCAATTATTGCAAGCAGCCAGGTCACTACGTACACGAATGTGCAGTTCTGAAACATAACATAGCGACAGGTAAAACTAAAGAGAGACCGCATCCGCATAGACAAGACCATAACCAGCATCAGTCTACACAGAATACACAGCCCATGCATGCATCCGCACAGACAGCACAGACCGTAGCAGTACCACAGCCACAGCCCATTGCTGCAACTCAGCAAGTCTCACAACAGATGTACCAGTATGCCCAGTCTGCTTACCCCGAATATTCCCGATATACATGAAACAGCCTAGAGAGGGAAGGTGGCTTGCCTCTTATCGAGATTCCTGTAGATCAAGAAGGTCCTTATGTACACAGTCAAGTATTGGGGAAAGATAGAAAGTTTTTAATTGACACAGGGGCAAGTCGCACTACAATAAGTCATGACGAAGTTCCAGGGGCACCCCTCTCAGGCTCACAAAATGTTTCCCTTGGTTTTTCAGGACAGCCTATTGTAAATGAAGTATCAGAACCAGTTCCCCTGGCTGTGGGTCCATTATCACGCGTTACAGACCTGTTACTAACAAAATCATGTCCGGAGAATCTATTAGGAATTAAAACATTGAAGGCTCTAGGAGCTATAATATGCTGCTCCCCGGAGGGGGTTAGACTCTTTCTGCGGGATTTCAAGGGTCATTACGTCCTTCGTGAGTTTGACGTCAGATTGAAAAATGTACCTGATTACTTGTGGGCAAAAGGCCCAACTGATGTAGGATGTATGCACATTACACCATACCGCGTTACCCTCAAGGCAGGTGTTGTATTACCCAGAATCAGACAATACAAGTTACCACCCGATGCTGTAGCGGCTTTACTGAAAATCATTGAAGAGCTCATTGCCCAAGGAGTGGTCGTCGAGACCGACTCCAATATCTGTAACTCACCCATCATTCCGATTCTTAAACGTACTGATTCCAATGCACCGCCAGTATATCGGCTGGTGATTGATCTTCGAGAATTGAATAAATGCATTATCCCACAGTATCCTGTGGTCCCCGATATATCATCTCTCTTGACTGCTATTGATTCAGAAGCAACGTTCTTTACTGTAATTGATCTCAAGAACGCCTTCTTCAGCGTGCCTATTGATCCAGAGAGCCAATATCTCTTCGGATTCTGTTTAAATGGACGCAGTTTCAAATTTTCGCGCGCACCTCAAGGATTCACAGAAAGCCCCAGCATCTATAGTCAAGCACTGAAAAGACAACTAGATTGTATTCAAATGCCAGTTAACACCGCTTTACTACAATACGTCGATGATCTGCTGATCACCGCACGAAGTGAGCCCGAATGTGAAAAAGCATCACTGACAGTTTTACATTTCCTGGCCGACAAGGGACACAAGGTGTCTCCTTCGAAGCTACAATTCTGTGTTCAGCAAGTTGTGTACTTGGGTCACTTGCTGTCCAAAGTGGGGAGACAGCTCACTCCCGATCGCATTCAGTTAATTGTGAACATGCCGCAACCCAAGACACAAAAGGAAGTGCGGGCCTTCATAGGCCTCACCTCGTACTGCAGACAATGGATTCCCCAGTATGCATTTCTAGCTAAACCACTCATCCAGTTAACGACACAGGAGGCAGCGACTTCGACTGTCCTCCCTTGGACTCAGGAACACACACAAGCTTTTGAAGAATTAAAGAAAGTTTTATGCCAAGCACCAGTTTTAGCGACACCATGTTACAGCAAACCGTTTACACTTTTTGTTACAGAACGTGATGGCACAGCGTTATCTGTCCTCACTCAAGACCAAGCAGGTTCACATAAGCCTTGTGCTTATTTTTCTAGTACATTGGATTCAGTAGCTCAAGCACTCCCTGCGTGCTTAAAGTCAGTAGCAGCAACAGCGTTAGCAATAAGACAAAGTGATTCAATTGTTTTAGGTCATCAGTTAACAGTTCAAGTACCACATTCTGTAGAGGTTTTGTTAAACAGAACCCAGACTCAACACTTAACTATAGCACGACTGACAGGTTATGAATTAACACTATTCCAGCCACACATAGAAATCAGACGTTGCAGCATCCTGAACCCCGCAACACTGTTACCTACAGTTATGACAGATCCAGCTCCGCATGATTGTATAGAAATAATTAATGCAGTAACTAAGCCTAGACGAGACTTAACAGATGTCCCATTGACAAATCCAGACCTGACACTTTATGTGGACGGTTCATGCATGAGAACAAGTACAGGAGAATTAGTGGCCGCGTACGCCGTGACCACTGAAACTGAAATTAAAGAAACACATCGTATTGACACCCTGTCTGCTCAAGCAGCAGAGCTCATCGCTCTGACTCGAGCCTGTATTCTAGCCAAGAACAGAAATGTTAACATATACACAGATTCCCGCTATGCCTTCGGAGTTGTACACGACTTCGGAGTCCTCTGGCAAGAACGAGGTTTTCTGACTTCTCATGGGGCCAAGATACAACATGGCCCCCTCATTCAAGCACTGTTAGAAGCAATACATTTGCCCTCGGGCATATCAGTCATGAAGTGTAAGGCACATACCAAAGTCACAGATTCCGTTTCCCAGGGTAACGACCTGGCAGACCAGACAGCAAAACATACAGCACTGACTCACACCCAGACTACTGATGTGACAAAGACAATAGTACAAACACAGTGTATGACAGTTAGAGATCCCGCCCTAGACGTAATTGACATCCAGACACATGCTACTCCAGAGGAGATAAAGAAATGGACTGAACTAGGAGGGATTCAGACAGATCAAGGTTGGGTGACGAAGGGAAAATCTATATGGTTTCTCCCCGACTCAATGGTTCAAGTCATGATAAATACAGCACATAGTCCTGCCCATCTTGGAGAGAAAGCCATGTTAGACAGTTTACAGAATCTCTGGTACAACAAACACTTACGAGCAGCAGCAAAACAGAAAGTGCGTACTTGCATGATCTGTTGTCAGTTCAATCCAGGTAAAAGCGTCCCTGTTGAGCAAGGTGGATTTCATCCTCCCGATCACCCTTTTGAAGTCCTCCAGATGGATTATATCCAGATGAATAGCTGTAGAGGATTTAAGTATGTCCTTGTAATTGTTTGTGCTCTGTCCCGCTGGACCGAAGCATACCCAGTCCCAGACTACACTGCTCCGACCACTGCCAGACAGTTGGTTCGTGAATTCTTCCCACGGTACGGTTTGCCCCGTGTCGTGTACTCAGATAACGGACAGCCGTTCTCGTCCGAGTTGATGAAACAAGTTTCCCTCTTGCTAGGATATCAGTGGAGGTTCCACTGTGTCCGACATCCCGAAGCAGCTGGCCTTGTAGAAAGGCATAATCAGACACTAAAAATCCGTCTTGCCAAGATCTGTCAGGAAAAAGGGGTCGACTGGATAGTCGCCCTGCCCGTGGCACTATTCTACATGAGAATGGTCGCCCACTCAAGATCAGGGCTATCCCCGTACGAAGTGGTCTTTGGCAGACCGCCGAATATGTGGGGGACGCCCGTTCCGAAAAAGATCACTGATGTTGATTGTAACATGTTGACAGATTACCTTGCCTCCTTGATGTCTGCACTCCAATCATGTCGTTCACAGGTTGCCGCAGCCTTCCCTGACAACACCGATGTAAAGGCGCATGAGGTCCGTCCAGGGGACCTGGTACTCGTCAGGAACTTCGACCGGAAAAGTCCGCTGGAGCCCCGCTGGAAGTCTCCGAAGACCGTTCTGCTTACCACCAGAACCGCCGTGAAAATCGAGGGGAGAAAGGGGTGGGTCCACACGAGTCACATCAAGCTATGCAATGAACTAAAAAACGGACTGAAACAGGACTCTGACTCGTCCACCCCCACCAAAGACTGTGTTGAAGCACAAGACGTTACTGTGCCTAAAAGAGAAAAGACTCCTCAAGAACTTTACCGTATGAAGCTTCGATCTAGCAAGTCAGACAGTTTAATTGTTTAAGTCCTCCCCTAGGTGAATCGGTTAAATAGTTTCTGACATGTATCCCCTAGATCGAGTTAGAGAGAGAGAGGAAAAGAGAAGAACATATTGCAAATCACTCCGTAGTCACTGCATAGTGACACTAATAATCATGTTTATTCTGAGTATTCTAATTATTATTGCCAGCATTCTGCTTCCTATGTACTGGCCTATTTTCAGGCGTAAACAATCTGCTTACAATGCCTCTGCTGAACACACTTTTAGTGAACTTCCTGCACATGAACTCTCTTACAGACTTGCGCTGCGCAACAATACATTCATTAGTATGTTACACCATTCCCATCAGACAAGTAATGCTACAGACTGTTGGATATGTGGCCGACTCCCTCCCTACCAGAATTACAAGGGAGCTCTGCCTCTCTTTCCGTACCCATTCACTCACAATGGCTCTTGTGGAGCATGGTTTAAAATAATTAACTCTTTAGATCCTGATATTGCTGTTTTCGATGGGGGCTGGGTTTGGGGAAACTTGAACTTAGTCCTGCTCAACGTCTGTTATCCTGATAAAGAGGGACTTCCCACTCGAATAGGAACTGATCTAGAAAATGAAGTATATGGATTAGGTAATTACACAATTAGCCTTATGATCCTCACTGTTGAATCTGAAACTGCTCCAGTTCTGCCCCATATGTTAGTGTTACCAGTCACAGGTGAATTATGTGTTAGCAAGAAAGGTTCAGTACACGTAGGTCATAGTAAATGCACTACTGTGGTCGAGTTCAGTGACCATGGTAAATCGTCTTTTAAGGCTACCAGTCATTCCTATTTTGTTTGTGGTCATACCGCATACATACGTTTGCCTCCAGATTGGGACGGTACCTGTTACATTGCATTCCTTCTGCCACCTGTTTTCCTAGCTCCTCCTGATTACCATAGAAACACGAATCTAGCACCGAATAGACCCAAAAGAGATATTCCCCTTGTCGACTACACAGAAACGGCATGGGAACAGTACACTGATTTCAATAAAGGATTCTTTTTCTTCCTAGGACCTGTCCAAAACAGTAAATTAATACGCAGATTAACGAGAACACTTGAAGCAGTAGTGAACGAAACTGCCTCCGCTCTAGGTAACCTAACAGAGGAGCAGTCCGCTATACGGACTGTTGTCCTTCAAAATCGTCTTGTGATTGACGTCATCTTGGCAGATAGAGGTGGAGCTTGTAAGGTCATCGGGTCAAGTTGCTGTGTTTTCATTCCACAAAACGCACCATCTGTCTATCAAGCTATCACCCGTTTACATAAAATTGCAAATCAGATACATCAGAATCCAGGCACCTGGACTTGGTCCGGTTGGTTCTGGACTACGTTGACAGCTTGGGGATGGAAGATCTTATCGTTCCTAGGCATTGGCCTTGTTATAGTATTCAGTTGTTGCCTGTGCCTGCAGTGTGGGCCAGCGATATGTGGACTGTGTGCCACATCCTGCATTAAGCATTCCAGTTGCCTCTCAAACAGTCAAAGAAAGAAAGACGAACATATAATGTTACAAGAACAAACCGATCGATTTATGAGGATCGATATATCATGAAGGGTCCGTAGGGAACAAGGAGGGAATGAGGTAATATAAATTTTATGGTCATGTTGTGTTCCCTAGCGAGTACCCCACCGACTCCATGTACGAGTTAAAAGTGCATGTAACTTCCCTCCTGTACCAGCTATGAAGACGCAAATACATTTGCGTCCAACGTTAACTTGTCCTCTTTCAGACCCACCATGAATGGGTTTGATGGTCCGTTCCTAAGTATGCTATGCCAACGTCTTTTTGAAGTGTACTCCTACGTTTTTCAGCCTGGCTGAAAGTAGGCCCTGAATCTCTGCCATCGAGCCTCTTTTCTGGCTTCTGACTGCGAGGGCCTCTGCCCAAGCAGCCCCCGTACCCGTGAACTCTGACTTACTTCTAGCGCGGCCCTCCGTGCTCAGCTCAGCCTGCTGCCTGCCAAGATTGACTATAACCTTCGAGTTATCTGTTTTCCTCCCCGAAGATACATTCCAGCCTACTAGCTTCAGTAAACATCCTCCCTCAGCTACAGGGCTAAAGGGCCGACCTGTCTTTATGCAAGTAATTCATAGCCTCTGTTGCCATGCTTCCATGGAAGGCCCCGTGCCCCCACGCTTCTCATACAGACACTCAGGCGCTTATACACGCACTCACAGCAAGTATAGAATAGCTTCTGCTCTAGAGACCTTTCTGCCCAGATAGCTTAGTTCCTAAACATCAGATATCAGATATGATAGAAGTACAAGTTGATCTGACATGCCAGACTTCTGTCTCTTTCCGTCAGTGTAAATGTCAAGTCCCCTGCACCCCGTCTATCACACGTCATGCAGCTGCGCACGCATCCAAGCTTCCGATTTCTGCTGACATTGCAACATTCTGTTAGCACCACCCCTTGGTGCCACCCACTTGTGTCACCTATCAGTGACGTTTCTAGCACACACGCCTAGTTACGCCTAGCTTACGCCTCTTGATGATGTACTAGCACCACGTGTATACTGTTATCTTGTCTTCTCTCAGCTGTTACGCCTCTTACATTGAACATTATGATGTAAATCAAGTATATAAGCTATGTATTGTCAATAAACGTCGGCGCGCTCATCTATCCCTTCTGACACCCTGTGTGGTGGTCAGAACATGATATCCTGATTCCTTTATGAGGAATAAAACCCTTAGAAACTCTTACACCACGGACTCTGTTTTCCTTCATTTCGATTGAGTTATTATTGATTAAGTACTTACCTGCATAGAAATTAAGAGAGTAAATTAATTATTTACATCACCCTAACCACCTTAGCTCGACAAATTTCTCTATTTAACACCCCCACCTGATCCCCAGAAAGAGGTTCTAAATGTTGTATCCACTTATCCATTTCCGATTGTCTTGGGCATAGATCTTCAGTGTAAACTCTTACATAGAACTCATGGAAAGCTTCAGCAATTCCTTTACTATCTGATATAATTTCCCCTGAACCCATCTTTTTAATTTCTTTTATTTGGTTGCGCATCAGGTCTTTTTTAGCTTTCCACGCTAACAGTTTGCCACAACCTTCTCCATAAGAAAAGTGAGCCAACTGACTAGCTTCCCACCTTTCCTTAACTCTATGTGATAGTACTGCTGTTAGTTCTACTTTTAATTCGAAGAGCTTATTTTTTACTTCCTCATTCGTTATATTGCCCCCTAATCCTGTTCCAGTAACTTCCCAAGAACGTATTTCTTTCTCTAAATCCAGGACTTTTCTGTGATACAATCTCCTCTTCTTAGCACCCTGAGTTCCCAGTCTCCCTCTTAGAAACGCCTTACATGTATCCCAAACTGTATGTTTGGCTGACCCTTCATTTGTATCCAAAAACACTTGTACTTAATCTCTTAGGACTTCTAAATAGTCCCCATCTAAGAGGATAGTACGATCTAATCTCCAGGTTGAAGTCAGACCCTCCATCCCCAACTCTAAATTTAATCCAACAGCTGAATGGTCTGAGATATGTGCCCCTAAATGAAGCACCTTCGTTACCCAATCCTTCAGCCTGACATCAATCAAAAAGAAATCTATACGGGATCTGTGATTATATTTTTTATTGTAAAAAGTGAATCCTAACTGCTGTCCTACTTTCAATCTCCAAATATCACATAAACCTTGCTGTGCCATAATCAACTTTAGCTTAGAAGACATCTTACCATTTACGACCGCTCTGCTATTTCCCGTCCTGTCTAATTTGTAGACCAGGTCTGTATTAAAATCTCCCGCAATAACTATTTTACCTGGAAAATCTAGTAATTCCGCTGCCAGCTCATCCAAAGTAGAATCATCATCTACATTTGGTCCATAGTATCCAACCACTACCAGTACTTCTCCTGCCACTCTTACTTTAGCAAACGTCCATCTTCCTCTTTTATCTGCTCTCTTATCCTCCATAACAATGTTAGCCCCCTTTCTAATCAAGATTGCCACCCCCTTTGTAACTATTTCTTGGGGTGTAACCAAAGCACTAACTATCCATTTTTGAGCAGAAAAGATCTCCTTACTTTCCTTTTCGGTTAGATGCGTCTCTTGCAAAATAATTACGTTAGCAAGGGAATCATCTAAATATTTCAATATTAATTGTCTCCTAGACTTCACACGTAAGCCATTAACATTTCATGTAAGGAACCTTAGTTCCTTAACCTTAGCCCCATTCATAACAACTTACCCAAAATTCCCACCTTTCGGTGGTAGAGAAGCTCCTGAGGATTTTTTTTTCTTTTCTCCCACTCCCCTCCCCCCCACCATTACCTCCCCCCTACCCCAACCCCCCCCCTACCCCCACCCCCCCTTTTCCCCCCTCCCTGGAAAACCCAACCAAAACGCCCATGGCCTAGGCCTTGTGGGTGCCCTAGTGGCGGTGCACCACATATCTTTTTCTTATCATATATTAATACGTGGGAACTAGACAGCAAACTGACCTACCTTTACTAGCTCACCTTCCCCTAGCATAGCACCTATTCTCCTTGACATTGTTCAAAGAAGGCATCCACTCTTCAACCCCTCTAAACGTATACATTTTATTCTGCCACATTACTTTTAGGAAAGCAGGAAATTTCAATTTGACTGTTGCCCCCAATGCTCTGAGTGGCCCCATACGCTTTCCTTACTCCCGTTGTCTACTTGCTGTAGCACGTGACAAATCTAACCTTATATCCACTGCGATTCCATCCACCATTATATTTTTCTTCTTAAGGGCAGATGCTAAAATCTTTTCTTTTAAGTTCTAGGTCAGGAAATTGATTAGTATTTTTCTTGGTTTAGAGCGGTTTGGATTCAACCGGAAAGGATCTCGATGAATCCTCTGAATATCACGTAACAGTACCTCTTCCGTTTCCTCTAGCTGTAGCTCAGTTTTTAAAAGTTGTACTACATAACTTTTTATGTCTGACCCCTCCTTCCCTTCTGGTAACTTTAAGATTTTTAGATTATTTCGTCTTTGCATGTTTTCCAATCTCTCGACTCTATCATCATTCTCTCGCTCTTTAAATTTTATGGTCTCAATCTCTTTGCGATTATCTAAGACTCTCTCCCGCGTCACTTTCATTTCTGTCTCAAGCACTTCTGTGCGGGCACTTAATTTATCCAGTTTGGCCCCCAGTAAGCTACATGAGGCACTTATGCGCTCCTGATTTTTATTGGAGGCCTCAAAACCCAAATGTATATCCTTCTCTTATTTTCTGAGAAGCACCATAACTGAGAGGTCTGAAGTGTCTAAAGTATCTAAGTTATCTGGCTCAAGAGCAATCTGCGTCTTTTCTGAACCTTCATAGGTTGTCAACGGATTCTCTGTTGTCCCTAAGGGGCTCCCCCCTACTTCCCCAGCCTCCAGCACACTTTTCAGCACTTCTTTCCCTTCCAGTGCTTCTTCATCTACTAACATTCCATTCAATGGCAGGGTCTCTACCAGGGTCTCTGCACTAGCCATAGCAGCCATATCTTGTGTAATCTCCCCCTCTTCTTCCATCCCAATCGCCAAAGCATGATAAGGATTTGGAGTTAAAGCTGGGTCCAATCCTGCTCTTCTATATCCTTTATTACACCTGGTACTGACTCTTCGTTTTTATCTTTATCAGTGATAGGATCCTGCACGAATTGTATAGGATTCAGATTTAGAATCAGTACTTTAGGGATTTGTTTAAAGTATGAATCAAGTGAAGGAGCCGTGATTACCTTACACTCGAGCCCCTTTTGCTTTCCTCTTTTTATATCTTTTGAGTCCAGCTCCCCTTCCTTAGCGTTTTTAGTTTCCTTAATTGGACACTTCCGAGAATTCTTTTGCAGAGTTTTTAGCTTACCCAAAGAAGATTCGCTTATGTCTCCCTTTATGCTCCTTAATTGATACCTAGGGCGCCCTGCCACAAGATTTCTGCTATCCACCTTGTTAGCTACTCCCTTACACCCTAGCTGTGCACCGACCAAGCCAGTGTCTAACGGAGAAATGCAGATGGACGGAGGATGGAAAACATGGCGGCCGGCTAGGTAGCGGGTCGCGGGTGTCGGAGTAAAGTGGCGGTGCTCAAGTGGAGTGGTAGGCAACTACTGACCGTATAGATTGTTAGAAATATCGCTCACTGAAGGCTTTTGGTGTCCGTGGAGTTTGGCGAAGTTCGGTGGATTCGATTGCTGGTTTGTTTGTTCAGCGGTGTATGGCGTATGGCGGAGGCTGAGGCAGAGAGCTCCGTACGGCTGTGGGCGGAGATAGAGGAGGTGGAGCTGCGTCTGCCTGTCGACTCACGGAGCTGACGTAAATAATTAATTTACTCTCTTAATTTCTATGCAGGTAAGTACTTAATTAATAATAACTCAATCAGAATGAAGGAAAACAGAGTCCGTGGTGTAAGAGTTTCTAAGGGTTTTATTCCTCATAAAGGAATCAGGATATCATGTTCTGACCACCACACAGGGTGTCAGAAGGGATAGATGAGCGCGCTCACGTTTATTGACAATACATAGCTTATATACTTGATTTACATCATAATGTTCAATGTAAGAGGCGTAACAGCTGAGAGAAAACAAGATAACAGTATACACGTGGTACTAGTACATCATCAAGAGGCGTAAACTAGGCGTAAACTAGAGGTGTGTGCTAGAAACGTCACTGATAGGTGACGCAAATGGGTGGCACCAAGGGGTGGTGCTAACAGAATGTTGCAATGTCAGCAGAAATCGGAAGCTTGGATGCGCGCGCAGCTGCATGACGTGTGATTGACGGGGTGCAGGGGACTTGACATTTACACTGACGGAAAGAGACAGAAGTCTGGCATGTCAGATCAACTTGTGCTTCTATCATATCTGATATCTGATGTTTAGGAACTAAGCTATCTGGGCAGAAAGGTCTCTAGAGCAGAAGCTATTCTATACTTGCTGTGAGTGCGTGTATAAGCGCCTGAGTGTCTGTATGAGAAGCGTGGGGGCATGGGGCCTTCCATGGAAGCATGGCAACAGAGGCTATGAATTACTTGCATAGAGACAGGTCGGCCCTTTAGCCCTGCAGCTGAGGAAGGGTGTTTACTGAAACTAGCAGGCTGGAATGTATCTTCGGGGAGGAAAACAGATAACTCGAAGGTTATAGTCAATCTTGGCAGGCAGCAGGCTGAGCTGAGCACGGAGGGCCGTGCTAGAAGTAAGTCAGAGTTCACGGGTACGGGGGCTGCTTGGGCAGGGGCCCTCGCAGTCAGAAGCCAGAAAAGAGGCTCGGTGGCAGAGATTCAGGGCCTACTTTCAGCCAGGCTGAAAAACGTAGGAGTACACTTCAAAAAGACGTTGGCATAGCATACTTAGGAACGGACCATCCAACCCATTCATGGTGGGTCTGAAAGAGGACAAGTTAACGTTGGACGCAAATGTATTTGCGTCTTCATAGCTGGTACAGGAGGGAAGTTACATGCACTTTTAACTCGTACATGGAGTCGGTGGGGTACTCGCTAGGGAACACAACATGACCATAAAATTTATATTACCTCATTCCCTCCTTGTTCCCTACGGACCCTTCATGATATATCGATCCTCATAAATCGATCGGTTTGTTCTTGTAACATTATATGTTCGTCTTTCTTTCTTTGACTGTTTGAGAGGCAACTGGAATGCTCAATGCAGGATGTGGCACACAGTCCACATATCGCTGGCCCACACTGCAGGCACAGGCAACAGCTGAATACTATAACAAGGCCAATGCCTAGGAAGGATAAGATCTTCCATCCCCAAGCTGTTAACGTAGTCCAGAACCAACCGGACCAAGTCCAGGTGCCTGGATTCTGATGTATCTGATTTGCAATTTTATGTAAACGGGTGATAGCTTGATAGACAGATGGTGCATTTTGTGGAATGAAAACACAGCAACTTGACCCGATGACCTTACAGGCTCCACCTCTATCTGCCAAGATGACGTCAATCACAAGACGATTTTGAAGGACAACAGTCCGTATAGCAGACTGCTCCTCTGTTAAGTTGAATGTCTGACTAAATATCGAAAACAAAAATATCGACATACAAAAATATCGGGACAAAAATATCGAAGTCAAAAATATCGGAATCCTATCCCTAACAAGGTAAGTACAAAAATATCGAAAAAATAATATCGTAGTACAAAAATATCGAAATTAAAAATATCGTTTTTTTAAATGTATTATTAATAATGTTAAAATAATTATAAAATACATATAATGTTACAAATATTAAATACAAATATTAAAACATAATTAAAAAATTAAAACTAATACATATACATTTAAAATAAATTAAAAACTTAATAATTTTATGTAATTTTATATTTTGTAATTTCATTTAATTGATTTAATTTAAATTTATTTAATTTTTACCCTGTACGACTGTACCCCAAAAACCCAAAACTGACCCAGAACCCTAAAAATACCCCTTTACCCATGAACTGAAAACTGACCCTGAACCCTAAAAATACCCCTTTACCCAAAAACTGAAAACTGACCCTAAACCCTAAAAATACCCCTTTACCCAAAAACTGAAAACTGACCCTGAACCCTAAAAATACCCCTTTACCCAAAAACTGAAAACTGACCCTGAACCCTAAAAATACCCCTTTACCCAAAAACTGAAAACTGACCCTGAACCCTAAAAATACCCCTTTACCCATGAACTGAAAACTGACCCTGAACCCTAAAAATACCCCTTTACCCATGAACTGAAAACTGACCCTGAACCCTAAAAATACCCCTGTACCCATGAACTGAAAACTGACCCTGAACCCTAAAAATACCCCTTTACCCATGAACTGAAAACTGACCCTGAACCCTAAAAATACCCCTGTACCCAGGAACTGAAAACTGATCCTGAACCCTAAAAATACCCCTGTACCCAAAATTAATTAATATTATTTAATTACCAATTAATTATTAATTAACAATAACAAAAAAAGTAAATATATTAGCACATTTGCTGTAATTAATTTAATTTAAAAATTAATATTATTTTGCACAATTAATTAATTAAGAATAACAATAAATTATATATAAAAATTACTATAATTAATTTAATTAAATAATTAATAATAATTAATTACCAACTAATTAATCATTATAAATATGAAATAAATTATAATAACTAATTAAGTAATTAATAGAAATTAATTACCAATTAATTATTAATTAAAAAATTTACAAACATATATCAATTAATTAATTATTATTAAATTACTTCCCACCCTATTCCCCTATAAACCCATAACCCGCTACAGAACATATTTATCAATTAATAAATTAATTAAAAATAATTTAAAATTAATTCTCAATTAATTAATTAATAATTCCTAATAATTAATAATTAATTTAACATAATTAAATTACTTCCCACCCTATTCCCCTATAAACCCACAACCCGCTACAGTAGTAAAAGACAATATTTAATAAAATGACATTAAAAATAAATAATAAAACATAATAAATACAATATAATATACACTAAATTTATTTAAAAATTGATATTAGTAACATCAAAGTTATTAATTTCGATATTATTAACATCGATATTTACAACTTCGATATTACTGATATCATACCAATATCGATATTTAGACTGTCGATATTACTTACCTTCGATATTTTTGTATATCGATATTTAAACTTCGATATTTTTGCATATCGATATTTAAAAATCGATATTTTGTCTGTGTACCGTTAAGTTACCTAGAGCGGAGGCAGTTTCATTCACTACTGCTTCAAGTGTTCTCGTTAATCTGCGTATTAATTTACTGTTTTGGACAGGTCCTAGGAAGAAAAAGAATCCTTTATTGAAATCAGTGTACTGTTCCCATGCCGTTTCTGTGTAGTCGACAAGGGGAATATCTCTTTTGGGTCTATTCGGTGTTAGATTCGTATTTCTATGGTAATCAGGGGGAGCTAGAAAAACAGGTGGCAGAAGGAATGCAATGTAACAGGTACCATCCCAATCTGGAGGTAGGCTAATGTATGCGGTATGACCACAAACAAAGTAAGAATGACTGGTAGCTTTAAAAGATGATTTACCATGGTCACTGAACTCGACCACAGTAGTGCATTTACTATGACCTACGTGTACTGAACCTTTCTTGCTAACACATAATTCACCTGTGACTGGTAATACTAACATATGGGGCAAAACTGGAGCAGCTTCAGATTCAACAGTAAGGATCATAAGGCTAATTGTGTAATTACCTAATCCATATACTTCGTTTTCTAGATCAGTTCCTATTCGAGTGGGAAGTCCCTCTTTATCAGGATAACAGACGTTGAGCAGGACTAAGTTCAAGTTTCCCCAAACCCAGCCCCCATCGAAAACAGCAATATCAGGATCTAAGGAATTAATTATTTTAAACCATGCTCCACAGGAGCCATTGTGAGTGAATGGGTACGGAAAGAGGGGCAGAGCTCCCTTGTAATTCTGGTAGGGAGGGAGTCGGCCACATATCCAACAGTCTGTAGCATTATTTGTCTGATGGGAATGGTGTAACATACTAATGAATGTATTGTTGCGCAGCGCAAGTCTGTAAGGGAGTTCATGTGCAGGAAGTTCACTAAAAGTGTGTTCAGCAGAGACATTGTAAGCAGATTGTTCACGCCTGAAAATAGGCCAATATATAGGTAGCAGAATGCTGGCAATAATAATTAAAATACTTAGAAAAAACATTATTAACAACGTCACTATACAGTGACTACGCAGTGATTTACAGTAGGTACGTTTCTTTTCTTCTCTCTCTCTATCTCGATCTAGGGGATACATGTCAGAAACTATTTAACCGATTCACCTAGGGGAGGACTTAAACAATTAAACTGTCTGACTTGCTAGATCGGAGTTTCATTCGGTAGAGTTCTTGAGGAGTCTTTTCTCGTTCGGCAACGGTAAAATCCTTCGTCTCAACACAGTCTTTGGAGGGGGTGGACGAGTCAGAGTCCTGTTTCAGTCCGTTCTTTAGTTCATTGCATAGTTTGATGTGACTCGTATGGACCCACCCCTTTCTCCCCTCGATTTTCACAGCGGTCCTGGTGGTAAGCAGAACGGTCTTTGGAGACTTCCAGCGGGGCTCCAGCGGACTTTTCCGGTCGAAATTCCGGACGAGTACCAGGTCCCCTGGACGGACCTCATGCGCCTTTACATCGGTATTGTCAGGGAACGCTGCGGCAACCTGTGAACGACATGATTGGAGTGCAGACATCAAGGAGGCAAGGTAATCTGTCAACATGTTACAATCAACATCAGTGATCTTTTTCGGAACGGGCGTCCCCCACATATTCGGTGGTCTGCCAAAGACCACTTCGTACGGGGATAGCCCTGATCTTGAGTGGGCGACCATTCTCATGTAGAATAGTGCCACGGGCAGGGCGACTATCCAGTCGACCCCTTTTTCCTGACAGATCTTGGCAAGACGGATTTTTAGTGTCTGATTATGCCTTTCTACAAGGCCAGCTGCTTCGGGATGTCGGACACAGTGGAACCTCCACTGATATCCTAGCAAGAGGGAAACTTGTCTCATCAACTCGGACGAGAACGGCTGTCCGTTATCTGAATACACGACACGGGGCAAACCGTACCGTGGGAAGAATTCACGAACCAACTGTCTGGCAGTGGTCGGAGCAGTGTAGTCTGGGACTGGGTATGCTTCGGTCCAGCGGGACAGAGCACAAACAATTACAAGGACATACTTAAATCCTCTACAGCTATTCATCTGGATATAATCCATCTGGAGGACTTCAAAAGGGTGATCGGGAGGATGGAATCCACCTTGCTCAACAGGGACGCTTTTACCTGGATTGAACTGACAACAGATCATGCAAGTACGCACTTTCTGTTTTGCTGCCGCTCGTAAGTGTTTGTTGTACCAGAGATTCTGTAAACTGTCTAACATCGCCTTCTCTCCTAGATGGGCCGGGCTATGTGCTGTATTTATCATGACCTGAACCATTGAGTCGGGGAGAAACCATATAGATTTTCCCTTCGTCACCCAACCTTGATCTGTCTGAATCCCTCCTAGTTCAGTCCATTTCTTTATCTCCTCTGGAGTAGCATGTGTCTGGATATAAATTACATCTAGGGCGGGATCTCTAACTGCCATACACTGTGTCTGTACTATTGTCTTTGTCACATCAGTAGTCTGGGTGTGAGTCAGTGCTGTATGTTTTGCTGTCTGGTCTGCCAGGTCGTTACCCTGGGAAACAGAATCTGTGATTTTAGTATGTGCCTTACACTTCATGACTGATATGCCCGAGGGCAAATGTATTGCTTCTAACAGTGCTTGAATGAGGGGGCCATGTTGTATCTTGGCCCCATGGGAAGTCAGAAAACCTCGTTCTTGCCAGAGGACTCCGAAGTCGTGCACAACTCCGAAGGCATAGCGGGAATCTGTGTATATGTTAACATTTCTGTTCTTGGCTAAAATGCAAGCTCGGGTCAGAGCGATGAGCTCTGCTGCTTGAGCAGACAGTGTGTCAATACGATGTGTTTCTTTAATTTCAGTTTCAGTGGTCACGGCATACGCGGCCACTAATTCTCCTGTACTTGTTCTTATGCATGAACCGTCCACATAAAGTGTCAGGTCTGGATTTGTCAACGGGACATCTGTTAAGTCTCGTCTAGGCTTTGTTACTGCATTAATGATTTCTATACAATCATGTGGAGCTGGATCTGTCATGACTGTAGGTAACAGTGTTGCTAGATTCAGGATGCTGCAACGTCTGATTTCTATGTGTGGCTGGAATAGTGTTAATTCATAACCTGTCAGTCGTGCTATAGTTAAGTGTTGAGTCTGGGTTCTGTTTAACAAAACCTCTACAGAATGTGGTACTTGAACTGTTAACTGATGACCTAAAACAATTGAATCACTTTGTCTTATTGCTAACGCTGTTGCTGCTACTGACTTTAAGCACGCAGGGAGTGCTTGAGCTACTGAATCCAATGTACTAGAAAAATAAGCACAAGGCTTATGTGAACCTGCTTGATCTTGAGTGAGGACAGACAACGCTGTGCCATCACGTTCTGTAACAAAAAGTGTAAACGGTTTGCTGTAACATGGTGTCGCTAAAACTGGTGCTTGGCATAAAACTTTCTTTAATTCTTCAAAAGCTTGTGTATGTTCCTGAGTCCAAGGGAGGACAGTCGAAGTCGCTGCCTCCTGTGTCGTTAACTGGATGAGTGGTTTAGCTAGAAATGCATACTGGGGAATCCATTGTCTGCAGTACGAGGTGAGGCCTATGAAGGCCCGCACTTCCTTTTGTGTCTTGGGTTGCGGCATGTTCACAATTAACTGAATGCGATCGGGAGTGAGCTGTCTCCCCACTTTGGACAGCAAGTGACCCAAGTACACAACTTGCTGAACACAGAATTGTAGCTTCGAAGGAGACACCTTGTGTCCCTTGTCGGCCAGGAAATGTAAAACTGTTAGTGATGCTTGTTCACATTCGGGCTCACTTCGTGCGGTGATCAGCAGATCATCGACGTATTGTAGTAAAGCGGTGTTAACTGGCATTTGAATACAATCTAGTTGTCTCTTCAGTGCTTGACTATAGATGCTGGGGCTTTCTGTGAATCCTTGAGGTGCGCGCGAAAATTTGAAACTGCGTCCATTTAAACAGAATCCGAAGAGATATTGGCTCTCTGGATCAATAGGCACGCTGAAGAAGGCGTTCTTGAGATCAATTACAGTAAAGAACGTTGCTTCTGAATCAATAGCAGTCAAGAGAGATGATATATCGGGGACCACAGGATACTGTGGGATAATGCATTTATTCAATTCTCGAAGATCAATCACCAGCCGATATACTGGCGGGGCATTGGGATCAGTACGTTTAAGAATCGGAATGATGGGTGAATTACAGATATTGGAGTCGGTTTCGACGACCACTCCTTGGGCAATGAGCTCTTCAATGATTTTCAGTAAAGCCACTACAGCATCGGGTGGTAACTTGTATTGTCTGATTCTGGGTAATACAACACCTGCCTTGAGTGTAACGCGGTATGGTGTAATGTGCATACATCCTACATCAGTTGGGCCTTTTGCCCACAAGTAATCAGGTACATTTTTCAATCTGACGTCAAACTCACGAAGAACGTAATGACCCTTGAAATCCCGCAGAAAGAGTCTAACTCCCTCCGGGGAGCAGCAGATTATAGCTCCTAGAGCCTTCAGTGTTTTAATTCCTAACAGATTTTCCGGACATGATTTTGTTAGTAACAGGTCTGTAACGCGTGATAATGGACCCACAGCCAGGGGAACTGGTTCTGATACTTCATTTACAATAGGCTGTCCTGAAAAACCAAGGGAAACATTTTGTGAGCCTGAGAGGGGTGCCCCTGGAACTTCGTCATGACTTATTGTAGTGCGACTTGCCCCTGTGTCAATTAAAAACTTTCTGTCTTTCCCCAATACTTGACTGTGTACATAAGGACCTTCTTGATCTACAGGAATCTCGATAAGAGGCAAGCCACCTTCCCTCTCTAGGCTGTTTCATGTATATCGGGAATATTCGGGGTAAGCAGACTGGGCATACTGGTACATCTGTTGTGAGACTTGCTGAGTTGCAGCAATGGGCTGTGGCTGTGGTACTGCTACGGTCTGTGCTGTCTGTGCGGATGCATGCATAGGCTGTGTATTCTGTGTAGACTGATGCTGGTTATGGTCTTGTCTAGGCGGATGCGGTCTTTCTTTAGTTTTACCTGTCGCTATGTTATGTTTCAGAACTGAGCATTCGTGTACGTAGTGACCTGGCTGCTTGCAATAATTGCATGTCCCTTTAACAGGAGCTGCAGTGTGACTTGTCTGGGTCGTACCTTTTCTGTGACTGTCGGATGGGACCGTCTGAGCTACTAACATTTTCATTTTCGTGTCTTTCATACGTTTCTGTTCCTGATCTTGTTCTTCCCTAATTCTATTCTGGTGATATTGTAACATTTGTAACATCTGGGATGGCGTATTTGCTTGCCATGTACTCTCGACTTTATACACTCTATTTTTAACTAACGGTAGGGAATTCTCGACTAACTTTGATACAAAAAGATGTGGGTACGACTCGCTACTTGGCTGGAGGCCACTATTGATAATAAAACATTTCTCGAATCTTGAATAAAAGTCGCTAGTATCTTCATCTTGTTTCTGTTTACAGGACGAGATTGCGTCCCAATCTTCTTTTCTAGTTGTCAATAATCTGGGCAGGACCTGTACTATTAAACCTGGTAATGCTTTAGTTTTGTCCCCAAGGCCTAACCCTGGAACCCGTTTTTTCTCTTCTTCTTCTATTTCTGCCCAGGCAATCTTTGTGTCTCCCACCTCCCATTCCTTTTCTTTCAGTTTCTCGAATATCCCCGTAGGCAGTAATACTTTCAACATTTTCATGATATCATCATACGTGTAGTCTCCCATCAGTAACATATCCTTAAGCTCTCTATGAAAACCTGCATGGTCTTTATCATGGCACGGGACTAATTTCTTCATTTCTAACAGTTCTAGTTTAGTCAGAGGCGTATGTACATACACGCGTTTCAAAACCTTGTCCTCACCCATAACAGGGTGTACTTCTCGTAAGGGGTTCTGACTTTCAATACCACCCCCGCACTGCATATGGTACATTTTCCTCTCTGGAGGTGGGGCGGGAACATATTCAGAACTTACAAAGGTATCATATCTGCGTCGTTGTTCTAGAATTATTTGAATTAATTTGGTACTTAAGCCTCTCCATCTATCCATCAGTAGTGCTTCTAGTGTCTCGTGTAAGGGACCTGGATCGGAATAATGTTTTCTGTATTTAATGAGAAGGTGCTGAATCATGTATACACCTGCTAATTTCTGTTCGTCGGGGGAGAGGTTCAAAAATGTCTGTGCTACGGTATCATCATTATATATGTCGGCATTCTCGGCCCATGATACAGCTGATCGGGCTAGTTCTTGTTCATCCATAGAATTGAGTACATGGTACCCAACTCGATCTCGAAGCCTTTTATCAGTCTCCTGGAACTGATGCTCAGCAGAATTCGGATTCGTTAAGGCAGAGAAGAAAACTCTCTTGCTCTCCGGACGGACACCTTTCCTAAGGTAGTTTCCCCTACCTACATATGCTATAATGTCTGTAGACTTTCCTGATGTCTCATCTTCATTTTCTTCCTCGGAGGAAGTTTTATCAGTTGCTTCCTGATGCGCAGTTAATACTGCCTTTCTAATTTTCTGGGACATAGCGGCTATGCAAGTCCCCTTGTCATGTTTTGCTTCTGCTATATTTTGGCCCCACTTGTTCAATACGTCTAATTCACTCTGATCTGTTCCAGGCCTGTCTCGTTCTCTTATTACACAATTAATGAAGAATCGTAATATCTGTTTTTGAATGTCAACTTTCTGTTTATACATGGCAGCTTGGACACTGTCGGGGTCTTTCCCTGTCTGTATGAATTTGTATAGTCTGTCGAGGGCTTCCTGCATTCCCACACAGCATAACAAGCTATCGGTGGCAGATCTTAAGCGCAGTGATGCTAATACCATTAGATCGTCTGTTCCGGGTACTGGATCATATCTGCAGAATGACATCCTATCTTTCAATGCCTCAAGCCGGGATGAGTAGTGGGGAGACTGGAAAGGATTCTGTGTGTCCTTTAAATGCAATCTGTGTGTCGGTGGCGGGGTCTGTAGACCCGCTGTCGCACCTCCTGAGGCGGATGCTTGGGCATTATCTCTCCGCGGAGTCTGTATCTGAACGTGAACTTGTCGTTTAGGTGGATCAGGCAAACGTGGTTTCGGTAGGTCAGTTTTGAGTAGGGGAAGTGGCGGGGCTGGCGGAACAGGAGAAGTCTGTTGCGGTACCGGCGGAACGTGACCTGGGGGTGGAGTACCACCCCCGTCCCTGTCTGCAGGCAGGGCGCGAACAGGCAGATTGGTGTAGGCTGGTGCTACATCATCTAGATAGGAATTTAGGAATATGTCTTTAGTAGTCTTGTGCATTACTTTAGTTGGAACCAATGGTGACGGCAAATTTTTCGGTATTTCTGAGATGGCGTCAGGGGTACCTTCGGCCAAAAGATACATGTTGTTCACTTGGCTATTTTGGGTGCGATCTATTTGTTCTAATTTTACTCGAATTCCCTCAGTAACTAATTCGTTTTCTTGGGCCTTTTCTGATTCTTGAAGTCTGTCTTCTCTACGGAGTGCTCTTTCAGCACGCTTACGTGATTCCTTACGCCAAAATTCTATGGCGTCTTTCTGAGATTGTCTAGCTTTCTTTTTCCGTAATATTTCTTCTACCTTTATGATGCACTCGGCATCCCATGTTCCGTTAACTGGCCATCGGTATCTTTCCTCTAGGTGCTTGGTATAATCGGTCCATAACTCTAGATACAGAATGGCGTCTATGCCATGTTTATTGTACATAAAATTACCTGGAGTGTCCCTAGGGGGGATTGGAATCTCTTCCTCTAACATCCCTTTCCTAGTCCCTATCTGCCTTAACTTGTTGAAAAACGGCATTGTGCCTACTTGATACTGAAATGCTTGATCCTTGATACTTAATGTCGACTGTAACTATTTATACAAGAAAACACAATAATGCACAAAAACAATCACATTCATACCACGACATTAATTACAAAAACATTTAAAACATAGATGACTACCCCTCTACACTAGATGTACTGCTCAACAGTACAGATACACTGTTGTAACAGTGCAGAATTTCAGAAATTCGGAATACTAGATATACTGCTAAACAGTACAGATACACTGCCTAAAAACAGTGCAGACCGGACTTGCGTACCCAAACCCGTCTAGATACGACCCAGCAATGGTACTCACCGGGAAGCACGGAAAACAGAAGGCCTCGGAAAACTCGACTGGACTCGGCTCGGAACTTCGGAAAACTTCGGAAAACTTCGGAAAACTTCGGAAAACTTCGGAAAACTGGTGGGCCTCTTCACACCTCGGACCTTGCTTCCTTCGGCTGGGCTCTGGTCGGGATCCTCCGCACTCCTCACCGCCTCGTCTGGGCACTGATTGCAGTCTTCGTCACCTCCGTGGGTCAGAGGGAGATGCAGGAAATCCTGCCAGTACACGTGTATTCCATCTAACTGATGGCAGGGGACACAGTATGCAACGCGCCAACCGGCGCGTGAGGTGGGGGAGGGGTCCCTGTTCGGGCGCCAAAATGACGTAAATAATTAATTTACTCTCTTAATTTCTATGCAGGTAAGTACTTAATTAATAATAACTCAATCAGAATGAAGGAAAACAGAGTCCGTGGTGTAAGAGTTTCTAAGGGTTTTATTCCTCATAAAGGAATCAGGATATCATGTTCTGACCACCACACAGGGTGTCAGAAGGGATAGATGAGCGCGCTCACGTTTATTGACAATACATAGCTTATATACTTGATTTACATCATAATGTTCAATGTAAGAGGCGTAACAGCTGAGAGAAAACAAGATAACAGTATACACGTGGTACTAGTACATCATCAAGAGGCGTAAACTAGGCGTAAACTAGAGGTGTGTGCTAGAAACGTCACTGATAGGTGACGCAAATGGGTGGCACCAAGGGGTGGTGCTAACAGAATGTTGCAATGTCAGCAGAAATCGGAAGCTTGGATGCGCGCGCAGCTGCATGACGTGTGATTGACGGGGTGCAGGGGACTTGACATTTACACTGACGGAAAGAGACAGAAGTCTGGCATGTCAGATCAACTTGTGCTTCTATCATATCTGATATCTGATGTTTAGGAACTAAGCTATCTGGGCAGAAAGGTCTCTAGAGCAGAAGCTATTCTATACTTGCTGTGAGTGCGTGTATAAGCGCCTGAGTGTCTGTATGAGAAGCGTGGGGGCATGGGGCCTTCCATGGAAGCATGGCAACAGAGGCTATGAATTACTTGCATAGAGACAGGTCGGCCCTTTAGCCCTGCAGCTGAGGAAGGGTGTTTACTGAAACTAGCAGGCTGGAATGTATCTTCGGGGAGGAAAACAGATAACTCGAAGGTTATAGTCAATCTTGGCAGGCAGCAGGCTGAGCTGAGCACGGAGGGCCGCGCTAGAAGTAAGTCAGAGTTCACGGGTACGGGGGCTGCTTGGGCAGGGGCCCTCGCAGTCAGAAGCCAGAAAAGAGGCTCGGTGGCAGAGATTCAGGGCCTACTTTCAGCCAGGCTGAAAAACGTAGGAGTACACTTCAAAAAGACGTTGGCATAGCATACTTAGGAACGGACCATCCAACCCATTCATGGTGGGTCTGAAAGAGGACAAGTTAACGTTGGACGCAAATGTATTTGCGTCTTCATAGCTGGTACAGGAGGGAAGTTACATGCACTTTTAACTCGTACATGGAGTCGGTGGGGTACTCGCTAGGGAACACAACATGACCATAAAATTTATATTACCTCAGAGCGGGAGCGGGAGCTGGGAGAGAGCAGCACTGGAAATTGGCAGAGGACGCCGGGCGGTAGCGAGGATCGGCTCAAGAGTCACCGGAGGTCGGGGGAGAGGAGAGGAGCCTCTGATAGGGGCACTGAAGGAGGTAAAAATTGGAAAAGCAGAAAAACCCCAAACAGTGAGGTGCATGTTTCAATCACCGTCTGATATTCAAGTTGATCTAAAATTTCTCTTACTTTTGTTATAGCTTCTTGATTAACAGGATACTGCCTCTGTGCAGTAGGTTATTTTTTAACTGGATTCTATGGTGAGGAGAATCCTCATCCCATCCTGCATGATTTTTATATAATTCAGGGGCTTGGGCCACTGCCCATTTTCTTGCAAATGTGTATTTTTTATGGATTGGAATGTGATTTGAGAAGACAGGTATAATCATTTCTTCGTCATGTGGGCACTCCCTGACAAACTCCGGTGGCCAGTCCCTTTCCGCTAGAAGGATATCATATCCTTTAGATAGATTCTCCCAAAAGAGACCTCTTATTTTCCTAGTTTTATCTCCCTCCATACGTAATGTTATTTCATATAGTTTATGGGGCACGCTTACACGAGTGTCTGCAGTTTCCACTTGAATGTATTCATTCGTGTCCACTGTCTCCAGAAGATTCATCAGGATCTTGCGAGCTATGGTCACTTCTGCTGCGCTGTCTAGCATTGTCTGGGCCCACTCTCCGTTTTTCAGTTGTGTCCTCAGGATTCTCTGCATGTTTTATTTTAATACTGGCTACCTTCTTTCTGGAAAATTGTAATTTTTTTACTTTATTGAGCAGGTTTCTTGTCTTTGGACTTGACGTGCTCTTCTTTATGTTCTGACCGTCCTCTTCTTTCCGATTTCTTTGAGGAAGTCCAAAAAGATCGAGAGGGACGTGTATCAATATCTGTATATCTGTCGGGTTTTCTCAAATTGTCCCTATTTCTAAGGTTGTCTCTTTTTTCAGAGGGCTCCCTTTGGGGAGACTTGCCTCCTCCTTCGCTGAGGAGACCTTCCTCTGGACTGAAACTGTTTTTCTCTGGGAGTGGTTTGTTTATTACCCTCCCACTTCTTCTTTTGAGAGTTGAGATTATTTTTAATGAAAGTCTTTTCAGGATTTTCAATTAGTTGGGGTTTTACTGGTTTACCACCCAAGCTATCTCTGCCTAATTCTTCATAGGATTTTATAATTATTTTAACAAGTTCAAAAGGTTGGTCTGCTATATCCGTCTCTTTCAATTTTTGGCGGATCGCCACACATGCTGCTTCTCCTTTTATGTTGGCTAACAATATAGACAAGACCTGCTTAAAGTCTTTCAGTAATTTCATACCCAGAGTTAAAGCAGATTCTGGACCGTATTCATTTTAAATCTTTCTTAGTACATCTGGTATAACCGCCATAGACGGAACACCATGTGTTTTTGTGTAGATAGAAGCAAAAACTGTGCCCCAAGTGTCACAGTCCGCCAAATGTGGTGCGATCTACATTGGGAGACAGATAGTCAGAGTTCTGTGTTTTTCGTGAGGGGTAGTATCAGGAAATACTGCCTCTATCTGAGTGATTTTTTGAGCTAACCAGAATGGACTTTTTTCCCGTTTTGCGGGTGTTTTACCAAGACATGATTGTATATTCTGTGGTGTAATTTTGTGTTTCCCTTTTGAGGGGTATTTTGTGGAATTTTAATTGCAGGTTGGACTGTTGAAGTCTGCATGACATATTGAACCAGTTGTCTATGTATTTTAATTAGTTGTTTCAACTGAACTAAAAGTTCTCTGTCTGACATTGTTTCAATGTCGGGGTATGGTGTGTAGCTGGCTAGAACTGGCCATGTGGCTCCTGGTCTACCTAGTGGACCGAGCCTGGTAATGTAATTTTGATGTTTTAGGGTGCCATTAAACCAGAGCAGGTGCTCTTGGTATGTTAGTGGAATTTCAACTTTCTTGAAAGGAGAGTATTCCTCTGGAGCTTCCGCTATTTTGTAGTAGTGGAACTCATGTATTACAGCATGTGATGCTGGAAAATTTAGCCAGGAATAGAATACCTCTGTCTGCCGAAATTCATGTGCCTCTACCACAAATACAACTGTACCACCTCTTGATGTTACTCCATTTTCTATAAGTTTTATAGTTATGGTTTTACTTATATTGACCGGGATGATTATTGCATCCGGGTCATTATCTTCATTAAACCCTGTAAGGTCTGCACCCGGTTGATTCGCATCTACTGCGGCTCCACCGGTTCCGTTGTTGTCGCCGTGATTTGACATTGTTTAATGAAAGTTTCTTGCAGAGCAAGTTTTGAGGAAACAAAGATTAGGTGCACAATATTTTGGAACACTGTATCCTTCAACGTTGACTAAACCGAAAACTAAAACATAGGAATCTCTTCCTACTAAGTTTTGGCGGATATTAACCTTTCACCCTCTCCAGACGTCTATTGGAGTTTTTACAGGAAAAGGGGTCTGTGTCATAAAGCACGACTGAGTTACTCTAGTATCTTGCGTTAGATTATCGCCTTACCAAACGTTGGGCGCCATGTAGTGTAGTATCTCCAGAGTCGTGTGAAAACAATAGATAGCTATTTCACTCAGTCAATTGTGCATACTTAGTTTCACCAGAGTGCAGAGAAATAGAGAGACGGGCGTTTTCAATAAAAGGTGTTATTTATTAAGCAGTCTTCTTTCTCATGCAAGAGAAGTGAATTGCCACAATTGCAATACTTGTCATAAAGTAAAGTGCGTACAGTAAAAGGAGTATTATGAAATAATACTGTAAAAGCATTGATATGGTTTCTGAGCCATATGATACTTAAAACGGCTAAAATATATAAAATAAATACAATGATAAAAGTTGACTAAATGTACTCAACTGGTGCTTCTAAATACGCCTACCCCAGTGTACCTAACCTAAGCCTAGTACGTGGGAAGGAGTAAGGGAGTCGCAGTTTTAAGTTAAATTAGCTTTGCCAAGAAACTGAATCAAGAATTCTCTAAGGGTCTAATCAGCTCCGTACCTTGGTTTTAGAATGAAGGAGGTCTTGTATCTCGTTCTCAGGACTCGATCTCCCAGTAACCCGCAAGGGTGACTGGAAACACTGGAGCTGGATTTTCTCGGTAGGAGAAAAGACAGCATCTTTCTCAGTGCGTCAAATGGGAGGGACGGCTTCCTTCGGCACTTGCATCAGCTGGGCTTTGGGCAAGTAGATAGCCGCTCTGCTCTAAACCACTGTGTGTTGCTGAAGGCTAATGCTGGTCTATTTATACCTGGAAGGTGCCGTGTTTGACGTAAGGTTGGACATAAGACATCAATAAGAACCGTCACTAGGAACTGGCAGTTCTTTCAGGACTCGCATTAGTTCTAGGCCAAATCAAAACAAAAGCATGGGGAATTCCCAGGTTGCTGGAGGTTTGGTTTGTTTAAAGAATTCGTTGTACTTTCTAGGAGTCTAAGGAAGTAGCCTTGCCGTATTTGGACTGCATTGGCTATTACTAAATATGGATATGATTCTTATGCCTTTATAAGGATATGATTTGTTATAACCACATAAGGGCATAAATCGGGGATATTTAATTGGGGTCCTAGATACTTTTACAACAAAAGGTGCGGAAACAAGAAAGAGTTGGTGGCAGCTACTCCCCGCTTGACGCTGAGCCTGTACTCTTAAGGCAGTGACTCTGGGCTTAACGTGATTACCCTCGAGGCACCCGAGTCTTTACTTGATAATTTTATGTAGCGTGATTTGCACTTCTTCTTATCTTTTAATATTGCTCGTGTTTACTAATTGTATATTTTAGACGCACGCTGTTTACGATTTCTTACCTGCACACACCAGGGATATTAGCGCATTCACAGGGCTGCTCTACCCCCTGACGCTACCGGCACTGCAACCAATCGCGGTGTTGGAGGGCGGGGCAGGGGCGGTACCTCACTAAGTGACGAGCGGTTAGCGCTCTACACCTCCGCTTCCTGCAGGGCTATTTAGGCGGTGAGGAGGACGGTGTTTTTGCGGTTAGAGTTGGTGGCAGCTACTCCCCGCTTGGCGCTGAGCCTGTACTCTTAAGGCAGTGACTCTGGGCTTAACGTGATTACCCTCGAGGCACCCGAGTCTTTACTTGATAATTTTATGTAGCGTGATTTGCACTTCTTCCTATCTTTTAATATTGCTCGTGTTTACTAATTGTGTATTTTAGACGCACGCTGTTTACGATTTCTTACCTGCACACACCAGGGATATTAGCGCATTCACAGAGCTGCTCTACCCCCTGACGCTACCGGCACTGCAACCAATCGTGGTGTTGGAGGGCGGGGCAGGGGCGGTACCTCACGGAGTGACGAGCGGTTAGCGCTCTACACCTCCGCTTCCTGCAGGGCTATTTAGGCGGCGAGGAGGACGGTGTTTTTGCGGTTAGAGTTGGTGGCAGCTACTCCCCGCTTGGCGCTGAGCCTGTACTCTTAAGGCAGTGACTCTGGGCTTAACGTGATTACCCTCGAGGCACCCGAGTCTTTACTTGATAATTTTATGTAGCGTGATTTGCACTTCTTCTTATCTTTTAATATTGCTCGTGTTTACTAATTGTGTATTTTAGACGCACACTGTTTACGATTTCTTACCTGCACACACCAGGGATATTAGCGCATTCACAGGGCTGCTCTACCCCCTGACGCTACCGGCACTGCAACCAATCGCGGTGTTGGAGGGCAGGGCAGGGGCGGTACCTCACGGAGTGACGAGCGGTTAGCGCTCTACACCTCCGCTTCCTGCAGGGCTATTTAGGCGGCGAGGAGGACAGCGTTTTTGCGGTTAGAGTTGGTGGCAGCTACTCCCCGCTTGGCGCTGAGCCTGTACTCTTAAGGCAGTGACTCTGGGCTTAACGTGATTACCCTCGAGGCACCCGAGTCTTTACTTGATAATTTTATGTAGCGTGATTTGCACTTCTTCTTATCTTTTAATATTGCTCGTGTTTACTAATTGTGTATTTTAGACGCACGCTGTTTACGATTTCTTGCCTGCACACACCAGGGATATTAGCGCATTCACAGGGCTGCTCTACCCCCTGACGCTACCGGCACTGCAACCAAACGTGGTGTTGGAGGGCGGGGCAGGGGTGGTACCTCACGGAGTGACGAGCGGTTAGCGCTCTACACCTCCGCTTCCTGCAGGGCTATTTAGGCGGCGAGGAGGACGGCGTTTTTGCGGTTAGAGTTGGTGGCAGCTACTCCCCGCTTGGCGCTGAGCCTGTACTCTTAAGGCAGTGACTCTGGGCTTAACGTGATTACCCTCGAGGCACCCGAGTCTTCACTTGATAATTTTATGTAGCGTGATTTGCACTTCTTCTTATCTTTTAATATTGCTCGTGTTTACTAATTGTGTATTTTAGACGCACACTGTTTACGATTTCTTACCTGCACACACCAGGGATATTAGCGCATTCACAGGGCTGCTCTACCCCCTGACGCTACCGGCACTGCAACCAATCGCGGTGTTGGAGGGCGGGGCAGGGGCGGTACCTCACAGAGTGACGAGCGGTTAGCGCTCTACACCTCCGCTTCCTGCAGGGCTATTTAGGCGGCGAGGAGGACAGTGTTTTTGCGGTTAGAGTTGGTGGCAGCTACTCCCCGCTTGGCGCTGAGCCTGTACTCTTAAGGCAGTGACTCTGGGCTTAACGTGATTACCCTCAAGGCACCCGAGTCTTTACTTGATAATTTTATGTAGCGTCATTTGCACTTCTTCTTATCTTTTAATATTGCTCGTGTTTACTAATTGTGTATTTTAGACGCACGTTGTTTACGATTTCTTACCTGCACACACCAGGGATTTTAGCGCATTCACAGAGCTGCTCTACCCCCTGACGCTACCGGCACTGCAACCAATCGCGGTGTTGGAGGGCGGGGCAGGGGCGGTACCTCACGGAGTGACGAGCGGTTAGCGCTCTACACCTCCGCTTCCTGCAGGGCTATTTAGCCCCTCGTCGGGTACAGCGCGCAGCGTTGGTGCGCGGGGTGGCGCCTCATCATGCGCCGAAGACAAGCCAAAGACTAGCCCGTCTGTACCCGTCCGGGCCAGGCCGGGACACGGGGCAGGATACTCTGGTCCAGGTATGCTATCTACTGATCAAATAAGGGCCCTCCACCCTAGTAGACATAGGAAATGTACTACCTTACAGCCATCACTATCAGGCCCACAATCCTGTGTACATTGCGCCTTAACTTTGACCAACATCCAGCCATATCATATGGTTAAAAACAGCCACAGCAGAACAGCACCTCCTCTAGACAAAAGTCACCGTGATTACACATTCTATACTGTTAATTGCAGATCACTACCCCAGCACAAATTAGATATATTTCATCTTTTAACTGAGGAAAAACCATGTGCTGTGTTCTTGACAGAGACCTGGCTCTACGATAGTGCAGGGCCTGACGTAGCGGCCTCCCTGCCTTCAACATACGCTATTGTTAGAATAGACCGAGTGGGACAAGTTGGGGGGGGAATTGCAGTGATCTACAATAGAGACCTGAAATGTAATCTTGAGTCTGTTGACATACCGGACTGTGAGGCAGCATTTTTTTAAATTTCTCTGAACTCTAATTTTATGTTCTCTGGCTTCCTAGTTTATCGGCCACCTGGAAATGGTAATTCCTGGGCTGCTAATTTCGCTAATTTTATCTCGCCATATTATCTCAATGCCCAAAATTTCACCGTATTGGGAGACTTGAATCTTCATCTAGAGGATGAATCTAATGTCGTTGGTATGAACCTGTTAGATGATCTTGCCGCTTTTAACATGACGCTGCGTAATGAGGGCCCTACCCACAAAGCTGGCCACTTGTTAGATCCTGCAAACAAAACAAGTGATGGACAGAATGTGGATCAATGTCACACATTCACCCCAGTCCAAAGATCTGGGCCCAAATCCATTGTTTTTTTGCACTCCACACCACCCTGGGTTAGACAATGGCGATATGCAAATCAGCTCTGACCCTGTTGTCCCATGGGAACAGTCCAGTCCGAACTACAAAAGCCATGTCCTTCCCAGAACGGAATCAAGCATCCGAGGACCGGACCGGTTTCGAGGTAACACCTCTCATCAGCCCGGCTAGCTTGACTCCAGTGGTGTGGAGTGCCTGGGACCCACGTCTGAGCATCCCCAGCGCACTTATGGCGGCAATTTCAAACAAAACAAGTGATGGACAGTATGTGGATCAATGTCACACATTCACCCCAGTCCAAAGATCTGGGCCCAAATCCATCGTTTTTTTGCACTCCACACCACCCTGGGTTAGACAACGGCGATATGCAAATCAGCTCTGACCCTGTTGCCCCATGGGAACAGTCCAGTCCGAACTACA
Organism: Lissotriton vulgaris; assembly: GCF_964263255.1. Taxonomy (NCBI): domain Eukaryota; kingdom Metazoa; phylum Chordata; class Amphibia; order Caudata; family Salamandridae; genus Lissotriton; species Lissotriton vulgaris. The sequence goes on along the minus strand of NC_141687.1, from coordinate 1,529,818,750 downwards.
AAAGCCATGTCCTTCCCAGAACGGAATCAAGCATCCGAGGACCTGACCGGTTTCGAGGTAACACCTCTCATCAGCCTGGCTAGCTTGACTCCAGTGGTGTGGAGTGCCTGGGACCCACGTCTGGGCATCCCCAGCGCACTTATGGCGGCAATTGCAAACAAAACAAGTGATGGACAGAATGTGGATCAATGTCACACATTCACCCCAGTCCAAAGATCTGGGCCCAAATCCATCGTTTTTTTGCACTCCACACCACCCTGGGTTAGACAATGGCGATATGCAAATCAGCTCTGACCCTGTTGCCCCATGGGAACAGTCCAGTCCGAACTACAAAAGCCATGTCCTTCCCAGAACGGAATCAAGCATCCGAGGACCGGACCGGTTTCGAGGTAACACCTCTCATCAGCCCGGCTAGCTTGACTCCATTGGTGTGGAGTGCATGGGACCCACGTCTGAGCATCCCCAGCGCACTTATGGCGGCAATTGCAAACAAAACAAGTGATGGACAGAATGTGGATCAATGTCACACATTCACCCCAGTCCAAAGATCTGGGCCCAAATCCATCGTTTTTTTGCACTCCACACCACCCTGGGTTAAACAATGGCGATATGCAAATCAGCTCTGACCCTGTTGCCCCATGGGAACAGTCCAGTCCGAACTACAAAAGCCATCTCCTTCCCAGAACGGAATCAAGCATCCGAGGACCGGACCGGTTTCGAGGTAACACCTCTCATCAGCCCGGCTAGCTTGACTCCAGTGGTGTGGAGTGCCTGGGACCCACGTCTGAGCATCCCCAGCGCACTTATGGCGGCAATTGCAAACAAAACAAGTGATGGACAGAATGTGGATCAATGTCACACATTCACCCCAGTCCAAAGATCTGGGCCCAAATCCATTGTTTTTTTTGCACTCCACACCACCCTGGGTTAGACAATGGCGATATGCAAATCAGCCCTGACCCTGTTGCCCCATGGGAACAGTCCAGTCCGAACTACAAAAGCCATGTCCTTCCCAGAACGGAATCAAGCATCCGAGGACCGGACCGGTTTCGAGGTAACACCTCTCATCAGCCCGGCTAGCTTGACTCCAGTGGTGTGGAGTGCCTGGGACCCACGTCTGAGCATCCCCAGCGCACTTATGGCGGCACTGGAGTCAAGCTAGCCGGGCTGATGAGAGGTGTTACCTCGAAACCGGTCCGGTCCTCGGATGCTTGATTCCGGTCTGGGAAAGATATGGCTGTGTAGTTCGGACTGGACTGTTCCCATGGGGCACAGGGTCAGAGCTGATTTGCATAAAGCCATTATCTAACCCAGGGTGGTGTGGAGTGCAGAAAACGATGGATTTAGGCCCAGATCCTTGTACTGGGGTGAATGTAAGACATTGATCTACATTCTGTCCATCAAATTGTTTTTTGTAATTTTCTCCCTGAGTGTACTGGGGTAGCTCAGACGTGGGTCCCAGAGCCTCCACACCACTGGAGTCAAGCTAGCCGGGGTGATGAGAGGTGTTACCTCGAAACCGGTCCGGTCCTCGGATGCTTGATTCCGGTCTGGGAAAGATATGGCTGTGTAGTTCGGACTGGACTGTTCCCATGGGGCACAGGGTCAGAGCTGATTTGCATAAAGCCATTATCTAACCCAGGGTGGTGTGGAGTGCAAAAAACGATGGATTTAGGCCCAGATCCTTGTACTGGGGTGAATGTAAGACATTGATCTACATTCTGTCCATCAAATTGTTTTTTGTAATTTTCTCCCTGAGTGTACTGGGGTAGCTCCGACGTGGGTCCCAGAGCCTCCACACCACTGGAGTCAAGCTAGCCGGGCTGATGAGAGGTGTTACCTCGAAACCGGTCCGGTCCTCAGATGCTTGATTCCGGTCTGGGAAAGATATGGCTGTGTAGTTCGGACTGGACTGTTCCCATGGGGCACAGGGTCAGAGCTGATTTGCATAAAGCCATTATCTAACCCAGGGTGGTGTGGAGTGCAAAAAACGATGGATTTAGGCCCAGATCCTCTTACTGGGGTGAATGTAAGACATTGATCTACATTCTGTCCATCAAATTGTTTTTTGTAATTTTCTCCCTGAGTGTACTGGGGTAGCTCAGACGTGGGTCCCAGAGCCTCCACACCACTGGAGTCAAGCTAGCCGGGCTGATGAGAGGTGTTACCTTGAAACTGGTCCGGTCCTCGGATGCTTGATTCCGGTCTGGGAAAGATATGGCTGTGTAGTTCGGACTGGACTGTTCCCATGGGGCACAGGGTCAGAGCTGATTTGCATAAAGCCATTATCTAACCCAGAGTGGTGTGGAGTGCAGAAAACGATGGATTTAGGCCCAGATCCTTGTACTGGGGTGAATGTAAGACATTGATCTACATTCTGTCCATCAAATTGTTTTTTGTAATTTTCTCCCTGAGTGTACTGGGGTAGCTCAGACGTGGGTCCCAGAGCCTCCACACCACTGGAGTCAAGCTAGCCGGGCTGATGAGAGGTGTTACCTCGAAACCGGTCCGGTCCTCGGATGCTTGATTCCGGTCTGGGAAAGATATGGCTGTGTAGTTCGGACTGGACTGTTCCCATGGGGCACAGGGTCAGAGCTGATTTGCATAAAGCCATTATCTAACCCAGGGTGGTGTGGAGTGCAAAAAACGATGGATTTAGGCCCAGATCCTTGTACTGGGGTGAATGTAAGACATTGATCTACATTCTGTCCATCAAATTGTTTTTTGTAATTTTCTCCCTGAGTGTACTGGGTAGCTCAGACGTGGGTCCCAGAGCCTCCACACCACTGGAGTCAAGCTAGCCGGGCTGATGAGAGGTGTTACCTCAAAACCGGTCCGGTCCTCGGATGCTTGATTCCGGTCTGGGAAAGATATGGCTGTGTAGTTCGGACTGGACTGTTCCCATGGGGCACAGGGTGAGAGCTGATTTGCATAAAGCCATTATCTAACCCAGGGTGGTGTGGAGTGCAAAAAACGATGGATTTAGGCCCAGATCCTTGTACTGGGGTGAATGTAAGACATTGATCTACATTCTGTCCATCAAATTGTTTTTTGTAATTTTCTCCCTGAGTGTACTGGGGTAGCTCAGACGTGGGTCCCAGAGCCTCCACACCACTGGAGTCAAGCTAGCCGGGCTGATGAGAGGTGTTACCTCAAAACCGGTCCGGTCCTCGGATGCTTGATTCCGGTCTGGGAAAGATATGGCTGTGTAGTTCGGACTGGACTGTTCCCATGGGGCACAGGGTCAGAGCTGATTTGCATAAAGCCATTATCTAACCCAGGGTGGTGTGGAGTGCAAAAAACGATGGATTTAGGCCCAGATCCTTGTACTGGGGTGAATGTAAGACATTGATCTACATTCTGTCCATCAAATTGTTTTTTGTAATTTTCTCCCTGAGTGTACTGGGGTAGCTCAGACGTGGGTCCCAGAGCCTCCACACCACTGGAGTCAAGCTAGATTGGCTGATGAGAGGTGTTACCTCGAAACCGGTCCGGTCCTCGGATGCTTGATTCCGGTCTGGGAAAGATATGGCTGTGTAGTTCGGACTGGACTGTTCCCATGGGGCACAGGGTCAGAGCTGATTTGCATAAAGCCATTATCTAACCCAGGGTGGTGTGGAGTGCAAAAAACGATGGATTTAGGCCCAGATCCTTGTACTGGGGTGAATGTAAGACATTGATCTACATTCTGTCCATCAAATTGTTTTTTGTAATTTTCTCCCTGAGTGTACTGGGGTAGCTCAGACGTGGGTCCCAGAGCCTCCACACCACTGGAGTCAAGCTAGATTGGCTGATGAGAGGTGTTACCTCGAAACCGGTCCGGTCCTCGGATGCTTGATTCCGGTCTGGGAAAGATATGGCTGTGTAGTTCGGACTGGACTGTTCCCATGGAGCACAGGGTCAGAGCTGATATGCATAAAGCCATTATCTGCCCCAGGGTGGTGTGGAGTGCAAAAAACGATGGATTTAGGCCCAGATCCTTGTACTGGGGTGAATGTAAGACATTGATCTACATTCTGTCCATCAAATTGTTTTTTGTAATTTTCTCCACTTGTTAGATCCTGTCATATCTAATATGCCGGAACTTAAATGGTTAAAAACCGACCCCATTCTCTGGTCAGACCATTTCCTAACACTCTTTAGCATCTCCCTTAGAGTACCCACATGCCTGGTCCCGGCTCGACCACGGGCTCTCATGAGAAACTGGAAAAAGCTAGACATGGTTGAGCTTCACTCTGCCCTGAAGAAAAAAATCCCTGTCTTGGACAGTGATATGGAAAATAATGCACTTGTGACCCAAAAATGGCTGGAGAATGCGATCGATGCCTGCTTGCCTCTAACTCGTTGTGGAGGGAACATGCACCGCCCACCTGCTCCTTGGTATACCGAGTGTCTTAGACAAGAAAAATCAAAGTGTAAGGCGCTCGAAAGGCAATGGCGCAAACAATCTGATCCTAGGAAAAGAGAGATCTACCGTAAAGCTAGGAATATTTACCACTCTGCATGTACAAAAGCCAAAGCCTATTATGTGACTGAGACTATTAACGCAGCCTCTAACAGAGCCCGTACTCTTTTCAATACGGTCAAAGAATTAGCCGGAGGAAATTCTTTGGCTGCGGCAGGTCCTCTTAATACCCAGCAATGCCAAGACTTGGCCACGTTCTTTGTGGAGAAAATTGAGACTATCATCTCAAACATTAACACAACCTCGACAATTATGGACGAGCAAGTTGACACTTCTCTAGTTTTGACAGGAGGGCTTCGGCTTGAATCTTGGCCCCTTATCACTCTAGACATTATGAAATCTCTATCATGTTCCATCAAGTCAGGTTCTCCTGTGACCCCATTCCTATTAGTATTATGAGTCAGTTGGATGACTCTTCCTTGGCCACTATTGCGGAGACACTTAATGCCTCTATCCAACTCGCCAAAGTTCCATCGGCATGGAAACATGCCATGGTGAGCCCCCTACTCAAAATACCGACAGCTGACCCGGAGGTTTTGGCAAACTATCGGCCCATCTCCCTGCTTCCCGCATTCTCAAAAATTCTGGAGAAGCATATTCATGGTGCTCTCACTATGTTTACTGAAAATAACGGTCTACTGCATTTCTCTTAGTCGGGCTTCAGGGCGGGGCATTCCACTGAGTCGGCCCTTCTTGGAGTTACTGAGAAGATTAGGGAGTTTCTTGACGACGGCCAAACGATCGCACTTGTCTTGCTCGATCTAAGTGCAGCCTTCGATACCATCTCTCACTCCAGACTACTTGCTAGGCTGGGGGAGAATGGTATCGGAGGTATGGCGCTGAAATGGATTGAATCCTATCTGAGCCATCGCACCTTTCAGATCTCGTCATCTCAGGCCCATTCGGACATCTTCAGCTCGCCTCACGGTGTGCCACAAGGCTCAATCTTGAGTCCGTTATTTTTCAATTTGTACCTCCGCCCCCTGGCTGACCTAGCAGAGAGAGCTGGCCTAGCATTGATGACTTATGCTGATGATTCGCAGATTGTTTTTTCGTTATCTAAATCTGATCCTCTATCTCCATCTGCTCTTAAACTAGGCCTCCATGAAGTCTTCAGCTGGATGTCTAAAAACCAGCTGAAGCTCAATGGGGAGAAAACAGAGATCCTCCTTCTTGGTAAAAACAGAGATCTCTGGAATGACTCTCACTGGCCGTCTTCCCTGGGTTTTGTTCCTACCCCAGCTACCCAGGTTAGAAACCTGGGGGTCTACATCGATGATTCCCTATCGATGAAGCAACAGGTTAGTAGAGTAACGGGCACTTGTTTTGTTATCCTCAAGTGGTTGCGTAAGATCCTATGGATGCTGCCTCCTGCGACCCAGAAGACCGTGGTCAATGCACTAATTACATCCCGTCTTGACTACGGTAACATCCTTTACCTGGGTTCCAACCAAGCTGTCGTGAGACGTCTTCAACTGGTCCAAAACTCCGCGGCCAGGTTGTTGTGTAAAATCCCCAGAACAGCGAGGATTTCCAAGCATCTTAGGGATCTGCATTGGCTCAGGGTGGAAAACCGGGTTAGGTTTAAAGCCCTGAGTTATATGTTTAGAATTAAAGCGGGTACTGCTCCCAAGTACCTACAGGAGTTGGTTAGGCCGTACCTCCCTAAACGCAACCTCCGTTCCCTCAATGCAGCAAAATTCACAGTGCCTAGATTTAAACTGGCTAGAGTTGGAGGAAGGTCCTTTTCCTATCTGGGCCCGACCCTTTGGAACTCCCTCCCCCTCTGCATCCGGAAGGAAGATAACTTCGCCACGTTTAAGAAAAGCATTAAGACATGGCTTTTCGATAAGTAGGGGGCCTTCTGTCCTCTGCCTTCTGTGAACAGCTCTGTCTCCATAAGCCCCGGCGCCGGGAAACTCATTGTGGGTATCTGTGCGCCTTATAAATGTAAAAAATAAAATAAATAAATAAATAATAATAATAAAGAGAAGTGCAGAAAGAGGCAAGGTAAGTGCTGAAAGAAGCAACAGAGGTTTATGAAGAACCAAGAAAAGTGCAAAAAAAGGCGAGTGAGGTGCAGAAAGAAGCAAGAGCAGGTCAGAAATAACCAACAGAGGTGCAGATTGCAGAAAGAAGCAAGAGGGGTGCAGAAATAGGTAGGAGATGTGGACAAAAAGGCAAGATAGGTACAGAAGGAGGCAGGAGGGATTCAGAAAGAAGGAAGAGTGGTGCATACAGAGGCAAGAGAATAGCTGACAGAAGCAACAGAGGTTTAGGAAGAACCCAGAAAGTGCAAAAAGAGGTAAGTGGGGTGCAGAAAGAAGCAAGACCAGTGCAGAAAGAACCGACAGAGGTGCAAAAAGAGGCAATAGGCTGCAGAAAGAGGTATGAGAGGTACAGAAGGAAGTAGTACAAAAAGAGGCAAGAGCAGGTCAGAAATAACCAACAGAGGTGCAGAAAGAAGCAAAAGGGGTGCAGAAATAGGTAGGAGATGTGGACAAAAAGGCAAGAGAGGTGCAGAAAGAGGCAAGAGAGGTACATAAATAAGCAAGAGAAGTGCAGAAAGAGGCAAGGGAATTGCTGAAAGAAGCAACAGAGGTTTAGAAAGAACTGAGAATAGTGCAAAATGAGGCAAGTGAGATGCAGATTGCAACAGAGGTGCAAAAAGAGGCATGAGGGGTACAGAAAGAGGCAGGAGGGGTGCAGAAAGGAGGAAGAGTAGTACAGAAAGAGGCAAGAGAATTGCTGAAAGAAGCAACTGAGGTTTAGAAAGAAGCAAGTGAAGGGCAGAAAGAGGAAAGTAAGGTACAGAAAGAAGTAAGAGCAGTGCAGACAGAACCAACAGAGGTGCAAAAAGAGGCACGGGGAAGCAGAAAGAGGTAGGAGAGGTACACAAAGAGGCAAGAGAAGTACACAAAGAGGCACGAGAGGTGCAGAAAAGGACGAGAAGTGTAGAAAGAAGCAAGAGAATTTCTGAAGGAAGCAACAGAGTTGTACAAAGAAGCAAGTGAAGAGCATAAAGAGGCAATTAACGTGCAGAAAGAAGCAAAAGCAGTGCAGAAAGAACCAACAGAGATTTAAAAAGAGGCAAGATGTCTGCAGAAAAGGTACAAGGGGTGCAGAAAGAAGCAACAGAGGTTTTGAAAGATCCACGAGAGATGCAGAAAGAAGCAAGTGAAGTTAAGAAAAAGGCAACAGAGGTACAGATAGATGCAAGAAAGGTACAGAAACAAGAAAGAGAAGTGCAGAAAAAAGCAAGGTAATTGCTGAAAGATGCAACAGAGGTTTACAAAGAACCAAGAAAAGTGCAAAAAGATGCAAGTGAGGTGCAGAAAAGGCAAAGAGCAGGTCAGAAAGAACCAACAGAGGTGCAGAAAGAAGCAAGAGGGATGCAGAAATAGGTAGGAGATGTGCACAAAAAGGCAAGAGATGTACAGAAGGAGGCAGAAGGATTCAGAAAGAAGGAAGAGAAGTGCATAAAGAGGCAAGAGGGGTACAGAAAGAGGCAGGAAGGGTGCAGAAAGAAGGGAGGGAAGTACAGAAAGAGGGAAGAGAATAGTTGACAGAAGCAACAGAGGTTTAGGAAGAACCCAGAAAATGCAAAAAGAGGCAAGTGAGGTACTGAAAGAGCAAGAGCACTGCAGAAAGAACCAACAGAGGTGCAGAAAGAGGCAATGGGCTGCAGAAAGAGGTAAGAGAGGTACAGAAGAAAGCAAGTGAAGTACAAAATGAGGCAACAGGGATGCAGAAAGAGGCAAGAAATGCACAGAAATAAGCAAGAGAAGTGCAGAAAGAGGCAAGGGAATTGCTGAAAGAAGCAACAGAGGTTTAGAAAAAAACGAAAATAGTGCAAAATGAGGCAAGTGAGGTGCAGAAAGAAGCCAGAGCAGGTTGGACAGAACCAACAGAGGTGCCAAAAGAGGCAAGAGGGATACAGAAAGAGGCAGGAGGGGTGCAGAAAGAGGGAAGTGAAGTACAGAAAGAGGCAAGAGAATTGCAGAAAGAAGCAACAGAGGTGTAGAAAGTGAAGGGTAGAAAGAGGCAAGTAAGGTGCAGAAAGGGTAGGAGGGGTGCACAAAGAGGCAAGAGATATACAGAAAAGGGAAATAGGGTTGCAGAAAGAAGGAAGAGAAGTGCAGAAAGAAGTAACAGAGGTACTGAAAGAGGAGTGAAGGGTGCAGAAAGAGCAAGAGAAGTGCAGAACCCGGCAACAGAGGCACAGAAAGAGGCAAGAGATGTGCAGAAATAGGCAGGAAAGGTGCAGAAAGAAAGTACAGGGATGCAGAAAGAGGCAAGAGATCTGCAGAAAAAAGCGACTGAGGTGCTGAAAGAAGCACATGAGGTGCAGAAAAGCGCAAGAACAGTGTAGATAGAGGCAATAGAAGTGCAGAAAGAAGCAACAGAGGTGCAGAAAGAGGAAAAAGGGGTGCAGAAAGGGAAAAGAAAAATACAGAAAGAGGCAACAGAGGTGCAGAAAGAGTGAAGAGAGGTGTAGAAAGAGGCAATAGAGTTGCAGAAAGAGGGAAGAGAGGTGCAGAAAGAGTCGGGAGGGGTACAGAAAGAAGCAACAGAGGTTCTGAATGAAATAAGAGAGGTGCAGAAAGAAGCAAATAAAGTACAGAAAGAGGCAACAGAGGTACAGAAAGATGCAAGAAAGTTGCAGAAGCAAGCAAGAGAAGTGGAGAAAGAGGCAAGGGAATTGCTGAAAGTAGCAACAGAGGTTTAGAAAGAAACAAGGAAAGTGCAAAAGGAGGCAAGTGAGGTGCAGAAAGAGGAAAAAGGGGTGCAGAAAGAGGCAAAAAATGTAGAAAGAGGCAACAGTGGTACAGAAAGTGTCAAAAGAGGTGGAGAAACATGCAAGAGACATGCAGTAAGATGGTACACGGTTGCTGATAGAAGCAAGAGAGGTGCAGAAAGAGGCAGGAGATCTGCTGAAAAAATAAAAGAGGTGCTGAAAGAGGCAAGTGAGGTACAGGAAGAAGCAAGACAGGTACAGAGAGTCATAAAAGAAGTACAGAAAGAGGCAAAATTGGTGCAGAAAGAGACAAGAAAATTGCAGAAAGAGGCAAGAGAGGTGCCGAAAGAGGAAAGTTAGGTGCAGAAAGAGGCAACAGAGGTGAAGAAAGATGCAAGAGAGGTGCAGAAACAAGCAAGGGTAGTGCATAAAGATACAAGGGAATTGCTGACAGAAGCAACAGACGTTTAGGAAGAACCAAGAAAAATGTAAAAAGAGGCTAGTGAGGTGCAGAAAGAAGGGAGAGCAGTGCATAAAGAAACAAAAGAATTGCAAAAAGAGGCAAAAGGGGTTCAGAAAGAGGTAGGAGATGTGCACAAAGATGAAAATGGGGCACAGAAAGAGGCAGGAGTGGTGCAAAAAGAAGGAAAGGTAGTTCAGAAAGAGGCAAGAGAATTGCTGAATGAAGCAACAGAGGTGTAGAAAGAAGCAAGTGAAGCACAGAAAGAGGCAAGTAAGGTGCAGAAATAAGCGAGAGCAGTGCAGAAAGAAGCAACAGAGGTGCAAAAGAAGCACGAGGGTTGCAGAACAGGTAGGAGGTGTACACAAAGAGGCAAGAGAGGTACAGCAAAAGGCACATGGGGTGCAGAAAGAAGGAAGAGAAGTGCAGAAAGAAGTAACAGAGGTGCTGAAAGAGGCGTGAAGGGTACAGAAAGAGCAAGAGGAGTACAGAAACAAGCAACAGAGGCACAGAAAGAGGCAAGAGAGGTGCAGAAATAGGCAGGAAAGGTGCAAAAAGAAAGTACATGGGTGCAGAAAGAGGCAAGAGATCTGCAGAAAAAAGCGACAGAGGTCTTGAAAGAGGCACATGAGGTGCTGGAAAAAAGCAAACAGCTGTGTAGATAGAGGAAATAGAAGTGCATAAAGAAGCAACAGAGGTACAGAAATAATAATAATAATAATAATAATACGGAATCTTGTAAAGCGCAAACAGCTACCTCTCGAGGAGGTGTCCCAGCGCTAGACGAACACACTTGACCTTGAGGTAAGAAGAGACGGAGATTAGCAGGGTTTAGTAAAAAGCCATGTCTTTAGCATCTTCTTAAAGCAGAGTTCAGAGGGGGCCTGCTTAATTGCTGGGGGCAGGGCGTTCCATAACGTTGCAACATTTGCCGAAAAGGTTCGACCCCCTAGTCGAGCTCTTTTTGTTCGTGGGACAGTCAGTTGAGCACGGCAGTTGGACCGCAGCACGCGGTCCTGAGAATATCTCAGGAGCCTGGTTTTCAAGTACTCCGGGCACGTGCCGAACAGAGATCTATAGGCCAGCGAGAGTGCCTTAAATTTGATTCTGCTGGCAACTGGTAGCCAATGCAGTGATCGCAGATGCGGAGAGACTGACTGCTTGAAAGGGATTTGCAGCAGCAGTCTTGCAGCCGCATTCTGGACCCCCCTGAAGTTTTTGAGTCAGGTATTTGGGTAGGCCCAGATAGAGTCCGTTAGCGTAGTCCAGCCTTGATGTGACTGTAGCATGGATTACAGTTTTCCGGCAGCTCTCTGGGAGAAGTCAGAAAGAAGAAAGAGGAAAAGGGGTACAGAAAGAGGCAAACAAATGTAGAAAGATGCAACAGAGGTACAGAAAGTGTCAAGAGAGATGCAGAAACCTGCAAGAGACATGCAGTAAGATGGTACAGGGGTGCTGATAGAGGCAAGATAAGTGTAGAAAGAGAAAAGAGGGGTGCAGAAAGAGGCAAGAGATCTGCAGAAAAAATAACAAAGGTGCTGAAAGAGGCAAGTGAGGTACAGAAAGAAGCAAGACAGGTGCAGAAAGAGATACAAGAAGTACTGAAAGAAGCAACAGAGGTGCAGAAAGAGGCACAATTGGTGCAGAAATAGACAAGAAAAGTACAGAAAGAGCAAAGAGAAGTGCCGAAAGAGGAAATTGAAGTACAGAAAGAGGCAATAGAGGTGAAGGAAGATGCAAGAAAGGTGCAGAAACAAGCAAGGGTAGTGCATAAAGATACAAGGGAATTGCTGAAAGAAGTAGCAGATGTTTAGAAAGAACCAAGAAAAATGTAAAAAGAGGCTCGTGAGGTGCATAAAGAAGGAAAAGCAGTGCATAAATTAAATTAAGAAGTGAAAAAAGAGGAAAAAAGGGGTGCAGAAAGAGGTAGGAGATGTGTACAAAGAGGCAAATGGGGTACAGAAAGAGGCAGGAGTGCTGCAGAAAGAAGTAAAAGTAGTTCAGAAAGAGGCAAGAGAATTGCTGAATGAAGCAATAGAGGTGTAGAAAGAAGCGAGTGAAGTGCAGAAACAGGCAAGTAAGGTGCAGAAAGAAGCAACAGAGGTGCAAAAGAAGCAAGATGGTTACAGAACAGGTAAAAGGTGTATACAAAGATGCAAGAGAGGTACAGAATATTGCAATTGGGGTGCATAAAGAAGGAATTGAAGAGCAGAAAGAAGTAACAGAGGTGCTGAAAGAGGCAAGAGAGGTACAGAAACAGGAAGGAAAGGTACAGAAAGTAAGAAACAGGGGTGCAGAAAGAGGCAAGAGATATGCAGAAAAATGCAACAGATGTGCTGAAAGAGGCAAGTGATGTGCAAAAAGGGGCAAGAGATCTGCAGGTAAAAACAACAGAGGTGCTGAAAGAAGCAAGTGAGCGTCAGAAAAAAGCAAGAGATGTGCAGAAGGAGGCAATAGAAGTGCAAAAAGAAGTAACAGAGGTGCAGAAAGAGGCAAAAGGGGTGCAAACAAAGGCAAGTAAAATTAGGAAAGAACCCAGAATGTGCAAAAAGAGGCAAGTGAGGAGCAGAAAGAAGCAAGAGCAGTGGAGAAAGAACCAACAGGGGTGCAAAAAGGGGCAATGGGCTGCAGAAAGAGGTAGGAGAGGTATAGAAGGAAGTAAATGAAGTGCAGAAAGAAGCAACAGAGGTGCAGAAAGACACACGAGAGGTGCAGAAACAGACAAGAGAAGTGCAGAAAGAGGCAAGGGATTTGCTGAAAGAAGCAACAGAGTTTTAGAAAGAACCAAGAAAAGTTCAAAAAGAGGCAAGTGAGGAGCAGAAATAAGCAAGAGCCGGTCAGAAAGAACCAACAGAGGTACAAAAAGAGGCTAGAGAGTGCCAAAAGAGGCAAAAAAGTGTAGAAAGAGGCAACAGAGGTACACAAAGAGTCAAGAGAGGTGCAGAAACAGGAAAAAAACGTGCAAAAAGATGGTAAAAGGGGTGCAGGTAGAAACAACAGAGGTGCTGAAAGAGGCAGGAGTAGTGCCATAAGAGGGACCAGAGGTGCAGAAAAGGGGCAAGAGAGTTGCACAAAGATGGAATAGGAGAGCACAAAAAGGCAGAAGGGATCAAGAAAGAAGCAACAGAGGACCAAAAGAGATAATAGGTGCCAAAAGAAGAAAGTATAGTGCAGAAAGAAGCAACAGAGGTAAAGAAGGACGCAAAAGAGTTGCTGAAACAAGCAAGAGAAGTGCATAAAGATGCAAGCGAATTGCTGAAAGAAGCAACAGAGTTTTAGAAGTAACCAAAAAAAGTGCAAAAAGAGGCAAGTGAGGTGCAGAAAGAAGCAAGAACAGTGCAGAAAGAACAAATAGAGGTGCAAAAAAGGCATAGGGTGCAGAAAGAAGTAGGAGATGTGCACAAAGAGCTAAGGGAGGTACATAAAGAGGCAGGAGGGGTTCAGAATGAAGGAGGAAAAGTGCAGAAAGAGGCAAGAGAATTGTTGAAAGAAGCAACAGAGGAGTAGAAAGAAGCAAGTGAACGGCAGACAGAGGCAAATAAGGTGCAGAAAGAAGCAAGAGCATTGCAGAAAGAAGCCACAGAGGTGCAAAAAGAGGCAAGAGGGGTGCAGAAAAGATAGATCGGTTGCACAAAGAGGCAAGAGAGGTACAGAAAAGGCAATAGGGATGCAGAAAGACGGAAGAGAAGTGCAGAAAGAAGTAACAGAGGTGCTGAAAGAGGCAAAGGGGTGCAGAAAGAAGCAAGAAAAGTGCAGATAAAGGCAAGAGAGGTGCAGAAAGTAAAAAGACTTGTGCAGCAAGTGGAACAAATATCTGCAGAAAAAAGCAAGAGAGGTGCTGAAAGAGGCAAGTGAGGTACAGAAAAAAGCAAGAGAGGTGCAGAAAGAGGCAGGCAATATTAAGTGCAAAAAGAATCAACATAGGTGCATAAAGGGGCAAAAGGGGTGCAGAAAGAGTGAAGAGAGGTGTAGAAAGAGGCAATAGAGTTACAGAAAGAGGGAAGAGAGGTGCAGAAAGAGTCGGGAGGGGTACAGAAAGAAGCAACAGAGGTTCTGAATGAAATAAGAGAGGTGCAGAAAGAAGCAAATAAAGTACAGAACGAGGCAACAGAGGTACAGAAAGATGCAAGAAAGTTGCAGAAGCAAGCAAGAGAAGTGGAGAAAGAGGCAAGGGAATTGCTGAAAGTAGCAACAGAGGTTTAGAAAGAAACAAGGAAAGTGCAAAAGGAGGCAAGTGAGGTGCAGAAAGAGGAAAAAGGGGTGCAGAAAGAGGCAAAAAATGTAGAAAGAGGCAACAGTGGTACAGAAAGTGTCAAAAGAGGTGGAGAAACATGCAAGAGACATGCAGTAAGATGGTACACGGTTGCTGATAGAAGCAAGAGAGGTGCAGAAAGAGGCAGGAGATCTGCTGAAAAAATAAAAGAGGTGCTGAAAGAGGCAAGTGAGGTACAGGAAGAAGCAAGACAGGTACAGAGAGTCATAAAAGAAGTACAGAAAGAGGCAAAATTGGTGCAGAAAGAGACAAGAAAATTGCAGAAAGAGGCAAGAGAGGTGCCGAAAGAGGAAAGTTAGGTGCAGAAAGAGGCAACAGAGGTGAAGAAAGATGCAAGAGAGGTGCAGAAACAAGCAAGGGTAGTGCATAAAGATACAAGGGAATTGCTGACAGAAGCAACAGACGTTTAGGAAGAACCAAGAAAAATGTAAAAAGAGGCTAGTGAGGTGCAGAAAGAAGGGAGAGCAGTGCATAAAGAAACAAAAGAATTGCAAAAAGAGGCAAAAGGGGTTCAGAAAGAGGTAGGAGATGTGCACAAAGATGAAAATGGGGCACAGAAAGAGGCAGGAGTGGTGCAAAAAGAAGGAAAGGTAGTTCAGAAAGAGGCAAGAGAATTGCTGAATGAAGCAACAGAGGTGTAGAAAGAAGCAAGTGAAGCACAGAAAGAGGCAAGTAAGGTGCAGAAATAAGCGAGAGCAGTGCAGAAAGAAGCAACAGAGGTGCAAAAGAAGCACGAGGGTTGCAGAACAGGTAGGAGGTGTACACAAAGAGGCAAGAGAGGTACAGCAAAAGGCACATGGGGTGCAGAAAGAAGGAAGAGAAGTGCAGAAAGAAGTAACAGAGGTGCTGAAAGAGGCGTGAAGGGTACAGAAAGAGCAAGAGGAGTACAGAAACAAGCAACAGAGGCACAGAAAGAGGCAAGAGAGGTGCAGAAATAGGCAGGAAAGGTGCAAAAAGAAAGTACATGGGTGCAGAAAGAGGCAAGAGATCTGCAGAAAAAAGCGACAGAGGTCTTGAAAGAGGCACATGAGGTGCTGGAAAAAAGCAAACAGCTGTGTAGATAGAGGAAATAGAAGTGCATAAAGAAGCAACAGAGGTACAGAAATAATAATAATAATAATAATAATACGGAATCTTGTAAAGCGCAAACAGCTACCTCTCGAGGAGGTGTCCCAGCGCTAGACGAACACACTTGACCTTGAGGTAAGAAGAGACGGAGATTAGCAGGGTTTAGTAAAAAGCCATGACTTTAGCATCTTCTTAAAGCAGAGTTCAGAGGGGGCCTGCTTAATTGCTGGGGGCAGGGCGTTCCATAACGTTGCAACATTTGCCGAAAAGGTTCGGCCCCCTAGTCGAGCTCTTTTTGTTCGTGGGACAGTCAGTTGAGCACGGCAGTTGGACCGCAGCACGCGGTCCTGAGAATATCTCAGGAGCCTGGTTTTCAAGTACTCCGGGCACGTGCCGAACAGAGATCTATAGGCCAGCGAGAGTGCCTTAAATTTGATTCTGCTGGCAACTGGTAGCCAATGCAGTGATCGCAGATGCGGAGAGACTGACTGCTTGAAAGGGATTCGCAGCAGCAGTCTTGCAGCCGCATTCTGGACCCCCCTGAAGTTTTTGAGTCAGGTATTTGGGTAGGCCCAGATAGAGTCCGTTAGCGTAGTCCAGCCTTGATGTGACTGTAGCATGGATTACAGTTTTCCGGCAGCTCTCTGGGAGAAGTCAGAAAGAAGAAAGAGGAAAAGGGGTACAGAAAGAGGCAAACAAATGTAGAAAGATGCAACAGAGGTACAGAAAGTGTCAAGAGAGATGCAGAAACCTGCAAGAGACATGCAGTAAGATGGTACAGGGGTGCTGATTGAGGCAAGATAAGTGTAGAAAGAGAAAAGAGGGGTGCAGAAAGAGGCAAGAGATCTGCAGAAAAAATAACAAAGGTGCTGAAAGAGGCAAGTGAGGTACAGAAAGAAGCAAGACAGGTGCAGAAAGAGATACAAGAAGTACTGAAAGAAGCAACAGAGGTGCAGAAAGAGGCACAATTGGTGCAGAAATAGACAAGAAAAGTACAGAAAGAGCAAAGAGAAGTGCCGAAAGAGGAAATTGAAGTACAGAAAGAGGCAATAGAGGTGAAGGAAGATGCAAGAAAGGTGCAGAAACAAGCAAGGGTAGTGCATAAAGATACAAGGGAATTGCTGAAAGAAGTAGCAGATGTTTAGAAAGAACCAAGAAAAATGTAAAAAGAGGCTCGTGAGGTGCATAAAGAAGGAAAAGCAGTGCATAAATTAAATTAAGAAGTGAAAAAAGAGGAAAAAAGGGGTGCAGAAAGAGGTAGGAGATGTGTACAAAGAGGCAAATGGGGTACAGAAAGAGGCAGGAGTGCTGCAGAAAGAAGTAAAAGTAGTTCAGAAAGAGGCAAGAGAATTGCTGAATGAAGCAATAGAGGTGTAGAAAGAAGCGAGTGAAGTGCAGAAACAGGCAAGTAAGGTGCAGAAAGAAGCAACAGAGGTGCAAAAGAAGCAAGATGGTTACAGAACAGGTAAAAGGTGTATACAAAGATGCAAGAGAGGTACAGAATATTGCAATTGGGGTGCATAAAGAAGGAATAGAAGAGCAGAAAGAAGTAACAGAGGTGCTGAAAGAGGCAAGAGAGGTACAGAAACAGGAAGGAAAGGTACAGAAAGTAAGAAACAGGGGTGCAGAAAGAGGCAAGAGATATGCAGAAAAATGCAACAGATGTGCTGAAAGAGGCAAGTGATGTGCAAAAAGGGGCAAGAGATCTGCAGGTAAAAACAACAGAGGTGCTGAAAGAAGCAAGTGAGCGTCAGAAAAAAGCAAGAGATGTGCAGAAGGAGGCAATAGAAGTGAAAAAAGAAGTAACAGAGGTGCAGAAAGAGGCAAAAGGGGTGCAAACAAAGGCAAGTAAAATTAGGAAAGAACCCAGAATGTGCAAAAAGAGGCAAGTGAGGAGCAGAAAGAAGCAAGAGCAGTGGAGAAAGAACCAACAGGGGTGCAAAAAGGGGCAATGGGCTACAGAAAGAGGTAGGAGAGGTATAGAAGGAAGTAAATGAAGTGCAGAAAGAAGCAACAGAGGTGCAGAAAGACACACGAGAGGTGCAGAAACAGACAAGAGAAGTGCAGAAAGAGGCAAGGGATTTGCTGAAAGAAGCAACAGAGTTTTAGAAAGAACCAAGAAAAGTTCAAAAAGAGGCAAGTGAGGAGCAGAAATAAGCAAGAGCCGGTCAGAAAGAACCAACAGAGGTACAAAAAGAGGCTAGAGAGTGCCAAAAGAGGCAAAAAAGTGTAGAAAGAGGCAACAGAGGTACACAAAGAGTCAAGAGAGGTGCAGAAACAGGAAAAAAACGTGCAAAAAGATGGTAAAAGGGGTGCAGGTAGAAACAACAGAGGTGCTGAAAGAGGCAGGAGTAGTGCCATAAGAGGGACCAGAGGTGCAGAAAAGGGGCAAGAGAGTTGCACAAAGATGGAATAGGAGAGCACAAAAAGGCAGAAGGGATCAAGAAAGAAGCAACAGAGGACCAAAAGAGATAATAGGTGCCAAAAGAAGAAAGTATAGTGCAGAAAGAAGCAACAGAGGTAAAGAAGGACGCAAAAGAGTTGCTGAAACAAGCAAGAGAAGTGCATAAAGATGCAAGCGAATTGCTGAAAGAAGCAACAGAGTTTTAGAAGTAACCAAAAAAAGTGCAAAAAGAGGCAAGTGAGGTGCAGAAAGAAGCAAGAACAGTGCAGAAAGAACAAATAGAGGTGCAAAAAAGGCATAGGGTGCAGAAAGAAGTAGGAGATGTGCACAAAGAGCTAAGGGAGGTACATAAAGAGGCAGGAGGGGTTCAGAATGAAGGAGGAAAAGTGCAGAAAGAGGCAAGACAATTGTTGAAAGAAGCAACAGAGGAGTAGAAAGAAGCAAGTGAACGGCAGACAGAGGCAAATAAGGTGCAGAAAGAAGCAAGAGCATTGCAGAAAGAAGCCACAGAGGTGCAAAAAGAGGCAAGAGGGGTGCAGAAAAGATAGATCGGTTGCACAAAGAGGCAAGAGAGGTACAGAAAAGGCAATAGGGATGCAGAAAGACGGAAGAGAAGTGCAGAAAGAAGTAACAGAGGTGCTGAAAGAGGCAAAGGGGTGCAGAAAGAAGCAAGAAAAGTGCAGATAAAGGCAAGAGAGGTGCAGAAAGTAAAAAGACTTGTGCAGCAAGTGGAACAAATATCTGCAGAAAAAAGCAAGAGAGGTGCTGAAAGAGGCAAGTGAGGTACAGAAAAAAGCAAGAGAGGTGCAGAAAGAGGCAGGCAATATTAAGTGCAAAAAGAATCAACATAGGTGCATAAAGGGGCAAAAGGGGTGCAGAAAGAGTGAAGAGAGGTGTAGAAAGAGGCAATAGAGTTGCAGAAAGAGGGAAGAGAGGTGCAGAAAGAGTCGGGAGGGGTACAGAAAGAAGCAACAGAGGTTCTGAATGAAATAAGAGAGGTGCAGAAAGAAGCAAATAAAGTACAGAAAGAGGCAACAGAGGTACAGAAAGATGCAAGAAAGTTGCAGAAGCAAGCAAGAGAAGTGGAGAAAGAGGCAAGGGAATTGCTGAAAGTAGCAACAGAGGTTTAGAAAGAAACAAGGAAAGTGCAAAAGGAGGCAAGTGAGGTGCAGAAAGAGGAAAAAGGGGTGCAGAAAGAGGCATAAAATGTAGAAAGAGGCAACAGTGGTACAGAAAGTGTCAAAAGAGGTGGAGAAACATGCAAGAGACATGCAGTAAGATGGTACACGGTTGCTGATAGAAGCAAGAGAGGTGCAGAAAGAGGCAGGAGATCTGCTGAAAAAATAAAAGAGGTGCTGAAAGAGGCAAGTGAGGTACAGGAAGAAGCAAGACAGGTACAGAGAGTCATAAAAGAAGTACAGAAAGAGGCAAAATTGGTGCAGAAAGAGACAAGAAAATTGCAGAAAGAGGCAAGAGAGGTGCCGAAAGAGGAAAGTTAGGTGCAGAAAGAGGCAACAGAGGTGAAGAAAGATGCAAGAGAGGTGCAGAAACAAGCAAGGGTAGTGCATAAAGATACAAGGGAATTGCTGACAGAAGCAACAGACGTTTAGGAAGAACCAAGAAAAATGTAAAAAGAGGCTAGTGAGGTGCAGAAAGAAGGGAGAGCAGTGCATAAAGAAACAAAAGAATTGCAAAAAGAGGCAAAAGGGGTTCCGAAAGAGGTAGGAGATGTGCACAAAGATGAAAATGGGGCACAGAAAGAGGCAGGAGTGGTGCAAAAAGAAGGAAAGGTAGTTCAGAAAGAGGCAAGAGAATTGCTGAATGAAGCAACAGAGGTGTAGAAAGAAGCAAGTGAAGCACAGAAAGAGGCAAGTAAGGTGCAGAAATAAGCGAGAGCAGTGCAGAAAGAAGCAACAGAGGTGCAAAAGAAGCACGAGGGTTGCAGAACAGGTAGGAGGTGTACACAAAGAGGCAAGAGAGGTACAGCAAAAGGCACATGGGGTGCAGAAAGAAGGAAGAGAAGTGCAGAAAGAAGTAACAGAGGTGCTGAAAGAGGCGTGAAGGGTACAGAAAGAGCAAGAGGAGTACAGAAACAAGCAACAGAGGCACAGAAAGAGGCAAGAGAGGTGCAGAAATAGGCAGGAAAGGTGCAAAAAGAAAGTACATGGGTGCAGAAAGAGGCAAGAGATCTGCAGAAAAAAGCGACAGAGGTCTTGAAAGAGGCACATGAGGTGCTGGAAAAAAGCAAACAGCTGTGTAGATAGAGGAAATAGAAGTGCATAAAGAAGCAACAGAGGTACAGAAATAATAATAATAATAATAATAATACGGAATCTTGTAAAGCGCAAACAGCTACCTCTCGAGGAGGTGTCCCAGCGCTAGACGAACACACTTGACCTTGAGGTAAGAAGAGACGGAGATTAGCAGGGTTTAGTAAAAAGCCATGTCTTTAGCATCTTCTTAAAGCAGAGTTCAGAGGGGGCCTGCTTAATTGCTGGGGGCAGGGCGTTCCATAACGTTGCAACATTTGCCGAAAAGGTTCGGCCCCCTAGTCGAGCTCTTTTTGTTCGTGGGACAGTCAGTTGAGCACGGCAGTTGGACCGCAGCACGCGGTCCTGAGAATATCTCAGGAGCCTGGTTTTCAAGTACTCCGGGCACGTGCCGAACAGAGATCTATAGGCCAGCGAGAGTGCCTTAAATTTGATTCTGCTGGCAACTGGTAGCCAATGCAGTGATCGCAGATGCGGAGAGACTGACTGCTTGAAAGGGATTCGCAGCAGCAGTCTTGCAGCCGCATTCTGGACCCCCCTGAAGTTTTTGAGTCAGGTATTTGGGTAGGCCCAGATAGAGTCCGTTAGCGTACTCCAGCCTTGATGTGACTGTAGCATGGATTACAGTTTTCCGGCAGCTCTCTGGGAGAAGTCAGAAAGAAGAAAGAGGAAAAGGGGTACAGAAAGAGGCAAACAAATGTAGAAAGATGCAACAGAGGTACAGAAAGTGTCAAGAGAGATGCAGAAACCTGCAAGAGACATGCAGTAAGATGGTACAGGGGTGCTGATAGAGGCAAGATAAGTGTAGAAAGAGAAAAGAGGGGTGCAGAAAGAGGCAAGA
Source organism: Lissotriton vulgaris (assembly GCF_964263255.1). Taxonomy (NCBI): domain Eukaryota; kingdom Metazoa; phylum Chordata; class Amphibia; order Caudata; family Salamandridae; genus Lissotriton; species Lissotriton vulgaris. The sequence goes on along the minus strand of NC_141687.1, from coordinate 1,529,798,231 downwards.
GATCTGCAGAAAAAATAACAAAGGTGCTGAAAGAGGCAAGTGAGGTACAGAAAGAAGCAAGACAGGTGCAGAAAGAGATACAAGAAGTACTGAAAGAAGCAACAGAGGTGCAGAAAGAGGCACAATTGGTGCAGAAATAGACAAGAAAAGTACAGAAAGAGCAAAGAGAAGTGCCGAAAGAGGAAATTGAAGTACAGAAAGAGGCAATAGAGGTGAAGAAAGATGCAAGAAAGGTGCAGAAACAAGCAAGGGTAGTGCATAAAGATACAAGGGAATTGCTGAAAGAAGTAGCAGATGTTTAGAAAGAACCAAGAAAAATGTAAAAAGAGGCTCGTGAGGTGCATAAAGAAGGAAAAGCAGTGCATAAATTAAATTAAGAAGTGAAAAAAGAGGAAAAAAGGGGTGCAGAAAGAGGTAGGAGATGTGTACAAAGAGGCAAATGGGGTACAGAAAGAGGCAGGAGTGCTGCAGAAAGAAGTAAAAGTAGTTCAGAAAGAGGCAAGAGAATTGCTGAATGAAGCAATAGAGGTGTAGAAAGAAGCGAGTGAAGTGCAGAAACAGGCAAGTAAGGTGCAGAAAGAAGCAACAGAGGTGCAAAAGAAGCAAGATGGTTACAGAACAGGTAAAAGGTGTATACAAAGATGCAAGAGAGGTACAGAATATTGCAATTGGGGTGCATAAAGAAGGAATAGAAGAGCAGAAAGAAGTAACAGAGGTGCTGAAAGAGGCAAGAGAGGTACAGAAACAGGAAGGAAAGGTACAGAAAGTAAGAAACAGGGGTGCAGAAAGAGGCAAGAGATATGCAGAAAAATGCAACAGATGTGCTGAAAGAGGCAAGTGATGTGCAAAAAGGGGCAAGAGATCTGCAGGTAAAAACAACAGAGGTGCTGAAAGAAGCAAGTGAGCGTCAGAAAAAAGCAAGAGATGTGCAGAAGGAGGCAATAGAAGTGCAAAAAGAAGTAACAGAGGTGCAGAAAGAGGCAAAAGGGGTGCAAACAAAGGCAAGTAAAATTAGGAAAGAACCCAGAATGTGCAAAAAGAGGCAAGTGAGGAGCAGAAAGAAGCAAGAGCAGTGGAGAAAGAACCAACAGGAGTGCAAAAAGGGGCAATGGGCTGCAGAAAGAGGTAGGAGAGGTATAGAAGGAAGTAAATGAAGTGCAGAAAGAAGCAACAGAGGTGCAGAAAGACACACGAGAGGTGCAGAAACAGACAAGAGAAGTGCAGAAAGAGGCAAGGGATTTGCTGAAAGAAGCAACAGAGTTTTAGAAAGAACCAAGAAAAGTTCAAAAAGAGGCAAGTGAGGAGCAGAAATAAGCAAGAGCCGGTCAGAAAGAACCAACAGAGGTACAAAAAGAGGCTAGAGAGTGCCAAAAGAGGCAAAAAAGTGTAGAAAGAGGCAACAGAGGTACACAAAGAGTCAAGAGAGGTGCAGAAACAGGAAAAAAACGTGCAAAAAGATGGTAAAAGGGGTGCAGGTAGAAACAACAGAGGTGCTGAAAGAGGCAGGAGTAGTGCCATAAGAGGGACCAGAGGTGCAGAAAAGGGGCAAGAGAGTTGCACAAAGATGGAATAGGAGAGCACAAAAAGGCAGAAGGGATCAAGAAAGAAGCAACAGAGGACCAAAAGAGATAATAGGTGCCAAAAGAAGAAAGTATAGTGCAGAAAGAAGCAACAGAGGTAAAGAAGGACGCAAAAGAGTTGCTGAAACAAGCAAGAGAAGTGCATAAAGATGCAAGCGAATTGCTGAAAGAAGCAACAGAGTTTTAGAAGTAACCAAAAAAAGTGCAAAAAGAGGCAAGTGAGGTGCAGAAAGAAGCAAGAACAGTGCAGAAAGAACAAATAGAGGTGCAAAAAAGGCATAGGGTGCAGAAAGAAGTAGGAGATGTGCACAAAGAGCTAAGGGAGGTACATAAAGAGGCAGGAGGGGTTCAGAATGAAGGAGGAAAAGTGCAGAAAGAGGCAAGAGAATTGTTGAAAGAAGCAACAGAGGAGTAGAAAGAAGCAAGTGAACGGCAGACAGAGGCAAATAAGGTGCAGAAAGAAGCAAGAGCATTGCAGAAAGAAGCCACAGAGGTGCAAAAAGAGGCAAGAGGGGTGCAGAAAAGATAGATCGGTTGCACAAAGAGGCAAGAGAGGTACAGAAAAGGCAATAGGGATGCAGAAAGACGGAAGAGAAGTGCAGAAAGAAGTAACAGAGGTGCTGAAAGAGGCAAAGGGGTGCAGAAAGAAGCAAGAAAAGTGCAGATAAAGGCAAGAGAGGTGCAGAAAGTAAAAAGACTTGTGCAGCAAGTGGAACAAATATCTGCAGAAAAAAGCAAGAGAGGTGCTGAAAGAGGCAAGTGAGGTACAGAAAAAAGCAAGAGAGGTGCAGAAAGAGGCAGGCAATATTAAGTGCAAAAAGAATCAACATAGGTGCATAAAGGGGCAAAAGGGGTGCAGAAAGAGTGAAGAGAGGTGTAGAAAGAGGCAATAGAGTTGCAGAAAGAGGGAAGAGAGGTGCAGAAAGAGTCGGGAGGGGTACAGAAAGAAGCAACAGAGGTTCTGAATGAAATAAGAGAGGTGCAGAAAGAAGCAAATAAAGTACAGAAAGAGGCAACAGAGGTACAGAAAGATGCAAGAAAGTTGCAGAAGCAAGCAAGAGAAGTGGAGAAAGAGGCAAGGGAATTGCTGAAAGTAGCAACAGAGGTTTAGAAAGAAACAAGGAAAGTGCAAAAGGAGGCAAGTGAGGTGCAGAAAGAGGAAAAAGGGGTGCAGAAAGAGGCAAAAAATGTAGAAAGAGGCAACAGTGGTACAGAAAGTGTCAAAAGAGGTGGAGAAACATGCAAGAGACATGCAGTAAGATGGTACACGGTTGCTGATAGAAGCAAGAGAGGTGCAGAAAGAGGCAGGAGATCTGCTGAAAAAATAAAAGAGGTGCTGAAAGAGGCAAGTGAGGTACAGGAAGAAGCAAGACAGGTACAGAGAGTCATAAAAGAAGTACAGAAAGAGGCAAAATTGGTGCAGAAAGAGACAAGAAAATTGCAGAAAGAGGCAAGAGAGGTGCCGAAAGAGGAAAGTTAGGTGCAGAAAGAGGCAACAGAGGTGAAGAAAGATGCAAGAGAGGTGCAGAAACAAGCAAGGGTAGTGCATAAAGATACAAGGGAATTGCTGACAGAAGCAACAGACGTTTAGGAAGAACCAAGAAAAATGTAAAAAGAGGCTAGTGAGGTGCAGAAAGAAGGGAGAGCAGTGCATAAAGAAACAAAAGAATTGCAAAAAGAGGCAAAAGGGGTTCAGAAAGAGGTAGGAGATGTGCACAAAGATGAAAATGGGGCACAGAAAGAGGCAGGAGTGGTGCAAAAAGAAGGAAAGGTAGTTCAGAAAGAGGCAAGAGAATTGCTGAATGAAGCAACAGAGGTGTAGAAAGAAGCAAGTGAAGCACAGAAAGAGGCAAGTAAGGTGCAGAAATAAGCGAGAGCAGTGCAGAAAGAAGCAACAGAGGTGCAAAAGAAGCACGAGGGTTGCAGAACAGGTAGGAGGTGTACACAAAGAGGCAAGAGAGGTACAGCAAAAGGCACATGGGGTGCAGAAAGAAGGAAGAGAAGTGCAGAAAGAAGTAACAGAGGTGCTGAAAGAGGCGTGAAGGGTACAGAAAGAGCAAGAGGAGTACAGAAACAAGCAACAGAGGCACAGAAAGAGGCAAGAGAGGTGCAGAAATAGGCAGGAAAGGTGCAAAAAGAAAGTACATGGGTGCAGAAAGAGGCAAGAGATCTGCAGAAAAAAGCGACAGAGGTCTTGAAAGAGGCACATGAGGTGCTGGAAAAAAGCAAACAGCTGTGTAGATAGAGGAAATAGAAGTGCATAAAGAAGCAACAGAGGTACAGAAATAATAATAATAATAATAATAATACGGAATCTTGTAAAGCGCAAACAGCTACCTCTCGAGGAGGTGTCCCAGCGCTAGACGAACACACTTGACCTTGAGGTAAGAAGAGACGGAGATTAGCAGGGTTTAGTAAAAAGCCATGTCTTTAGCATCTTCTTAAAGCAGAGTTCAGAGGGGGCCTGCTTAATTGCTGGGGGCAGGGCGTTCCATAACGTTGCAACATTTGCCGAAAAGGTTCGGCCCCCTAGTCGAGCTCTTTTTGTTCGTGGGACAGTCAGTTGAGCACGGCAGTTGGACCGCAGCACGCGGTCCTGAGAATATCTCAGGAGCCTGGTTTTCAAGTACTCCGGGCACGTGCCGAACAGAGATCTATAGGCCAGCGAGAGTGCCTTAAATTTGATTCTGCTGGCAACTGGTAGCCAATGCAGTGATCGCAGATGCGGAGAGACTGACTGCTTGAAAGGGATTCGCAGCAGCAGTCTTGCAGCCGCATTCTGGACCCCCCTGAAGTTTTTGAGTCAGGTATTTGGGTAGGCCCAGATAGAGTCCGTTAGCGTAGTCCAGCCTTGATGTGACTGTAGCATGGATTACAGTTTTCCGGCAGCTCTCTGGGAGAAGTCAGAAAGAAGAAAGAGGAAAAGGGGTACAGAAAGAGGCAAACAAATGTAGAAAGATGCAACAGAGGTACAGAAAGTGTCAAGAGAGATGCAGAAACCTGCAAGAGACATGCAGTAAGATGGTACAGGGGTGCTGATAGAGGCAAGATAAGTGTAGAAAGAGAAAAGAGGGGTGCAGAAAGAGGCAAGAGATCTGCAGAAAAAATAACAAAGGTGCTGAAAGAGGCAAGTGAGGTACAGAAAGAAGCAAGACAGGTGCAGAAAGAGATACAAGAAGTACTGAAAGAAGCAACAGAGGTGCAGAAAGAGGCACAATTGGTGCAGAAATAGACAAGAAAAGTACAGAAAGAGCAAAGAGAAGTGCCGAAAGAGGAAATTGAAGTACAGAAAGAGGCAATAGAGGTGAAGAAAGATGCAAGAAAGGTGCAGAAACAAGCAAGGGTAGTGCATAAAGATACAAGGGAATTGCTGAAAGAAGTAGCAGATGTTTAGAAAGAACCAAGAAAAATGTAAAAAGAGGCTCGTGAGGTGCATAAAGAAGGAAAAGCAGTGCATAAATTAAATTAAGAAGTGAAAAAAGAGGAAAAAAGGGGTGCAGAAAGAGGTAGGAGATGTGTACAAAGAGGCAAATGGGGTACAGAAAGAGGCAGGAGTGCTGCAGAAAGAAGTAAAAGTAGTTCAGAAAGAGGCAAGAGAATTGCTGAATGAAGCAATAGAGGTGTAGAAAGAAGCGAGTGAAGTGCAGAAACAGGCAAGTAAGGTGCAGAAAGAAGCAACAGAGGTGCAAAAGAAGCAAGATGGTTACAGAACAGGTAAAAGGTGTATACAAAGATGCAAGAGAGGTACAGAATATTGCAATTGGGGTGCATAAAGAAGGAATAGAAGAGCAGAAAGAAGTAACAGAGGTGCTGAAAGAGGCAAGAGAGGTACAGAAACAGGAAGGAAAGGTACAGAAAGTAAGAAACAGGGGTGCAGAAAGAGGCAAGAGATATGCAGAAAAATGCAACAGATGTGCTGAAAGAGGCAAGTGATGTGCAAAAAGGGGCAAGAGATCTGCAGGTAAAAACAACAGAGGTGCTGAAAGAAGCAAGTGAGCGTCAGAAAAAAGCAAGAGATGTGCAGAAGGAGGCAATAGAAGTGCAAAAAGAAGTAACAGAGGTGCAGAAAGAGGCAAAAGGGGTGCAAACAAAGGCAAGTAAAATTAGGAAAGAACCCAGAATGTGCAAAAAGAGGCAAGTGAGGAGCAGAAAGAAGCAAGAGCAGTGGAGAAAGAACCAACAGGGGTGCAAAAAGGGGCAATGGGCTGCAGAAAGAGGTAGGAGAGGTATAGAAGGAAGTAAATGAAGTGCAGAAAGAAGCAACAGAGGTGCAGAAAGACACACGAGAGGTGCAGAAACAGACAAGAGAAGTGCAGAAAGAGGCAAGGGATTTGCTGAAAGAAGCAACAGAGTTTTAGAAAGAACCAAGAAAAGTTCAAAAAGAGGCAAGTGAGGAGCAGAAATAAGCAAGAGCCGGTCAGAAAGAACCAACAGAGGTACAAAAAGAGGCTAGAGAGTGCCAAAAGAGGCAAAAAAGTGTAGAAAGAGGCAACAGAGGTACACAAAGAGTCAAGAGAGGTGCAGAAACAGGAAAAAAACGTGCAAAAAGATGGTAAAAGGGGTGCAGGTAGAAACAACAGAGGTGCTGAAAGAGGCAGGAGTAGTGCCATAAGAGGGACCAGAGGTGCAGAAAAGGGGCAAGAGAGTTGCACAAAGATGGAATAGGAGAGCACAAAAAGGCAGAAGGGATCAAGAAAGAAGCAACAGAGGACCAAAAGAGATAATAGGTGCCAAAAGAAGAAAGTATAGTGCAGAAAGAAGCAACAGAGGTAAAGAAGGACGCAAAAGAGTTGCTGAAACAAGCAAGAGAAGTGCATAAAGATGCAAGCGAATTGCTGAAAGAAGCAACAGAGTTTTAGAAGTAACCAAAAAAAGTGCAAAAAGAGGCAAGTGAGGTGCAGAAAGAAGCAAGAACAGTGCAGAAAGAACAAATAGAGGTGCAAAAAAGGCATAGGGTGCAGAAAGAAGTAGGAGATGTGCACAAAGAGCTAAGGGAGGTACATAAAGAGGCAGGAGGGGTTCAGAATGAAGGAGGAAAAGTGCAGAAAGAGGCAAGAGAATTGTTGAAAGAAGCAACAGAGGAGTAGAAAGAAGCAAGTGAACGGCAGACAGAGGCAAATAAGGTGCAGAAAGAAGCAAGAGCATTGCAGAAAGAAGCCACAGAGGTGCAAAAAGAGGCAAGAGGGGTGCAGAAAAGATAGATCGGTTGCACAAAGAGGCAAGAGAGGTACAGAAAAGGCAATAGGGATGCAGAAAGACGGAAGAGAAGTGCAGAAAGAAGTAACAGAGGTGCTGAAAGAGGCAAAGGGGTGCAGAAAGAAGCAAGAAAAGTGCAGATAAAGGCAAGAGAGGTGCAGAAAGTAAAAAGACTTGTGCAGCAAGTGGAACAAATATCTGCAGAAAAAAGCAAGAGAGGTGCTGAAAGAGGCAAGTGAGGTACAGAAAAAAGCAAGAGAGGTGCAGAAAGAGGCAGGCAATATTAAGTGCAAAAAGAATCAACATAGGTGCATAAAGGGGCAAAAGGGGTGCAGAAAGTGTGAAGAGAGGTGTAGAAAGAGGCAATAGAGTTGCAGAAAGAGGGAAGAGAGGTGCAGAAAGAGTCGGGAGGGGTACAGAAAGAAGCAACAGAGGTTCTGAATGAAATAAGAGAGGTGCAGAAAGAAGCAAATAAAGTACAGAAAGAGGCAACAGAGGTACAGAAAGATGCAAGAAAGTTGCAGAAGCAAGCAAGAGAAGTGGAGAAAGAGGCAAGGGAATTGCTGAAAGTAGCAACAGAGGTTTAGAAAGAAACAAGGAAAGTGCAAAAGGAGGCAAGTGAGGTGCAGAAAGAGGAAAAAGGGGTGCAGAAAGAGGCAAAAAATGTAGAAAGAGGCAACAGTGGTACAGAAAGTGTCAAAAGAGGTGGAGAAACATGCAAGAGACATGCAGTAAGATGGTACACGGTTGCTGATAGAAGCAAGAGAGGTGCAGAAAGAGGCAGGAGATCTGCTGAAAAAATAAAAGAGGTGCTGAAAGAGGCAAGTGAGGTACAGGAAGAAGCAAGACAGGTACAGAGAGTCATAAAAGAAGTACAGAAAGAGGCAAAATTGGTGCAGAAAGAGACAAGAAAATTGCAGAAAGAGGCAAGAGAGGTGCCGAAAGAGGAAAGTTAGGTGCAGAAAGAGGCAACAGAGGTGAAGAAAGATGCAAGAGAGGTGCAGAAACAAGCAAGGGTAGTGCATAAAGATACAAGGGAATTGCTGACAGAAGCAACAGACGTTTAGGAAGAACCAAGAAAAATGTAAAAAGAGGCTAGTGAGGTGCAGAAAGAAGGGAGAGCAGTGCATAAAGAAACAAAAGAATTGCAAAAAGAGGCAAAAGGGGTTCAGAAAGAGGTAGGAGATGTGCACAAAGATGAAAATGGGGCACAGAAAGAGGCAGGAGTGGTGCAAAAAGAAGGAAAGGTAGTTCAGAAAGAGGCAAGAGAATTGTTGAAAGAAGCAACAGAGGAGTAGAAAGAAGCAAGTGAACGGCAGACAGAGGCAAATAAGGTGCAGAAAGAAGCAAGAGCATTGCAGAAAGAAGCCACAGAGGTGCAAAAAGAGGCAAGAGGGGTGCAGAAAAGATAGATCGGTTGCACAAAGAGGCAAGAGAGGTACAGAAAAGGCAATAGGGATGCAGAAAGACGGAAGAGAAGTGCAGAAAGAAGTAACAGAGGTGCTGAAAGAGGCAAAGGGGTGCAGAAAGAAGCAAGAAAAGTGCAGATAAAGGCAAGAGAGGTGCAGAAAGTAAAAAGACTTGTGCAGCAAGTGGAACAAATATCTGCAGAAAAAAGCAAGAGAGGTGCTGAAAGAGGCAAGTGAGGTACAGAAAAAAGCAAGAGAGGTGCAGAAAGAGGCAGGCAATATTAAGTGCAAAAAGAATCAACATAGGTGCATAAAGGGGCAAAAGGGGTGCAGAAAGAGTGAAGAGAGGTGTAGAAAGAGGCAATAGAGTTGCAGAAAGAGGGAAGAGAGGTGCAGAAAGAGTCGGGAGGGGTACAGAAAGAAGCAACAGAGGTTCTGAATGAAATAAGAGAGGTGCAGAAAGAAGCAAATAAAGTACAGAAAGAGGCAACAGAGGTACAGAAAGATGCAAGAAAGTTGCAGAAGCAAGCAAGAGAAGTGGAGAAAGAGGCAAGGGAATTGCTGAAAGTAGCAACAGAGGTTTAGAAAGAAACAAGGAAAGTACAAAAGGAGGCAAGTGAGGTGCAGAAAGAGGAAAAAGGGGTGCAGAAAGAGGCAAAAAATGTAGAAAGAGGCAACAGTGGTACAGAAAGTGTCAAAAGAGGTGGAGAAACATGCAAGAGACATGCAGTAAGATGGTACACGGTTGCTGATAGAAGCAAGAGAGGTGCAGAAAGAGGCAGGAGATCTGCTGAAAAAATAAAAGAGGTGCTGAAAGAGGCAAGTGAGGTACAGGAAGAAGCAAGACAGGTACAGAGAGTCATAAAAGAAGTAAATAAAGTACAGAAAGAGGCAACAGAGGTACAGAAAGATGGTAGAAAGCTGCAGAAGCAAGCAAGAGAAGTGGAGAAAGAGGCAAGGGAATTGCTGAAAGTAGCAACAGAGGTTTAGAAAGAAACAAGGAAAGTGCAAAAGGAGGCAAGTGAGGTGCAGAAAGAAGCAAGAACAGGTCAGAAAGAACCAACAGAGGTGCAAAAAGAAGCAAGCAGGTGCAGAAAGAGGTAGGAGATGTGCACAAAAAGGCAAGAGGCAGGAGAATAGCTGAAAGAATCAACAGAGGTGTACAAAGAAGCAAGTGATGTTCAGAAAAAGGCAAGTAAGGTGCAGAAAGAAGAGCAGTGTAGAAAGAACCAACAGAGGTGCAAAAAGAGACAAGAGGGGGCAGAAAATGTAGGAGCGGTGCACAAAGAGGCAAGAGAGGTACAGAAGAAAGTCAATGGGGTGCAGAAAGAAAGAAGAGAAGTGCAAAAAGAGGAGCCTAGAGTGTAGAAAGAGCAAAAACAGTACAGAAAGAGGCAAAAGAGGTACAGATAGAGGCAAAAGCGGTACAGAAACAGGCAGGAAAGGTGCAGAAAGAGAGAACAGTGGTGCAGAAACAGGCAAGAGGTCTGCAGAAAAAAGCAACAGTGATGCTGAAAGAAGCAAGTGAGGTGCAGAAAGAAGCAAGAGAGGAATAGAAAGAGGCAATAGAAGTGCAGAAAGAGGAAACTGAGGTACAGAAAGAGGCAACAGAGGTGCATAAACAAGCAGGAGACATGCTCAAAGATGAAACAGAGTTGCAGGTAGAGACAAGAGGGTAGCAGAGAGAGAAAAGAGGGGTGTAGAAAGAGACAAGATATCTGCAGAAAAAGCAAAAGAGGTGCTTAAAGAGGATAGTGAGGTGCAGAAAGGGGCAAGAGATCTGCAGAAAAAAGTAACAGAGGTGCTGAAAGAGGCTAGTGAGGTGCAAAAAGAAGCAAGAGAGGTGCAGAAATAGCATTATAAGTGCAGAAAGAAGCAACAGAGGTGCAGAAAGAAGAAAAAGGGGTGCAGGAAGAGACAAGAAAAGTGCATAAAGAGGCAACAGGGGTACAGAAAGAGGCCAGAAAAGAACTTTCATTCAGCAAGCTAGCAACAGACGCGTTTCGGTAAATTGTCTTCCTCGGTGTTACTGCCAGACCGGAAACGGACATATTTTAAATTCATTGCATCGGTATATCACAATTGAAAATGGACAAGTGCCTGAGTGCAAACATGATCACCATTTTGTAATTCCATGAATATATACATATTATATCAAAATGCTCATTACATTTTCAGTTTATATACTGTTATGACACTAACTTCATACCTTTAAACATTTTACATGTATCAATACAAAATCTTCAATATTCAAAGATTACAAATTGGAAACTAGAGAATGTTACATTTTCAGCCATACAGCAGTCCCAGAAAAAAGTATGTTGTGGACTCTTTGTTATCTTGCCGTGGATCGGCTATGGTCCCTGATTTTCGGGATGCTCGTTCTCCTTCACCCACTTGGTGGATATTGACATTATTTTTCCAATTGGTATCACATGGCAGAAGTGGGCAGGACCCCCTGGGCTTTGCATTTTTACCTTGAGTCTGGGCAACCATTTCATGGACTATACTTACCAGGATGCCTTGCGCCTATTGGGGCGGGACTCTTATTAATAAATATGGTTGCTTTCACTGCCACTTCTGCATTCATTCTTTTGCCACTGTCGAAGAGCAATTTAGGCTCAAAACGTGCATGGCTGCGTATGAAGGCGCAAGGGTATGCTGTGAAAGCGACTGCTGGCGACGGTGTGCTTTAAAGTAATAAAGTAAAGTAATGCATCACGTGATGATAAACATAAACAAAATACTTCGACTATATACATCTCCAATTTCATTTCAACATTTATGTCTTAAATATTGTATGAACTCCTATTAGCTTGATTATGCCGATATCATGATTATAATTCAACATGTGTCTCCAAGTTTAAGAGATAATAACGAAAATCAAATTCAAATGAAACATTTGTGCTGTCCCATCTACTCATCAACATCAAAAGAGCTTCTGCTTCAATAGTAATGATTGCAGTTTAATGTTAAATACAGTGTGGGTATTTAACATGTTTTCAAAATAATATTAGAAAACAGTGGGTCCGGGACGCGAACTATCGATCTCAAAAGAAAACGATTTCTAAAGCTGTTTAGTACCTTGCGCTATATCAGTAGCGATCTCAATTTTGGCAATTGTTTCTTGATACCATCTTACTATTTGGTCATAGGGTGTTTTACAATCATGTGCAATGACCGATGGTTGTTGTACTGTACCCAAGACAAACTGCTTGTACGCACATATTGATATGAGAGTAATAAATGGAAGTAATGCCCAAGTGGGCACATTATTCTACACATGTAAAGCAAAATTCATGTTGGTGAGGTAAGGCCAAGTATTGCAAACAAATCTTGCCCCAGTGGGCTAATTCATACTACTTCTAGTCTTGATCAAAGGCGGAGTCCATAGTCTTTCTCTCCTCCCCCTTCCTGGAATCATACTCGGAACATTCCACAGGAAGTCTGTTTACAATTTTGATTTATCCTGTCCAATACCCTGTTGGGCAAGATACATTATTGTTGTATTCCCCTCTACTTCCATTTCTCTCCTCCCCTGTCCCTTCTGGAGTTATTCTTGGACCATTTCACATGACGTCTGCTTAAAATGTTGATGTTTATCCTGTTGGGCAAGACTGGAGAGAAACCTTTACATCTACCTAATGAATTTGGGAACTTACCTCACTCCTGTGTTGGTATTCCATCAATTATATTTCCGTAATTGTCTAAATGAAATACAGATGTTTGTAATATTGATAACTATTCATTATTAAAAAAACACAATGTAATGTCCGCATAAAATCTGAATTCTTTGTTTGATGCTATGTGGCTACCTTACTAAATGCTCCTGAATAAACTCTATTATCCTACTAACAACTTATCACTAAGACATTTTGGGCCAAATGTACGACCATTAGAAATTGCGACTCCCAATGGGGTCGCAAATTGTGTGCCTCATGCATATTAATGAGGCTGTTGCAATTTATGACCCCATTGGGAATGGCTGGCACTCCCAGGGACGGTGGCCTGCTGGGGTAGGCAGACCTTCATGTCTTAGACTGCTTTTAAATAAAGCAGTATTTTTAAAATGCAGCCCATTTTCCTTAAAGGAAAACGGGATGCATTTAAACAAAACAAAAAAATGTTTTAAGGGGGCAGGGTGTGGTCCCTGGGACCACTGCCTGCTCTTTGCGCACTCATTCAAAAAGGTAAAGGGGTTCCCTGGGAACCCTGAACCCCTTCCCATTTGCGAATAGTTTACCACCCTCTGTAAGAGGGTGGTAAACTGCAAGTGTTTTGCAACCACAATTGCAGTTGCAAAACATTCTTACATGGGTGTTGGACTTGGGACGCCCCTTCCTAATAGTGAGTCCCTATTTTGCGAAGCACTATTTAATTAGCGACTCGCAAAATAGGGTTAGTACTTGGCCACAGGTCTTTTGCATGCACAAACGGGTCTAATACCCATTTGCACAGGCAAAACTTAATTGTACATCTGGCCCTTAGAAACATACCTCTCTTTCCTGTTTCTTTGAATGATGTTCATACTATTTCTTCTGTTCTTACCCTATTGTATATTTAGTTTCATACTTGCTTTTACGTTTTTATTCTTTTGAGTTTTTTGCAAGAAGTTGTCTAATTTGCATCCGTTTTGATGTCAGCTCACTCTTTTTTTATTTTTTTTGTGATAGAACATATACAAATTATTACTCATAAGTTGTATAAAGAGGCTTGCATTTACATTAACAAGAGTCGCCATCATTTTTCTATAATCATTGCCAAGTAGTGATGTCTGGTTTAGAGTGGCCAGTTGTCTTAAGGCAGCTGTGTTTTACCAGAAAAATCTTGATTTTAGTTAATTTATGTTCATGGTGCTGCTAATGATTGCCATGTATGTTTTTAGAATCCTTTTATGTTAATCTTCCATGATTGTCTTTGACATTCGAATAAAGTGAATTTTAATTAAATTTGAATTAGTCATTAACTATGTTTGTGTACATGTATCATTAAAGCCTGCCTTAAGAATTTAAAAATAAAGATAAAGCTAGTGCTCAAAATGCATAACAGTTTAAATGAATTGATGCCACCATAATATTTAGATGGCCTTAAATAATATATATCATGGAATTATTTGTGATATCCACTTAAACAAATTTCTTTAGACACCCTCTCACTGAAATGTAGACTCATCAGTTATGATGAGCCTGGCTCCCGCGTGAACCATGGTTTCAGCTCTGGATTAGAAGCTTGCATGGATTGCATTAATTTTATTAAGAAGTTTCCCCTGATCAATTCCTATAGAGTACATTTATTTCAGGTGAGGACGACTGGCATTAAAAATCTGAGAGTGGTCAGCAGGCATTTCCCAGGCACAAACATCTTAAATATTTCCCAAGGACAAGCAATGTATACTTTTGAAGCTCAATATAGGTTAAATGTAATGCAGCTTTGACATCCATACCTTTGCTTGTAATATTAATTCATGGGCACCATGATTTTAATTTTCGAAAGTAACTGCATCTGCTATGATGGGAGCCACTTTTGTCAGAAGATCATTTCTAGAGTGTATCTGGAAACAGACGCAACTCCTTCAATGTGTCATTTCCCATAGGGCAAGCCCCATGTGAAAACGCCTGTGTAACCCCTTACGCCTGCTTCAAAAAGGCTTAAGGTTTTGACGCAGTGGAGCCATAGAAGTGGTGCAGTGAAATCTCATAGATTTAACTGCAACACTTCTACAAGCCTTTTTTGTGCCGAAACTCCAACCCTGAATACATTATACCTGTCGCAGGTATAATGTAGTGCAGTGGGTTACAGAGTGACGCATCTTCCTAGAGCGCCACTTCGTAAATACGGTGCAATGGGGCACATTTTTTATGCCACCGCAGCATCACAAAAAGTGACGCAGAGCAGTGTAAGAGTCTCATAAATAAGGCCCCTAATCCCCTAATCTTTGGCTCACTATAATACTACAATTTTGTTGCATACCACACCTCAACTATTTGACAAGCTTAATTGGATGTCCCTAGGCGGCAGCATACTTTAGAGGTTAATGATACCATCAGAAGCAATAAATATGTGGGATCAAAACTTCATCTTGTATGAACTTTTATTACTATTTTTTTTCAAGCAATGTTGCTCTTTTAAATTATTATGTAAGCCACCTTGGGACTGATTTACCATTTGATTGAAGGTATTCCTTCTATAAGGGTGGTAAATGACATTACCTCTGCCATCATGGTAGATCACTGTCCATCAAATTTAGACATGACTCTCAGCTCCCAGTCATATCTGTACATTGAAAAAAGATGTCATCACAGGAGTTGCTTTCATTTTCAATAAGTTTAGAGGATGTCCGCCATTGATTTTCACAGCTCACCAAACTTTTCAAAACCTATTATTTTTCTAAAACAAAACCCCAAAGCAGGTGTTTTTGAACAGGACGAGGCTGCCACCTTTTTTCTGTCCCTGGCAGATATCAGAAAAAAGTTATGCATTTCGTTCTAAATACGACGGGTGATGCAATGTCTTTCTTCTGGTGGCCTGTACGCCACCAGCCTGTCAAAGGAAGTGTTCCATCAATGGAGCTAATGTGGCTCTAGCTGATAAAAATTGTTTTAAATGTGATACCAGTAGTTTTGAATTTACTACTATAAAAAAGAGACAGTCCAAAATAATTGTGTGTACTGAGGTAATTTCTGAAAGAGTTTAAATATATACATTGCAATAATTTATGCACATAAAGCTGGTCCATTATTTTAAAATCTGCAATGCTTCCAATCCATCTTTCTTTATTCCTATGAAGACTCAAGCAGACATGTGTCTTCAGTGACTCTATTAATTGCAATCTTTGGAATCTTCCTGTCTTCATAGAATTGGTTTGTGCTCACTTAAGAATAGAACTATACCAAGATGTTTAATGTTATAACCTGATTCTATGGGACATCATGAGGACTATTGCTGATCTGTCATTGGTTTAGAAAAGAAAATAAAAAATAAAAATTTGCAAGCATCAAATAATTATAATGAATCGCAATACTTACAATACTGGTTTAGAAAAAGGCTATAATAGAAAAACGGTAAAAGTACGCAGTAGATTACATCCTCCTTTCAGACACCTTACTGATGTATACTAATCTTGCTCTGCCATTGGTTCATCTAGAGTAACTAGACTTCCACCAGTTCTTGGAGAATTACTACCCTGAAAGTCCGTCATAAAAATTAAAACATAGGTATGGTGTCCTAGAACAAGCTGCGACCCCCCCTGCTTGTTAGGGAAACCAGATATATTGAAAATGGTTATCCAAATAGGAGATACTTTTTCACTTACGTTTTATTGTATGGACATCTATTCACTAAAACGGAATTGTTTGAAAGTATTCTCTCTAGGCATTGTTATTATAAATTGTCAATTAATTCACATAAATCCCATTCCGTTGAATTCTTCTCATTTTATTCATCACTTACATTCAACAACATTTCTTATACATTTTCATTCAATAATCAATGGGCTTGATTGTGTAAATTGTTACTCAGTTGCCATATGCTAAGCTACAATCTTCACGTTTTTTGTGGTGATCCCGCTCTTGCAATTTGCCAAATTGCTATCTTAGGTTTCATGCAATTACTTCAAAACTTTTCACTTAAAATTTTTTCTTGGCACACATTTTCGGCCATGAAAATGAAATTTTGATAAGAATACTTCAATGATTTCATCAGAAAACTCACATTTATTTATGTGATGGATTTGTTTCATGAAGCTGTGCAGATAGTAAAAGTGCTATCAATTTACATCCCGCATTCCCTCACTTATTAGAGGTCTGGCAATTCCATAGATACACTTTGGGGACGCTTACGTTGTGGCAGGAAGGGCTCCAACTGTAAGTCAGAGCCCTCCTGCCCGGATTATAATCAATGATTCGGACTCCCTTCTGGCTGAGACACTTCTATTGGCTCAGTCGGAAGGGAATCCAAACCAGTCTACTGAATGGCTTACGACGGGCGCAGAGAGAACGTTCGCCAATTGGAAAGCCTACAGCAACCCCCTGGCCGCCTCTTTCCGGCCGAGGGATTACGATGGCAGTTTCCCACTGCCTTTTTGTGCTGGCCTTTCCAGCACAAATAGGCAGCAGGAAACAGCTTTGGGGGCCCAAGCAAGGCCCCCACGGGTGCAAAGCTGCTAAATGGTGGCGCCTGCACCTGGTGGTGGGCACCTTGAGGTGTCTGCCTCGGTGCAGGGATGACCTGCACCTTAGCATTTTGCTTTGAGAGCATGCATTACGTTCAGAATGCACACTCCAATGGCAAAGTAAAGCATTGCGACCGAACAGGGGGGGCGATTATGATTGCGGTGAATCCGCATCCTCCTGGCTGGCGGAAACCACTGCCGGCCCGGAGGATGCGGATTCACCGCTGCGGTGTTTGTAAAGGCCCCCTGTCAGACTACGATGGCTGGGGGGTCATCGGCGGCAGGGAGACCGTCCGCCGCTTTTCTGCCTATGGTACCCCCCTGCATTTGCTTGCACATAGCGGCAGGCACCGCGCGGTGCCTGCCACTTTGTGCATGCAAATGCACTGCATGCATTTTTAACATTGTGGCGGGTGCTGCTTTAATCAGCACCCGCCGCAATGTTAAAAATACAAGATGTGACCACCAGGGTGGCGGTCACATCCTAATTCGCACAGAGGGACCGCTGCTGCCCCTGTGGACGCTCTCGCCACCTCTGGGGTGGCGGACGGATGCAGGTCCGTCCGCCATCATAATGACCCCCAGGAATTGGTTGCATCCTAATTCCTGGAGGTCATTTGGTTTCAATTCCAGAACGATGCCAGACGGACTCTGCCTTGAAAGAGGAGAGACATGTAAAATAGACAAGGCACCACCCACATTCTAAATCAAGCCCCTAATATTCCACTGGTCTCCGTCCAAGAACAAAATAGCTGGCATAATAATCTGAAATATGGTCTGTGGAAAGATCAGTTTTCGGCTTCACCTCCATCTTCACTATTTCAAAACCAGCATCTATGAATGCCTTCTCTACCTCTTGTTGCCTTATATACAAGCATGGGAATCTGGACTGCCCTACATAGTAAAAGGAACCGTGTAGCCCACTGCCGATTACCAAGTAACCGCCTGGTTTTAAGATTGTCCTGAACGTTTTCAGCACCTCGCAGTAGCTTTTCACATCTTTGCATGCAGATTCTAGGCAGCGTATGCTCATCACACAATCTACTGGAGGAGGAGTGACTGGATCCAGAGGATTAGCCTTCAACACATCACATTTCTGAACTTGCTTGATTATTCTTCTCAACTTGTGTTCCTTCTCCATCCACTTTGTACTAAAAGAAAAATATTAAACATTAAAAACATCACAGGAATACAAAATCTAGACATTTCAAAGAGTACACCAATTCTTATTCTTTATGGCGTTGTTAAACCAGTAATCACCAGCAACATCGCCCTTCAAAATATCTTCACATTATTCTCAATAGCAATAATACTCCATTGTTGTCTTTTCTATCATGAGCCCCAGCAATTTTCTTAGACCAGCTTAATATGATACATATGGTATATATACCACCTAAATGGCCAAACAACGCATATTGGAACATACCAGAGCCATTACGAACAGAGACAAACAGTACCCTATAGCTAGGCATTTTGAAAGTCACCATTTCTCCAACGCCAAACTGCTAAGATACTATATTATTGAACAGGTATCCATATCCGGAAGAGGTGGCAATCGTGCTTTAAGACTCAGGCAACGTGAATCGAGACACATTATTGGTCTCTGCACACGTTTTCCAAACGGACACAATATTGATGAGGAATATAATGTACATTTACATTAGGAATGAAAATATTTTTTGTAAGGTACTGCATTATTGAACATTTTCCTCATTCTGATATTGGTGCTTATGTACTTTTCCCTACAGGTTGAAAGGTCAGGACTTATTCGCAGGCTTGTGATGCAAGTACCCGAGTCTTTTCAACTTGGCCTTCTCCAATCTCCGCTTCAAGTATGTTATATATTTGTTTGTATCACTGTACACTGCAACACTGATGGGTATCTGGAACAGGGGTTTTTTTCAAAGCTGATCCTTTGTAGGATGCTTTTTGCTGTATCGTGTTTGGTTTTATGACTGTGTTAGACCTTTGAACTGAAAACTACCCATGCCATACTAGCCAGGGAATAACCATTCACTCGACTTGCCAATGTATCACGTTGTTTTAAATACCCACTAACCAGGGGATAGTAACGAACATCACAATGTTGATGTTTTACAATGGGACCTTACACCTGTTTACCTAGGTCACCAAGGAAACCGCCTGCGTCTCCAGTGCCGATCACGTGTTAACAGCACTGGCATTCAATTGGATGCTCGAGCGTGTTTTTTGCTAACAGATTACACTCTGCTCATTTATATAGAGTCCCCGTTTATATATTTGACTTTACAAGAACACTCACGCACAGTGCCATTGTAATGAGAGTGGGACTCCGGCACAATGTTGATGTATTGTCACCATGGTTACTGATGTATGCCGATCACGTGTCAACATTCCGACAGTTGATTGGCTGGACGTGTTTGGCGCTTAAATACACGTACGAGTGGGTGCCTGACTATCTATAAAGTTATTTTCTTTACTTTGTGTGCAAATTTTGACATATAAAGTCCACCTGTTCAATGTGGAACATAATTATAATTTTTTGGGTTCACGTGGTCTAGACTCAAGAAACATGAATTGATTGCACTATTATTAATCATTTATGTTTACAAAGCCAGTTATTTGTAATGCGATTTATTACTACTGTGCACTAGGACTGTCGACCATCAATGTAAGACTAATATTGCTATTACAAGATGGCGCTCTCATAACGCTGTATATACAGATAGTCCTATGTCTATGTTCATGTAAGCACACGGTAAATACAGCAAACTTTTCTAGCATCATTGTGTGAACAAGCACTCACGGAGTGCGAAACGCGTCACGTAGGGCTTATGGCGTGAATAAACCCTACCTACTTGACAGACCTGCTTGTTGGTGTGGATTCTTTTGGTACCTGAGTAGCGCGCTTGGAACGCCGTTTTGCTTGAATATATATATATATATATATATATATTACCTACTGGCGGTCGCCAGTAGGTATATATAGTTAGGATTTTTTCTCTATGGGATTTTTGAAAATTCTATGTCTAATAACTTTGGCGTTTGTGGACGGAATCGGCTGAAATTTTCAGGAAAATGGCACATTTTGTTTCTGAGCAGCCCCTGACAATTTGGGGGGGTTTTGTCAAGGGGGGGCCGAGAAAAACAGGGGGGTCCCAAAACGCGTTTTTCCCATGTTAATTTCCATAGGGCGGTTGGCCTCACTTTTAGCTCGAACGGCTGAATGGATTTGCACGAAACTTGGCAAAATTGTAGGGACTGTTAGCCCGATGTGCCTTTGCTAGGTCTCAATATATGTGCTCCAGTGGATTTTGAGTAATTTAGGTTCAAAAAAAGATATATATCTGGGCGGAGCCTAACCACACATCTGATCTGATTGGCTGTCAGCACTTCATCCAATAAGTGTTGGCAGCCATCTTGGGACCAATATACATGATAGCACCTCATTAAAAAGCATTGTAGTTAATAGAGGGTTTTAGGACTTTAGTTACATTATAAATCATTTGTTGATGGTACCATACTCGTTTTAGGAATTGTGGTGGGTTCTAAGGTGATTTTACCATGTGAAAAAACCTTCTGCTGTGATATCATGAATATTGTTTGAAAGAAAACTAATATCTCATGATTTTCCCACAGTGGTTTGGAAGGGGATCTATAAGCTAAACTGAAAGCATATTTTCTGTAAATTCACATTATCTTTCTCAGTCATGTGAAAATGAAGTCTGACATTCTCAGTAAAACATGTACATCCAACAAGGACAGAGACTGTCAGTTGATTCCTTTGTGTTCTACTGCAGCCTCCTAAGAGTGTTCTAAAGAACAACTAGAGCGCTAACAGTCCTACTTATTACAAAGGTATGGCACACCTGAAGCCATCTTGATTGGAATAAAGTGGTAACTCTTAAAACATTTAATTTAAAAAGGAACAAAATGAGGGGGTATATTTTGCCATATGAATTATGATTAGTGCTGCAGAAAGAAAAATGAGGGCACATTTTGAGTGACTTCTCAAACCCTCTTCAATTTCATAAAAAAATTCTGACATACAGTCTCCCAAGATGGCCACCAGAGACAAAAGAGCCTAAATGTAGCCCAAATATCACCCAGATGTACCCCAAGTATAGCCCAATGACAGAATGTCCCAGAGTGTTCTAAAGAACAACTAGAGCGCTAACAGTCTTACTTATGACAAAAGTATGGCACACCAGAAGCCATCTTGATTGGAATTAAGTGGTAAGTCTGAAAACACTCAATTTAAAAAGGAACAACATGAGGGGGTTAATCGAAAATGAGAGCCCTGCGTCATGCATGTACCACCTTATGTGATGCAGGGATCTCATAAATAATCCCCTAAGATTTTTTGTCAAATAAAAATGTCAGCATTGAATGTAGCATTGTGTTTGATTTATAATTATATATATATTCACTGAAAAAACCATAGGTTATAGACCATATATAGTTAGGAATTAGCATTTACAAAACCTTGAAAATTCACTGAAAAAACCATAGGTTATAGACCATATATAGTTAGGAATTTGCATTTACAAAACCTTATTTTACTCACATAGTTAGGATTTTTTCTCTATGGGATTTTTGAAAATTCTATGTCTAATACCTTTGGCGTTTGTGGACGGAAACGGCTGAAATTTTCAGGAAAATGGCACATTTTGTTTCTGAGCAGACCCTGACAATTTGGGGGGGTTTCGTCAAGGGGGGGCCGAGAAAAAAGGGGGGTCCCAAAACGCGTTTTTCCCATGTTAATTTCCATAGGGCGGTTGGCCTCACTTTTAACTCGAACGGCTGAATGGATTTGCACGAAACTTGGCAAAATTGTAGGGACTGTTAGCCCGATGTGCCTTTGCTAGGTCTCAATATATGTGCTCCAGTGGATTTTGAGTAATTAAGGTTCAAAAAAAGATATATATCTGGGCGGAGCCTAACCACACATCTGATCTGATTGGCTGTCAGCACTTCATCCAAGAAGTGTTGGCAGCCATCTTGGGACCATTATACATGATAGCACCTCATTAAAAAGCATTGTAGTTAATAGAGGGTTTTAGGACTTTAGTTACATTATAAATCATTTGTTGATGGTACCATACTCGTTTTAGGAATTGTGGTGGGTTCTAAGGTGATTTTACCATGTGAAAAAACCTTCTGCTGTGATATCATGAATATTGTTTGAAAGAAAACTAATATCTCATGATTTTCCCACAGTGGTTTGGAAGGGGATCTATAAGCTAAATTGAAAGCATATTTTCTGTAAATTCACATTATCTTTCTCAGTCATGTGAAAATGAAGTCTGACATTCTCAGTAAAACATGTACATCCAACAAGGACAGAGACTGTCAGTTGATTCCTTTGTGTTCTACTGCAGCCTCCTAGAGTGTTCTAAAGAACAACTAGAGCGCTAACAGTCCTACTTATTACAAAGGTATGGCACACCTGAAGCCATCTTGATTGGAATAAAGTGGTAACTCTTAAAACATTTAATTTAAAAAGAAACAACATGAGGGGGTATATTTTGCCATAGAAAGTATGATTAGTGCTGCAGAATGAAAAATTAGGGCACATTTTGAGTGACTTCTCAAATCCTTTTCTATTTCATTAAAACATTCTGACATGCAGTCTCCCAAAATGGCCACCAGAGACAAAAGAGCCCAAATGTAGCCCAAATATCACCCAGATGTAGCCCAAGTATAGCCCAATGACAGAATGTCCCAGAGTGTTCTAAAGAACAACTAGAGCGCTAACAGTCCTACTTATTACAAAGGTATGGCACACCTGAAGCCATCTTGATTGGAATAAAGTGGTAACTCCTAAAACATTTAATTTAAAAAGAAACAAAATGAGGGGGTATATTATGCAATAGAAGGTATTATTAGTGCTGCAGAAAGAAAAATTAGGGCACATTTTGAGTGACTTTTCAAATCCTCTTCTATTTCATTAAAAAATTCTGACATGCAGTCTCCCAAAATGGCCACCAGAGACAAAAGAGCCCAAATGTAGCCCAAATATCACCCAGATGTAGCCCAAGTATAGCCCAATGACAGAATGTCCCAGAGTGTTCTAAAGAACAACTAGAGCGCTAACAGTCCTACTTATTACAAAGGTATGGCACACCTGAAGCCATCTTGATTGGAATAAAGTGGTAACTCTTAAAACATTTAATTTAAAAAGGAACAAAATGAGGGGGTATATTTTGCCATATGAATTATGATTAGTGCTGCAGAAAGAAAAATTAGGGCACATTTTGAGTGACTTCTCAAACCCTCTTCAATTTCATAAAAAAAATTCTGACATACAGTCTCCCAAGATGGCCACCAGAGACAAAAGAGCCTAAATGTAGCCCAAATATCACCCAGATGTACCCCAAGTATAGCCCAATGACAGAATGTCCCAGAGTGTTCTAAAGAACAACTAGAGCGCTAACAGTCTTACTTATGACAAAAGTATGGCACACCAGAAGCCATCTTGATTGGAATTAAGTGGTAAGTCTGAAAACACTCAATTTAAAAAGGAACAACATGAGGGGGTTAATTTTGCCATAGAAAGTATGATTAGTGCTTCAGAAAGAAAAATTAGGGATCAATTTGAGTGACTTCTCAAATCCTCTTCTATTTCATTAAAAAAATTCTGACATGCAGACTGAAACATGCACTTTGAATACCAGCAGCAGACGTCCCTGGTGAGCAGTAGCTTTACTACAGTGATCTAATGTGCAACTAGAGTGCTAACATTCAGAATTTATGGCAAATGTGTGACATATCTGAATGCCTTTTTGATGGAACCAAAGCAAACAAGCATTGAAAATGCAATAGATCTCGCCCTCGTTTAAGTTAAAGCCATTCTGTTTGTAATGAGGTGGCTTTTTAGCTTTGCTTTTATTAGTGTTTTTTCAACTTTCATGTAAATAACATGCATCTGTATGCATATAAGTATATGTATGCATGCATTTATGTTTGTATTTATATAGATATACAGATGATATATGTTTATATATGTATGTATATATATATATTCACTGAAAAAACCATAGGCTATAGACCATATATAGTTAGGAATTAGCATTTACAAAACCTTGAAAATTCACTGAAAAAACCATAGTTTATAGACCATATATAGTTAGGAATTAGCATTTACAAAACCTTGAAAATTCACTGAAAAAACCATAGGTTATAGACCATATATAGTTAGGAATTCGCATTTACAAAACCTTATTTTACTCACACAAAACCATTGAAATTCCATATATAGTTAGTTGCACTAACTATATATCGCGCACCCGCAATCCACTGCTGATGATGTCACATATTACATCATTCATGACATGGTCAGTGACATCACTGATGACATCACTGATGACATCTCAAATGACATCACTGATGACATCACTGATGACAACATCCAGTGACTGTATGTTTCTGTAAAGTTAAAATATGTCTTACATATTGAAGAATGAGTGGATGTATAAGTGTCTGGATGAAGGATTTAGTAGGTGCATGACTGACTGTATGAGTGAGTGATTAAATGTGTCTCACTGAGTGCATGGGTTAGTGACTAAACTGTCTTAATTTGTGCATCATTATGTCTGTTGTTCTGTAAACTGTTGCATGTGTTGATAAGTAGCTATATGAGTAACTATATGGGTTATTGATTGGTTGCCCAAGTATTTGTATGGGAGACTGAGTGTGTGTGTGGTTGGCTGGGAGGTGTATGACTCTGTGCATAGATGTGTGAGCAGTTGATTCACTAGATGTATGGTTTCAAAAGTGCATGTGGAAACAGCTGTATGGGCGGTTGACTGTGTGCATGAGTGTATTGGTGAGTGAATGGATATCTCAGTGCTACATGTCAAAGTAAGTACATATGTAAAACACAGTACATGTGAGAGTTGACATATATAAATAACTGTGCATAAGAGCCAGTGAATGTGTGAGTGGCTGTATGGATCATTGTGAACTTGTATCAGGGATTGTATAAGAGAGTAAATATGTGTTAGTATATGTTTGAATAAGTAAAGTTTGTATAACTGTATAGTTGAGGAAATGGAGGTGTGATTGATTCTTTGCATGACTGACTAGGTGTGTGAGTAACTCCATGGATGAGTGACAGTCTGTGAGTGTCTGTTTACACTGATTGTATCTAAGGTTATATTAGAGTCTGAAGAGGTTCATCGTATTATCACATGAATGATATCATCACTGATGTGATCAGTAATGTCAAATGAGATGTCATCAGTGATGTCATTTGAGATGTCATCAGTGATGTCATCAGTGATGTCACTGACCATGTCATGAATGATGTAATATGTGACATCATCAGCAGTGGATTGCGGTTGCGCGATATATAGTTAGTGCAACTAACTATATAAGGAATTTCAATGGTTTTGTGTGAGTAAAATAAGGTTTTGTAAATGCGAATTCCTAACTATATATGGTCTATAACCTATGTTTTTTTCAGTGAATTTTCAAGGTTTTGTAAATGCTAATTCCTAACTATATATGGTCTATAACCTATGGTTTTTTCAGTGAATATATATATAATTAAAAATCAAACACAATGCTACATTCAGTGCTGACATTTTTATTTGACAAAAAATCTTAGGGGATTATTTATGAGATCCCTGCATCACATAAGGTGGTACATCCATGACGCAGGGCTCTCATTTCGATTTATGAAGCCAACAAAGTCTTTGAGCTTCCATTGAAAGCGTGAGTTTGAGTGGAATCATAAATCATTGTGGTGGGTTTTCCCAAACAACACCCATGGATTTTGACACTGCTCCAGATTTACAAAGTGACGTAAACCTGGGGAAGGGCCAAATCCATATGCCTCGTGAGGTGAGGAGTAACGAAGAGCAATATGTTTATTTCTCCTTGTTTTTTCTTCTCCCTATGTGTGCTTTATTCTGCATCACACAAAGAAAGAGGAAGACATCTCTTAGGATTATCTTTTGTGCAGGAAGATGCCCCTTCCTGCACAAAACACTTCCGCATGCAACGAAGGGCATCCTTGTACCCATGGGCATCATTTATAGGTCGCCACACGTGGTAGTTGCGGACCCAAGTTTGCCCCTTGCTACCCCTAGCACTGCTTTTGCAACCCCTGGCTTTAGAGGTGGCAACATCAGAGGCATATATACAAGGACTTATCACCACTGGAACATCACTTTTTAGAACGTTCTGGTGGCATTAAGTGCAACTCATTATTTACAAGGTGGCTTTAAGCCACATAACATGGCTTAACGCCACCTTGTAAATATAGCCCACTCTCTCATTACTCTCAGTGTGAAAGGGGCTGGCAATGGTTGTTGCGGAGGTCATTGCACCGCAACACCCATTGATTTTGACGCTGTCCCCTATTTACAAGGGTGGCGTGAATTTGGGGCAGCACCGCAATTAAGACCAAAAAACACCTGGCCTTAGCATTTGCTGTGTCCATGTGTGCTGCATTGTGCAGCAGAGAGACATAGCAAATTGCCATGAATGCTTGTTTATGTGCAGGAAGGTGAGCCTTTAAATGTATATATTCAAATATCAAGTTGAAGAAATATTGTAGTTTTTATTATCCTGACACAGAAATATCATGTGCAAAAATATCGTTGACAAAAATATTGATTTCTTAAGGGAAGAAATATTGTTTTTTAAGTATCTTTATGTGTTTAAATAACATTTTAGATGTATATGTTTTATACTGTTCATGTAATAGTTGTTAATGTTTTTAAATATAGTTTGTAATTTAATAGTTTATAATTTTAAGTTACTTATATGTTTAATTTAATTGTAAAATAGTAATTAATGGTACCATAGCGGATTGTGAGATTTGAAAAGGTACAGGGTGAGAAGTAAATTAATTAGAATCAATTTATATATTTTTATTGATATTAATTATCTATTTGACTATTAAGTACATAAATTGTAGAAATAATCTTTTCTAAGTTATATTTTTGGTGCTTAATTGTAAAATAATATTGCCAATTGTGTAATTATTAAACAAATTCAATTTGAATTTTAAGTGCAGTTTGTTGTTTTGTAGGGGTATAGAGTGGGACGGTACTTAAGTAATAATTGATTAAGTATTGAGAAATTATTAATTCATTGTTAATTATTTATGTATATTGTGTAATTAGTATAATTGCTTAATTTATATCTGTTAGGTTTTATGGGTTTAAGATGGAAAGTTAATTAAATAATAATTGACTATGTTTAAATTGTTTGTTATTAGTTACTTAATTGTAATTAATTATTTAAATTGTGCAAATATTGTATTTTTTAAATTTAGATATGTTACGTGTGCATTTGTAGGTATGTGGGACTATAATGTGGTAAGTTAACGAAATAATTATCAAATACACATTTTTCCTTACATTAATTATTTAAAAAATGCATAATTATTGTAATTATATTTTAATGTATATATTTAATATTAAGTTAATAGTTGTATAATTTTATGAAATTCATACTTGTATTAAATAAAATATGTGTTTGAGGGGAAGTACTTTTCCTAGTACTTTCCCTGCACACACTGGAGTGAGAATATTAGATGGTATTCATTCTGAGTCCAATGCTTTCCCTACTGTTACATAGACTAGAATGGAAATAGTACATTTTACCCGCCCTGTTTCCAATGCTTTCCTTATTGTTGCACAGACTGGAGTGGGAATAGTAAATTCTACCCCTCCAGAGTCCAACGCTTTCCCTACTGTTGCACAGACTGGAGTGGGTATAGTAAACTTTACACCTCCTGAGGGTAACGCTTTGACTTCTGTTTCAGAGACAGCAGTGGGCACAGTACATTTTACCAGAGTCCTAGTTATCTAGCGCGGAGAGCAAAAAATGGAGAAAGAAAGAATTCTTTCTTTCTTAATAAACCCCTCACTCACCGACCTGGTCCGTGACATGCTTCATCATCGGGGTCCACCTGAGCACCCAGTGCCACTCAGGGGTGCTAAGACGCCTACAACTGCAGCGGAGCTGGATTTTCTTGTGAGTTGTGAAAGAGTGAAATTAAAAAGTGTACTACATGTACTCCCTATAGACTTTATTCTGGAGTCTGTGTGACTCTATTAAAAATAAGTGGGATACTTATATTAGTGTGGTGTGACCAGAGAGTATCAAACTTGAAGTGAGAATATGGTCAAGATGTTTCAACCTTATGTAATTTTTAGGTTTCCTTCAGGACCAAATGAGGTGAGCCGGGAGGTTTGTGCACGTTAAGGCGCACTCGTCCCTGACTCACCTGTGTGCCAGACCGCGTACTTACGGTTTAGCTTGCTTACAGCCTTCCGTGTAATGAAAGAATCTGATACAATTAAACAGAGCATAATAATGGCACAAGGAATTGCTTTTCGTGTGTAATTTTCTCCAAACAGACAGGTTTTTGTCTCCGTGAGATTCAGTTTGTAGGGTGCGGTGCATGCAAGAACCATTCAAATGTGCATGCTATAGTGAAGTAGTGTGGCTCACTGGTTAGAGGCGGCAGACCCGAGAGCAGAGGACAGCCCGGGACCAGGGTTCGAATCCCGGCGCGGCAGGTTTCTGGACCAGGGTCAGCTGACTCGATAATTCTCTCGCCTCGGTGCCCACTCTGATCAGCGATCAGACTCGGCAACTCTGGGCATTAGCTTGCCTCATCTTCACTAACGGCCCCACCAGACCGCCGGGGATGCCTGGTCTCACCCTGGAGATACCCATTAAGGGACCATCTCTCAGGGAAGCCAGGAAGGGTTTCGCAGCGGTCGAAGCGCCTTGGGACCCTCCGGGTAAGTAGTGCGCTATATAAATGCCTATACATACACATACATACCATTTATTGGAGGTGCACAAATAATCAGACCCAGCTGGGTATCTGTACGTAAGGTACATACCGACTCTACAGTCATCATCATTTTGGTGGGTGTCAAGCGCTCTTCATAAATATATTACGGGCGTTATGTGACTAAATCCAGTCAACATGTGTATAGTGTCCTAGGATCAAAAATGATGTGGACATTTATCCACATTGTCAAGCGGACAAGGGTGAGATGGCCAAGATATCTTTCACTAGTGGTCTAAGTATTAAAAAAATGTTCAAACGACGTAGCAGAGAGTGCGCTCAACAAACGGACTTACTAAAAATGACTGGTAGTTGAACCCCATGGACATGTGGGGGGGACGCCTTTGAGCGTTTTGTGGGCATAAACAAATGGAAAATAGCAGACATGAGCATTTAGGGTGGCGGGACGTCATAGTTAGAGGCGCCCGTCCCAGCATGTCACGGCTACATAGAGAGTATAGCCCACCCACCCTCGTCGTGAGTAACTAACTTGTCAAAAGGCGTTGGCCTGCTGGAAACCTATCCTTACCACACGGAGTCCCGAGGATAATGCGGGATACACTTCTGTGTATTTTATACAAGAGCCATGTGGTTGGATGATCGCTAGCCTATCAGAGCGCGTGTCACCCGGTCAGGTGACCGCAGCTCTAGTCACGTGGTGCAGTGTGCGTCTGGGACGGGTTAAGGGATCGCTTTTGTAAGAGGTTCTCTCCATGTCAACAAGGGGATCTGGGAAAAGTGTTCTAAATGTTAGGAATCGAACTTTATTATTCCCACGGGCAATTTACAATGGGGGCAACAACGTCAAAAAATCGTGTTATACATATATATCAATTGAAATTGCTGCAAGCTGATGAGAAGGTAGCAAATATAGATGAAGGATTTATGCACATTAATTAATTGTTTTGAATGCATATACTCGGTGCAGCTACAAAAGTAAAACACTGAAAAGATGGATTATCTTTATCTCACAGTGTTCCAGGGTATATTATCATTCAGACCAGATACATTTGTGGAGAGTCTATATATCCATTGTTGTTCCTTTTCAAACAAGCGTTGTGTGGTGTTCCCCCCTGGTTGTACTAGTTCAATTATTGTCCACCTTATGTCATTAGTGGTGTGGTTCATCGTCAGGAAGTGTTCCGTTAGTTTAGTGGTTACTTTTTTGCACCTGATTGTGCTTCTGTGTTCACAGATGCGCTGCTTGACCTTTCTCACAGCCATGCCCACGTATTGTAGCCCACACAGGCATGTTATTAGGTATACCACGTTGTGGCTATTGAAATTTCATGTGGGTCCTCTGCTTCCAAATTTGACCTCTTTCCAGTCGTAGGGTTTTTGTTGCAGTGGTCAAGTGGCATACACTGCAATTGCCACACGGGTAGTGCCCAGTGACTTTCGGCAGACGACAGGCGCTGAGTACTGTAGTTGGTTCTTCTATAATATTCTGTTTGGGGTGTGTATGTACAAGTGTGACACACCTCATTTGGTCCTGAAGAAAACCTAAAAATTACATAAGGTTGAAACATGTTGACCATATTCTCACTTCAAATTTGATACTCTCTGGTCACCCCACGCCAATAGAAGTATCCCACTTGTTTTTAATAGTGTCACACTGACTCCAGAATAAAGTCTATAGGGAGTACATGTAGTACACTTTTTAATTTCACTCTTTCACAATTCACAAGAAAATCCAGCTCCACTGCAGTTGCAGGTGTCGAAGCACACCTGAGTGGCACTCGGTCGCTCAGGTGGACCCCGATGATGAAGCATGTCACCTACCAGGTCGGTGAGAGAGGGGTTTATTGAGAAAGAGAGAATTCTTTCTTTCTCCATTTTTTGCTCTCCACACTAGATCACTAGGACTCTGGTTCCTGGGGATACTCCTTTCTATTGTTTTGTTAAATTGAATTCTAGGAGACTAAGGAGTAAAAAAATTCATTAGAATACCCTCACTCTCACTTTGTGGATTACATATAGTACATTTTACCCCACCTGGGTACTAAGTTTTCCTACTGTTGCCAAGACTGGAGTGGGAATATAAAATGTTATCCCTCCGGAGTCTAACACTTTCCATACTGTTGCATAGACTGGAGTGGAAATATTATATTTTACCCCTCCTGAGTCCAACGCTTTATCTACTGTTGCACAGACTGCAGTGGGAATAGTACATTTTACCCCTCCTTGGTCCAAAGTTATTCCTACTGTTGCACAGACTGGAGTAGTAACCTAACATGTATCCCCTCCTGAGTCCAGCACTTTCTATACTGTTGCAAAGACTGGAGTGGGAATATAAAATGTTGCCCCTGCTGAGTCCAATGCTGTCCCTACTGTTGCATAGACTGGAGTGGGAAAATTGTATTTTACCCCTCCTGAGTCCAACGCTTTCCCTACTGTTGCACAAACTGGACTGAAAATAGTATATGTTTTAATCCTAGAATATTATAGTTTCATTCATATTGATTGAAACAGTGGGGGCATGGCTTAGCCGGCTGCAAGATAGCCGCACCTTTAGTGGGCTCTGCCGGCCAAGCTGATAATCCGCCAGGATCCTGCAGACATCGGTGGAGCTACCACCTTGCTTCAAGCCATCCTGACTCTCCTCACTTGGGGGCATCAATTGATCCCCCTCTGGGCCCCCGCATCCACTGCTGTACCAACTTTTCACCACTTGGGCTGAGCACAGCTGCTGGGCGTAGCTGCAGGTGCGAGGCTGGATCCCGTGCCACGTTGCTATGATGCCGCCGCCTCTTCCCATCGCCTTGGCTGTCCCAGGGGGGTCTTGACTGCCCCATAAGAGCCTGCCTGCCACCTTACCTCTCCTGATCCAGGTGAGTTGCACTTCCGTGGGGGCTTCTGCAGCGGGGTAGGGGTGCACGCACTGTACCGCCGGGCCTGGTCCTACTCGTCATGTTGGTGGTGCCCACCATCTCCAGTTGCCCCCTGTTGGCCCAGGATGTGGGCAGCATGCCCCATGCATCCCACCGCCTCTACCCCTGGTAGTTCGGGCTGGACTGTTCCCATAAGGCACAGGGTCAAGGCTGATTTGCATATAGCTATTGTCGGACCTAGGGTGGTGTGAAGTGCAAAAAAACGATGGATTTAGGCCCAAGATCTTTGTACTGGGGTGATTGTAAGACATTGTTCTGCATTCTGTCCATCATCTGTGTTTTTTGCAATTTTCACCCCAAGTGGGCTGGGTATGCTCAGACGTGAGTCCCAGGCTCTCCACATCACTGGAGTCAAGCTATGAAGGCTGAAGAAGGCTGATAGCCAGAAACCGGTCCTTGGATGCTTGATTCCGGTCTAGGAAAGACATGGCTTGGTGGTTCGGGCTGGACTGTTCCCATGAGGCACAGGGTCAAGGCTGATTTGCATATAGCCATTGTCTGACCTAGGGTGGTGTGGTTTGCAAAAAAACGATGGATTTAGGCCCAGATCTTTGTACTGGGGTGAATGTAAGACATTGTTCTGCATTCTGTCAATCAACTGTGTTTTTTGCAATTTTCACCCCGAGTGGGCTGGGTATGCTCAGACGTGAGTCCCAGGCTCTCCACATCACTGGAGTCAAGCTATCCAGACTGAAGAAGGCTGATAGCCAGAAACCGGTACTTGGATGCTTGATTCCGGTCTAGGAAAGACATGGCTTGGTAGTTCAGGCTGGACTGTTCCCATGAGGCATAGGGTCAAGGCTGATTTGCATATAGCCATTGTCTGACCTAGGGTGGTGTGGAGTGCAAAAAAACTATGGATTTAGGCCCCGATCTTTGTACTGGGGTGAATTTAAGACATTGTTCTGCATTCTGTCCATCAACTGTGTTTTTTGCAATTTTCACCCCGAGTGGGCTGGGTATGCTCAGACGTGAGTCCCAGGCTCTCCACATCACTGGAGTCAAGCTATCCAGGCTGGAGAAGGCTGATAGCCAGAAACCGGTCCTTGGATGCTTGATTCCGGTCTAGGAAAGACATGGCTTGGTAGTTCGGGCTGGATTGTTCCCATGAGGCACAGGGTCAAGGCTGATTTGCATATAGCCATTGTCTGACCTAGGGTGGTGTGGAGTGCAAAAAAACAATGGATTTAGGCCCAGATCTTTGTACTGGGGTGAATGTAAGACATTGTTCTGCATTCTGTCCATGGCAAGTTGTAAGTTGGGGAATTAATTCCCCTTCAATACAGAGGGACCTTGAGGGCCAACTAGCCCACAATGGACCTCCAGTATGCGTCAGGGAGCTGCATTGCAGAGAGGTGTTCATAGGCCAAGCCCCTTTTTAACCTCTCTGCAACACAGCTCTGTGGCACCTACTGGAGGTACCTAGTGGGCTAGTTGGACCCCAGGGACCCTCAGGATTCAAGGGGACCTAATCTCCCAACTTAAAAAGGCCACAGGGCGTGCTTACACAGTGGTGAAGGGAGGGGACCGGGCCTGAGGTGACGTGTGCAAACACACCCTGTGGGACGTTTTAAGTTGGGGAAATAATTCCCCTTCAATCCTGAGGGCCCTTGCGAGCTAACTCGCCCACCAGGTGCTTCCAGTAAGTGCCACAGCGCTGGGTTGCAGAGAGGTGGTCTAGGCCGTGCCCCTTTTTACACCTCTTTGTAACGCAGCTCTGTGGTGCTTACTGGAGGTACCTAGTGGGCTAGTTGGACCCTAGGGACCCTCAGGATTCAAGGGGACTTATGCTCCCAACTTAAAACAGCCACAGGGCGTGTTTACACAGTGGGGGAGGGAGGTGACATGGCTTGAGGTGATGTGTGCAAAAATGCACAGTGGCGCTTTTTAAGTTGGGGAAATAATTCCCCTTCAATCTTGAGGGCCCTTGGGAGCTAACTAGCCCACCAGGTGCTTCCACTAAGCACCACTGCTCTGCGTTGCAGAGAGGTTTCCAGGCCTAGCTCCTTTTTACACCTCTTTGCAACACAGCTCTGTGGCGCTTACTGGAGGTACCTAGTGGGCTAGTTGGACCCTAGGGACCCTCAGGATTCAAGGGGACTTAATTTCCCAACTTAAAACAGCCACAGGGGGCGTTTACACAGTGGGGAAGGGAGGTAACGGGGCCTGAGGTGATATGTGC
This sequence comes from Lissotriton vulgaris, assembly GCF_964263255.1. Classification (NCBI taxonomy): domain Eukaryota; kingdom Metazoa; phylum Chordata; class Amphibia; order Caudata; family Salamandridae; genus Lissotriton; species Lissotriton vulgaris. The sequence goes on along the minus strand of NC_141687.1, from coordinate 1,529,765,003 downwards.
AAACACGCCCTGTGGCACGTTTTAAGTTGGGAAATATTTCTCCTTCAATCCTGAGGGGCCCTGGGGGCAAACTGGCCCACCAGGGGCTTCCAGTAAGCGCCACTGCACTGTGTTGCAGAGAGGTGGTCCAGGCCGTGCCCCTTTTGACACCTCTTTGTAACGCAGCTCTGTGGTGCTTACTGGAGGTACCTAGTGGGCTAGTTGGACCCTAGGGACCCTCAGGATTCAAGGGGACTTATGCTCCTAACTTAAAACGGCCACAGGGCGTGTTTACACAGTGGGGGAGGGAGGTGACATGGCTTGAGGTGACGTGTGCAAACATGCACAGTGGCGCTTTTTAAGTTGGGGAAATAATTCCCCTTCAATCTTGTGGGCCCTTGGGAGCTAACTAGCCCACCAGGTGCTTCCACTAAGCACCACTGCTCTGCATTGCAGAGAGGTTTCCAGGCCTAGCTCCTTTTTACACCTCTTTGCAACACAGCTCTGTGGCGCTTACTGGAGGTACCTAGTGGGCTAGTTGGACCCTAGGGACCCTCAGGATTCAAGGGGACTTAATTTCCCAACTTAAAACAGCCACAGGGGGCGTTTACACAGTGGGGAAGGGAGGTAACGGGCCTGAGGTGATGTGTGCAAACACGCCCTGTGGCACGTTTTAAGTTGGGAAATATTTCTCCTTCAATCCTGAGGGGCCCTGGGGGCAAACTGGCCCACCAGGGGCTTCCAGTAAGCGCCACTGCACTGTGTTGCAGAGAGGTGGTCCAGGCCGTGCCCCTTTTTACACCTCTCTTCAATGCAGCTCTGTGGCACTTACTGGAGATACCTGGTGGGCTAGTTGGTCCCAAGGGACACACAGGATTCAAGGGGATTTCATCCCCGTAATTAAAATGACCACAGGGCGTGTTTGCACACATGTGACCTCAGGCCCCCCTCCCTTCACCAGTGTGCAAATGTGCCCTGTGGGGCATTTTAAGGGGCAGTTTTAATTCCCCTGCTCTATTATGTACTAGGGCCTTACAGAGGAGGTAATGCTAATCACAGGGGTACTCCAACGCACATTGTTTTCCTAGTGTATGTAGTTGTTTTCACTGTATTCTAAGTGTGTTTTAACATAGCACTGGCTCTAGGACTGTTTAGTCAAGCACCACAGAGCTGAGTTGCGGAGAGGTGTAAAAAGGGGCATGGCCTCTGAACTTCTCTCTGCAACACAGCTCCCTGGCGCATACTGGAGGTTCCTGGTGGGCTAGTTGACCCCCAGGGACCCCCAGTACTCAAGGGGAATTAGTTCCCCATCTTACAGCGCGGCAGGGGTCACTTTTGCAGAGTGTTGCAGGGAGTGTGCGGGGCCTCCGTCGAGATGCCGGTCTTTTTAATTATATTTTTTTTAAAGTGGTGCTGTGTAGCCTCGCTTCTTTTTATATTTAATTGGCCCTGGGGACCCCATCCCCCACAGCCTGACCCCTATTTTTTTTTTATTGAAGTGGGCCCCCTCATCAGGCCATTTATAGCCCTGGAGACCCTATCCCCTGAGGCTGGTCTTCCAGTTTTAAAAAAAAATGAGGGAGGGGGGCCACGTAGCCCCCCTCCCGGGCCACTAATGGCCCCGGGGACCCCATCCCCCGGGGCCAGCCCTATCCATTGGGTACCATGGCGGGGACCCCAATCCCCCACGGTCCCGCAGGCTCCCCACCTCAAGCCCTCTCATTGCAAACAGAAGTATCCCGGGGTGGGCACCCCGGGACACTGAAGGAGCTGGTCCTGGGGGGGGTGGTCCCCAGGGCCATCAGAGGCTCCATGAGGGGGGACGCGCAGCCCCCCTCATAACTAGTACACAGCCCGGGGGTGGTGGTCCCCGGGGCTCGGGCTCCTTAACAGACCCCTAAATTACAATATTAGTGCCCTGGGGAGGTGGCAGTCCCAGGGGCATGTGGGGGGGCTAAAATCCCCCCCAAAACTTGGGAGTGGTGGTCCCTGGGGCTTGGGGCCTTTGAGCCCCCCCACAGATTAAAAAAGAAGCCCCAGGATGGCGGTCCCTGAGGCTGCTGGAGGGCTGTGTGCCCCCCGGAAATATTTTGGAAAAGCCCAGGGGGGTGGCGGTCCCTGGGGCAGTGTGGGGGGAATTGGACCCCCCACACACATTTTTTTTTCCTGGCCCACCCGGGGGCTGTATTTAAATGAAGCGCTGGTCTTTAAGAATGTCTATATATTTAAAAAATCATTATATGATGATGTGTCTCAGTTTTATTTATCTATAACAATATCTAAATAATATCCTAACTATTTTATATACAATTTCTTCACTATTTAAAAATTTAATTTTTTTCCAAAAGAAATAGTAATAAAAAAACACAAATAAATTAGTTTAAAGTACAGCAACACTTGAAAGTGTAAGTTAATAAAATGCAACTTAAATCTTTATATATTATCTTCCTTATACATGTATACCCCATTTATATACTTATGTATCTATATGTTTGTTTGTTTACTCCTACTGTGTGAAACAACCTTTCTCTCTCTCCATTGCACTAGCCTATGGTTCATCCTATATATCCTTCAATATATTCTCTACTTCCAACTCTTTGACTCATCCCAAACCTCATTCTACTGCTATGATCCAAATAATAACCCTTTCTAGACTCTTCCCTCATCTATCGCTCCTTGGATCACACCAAACCTAATTTTACTATATTGATGTCCCAAACAACCCTGTCTAATTTCTTCTCTCATGTATCCCTCCTTTGACTCATCCCAAACCTCTTCTTACTACAATGATCTCCCTAATACATTTCTAGAGTCACTTCCCTGCTCCATCTCTGCTTTTACTCATCCCAAACCTCATCTTACTACTGTGATATCCCAATAAAAACTTTCTGGACTCTTTCCTCTGCTGTACCTCCATTATCCTTTGCCTTCAAACTAACAGACTCACATGTCCACCACTGAAATTAACCCATATTTCCCTATACTAATTCACAACTAATCCCTTTTGAGTTCCAGAGTTCCGTGCTACTTGCCGAAAAGCGCTTTGATGCCTCATCAGGGGTAGTAAGCACGATATAAATACTAGTACAATTAATATAGCTAGTAAACAAGGCTGGCATCAAGACACAACCTTGTATGACCCCGATATTTATGCAAAAGCTTTAAGTGATTTCACCTCTTGCACAGTACCTGATGAATGAAATATTATTGCTGTATGTTAGATCTGGGGCTCTCTAGTTGGCAATGGTATTCACCTTTGCCCAAATAGGCACCCTTACTTCTAATTCAGGATAAGGGGATTACACGCTATGATAACCCCTGCTCATCCCTTTGGTAGCTTGGCACGTGCAGACAGGCTTATCCCGGAAGCAGTGTGTTAGGCATTTGTGCATATACACAGTAATACAGTGAAAACACTACAGATGGACACAACAGAGGTTTTTATCAAAATAAGTATTCTTTATATAGACCTAAACATAAGACCACAAAAGACAAAAATCCACAATACTACACTTAAGATTACTTAAAAGATGATTAATGTCACTTAGATCAAGTTGCTGTTAAATGCGACAAAGTTCTCAACAAAGTACCTGGATGCATAACGCAAAGTGAACAAAAGGCGCGCAAAAGGGGAGATGCGTTGATTCCGTGATCCGGGGGAACGGTTGCGTCCGGCCTCAATGCTTGCGCAGAGTAGGGGACTCGTCGTGAGCCTTACCGGCAGAGGTGATGCGTAGATTCTCGGCTTGTGGGCCCGTTGCGGTGCGCAAAATGGCGCCTTGATGTGATGCTATGATTCAGTTGGGGGAACAGCCATGACAACGCGGGGATTACCCCGCAATGCCATTACAACATAGGGATTACAACGAAAGTCGTTACAACGACTTTCACTGGAGGGCGCTGTTGGATAGGGAATAGTTTAATTTTCTATCCAACACCTTCCCTACTGTCAACGTGGGCTGGAGTTGGAATAGAAAATTAAACTATTCCACTATCCAGCGCCCTCCAGCGAAAGTCGATGTAACGACTTTCGTTGTAATCCCCGCGTTGTAATGGCATGCGGGGTAAAAGCCTGCGTTGTAATGCCATACAACCATTCAGTTACAATGCGAGAAGATGGCAGCCTTGATGCGGCGATGCAATGATGATGCGATGACGCCCTGGCAGCTTTGCGACGACTCTGTACTTTGGAGCCGCGACAGGCCCTGTGTCTCACAATGGCGTCACGCTTCTCCGATGCGATGAACACACACTTCCAGGGAGATGCGGCGAAGGCTAGCTGCTCCGGCGTTGCAATTATTTCAGCTGCGGCAGCAACACGCTTCTTCTCGATGCGTCACACTTCCAGCTCCCAGCGGCACTCAAGTGTCTGGAGTCAGAATTCCCAGCAAGGAAATTTAAGAGGGAGCTGGAGGTAAAGTCTTTTGTCCCTGAGACTTCAGAAGGAGGCAAGCACAGTTCAAGCCCTTGGAGAATATTCTGTAGATGAAAGTCCTTACAAAGTTCCTTCTCCTTTCCCTTGGCAATGAAGCAGCCACTGCAGGCCAACCCAGCAAACAGCACACTGGCACAGGGGCAGTCCAAACTTCTGCAGCTTCCTTGGTTCTTCTCCTTGGCAGAAAGGTTTCTTGTTCCAGAAGTGATCTAATTTCTTGGGATCAGTGTCCCAATATTTATACCCCAAAATCCTTTGTTCTCTGAAGGCAGAGAGGCCTCTGCCTGGTCCAAACCAGTTCCTGAGCACTTTGTTTACACGACTCTCTTCTTCCTTTCACTATGCAGGGCAGAGACATCAGCCACCCCACAGGAGGTGGAGCCAGCACAGGGGAGGGACGATACAGCTCTGGAGCACTCTGTTGACATGATTCATTTTCTCATTTCACAGTGCAGAGCAGAGACATCAGACAAGCCACGGGGGGTGGAGCCAGGATTGTAGAGGGAAGGCCCAGCCCTATTTAGGTCCCAGGTGCACTCCTCCCTCCCATCTGGATGTATATCTCTCTATTCAGCACTGGGCTGTCCCAGCCTGTCTCCTGGAATCCCCCATCCCTGTCACTCACAAACTCAGACAAGGAATACACAACCCAGCAGAAGCAGGTTCAAATGGTTAGGCAAGCAAATACCTGCTTTCTAAAAGGGGTATTTGCGAAAACAGAATATTAAAATAACCTTTACTAAAAGATGTATTTTCTTATTCTGAGTTCAGGCATACTAAAATCAAATTTCTACCATGTTCCCTGAGTCAGTTAGGATTATAAGAATGTAATAATCTAACTGCCCATTCTGGCCCATGAGAACAGATAGCCTTCAATAGTGAAAAACGAAAATGGCTGTAATTCACTATTAGAACATGCTACACACTTCAGAGCATGTCCTACCTTATACTTACAATGCACCCTGCCCTTGTGCCTACCATAGGGGTGTCTAATTTGAAGCAAAGGGAAGACTTAGGGACTGGCAAGTGGGTGCACTTCGACAAGTCGACATGGCAGTGGTAGACTGCACATAGGCCTTGCAATGGCAGGCCTGAGATACATTTTACAGGCTGATTCTGATGGCACTGATTAGCAGTGGCACAGTGCCTAAAGCATATATCCAGCAAACACATATCAAAACAGAGGAGGCAATCCGTCAAAAATGGAAGGGAGACTCACACCAATGATGCCAGGTCTAACAATATATAACTGCTGGATAGCTGAACGCTAGTTTTACTGGGCAGTCCAGGTCTAGTTTGCTGGCCCGAGAAGCTAGCGACTAAGGGTATCAAAAGCAATTTTTAAATCAATGAAAGTCAGTTATAATTTTTACTTTTTGATACAGGTATACTACAAACCGAGGTTAAATAGCAGCATTGCTTGGTCAATTGCTCCTAGCCCCTTCTGGAAGCCTGCCTGTGATGCGTTGATGATCCCATTATAGCTTAGCCAATGATCTAGGCGAGTATACAGAAGCTTGGCATATATCTTTCTTCCTCCATCGAGAAAGTAGATTCGTCGATAATTAGATGGATCATCCCAAGGTCCTTTCTTTTGTAAAGGGAGAATTATTGCCAATACCCATGATGCCTGTACCCTGTCCTGGAACCATATCACGTTATAAAATGTGGTTAAAATAGGTACCCATGAAGAAATTTCTATACTTTACCTGACCTCTCGGATCCAGTCAGAACCTCAGGCCTGTTTTGATTCTGGCTAAGAATAGCTAGTTGAACTTCACTTTTGGGGAATTTCTTAATTATTGATTTGCTTTCTAATGTACTCAGTGGTATAACACTTCGGATCTCCTCTGTAAGACATTCTTTGTTCAGTCGTCCTTTATTCCCCAGTATTATTCACTCAGTCCTATGGTTTCTTTGACTTGGAAGACTGTATAATGATGAAAAATAATGTAACCAGGAGGCAGGTATAATAGTACTCCCCAGCTATCTTGGGATACACTCCCAGAAATGCCTGGTGTTTTTGCTTCTGAGATCTCCTTTGAGCCCCAGGCAGACCTTTACTTGTACTGGACTTTTTTATATTTAACAAGATGCTTGTACTTTTTCCTTAGCTTTTTTAATGGTTTTTCCCTTCAGTAGTATTGTGCCTTGTTTTTAGTGCCAATGAAAGTGCATATTTTTGCTTGCTGCCCTCCTGGCTAAACCATTCTATGTGCAAGGGCTTGCAATTACTGGGGTGCCTACTTCCTGGTTCTAGTTGCTGGCCACCTTGCCTCCTAGACAGGTTAATTAGAGTTTCAAATCTAAGAATGATTTTTGGGTTGTTTAAATTTCTTAACTCCTGGTAGCAATTGAGTACATTTTGCTCAAAGTTTAGGGCTCTGACTTGGCCCGATTTTGGCCTATTGTGCCAATACCATATAATAAATGTATTGTTGTTTGTTAATTGTAATGTGGTTTTCTCCAGCTCTGGGATGAGGGTAGTGATTGGATTTATCCTTGTTGGCACACTTAGGCATGCTATCAGCGGGTCATGATCACTCTCAATTCTCTGTTCAATTATGAGGTCATAGGCCAGCTGCCATGAGTCCAAATCGATTAAAATATTATGTATCAAGCTTGTGCACCCCATGATCCAAAGGTGGGGTAAACTGTTGAGTCCGAAGGCATGGATCCATTTAGAGGAGGATATTATTCATGAGCATGAGGGAGTTTAGAGAAGCTCCTCTCTTTGAGCGATGATTTAACAACATTTATTGATAGATTGGTCTACGATAGCATGATTATGTAATATGCCTAAAATTGCCATGGTGTCATCAGGTTTGGTATTAAAGTCTCCGCAAACCATAATGACATGCTGCGTTGCTCATGGATGATTGGAGCGTCAGGGTGCCAAAGCATTTTATTGGACAATGCAAATTTGCTTCACCAGATTATTCACTTGCTTAAAAAATCCTATTGCAAGCCTGGCAAAAAGTAAATATTCATTAGGGTTAGCTCCTAAAAATCTCCAGAATTGGAGAACCATACTCAAGCACAAAAAGAGAAAAGGGAAAGCTCAATCAATTCAAGTATTTCACATGGGAAAAATGCAAGGTTCTTTAAAAATGCCCTCACCCACTAGTAGTAGTGGCATGCTTCCTCATTGGGCGTGCTACAACATCCCTGCACAGACCAACGTTAGGGAGGAAGCAAAGGGAATAGGGGGACACACTACACACATATAGGGAGATCTACTCTGCAGAATGAAATGTAGATAAAACTACATCAGGGACTTTCAAATTCTCTTTAATATCGGACTTCCGGGATAGGATTAAAAATCAATAACGGTGATGAAGTGGGGGTATCAGTGCCCCTTCATCCCTACTATCTGCTTTCTTGTCAACATGTTTCAGCTGCTCTCCGTTGCCCAACTGGGTCGATTGGTGTTCCTCTGGCCCTTGAGCAGCACACATAGAAAGAGGATGTCTCTCAGAATTGCTTTTGGGAGGGAAGGTGTCCTTTCCTGCACATAAACTATCTTTCTGACAATGCAGTTAGCCTGGTGCAAGGGTACCTGCTTTGGCCCTATGCAGCACATTGTGCTCCAGAGTAGGGAAAATACAGTAATTCACTTTATTATGTTAAATAAAGCACATTCCTGCCCTTTCCCTTTCACACAGTAAAGCAAGGTGACTGCCTGCTCTGCACTGCATAATTGTTTAATACATATGCCCCTATAGCCTAGGTACCACAGGCAGCTCTTATGATCTAAAATTTGGGGACAGCCAACAAACACTGAAGGCAGGTAGATTTCTATCTGTGTGCTTGTTTATTACTCCAGTGTGAAACATCATTTTCCACCTAATTTTTTAACAACTGCCTCCTGAGATACCGCCTGGGTGCCACTGCCTTGGGTATATCTGCAGGCTCTCGAAGGCCACATATGGTTCACTGTGTGGTCAAAGCAGCAGGCTTTGACCTGACTGAAAGATTGCACAGTCAGGCCTAAGCTGTCAACTAGTTGAATAACTTGCTCTATCACCTCTTGCTTTCCTGTGATGGAGCATCCATTTGAAATAAACCTGAGGCAATGTCAAGTGTATCTCCACGATGAAGACAAGAGGAGGGAGCGTGGACTAGTAGACAACATCCCTTGGAAAAAAAAGTTTGTCTTTCTCACAATGAGTGACCCTTACAGATAACTAAACCCCTGGTTCTTCATTATGGTATCTACCAACCTTGAGGGCTCATAGGAACAGTACAGTTACCGGTACAAGCGGTTTTAAAAACACTGGCTATTTCCAATGGCGCTGCTGGGCTCGTCAGTCTGTAAGATTTAAGTTATGATTTCACTGGATCTGTGAGGAAAGTTAGCGAAAAGCGAGCTGCTGCTCACACTTACAATTCATGCCCTGCTGTGCTGAGTGCTATTTCTTAGCACAACTTGCATCCATGCATCCATTTTGGATTCGAGGAGGCATTTTTGTGCTGAGTAATAACTCGAAAAGCAAAATGACTCTTCTTGCGTAATTATAGCATAATCTCATGGAAATCGTAGGTAAGTTTGGGTGAGTACGCAACACAATATTGACCATTCAAGCATGGGGCGGTTTAAGGTAGTTTTGCTGGTGAATTCCATTATTGGGTTTTACTTTAACTGAAACTGATTAGACAATAGCATCTCAAGATCAGGAGGCTGAAATCTATGTGGGCCCTTTCATATTTTGATGGGTTGAACTTTAGCCAATATCGGCAGCTAATGATTGATTTTCAGGCCCATATTTACTAATATTTTGCATCATGATTGTGCCACTGTTTTGGTGCAGCCACGACGCATAAAGGATTTTGTAATTTACTAAGAAGTCAGGTAAGGCCTGATATGCGTGGCTTTGTAAAAAAAATAAAAAGTGGCAAAATGGAGAGGATTGCTTTGCCTTGCAATACTTTGCACCTGGTACGGGTTCCATAGGGGGAGCATAGGAATTCCTGTAAATCTACCCATGTATTTTGTGGCCAACCCAGATTTACCAAAGGTAGTAAACCTGGCTTTGCACTAAAATCGTGCACCTACCAGAGAGAGGCATAACAAGGAAAATATCTTCCCTACTCGTTGCTTCCTCTTTCCATGTGTGCTGCATTCTGACTCAGAGTCTTCTTGCTTGCAATCCCGGTTTTACTCCCAAACGTCTGTGTCACAAGGGCCCAGGGGGATTTCTTGTAATAGCAGGGCTTTTGCCCTGACATGAGCCCTGAGGCGAATGGTGACTTTTTGCCCTATTATTTGTTTGCTCCTATATTGATACCCCGGCTTGCACTTGTGTTAGTAGTAACCTCAGGGATCCATCACCTCATCCCTGATGCCTCTCCCCCAAAGTCTCCCATACCAGCCTGTTCTGGAAAAGTAATATTACTGTCTCTCTTAGTTTTACCCACTGTTATTGGATGTTTAAGACCAACTGCGGTACAGAGGTTGACACAGTTACAGTCTGGGAAGAGTCCTCGCAAGTCCAATAAATGAACAGAGTAAACAGAACATGACTTGGGAGAAACAGAAGAAATAGGTAACCGGCCAAAGCCATCATTTGACTCGAATCAATTCACATCAGATCACAACAAATCAAAACAAATCCGAGCAAAGCAAAGCAAATCCAATCAGATCAAAGCAAACCTGACCACTCGGTTCACAATAGCAATACAGCAATTGCTGAAAATATTGGAAGTAGAAAAATTGTGACAAATGCAATCGTTTCATAACAGTAGTAACAACGGACCAATCGGCACATATGTAGGAAAAGTCTGGTATCATAGTGGAAAAATATACTGTAGGAGGCGATCAGGACACCGCCATCTGCTGTGGAGCAACAGTCAAACCATAGAAATCTAAAAGACTCACATAAATGGTCGGGTCATTGGGGGGTTGAGAGGAGGAGTCGGTCCACGGGGGTCAGAAGCCTTCTCAGGATTTGTCTGTATCACCATATGCTCAGCTGTCAATCAATTTTGCCAAAATGTTCAGGGAGGTCAATTTATAGCATTTGTAGCTTACCCATGCTGGTGCAGTGCTAACAGGACAGCGGATGCCCCCCGCCCCTTAGCCCAACCCCCCACTCAATGGCTCGAATCACTCACACAATGCAACTCCGGTAAAGAGGAGTGGGCCTCTCGCTCTCCCCACCAGGCTGGAGGGGACTCTCTGGACAGGCTGTTGGGGAGGAGGCTTAGCAGTTGCCTCGTGCGGCCCGCACCTTTGGGGCGGGAGGTCCATGTCAGCCTCTCTCTCGTTGGATTCAGCTTTTCGCAAATTACCATGAGGTAAAACCACGCCCTCCTGTCCTTCCCCCTAAGTGCGAAGTCGCTATTTTTTAAAGTTTCATGCATTGTATTTAATAAATTGCAAAATGCGATTCCTTAAATGCAATCGCAATTTGAGAATTTGCAAATATTTGCGAATTCTCAAATTGCGAGGGCCTTCACCCTTCACGCAAACGGCCGAGTTTTGCAAATTGCACCATTTGCGATTGCAAAAAGCATTGATGTATGTGCCCCTAAGCACTCTCTGTTGTGACCTACTCAAATGTATTCCCAACAATGCCGGTCAGCCTGTGCGATCTTAAATGAATCTCGAAAGTAACACCCATCTCTCACTCCAAAAAGGAGATAGCTGCTGGCATGTAAAGGGGTATATAAATGGGCGACACCTCTGCTGAGAAAGAAAGACTCTGCAGCTGCGAGGAAAAAAGTCTCATCAAGTGCTGTGCAGTGAAGTGATTCATGACACATACCTGTCACCTTCCAGTTCACAAACCATTTTCACTACTGGACTCCAGGCAAAGGCGCCAGGTTCATTCTTCAACCATTTCTCAAACTCCCTGCGATTCATGTCATTGAAGTCTGATGCAATGATCGTTTTGAAAGATTCACAGGCAGACAGGAGATGGTAGATGGAAGGGCCGGTGCCAAAATCAATCAGTGTGTCTCCTTGAACGGCACCTGGTCAGAAATATAATATAGGGTCAGTCGTCTGTATTCCTACTACCATGGCACGCTTTTTTAAATACTTGGGTTTATTATATAAATGAAGATTGCGAGCAGTTTTAATGGGGAAATGACACGTAATGGCAAAGGATCCTAAAGATAACCTTTGTTTTTAAAGAAAAACAATAACCAATTAAAGGCACAACAATGCACTTCTGTTGGAAGTCTACTTGGCAGATTAAGAAGAGAGACAGGTAAAGAGACACAAAGGGAGAGAGAGAGAGAGAGAGAGAGAGAGAGAGAGCGAGAGAGAGAGAGAGAGAGGGAGGGGAACTGCCCGAACATGTATAAGCTGTGACTGAGTTTCCACATCACCTGATGAGGTAGACTGTATCCTCTCACTTACATCTGGTAGCCGATTTGGAGGATATGTAAGGGATGTGTGGAATAACAATATTTCAAACAACAATGCAATTAAGTGATGAAGAACTGAAAGATTCAAACCAAGTTTTTAAATACAGTATTCATATATTAAATGCCACTAAAATGGAAAATTATAAATTCCCCATCAGAAATTTTTGGCAAAAGCCATAACGGTACAAAAATGGTACTCTTAGTGAAGATATGATGAGAAAGGGTTGAGCCTTTAAATAGACAAATATTTTTCAATCCACTGATTATTCACATTTTCGCACTTTACGAGAAAGTTATTTGCTGCCCCGAGTGAGGCCCTTACTACATATGGAGTACAGAAAATTACATATGAAAATTATACCATGACGGCAGCTGCCTGTTCAACAGTTTTCAGTCCACAACAAATAACAACAAAAAACAAGAGTGTACTTCACAGGTCTCAGGCCCAGTAAAGGTGAAAAACAAGACTTTATATTAGCAAAAAAACTGAGGCTACACCATGACAGGTACATTCTTTGATTTGTCCTCGGATAGAAAGTCGTCCACTGTAAAGTAGAAGGTCTTGACTCTTAGGCCCTCTCTAAGACAGGCTCTGATGTAAGGTATAAAGATGGTCTGACACGCAGATAGCTGGCAGGTAAGTTGTTTATTACAGCACAGAAGTAAACAGGACCGTCGCCCATCTGGCCAAGCTCTAACTGCCACAATATAGAACATGCAGGAGCATCACAGGGAGAATCTACAGGCAATCTAGAAGGTTGACAGGAAAGGAAAGCTAAGAAAGATAAAGCAATATACAACAGGCTCCCATCATCATCTTCTCCCAGTGTTTCACTGAAAGCCAGTTGAGAAACGTTCCTACTTCGAGGTTTGTTACATTTGGCGTCCCTTGTCTATTTCATTTACTCTTTTTACTACAGCATAGTAAGGCCTTTTTCTCTTCTGGTGCACCCAGAGTCTTTAAAGGTCTTTGATATGGCATGGCACTAGCTCAAAGAAACAATGGGAATGTTCACAGAGAAGATTTGTGTGTGTCAGTAGCATCTCAAACATGTGGTTCTTCTCATAGCACGGCATGGTGTGTGAAGTCCATTTAAGAGCAGATTACAGAAACCAGGATGTGATATATACAGGAGCAGACCACAGACACTACAAGTGACAGAGCTATCTCATTTACATTCAGTAAACATGACCTGTCTAAGAATGCCAGTTAACCTAAATTTAAGACTTTAGGGAGTCCCCTAAATAATGGTTTAAACCACCTAATGGTTCAAGGGGGCAAACATGTGTCCCCTTAGGGCCTGCTTCACAAATGCATTGTTATAACCTATGTATATATCTCCTGTTCTCATTCACCCATTTCCTCTCTAGCTTCAGTGGTTTCTCCCATAGAACCTTGAGAGAGAGGCTACTTAGAATGTTGGGTTTGAGGCGTTTGACAGAGCTGCCCTGGCAAGCTGAAGATATTAATTGCTTACTACTTAAATTAAGCTTTTGGACCTACTTTCTGCGTCTTCATTACTTAATTTGGCGATGATCGTGGGATGTTGTGAAAGGGACAGCGCAACATCTTCACTGTGTTGTCATTTTCCTTGCCAGAGGCATACATTTAAAGGTTAGCTCGTGTTGGAGTCTGTTTCTATGGACACATAAGAAGATCTTTCGCCATCCTTGGTTGGAGTGCATACAAGGCATTTTAGTGATTTCCATTGTTTCCCAGAGCGAGCGTGAAATCAAGGGCTAGCACACCTTTAGTCATGCCTCTGGAAGGTTTATGGCTTGCTGTTTGGACTACCTGTGTCCGTGTGTCCTCTCAGGACTTAGTTCCACAGAAACTGTCACTGAATAGAATCAATTTTTGCAAACTTCCTAGGACAAGTTTGGTGTTCTGGAGTTAATCCCTTCTGGAGGGAGTCCTGTGCTCATGGCGGTCTATTGTGGCTCCACGCTGGAAGACTGAACAGTTTTCTGATCTCATTTGCACATCGTGCTTGCACTTTGAGGCTTTACGGCCAGGGACTGCTGGAGGACCCCCCCTCTTCCGTTAACTAACATTATTAACCAGGACATGAGAGCGATTTCTTTGGAGGAGGGGGGTCTTACTACCCCCCGGCCGTCATTAATAAAACATACAAAATAATAAAAAATTGAAATAAACAATATTTACACAATTACGCAGAAAACGTTCCATGACATTCAATTACAATTGATATATACATATATCAGACGGCTAACCTTAACATACTTCTTGTACAAGGTATTTCCTATCCGAATCTAACATAGCAATCAAATTATACAATATTTCTTTTCTGCGTATCCTATTTGGGCCTACGGCAAGGTCACTAACTGGTGTCAGAACCTTATCACTAAAACCACGCCCTCCTGTCAGAATGCCCATGCGCAGAGGGCCCATTTACCGTGAGGGTACTTCTCCCCCCCGGTTACCCCCGTACGCCCTATTAACTCCATTAAAGGGGGCCCTTGCATCTCTGCTCCGTTTACTGGCGTCATTGTGCACGTGCGGGGTGGCCACGCAGCCTAGAGAAAGCATGACTCTCCCCTCCCCCGCACCCATGTAGCCAACAGGCTGTAACTACTCCTGGAGTTCTAGGAGAGACCAATTGTCCCTCCCTTTGGGCGACCCCATTCAAGAATGGCACTGCCCCCTAAGGACCTTAAATTAACTGTTCACCAATCATGACCTTACCGCCTGACCAAGGAATAGCAATAAATATGACGATTGATGACCTGTAAACGGAATAAAGTTCAAAGGAACAAGAACGTACAAGTCAGACACTTTTGTCATCTATAAACCTCTGTATACAAAACTTTGAAAACCTTCATAACACACAATACCAATCATCTGCTTCAGGGGATGGTTGGTGGGGAAAAAGAATTACAGCCTCCTAGAAGCTGAAGGGGCAGGCCGTGGTGCGTGGAGTCAGAGAGACAGACTGCAGCGCTCCACGGCCTTTTAACCCCTCCTCGGTCAGGCCGGATCTAACCGGCCTGACCTTTGTTCCATAGTGACCTGGAAGTGATTCAATCACTTCCAGGTCACTCCGGGAGCCGGGGCCAATCTACTTTGAGGCCCGCCCGCCACGTCATGGTGACGTGATGGGGGGCGCACCCCAACAGCTAGAGCGGGTAGCAGGTAGCGGGTGGGGGCCGGTGCGCCCCACAATAACTGCGGTGGGCCGATGTCAGCCCCACCTTTCCCTTCTTTCTGTTCCGCGCTAACCAGCTACAGGATTGAGAAACTTCGCTCCAGATCTTATCGGCAGATCCGACTGTCACCCTGAGGCAGTGTGCCCCAAGCCCTGCTGAGAGGAAGAATCTCTGCCCATCGGTGTATGCCTGTTCTTTCGTTGTGGTGTTGAGGTGGTGGTGTGAGTTCCACAGGCAGTGTGCGCCGAGCCACACTAAGAGCAAGGATCTCCGCCCACTTATTTTTTTGTCATCATGTTGAGGAGGCCACTTCAGGGATTTCTCTTTGACAGAGAGCAGCAAGGAAGAACATAGAGGTCGAAAGAGGACTGTTCCTTCACCATTAAAGGAAATGTTTATGCGTTAGTATTTCTGTGAAGAAACAACAGTTTTGTTTTTTTTAAATGTTTTTTGTTCATTCCTTCTAGGTCTTGATCTTAGTCAACTGTCATCAAATCCATTTTCATCTTTTGTTATTACCGTTGCATATTGATGTATTTAAATTTCATGTACCAGCCCCCACCATTTTTGAAAGAGGTAGGAGAACCAGACACACCCAAGCGAAGATGTCTAGGAATATTTAAATCATATCTTATAGCAATAGCAGGGGGCAAATTGTCTTCTGTAAGGAAACACCACATTCTTTTACATAACGTTTGACGAAGCTGCCCTGGCAAGCTGAAGATGTTAATTACATACTACTTAAATAAAGCTTTTGGGCTTACTTTCTGCGTCTTGATTACTTCAGGTATACTTACACTTTTGTTTATGATTTTTTGCTATTCACAAAGGGATTTCCGAGTAGTATCTTAACAAGTGCAGAGTCTCCCCACATAAAAAGATAGAACAGCCCTGTCTTTTTAAGTGCAGAGAGCGGAGACTAGGCACTTGCAAAGATACTATCCTTAAATCCCATTGTGAATTGTAAACAATCCTAAACTTTCACAAAAGTGTAAGTTTACCTTTGTGATTCAGGCCTGAGTCTTATTTTTAAACGGACAAACCATGACTGTGGTTTTTCTGAAAATAAACATGAATGTTCACTTATATCATCACAGTGGATATTAGAAAATAAAAAATGAAAACACCTTCTCAAGAGCACAGCAATATGAATGCTTCCATTACAACAATCAGTAATGATTGAGAAAAAGAAAACAAAACTGTGTTTAACCATCACATGTAGAGGCAAATAGCTCACAGGCAATGGCCTTATTAATTACTGCTAATGGACATGATGGTAAACTGGTACCTTCACTAAAGGAGTTACTATATTCAGCTGTTTATACGCAGATCTATGGGTCACAACCCTAACTTATCACAGATATTTCCTTGCTCATGATTGGATGCCCTTGTTGTCTGCAATGTATTTGATGGCTTTTCTCCCTATTTTTGCATCTGTCCCACACAGAAACATTTTGGTTTCACTGTGTTCTGTTTGGGTGATCTGTATCCTTCTACTGCATCCTTCATAGGACTAGTTTTCCTAATTTCTATAGAGTATTCCACGGAAGTACATGTTTCCTTTCTGTCACCCTCTTTCTGTTTTTGCTAATCCACAAGTGATCTCTTTTGCTCCCCCTTTACCCTCCTTGTCTTTTACCCTGCTCCACAATGTTCCCCTCCCTGTGTTTTATATTTTTATTTACCTAATGTTCCTTGCTGTCTCCCAATTTTTTCCTCCCCCTCCACAAGCTCTCCTTTGATTTTGCTCCCCCTCCCATTTTCTCAGTGCTTTCCTCTATGTTACCCTTTCAGTTACACTTGTTAATTATTTATGTATTTTTTATATTAACTTATTTTATCGGGCCTGACAGAGCAAAGTGCGGCCAGACTGCTCCCCCTATTTTTTGTGCTTCACATGCAACTCCTACTCATGTACCATATATTTCAGTAAACTGTTCTAAGATGGCTGTCTCTCATATTAGAACAGTAAATTAAAAATGGCCGACATGGCTCATGGTGCACGAGAATGACCTCATTGCGAAGAACTTGTGTGCATGTGTCGCAGTGCATGTTGGCTATACCCATTGCAATGTTGCCATCCATTCATGGGATGCGTCTTCACACATGAGGTCAGCAGTGCTTGGCAAAAAAGCATTGGCAAAGCCAAAAGTTAGGCCGTTTGGAACCAAAACCTATTAGTTTTGGCAATGGTTGTTAATTTGTTCACAATACCAGCACCTTAATCAGTTTACCTTATCAGTAGACTTACTCTTGTGCTCTCTGCAAGGGGACTTATTGAAAGATTGATTTTATGGAGCAATGTATAGTCAGCACTCACTGAGTTCCCATTTAATGCATAAATCTGCTATGCTGGCAAAATATTGTCTTTCAAACTGAAAAGAAGTTTTAGCTGGAGCCCAGGACTTCATTCAAAACAAAACAAAAAAATAAGTATATTTGCTGTTCAGCTTTTACTTCTTATTTGGTATGTTTTTGCTTAGTAGTATCTGCTATCTGCTTCCCAATTCTTGAGGGACATGTTTTATTAAAAGGCACTTCTTCATAAGTGCAAGAGTTTTATGGACATTGTAAGATGTTACTGTAATAGCCCACTGTACAAAGCTATGGCATTCACTGAAAGCACTTTACCAACATTTCCCAATGGAGACTCAGGCCGAAGTGCTATAATGGTATTAAAACTTTGCACCCACTGAGGTTCATGGCACACTTTGGGGGTGAATGTAGGAGGAAGTTTATGCCCTACTATTTGTAGAGAGGGGAAGGCTGTCCATCTTATCTCAAAGAAGGAGTGGAACTCATGCTCCTTGACCAGAACTCTCTGTTCTTTTTTATAGTCTCAATGCACGCACTTTTGAACATACTTATATATTAACCACACAGGTGTTTTTCAACCTCCTTGTGGCAGCGTTTTTTTTTTTTATCTCAGAAACTAGCCTAGCATGGGGTCAGTCTTTGGAGCTATTCAGCGTGGAGAGAACTACTCATCCATTCCACCGTCATCGCCAAACCAGGTATCAATGTTAACAACTAGTTGAGAAAAGCACTCTTATGCCTTGACTAAAGAAACTAGAAGACACACATATGATAGACGGAATGCGTACAAATCAAACATTCACCCCTAGTCAAGAGATCTGGGTTAAATCCATTGGTATTTTGCTCTGAATGCCACCCCAGTTTAGACCCAGTCAGATGCAAATAAGTCTTGACTCTGCTCCTCATGGAAACAATCCAGCCCGAAGTGCCAAACCAGGTCCTTCCTGGACAAGAAACAAGCATCCTGGGACCGGTTTCGGGGTATCACGCCTCATCAGCCAGGCTAGCTTGAATCTAGGTGCACAGGGTTAGTCAGCCAGGCCAGCTTGAATTCAATGGCTAAGGGTATGCATAAACGTGGCTCTCTTGCTGGCTGTACCACTGGATTGAAACCAGCACTGATGGAGTAAGAGGGTGCTCCACCAAGGTAAACTGCAGATATTTAACTTTTCCTTGATGGCCAATTACCAAAGGGCTCACTGGTCAAAGTGGCATTTTACCCAACCTTCTCAGGAAACGGCAACCATTGCCTGTTTTTCATACGCAGGACTGCCACACCACGCATGTCAGATACCCTACAAATGCATACCATGTGAATGCATTCACAATATGCCTTAATTTATATTTCCTTGCATAGCACATAGCTGCATTTGTTTATTATTAAATATTGTGAAAATTACTAAATGTTGATTCATGCATGCATGTTTGCATCACTATATTACCATTGTACAAAAGCAGCAAAGCGCTGTTGGAAATGGTGGTAAGTACACTATATAAAATCTTATCACGTAAATGTAGAGTAAGAGGCGCATGAGTAGCTCAGTAGACGGCCAGCCATGTGCCAGTGGGTTTGGAGGTAGACACCCCCACCTGTCCATTTAGGTTAGCTACCTCCAATTTATTTATTTATTTATTTAAGAAGCTTATAAAGCGCGCGGCTACCCCCGCCGGGGGTGTCCCGGCGCTGAGAGTACAAGTTAATCACGGGAGGAGGCTAAACCAGGTTCAAAACCATCCTAACCTGAAGCTACAGAGGGCCACAGGCTCGCCTATTCAGAGTATGGTGAACAGCCAGGTTTTTAGTTTGCGTCGGAAGACTTGCTCTGACTCAATGAACCTAAGGTCCAGAGGAAGGCTATTCCAGTACTTGGCCGCCGTCACACCGAACGTTCTGCCACCACTCCTGGTGAGCCTAAATCTGGGAACCACCAATAGACGGAGGCTGTTAGATCTCAGATGTCTTTCTGATATAGATAATTTGAGTCTTTTACTCAGGTAAGCCGGGCCAATTCCATGAATAGCCCGAAAGGCAAGGATTAAGATTTTGAATTGGATGCATCGGGCGATGGGAAGCCAGTGTAGGTCGTTCCGGTATGCTGTGACCGAGTTGCGGGTAGGGATGTTTCCAATAAGTCTAGCTGCCGCATTCTGAACAATTTGCAATCAGTCAATGAGATAGAGGGGGTCACCGGCGTATAAGCTGTTGGCATAGTCCAGATGTGCCGATGTCTGGGGGAGATAGGGAAAGATCTTCCTAATCATGCGCAGCTTACCAAAGCAGGCCGCGGTAACTCTGTTGACCTGAGCTTTACAGGACATGGCGTTGTCGAAAAGGAAGCCGAGATTGCGGGCTGACTGTACTGGATTGGGAGGGGGGTTCAAGACAGTAGGCCACCACAAGGTGGCGTGGGGCTGATTTCTGGCTAAAAAAGAGCACCTCCATACTTCTATTACCC
The DNA here is from genome assembly GCF_964263255.1 of Lissotriton vulgaris. Lineage (NCBI taxonomy): Eukaryota > Metazoa > Chordata > Amphibia > Caudata > Salamandridae > Lissotriton > Lissotriton vulgaris. Next base: position 1,529,745,275 of record NC_141687.1, on the reverse strand, counting down.
CATCAAGCTGACCTGCCTGACCAACATAAGCTACCACTCAGTACCTATATATATATATATATATTCACTGAAAAAAACATAGGTTATAGACCATATATAGTTAGGGATTAGCATTTTCAAAACCTTATTTTACTCGCACAAAACCATTGAAATTCCCATATATAGTTAGTTGCACTAACTATATATCGCGCACCCGCAATCCACTGCTGATGATGTCACATATTACATCATTCATGACATGGTCAGTGACATCACTGATGACATCACTGATGACATCTCAAATGACATCACTGATGACATCACTGATGACAACACCCAGTGACTGTATGTTTCTGTAAAGTTAAAATATGTCTTACATATTGAAGAATGAGTGGATGTATAAGTGTCTGGATGAAGGATTTAGTAGGTGCATGACTGACTGTATGAGAAAATGATTAAATGTGTCTCACTGAGTGCATGGGTTAGTGACTAAACTGTCTTAATTTGTGCATCATTATATATGTTGTTCTGTAAACTGCTGCATGTTTAAATCAGTAGCTATATGAGTAACTATATGGGTTATTGAATGGTTGCCCAAGTATTTGTATGGGAGACTGAGTGTGTGTGTGGGTGGCTGGGAGGTGTATGACTCTGTGCATAGATGTGTGAGCAGTTGATTCACTAGGTGTATGGGTTCAAAAGTGCATGTGGAAACAGCTGTATGAGCGGTTGACTGTGTGCATGAGTGTATTGGTGAGTGAATGGATATCTCAGTGCTACATGTCAAAGTAAGTACATATGTAAAACACAGTCCATGTGAGAGTTGACATATATAAATGACTGTGCATAAGAGCCAGTGAATGTGTGAGTGGCTGTATGGATCATTGTGAACTTGTATCAGGGATTGTATAAGAGAGTAAATATGTGTTAGTATATGTTTGAATAAGTAAGGTGTGTATAACTGTATAGTTGAGGAAATGGAGGTGTGATTGATTTTTTGCATGACTGACTAGGTGTGTGAGTAACTCCATGGATAAGTGACAGTCTGTGAGTGTCTGTTTATACTGATTGTATCTAAGGTTATATTAGAGTCTGAAGATGTTCATTGTATTATCACATAAATGATATCATCAGTGATGTGATCAGTAATGTCAAATGAGATGTCATCAGTGATGTCATCAGTGATATCATTTGAGATGTCATCAGTGATGACATGTCATTTGAGATGTCATCAGTGATGTCATCAGTGATGTCATTTGAGATGTCATCAGTGATGTCACCAGTGATGTCACTGACCATGTCATGAATGATGTAATATGTGACATCATCAGCAGTGGATTGCGGGTGCGCGATATATAGTTAAGGCAACTAACTATATATGGGAATTTCAATGGTTTTGTGCGAGTAAAATAAGGTTTTGAAAATGCTAATCCCTAACTATATATGGTCTATAACCTATGGCTTTTTCAGTGAATTTTCAAGGTTTTGTAAATGCAAATTCCTAACTATATATGGTCTATAACCTATGGTTTTTTCAGTGAATTTCATTGGTTTTTTAAAAGCTAATATCTATAGCTGTAAAATATATTCTTTATTACGTGACGTATCACGTAGCCACGTGAGACGCCTTATGACGCGTCGCATAACCGTGACGTATCGGCTCTGCAGCGCAAACAAAACCCGTAACGTAAGCGCGCCGGAGCACGCTTACAGATATATATATATTTTTTTAACCTTAATTAGACAAAATCCACACGTGCACATATCTTGAGGCCTTGCAAAGGCACATCAAACAAACAGTCCCTACAATTTTGCAAAGTTTGGTGGAAATCTATTCCTTTAAATGTTATTTTACTGTTTCTCTTGGTTTTCCCCTTGTTACGCTTACCGGAACGCTACCCGGTACGCAAACCGGACGCTCCAAAAACACAAGATGTCGGACTCCCGTTACGCTGCCTGGTTGGCGTACCGGGAAGCGCCTCTACCGCGAAAAATCGCAATTGTTTTTTTTTCTTTTGCCCCGCGGGGAACTTTAATAGCCCCCTCATCAATCCTAGGGGGTCAAGAGGGGTCTACCTTACCCCTTTCCTTTATTTACACCTTTTTTTTCCACCTCTTGTCTCTCGATCCTACCGAGAGACAAGATGGCGGCCGCTCCGGATTGTTTACAATGTTGACAGCCAATCAGCTTCTCCTCGGACTCCCGTTACGCTGCCGGTTAGCTGCCCAGTTAGCTGCCCGGTTTGCGTACCGGGACGCGCCTCTACGGCGAAATATCGAAATTTTTTTTGTTTTTTATTTTTTGCCCCGCGGGGCACTTTAATATCCTCCTCATCAATCCTAGGGGGTCAGGAGGGGTCTACCTTGCCCCCTTTCCTTCATTTCCCCCTTCGTTTTTCACCACCTCTTGTCTCTCTATCCTACAGAGAGACAAAATGGCAGCCGCTCCGGACTGTTTACAATGTTGACAGCCAATCAGCTTCTCCTCAGACTCCCGTTACGCTGCCGGTTAGCTGCCCGGTTCGCGTACCGGGATGCGTCTCTACGGCGAAAAATCGCAATTTTTTTTTTTTTTTTGCCCCGCGGGGCACTTTAATATCCCTCTCATCAATCCTAGGGGGTCAGAAGGGGTTACCTTGCCCCCTTTCCTTCATTTCCCCCTTCATTTTGGCCTCCTCTTGTATCTCGATCCTACCGAGAGACAAGATGGCGGCCGCTCCGGACTGTTTAGAATGTTGACAGACACCGGAGAGCCAATCAGCTTCGCTTCGCAAAGTTCCGTTACGCGAAAAGTACGCGAACCGGAGCGCTACCCGGGACGCTGTCACAGATATATCTGTTTTTTAAAACGTTAATTTCTCAAAATCCACTGGAGCACATATATTGAGACCCAGCAAAGGCACATCGGGCTACAATTTTGCTAAGTTTCGTGCAAATCCATTCAGCCGTTCGAGCTAAAAGTGAGGCCAAACGCCCTATGGAAAACTCAATGTTAAAAATGCGTTTTGGGACCCCCTTTTTTCTCGGCCCCCCTTGACGAAACCCCCCCAAATTTTTAGGGGCTGCTCAGAAACAAAATGTGCCATTTTCCTGAAGATTTCAGCCGATTCCGTCCACAAACGCCAAAGTTATTAGACATAGAATTTTCAAAAGTCCCATAGAGAAAAAATCCTAACTATATATACCTACTGGCGACCGCCAGTAGGTAATATATATATATATATATATATATATATTACAAAACCAAAGTTTCCCCTGCGCGGTTGCAGCTCATCTTAGCTCGCGCCAGGAACACAATGCCAGGACCAATTTCTGCGGTGCTCAAATTTTCTTTATTCGCTTGCCGGCTTCCACATAACGTTTCGGCACTCAGGTGCCTTGCTCACATGACAGCGAACTACGGTGAGAGTGATTGATTTAAAGTGCAAATGCAAAATTCTGATTGGGCTCCTATGTAGAGCTAGAAGACAGACTCAATTTATATCTTTGTCAAATACAATGCGATCATAGTCCTTTAGGTAAAATACACATTAATACTCAGTAAAATACATAAATTATACAAAAAGGAATATCGCATATCACATTTGATAAAAGTCTTAATGGTAACAATTATCCTATAAAATGGTTGCTTAATAACTGTAACATACATTAGTCACACATCAGTTCAATGACCATAATATAGAACGATCGAACCATATTCTAAAAAAAATCTGTCATAAATGAGTTCATATTTCCATGTCTGTTCAAACAGAAATATCATAATGCCCCGCTGATATAGAGCCCACATCTTATAATGTTAGTGAAATAAGTGCTATTTCGTGTTAAAAAAAAGTGCAGTGTGCATCAAATTCACATGATAAACACAAACAACCTTCAAAGTACCCTGTACACCTCACTGACTGAGCCCAGTCAACGGGTTAGAGTGGATAACCATCACACATTCCTTAGTAAAATACATGTTAATTATTTAAAGAAATTCAATTATCCAATATGGCATAGATCCAATATTGTGTTAAGTAGCAATAACTCAACATTTTGTTTCAATTGACATCATCCATAGATCAAACACATGATATTCAACAGTCCCAATGTCGCTTAAATCCAGAAGTCAAAACTCAAAGTAGAGGTAGATCAAGGTAATGCAGCCAATAATCTAAGAAGATCCATCATATACTTGACCAAGTTTCAAATTTTTCCACATTTCTCCTGTTTTTCATTCTAGTTCATTAACAGTACTGTAGAGGAAGGGAAATAAGAGAAATAAGATCCTCTTATTAGTTTTTACGAATGACCCAGATCTATTGCGAACATGATTTAAGAGTTTCAAAATACCTCTGTTTCATAACAACAGTCAAGAAATGTTCTCACATTCATTAAAACCTCTATTTACACTTCTTAAAATCCATCACATATAAGGAAATAAATAAGATAGTAAAAGCCCTCATGTGTATAGCATTACTGTTGGTTAATAACCATAAAATATTTATTATGGAAAACTAATACATGGGTCCTGATAATACTATTATTGAACCTGTTAAATGTTGTATATTTGATGTTTTTTTCATTCTAATGCAGACAAGTATAGAGGTCCTCTGTTACATTGAATCCATTGGGCTGTTTAGTATTGAGCTGTAAAATATATCTAGTCTCCAACTTTCTTAGATATGCCTCTCTGTCACCTCCTCTCCTGCTTGGCATAATCGAATCCACCACAAAATATTTTAGATCTTTGTTGTTACTATTGTGGTGGGACCTAAAGTGGTGCGCCACAGGATAAGTATTATCCTGTGACGTAATGGCCCTCAAGTGCTGTAGGATTCTCTTATGAACAGGGAGTTTTGTGCTGCCCACATGGTGCAGTGGGCAGGGACATTCCAAGATGTATATTGCAAATTCCGTTTTGCAGGTTAATGTCTTAGTAATTTTATGCTCCCTGTGACGACTGAACCCATCCTGATAACTCGTACGGCTCACCCCATGTGTACAAGCCTTACAAGACTTACACTTGTGGAAACCTCCTCTTGTATGGTACCATGATGTTTTTGTGAGTACCTCAGGTCCGGTTTCCACCAATCTGCTTCTCATACTGGGTGCCCTACTGTATGTTATGGAGGCTCGTTTAGGCAATTTATGCCCAATGATATTGTCCTTCAGAACTATAGGCCAATTCTTGTTGATAATATTTCTCACCTCTCGATGTTGAGAAGAGAAGACCGTAATAATTCTGAATGTTTCAGTCTTGGGGTTGCTTACAGGATCTATTGCTACAGCACTTGGTTCCATAATTGATGGAGAGTTATGTTTTGTCAACAAAAGTAGACAATCTAAGTTTTATAGTTTTATGGATAGCTTCATCAATGACTTTCTGCGAATAGCCCCTGTCTCGGAATCTAATGGAGCTGGCATACTGCGCTTCTGCTAAATCCATCTCTGTACTGCATAGTCTACGGAGTTGCAGCATTTCACCATATGGTATGCTCATGATGAGGTGGCGGGGGTTTGCACTGTCAGCATGGAGTGTTATGTTCCCAGCTGTTTTTTTACGATACAACTTGGTTTCAAGTTTGTTATTATGTACGTAAACTAAGGTATCCAAAAAGGGGACCTGTTGCTGACTAAGTTTCCCTGTAAATTGTATATTGAGAACATTATCGTTGAGACGATCTATAAATCCCAATATATAGATATATATATATATATATATATATTCACTGAAAAAACCATAGGTTTCAGGGGGTTATAGTTAGTTGGACAATTCACTCGTACAATACCATAGAAATTCCCCTGTTATAGTTAGTTCAGCTAACTATAACTCGCACGCCCGCAATGCACTGCTGATGACGTCACATATTACATCACTCATGACATGGTCAGTGACATCACTCATGACATCACTGATGACATCATCCAGTGAATGAGTGTTTTTGTGAAAATTAAATATATTTTTTATATATGTATATCTTAAGGTCGACGGAAGAATAAATGGGTATGTAAGTGTCTAAATGGATATTTTTTTTAATAAAATTGATTGTAGGAGAAGTGTGGCTCAGGGGTTAGAGGCGGCAGACCCGGAAGCTGAGATCGGTCCTGGACCAGGGTTCAATTCCCCGCCTCGGCGGGTCTTGGGCTCAAAATTCCACGGACTTGATAATTCTCGTTCCGGTGCCTACTCGACTCACGGGTTCACACTCTGCGACTCTGGGCAATAGCTTGCTTAATCTCCACTACGGCCCCTCGCGGCGGGATGCCTGGCTTTCACCTTGTGGATACCCTGCTGGGGTTATCTCACAGGGGAATACCAGGACGGGTTCCCAAGGCAAGCGCCTTGATGCCTTCGGGTGATACGTGCGCTATATAAATCGCAATACATTTACATTGTATAACTGACTGATTAAGTGTATCTTAGTTAATGCATGGGTTAGCGAGTAATGGTTAAATATGTAAATATCTGTATCAGTCTCTCACTTTGTGTATAAATGAATGCATGGGTCTGTGAGTAGTTACATGAGTGTCTATATGGGCTATTAGTAGTTTTTTTGAGTATCAGTATGAGTGTGTGAGTGTCTGTGTGGTTTGCTGAGGGGTATTACTTAGTGTATAGATGCATGAATGAATGAGTCACTATTTGTATGTGTTGAAGACAGTTTGTGTGCAGGACTGTATGGATGGATGAGTGTGTGTATGGGCGTGTTAGTGAGTGAATGACTGTCTCAATAGTGTCTTTATGAGTAACTACATATGTTTTAAACTAGTATATGTCAGTATTTTTGTATATAAGTGAGTATATGAGAGAGTGAGAGATTGGAAGAGTTCCTGGATAAATAAGTATATGTTTTTATAAGTGATTTCTATGGTTTTGTACGTGTGAAATGTCCAACTAACCACAACGCCCTGAAACCTATGTTTTTTTCTGTATATTTCTAAGGTTTTTTAAATACTAATTTCTAACTACATCGTGCCTGAAACCTATGGTTTTTTCAGTGAATTTTAAAGGTTTTTTAAATGCTAATTTCTAACTATAACACGACTAAAACCTATGTTTTTTCAGTGAATTTCAATGATTTTTTAAATGTTAATTTCGAACTATAACGTACCACAAACCTATGGTTTTTTAAGTTAATTTCTAAGTTTTTTAAGATGCTAGTTTCTAACTATGCCTACCGAGGAAGGACATGTGAAGAAAGAAGAAAAAACGCATAGAAAGAAGGAAAAGAGATGCAGAAAGAAGGAACAGTAGTCCACAACGACGATGAAAAGTGCAGGAAGAAGCCAGACATGCAGAAAGAACAAACAGAGTAGCAGAAAGAGGCCCTGTTGCAAAATCATCCTGTGCCCACAACTTTTTCAGAAGGGTACTGGTGGTAACTGACTCTGACTAATCAGGGCTAGAGCCAGTGCTATGCTAAAAGACACCTAGAATACAGTCAAACACCTAAATACACTAGGAAAACACAATGCGTTGAGGAACCCCTGTGAATAGCATGACCTCCTCTGTAAGGCCCTAGTACATAATAGGGCAGACGGATTAAAACTACCTCTTAAAATGCACCACTGGGTGCGTTTTCACAGTTGTGATGGGAAGGGGGGGCTGAGGTATCATGTGTGCAAACACGCCCTGTGGAGTGTTTTAAGTTGGGGAATTAATTCCCCTTCAATCCTGAGGGTCCCTGGGGTCCAACTAGCCCACCATGTACCTCCAGTAAGCACCACAGAGCTGCGTTGTAGAGACGTGTTCAGAGGCCACCCAGTGAATGTGTTTCTTTCTGAAAAATAAATATGTTTTATATATGTATATGTAAAGGTCGATGGAAGAATAAATGTTTAAATAAGTGTCTAAATGGATGTTTTTTTTAAAAAAAAAATTGATTGGTTAAGTGTATCTTAGTGAATAAATATATTAGCGAGTAATGTTTAAATATTTAAATATATGTATCAGTGTTTCACTTTGTGTATAAGTGGCTGCATGTGTTGGTGAGTAGATACATGTGTGTGTATATGGGTTATTAGATGTTTTTTTTAGTATCAGTATGAGTGTCTGTATGGTTTGGTGGGGGTATTACTTAGCACATAGATGGATCAATGACTGACTCACTGTTTGTATGTGTTTTGAAGACAGCATATGTGCAGTACTGTATGGGTGGATGAGTGTGTATATGTGTGTGTTAGTGAGTGAATGACTGTCTCACTAGTGTCTTTATCAGTAACTACATATGTTTTAATCTAGTATATGTGAGTATTGATGTATATAAGTGAGTATATGTGAGAGTGAGAGATTGTAAGAGTTCCTGTTTAAATAAGTATGTGTTTCTATAAGTGATTGTTTAAGAGAGTAACAGCCAGATTCATCAAAGACCCGTTTTGCGAGTCTGTAATAGCGATTCATAAGGAATCGCTATTACAGACTCGCAAAACGGGATTCATGTATGAATCGCAAAATAAGATGCGATTCCTACACATTCCTTATTTGCGATTAGCAAATTGCTAATCGCAAATAAGGAATAACTCCCCATTCATTCCTATGGGCCAAAAGGCCCATAGGAATGAATGGGGAGTATTCCTTATTTGCGATTAGCAATTTGCTAATCGCAAATATGATAGAGATTTGAAGGGTGCCAGGGGTGTCCAAAGGACGCCCTGTGGCACCCCTTAAATGCAAATTTAAACAGGTGTTGCGCACACACATGTCCAAAGGACATGTGTGTGTGTAACATGCAAAAGAAAAAAATGCACTAATGTGCTTTTTTCTCTTTTTTCGCAATTTACCACGAAGTCAGACTTTGAGGTAAATTGCGACCAAATATTGCGAATTCGCAATTTCAAATTGGTTGATGAATTGCATTTAAGGAATCTCTATTAGAGATTCCTTAAATCCAATTCCTCGCAAATATGCGATTTCGCTAATAGCAATTTTTGCATTTGGCTTGATGAATCCCAAATGCAAAAATTGCACTCGCAAAGGGCCAGATTCTCAGAATCTGGCCCTTTGCGATCGAAATTTCGCTTGATGAATCGGGCTGTTTGTATGTGTAAGTTTCCTTAGAAGTAAGGTGGTAGTGTGTGCGTAGTGTGTGTATAGCTGTATATGCAAATAAAGGGATGTTCAATAGTTTATTTGCATGTGTGAGTATGTGTGTGAGTAACTTTTGGATGACTGTCGGTGTGTAACAGGATGTATAGGTGTATCACTACATATGATGAGTGAGTATATGTATGAGTGACTATATAGAACTGTTGGTGAATGAGTGGATGTGTATATAGATGGTGGAATTACTGAATTGGTTGTTGTAACTGGTATGGGTATCTCCATTTTTTAGAAAATATTAGTTTCTATTTTTGAATATGTAATTCAAGGGTTACATTACACTGAAAGGAGGTCTGTCACTCTGTCACAAGGATGGTGTCATCAGTGATGTCATGAGTGATGTCACTGACCATGTCATGAGTGATGTAATATGTGACGTCATCAGCAGTGCATTGCAGGCGTGCAAGTTATAGTGAGTCCAACTAACTATAACGTGGGAATTTCAATGATTTTATGTCAGTAGAATTTCCAGCTAACTATAACTGGTGTCAAACCTATGTTTTTTTCAGTGAATTTAATAGGTTTTTTAAATGCTAATTCCTAACTATAACTGGTGTGAAACCTATGGTTTTTTTCTGTGAATTTCATAGGTTTTGTAAATGCTAATTCCTAACTATATATAGGGCCTCAAACCTATGTTTTTATCAGTGAATTTCAAAGGTTTTTTAATAGCAAATTTCTATTGCTATGAAATATAATATTTTTGATAATGAATCCTATATTGTATATTTATGTAATACTATTTTTTTTATGTATATTGTTCATGTTTATTTTTTTATTTTTATTTTTTTTGCCCTGGAGCGCTCCCGGTGCACGTACCGGTGAGCGCACCGGTAAGTGCTATTGCCGCGAACGAAAACATCATCGTGACGTATTGCGTAGCCACGTGATGCGTCTTATGACGCACGGCGTAAGCACACCCAGAAGCGCCCGAGCGCATACGATCGCGCTTACGCTACGCGCCCTGGTGCGCGCCCTGGGGCGCTTAGCGTAAGCGCGCCGGGTCATGTGACCTGAAAATAACACTGGTTCTGAACAGTTTTTTTTCCAAATGATGAAAGCCCCCACCTTTTTTCCTCATTCTCACTTTGTACTTCGACTGAGGAAGACCTGTTTGCAGATCTGTTTTCTGTTTTTTGTTAGTGAGAAATGGCTACAGTAGAAGTAGCAGCAGGAGCATCTCAACCTCCACCACCACAAGGACCACCACAACACCACAGGGGTGGTGAAGAAGAAGAGGAGGAGGAGGAGGAGGAGGAGGAGGAGGAGAGGCAGTTCCGGCCTGAAAATAATACCCGCTATAAACCGAAGGAGCACTTTGTGTGGGAGTTTTTTTAAATCCCAAGGGGACTAAAGAAAGTAAATGCTCCTAAAGTGACATGTCTGATCTGTGGCACTGTACTTTCCAGGGGGAACCCTGCAAAAAAGTATTCATTTGGGAACTATACAATGCTTCGCCATATGCAACGAAAGCACCCTAACAACTATAGTGCGGCAGAGGTCAGAGAACTGACCAGAAACCCTTCCCAATCTTCTCTAAGCACCTCCCAAAGAAAACAACCCACTCCATCTGGTCCAGAGACCAGGGAGATAGTCCCAAATATCCAATTTGCTATGGAGAGCAAAGTATTAAACTGATTAACCGTGCTGGAGACAACCACAACTGCAGAAATAAACCTTAATTTTTTCCTGATTTTTTTTGCTCCAGTTGAGCCGTTTACAATTCCCTGTTTTTTGTTTGTCCCCATAAAAATTACAAAAAAAATATAAAAAATATAAAATTGTTCATAAAAGCCAAAAAAAGTAAAAAATGTTCCAAAAAACAATAAAAAAACAGTTCTTTTTAGAACTACCTCCAATTTATAAAAAAATGCTGCATTTTTTAAAAACTCTTTCATTCTTTTTTCCCCATGGTACGCTCCCCGGTACGCTCCGCGGTGCGCATACTGGGCACTCCCCCCGCGCAAATCGGAAAAAAAATAAAAAATGTTTTTTCCCCGCGGGGCCCTTTTATGGCCCCCACATCAAACCTATGGGGTCAAGGGGGTCTACCCTGCCCCCTTTTGGTCATTTCCCCCTTTGTTTTTGCCACCTCTTGTGTCTCGATTCTACCGAAACACAAGATGGCGGCCGCTCCGGACTGTTTGGAATGTTGACAGACACCCGAGAGCCAATCAGCTTTCCGCTCGCGAACTCGCGTAGCGCGCTGGAGCGCGCCCTGGTGCGCGTACCGGGGCGCGCTTATAGATATATATATTTTTTTGAACGTAAATTACTCAAAATCCACTGGAGCACATATCTTGGGACATAGCAAAGGCACATCGGGCTACCAGTCCCTACAATTTTGCCAAGCTTGGTGGAAATCCATTCAGCCGTTCGGGCTAAAAGTGAGTCCTACCGCCCTATGGAAATTAACATGGAGAAAACACGTTTTGGGACCCCCCTTTTACCTCGGCCCCCACCTCACGAATCCCCCCCAAACTTTCAGGGAAGGAGCGGAGTGGAGCTGGCCATTTTCTTGGAGAAATTCAGCCAATTCCTTCCATCAACGCCAAAGTTATTCCCAATAGAATGTTGCGGATTTCCTATGGAAAACGATCCTAACTATAACTACCTACTGGCGACCGCCAGTAGGTAATAGTTATAGTTAGGACCTATTATGCCTAGGAAATCCCCAACATTCTATTGCCAATAACTTTGGGGTTGATTGATTAATCTTCTTGAAATTTCCCAAACTTTTGGCTAGCCCAATTCCTCTGCTTCCCTGAAAGTTTGGGGGTGATTGGTCAAGCGGGGGCTGAGAAAAGGGGGGTCCCAAAACGTGTTTTCCCCATGCAATTTCCCATAGGACCTTTAGCCACGGCTATAGCCCGAACGGCTGTACGGAATTACACGAAATTTGGAAAGGAGGTAGTCTTCTGGTCAGACTTGTGCCTTTTGCTTAAATGGTGTTAATCTGTTCAATAGTTCCTGAGAAAATTACGGTTAAAGTCATTTATATATCTATGGGCGCGGTTGATCCGCGGATTGTGCGAGGATTGTCATCGTACCATAAGCGCATCGTCCCGATCACGTGCTCAATGATAATTGGCTGTCAATCGGTTGTAAACGTTCGAAACCAGGAACTGTTGTCAGCCATTCTGTGCAACGGTAGAAGCGAGGTTGAGGAAGTCAGTGGAATATGTCTGCAAAACGTAGAAAGGGGGCAGGGTAGAAATAATTTTACCCTGTAGACTTGCTTAGGGGGTCCCAGTAGGACCCACAGGGCCCACATTTTTTTTTTAAACCAGCAGATGCGTGTAGGGTGCGCAGACTGTGCAGTAAAAATAATAGAATAAAGGTGAGCTTTTTTTATAATTTGCTCCTGGGGGGGTAAATACTCGGGGCAAAATTATTATATTTTATGGGAGGCCCTTATAATTAGACCTCAGGGAGGCTAAATATCGGGAGCAAAATTATACAATTTTATGGGGGCCTAGAGGTGCCCCCCAGCCCTGGGGATCGTCACCCCCTGGGGCTAAAAAAAAAAATATGGTGGGGGGGGGGATGATACTATACATTCTGAGGCCCATAATCCTGCTCATTGCTCTATAGTACAGTTCCCTGAGTTGGATGAGCTGAGCCTAGAGCAGCTAATGGGGAAAACTAAATCTGGTTCCCCAGCGGACCCATGTCCCCCGAGTATCTTCCGTGTGGATCATCTCTCTCCTCAATAGGTCCCTAGAAACAGGGTATTTACCTGGTGACCTCAAGGAGGCGGGAGTTAGACCTTTGCTGAAGAAGCCAGGCGCAGATCCCGCTGTCCTGAAGAACTATAGGCCGATCTCCCAGCTGCCTTTCCTTGCAAAGGTCCTAGAGCAACACGTGCTAAAGTCCCTGTCACTGTACCTCGAATCCCATGGCTTACTGCATGAGCGACAGGCAGGGTTTCGAGCGCACCATAGCACCGAGCTAGTAATGCTCTCGGTGTTAGACGAACTGAGAGGCATGGCTGACGGCAAAAAACCGAGCGCCCTGATTTTATTAGACCTGTCAGCGGCGTTCGATACCGTCAGCCATGACCTGCTCCTGGGAAGACTGGAGGCCTTTGGGATCAAAGGCTTGGCCCTCAAGTGGCTGCAATCCTTCCTTTTAGGAAGGACTCAGAGGATACAACTAGGGGAGTCAATATCTGAAGTGGGCCACTTAGAGTGCGGAGTTCCACAGGGCTCCGCACTGTCCCCACTTCTGTTCAATCTTTACCTGCAGCCTTTGATTGCATCCCTGGCCGAGTTGGGCTGCAGAGTCTACAACTATGCTGACGATACTCAGCTAGTGCTGAGTATCGATAACACAGGGACAGCACAAACCCAAGCTCAAAATATCCTGAGGTACACCGTAGGGTGGATGACGAAAAACCTACTAAAGATCAACCCGGATAAGACCGAGGTATTGGTAATTCCATCTACCACCTCACCGTGGAGTGATCTGTATTGGCCTGCAGAGCTTGGATCAGCCCCAAAACCTAGTGCCAACGTAAAGAGTCTGGGGATTAAATTAGATTGTGACCTGTCAATGTGCAGTCAAATCTCCGCTGTTGTTGGAACCTGCACGAACATCATCAGACAATTGAGAAAGCGAGCTCCCTTCCTCTCTCATTCTATGATGCGCTCAATTGTAGCAGCAACTGTCATTTCACGGATCGATTATGGGAATGCCCTGTATCTTGGCCTCCCAAAAACATTGACAAACAGACTCCAGGTCGTAATGAATGACGCCACACGGCTAATCTTCGGATTGCCCAGACAAACAAAGGCCTCCCCTCTCCTCCAAAACCTTCATTGGCTCCCTGTTAAGGAGCAGGTTGAGTTTAAGAGCCTCTGTATAGCGCACAAGGCGATCTACGGCCATGCGCCGGCCTACATCAAAGCTCACCTGGAAGCATACAACCCGAAGAGAACACTCAGATCATCGGACTCTCAGCTATTGGTCTGCCCCCGCTATAAATTAGTGACTAAGGGAGGGAGAGCCTTCTCTGTTCTGGCCCCCCAATTATGGAACAAGCTGCCTGAGGGGCTACGCAGGGAGATGAATCTCCTACGGTTCAGGAAATCACTGAAAACCCTGCTGTTTGGAAGAGCCTTGATCGCAATGTAGTCCTGTAGCTGCGTCTCTCTCAGGAGTGAGCCAAGTTATTGTAATGACATCGATTTCCAAGCGCTTAGAGACCTGCAGGTGATTGGGCGCGCTATAAATCTAAACTAACAATAACAACAATAACAACAAGGTCCCCAAAGCCATGGGGACCACCACTTCCCGGGGCATTATGTATTGTGGGAGGGCCGGCTCCTGCAGAGATTGATTTTCTACATGGGGAGCTGTATGTTAGTAGCTTACGATGTGGAAAAACAATGCTGGTTCCCAAACGCGTAGAAGTTGTGAAGCAAAGGCGCTGGATTTGTGCACCCTACAGATTATGAGTCGTGCATGCAGCGTGAGCACACCAGGGGGCCGCACTGACGGGGCTACAAAAAAGAAATGGTTGGGGGGCTGCTAGGTCTCCAAAGCCCCAGGAACCACCCCTCCCCGGGGCTTTATGTATTGTGGGAGGGCCGGTTCCTGCAGTGTCCCGGGGTGTCCATTCCACCCTCCCATAGCAAGGAAATCTGTGTCTCTTTCAAAATATAAATGAGATTGATTTTCTACATGGGGAGCTGCATGTTAGTAGCTTTCCATGTGGAAAAGCAATGCTGGCTCCCAAACACGTAGAAGTTATGCACCAAAGATGCTGGATTTGTGTACCCTACAGATTATGAGTCGTTTTAGCAGCGTGTGCACACCAGGGGTCCACACTGAGCAATGGCGGCTCCCAAACATGTAGAAGTTGTGCACCAAAGGCGCTAAATTCGTGCAACCCACAGATTATGAGTCGTGCATGCAGCGAGTGCACTCCAGGGGGCCACACTGAGCACTGCGCTGGGTGCGCAACTTTTAATTTTACCATAGAAAAATAGTCCCTATCAGTAATTTCTAATATTCCCAATGACCCCATCCCCCGGGGCTTATAAAAAAAAATTGGGGACCTTGGGGGGGAGCCACAATGCTCCCACAGTCCCATCGGCTCTATGCGTCCTTCGGGAGCTGGCATTGCTTTTCTACATGGGGAGATGCTAAGTTGTATATGGAAAAGCAATCTGGTTTGCATTTTGAAAGTGAGAATGGATTTCACTGCTCTGTCTTTTAAAATCCAAACTAAGTTTGCTATGGAAGGGCGGAAGGCGCAAGACTCACGCCCTCTCATAACAAACAGCAGTGTCCCGGGGAGTCTGGCAGTGAAGTGCATACCTATCCTGGAAGAAGCCTTTCGGGGTCTTGCGAAAGCAAGTCATCTTTAATCATTGCCTCTTGCTGTGCGTATTTGCAAGGTCATCTAATTTGCTCGTATGTTAAAAACAGAAACTTTCTACACCTCTTTTTCATTGGTTGTGAAGCATTGTAAGAAGAAGTATTACCGACCAATCCCTTTCCTTGTGCCGATTTTGAAAAACATTTCACTGGCTGTTGTGTGGTTAACTGTACCTTCCTGATCCTAATGTTGATTGGCTTGTTTTTTCTATGTGAGGTTACAAGACCTTCACCATGTGCATAGCCCATTTTGTGACACACTTTATTTTACAATGCATTTCAAGAACTAGTTGTAGTAGGGTGTTTTTAACTTAAACTGTGTACTCTGCTTTTTAGTTTGTTGACTGTAACGGTATTTAAAAATATTATTCTACTTTTTATTCTATCATAATTGTGCTGACTTTTCTCCTTTAGCGTGGAGTACTCTTTGTCCTTTCATTAAATGTATAATTCTTCAAACCATCCTTAAAAGAAAAATGTAAAATTTTTCAAAATATTTTTATTGAATCCTTAATATTCATCACACGGTTAAAATGCAAAATCTTTTTTTCATTCATTGGTATCACGCATTGCACCACATTTTTTTTATTTTATCATAAGCACTTATGCCTTATGAAGTGCTACGACAAACACTCCCTCACTACTTCATCTTCCTTTTTTTATGTACAGTTCATGTCATTATTACGATTAACAATCATTTTTAAAAATGGAAAGAATTATTACCATTTGAAGACACAATTATATTATTTTTTTTTTAAAAAGTGCTTACGACGATAATCCTCCTGTTCTTCAAGAGTGAAAATTGGGAAGAGCACTACTCAAGATAAATACTTTTAGTCCATTTTCACTCTAGAAGATATAGATTATTTTCCTTTATTTCAAAGTATTTCGTTGATAGTTTATTTATAGTACATTTTTCAATCATTATGAAATACTAGCATACTAAAAAAAAATTATTCAATAATGTATGAGATTCTCGGTTGAAAGTCATCCAACTCCAGTTGAAGGATCATAAAGTTATATATAAATTAAATTATACAATAACAATATGATCCCTCTCTGGAAATTAAAGATACATTGAAGTTAATGGCATCACTGCTAATCTTTACTTTGCACGTAGTAATTCCTTAATTAACCTATATTTCTTGTAATTATATTCAATTTAAACTTAATCATACCACATTCTATAATCATTTAAATATTTTTGCTTTGTTTTTTAAAAATATCAAACATATACCCATTCAGATAATTTGCCTCTCTTCGATATTCTTTCTTCTTTCGTCGAAATTCATCCAACTCCTATAGAAGGAAGAGGTGTTCTCATTTCCACTGTTTTAGTGTGTCACGTGTTTATGTAAAGGTGCCTCTTTCCATAATTTTTAACTGTCGTAGAATTTCTAAAATGCTTCATTTAAACTCGTTTTTCTTATTAAAGTATTTTTATAGGTTACTTTTTTTTAATACGAGTATTAACATTCATTCCCCTTTTGTTTCCGACATGTGATTCTAGTAACTTCCCTTTTTTTGTAAAACTATTTTTAATATTCTTCATTACTGTAAACCCCTATTTTACTCTCTATTAAACTTTATATGTGAGTATTAATTTATTTAATTCTATTACTCCGAGTTTTAATACATTTATTTAGCTAATATTTTTATCGTTCTTGATACACTGCAAGGGATACTGTTATTTGTGTAGAATAGCACTATGAATTAGTGTCAGTTTGGCAAAATTGAGAGATTGATTTGGTTGGTTGATGTGTTTCCAGTTACATAAGTACATACACTCTCGCAGTAAGCCAGGCTTTAGGGTATGTAGTGTTTCAAAGTCCTATGCATTATGCAAGTAGTGGTGTAACCACCTTCACATTTGTGGTTCAGGCCTGCAATTCCCCAGTCAGTATCTATATACTCCATCAAACACAGTGTGAGTGCTGTTGCAATTTCAAAATGACTCTTTTGGTACCATGTAGTAATTCATTTCAGTAAAGTAAAAGTGAACCAATTAAGAATTCACCCAGTGTCTTTACTTATATTAATATAATCATTCAGTCAGTAAGCATGTACTCATGCAGTGAGGCAGGCTTTAGGGAATGGAGTGATTCAAAGTGCCATGTATTATGCATATAGTGGTGTAATAAGCTTCACATTTATGCTTGAGGACTACAATTCCCCACTCACTATTTATACCAGGGGTCTCCAACTAGTAGCTTGGGAGCTACTGGAAGCTCCTCAGCACCCTGAAAGTAGCTCTTAGAGGTGAAGCCAAACCAAACCAATCTCAGAGATCCTGTGTATATTAAAGAAGGTAGCACTGCTCATTTCACTACCCTTAAGAGTGACAGACAGCTAAAGCAATGGCAGGGCCTGTTCATAACACTCAAACACAAACTGTGGTGGCGTATTAATTAATCAATTAGGGATGTATAGAGCTCACTACTCACCTGGAGGGTTTCCAGGTGCTGGGGGAGTATGTGGAGGGGATTTGTGCAGGTTTGGCCATTTGAAAAGGCAGGTGTTATGGTCTGCCTGAATCCTTTCAGTGTGGGGGTTTATCTGATGCTGAGGGGGAGTTCATTTCAGGTCTTGGCCATGATGTACGAAAAGGGTGTGCCTCCTGTCCGGTTATGTGAATACAGAGGATTTCGGACAATGCCTGGTCAGCGGAGTGGAGGTTTCTTTTGTGGGTACAGAAGGAGATTGAGGTATTGGAGTCCAGTGTTGTGGAGGGCTTTATAGGTGTGAGTGAGCAGCTTGAAGGTCACTGTTTTTTCTTCGGGGAGCAAGTGGAGTGCTTGTTTATGCTGGGTAATGTGGTCTTGTGGTAGATGCTGAGGATGAGTCTTGCTGCGGTGTTCTGAACAGTCTGAAGTTTGTGGAGTAGAGATTTGTTGATTCTGGCATACAGGGCGTTCCCGTAGTCCAGCCTGCTGGTGAAGAGTGCTTGGGTGATGGTCTTCCTTAATTCGTGGGGTGGTCCATTTGAAGGTCTTGCTGATATGTGGAGGGTGTTGAAGCATGTGGAAGCTGCAGCGTTGGCCTATGGGTCTGTCAAATGAAATATGTTTATGCATTTTAAATCTAATTTGGGAAGACTTACTGTTGTAGTAATACCATTTGTGGCACACTGCATGTGATGATTTCACTTTTACTTGATTAGAAGCATTTAATATTAATAAAGTTTTCCTAGAATTCTGCTGATAACTTCATTTGGAGTTTTTGGGAGGTTACTACTGACAATTGTGCTTAGGGTGGTTGTGTAATGTTAATACATACCCCCAGCACAACCCCTACACTTCACAAACACCACTACACTACCGTAAACCCTAAACACTATCCCCAGCATGAACCTCTACAGTACATAAACACCACTGTACTACTCTAAACCCTAAAACACTATCCCCTACAGTAGAAGGACACTACTGGACTATCCTAAACGCTAAAACACTACCTTCAGCATTACCCCCTACACTACAGAAACACCAGTGTACTACCCTAAACACTAAATGTACCATCAACACGACTCTAGACAAAGACCTATGCACTACCTTAAACCCTAAATCTATCCCCAGCACAACCCGTTCATTACACAAACACCACTACACTACCCTAAACCCTAAAACACTGCCCCTAACACTTGTACAAACAGCACTTCATGTATTTATATAGATAGTAACTCATAGTTAGTATTATAAAATCACTAATACAAGTATACAGTTATCTGTACAGTTACTGATGCAATCGCTAAGTCATATGTATACTTCGTTATATACAAGAAATGTCACATTTGTAGCCTTTTATTTTTGTACTTTATTGCACATGTACTACTGAGAGATATATTTGCTCATCACCACACCCATAAAGATGTTAACTCACCCAAACAATTGTTATAACATGTAGTCTTAACGTCATGTACCTACTGAATCAACTATTCACACATCTTTGGGCAGCCACACATCCCCCACCGAACCACACATACATTCATTCTCCCATACATATACTTAGTTAGGTAATCAATAAGTAATATAGACTTTCACGTAGCTAGTAACCAACTGGTTCAGCAGTTTACAGAACAAGTGACAAATTAATAGAAATATTCACACAGTTTAGTCACTAATAAATATATTTAATGAGACAGCATAAATTAGTAAACAATCAATACACTGCTACTAAACCCTTCATCCATATGTTATTATATCAACACATTCTTTAATGCAGATTGTTCTATATATAATACATATTTAAATAAACTAAACCACATTCACTGGATGTTGTCATCAGTGATGTCATAAGTGATATCATATGAGATGTCATCAGTGATGTGATCAGTGATGTCACTAACCATGTTATGAATGATGTAATATATAAAGAGCGTAAAGAGCTGCGTTTGAAGGGACTGTATTTAGAAGAAAAAGAAAAGTCACGCAGGGTAACTTTTTTTCTCCTTGTAAATATGGAGGAGCCACCTACGCAACCGGCACGTCACAAAAAGTGATGTACTGGTGGCGCAGAGAGCGTGTTAATCTGCCGCAGAATTGTTTTCATTTCTCCTCATTTTTTTCATTCAAATATACACTACAATGTGCAGCATACATTGTAGAAGACAAACGCCTTTATTGATTGTTTTTGTGCAGGAAGGTGTGTATTCCTGCACAAAAAGAAACTCCACACGAGACAGATATTCTTGCATCATGTTGCAAGGGTGCGTGTATCACCCACCACATGTGTGCAGTTTAAGCAGCAGTGGAGAGGGAAGGACAGACTTCCAACATATTTATGTACATATGTTGCATCTGTGTCCTTCGGAAGTAGCTGAGCCCGATTTAGCTAAAGAGCTTACAGTGTCATGGTACAACACTTCCTTATAGTTCTGCAGTTATACATTCATCATATATGACAAATGCATTCTTTAGTCAATTATGTAGTACGTGTACATTTATGAAAACTTTCACACACTAGCATATACATTTAGCTCTTTCTTTAAGCAGAGTAGTTAGTTCTGAAAATAAATTTTTTTTTGTTTTTTGTACTTTTATATTTTTTTGTTGATTTTTAGAACTTTTTTTGTAAAAAGAAAAAAAAGTGAACAGGACGAACAAAACCATGAACTTTGAGGGAATTAAAAAATAACTAGCATCGATGGTTATCAATTGCTCGGCAAACTAGGTCAACTGATTGCTCCCCATAACAAATTAAACTAAAGCACTTCATGCAGTGCATTCTAACTTTCACAAATTGGGGAAGCATGTCTGGTGGCGATGTTGAAGGTGATGCCACAGAGGTACTTGGTATTGCCGGTGGTGGAGGTGCATTTTGGCGCAGTCTTCTATATTCTTCGTGAGCATAGTTCACAGGATGCTGGGATTGGAAGTGCTTAAGCTTACTAGCAGTGCCACAGGAGTATTTTTCATTAGGATCTCCTCTGGACAGCACTGCCTGGCAAATCTTGCATGTTACTTTGGTGGCATTACATTTCTTTTGTCCCTCCGGAAAAGTAAAACATTTCCATACGATGGATGTGTATCTTTTGGGAGGGGGAGGTTCTGGTAGAAATTGTTCATTAACAAAATAATCAGAATCAGATGATTCTTGCAGTGGTGTAGCCATTTTGTAATCCAAAAAAGAAGTTCAGGTTTCCAATGACGAAAAAGTGAGGTTTTTCTCCGAACAGGTCTTCTCTTAAGGAAGGTCTAAGAAGAGTGATTATAATGGGTGGGGTTCTTCAATAGTTAGAACAGTAAGTGTTATAAACCAATGAAATCTCTTTTTTTTGGTCACATGGGATGCGCATTGGGTGCGTACATGCAGCACGCATCTAGCACGACTTCTCTAAATTGCATTTAAAAGTAATATAAGTTTATTAGAACTAAAAGAATATTACTTTTTTTCCTTAATATTTATATTAAATACATATATATATATATATATATATATATATATTTTGTACCGAATAATTTAGCGGGAAGTTGTGTGCCCACCGCGTTTAACACGTACATGACGTCATGCGGAATCGCACGTGTGCGGTGTGGCGAGACACGTATATGTTGCGTATGCACGTGAAGTCACGTACGGGTCGCATAGCAATCACGCATGAAAATACGCACATATTGCATACCCTACTCACATCCTACAGAACAATTGTAAAATGGTGGCTACGTTCTGCGCAGCAGTCGAGAATGGTGCGCTATGTGTGTGCGGGACAAAAGGGGGTTGTGATGTGTGCGGGACTGCTCAAAAAATGGTAAACAAAAAAATATATATACAAAAACATTTTAATAAACAAAATATATATTTCATTTAAAATATATATATATATATTAAAAATGTGTAATGTAATAAAAAAAGATATCTAAAAATAAATATATTTGAAAAAAATTGTAAATCAGTATCAAATAAATAAATATAACAATTAATAGATTTAAAAATTGTTATTGAATAAATCTTTCAAAATAACTGAAAAAAACCTTGGGCCCGATTCACAGAACTAACTTAAGACAAAATCCTAAACTTACTACTTTTGGTATTTACAGAAGTTAGGATTTTGTCTTAAGTTTGTCTTAAGACAGACTTTAGACAGACTTAAGACAGACTTAAGTTAGTATTCTGTCTTAAGTCTGTCTTAAGTCTGTCTTAAGACAAACTTAAGACAAAATCCTAACTTCTGTGAATACCAAAAGTAGTAAGTTTAGGATTTTGTCTTAAGTTAGTTCTGTGAATCGGGCCCCTTGAGTTTCAGGCAGGTTATGCTTTGGAATTATCATTTAAAAAACCCTTGGAATTCACTTTAAAAAAACATAGGTTTCAAGCAGGTTATAGTTAGGAATTAGCATTTAAAAAACCTTTGAAATTCACTAAAAAAATAGATTTCAAGCAGGTTATAGTTAGGAATTATCATTTAAAAAACCTTAGAAATTCACTGAAAAAAATCATAGGTTTCATGGGTGTTATAGTTAGCTGCACATTTCACTTGTACAAAACCATTGGAATTCCTCCATTATAGTCAGTTGCACTCTCGCGCCCGCAATCCACTGGTGATGATGTCACATATTACATCATTTTTTTGGAAGGTAGAGTATGTTTTCCAGATTTTTGTGCATACTATTTTTAGGTTAAATCCTGGTTTTAACTTCTTCAGACCTACAAGCGAAAAAGTCAGTTGGTGAGGATGGTTCTTTAAGAAGTGATCAACCAATGGTTGTCGTGTGTCTGTTTTGTGAATGTTGCGATACTGTTCTCGAATACGAATTTTCAAAGGTCTGATTGAACTCCCTATATAGTTGTATCCACACGGGCAAGTTATCAAGTATACCACGTTGGTACTTTCACAGTTGATGAAGTCTTCAATTTTGTATTTCTGATCATTAATCAGGACTTCTTTTGTCCAAGATTTCCCAAATTTGCAAATTGAGCAGTTTGTACAGGTAAAAAAAAACCTTAGGTTGTTGTAGGAAGGGTTTAGGTCTTTGCTTGATGTCCAGGAAAGATGGACACAGAATGTCTCTCAAGTTTCTACTCCTCAAAAAACCTAGTTGTGGTTTCTCACAGATTGCAGAGGTTATCGTCGGATTGTCCTTCAAGAGGTGCCAATGTTTATTTAATGTTTTGCGGATATAGTGCTGACCATTGTTATATTGAGTGTTGAACTGAATGACCTGTTTGTGTTCTTTAGTTTGATTGTTATGTAGCAGTGATGATCTTTCAGTATCCAGGAATTTTGTTTGAACTTTGATTAAAGTCTGTTCCTTGTAGCCCCTTTGTCTGAGGCGTTGTGATACATTTTCAGAGTGAGTTTTATATTCCTCATTTGAACTGCAATTCATTCGTGCACGTCTGAATTCTCCTCCTGGAATATTTCTGATTGTATGTGCAGGGTGGCTGCTTGAGGCATGAAGAATGGAGTTGGATGACGTTGGTTTTCTATGGATTTTAGTGTGCAGTTTCATGTCTTTGATATAGATGGATAGGTCCAGGTATTCTATTTCTGTTCTTGAGATATTGTATGTAATGTCAATACCCCACTTTTTGCTAGGTGTCAAGGATTTAATGAAAGTTCTGAGCTTGTTTTCCGTTCATCTAAAACACATTACTTCTTATTTTTCACAGCCTTGAGAAAGCCCTGGCGCAATTCGCCAAAGAGGGCGAAACACTTGTCGGCTGTTTTCGTTCAATTTTGCACCAATAAAATGTTATACTCTTTCTAAACCTTGGATCAACCTCATTTGTTGAATGAAAATTTGAATCAACGATCACAGGATTTAACCTAAAAAATAGTATGCACAAAAATCTGGAAAACATACTCTACCTTCCAAAAAACTGTTCTTTTCTAAAACTCTAAAAGGTCCAGAGTTTTTGAGTATGTTTTCTCCACAAAAATCTCTGTGAAAACAGATATAGTCCTGGAATCCTTGGACCTTCAATGCTCAGTCGTTTTTGAACATATTACATCATTCATGACACGGTCATTGACATCACTAATGACATCATTGATGACATCTCAAATGACATCACTGATGACATCACTGTTGACATCATCCATGTGACAATTAGATACAAAGCATCATACACTAGTATAATATTTCATCACTCAATGTAAAATAAAGAGTACCATATTTGAATCCATTGACACACCAATACCAGTATCTAAAAACGCACTCAGTAATTCCTAGATCTACATACACATCTAATCACTTACCTATAGATTCCCTCATACATGCTGTCAATGATCAATAGAAAACAATCAAATATACTTATACTCCTATATCGACATTACACACCAGCAAACATCCTATTTACTTATACAGTCATCCTACTCACTTATGCGAAAAATGAATCATACTTACATTTACTTAGCTATACACTTATATCAACACCACTTTATTTATTCATATAGATAGTAACTTAGTGTGTTAAAAAAGCACTATTACAAGTATACAGTTATCTATACAGTCACTCATGCAATTATTGAGTCTTATGTATACCTATTTATATACAAGAAATGTCACATACACTGCCTTTTATAATTCTAGTTTGTTGGACATGACACATCTTTGGGCAGTCACACACCTCCCACTGAACCACACACACATTCACTCTCCCATACAAATAATCAGTTAACTAATACAGACTTTTACGTAGCTAGTAACCAAATGGTGCAGCAGTTTACACAACTACTGAGAAAGTAATACAGATGCTCACACAGTTTAGTCACTATCCACTATATTTATTGAGACACTATAAATTAGTCAAGTAAGCATTCAATCACACTGCTACCAACTGGTACTAAATCCTCCATCCAGACACTTATACATCCACTCATTCTTCAATGCTGAATGCTATATATATATAATACATATTTAAATATGGAACCAAACCAGATTCACTGGATGATGTCATCAGTGATGTCATTTGAGATGTCATAAGTGATGTCATTAGTGATGTCACTGACCATGTCATGAATGATGTAATATGTGACATCATCACCAGTGGATTGCGGGCACGAGAGTTACAGTTAGTACAACTAACTATAACGGAGGAATTTCAATGGCTTTGTATAAGTGAAATGTCCGGCTAACTAAAACACCCCTGAAATCAATTTTTTTTTCAGGGAATTTCTAAGGTTTTTTAAATGATAATTCCTAACTATAACCTGCTTGAAACCTGTTTTTTACTGAAAATATATATATATATATATATATATATATATATATATATATATATATATATATATATATATATATATATATATATATATATATATATATATATATATATATATATACATATAGCAGTATAGCCCCTCCACAGTTCACAGAATAGGGTGGGTAGAAATCGAAAAAGCTACATCTTAACCTCCCCCTGACTGGCAGACAGGTGTACCTGCAATAGAAAGGGTCACCCCTACTGTCCACCACATAGTTCTGCTGGCTGCACACCTAGAGCGGCCTCTACTAATACAGGTCATAGGTCCTCACCACTCACCCCAAAAGTCTGATGTGGAGTTACTATCATTGACACCCCAACAAGTCCAATTCTGCAGAGCAAAAATTAAATATCACTGGCAAATAATTCTTCTCCCTATTCCAGTGAAATTTTTTGCCTTTTCCTCCATCGGCCGCCATGCTATTCATAACAGTCCTGGACTAAAAAATCAATGATGGAAGCCTCAACTTAGCTACAGTAGGTACATGTCTCTTTCACACCGGTGGCCCTGTGTAAGGTGGGCCACCACAGTGCTTAATTTTTAAAAAGGTAATTTGATTGCATGCGTCTTTCTACCACCATCCTGACATCCTTTCTCTTTATTTCACTCTCGCAGGATCCTTTTAACAATGCTTTCCCTCTTTGTAACTGTTTTCCTATCTTTCTCCTCCTTTATTTTCAATCTCCATTTCTCTGTCTTGCCCTGCAACAAAGTCTGATATTGAAAATAAGATCCACAAATATAAGCAACCTACCAACTTCGCAACTTACACTGGGGCCACCAGCAGAGCAATTATTAGTTGCGAAACAGCAATTTCAGAATCACATCTGTATTTGACATCCACCAGCGCACTAGAGTGCGTGATCTAAATTACACTTCTGAATGTGTGTAAGGTTTGCAAAGTTTGCACTTTGCAACGCTGCAATGTTTATGAAATCTACACAACAACACATACTCGTCAATTTCCCCTAAAAAAGATGATGCCGGAGAATTTTACAGTAATTCATTTTTCGGGAGAATTCCCCCCTGCTAAACAAAGAATTTTGCTTGGGTTTTCTACTGCGTGACCAACTTGATTGGACTTTTAACCCACTTTTTTAAATCTTGCAACTTCACAAAGTTTGCAAAGTTTGAAAGCAAAAGTTAAAGAAATGTGTCAATACGAGGGTCTAAGCCACAAAACATGGGGTTTCAGAAGGACTTTAGTGGGTTGTGCCCTGACAGGTCTTAGACCGAACATATTAAAAAAATTGCCGTTGAAACGTTTCCCTGTAGAGTACTACTGCATGTCCTTACATTTATGTTCAAATTATTTTAAATTAATTTCCATAGAACATGGTACAAATTGACCATACATAACAGATTCAAATAGTAACGTGTTCACAGCATCCCTAATACATACAAATAAAGCCCTTACAATGGGGAACCATTTCCGATATAAGTTATCTTTGGGATTTGTTCAGAATTGTCATATCCTCAGCTCAACGTGAAGAATCATTGATAGATTTCTCAAATCCGACGGGAAAAAAACCCTTGAGGTTGTCTGTGTCAGCGATGTAACTCCTATTTACATGTCACATGTTTTACTTCATCTTCTAATCTGAAAGAGTATTTGATTTTTTCAAGATGTGTTTTGTAGTTTCTTTAATGAAACATTTAACTCTGGCATAGCATGTGCTTTGAACTGAGTCACGTCCAGGTGACTTAGTGTTATGGGTGAGTCTTTAGAGGGTGCATGTTTAAGAGCTCTGAAGTTGATGCATGTCAGTAGTAGTATCGCACATTGAATACCAGTGGGTCAAAAAGGTGTGCAGTAAACACGCCCATTCAGTCCTTGGCCTCGCTGAAAAGTGCAGCCAGTGATGCTTGCATACATTCCAAGTGTAATTGGGTGAAAGTGTGAGATATGCTGATGAGGGATTTCAGAAAGACTTGAGGTGAAAAATGTGGCTAACAGAGGGGCTGCAGAACAAAGTGGCATTAGAGAAGACTGGGAGTGTTCTGCAGCACGCAAAGGAAGAGGAAAATGCCATCAATGATTGTTTTAGCGCAGGAAGTTATCCACAATGCAGGAACTCTTTCAACATGACACAAGGGTGCCTGCTCCGGCACATGGCAGCCAATTGTGCAACAGCGCAGGGGAAAACAAACAGATGCTTCCTATGGCTGTTGACAAAAAGCATTCTTGTGATTTTTAACCCCAAATTCTGCCGCGGTGTGAGGGGGACGGGGCTGGTCGTGGCGCTCGCGTACTCGTGTCGGCTCCCAGCCATCATGAGTCACAGTGGGATTGTGCTCATGACAGTGGGAGCTGTCCGAACTCCACCCACTGACTAATTCTCCCGCACTGGCGGGTAATTAACCGCGCGTGGGCGGAGCGGCGACGTTCTGACGGCTCCCGGCCATCATGAGCACCCGTCTACTGTGACTCATGACGGCCGGGAGTCGTCCTAAGCATAGAAGGAGTTCAAATGAGGCAGCGCGCAGTAGCAAAATGGCTTGCGGCGCAGTGCCATTTTTTGTAAATGAGGCCCTCGATTTCAACCTTCTCTGGATTTTCTTAGCAGACAAAGCTGCACAAAAGGGACTATGGCCCAATGCCTCTGACAAACACCACACATATGTAACATCTCGAACACAAGCAGTACCTTCGCTGAAAGTCTCGTGGAGTTTCGGCAGTATAAAGGGTAGCCAGTGCCCGTCTCTAACAGATCCACATTCAGCCCCATAATACATTTTCAAATAGTCGCTTGAGTCAAAATCCGTCAGAAACCTCTGCTGCTCCACATTTTCGGACTCCATGGCAGTGTCAAGCTGTTGTCACTAAATCCAGTAGAAACTGGCGTCGGCAGTTATAGAACCTCGTGTGCAACGTGAATGTCCTTCCAAGAAGCAGTTGCTTATAATAAACTCGACTCTCTCGGATTAGTCTGTCAGAAGCGGCCTCGCCCATCCCCAAGTGAGGTAGAGCGGCTAAACGTGTTGCGATGAGAAACATGAGGTCTGGGGATGCAAAATGATGACAAATGTAAATTGAATATGTGAGCCGTATGATAGGTATGCTCTGCTCTCTGAACCGTTTAAAACTCCAACTGAAACAACAAATAGTAACATACAAACTCAAACGACTGGTACATTCTGTTACACATTTGGGAGGGACACCTAGTTGACTGACTCTTCGACTGCACCATGTCAGAACTGTTTGTGTACAGGTGACCAACTGACCGAGCTCTTTGACAGTGTAAGGTTTGCTTATAGACTCAAATTGTTCTTTTACGATTGTCAACCAATTTTCCAGTCCAGAAAAGCTGGTTTTACACTGGTCAAAACATTTAGATTTATGGATGTTCTTGTTTTTCTTTTCTATGCTGAAAAGAAATTGGGCTATTAGCTGTGCAGGCTGTGAGGCCTTTGTGGCAGTTGACTCTCTCAGGGTAAGAAACCAGAGCAGTGCAAGCTTACTCAATGGAGGGTGTGTGGACTTGTAATCGCCTTTTACTGGCATGTAATATGAGTATACAATACATTATTTTCCAGGATGGAATTTTTCTTTAGAAAAGGGAGTATATTGATTACACACTACTAAATATTACGCAGTAAATCAAAAATATATATAAGGCTAGTGGAAATACCTTGGATGGCATTACTTTTGACCCCTACTGAGTCAGGACACCCACACCATAGAGCACATTATCATATAGGAGTATGTCATTCTAAATAAAGCAGGCCTACAGGCTTTATCAAAGTAACCAAATTTAAAGACGAGAATCACATGTAGACTAAATCATCTTTCCTTCACTTACACCAATAAGCTATTTCATCCGCAATCATCACGATCAATAAAGCATTGCACTTTTATGATATTTTATTGGTAGCCAGGGCTTTAAGGCGGCTGAGACTCATACCCAGCAGTAATTGTAAACAGACACTGAAAGAGGTCCTTTTTGGGCCCTACAGTCATGTTCTTAATTTTACAGACAAAAGCACATCCATTTATCAAAAATAATGTAAAAAACCTGAAGGTAATTCATGTTGTTCGCATCTAGTTTTCACATGCTTTGTTTAGTTTTGCATCCCCTGTGAGTGTTAACTTTTTCTAGGATGTTGTCTTTCTGTATTTTTTTCATGCGATGTATTGCTTGTGTGTAGTGCATACTTTGAACTAAGTCACATCAAGGGGTTTAAAGGCAGTGTGATTCTATGAAAAAGTGTGGATAGGATGGCACTTTGTGTGGATTTTACTTTAAAGGACATGCCCTTTTATGGCCCCACCCCGCACTTTTTTATCTCACAACCTTGCTGTCAGCAATATATCTTTCAAATAAAACATCATTAAACAATTTTGCATGTGTCAGTATCTTTCTTTAATCCCTTTAAACCACAAAACATGTAGCCCTAGGACTGACCACTAGAGGTCACTGCACTCTCAGGCAGCAGAAAAAAATTCTCTTCGAAACCGATGGTGGTGCCCCTGCCATCCTTTAACCACCAAATGCAACAGAAATTGGAGCAAATTCCAGCTTGCAAAGCTTTATGAGGAGCTCTCTCCTGGGAAAATACATATTTTATTTGCAGCTCCAGCCATGGCCTTTCCTTTGGTTTGTTATGTTATGTTATGTTATGTTATGTTAAAATGGGACTTTTAAAGCGCAACGGCTACTCCAAAGGAGTGTCCCGGCGCTTTGTGCTCCAGACCAAAGAAAGAGCTGGAAAACATAACAGTAAAAGAACAGGGGCCTAAAAGCGGAGACGGACTATCCCGAGAACAGCCAAGTTGAAGACAAGCAGGTTCGCGGTATTCCGCAAGGACACCGGTAAGGAATTCCATAGCTGAGGAGCAAGGAATCTAAAGGACCGGCCGCCTAGCCGAGCCCTTTTGATACGTGGCACCCGAGCCAAAGCCAATGTTTCTGACCTGAGGGATCGTGTGGGTCGGTAGAAATCCAACCTCTTCTGAAGATATTTGGCACCATTGCCATGCAAGGCCTTATGGGCAAGGGTCATGGCCTTGAACAGTATCCTCTTCCGCACCGGAAGCCAGTGAAGGGATACGAGGAGGTTAGAGGCACTGGTGCGGCGGTGCAGGCCAAAAATTGCACGAGCAGCAGCATTCTGGGTAACCTGCAGACGCTGGAGGAGGTATTCAGGCAGACCCAGGTATAGGACATTTGCATAGTCCAATCTGGATCCTATGAGTGCCTGAACAGTGATCCTCCGATGTTCCTCCGAAAGAAGGGGAAAGAACTTGCGCAGCATTCTGAGGATCCCAAAGCATGTTCCCGTAAGAGTAGAAACCTGGGATTTGAGCGAAAGCTCGTTGTCAATTTTAACTCCCAGGTTCTTAGCCCACTTAGAGGACTGAGTGGGAGGGAACATGTCAGCAGGCCACCATCCATGCCAATCTGGTTCCGATGAGCATCCGAAGAATAGTATTTCGGATTTGTCCGAGTTGCACTTGAGGCTGTTGTGTTGAAACCAATTGAAGACAGACCCAAGGCACTCTCGGATCCTTTCTCCATCGAACTCTTCGCTCTTACAGCAGGTGAACAGAAGCTGGGTGTCGTCAGCATAAGAGACGATCCGGGCCCCATAGGACTCCGCCAGTGTCGCCAGAGGGGTCATAAGGATGTTAAATAGAGTGGGGCTCAGTACAGAGCCCTGAGGCACTCCGACTCCCAATGGCGGCATCTCCGCGGACCCGGGTTTCACAGTGCTCCTGATCCACGTCTTCTTTTATTTTTATGTGTTAGGTCTCGCCTAGGCAGCGCATGCACTGTATGCGCTGTCTCAAAGAGACATGCTGTATCTAGGGTATGGGCTTAAAAAAACACCCATATTTTTCATTGGTTTCTTGAACTGTCCTTTAGAAATGTTGGCTTTTTATTGGTGAGTACACTTAGTAGTTCCTCCTTTTGGAATGTTGCATCCTCCCATGTGGACTACCCCTGCTACATGTGATCTTACACTTCATGTTAGCTATACTTCGAGAACACTCTTTTATTGTTTGGTTGGCCTGCCTATACTCATTAAGTGTTCTGTTTACTTGTGCACTCCAGTCTGCTTGCCATCCCTTAATCTCGCTGTGCCCCCCCGTCACCCCCCAACATCACTTCCCCCAAGCCCCTTGCCGTCACTAACCGCTCCTATCTTAGGTACTTTGCCACATTCTACATTTTTGTCGTACCTTTCACCATTGTTTAATTTTCTTATATATATATATATACATATATATATATATATATATATATAAATTATTCACAGAAAAAAACATAGGTTAGCTGGACATTGCACTAGTACAAAACCATAGAAACTCCTCCGTCATAGTTAG
Source organism: Lissotriton vulgaris (assembly GCF_964263255.1). Taxonomy (NCBI): domain Eukaryota; kingdom Metazoa; phylum Chordata; class Amphibia; order Caudata; family Salamandridae; genus Lissotriton; species Lissotriton vulgaris. The sequence goes on along the minus strand of NC_141687.1, from coordinate 1,529,713,802 downwards.
TTCTGCTAACTATAACTTGCGCGCCCGCAATGCACTGCTGATGATGTTACATATTACATCATTCATGACATGGTCAGTGACATCACTGATGACATCACTGATGAAAATCCAGAATTCTTTAATGAAATAGAAGAGGATTTGAGAAGTCACTCAAAATGTGCCCTAATTTGTCTTTCTTCAGCACTAATCATAATTTTTATGGCAAAATGAAACCCTCATTTTGTTCCTTTGTAAATTAAATGTTTTAAGTGTTACCACTTTATTCCAATCAAGATGGCTTCAGGTGTGCCATACTATTGTCATAAGTAAGACTGTTAGCGCTCTAGTTGTTCTTTAGAACACTCTGAGACATTCTGTCATTGGGCTATTCTTGGGCTACATTTGGGTGATATTTGTGCTACCTTTGGGCTCTTTTGTCTCTAGTGACTACCTTGGGAGACTTATTTGTAATGAAGTTTCCTAATTTCCTCATTTACTACAGTCCTCTCAGTAGGAAATTCTTCCAGTTTTTTACTTTGGTTCCATCAAGAATGCATTCAGATGTTTCAAACATTTGCCATAAATTCTGAATGTTAGCTCTCTAGTTGCTCATTAGATAACTGTAGTAAAGCAACTGCTCGCCAGGGAAGTCTGCTGCTGGTATTCAAAGTGCATGTTTCAGTCTGCATGTCAGATGATATTTAATGAAATAGAAGAGCATTTGAGAAGTCAAAATGTGCCCTTATTTTTCTTTCTGGAGCACTAATCATAATTTCTATGGAAAAATAAAGCCCCTCATTGTGTTCCTTTGCAAATGTTTTAAGTGTTACCACTTTATTCCAATCAAGATGGCTTCAGGTGTTCCATACTTTTGTCATAAGTAAGACTGTTATCACTCTAGTTGTTCCTTAAAACACTCTGGGACATTCTGTCATTGGGATATACTTGGGCTAAATCTGGGTGATATTTGTGCTACACTTGGGCTCTTTTGTCTCATGTGGCCATCTTGGGAGACTTATTTGTAATGAAGTTTCCAAATGTCCTCATTTACTATAGTCTCCTCAGTAGGAAATACTGTCAGTTTTTTTACTTTGATTCCATCAAGAAGGCAATCAGATGTGTCACACAGTTGCCATACATTCAGAATGGTAGCACTCTAGTTGCTCATTAGATCACTGTAGTAAAGCTACTGCTCACCAGGGAAGTTAGCTGCTGGTATTCAGAGTGCATGTTTCAGTCTGCATGTTAGAAATATTTAATGAAATAGAAGAGGAATTGAGAGGTCAAAATGTGCCCTAGTTTTTCTTTCTGCAGCACTAATCATAATTTCTATGGCAAAATGAAGCTATTCAATTTGTTCCTTTGCAAATGAAATGTTTTAACTCTTACCACTTGATTCCAATTAAGAAGGCTTCAGGTGTTCCATACTTTAGTCATAAGTAAGACTGTTAGCGCTCTAGTTGTTCTTTAGAACACTCTGAGACATTCTGTCATTGGGCTATACTTGGGCTACATATGGGTGATATTTTTGCTAAATGTGTGTTCTGCTGCCTCTGGTGGACATTTTGGGAGACTTATTTGTTTTGAAGTTTCCTACTTTCCTCATGTACTACAGTCTACTCAGTAGGAAATACTTATCAGTTTTTTAATTTGGTTCCATCAAGAAGGCATTCAGATGTGTCACACATTTGCCACAAATTCTGAATGTTAGCTCTCTAGTTGCTCATTAGATCACTGAAGAAAAGCAACTTCTCACCAGGGAAGTCTGCTGCTGGTATTCAAAGTACATGTTTCAGTCTGCATGTCAGAGGTTTTTTAATGAAATAGAAGTGGATTTGAGAAGTCAAAATGTACCCTAATTTTTCTTTCTGCAGCACTAATCATAATTTCTATGGCAAAATGAAGCTCCTCATTTTGTTCCTTTGCAAATTAAATGTTTTAAGTCTTACCACTTTATTCCAATTAAGATGGCTTCAGGTGTTCCATACTGTTGTCATAAGTAAGACTGTGAGCCCTCTAGTTGTTATTTAGAACACTCTAGGACATTCTGTTATTTGGCTATACTTGGGCTACATATGGGTGATATTTTTGCTAAATTTGGGCTCTTTTGCCTCTGGTGGACATTTTGGCAGACTTATTTGTTATGAAGTTATCTACTTTCCTCATTTACAACAGTCTCCTCAGTAGGAAATACTTATCAGTTTTTACCTTGTTTCCATCAAGAAGGCATTCAGATGTGTCACACATTTGCCATTAATTCTGAATGTTAGCTCTCTAGTTGCTCATTAGATCACTGTAGTAAAGCAACTGCTCACCAGGGAAGTCTGCTGATGGTATTCAAAGTACATGTTTCAGTCTGCATGTCAGAGGTTTTTTAATGAAATAGAAAAGCATTTGAGAAGTCAAAATGTGCCCTTATTTTTCTTTCTGGAGCATTACTCATGATTTCCACGGCAAAATGAATCCCCTCATTGTGTTCCTTTGCAAATGAAATGTTTTAAGTGATACCACTTTATTCCAATCAAGATGGCTTCAGGTGTTCCATACTTTTGTCATAAGTAAGACTGTTAGCACTCTAGTTGTTCTTTAGAACACTCTGAGACATTCTGTCATTGGGCTATTCTTGGACTACATATGGGTGATATTTGTGCTACACTTGGGCTCTTTTGTCTCTTGTGGCCATCTTGGGAGACTTATTTGTAATGAAGTTTCCTAATTTCCTCATTTACTACAGTCTCCTCAGTAGGAAATACTTTCAGTTTTTTTACTTTGATTCCATCAAGAAATCAATCAGATGTGTCACACATTTGCCATAAATTCAGAATGGTAGCACTCTAGTTGCTCATTAGATCACTGTAGTAAAGCTACTGCACACCAGGGAAGTTCTTTGCTGGTATTCAAAATGCTTGTTTCAGTCTGCATGTTAGAATTTTTTATTGAAATAGAAGAGGATTTGAGAAGTCAAAATGTGACCTAATTTTTCTTTCTGCAGCACTATTCGTAATTTCTACGGCAAAATGAAGCTCCTCATTTTGTTCCTTTGCAAATTAAATGTTTTAAGTCTTACCACTTTATTCCAATTAAGATGGCTTTAGGTGTTCCATCCTTTTGTCATAAGTAAGACTATTAGCGCTCTAGTTGTTCTTTAGAACACTGGGACATTCTGTCATTTGGCTATACTTGGGCTACATATGGGTGATATTTGTGCTACACTTGGGCTCTTTTGTCTCATGCGGCCATCTTGGGAGACTTATTTGTAATGAAGTTTCCTAATTTCCTCACTTACTACAGTCTCTTCAGTAGGAAATACTTTCAGGTTTTTTTTACTTTGATTCCATCAAGAAGGCAATCAGATGTGTCACACATTTGCCATAAATTCAGAATGGTAGCACTCAAGTTGCTCATTAGATCATTGTAGTAAAGCTACTGCTGCTGGTATTCAAAGTGCATGTTTTAATCTGCATGTTAGAAGTTTTTTTAATGAAATAGAAAAGCATTTGAGAAGTCAAAATGTGCCCTTTTTTTTCTTTCTGGAGCATTACTCATGATTTCCACGGCAAAATGAAGCCCCTCATTGTGTTCCTTTGCAAATGAAATGTTTTAAGTCTTACCACTTTATTCCAATTAAGATGGCTTCAGGTGTTCCATACTTTTGTCATAAGTAAGACTGTTAGCGCTCTAGTTGTTCTTTAGAACACTCTGGGACATTCTGTCATTGGGCTATACTTGGGCTACATATGGGTGATATTTTTGCTAAATGTGTGTTCTGTTGCCTCTGGTGGACATTTTGGGAGACTTATTTGTTTTGAAGTTTCCTACTTTCCTCATGTACTACAGTCTACTCAGTAGGAAATTCTTCCAGTTTTTTACTTTGGTTCCATCAAGAAGGCATTCAGGTGTTTCACACATTTGCCATAAATTCTGAATTTTAGCTCTCTAGTTGCTCATTAGATAACTGTAGTAAAGCAACTGCTCGCCAGGGAAGTCTGCTGCTGGTATTCAAAGTGCATGTTTCAGTCTGCATGTCAGAGGTTTTTAATGAAATAGGAGAGCATTTGAGAAGTCAAAATGTGCCCTTATCTTTCTTTCTGGAGCACTAATCATGATTTCTATGGAAAAATAAAGCCCCTCATTGTGTTCCTTTGCAAATGAAATGTTTTCAGTGTTACCACTTTATTCCAATCAAAATGGCTTCTGGTGTTCCATACTTCTGTCATAAGTAAGACTGTTAGCGCTCTAGTTGTTCTTTAGAACACTCTGAGACATTCTGTCATTGGGCTATACTCGGGCTACTTCTGGGTGAAATTTGTGCTACACTTGGGCTCTTCTGTCTCATATGGCCATCTTGGGAGACTCATTTGAAATGAAGTTTCCTAATTTCCTCATTTACTACAGTCTCCTCAGTAGGAAATACTTTCATTTTTTTACTTTGATTCCATCAAGAAGGCAATCAGATGTGTCACACATTTGCCATAAATTCAGAATGATAGCACTCTAGCTGTTCATTAGATCACTGAAGTAAAGCTACTGCACACCAGGGAAGTTCTTTGCTGGTATTCAAAATGCTTGTTTCAGTCTGCATGTTAGAATTTATTATTGAAATAGAAGAGGATTTGAGAAGTCAAAATGTGACCTAATTTTTCTTTCTGCAGCACTATTCGTAATTTCTATGGCAAAATGAAGCTCCTCATTGTGTTCCTTTGCAAATGAAATGTTTTCAGTGTTACCACTTTATTCCAATTAAGATGGCTTCAGGTGTTCCATACTTTTGTCATAAGTAAGACTGTTAGCGCTCTAGTTGTTCTTTAGAACACTCTGGGACATTCTGTCATTGGGCTATACTTGGGCTACACATGGGTGAAATTTTTGCTACATTTGGGCTCTTTTGTCTTTGGTGGACATTTTGGAAGATTTATTTGTTATGATGTTTCCTACTTTCCTCATTTACTACAGTCTCCTCAGTAGGAAATACCTATCAATTTGTTTACTTTGGTTCCATCAAGAAGGCATTCAGATGCGTCACACATTTGCCATAAATTCTGAATGTTAGCACTCTAGTTGCTCTATAGATCACTGTAGTAAAGCGACTGCTCACTAGGGAAATCTGCTGCTGCTATTCAAAGTGCACGTTTCAGTCTGCATATTAGAATTTTTGAAGGAAATAAAAGAGGATTTGAGAAGTCAAAAAGTGCCCTCATTTTTCTTTTTGCAGCACTAATCATCAATTCTATGGCAAAATGAAGCCCCTCATTTTGTTCCTTTGCAAATTAAATGTTTAAGTGTTACCACTTTATTCCAATCAAAATGGCTTCAGGTGTTCTATACTTTTGTCATAAGTAAGACTTTTAGCGCTCTAGTTGTTCTTTAGAACACTCTGGGACATTCTATCATTGGGCTATACTTGGGCTACATCTGGGTGAAATCTGTGCTACATTTGGGCTCTTGTTTCTTTGGTATCCATCTTGGAAGACTTATTTGTTATGAAGTTTCCTAATTTCCCAGTTTACTACTGTCTCCTCAGTAGAAAATACTTTCAGTTTTTTACTTTGGTTCCATAAAGAAGGCATTCAGATGTGTCACACATGTGCCATACATTCGGAATGTTAGCACTCTAGTTGCTTACTAAATCAACGTAGTAAAGCTACTGCTCACCAGGGAAGTCTACTGCTGGTATTTAAAGTGCATGTTTGAGTCTGAATGTCAGATTTTTTTTTATGAAATAGAAGAGGATTTGAGAAGTCACTCAAAATGTGCCATAATTTTTCTTTCTGCAGCACTAATCATACTTTCTATGGCAAAATGAACCCCCTCATTTTGTTACTTTTTAAATTCAATGTTTTAAGAGTTACCACTTTATTCTAATCAAGATGGCTTCAGGTGTGCTATATGTTTGTCATAATAAAGGCTGTTAGCACTCTACTTGTTCTTTAGAACAGTCTAGGAAACTGCAGTAGAACACAAAGGAATCAACTGACAGTCTCTGCCCTTGTTGGATGTACAAGTTTTACTGACAATGTCAGAATTAATTCTCACATGGCTGAGAAAGATATTGTAAATTTTCCAGAAAATATGTTCTCAGTTTAGCTTATAGATCACCTTCGAAACCTCTCCAGGAAAAGCATGAGAAAAGAGTTTTCTCTCAAACATCATTCATGATATCCCAGCAGAAGGCTTTTTCACATGGTAAAATCACCTTAGAACACACCACAATTCATAAAATGACTATGGTACCAACTTCAAATGATATATAATGTAACTAAAGTCTTAAAACCTTCTATTAACTGCAATGCTTTTTAATGAGGTGCTATCATGTATATTAGTCCCAAGATGGCTGGCAACACTTCTTGGATGAAGTGCTGACAGCCAATCAGATCTCACGATGAGGTGTGTCGTTAGGCTCCGTCCAGATATATATATATATACATTTCCTTTAATATCTAAATAACTACTAAACAGACTTACACCATTTAACAAAAAAGCACAAGTCTGAACCAAGGACTACCTCTTTGCCAAATTTTGTGTAATTCCGTTCAGCAGTTCGGGCAGTAGCTGCAACTAACGGTTCCTATGGAAAATTGCATGGGGAAAACACGTTTCCGGACCCCCTTTTTTCTCTGCCCCGCTTGACGAATCACTCCCCAAGCACTCAGGATAGGAGTGACTGTAGTGCCCCACGAGTGTTGAAAGTTTCGCGAAGATTCGTTAACCGGCGCCACAGTTATTGCAAATAGAATGTTACAGATTTCCTATGTAAAATAGGTCCTAACTATAACTACCTACTGGTGACAGGTCCTAACTAAAACTACCTACTGGCAACCACCAGTAGGTACTATATATATATATGTATATATATATATATATATATATATATATATATATATATATATATATATATATATATATATATATATATATATATATATATATATATATATATATATATATATATATATATATATATATATATATATATATATATATATATATATATATATATATCTATATATATATGTATATATATATATATATATATGTATATATATATATATATGTGTATATATATATATATATATATATATATATATATATATATATATATATATATATATATATATATATATATATATATATATATATATATATATATATATATATATATATATATATATATATATATATTACCTACTGGCGGTCGCCAGTAGGTATAATAGTTAGGATTTTTTCTCTATGGGACTTTTGAAAATTCTATGTCTAATAACTTTGGCGTTTGTGGACGGAATAGGCTGAAATTTTCAGGAAAATGGCACATTTTGTTTCTGAGCAGCCCCTAAACATTTGGGGGGGTTTCGTCAAGGGGGGGGCGAGAAAAAAGGGGGGTCCCAAAACGTGTTTTTAACATTGAGTTTTCCTAGGGCGTTTGGCCTCACTTTTAGCTCGAACGGCTGAATGCACGAAACTTGGCAAAATTGTAGGGACTGTCAGCCCGATGTGCCTTTGCTGGGTCTCAATATATGTGCTCCAGTGGATTTTGAGAAATTAACCTTTTAAAAAACAGATATATCTGTGACAGCGTCCCGGGTAGCGCTCCGGTTCGCGTACTTTTCGCGTAACGGAACTTTGTGAAGCAAAGCTGATTGGCTCTCCGGTGTCTGTCAACATTCTAAACAGTCCGGAGCGGCCGCCATCTTGTCTCTCGGTAGGATCGAGAGACAAGAGTAGGCCAAAACGAAGGGGGAAATGAAGGAAAGGGGGCAAGGTAGACCCCTTCTGACCCCCTAGGATTGATGAGGGGAATATTAAATTGCCCCGCGGGGCAAAAAAAAAAAAATTGCGATTTTTTCGCCGTAGAGACGCGTCCCGGTACGCGAACCAGGCAGCTAACTGGGCAGCTAACCGGCAGCGTAACGGGAGTCTGAGGAGAAGCTGATTGGCTGTCAACATTGTAAACAGTCCGGAGCGGCCGCCATCTTGTCTCTCGGTAGGATCGAGAGACAAGAGGTGGAAAAAAAAAGGTGTAAATGAAGGAAAGGGGTAAGGTAGACCCCTCCTGACCCCCTAGGATTGATGAGGGGGCTATTAAAGTTCCCCGCGGGGCAAAAGAAAAAAAAAATTGTGATTTTTCGCGGTAGAGGCGCTTCCCGGTACGCCAACCAGGCAGCTAACCGGCAGCGTAACGGGAGTCCGACATCTTGTGTTTTTGGAGCGTCCGGTTTGCGTACCGGGTAGCGTTCCGGTAAGCGTAACAAGGGGAAAATCAAGAGAAACAGTAAAATAAAATTCAAAGGAATAGATTTCCACCGAACTTGGCAAAATTGTAGGGACTGTTTGTTTGATGTGCCTTTGCAAGGCCTCAAGATATGTGCACGTGTGGATTTTGTCTAATTAAGGTTAAAAAAAAAAATATGTATCTGTAAGCGTGCTCCGGCGCGCTTACGTTACGGGTTTTGTTTGCGCTGCAGAGACGATACGTCACGGTTATGCGACGCGTCATGAGGCGTCTCACGTGGCTACGTGATACGTCACGTAATAAAGAATATATTTTACAGCTATAGATATTAGCTTTTAAAAAACCAATGAAATTCACTGAAAAAACCATAGGTTATAGACCATATATAGTTAGGAATTTGCATTTACAAAACCTTGAAAATTCACTGAAAAAACCATAGGTTATAGACCATATATAGTTAGGGATTAGCATTTACAAAACCTTATTTTACTCGCACAAAACCATTGAAATTCCCATATATAATTAGTTGCACTAACTATATATCGCGCACCCGCAATCCACTGCTGATGATGTCACATATTACATCATTCATGACATGGTCAGTGACATCACTGATGACATCACTGATGACATCTCAAATGACATCACTGATGACATCACTGATGACATCTCAAATGACATCACTGATGACATCACTGATGACATCTCAAATGATATCACTGATGACATCACTGATGACATCTTATTTGACATTACTGATCACATCACTGATGATATCATTTATGTGATAATACAATGAACATCTTCAGACTCTAATATAACCTTAGATACAATCGGTATAAACAGACACTCACAGACTGTCACTTATCCATGGAGTTACTCACACACCTAGTCAGTCATGCAAAAAATCAATCACACCTCCATTTCCTCAACTATACAGTTATACACACCTTACTTATTCAAACATATACTAACACATATTTACTCTCTTATACAATCCCTGATACAAGTTCACAATGATCCATACAGCCACTCACACATTCACTGGCTCTTATGCACAGTTATTTATATATGTCAACTCTCACATGGACTGTGTTTTACATATGTACTTACTTTGACATGTAGCACTGAGATATCCATTCACTCACCAATACACTCATGCACACAGTCAACTATCCATACAGCTGTTTCCACATGCACTTTTGAACCCATACATTTAGTGAATCAACTGCTCACACATCTATGCACAGAGTCATACACCTCCCAGCCACCCACACACATACTCAGTCTCCCATACAAATACTTGGGCAACCATTCAATAACCCATATAGTTACTCATATAGCTACTGATTTAAACATGGAGCAGATTACAGAACAACATATATAATGATGCACAAATTAAGACAGTTTAGTCACTAACCCATGCACTCAGTGAGACACATTTAATCATTCTCTCATACAGTCAGTCATGCACCTACTAAATCCTTCATCCAGACACTTATACATCCACTCATTCTTCAATATGTAAGACATATTTTAACTTTACAGAAACATACAGTCACTGGGTGTTGTCATCAGTGATGTCATCAGTGATGTCATTTGAGATGTCATCAGTGATGTCATCAGTGATGTCACTGACCATGTCATGAATGATGTAATATGTGACATCATCAGCAGTGGATTGCGGGTGCGCGATATATAGTTAGTGCAACTAACTATATATGGGAATATATATATATATATATATATATATATATATATATATATATATATATATATGTATATATACTAGGTACGGGGACAATACATGCGGAGACTCAAACCTGGTTTGCCAGTGGCAAAGTCTGCTGCTCTGGATGTTATGCCGTGTTCTCACTGCCCAAATTACTAAGCATAGGTCAGTGTGCCTGGGTGGGAGTGGATGAGTTCCTTTTTTTTAGGTCGAGTTGAGTGCTGTCAGCTGCATGAGCCATTGTAGCCACTCCCCATTGTGTCTTACAGTTGGAGTTTTTGGTAAACAGTAATGACTGCCATTAGCTGATTTCATCTCATGCAGTTCATTGAAATTGTACCATGCAAAGGGGTGTGCAAATCACACGAAGAGAATATGGTATAATTATCAGACAGCAATGAAACAAAGGCTAATGAGGTCGTCCTACTACTCTGCTAGTGGGGGACAGTATTTACTAATCATGATGCCCTCACACACCCCGAATGATGTCATGCTTCATCATTGGGCAGGTGCTCCTCATCGGGCCAGCGCTGCATTGCCCTACGGGTTCCCCGAAGGGTCACTTTTTCAGAGATCTTTTGATAAATCTGTGTGAGTGTGTGGAGGTGAGATGCAGTAAAGTCTTAAAAACGAGGCTCAAAAAATTACTGGAGGGAGAATAGGTACATTTATTAAAGAAGTGGTCCCTCTGTCATTGTAAAAATCCAAGAAAGTGGTGCTGCTGTGAGGGGTGAAATGACCCTCTGTAGTTAGTTGAGTGGCATACCCCTAACAGATATGCTTTGGCCTTTAAACATATCAGAGCCCTGCGATTGCAGGCTGTGTGTGCAGTTGTTAACTGCCATTTTGACCTTAACTTTTACCAGGCTGAAACCTTCTATTGTAATACAACCAACAGCTGTTCTCAATCTGCATTTGTCTTTTTGTACGCATTTTGTGAAAAAAAAGAAGAGGAAAAAGAACTGGATTGCTTGATTATTATAACATTTGAACATATTTTCCTGCTGCCATTTATTGATTTAAAAGCAACTTGCTCTTAGTGTGCTTATACAATTATACAATTTTGGATGTATTTTTGAGTAAATCCGGACTCTTGGAGAAATGTAAAATATATATATATAGTGCTCCTCAAAATTGTGGATTAGTAAGCCAAAGTGGCTTGGTTGAACAGTTTCCTCACAGCCAAAGCAGTCTCCAGTATAGTTCCAGGTTCTATGTGCGGACCACCATGGACTTCAGCAGAGTAATTCAGCGATTCCACTGAAGTGGAGAGAACTTTTTTGCTGGACAACCAAACTGCACTCTGAAGAACCTCCCTGGTCTAGCAGACTCTGGTGCAAATTTTGATGGTTGGGTCAAGTCGATCTCCCAGGCTGCAAGTTGGCGGTCAGCCGCAATCAGGCATACTTAGCTACCAACTCACCACTAAGCCAGGCTTTTTCGGCTTTTGTAGCTCAGTAGCTGTAGCAGAAAGTCAGCCAACTGGCTCTTTGAGTCACTTCTTCTGTTTGAGGCTCAGGTTCACTTTTCCTCAGGCATGGTAACACATCACAGATCTCTCTCTGCTAGCTGAAGGAGCAGCAGGTGCAGCCAGTCTTGGGGCTACCTGTCTTTGCTGGGTTCAGGGAACAGCAGGGCAACCCTGCTTCAGTTCACTCTTTAGAACAGATGTGATGTGAGGTCTGGGTGCAGAATGTGCCACTTTAATGCCCAATTAGTGCCTGCGGGATGCGACAACTGCTAGTCAATGGGTTACCGGGTCCCCTCTCGCCCAATGACTACTTTCAGTAAAGTGTGGCATTTAGCTGTCCCAGAAGGCACCATTCCTCCCACTCCCAACATGGCATAGTCTTCTCTTGGTGTATGCAGCTCCCTAGCCAGACCTAGAGGTGTGGCTACCTGGGGGCTACACATCAACAGAATCAATGGTTTAATCACGGATGTCCTCTCTCTGTCCCTGACGTAAACCTGTCTGCAAGAACAAAAGAGCAGTCCCTCTAGTGTGTGTCCACCATTTGCCCTTCAAAGACGGCTTTCCCCATAAAGCTTGCCATTTGAGCTCACACCCTGTTTGTCCTTCCCGCCAGGAAAAGGTCACACCTCTTCCTATAGCAGGCCCTTTGTGTTCCTTTCTGAGAATATTTCACACCAGCCCACCGAAAAACCGAAAGCTCCCATGTAGCCAGCAACCGTAAGTCACTGGAAAACTTTGGGCAACAAAGTGGCTAATTACTAAAGTTGCCATTTGTGCAAATCTTACATTAAATTCTTCGTGAGCATCAATTCTGGTTCAATGCAACAATTCTTTGGATACCTTGAAATATCCTATTTAGTAGCCCTATTCATAAGTTAGCATTGCTGAGCTGTCTGCGTGTAACCCTGTATTCACCAATAGGGATAATACCCTTAACACAGTAAATGCAGGGTTTTTACATGTAAAGTGAGAACTACACATCCATCTTTTAAATATCTTGCACACTTCCATTAGGGTTCAGTAGACCTGCCTTTGGGTTGACTTATACATATTTAAAGAGAAGGTTTGCACTTCTCCAGTACTTTAAATGGCAACAACAAGTTCGCACATAAAAACTGCTCTGTCAGCCAGCAATGGCAGGCTGGGAGTCCCACTTTGCTTTTTCAGACTCTTGGTGGCACAATAAGTAGGGTCTGGTTAGCAGGCCTCAGTGCTCTATCAGCAGCATCAGTCCCAAATCCTGAGGGGTGTTCATGCAAAAAGAGGCACCTCCTCACACTGCCATTGAAAATACCTTTTCCTGAAGTGAAGTTGTTTGGAGACCAGTTTGACGCAGGGTGGCCAAAGCATTCAAGGAGAGAAAGTATGGTGTTTCTTACAATGGAAGAAATCAACCCTCTAGTTCTATTGTCTCTTCATGTGATAATCACAAGCAAGGAAAATGAAGGAAACATTTTCAGATGACAGGCTCCTCCAAGAAGAGATCTTCTTGCTTGCAGGTGGTTCTTGACTACATGGGACAAGTTTTGGCACAAGGTTATGTTGGGGGGCTCATATCTAAGAACATCTTCATGTGTGGATGAAGGATGTTACAGATCTATTGCTGCTGAACATCCTAAACTTCCATCCCTTGATCAGATACCCTTTTGCCTCCTGCAATGTGACATCCTCATCCCTCATTACTTCCCACTCTTTAGTGGATACTGCATTTATTTCCTCTTCATCCATTCCAGCCGCTTTCTACCCCTTACAATGAGCCACCTTGTTTTTCTCTCCCAGTACATATTGTACCTTGTAGTTGTAGTCAATTAACCTTGCAATGCAAGGCGTGGCAGTAATTAATCCCAATGTCACAGTGGTCTACTTGTTCTCATTATCTTTTTTAGTCAAAATTGCTCTAATGCCTTTCTAAGTCGCACCAGAGGTAATGATACAACTCATATTAGGATCAAACCATTGCAAAGGGGCTGCTTTACATAAATCATACTTTATAGAGGTAAACTCACCCCTTATCTTCGCCCACCACTCAAATTTAACTGAGAAACCATCCCTAAATTGAGCATAAAATTCTTTTAGGCCAATAATTGACCTACGTTCTAACTTACTCTTAGGTTATGGAACACCCTATATGGCTACCAACAGATCCTTCTTTGGTTTTATACCCATATTGCTTACTTTATGGCCCAAAAAATCAAATGTTTGCATCTTAAATCTGCATAAGTTAAACTATGCAAACAGCCCATCCTTACTCGTAACAAGTATTTAATTCTGAAAGAACAGCACTCCCTTTTCTCCCTTGAAGAATTCCTACATAAGTTTCTGGAATACCGCAGCTACGAAAGCTAAGCCAGTCAGAATCCTCACAAACCTATCACAACCTGATGGCATCATAAACGTAGTAAGATTTTCTCTCTCTGAGTGCACCTTGAATTGATAGTACGCTGACGCCAAGTCAATGGTCGAAAAGCTTCCATCCCTTTTTGTCATGGCTAACATCTCATTTATTTTTGGCAGGGGGAACCTTTCTACAACAATGTTCTCATTGAGCTGTCTCATGTCCACACTTAGATAAATCTTCACATTTGGGTTTTCTCGCCAGCACAATGGGAGCAATCCATTCTGATGCCTCCACCCTTTCAATTATTCAAGCCTTTAACAGCCTTTCCACTTCCACATTCACCTCCTCCCTCCTATTGCATGGTAATTTCCTAGTTCTACGAACTTTAGGTCCAGAATCTTCTGTTAGGATGGTCTTATGTGAATATTGAATCAACAACCCCAGTTCCCCAGAGAACACCTCCAGAAACTCAATTTTCCAACCATGACCTGTCCTCTCTCTATCCCCATCACTAATACTTCTTCCTCTCTATTGGGGTTGAGGCTCTTATTCAGTGCTCTTTGATCTATCCATTACAATGCTGATGGTCCTTCCTTGGCAACATAGATTTCCTAACAGGCCTCTGATTTTTTAATTCAAATTTAATTTCTCTGCATCTCACCATGGGTGTCGATTCACCCGTGAAACGTTTAGGAGTTATATCTGCCTTGTGAAGATGATGACCTCACACCTTTTCAAATGTATTTTTCCACAACTCCCAATCCACTATGGTATAAGGGGAACATGAATCCACAACTATTAACACTTAAACCCCTCCTAACTTAGGTCCTGATTATGATACCGGTTGGACTTTCATCCGACCGATACCGTGGCAGAAGCAGGACAGCCCAACTAAAAGTCAGCGGTCCCACTGCCCACATTATGGTGTGACTGCCTTCACAGACGTCGCAATGTGTATACTTTGCATTGGCTCGTGTGCTGAGGGCTGTACCACATACCACAGTACAAAATATAAACATTTTAAACATCCCTACACTATGTGGCAGGCACCATGCAGCGCCTGCCACATGGTGCAGGGATGTTTATGGGGGCACCATAAGTGCACCCTGGGCCGATAGCGGAGACCCAGGGGAGAAGGGGCTCTGCTAGGGGCCACAAAAGTCACTGTTCGCCTGCCTTTTCGTGGTGGGTTAACCGCTATGAAAAGGCTGGCGGAAGGGACATCCTAATCCCTATGGTGGTGCATGAGCAGGCACCGCCCCATTGTAGGGAATAGGAGTCTGACCGCTGCACTGACAGGATCCTTGATCCTATCAGACGCGGTGGTGTTTCCCCCCAGCCAAGATCTGACCGCTGCGTCCTATAATCATAATTAGGCCCTATATTTTGCAGACTGGTTCATTCCTACACATTTTAGCCAGGCTACTCATGATTTCCGACTTGTTCCATTCCCCCCCTTCGATACTTAATACACAATTCCCTCTGGAACTTTCTTTCCCCTCTACGAGCATTTGTTCTGACTCAGAGCTACTGTTATCCTCCACAATCTTCACTCTTCCATCCTTGCCCTTCCTTCTACGCACTTGGAAAAATGTCTCTTGATCCCACAAGTGGGAACACTTTTGATTGATTTGCGGACACCACTTGCTAAACACCAGGTGTTTGCTACTGCCACACCTAAAGCATCTCTTTACATGATTCCTACTTCCAGATTGATAAGCACCTGTCCTATACTTACTGTTGCTCCCTTTATCAGCTCATTTATTCTCAATTCTTTGTCCACCTGTGGAATATTTACCTTCAATTCCATACACATTCGTTTTTTCCCAGTTTTACCTTTGCCACTAACTCACTAGAAGTATAGATAAGGAGTTATCCAATGCTACTTTAGAACAACTATGGGACATTTCAGACTTCTTCACTAAAGCTACTACCTCACTCAAAGTCAAATCCTCCTGTGCCCACAATCACCCTTGAACATGTTCACTATTTACTTGCACTATTAGCTGGTCTCTCACCAGCTCTTCATGTAGTGACCTTATTATGCAAATAATTTCTAATTGCTTTCATGCTGCTACATAGTTTTCTATGGATTCTGACTTTGCTTGCCTCCTCCAAAAGAATTTGTATCTGTCAATGGCAATACAAACTACTGAAGAATAATAACTATCCAAGTGTGACAAAGAATTTCAAACAATATCTCCTTGGTCTGGCAGGCTAGGTTTTTTTTAATGTTGTTATACGCCTTTAAATATTGAGGACCAAGAGAACGCAATAGTGTATTCTTCTTTTTGTCTGCAGACAAATCCTCATCCTTCATGGTGTAAATATCATTTAGGAAATATTCTTTCCATTCATTCCACTTCAAAGGTGGTTCTCCCGGTACAGCTAAAAATGTTTGTGTGGGCATAAGTGAGAAAATCTGTGAGGCACACTTGCTTCCTATAACATCCACTAAGCAGCACCACCATTATACCAGCTGAGACCCCAAAATTTTCTGAGGAATCAGATAATTAGTAAATTGCTCTTACCATATTTAGGCTCCACACAACATAATAAAGCTCCACCCTAGATGCCACTTGAATATTCCATTCAAGGACGTTGGCCTGTATTTGCTGTGCCTATCAGAGTATGTACTACCAGCATGTTATGAGAACTTAGACTAGCTCTGCCTGTCAGCATGTGCCAATAAAACCTATATGCACTTTTAAATATGCCCCAATGGACTCCCTTGGCTGTGCCTAGCAGGTTGATGCCTTCCTGACAAATCTGGCCCTGCAGCGTGAGTTTGCCGTACAAACTGCTTTGTTAATTCAGAGACTTCAAAAATGGCCTCCCAGAAGTCATGCAATGTGGCCTCCATGTCAGTAGAGCTGGCAGGGTGAAATTGTGGGAAGGCTTTCTGTCAGTTGACATGCTCTCCAGAGCTGGCTCGCTTAGGACTCACAAGCGCATTCAGGCAGACTGCATACATACAGTCTCCTGTTCTGCTCCACAGTACAGTTCACACACTCACCGCCCAAAATGTAATTAAAGGTGTGCTCTGTTAATTTTAAGTTCCTCCTGATGGGTTGCTGAACAGATGGATACCTTCTGCAGTCCACAGACACTCTGCACCATGACTCCATCACAACCTGGGCTCGCTAGCAAACTGGGTGACAGCTCCACACTTCTCTGCCACATATGTTCTCTGCCAGGGCTGAGATCGTCGCCACTTGTTGTAAAAAAAATATACTCAGGACACAGTAAGTAGATTTATTCAGCCCTGAATGGATAGTCATTAGGAATCGCTAGGCGTGTCAGGCCCTAGCCGCTGTTACCCATCAACAGCCACCAACCTCCAATCCCACATTCCACTTTAAATTCTTGATTTGAGTGTGATACAAGAATCTAATGACATAACATTCTATAGTTGACAGAGTGGAAGTTGGGAGGTTAGACCTACAGAGGAAAGGGTTTTCCAGGGAGTCAGCCTTGGCAATTCAGTCCAAGTGAAGACCTACCCAAAGGGTTTATTCTGGGCATTAGTGATTTTTCAGAGATGGTTTTATAAAAATGATTGTGACCCCGTTTCTCGTGGTCAAGTTTACATTTTGTACTTTCAACAGTACGAGTTTTCATTTGCTTTGGCAGTTGCAACCCTACAATGGTCTGCTGTAGAAGCCTTCAAGGAACATTGGGCTGGCATAGTGGAGTTAGAATCTTACAGGCACATGCATCAAGCGTTTAAGAATTAGCAAAAATTGTGAATCGCAAAAAATGGCATTTGCAATCGCAAAATACAGTGTAGCAATGCATCAATGGTATATTTGCGAAAAACACAGATTTTCACAAATATAAAGAATCCCAAAAAATTCTGCGAAAATAATTGCAATTCTGTATTTGCACCTCCCTAATAGAGAATTGCAAATAATGAATCGCAATGAAATGCATGAAAATTCTCAAATTGCGATTCCCTTGAAAATCGCAAAAATGCAATCGCAAAATAAGAAGGATCACAACCAGGTGGTAATCATGAGTGCAAATTACGTACAGCTGCAAATCAACTCAAACGTATTCAAACACACCCAGAATGAGCTCCCACAAGTCACAATGGCAGGGATTTACCTGATGGTGAGGAGGATGAGGCTGCAGGCTGCTGGACACAGACGGAGGTGAATAAATGAGCGCATTTTCAGAGTCCGCATAACTTTGCTAGGACAGCAAGACGATGAGATATATGATAAGTATAGGCTGAATGCAGCAATGATCCATGATCTCATCAATGAATTGGACCCCATCCTGCAACGACAGACACGTAGGACCAATGCTATCCCAATGCATGTGTAGGTCCTATGTTGCCTACATCTCCTGGCGTCAGGCAGTTTTCAAGGAGTCATTGCAGCAGCTGGTTGTGTGTCGCAAAGCGCACTTTCAAGAATATTCAGAGCATTCCTTGATGCCATGATGGTCCGGATAGGCTCACACATCAATTTCCCTACCACAGCGCATGACATTGCCAAAACTAAACAGGAGTTTTACCAGATTGCTCGCTTCCCACATGTGTTGGGTTGTATTGATTGCACCCATGTGGCAATATGTCCCCCTGCAGCACAGGAATATTTATATAGGAATAGGAAATGATATCATTCCCTCAATATTCAGGTTTTCTGCAATGCCAAAAACTTGATAACTGACATTGTGGCGCAATTTCCAGGCAGTGCACATGATTCCCATATATACAGGCAAAGTGGCATTCACACCCGTCTTGTCAGGGGAGAATTTGGAGAGAGACATCTGCTTGGTAAATATGTGCAATACATTCTTACATTCATTGTACGCATGTCAATGTCAAACAACCACTAACCCCCTTTGCTTTCTCACATGTGGGTGACAGCGCATACGCCTTGTGTAATTACCTTATGACACCTTACCTCAATCCTACAACTGCCAACCAACAGAGGTACAATGTAGTACATATATCAACAAGGAACGTCCTGGAGCGCACATTTGGGCTGCCGAAGAGCCGATTCAGATGCCTCCTTAAGACCGGTGGAGCACTTCAATACAACCCTGAACAATGCTGCAAGATATTTGCAGCATGTACCATGCTGCACAATATTGCGACAAAGGGAGGAATGGAAATCAAGCTTTCTGACAGCTACTCAGGCGATGGGAACTAGCAAGTGCCACACCACCGTGCCCTACAAGGGTCAATCGCATGAGAAGGGCGCAGGAGAAGATTGAACATCACACAAAATTACTTCTAAGGTGAGTAACGATGACACAAACACTGTATATTGTAAGCAAAGTAAGCTTTATGTAAAGAAAAATTGACCAGAGTATTGAAGCACACTTTCAATCTGACCAGTGGCACAGGAGTCTAGGTAATGGACATGTGTGGAATAAAAAGTAAGGATGACTTGAAAGTCAGTCAAAGGTCACATTGCAAAAATGGTTATGTCATCATCTCGGAATCTCATTGTACATGGAAGTCTAGCGCTTTCTCCCACGAACACCCAGACGACTGTCAGAACCAGCATCTTCCTTCCTAATGTTGGAAGTGGAGGGGGTACTGCTGCGTGTGTTGCGTCTTACTGCAGTGGCAACTGGCATGACTATCCTGCTCATGCTTGAGGCATCCTCACTACTCTCTTCGAGCGTGGACATATTGGCTGCACTAGTGGATGCATTCCTCATTTCCACAGCATTGGTCACCTGGTCCAGTGCTTTCGCCACATCCCCGCTCCAATGGCACATTTGTGTTTGCATGGTCACAGACCTACGTGCCAGCAGTGCAGTTGTAGTTGCCAGCCTATCGTTGGATTTCTCATACATTTTGAAGTGCTGCATAAGTTGGCAATGCTGTCTTTTCTGAGATGCATGTCCCTCCTGTATGACCTTGGTTAGTCGCTGCACACTATTGGACAGTACTGCAATGTTGTCTGCCATCTTTACGATTTGTATCTGTACTAATCGTGTGTTCTTGCTCTGCAGTCGATGCGTATGAAGCATCTGTCCATCAAGGTCACCCCAGACATCAATTGGTTGCTCCGCCTGCTGTGTTCTGAGTGCTCTTTGTCTTCTACACCGGACTCTGGGATTGCCTCTTCTGATCGGTGTTTGTGGAGTTGTGATGGGAGTAGATTGGCGATGGCTGCCCTCAGGTGTTACATTGATCTCATCATCTGAAGCCATGGGGACCATTGTTGGGACAAGTGCCCTGCGTGAGTTTGGTGCACGTGACTGTTTGGTTGCCGGACCCGGTGTGTCCTCATGTTCAGATGCACTGGAGGGCTGCACTTGCTGGACATCACTATCCTCAGCCTCTACACTTTCTGCATCTGTGAGGTTAAACAGTGCAAAAGAGCATTAATTCATGCTTGTGAGGTCATGTCACAGTTATCAATGATTTAATTTGTCATTACATTGAGCATATGTTACACTATTTACAGTTGTTTTTTTGCATATGTGTGTTTTTTTCATTGTAACTGCTTGACCTGCCTACATCTCCCATAATGCACTTCCCTTTCTGAGAACATTATGTAGTAGATGCTAAAAAGTGTGCACTTATGCTGTTATGAGCTCAGGTTCTAACTTTATTATTTGGGACAATGGCAACATGCATTCATCTTACCTTCAGATGTGTGTGCAGCTCCTGAGGTGTCTAGCTGTGTCACACCATCAACAGCTTCAGGCTGGATTGTGGATTCCACCAAGTCCTCATGGGAGTGTTCCCAGTGTCTGTTGGTGTTCCCCCTCCTGTCTTTGTTGCCTCCTTCAGCCAGTCAGCAATGCGCACCTTGGCCCGACTGAGCAAATCCTACCATCGCTTTTTCAGCTCTTCAGTGGTGTGGTGTGCCACCCCAATGACATTGTATGTATGTATGTATGTATTGGCATTTATATAGCGCACTACTTACCTGTAGGGTCCCAAGGCGCTTCGACCGCTGCGAAACCCTTCCTGGCTTCCCTGAGAGATGGTCCCTTAATGGGTATCTCCAGGGTGAGACCAGGCATCCCCGGCGGTCTGGTGGGGCCGTTAGTGAAGATGAGGCAAGCTAATGCCCAGAGTTGCCGAGTGTGATCGCTGATCAGAGTGGGCACTGAGGCGAGAGAATTATCGAGTCCGCTGACCCTGGTCCAGAAACCTGCCGCACCGGGAATCGAACCCTGGTCCCGGGCCGTCCTCTGCTCTCGGGTCTTTTCTCCTGCTCTGGCACTTTTAAAGATGCTTTGCCAAACAGCTTATCATGGCTGTGGACTACTCCCTCAATGAGGGTGTCAATTTCTTTTTCCGAAAATTTTATTTTTATGTTCCTGCCTGTTTGGCTGTCCTCTGCTGTTTGTGGAGCCTGCATTTTCAGTTAGTTAACAGGTGTTTCCAATCTCTCAATCCCACACCTGTTCAGCTCATAGAGCCAGCTCCCTCCACTCCCTAAGCCTGCGCACTGAAAATGAGGCTTGGGCTGCTCACTTCCTGGTTCTGATGTCATCAAGATGCATCAATGTGAGACTCCATTAATTGCGATTTCGCAAATAGCGAAATCGCTAATAGCGAAATTGCAATTGCCGGAATCGCTATTTTATTTGCGATTTTTTATTGAATCGCAAATTTTATGTTGCATCGCATTTTGCGATTCTTTATTTGCTATTCCTTAAAAATCGCAAATAAGGAATCGCACATTTTTACTAAGATGCATGAGCCTTTTAGGCTTTCAGAATGCTGATAAACACAAAGCACACAATACTATAGCACAGAAACAAACGTAAGTAGCACTAATACACAGTGGGTTTCCAAACCATATACTAAAATAGTGATATAAGAACCAAAAATGTAGTCAAGACAATGTTTAGA
The DNA here is from genome assembly GCF_964263255.1 of Lissotriton vulgaris. Taxonomy (NCBI): domain Eukaryota; kingdom Metazoa; phylum Chordata; class Amphibia; order Caudata; family Salamandridae; genus Lissotriton; species Lissotriton vulgaris. Next base: position 1,529,692,215 of record NC_141687.1, on the reverse strand, counting down.
GTTTGTAGAATTGCTGGGACCCCAAGGAACCACCCAAGGTGAGTAAGTAGGGGCCCCACGGAGGATGGGTGCAGTGTGAGAACATGACCGCGTGCTATGTACAATTCAATGGATGAGTCGCTGTTGCAGTTTTAGTGTTTGAGAACCATTTCCAGGGGATTGCAAAGAAAACCCTTTAGAACATAGAAGTTTGTAGAGCCACCCCACCCATAGATACTTAAGTACCAGAGTTACCTATCCCATGGAAGCTGGGTGCATAGGGTTTAAGTGGCGTCAGAAACCACTGTCATTCTCAATGGGAGTCTTCATAGAAATGCCACTGCTAGAAAGAAGAAAAGTGTCCAGTGGAACCCAGAAGTGGATTCTTGAGGGAAGAACCTGAAAGCAGAGGGGACAGAGTCTGGGTCACTCAGGGGCGACCAGGAGCTCAGCAGATGAATGCCCACCGATGTCAGGTGCTTCAGGTGTGAAGATGGAGACCTTTACTCTGCAGACACAGGGACCAGGAGACGTCCCTGATGACCAGGAGCTGGATACAAGCTGTCCCATGAAGGATGTCGAGTGCTGAGGAGTCGGTGTCAGGCAGGAGCACCAAAAGGCCTTTGCAGCGGCAACCCACGAAGAAGGTCGAGGAAGGTCATGGTCTGGCCCAGCAAGGACCAGGAGACTCACCACAGCAAGAGGAGTCAGGGTAGTCCTGGAGCAACCAGGGGAGCCCAAGAAAATCAGTGATGTCCCTCAACTGGACCAACAGGCCGAAGGCACAGGAGTCGCGAGGTGACCTCTGGAAGATTCACAAAGTCACAGCTTGCAGGACACAGAGTGCAAAGAGGGCAGAGTCCTTTGTAGGAAATGTGCGCAGAGGTTGGGGCTAGCAATAACCCTATGCACTTAGTTGGGAAGAGCCAACAAGCATATACAATTGCAAAAGTATGCAGTGCACAGGGGTTCAGGTCATGTGGTTCCAGGAGGGATGTCGGCCTCAAACTCCGTGAGAGGGCAACTCAACCTCAAGGAATGTAGGAACCCACCTCCTGTGTTGCTGGAGCCTATGGAGTCTGCAAGAGCTTAGGATCCCCAGTTCAATCAGTTGTGTTAAGGTGCCTGCAATTGCAGGGGAGTGACTCCTACACCCCAAGGGAGATACTTCAGATGCCCTTGATGCTCCACCGGTCCCGCACAGAGTCTGTATGGTGCACGGGCACAGACGATACTTTGAACGGAGAGGAAGACAAAGTAGGGCCCAGTCAAAGTCCAGCAAAGTCCAGAGTGTCCAGACGGTTGTAGTTCAGTGGTTTCTTGTTCAGAATCTTGTCCACATTGAAAAAAGGGTCCTACAGCCAGGTAAGTCGATTTTTACCCATGAGAGGTTTGGATAGATTCAGGGGACCCTCCCACGGGAGGGTCAGGACAGTGGGGTGGTTACTTCCATGTCCTTTGTCCAGTTTCGTGCCAGAGCAGGAGCCAACGGCTCCCAGGACAGGGTTGAACTGGACTGTGCACAGGGACACCAAGTGTGCCGAAGATGCAGACTTTCAGGCACTTTGGAAGTGCACCCGCCCAGCCCCAATACTCTAAATCCTGTCCTGGAGGTGGTCACACCTCCCTTTGACAGGATGCCTATTGTTCTGCCTTCCCCTGCTCGAGCTTGGCTCAGCAGCAGGAGGGCATAAATGTGTCTCTGGTCGGCAGCAACCATTTTGTGCTGCCTGAGTCGAAAAAGCCGGTACCGGAAAGTGACCCCACGAAGCTTGTTTCATAAGGATGGAATCATACCTCTCACACTGGTTAGCAGTGCGGAGGTATGATTCCAAGGTGTTTGACACCAAGTACAACATGTTTTGTTGCAGCCGTTTTGTGGATAGCATTTTACACAGGCACATAATGCACCTCTACCTATATGTCTGGCTGCATCACTGACAACCCGGGAGAATGGTCTCAAGAGGCTGCAGAGGGGCTATGCTCAAGCAGGGGCACCCTCTCACGTAAAACTCAGCACCCTGACTTCAAGATTTTCAAGGCCTGCTGTAGGGGAGACTTGTAGGTTTTAAGTGTAGTGACCTATATATATAGTAAACCGATATCTAACGTAGGTGGTGCAAGCACCAGCTTACACAGGCTGCAATGGCAGGCCTGTAGTTTCCTTTTGTATTGCCACTCATGGGTGGAATAATACATGCTTCAGCCCATGGGGGACCTCTGGGGTAACTATGCCCTGGGTACATGTGTATCATATACTAGGGACTGTCAAGGGTAACCCAGTATCCAATCTGGAGTGTACCTAAGTACGTGCATAACATTTTAAGGAGAAAGCAGATAGACTTGGGTCGTGATTAGCAGGATCCCAGTCAGACTAGTCAAAACAGTGTAACATCAAGCAAAAAGTGGGGGCAACCATAAGAAGCAGATCCTACTTTCCTACAAGCATTTATTCTGTTTTGATTGGTTGTGGCCTGAAATGGCAAATGTTTGGGTATACCTCAAAAGTAAGGACTGGAGCAGAGAAGGAAACCACTAGGCAATGATATTATTATCTACACATAATTCCATTAATCTGAATATTTCTTCCTCTCTCTAGTCATTAGTATCCACCCACCCTGTCTGTATTTTTTGGGGTTAGCTTAGTTATTACAGGAGTTCTGGGAGAGAGGAGGTGCCCTACAACGAAAGAGTGTACTTTTATTCCTCATAATCAAGAAGCAGGAATAAGACCAGAATGATGTTACTACTGAATAACTTTATTCGTTTATTTAAACCATCAAAGTGTACAAAGGTAAGAAATTCGTTAGATTACAGTCTAAAACAAAATATTAAGTTTCAAAGTCTACATTTAAAATATGCAGTAAAAAGTATTTTAAATAAAAACATAGATTAAAAGGCATAAAAGGCATGCCTCAGAATGACAACCTTCCAGCTGAAAAGCCACACCACATGCGAAGATATTTAAAGAAGCTTGTATACAATACACAATATATTCATTCAATTAGGCAACATATCACAATCATTATTTTCTCAATGTGGCCTAGGATAAAAACTTCTGACAAATTATCGAGAAGGAAACTAAAAAGCGACTAACGGAAAACACTAGTGGCTCTAATGTGCCAGTTTTTAAGATTCTATATGCAATCTGTTATTGCCTGGCTCCAGGATTTAAGCAGATTGGTCTTATCCACCTCATGGGTATCAGTTGGTGTTTTGGGTAAAAGAAAAGTACATGTTCTTCAGTCTCTTTTGCTCTAGCACAGGCAGGGCATAGCTCTGTTTATAAGCTAGCAGCCTCATTTCCAGGAAACTTTAGGAGCAAATTGCCATATTTGAATATGACATATAAGCTTCTGGCAAAGGAAGGCGTGATTTGATCCAAAAAAAGATTCGAATCGCGGACATGGCTTGACATTTGCTGGTCTAGTGGCATAACGTTCCCCCACCACTGCCGAATACCTGGCTCTTAGTCTCAGTATATCACCTCTAGTTACCTTCTCTGGGCATTCCCATAGATCCAACATATTCATCGATTTACACCAATCTGCGATGTGTTTGAACCACAGTAGTTTTTTGGCACCACTGGTCATCAATACCTCCCTCATAGAGTTACAATAGTCAGAGAGCTGGGGAGTTGTCCACATACACAGAGGTAAATTAGTGGTTTCAATGAAGCCATGTCACCTATTCTCTTCATCCCTACGTCACAAAACAGAAGACCAGAAGGAAGTTCTGTGTATTAAAGAAGAAAAACGCCTCAAAGTAAGGACTGGATCAAGGTAGAAATACTCTGAGTAATGGAATTATTGGTAAGCAATGATATCATTACCATGTTTACCTAGGTTTATTTGAAAGGAAGTGGCAGAGGGAAATAACTAAGGCACATACCAGACACAAAGAGGCAGCACCTCCATTTCAGTTGCAACAGGTTGACGCTTGCTTAACAGTGCCCTGATATGTATGTGGTGTGTGTACCAAAACTGGGGGTCATATTTACAAGCCCCTTGTGACACTTTTGCGCTGCTGTTGCATCACTTTTGTGACGCAACGGTGGCATAACAAATGCTGCAAATTTACTATGTGACATATCTAGGGAGATGCGTCACGTTCTAAAGCCTTGCATGACATTATACCTGCATCAGGTATAATGTATGCAGGGTAGGCGTTCCCATGCAGGAAAGCCTCGTAAAAGTGACACAGTGAAATCTAACTGCGTGACTTTTAGGACGCCACTGACTCAAAAACGTGTATGCCTACAGCAGGCGTAAGGATTGATGCAATGTATTGAGGATAGGCTGCAACACACATTGCTGGAGTTGCCTCGTGCTTGCGAGACGACTCAAGCAATGCGTGACTTTTCCACCAACAGATGCGTCAGAATTTCGGACACATCTGTCAATTTTGGCGCCATAGTGCATCGTATTGTAAATACGGCGCATCTATGGTTGCGCAAGGGTTTTTCACGCAGGCACAGGGAAACTGATGCATCTATACAGATGCGTCAGTTTCTTGTAAATCTGCTCCTTAGTGTTCATTTTTACATATCCTCCTCAATAGGACTTTCTGTCTCCAGCAGTCCCACTGCAAGGGCATTTGTATTCCCAAACAAAATAATCTTTTTTTCTTTGTACACTCCTTTCCCCCAAACACCATAACAGTAAAGATGCCTGAGTTGATAACACATATCAGTTCTGAGAAGTTCACAGTACATGTCAAATATTGTGTTTGGAATATGATCGGGCAAGATATACCGAAATCGTGTTGAAACACAAAATGTCTGCAGTACAGAAAGTGAGAAGCGTGACTTTAGTATTCATGGGCCACTTGAGGGGACAGACAAGGTCCTGGTACACAACCTTTTGCATCTAGAGAAAAGAGTAGAACATTCTCACTTGCTAGCATCTTCAAGGGCAGTCCCACCCTTTTATAAAAGAAAATTATCACCACTTATAATCAATGTGTTCTCTACTTTTTTTCCACATGTGCATACACAATTTTATCTTCTGTATGTACAGCCAAGTGATGAGAAGTGCAATCATACAGATGAACCAATTATGACGTAAATGTTAGTTAATGACTGGGAACCCCCTTCCCATCCATTCAAGTTTTCATTTTTGTAAATGAGCTAATGTGCACTTAATGTAAATTTTACCAATTACGTTTTCTGACACCCCAAGTTTCATAAACGGATGATATGGATAACTGACAAAATTGGCAACTATGTTATTATTAACTACACCACATAAAATCATCAATCCTCTGGAACTGAAAAAACTCCATGTACCAATCATAAGCATTCTTCATTTTTCGTGGACAAAGAACTACACACCACTCAGAGGCAATATAATGTTTTATTCATCACTGGGAAATCTTTTTTTGTGATGGCAGGGACTGCAAAGCCAATCATAAATGGCCTTTGGGATTGGAAGAGGAGTCGGTGACATAGTTGAGTACACAGTTGCACTGAGATTTGGAGGCGACACACAAAGATAATTATGGGTAAGTGATTTCCGTCCCATATGATACATTATATTTGTGAATCCGGCAACTGCTCTTGGTCGTGGACCTAACATCACTTATCAAGGTGGTCGTACTCCCCAAGTTGTTATCTTTTTGTGAACACCGAAAACCTCTCATAAAGACCTTATTTTAGGTCGCTAAAAAGCCATGGATAAAGATGATCAGGGCAGGCAAATAACTTTGGGGCATATTATCAAGGGGGTTTATCTCCGCTTTTTTGGCTTTAAAAGCCAAGAAAGCGGAGATAAAATTATCTCCCTATTACCAAGCTGTCGCTAACACCAGTTAATGACAGCTAAAAGGAGATAGCGACCATCTTAGGCCCCGCTTTGCATGTCAGTGATATTTATCACTAATGACATGCAAAGTGGGCGTGCCAAGATGTTAGCGACTGGAAACAGTCCCTAACATCGCTATCTCCAAAAGCTAACACCTGCCCTGAGCAGTTCTTAGCCATGTTATCCAATGGGAGGTGGATAACATGGCTAAGAGCATTTGCTCGATAATGCATGAATATCGCGGACTTTTCAGCGATATTCATGCATTGCGGCCGTTTTTTATCGCATTTGCGATAAACCTTGCTAATAGCAAGGTTTATCTGCGATAAAAATCGCCGATGTGCGGCGATAATTTTTGTCTCTAAACAAGTTAGAGACAAAAATTATCGCTAGTTGTTGGTAATATGCCCCCTAGTTAGTGTAGCGACACCCTGACTCTTTCATATAACAAGCATTGACATAGCCAGTAGATCTCACCTTTGGGACCTTGTAAGTGTTTCGCCATGGAGCACATTAGCCTGTGTGTTGTGCCACAAGGGATTGAAGAGCTAAACTATTACTACACACTGGGTCTTGCAGTGTGATTCAGGAATACACGCTTGCCTCAGGAAACATTTATGAACACATCCCAAGTCTTCTTAATGAAGCAGCAGAAAGTCAAGTGCCTTAATGGAAGTCAACAGCACAAAAAAATTCTGTGTGCCACGACATCACTAGAGTATTGAACAACCTATGAAAAGAAGCAGTGAAGTACTTTCCAATGGCGGAGATATCACATTCCTCCTCCACAAGGCCACTATTCACCAGGCACCCTTCGCCTGAGTTTTCCATTAAAAACACTGCTTGCACCATTCGTTTACCAACAGCCCCCAACCCGCCCTCTATCCCAGTCCCCTGGGTAAAGAAGCACTGGAAATAAAAACAATAACAAAATGCTCCCATTTGTCAGGTAGAGGGGAAATATTGAGTAAACAGGGATGGCGTAGGCATCACTTAATCTTCGCTCACCTAAAAACAAAAAAATGATTCTGACTGTGTGTAATGTAACTGGCGTTTTTGTAAAGCGCTCCGATACCTTCGGGCCAGTCAAGTGTGCGCTCTATAAAAATGCCCCCCAAAATGTATCTGATCTTGTATATAGTAACTAGCGCTCATGTAAAGCGCTCCAACACCTTCGAGGTGATCAAGTTCACATTATATAATAAAAAATATCCCACAGTTCCCTGATGAGCTGCCTTGAATATGCTTTGAAATTAGAGATCTGAGAGGAGGTGGACGGCAGGAAAAGGCAGTGAGGTGGCTGGGAGCGATGTGGAAGGTACCAATTCCACTCTCATTTGTCAGGTGAGGGGTATTCATGAATAAACAGGAGCGGTGCCTGCATTCCTCAATCTCTGTGCACCTGAAAACTAAAAAATTAACCTGACCTTGTGGAATGTAACTGGTGCTTTTGTAAAGCACTTCAATACCTCTGGGACAGTCTAGTTCGAGCTATGTAAAAATGCCCCCAAAAATGAATCTGACATTGTGTAATGTAACCAGCCCTCATGTAAAGCCCTCCAAAATCTTTGGGTTGCTTGATTTCACATTTTATAAACAACAACAGTCACAGAAAATGGTACGACAGTTGCCCGAGCCTTGCCCTTAACTGTGCTGTGAGGTTAGGCTGCTGAAGGTCTGATGACTGACACTTTCTAAAGCAACAAGCACTGAAGCAGGAGAGGATTGAGGGAAACCTTGACACTTTGAAGTCAGAGAAAATTGAAGAGGTGATTTAGAAACAGCATCTGAAGTGTCTGACATTTTATCTCAGTATTTGAACAGTATGGGGAGATTAAGTGACGGGCGCCAAAGCTGAACCACCTAAGACGGGCAAACAGTGACACGAGCAGGAATCAAAGAAAGAAAGGAGTAGTCCCCCTAATCAACACATAAACACAGAAGCGTAATGTTAATAGTAACTTGGTGGTGCTCCGTGGGAGGAAACCAAGCACAGAAATGTGGGACAAAGAGGAGGGATTACCCATTAGCAAACAAGCATTTTTCAATGACAATCGAAGGGACGAATAATAAGGGAATGGCTAGGCTGTAAGTGTAAAGTTACTTAATGAACACAGGCAGCAGGTAATTATGGCATAACTCCGCTTTTATTCTCTTAAGCAATGACTTCTCCGAGGAGCGCCGGCCGGCGCTCCACTCATCACCATTCTCGGCGCGCAATGCGATGCACGCGCATCGCCGCCAACATGGGCGCCGCACGTCACATCTGCGTGATGTGCATAAACTAGAACGCTACATATCTCCCCCTTTTACTGAACTTTAAGCAGTCACTTACAATCATTGTCCAATTCAAAGTCTCGAAATCTGGAGGGCCTCACCACTTGCCTTCCGCTCCTGGTAACCCTGACGGGGTTCCCCGGAGTCCCTTGGTACTGTATTCCAGTTCCTTCCATTCCTTCACTCACCACTCCCTCATCGTTCTTTCTTCTCCCTGGCCAGTCCGTCTCAGCTCCTTGACTCTCGCTCGCTTCTTCACCTTCTCGCACCTTCTCTGCACTTGCTCCATCACATTGCTCACTTCCGCCTTGTCCCCTTTCCATATTCAATTTGTCCACTTCTTCCCATTCCATTCCAGGTTGTTCCCATCTCAATACCTTGTTGCACCGGGCCATGTGGTCCTGAGACCACACGTTTCCGTCGCTCAGCAGGGCCGCTCGATTATACACTTCCTTGACTTGCATAGGCTTGCTATACTTGCTGTCTCCTTTCTTCTGTAGGGTGGCTAGCTTTACTCTCACCCACTCTCCCTTTTCCAGGCCTGTCTCCTTCACATTCCTTCATTTGTTGTAGTGGTTGGTGTAGATTGTTTGTGCTCTTTCCAGGTTGGCCCGTACCACTGCAGGGGACCATTCGCTGGTGATGACCCTTTCCTTCCAGATCCTGTTGTCATGCGTGAAGGGTTCTCGCCCTCTCAATATTTGAAACGGGCTGTACCCCGTGCCGGTGGGGGTTATTCTGTAGGCCCACACCATGTTCTCTAGCGCTTTCTCCCAGTTTTTGTTGCTGGATATGGCGGCTTGTATGGCTCCCATCACTACCCTATTAAATCGCTCCACTAGGCCATTTCCGGCTGGATGGTAAATTGCAGTGTGTTTGATAGTGATGCCGTTTCTTTGCATAAACTTGCTCTACCTTTCCGACGTGAACTGGGGGCCATTATCGCTCAGAATGGACTTGGGGATTCCTTCCCTTGTGAAAGTCTCTGACAGAAACTTTAAAATGTTCTCTGTGTCCATGGACTCATCCACTTTCAACTCCGGCCACTTAGAGTATCGGTCCATGAGTACACACACGTACTTCTGTGTGCCCTGGTCATCTAAGGCGGGTCCCAAAATGTCTACAGATAGTTCTTCCCACGGATTTGAGGGGGGGTCAAACTTCCCTAACGCTGGCCTCAAAGGTTTTAGGGTCTTGTCCGCTCCTTGACATTGTGGACACTCCCTGACATGCCTTTCGGCCCTTATGTCCATGCCTGGCCACCAGTAGTTTTGTTTAGCTCTTGCCTTGAGTTTCCCTATGCCTAAGTGGCCCTCGTGTAGCAGGTCCAAAAGTTTGGTGGTGAGGTTCCTTGGGGGGATCACCTGGTCTCCTCTGTACATGAATACCCCCTTGTCTCCTACCGACAGTTCTTCCCGCACTTCGTAGTATGGCCTAAGGCTCACTCTCACATTTCTTTTGTCTGGCCATCCTTGTACGATGTGCATCTTCACTTCCTTCATGTCGGTGTCCTCCTCGTATGCCTCTGCCCATTCTTGTTGGCTGATTAAGGCCTTTGTTCTCTAACGTTTGTAGCACTTTTTCTAGCTTCTGATCGTGATCCAGCCTGTCACACCCCATCACCAGGATGTCGTCCTGGAAATACTTGACGCCCTTGCAGTCTCTGAACATTTGGTGCATCATTTTCTGAAAGACTGCCGCCGCCGAGGCCAGCCCAAACGGCATGCGACAGAACTGGTAGCACCCGAACGGGGTGATGAAGGATGTGAGGCTTTTGCTGTCCGGATGTAGTGCTATTTGGTGGTAGGTCGAGGTCAAGTCGATAGTGGAGTACCACCTAACTCCTCTGGTCCTTGCCAACATCTCCTCGATTCTGGGGAGGGGAAATTTCTCCACTACAATGTTTTTATTCAGTTCTCTCAGGTCTACGCAGAGCCTGACCTTCCCATTGGGCTTCATTACAACCACTAAGGGCGCCAGCCATTCGGCGCAGGTGATCGGTTCGATTATACCCTTCTTTTCCAATTCTTGGAGTTCCTTCTGGACTGCCTCTCTGACCGCCATTGGTACGTTCCTCACTTTGTGAGCTACCGGGATGGCTCCTTCCTTGAGCACGATCTTGTGTTGGAATTTCTCCATCCTTCCCACCGTGCCTCCAAACACTTTTGGGTAGTTCTCCTTCCATTTGTTCAGGTTGGGCCATTCCTCCTGCTCTGTGAGTAGTATTTGTTCCTTCCCTCCTGGATCCAGCTTTATTCCTAGGTCACCCTGGTCTAGCCATCCTAGGACGGAGGGTCCTCTCTCTGCAATGTACAGCTTGCACCATGCTGATCGGCCCCTAAATTCGAACAACAGGCATCGGAACCCTACCATTGGAATGCGGTCGCCATTGTAGGTGACCGGCCGAATGTCTAGTTTCTCCAACTCTGGGCCCAACTTGGGTCTGAACGCTTCTTCCCATACTGCCCGTTGCACGATGGTGAATGGAGATCCAGTGTCTGCCACCACTGTGATGGTGATCCCGCCCATTGACATGTCCAGGACGGGTTTTGTTGACCTCTTCCCATCCACGCTCAATACCTGGTCGTATATGCATAGGACGGTGACCACCTCTTCTTCTGCGACCTCCTCCTGATCTTCTTCACCTTGGTCGACACATTTCACCACGCCCTTGGGCTGCTTCTTCCGACACACTTTCTCATAGTGGCCTAAGATGCCACAGTGTAGGCACTTGGCCCGAAACGCCGGACATCTTCTATCATGTGCTTCATGGGACCAACTTCCGCACCTGTAGCACGTTTTCTTGCCATCATTGCTTGTCTGCTTCCCTTGCCATCTGTTGGTTCCTGTGGTCACTGGATTCTTGCCTCTCTGGTCTTTGCGGTGGTCTTCCTCTTGTATCCTGTTCACCATGGTTGGGGTGGCTACGTCTTTCTTGGTTGCGTCAGCGCACCTCCGTGCGAGTTCCGCCCTCTTTACGATGACCAAAACGTCTTTGAGTGTGGTGTCGCCGCTTGCCCATAACTTGTCTTGAACATTTGTGCTCGTAGTATGCATCACAATCTGATCCTTGATGAATTCGTCTTCCCACAGTGCATATTTACACGTGGCCGCCAGCTTCCTCAAGGCCGCTACATATTCTTCTACGGTTTCTCCAGCCCGTTGTTTTCTCTGCTGGAAATTAAATCTGTCCACTGACACGCAGATAGTGGGACGATAACGTTCATCTAGGTCTTCCACTGCATGGGCATACACGTCGTCATCGGTGTCCTCTCTCTTTTTGGGCACCAGACTCTTGTAAATTCTGAGTCCCTCCGGTCCCAGGTTCAGCAACAGAATGCGTTTCTTTCTTTGGGGGGGTGAATTTTTCTTCATTTTCGTCCTCCAGGACCCCTATGAAATTATCAATATATTCTTTCCAGTCCTCCCACTTCATCAGTGGTTCTCCGGGTTTCGGTAGGAATTGCACAGGTGCTATTGCATACCCCGCCGGTGCGCTCATTTTCACTTCCCTGGCGACTGTTGTGTTGGCGTCTTTGCCGGTGGGGCTGCCTGGGGTGCTGTCCTTGAACCCTGTGCTCGTTTCTCCCTGGGGACTCTTGGTGTTAGTCCCCACCTCCTCCTCTTTGGTAGCCAGCGCTATTCCTCCCTGGCGTGGTTTCTCGGGAATGTCGCGCGTGTGTCCTAGCAGCCGTGGGGTGTTTGCGCCACCGCTCTGGCCTATTCGCCGCTTCTATGGTTAGCTGTGGCACTGCCACGCTCCTCGGATTCGCCGTACCTCAGGTGTGTCCTGCTGTGACCTGGTGATTCGTCTCGTCGGCAGGGCAGTGCAGGGTTCCTTGCCCGGGTCTGGAAGGGCCCGATGGCTGTGTCTGGATTTTTTTTTTTTCTTTCCCTTGAGGCTGCCCACGTGGAGGGTCCGTTTTTTTTTCCTGTTGTGGTCGTCTGGAAAGTACCTCCCGACCTCGTCGCCACTGTAAAGTTACTTAATGAACACAGGCAGCAGGTAATTATGGCATAACTCCGCTTTTATTCTCTTAAGCAATGACTTCTCCGAGGAGCGCCGGCCGGCGCTGCACTCATCACCATTCTTGGCGCGCAATGCGATGCGCGCGCATCGCCGCCAACATGGCCGCCGCACGTCACGTCTGCGTGACGTGCATAAACTAGAACGCTACAGTAAGCATACAGAGTGAATATAGCATGTCTCAAAAAGACAACATATCCGCTGCCTAGACTCAACCTAAACATGGTGGGATGGTGGTGCAGATGTGAAATTATGTTATTATGTAGCACAAGCACATTTTACATATTGGTAATGTCACCAAGAAACTCGCCTACTGTATAAGACGATGAAGTGGAAGCTGGCCTCACCTTGCCCAGTGGCTGCCACACTTGCATGCCAGATGCCTAGGCTCAATATATGTGTTAACTTGGTGGCTTGAACTAACTGAGCTTTGTACTGCATTTCTAAATACTCAGATTTCAACTCATCATACTTTTATGCTCTGCCGGTAGTAAGAGACCTTTTGAGGCATGAGCAAAGTGGGCAATTACCCTTGGCCTCCACCTTTTAAGGGACCCCTCAGAAAATAAACTTTCCTTCTCTCCCACCTCTGTCTATTTCTATATCCCAACCTCTCTCTTATCGGCCTACCTCCACCTCTGAGTCTATTTCTCTTTGCCCAGTGGCAATCAATGGATTTCTGGTGGCCCTGTAAAGACATATTTCAGCTGTCTTTGTGTAAATCCTGTTTTACAACTTTCTTTGGCATAATGCAGGCTTCAATTAGTAGAAAAAGAGTAATATAATTAAAAGTTGTTTCAAACAGGGCAGCGAAAAATATGTCTTGCCCAGAGCACCGAAAATCCTTAAGACTACACTGCCAATAGTGCACAACCCCTGTACATTAGTGCCTAAAGCATGTCACCCACTCAAGAGTTTGGGACTACTGTATATGAAACATAGTGATGTTAGTAGTTAGTTCCTGACTTTATCTCCATTTAAGGATGTGCAGTTGGGGAGATCAATCCTAGGCTACAAGCTGCATTATTCACAGAGGACATACATTATATGGCATCAAGAAGAAGCACAGGCCCTACAAGCCCTCACTTACATGAATATAACCTCTTTCAAACCATCAGATAATATCCCGACTCTTTGCTGTGATATCAGCATCCAGATACATACCCAGAGGTATGTCCAAGAGGTGATGGGAAGAGGATCTGGTCTTCCAACTATTATATATTTTACATCAACATGTTTGGTGGGGTTCAGTGACTTAACATCGAGGGACATAATAAAGAATGCCCAAAATATTGACTCCAAAATATCGAAGGACAAAATATAGAATCCCTATCTACAAACAGGTAAGTACTAAAATATCGAATCCAAAATATGAATTGTTAAAAATATAGTTAACTAAAATATCGAGTTTTTTAAATATATTAGAAATAATATAAAATTAATTGAATATTAAAAACAATTAAATAAAACAGTCTGAAAATAATGTAAAAATCTTAAAATATAAAAATAATAAATGTAATGTAAAACAAAGTAGAGAATTTGTTGGTAGCGAGAGGGTAAAAATTACTATTCCCACTCCAGTGAGTGCAATAGTATGGAAAGCATTGGATAGCGTAGGGGTAAAAACTACTATTCCCACTCCAAAGAGTGCAACAGTAGGGAAAGCGTTGGATACCAAAGAGGTACATATTACTATTCCCACTCCAGGCAGTGCAACAGTAGGGACAGTAGGGGTAAAAATGACTATTCCCACTCCAAAGATTGCAACAGTAGGGAAAGCGTTGGATAGCGGGGGGGGGGTAAAAATTACTATTCCCACTCCAGAGAGTGCAAAAGTAGGGAAAGCGTTGGATAGCGGGAGGGTAAAAATTACTATTCCCACTCCAGTGAGTGCAACAGTAGGGAAAACGTTGGGTAGCGTAGGGGTAAAAATTACTATTCAGACTCCAAAGAGTGCAACAGTAGGGAAAGCTTAGGTTAGCAGGGGGGGGGGTAAAAAATACTATTCCTACTCCAGAGAGTGCAACAGTAGGGAAAGCATTGGATAGCAGGAGGGTAAAAATTACTATTCCCACTCCTATGAGTGCAATAGTAGGGAAAGCGTTGGATAGCATAGGGGTAAAAATTACTATTCCCACACCAGAGAGTGCAACAGTAGGGTAAGTAATGATTTAAGATTAAAATAACATTAAATTAAGTATCAATACCAATAAAAAAATTATTAAAAGTAGTTACCAATTGATAAAAAATAATTACCAATTAAAACATTAATTACCAATTAAAAAGTTAATTACTAATTAATAAAAATGAATTACCAATTAATAAAAATGAATTACCAATTAATAATTATCAATTAATTATCAATACATATAAATAAAAATATATTTTAACTTCATTACAATTAAATCACTTCCCACCCTTTTCTCTTATAAACCCACAACCCATCCAAATAAATACAATTAACATAATTATCAATTAATCAATTAATGAAAATTATTTACCAATTAATAAAAATTAATTACCAATTAATAAAACGTAATTACTAATTAAAAATTAATTATCAATCCATTAATTATCAATACATATAAATAAAAATATATATTTAATTTATTATAATTAAATTATGTCCCACCCTATTCCCCTATCAACCCACAACCCGCTACGGAATTAAATTACGCAAACATTTAATTACATAACATTCATTACTTAAAAAAAATTAAACATACATTACAAAATTAATATATAATTTTAATACATATACTACCATACATAACACTAAAAAAATCGATATTATGGAAATCGATATTTTAAATGAGATATTATGGAATTCAATATTTCATACCCTAAATTCGATAATCTGGGCTGTCTCTATTTTAGTAATTCGATATTTTGGGCTGTCTATATTTTTGATTCGACATTTTGGGCAATCTATATTTTGGAATCGATATTTAGGGTGTTCACCGTTTGGTGGATTAGGGACTTGCTACAGATTTTAGATGTGTCAGGTGGGATTGTCCAGGCAAAACTTCCTATATCTGTCTTGGTCATGCCCTTGGATTGTATAGCAAAATGGTGTTGAAGCAACTACCACTCTCATCCTTAATTGCTCTTTTTTTAGGCTTTATCAACTAACTGCTGCCCTCGATAAGATGCTTTTGCGCCATACCAACTGAGAAGGTTTTTCATATTAATTGTTTCTGCAATATATTGTCATGAACATGTAAACTATGCTATTATCTGTGTATTATTAACACTTAGGTTAAGCCCAGCTTATGTAGACCTGTGTCTAAAATGGCTATCATTGGTTGGCATCCTGCTTCATGTGAACATTTACTTCAAGGCTAAGTCGAAGTCCAAATTAACAAAGAGGATGTTTCTGTGGGAAAAGGTTAATCTATCCAAGAATAAAATGAAGAGAAAAACATCGGAGAGTATCCAGAAAGGTTTAATCAGTTCTTACAACTCAGTTTCTAATTGATCATGCTCTAACCGATCTCCCACGTTAACCGCCCCACCAACCAAGTCCATTGAAAACATAACAAACCAGGATGAAGCGTGACCTCCACAAACACAGAAGGGGGGATGCTCGTGGGAGCCACGCTCAACATAGAAAACATATATACAACACATCTTCCCCCTTTATTTATTTATTTTTTATATGTATTAACCCATTACATAATCTTTGAATCTTTCTGGACAGTGATGTTCGCATTTCCTCCTGGAAGAATCACTGTTCCAATAGGAGCAACCAGGGTCCTGTTTAGAAGAAATGTGTACATCATCTGAACATGCATTTTTGCTAATATTCCTAGATGGATGGGAAATGCCCATGAACAAATAAATCCTGTTCAGGTTCCAAACATTTCCACCCTCTATTCTCACCGCATTGTTGAAGACTTCTATAATTTTCTTTGGATCAGACCAACATTGAGAACCTTTAGGAAAGGTTTCTTTTCTTTTTCAACAAACAAGATCACCAATGACAATTTTTTGTTTGCTCGCAGACCCTCTCTTTTTGTCCATGACATGTTTCATTCTTTCTTTGTACATCTTGACCATTTGCTTAACTATATCATAGTCAATAGCAGTCAATTTATCATCACTTAAACTTTTTTTTAACCACCACGGAGCTAAACTAGTACTTGGTTTGCAACCCCTCAAGGGTTCAAATGGACGAGCCAGGGTGACTGAATTGGGAGAGGTCCTATATGCTAGTAACATGGATTGCAAGGCATTACACCAATTCAAACCTCCCTTTATAGATAGTTGGATAGCTTCCTTCACAAAGCAGTTAAAACGTTCTACTTGACCATTGGCCTCTGGATGGATCACAGCTATCTTTCTATGAGTTATACCACATTTTTCAAAAAATAACTCCATCTCCTTACTAATGAATTGAGGACAATTATCCGTAACAATTTCTTGTGAAATCCCTTCTCTGCAAAAGATATTATCAAGAAACTCTATCACACTTTGTGAGGAGACCTGTTTGACCATCATAACTTCAGGCCACTTTAAAAAATAATCAATTAGGACAATACCAAAACATTAATCTTTGGGTAGGACACGAAATGGACCATTGATATCTAAACCTAATTTCCTCCGCGGACCAACAGGATTCAACACGCAAGGCAGCAGCTGATTTATCGCTATTTAGCACACCACCGTACGAAGTGCTCGATAGATGAATTTATTCCAGGCCACCAAAACGCTTCCCTAATTTGTCTCCTAGTGAAAGAAATTCCTAGATGTCCCTCATGACCAATTTCCATGATAGTGTCTCTCAGAGCGAAAGGTGGAATCATTGTATCCTCATAACCAAACCGTTTTCAATAGCTAATCCGTTGTGAATCTTAGAAAAACTCATCATATCATCATATATCCTAAATTCCGGCCAACTTTGCACAATGTATTTCTTAACAGTGTTTACCTCCACATCCTTTTCCATTTCAGATATCCAGATTTCTTCACACAAACTAGGTTTCTCACCATGTTTTAAGTTCACATCATGTGTGGTGAAAGCCACTTCACAGTCATCGCCCTGATAAATTTCGTTATTTGCCATAGGTAACCTAGACATACAGTCAGCATGCATATTTGCTTTTCCTTGAACATACTCAATACAGAAGCGGAAAGATTGTAATCTCGAGAATAATCTAGCTAGCCGTGCCAACATACATCTACCTCCACCAGGAGGCATTAAAAATACAAGTGGTTTATGGTCGGTTTTGATTATAAACTCGGTACCCCACAAGAAACTTCTAAAGTGTTCTGCACCCCATACGCAAGCAAGTAATTCTCTTTCAATGACAGAGCAGTTTTTCTCTGCTTTTCTTAAAGCTCTGGAGGCATAAGCTCCATTCATTACCATTGTCTTTTTGTAGTAAGACACCACCAAGGCCCAAACTGCTGGCATCAACCATTACTATACATTTTATTCCAGGGACAAATGGTTTTAAACATGGTGCATTAACTATACATTTATTCAATCTTCCAAAAGATTCAGACATGTCATTCAACCATATGAACTTAGCATTTTTCTTAAGCAAACATCTGAAAGGATCAATCAATCAAGACATTTATAGAGCGCACTACTTACCCGGAGGGTCTCAAGGCGCTTGGGGGAGGGGGGGGGGGAGCTTGGCGGTGGTTCCGGCGTAGAGGGCGTACAAAGGATCAACTTTGACTGAATATT
Organism: Lissotriton vulgaris; assembly: GCF_964263255.1. Taxonomy (NCBI): domain Eukaryota; kingdom Metazoa; phylum Chordata; class Amphibia; order Caudata; family Salamandridae; genus Lissotriton; species Lissotriton vulgaris. The sequence continues at coordinate 1,529,674,436 of NC_141687.1, read as the reverse complement.
TTGGAATAAACTTTGTGTAAAATTCACTTAGGCCCAGGAACGCAACTAACTGTTCTTTTGAAGAAGGAAAAGCAGCATTAATGATACTTTCAATGTGTTTTTTGGGGTATTTGATGCCCTTCCCACTAATTGTGTGTCCCAGATATTCTGCTTCCTTTGCTTTTATTTTGCATTTATCTAAGCGAGGAGTAAGGCCCTTCTCAGATAAGGCTGCTATGACACTGTATAAGTTACGGTCCTGCTCCTCATCAATCCTTCCACACACCAAGATGTCGTCCTGGAAAGCGATTGCACCCGATAATTCATCAATCTCTGGAAAACTGCGTAGATCCACACACAACCTGAGTTCGCCTGACAGTTTTACCGAAATAACTATGGGAGAAACCCAGGTAGAGAACTCTATAGGTTCTATGATGCCCTCATTACAAAGATTCTTTAGCATATCTTTCAACTTGCCCCTATAAGAAAGTGGAACGTTCCGTACCTTGTGCCGAATGGGTGTGGAATTTTCTTGTAGTTTAATGATGTGCTCAAATCCATCCTTGATACTGCCCTAGTTTTCCACTAAAAATCCCTGGAAATTCCCTGATTAATTTATCAGTGGAAATAGGTGTGTAATGCGCAAAAGAATCAATGGCAAAAACAGGAAGATGGGCTCTGGGATCAAGTCTAATACCCAAATCTTGTTGATGTTGCCATCCTAAAAGTGATTTCCCTGACTTTGCAACATAAATTTTGCTGAAAGTGTGACGACTAGAAAATTTTAGATATGCAGAAAAGTAACCTAACAAGTCAATTTTGTGCCCAGTGTAACCCCCAGGAGACACACCAGGGTGGATCAAAGGTCTGTTAAGCCTATTCTCATGTTTGAAGAAATAATGGAATACCAAGCACAAGAATCTACCAAAAACCTCAAACTGATTCCATCAACATTGATGAGACAAGAAGAACATTTTGAAACCCCTTCATCACTTCAAACGTAAATTATAGTATAGATGTCATTTTCATCATTATCATAGGGAGTGTCATCATCATCCAAACATTTAATATAATTAACCTTCCTTGGAGTAGTTTTGCAGAACTTACTAAAATGGCCGTTCTTATTGCATTTAGAACACACTCTATCAACAGCGGGACAACCCTAAAGGTTCTCTAAATGACTATTACTTTCACATCTAAAACAGAGTAGCGGTGAATTGCGTCTTTCAACTTCTGTGTTAGAATTCTTGTATTTGCTCTCAGTTTTGTTGGAGTTGTCAATCCTTTGATTAGCAGTCTTTTTGTGTTTATCAAGGTCTTTGGACTCCTTGTTGATAATAAATACATCTCCATTTTCATTGCCTCTGATTTCTTTTACGAATTTCTCAGAATGTTTGATTGATTTGGCGATGTTGATGGCCGCATTTAATGATAGATCAGAGGTGGACCACAATTTTTCCTGAACTTTTTTACTATTGGTTCGCATTAATATTGGTCTCTTAGTACTAGTTCATATGAGATATGTTCGAAATCACAAGAGGCTGCAAGAGATCTGAGTGCTGATACATAGTCTTCAATTGATTCATCAGGATGTTGTTTGCGTGAATAAAAAATTAATCTCTCCATAACAACATTTTTTTTCAAAAACGCAGATTGAGTGTTAAGAGGAATACTGGTATACATTAATTCTCCCAAGATTGACTAAAGCAGGTAAGGTTTTGAACTCTTTTAATTGAAATCCTCCTAGACAATGTTTAAATACATATAATTTCCTTTCAGTTTCACAATCCTCACCTTCCATAACCTCAACGTAGGCCAGAAACACAGGTTCCCACACTTCCCATGCCATTGGAGGTTCACCAGATGATGTGAGGAAAGAAGGAGGTGGTACAATGCCAGACATATTAAGTAACAAATAACAACAGTAGAAGATACTGATAAAAATTATTGAAACAGGCTTATAAGCACATTACATTTAAAATTAGTATAAGATCATAAGAAAAATTTAAAACATGAAAATGTAATTCACTTAATAGTCATTGAAACCTATGTCTTAGTTTAGATAATGGGAACCCCCCAAAAAAATGAGGTGGATTAATGTCAAGTAAAGCACCTCACAACACACGGTGTGCGTGTCACCGTAGATTTCCTTTCTCTGGAAAATGTACCACACAACACGTGATATTCGTGTGAATGCAGGTTATTTTACTTCCAGTAAGAATTCATATAGACTTTATTTTAAAAAAATCAAAAAATCGTCAGTGCGAGGATCTCCGTAACTAGAACTTTACTAGAAGAACCAAAAATCTTCTACCTTTCCAATTCTCCACACTCTAGCATAAGTCAAAAAATGCAGGAAACAAGGAAGTCGACTTTTCCAAAGATAAACAAAAAATAAACAACTTGCAAAGTAATCCGCAGAATCACGTTTCAGTGGCGTAGCATGAGCGCATACAAAAGGTTTAGATGAAAAGAATTAAAAAGCGATTCCAAAACAAAATAAGCAAGATTCCTGAAATGTAAAAAAAAAAAAATGCTTCGACATTTTTGGGTAATAGATCCGTGCCCGCTTGTTGCCAATGTGGGGAAAGGTTCATCCATCCAAGAATAAAATGAAGAGAAAAACATCGGAGAGTATCCAGAAAAGTTTAATCAGTCCTTACAACTCGGGTTTTAATTTACCATGCTCTAACCGATCTCCCACGTTAACCGCCACACCAAACAAGTCCATTAAAAACATAACAAGCGAGGATGGAGCGTGACCTTCACAAACGCAGAAGAGAGGACACTGGTGGGAGCCACGCTCAACATAGAAAACATATATACAACAGTTTCCTTGCTTTCTTTCCCAAGTGAGTGTGCAGGCTGGTCCAATATATTTTCTTTTGCTGCAGATAAATGTAATTTTGGCGGCCTCGTAGAGAAGCTTTATTGTGGGGGATCCCGATAAACTAATGAGCTCAAGATTGTATCTTTTCCCTCTGACCTAACTGGATTGTCTTACAGGAACTATGGGGCATATTTCCAACAAGTAGAGATATTTATCGCTAAATAGGCTTAGCGACTATTTTTTTATCGCTGCCTATCGCTGGATATGTTAGCGGAGAAAACATGCTATTAGCAACGTTTTTCTCCATTGTGCTAAAATATCCAGCGAAAGCTATAGCGGCGAAATGCGTGAATATCGCTGAGAATACAGCGATATTCACGCATTCGCATCGAAATGGTCTTAGGCATGTTATCCACCTCCCATAGGATAACATGGCTAAGAACTGGTCTGGGCAGGTGTTAGTATTTGGAGATATTCGCACGAATATTTCCAACGCTATGCCTGCCTTGCTAATAGGCGAAAGCGACGTTAGCGACTGCTTTCAGTCGCTAACTGGTTGGGTACGCACACTTTGCATGTGATTAGCAATAAACATCGCTGACATGCAAAGCGGGCCCCAAACCGCTCGCTATCGCCTAAAAGCTGTCGCTAACATCAATTAGCGACAGCTTGCTAATAGGGCAATAGAATTATTGCCGCTTAGCGTCCGAAAACGGCCGCTAAAACGGCGATAATTGCCTATCGCCCCCTTGGTAATATGCCCCTATGTGTAGATGTGGCAAATATTAGATTGGTATAATTTAAGCTCATGCAAAGTAAGTCATAGTTGAGAAAATGTATAGAAAGCTCACTGGGCAGACCATTTAAAAGCTTTGAATAGAGCAGTGCAGAGTAGGAGATTTAGGTAACTCTCTTTATAGGAAAATAGACTTTCTTAGCTGTTCCTTTGAGATGACTTTATGATAGTTTACCCTCTTTCATATACGACTTTTATTGATTTGAACTTCATAATTGACTAATGCTTGCAAACATTTATTATTAAGGGATGTTAACTTGATCATTTTGCATTCCATGAATATTTTAACGTTTAATAAATCTTTATGGTTTGAAAACGTAACCACTCACTGTCTTCCTTCTGGAGGTAAAGGTACGTCACATTATTTAGATGTGTACATTTGTTGACCAGCCTTAGGTGCAAACTTCGATTCATCAGATAGTGATTCATGGGCCCCAAATCTGAACAAAGGAAAGCTGTAACACAATACTACTTGCTAAAAGGGAGGAGACGCTATGATGGGGCAGAGGCCAAAGACTAAGCAATGACTTTCGGGCTTGGTTATTGACAATAATAATAGGCATGACAAACATCCAATGCTGATTCTCCAGGTCTCTCACCCTAAAATATTTGGGATCGCATATGTAGATAACTGATGAATACTGCAGACCACCCATGTTCTCAAGCTGTAAGGTCAATGCTGAACATACGGTCAGAAGTGAAGAGCTGTGGGGAGGTGCTTCCATGAAAAGGTGCACAGACCAAAATATTATCACACCTTGTGGGTTCGTAAATAGGGAAGGGTAGGTTAAAGGGTACATGTATCCAGGGTATGTTTGGGATCACAAAAACAAATACTAACTTCCTGCTGTTTAGACGGACATCAATGACTGAACATTTTTCACAATGTTATGAGGATGTGTCTGCAGGCACCATGTCTGGAGATGTGTTTGATAAAAATATTGAAGGAAAATTATTTTGTGATTGAAATATTATTTCAGAAACATTGAGGACAAACATATAATGAAGGTAAGGTTCTGTGGGTAAGCAACATTTCCGAGGTGAGTGCTGGGCCGGTTTTGGGAGAATACCTGGACAGAACTATTGCTGCTAGGGCCTTGTTTAGTACTCTACATTAAAGGGTTGACATACACTTTTTGCTAATTGCTGCACCTATAGCATGTGTGCGTTTACTTCATTCTTTTAATGGAACCCACTGAGTTAGGTATATGTGGAAAATTAAAAAAAGAAAAAGTAACTTCTGTAACACAGAATGGCTTTTTCTACATCAGTTCTATTTATGTAAAGTCAATGTGTGAAAGAATAGAATGGATACAGTATGAAAAAGTATATATGTATGAGAAAATATCTAATTAAAGATGCACATCTGATTTCTGTTTAACAAGAGAACAAACACACCAGTTTCTGTGCTTTACAAGTAGTCACTGTGCCACACAATACATCATCCAAGTTTCTGTTAATCAGTTCCTGGGCAATCTGACACATGCTATGAAAGGTTTCTGTACCAGTTACTGGACCATACAATGCCTGATCATTAGTTACTAGGCCAGATAATGCCTTCTATCAGTTTCTCATCTATTAATCCCTGGGCATCATTTGCAAAACCACATAACATCTTGCAGCTACAAGGCCAAATATTGAATATCTGTTAGTTACGGGGCTACACAGTGCTTCCCCATGAGAAACAAGGGCATGTCATATTTCATTGGGAATTGATGTGGCCTACAATAGCTGTCTGCCATTCACTATACCACAGGATGCTTGCACATCAGTTAGTGGGTCACACACCTGTCATCAGTCACTGTATGCCATGGTACCCCCCAACACATGGTGGCAGTCACCGTTCGGTGCCTGTCACATTGTGCATGCCAATAAACAACATGTATATATTGCATTGTGGTGGATGCTGCTTACAGCACCGGCCGCCACAATGCAATATATGCTGAATGCAACCGCCACAGTGGCAGACGCATCATAATTGGTGGTGTGGGACCTCTGCACCACTGGCGGCCAGGCCCAGCACGTCTAGGGTGGCGGGCGTACTCCAGTCATACTAATAGACCCCTACGTTATTTGATGGTTAGTGAATTTGCAGTGAATATGATATTACTGCTTTTATTGCTCCGAATACTGTAATTCAGTTAAGCGACATGTTCGCGCAATAAAAAACTATTAATATAAATTTAAAAAAAGAATATTAAATCCAGCAGAAAGGCCCCTAATGACATATTCCTTTGGACCTTTCTTGAAAACAATGTTGAGTTCAAGTGATACCATAATAAATTAGAAGTGTGAGTCAGGTCAGGCAAAGAATATGGATTGGTTTCATAACCTATTAAGTGGATGTTACACATGTGGGCATTGTAATTGTTGTTGTCATTTAAAGGGTAAAACCAGGGAATTTACTGATGGAGAGAATGATCATAGGTACACAATTAGTTCATTTGTCATTTTCAATTCAAGAAAACTTTGATAATTTGCATCTGTGGCTTGCAATACATAGGAGCCACAATATGTAAATTAAAGAACAGCGGAGTGAATACTTGAGAGTGATCAAGAATGGAGTCAAGAGGTATCCCATAGTCACACACCTACAAACAGTACATATTAAAACTATAGATATATTATCTGCTTGGTTTTCAGTATTTATTAGATAAAGAAAGGTTGTTATGGTGGTGATATGGAACATTGGCTGTTGTTATAATGAACACTGTTGTGCCAATGGAGAGAAGCTAGTCGGGTAACGAAACCCAAAACAGCTATCAATGCCCTTTGGTCTTTGAGTTTGGATTTGGATCCTGCTAAGATTTTAAGTCATAAAAGAATTGTATTGAGATCACAGTATTGAATGGATGAATAGGTTGTGGTCGAGTGTCTCAGGAAGAGATTGTTATTGCTTAAATAGCAAGTGATTTGAGTTGTGAAATCGATTATATAGGAGGTAGGAGTTCTAGTCCTGAGGGAAATGATTTACATAATTTATTCAGTTCATACTGATTTGCGCTTTAGTGTCATTGAGGAGTGCTTTAATTTGTTCTACATTGAAGTGTAATAATGTGATGAATGAGAATGTTTTGTTGCATTGTAGCATTCATGAGAGGAAATTCATTTAAAGTCAATGCATGAAACTGATAAATGAATGGCTGTAAATGTGGAACGGGTAGCTTGCAATGAAGGAGGCAATGGTTTGATTGTGTTAACAGAATTCTTGCCATTAAGTACATAAAGAATGGAAGAGATATTGATGAATAGAATAGTGGGGGATGTGAGTTGTGGAGTTGATTATATTGGATGTAGGGTTTTGAGTCCCATAGGGAATCTTTCATAGTTTCTTTTCTGTTTATATAGATTTACCTTTTGCTCATGTTGAGCCATCCTTTTATTTGTCCTACATGGAAGCAGGATAGTATGATGGAGGAGAATGTAACAGGAATATCTGACATTTTTAGAAGGAATTGTCTCAAAGTTGATATGTGACAACAGAAAATAAATGACATGGGGTGTTATGGACAGGTTGCAACATAGAGGACCTTGGTTTGAGTCTTTTGATAGAATTTAGTTATAGGAAAAAGTCGATTTTTAAATATTTAAATTAAGAAAATAGTTAAAACATTACTGATCTTCCCATTCAGGATATTAATATTAATTCTTGGTACAAATGCTAATTTTTGATTAAGGTGATGAGCCAGTTAGGTGGAGCAGTAATCATGTAATTCTTTTCCATATTGTAAACAGTTAATGTTTGGGTCTGAGTCACACCACATGGTATTAAGTTTGGCTTGAGATTAGAATTATGTAGCGTATGTAGGATGGTGGCCGATATACACAAAGCCATTACTGGGAGCCATAATTGGCGGAGTACTCCTGGAAAGTAGACACTAGGAGAGCGATTATTGGGCACAAATAACATGAATCTCGAGATAATATTAGGGAAATTTTTACTGAAAGGTTTTGCGCTTTATAAGTTCTCATGATACCATGCGAGGGGGATTTTTGATCATTGCAAGGAGGAATGAATCTGACGGGCTACATGTATTGATGAATATGAATATATGTTCGGTGAGTGAGTGATGTATGATGTTATTTTACATTTATCAGAGAATGAGTTCGGTCTGGACATGTTGAGCATGAGGATTTAATATTTTTGTCTGTATAGAGGCAGAATATTACAGTAGTGACATAAAAATCAAATGCAAAGGGATATTCACAAAAAAACGTTTGTAGAAGCAGAATGTGGACAGAATGCTATTTAAGAAATTGTGGGAAATAATAAACTGGGGGGCAAATGAAATGAAATACAGTAATAGGGTGCTAGATCTACTCCGTATTAAGCAATATAAGATTGGCTGTATAATGATGGTGGTTTATGAATATTTCTGTATTTTTTGAGAAAGAGACTTGAATAAGACGGATTATGATCAGCATAGGGATTGGTTTGTCCTGCCAGTATGATGTGGGGAAACACTCATTACTCAAATAAGTAAAGTTTTGTTGGGATCAATCACATTATGAAGGTATTACTTAGGGGCTTGTGTGGTGGAACCACGCATATGCCTATATCACACATGACTTTACAATGCAATATGTATTGTTAAGGGATGTATGGCAAAGACATGTGTGGTTAAGTATTTTCAGGTAAATGTAAGTACCCTGAACCCTGCCCCCTGCCCCCTGCTCTGAGCCCTAAAGCAGCCCCAAGCCAATACCCTGAGACCTAAAGCCAACCCCTTCCCCAGCACTGAAAACTTCCATGCCCCAGCCCTAAAAAGTACCCCAAACCCTGCACCCTACCCTGGGCCCTAAAAAGGCCCTCAAGCCCCTGCCCAGAGACCTAAAATGACCCCCTCCCTCCTGAAAACCAACCACCCCCATGAGCCCCAAAAACTACGCCTACCCCCTGAGCCCTAAAAACTCCCGCGACCCCACCCCAAGCCTGAAAAACAACCTTGACATCCCAGCTCTAAAAACTACCCCATCCTTTAAAAACTACCCCCACCATCCCAAAACCTGGCCCCAGGCCCGCTTACCTCACCGAGTCCTCTCCTAGTCCTTCCTGCTTCCACCGATTCCAGCAGCGGGACAGCGCACTGCCTTAACCACACATATGCGTGGTTAAGGCATATGCGTAGTTAAGGTAAGCGTGATAGCTCTTCCGTCATTGGGACACGCATGGCTCTGCCTGCATTATTTCGTCTATTTCCCAATTAAGGGAGATGAGTGTACAATGAGGCACTAACTCCAAAATGTATATTTCGTGATGTATATATATGAAATTAATTAATGTACACTGTTATATTATTCTTACATTGCTGAAAAACGAATTAGGAATTGATAGGAGTAAAGAGGAGTTTATTTCCATTAAATAAGTGGTATATTTAAAAATGAAAGAATTTGTGTACAAAAATAACTTTGGGAAATGTGACTGGAAATTGTGTACCTTAAAAAAATCAAATGCGGGTTTAAAAAATGTGCTTCTTAAGAAAAGTCTTTATGAAAACACATGTACAAATAGGAAATGCTCCCTGTGATATATGAGGACGCACTAATGAAAAGATCTAGTGTTGTCCTCTCATCTTTATTTAGTCTCAAAATTACATGTTTGGTTATAGTTTATATGCAGTGTAAGGAGGAATGAGGAATTTCATTATTTTACAATGCATGATTTTTTACTGGACTTTTTAATCTGAATATATGCATATAATGATTATGTGTATATATTTATCAGAGCCTTGAAAAAAAGCATTTTTTACTTCTAAGCACATGTTGGCTGTCTTGTGTTTATGATTAAGTTTAACACATTGAATAGAAAAATAAAATTATAGTACATCTTTGGATTTTGATTCTGAATTTGAATTATATTTATTGGAACATTACATGGTGTTACCTCGCTTTAAGGAAGATTGGAATATAAAACACACTGTTGGGGTTGGTTGCGGAAGGTGTGTGGTGCTGGGATAAGCAAGTCCTTCAGTCTGAAAAATATAATATTAGAACATTGGAATGTTGGGAGCTCCGCTGAAACCAATGGAGTACTCCGGGCTTCTAATGGCCGGTAGAAGCCTGGAGCTCCAACATTCTAATGTTGTAATTCACATCTGTTGCTGTGAACAAAAGCCTTACGGAGCCCGAGGAGATTTAATTTCCCTCAGACTGATGGAGCAAGGTTTCACTTGTAAAGAGACTTGCTTGGATTCAACCCTCTCGAAATAAAACGTAATGCACTAATAAACATGTTTTGTCTTACTAATAATGCACCACACAACATTTCGAGTATATAGAAGAAGCTTGTCTATGTGCTTTTACTAACAGTAACTCGAGTGACCTAATATGGCCGCCGCAAACGTGACATGACGTATTCTCTGCTTTGGTGGGAAAACTTTGCTTCTGCATACTAGAATTAAAGATGGCTGCTCTATGTTTTCACATGCTAACTCTTGCATTGCTGCTTTTACTAAATTGTTTGTACTGCTTAATTCCTAATGCTGTAGTTAAAATAAAGTAAGGGAATAGAGTAGGGATAAGTGGTATACAGTGCATTAATTTATTCTTTGTTCTAAAACTTTTTCTCCTTGACTTTGCTATTAGCTCGTATTTGGGCCTGATGTAATCTTGCTGCGCTCCATCTTGCAATACTGCCACTGCGCAGAAGAGCTCCAGAGTCCACAAGCAATGGCATTGAACCTGTGCCAGTGACTGTCTTGCCTGAAGATGCGCCTGGGAAATTCACCCTTCGACCTCTTGAGAGGAAGCTAAATTGAACATTTTGCATACAATGTATTTTTTATTGAAACATCCATTGTCGGGTGGAATAAAAAGTGCATGGAAAAATAAAGCTATGTGCGGGAAAGAGAGTTTGCATTATTGAATACAGATACCGCATAACTGTTATGGTGTGATGACCTCTCCTCGTCTTTTGACCAATACATTTGAGGGAATACACAAACTTGCAACATTGGGAGTGGTACACTGCCCTGGAAAATGGTATATCTAAGGTAGGCTTAGCTAGTTAGATTGTTCCACTTGTCCGAATAGCTGACCTGTCACTGACCCAACGCACTCAATGGGTGATCGCGAGCAGAGGTGCTGGTGCAGCACTCTGTCAGAAGAATCAATAACCCAATCGGGGTTCTGGGAAGGAGTTTGATAACCCAATCATGGTCCGACTGTTAGCTACAGAGAGGGTTGTGATGCTGGCGTTGCACTTTAGCTGGGGGCGCCTGTCCTGACCTGCGGTGGTCCTGTCTTGATTCAATTTGGTCCGTACCTGTCCTGATTCTGGCCTGCACCTGTACTGTTCTGTTGGCACCTGAACTATCGGGGTCCTGTCCTTTATCCCAGCCCGTGGCCAGGGTTGGTATTCACACCATTCTAGGTCATTATAAATCAATGTGGGTATGTCATTGTATTATTTCCCTTTTCTTACCATTCCTATGTTTCAATGCTTAAAGAAAGTCTCATAAGATTTTCACATCATTCTGCTTTGATAATATTTTTTCTAATTGAAACTCGCTTTAATTGAATTGGTATGGACTCTGACATTTAAGAAGTTACATAGATAAAGTGTTTAAACCTTTCCTGAGTCGGTGGGTATTTTATGAATGAAATGTTTATATACTGCCCATTATTCTAACACCCTTGATCCTTTAGGATTCTAGGTACCAGTGACAAGGATTGGTAAGTCAGATGGTATAGGTCCTAAAAGGTTAATTAAAATTCTGATTAAGTGTAGGTTTACCTGTTCAAAGTGTGTATGTTTTATTGGCCCAGGTGAGTGTGGTAAAAAAAGCTGGTGAGCCTGCGCTCTATCAGTATTCTTTTTGTAGCAGAGTAGTGGTTAGGGTCTAGTTAAGATAGGTAGTTAGTCGCATATTGATTATTTTGAATTTTTATTAGATTTTATGTATTAACCAAAACCCATTTGTACTGTTCAATGGTTGTTTTGGAATCCCCGTGGCAGAATAGTGGGTGGTAAATGGAAGCCACACTGCATGTGAGGTCACTTGCCTAAGGAAGTAAGTGCATGGTTAGGTAAAACTGGAAGCACTGATTAGGGATTTTCTGTATAAATGTGGGAATAAATGATAGCAAAGGAGGTCGCTGGTGAAACTTTGGCCTTATATCACCTGGAAAGGGTAAGCCCGAGGGACTAACAGGTTCTCTAATGTTTTAGGAAGAGTAGGTGCAAGGGATTTACTCGTAGTGTATGAAGAGTAAGCAGAAAAGATTTACTCGCAGTAGGTGCAAATCATCTATCCTTTGAATTAGTCACTTAGGCACAGTGGCGAATGTTTTTACGTTGTTAATTAATGAAAGAATTGCATTTAAAAGTAAAAAAATAAGCTCTGGTATAAGCTAGTATTCATTAAAAGGGTAAGCTAGTATTTATTAAAAGAACCAGAAAAGGTAGAAAGGTTGTGTTCAATGAGAGAAGTAGCAGGAGGAGGTTATGTGCATGTCCCATGGTCCCGACAGGATATTTTATCATTCACTAATGATTTCCCAAAGCTTAGCAAAAAACCTGTAGAGTGGTATAGACAGAAGATTTGTAAAAGTCTCCAAAGTATTGTTCAAAGATTTAGATGGGTTGTTTGATATCGTAGTACCCGCAGATTAATGGACCGAATGTAAAATTACTATTGATTGGCCCAGTGATGAGTATCCAAGAGACCCAAAGACAGAAGCACCGTCAGATGACATGATGAAAAAGTACCATCAAGTCATAACATTCCTGAAAGGGAAAGTACCCCCAAAAGAAACAGATTGGGCAGGAATAGACAGAACTACCCAAAATAAAGATGAATCAGTACATGCATATTATGAACGCCTTTTACAGGTATTCAAGTAGTACAGTGGTTTGGAAAGCATTGATACAAAAGATATGATACATTTTATTTATCAATTTGTGTCAGGGTTAAAGCCAGAAATTTCGCAAATGATTTAAGATCATAAAATCTGCTGGCAGGCCAAGCCTGTTGATGAGATACTAACATATCCAAAATGTTGTGGGGATGAAATTGACAATAAATGACAGAATTTAGAAGAAAAGGTAATGTGGGCACAGGTAAAATTAGCAGAGCAACAGGAACTCCAGTTAAATCAATTGAAAAATAATGAGAATCAAGGAGATGGAAATGGGGGTAAACCAAGAGGAAGAATGAACAGAGAGGAGGCAAAGAAAAAGTTTCCTTGTCATGGGTGCGGATATATGGGGCATTGGAGGAACAAGTGTAAATTGTAAAATTATAAATTGATAATTGTATAGCGCACTACTCACCCGCAAGCGTCTCAAGGCGCTTGTACGAATACCGCTGTGGAACCCATCCTGGCTTTCCCTGTGCGGCGTCCACTCCTGGGCACCCCCAAGGTGGAGGCCAGGCATCCTTAGCGTTGTGGGGGCTGTTGTGGAGATTAAGCAAGCTATTGTCCAGAGTTGCAGAGTAGCACTCCACAATTAGAATAGGCACTGAGGCGAGAATTAGCAGGTCCGTGGAATTTTGATCCCAAGACCCGCCGAGGTGAGGAATTGAACCCTGGTTCCGGGCTAGACCTCTGCATCACGCTCTGCCGCTCTAATCATTGAGCCACACTTCTCCAAGTGTAAGGCTGTGCTGAGTAATAATGTGCAAAATGACAATTTGAATGCACAGACGCAGAATGGGATGTCAAGGAAACCACAGCAGCAGGTAATACAGAACCAGTTACCACTTCCACCAATGCCAGATTTTGGGAGACAAGCAAAATACAGTGTGGATACCACAAATTGGGAGGGAAGTGGAAGGAGAGATGCAGTGACATCACAATTTCTTTTAAGTGATGCATTTTTCGGGGAAGATAGTTACTGACGGTGCCTGAGAGGGGAGGACGAGGAATGCGTGCTTGGCGCATCCTTGGCGGTGGATCAGTCAGGTCCATACATTGAGGGAAAAGTTGAGGGAAATGATGTTACCTTTTTGTTGGATACTGGCGCTACCCGTTCTACTGTAAGAACAGCAGACGTTCCAAACCTACCCCTCTCGGGAGAAGCGATCCAAGTAGTGGGCATTTCTAATAAACAAATTAGTACCCCTGTTACAGAACCTATGGAAATCAGAATAGGTAATTTTTAAGAAATGCACAAATGTGTAGTGTGCGACTTCAATCCAGTTAACCTATTAGGTAGGACCTTACTGTGTAAAATGAATTGCACAATCTTATGTACCCCAAGTGGTGTTGAAATTCAAACCACATATGAAGATGGAGTTTATAAATGAATGTTAGCCAAACAAGAAACTGAAAATAAAAAGATGCTAGTGGAAGATATCCCAAATGAATTGCAGCATACAGTGAATTCAGAAGTGTGGGATTTCACTGGAAAAGATGTAGGAATAATGGCAAATGTTGACCCAATAAAAGTGACAGTGAACGAAGGTGCAGTTTACCCAAATATTCGACAATACAAAATGAGCCCAGAAATAAAAGCAGGTGTTGCAGCAGAAAATAAGCGTTTGGTTGAGCAAGGGATTTTACAAGAAATCAATAGCTGTCCCTGTAATTCACCTATAATTGGCATAAAGAAACAGAGCGGAAAATATAGGGTCATACAACACCTCCGCAAGGTTAATAAAATTGTCGTCCCATGTTGTCTAGTGGTGCCAAATCCTGCAGTAATCCTGTATCAGATACCGTGGGGAGCCGGATGGTTCACAGTAATTGATTTGTGCGATGCATTTTCCTTCATACCATTACATCCAGATAGCAAATTTATTTTCTCGTTCAAATTCGACGACCATGTTTACGTTTGGAATCGTGTCCCTCAGGGGTACACAGAAAGTCCATTGATTTTCAATCAGATATTGAAAAAAATTCTTGAATCTCTGGTCTTGCCTGGACAGTCTGTCCTGGTGCAATATATAGACGACCTGTTGGTGGCGTCTAAAACTCGAAAAGACTGTGTCGTTGATACCATTGCATTGCTGAATCATTTGGCTGAAGGAGGACATAAAGTGTCACCTGAAAAGTTACAATTCTATACCACATCGGTAAGGTATCTGGGGCACCAGATAGAGAGAGGTGTCAGAAGAGTTACCTCTGAAAGAATCAAAATAATCAGAAACATGAATCTGCCTCAAACACAGAAAGAAATCAGAATGTTCTTGGAGTTGGAGGTTACTGCGGGCAGTGGATTGTGGGATTTGCAGTCCTAGCTAAACCCCTGATACAAATGACAACAAAAAGAGCAAAAGACCGAGTAGAGTGGGATGAAGAAAGCATGACTGCCTTTTTGAAGCTGCAAGACTGTCTTTGCTCAGCTCCAGCCTTAGGGATGCCTGATTATTCAAAGGAATTTGCATTGCTCTGTGATGCACGCGTCAATTGTGCATTTTCTGTTCTGACCCAAACTCATGGTTCAATGAGACGTACTGTGGCATACTTTTCATCCACACTAGATCCAGTGGCATCTGCATTGCCAGGATGTTTGAAAGCAGTAGCTGCAACCTGCATGAGTCTTGAGCAAAGTGAATCCATCATTATGGGACACCCTGTAACAGTGTATGTCCCACATTCATTGGGGATTTTGTTAACCAGAACAAGTACTCAGTATCTGACTCCTAGTCGGCTGACTAAGTATGAGCGAATCCTTCTAGGTGCAGGGAACCTGACCATTGCCAGATGCACTGTCTTAAATCCAGCCACACTGTTACCTGATTCACACTTTGGAGAGGTGAAAGGGGAATTCGAGCATGATTGCATTGACCTCACAGAATACAGTACTAAGCCCCGTCCATACATAAATGAAGAGCCATTATTAAATTCAGAATATGAGCTATTTGTGAATGGCAGATGCATGAGACATGAGGAAGGAGGATTAAGTGCTGCATATGCTGTGTGTACTTTTTGGGGTCCAGTTGAAGCATCCTATTGACCTGGAGTCAATTCTGCACAAGTAGCTGAATTAGTTGCATTGAGAAGAGCCTGCAAATTTGGAAAAAATTAGAAAGTGACCATATACACTGATAGTCAGTATGGTTATGGAGTTGTGCTTGTCTTTGGCCAACTTTGGATGCAAAGGGAGTTTCTGACTTCTTCGGGCACTCCTATTAAAAATGGACATTATGTAAAAGACTTACTAGAAGAAATTCAATTAACAAAAGAAGTGGCTGTGGTCAAGTGTGCTGCTTACCAGTCTGTAAATGACAAAGTGGCAGCAGGTAACCGAAATGCTGAACAACTAGCTCAGCATTGTGCCAAACATAAGATGGGAATTAATAAGAAAATTGATGCCTGTGGAAACAGCTGGCAACTTATGTTGCTTAAAAAGAGTGAAAACATGGGAAGAAGTGAGAGATTTGCAAAATGAGGCAGAAATAAAGGAAAAAGAAGAGTGGGAGAAAATAGGATGTCGTAGAAGGGTTGAGTATGGTGTTATTATTTACCTTGATGGGAGACCTATGTTACCCGATTGTATGCTTGTTCCTATGGCAAGGATGTATCATGGAAGTTCACACATAGGTACGGATGCGATGATTCGATTGTTCAGACAGAGTTGGTTCAATGCGAGATTCAGGAATGTAGCAGAGAGTCTTTGCCAGAGGTGCATAACGCGCCAACGAATACATCCTGGTGAGAGAATTGTATTATTGCCAGGAAAGATTGGAAAGGCTGAAGGTCCCTTCATATGACTACAGATTGATTTCATCCATTTACCCCCTTGCCGAGTACTGAAGTACGTACTGGTCATTGTCTGCCTGTTTTCAAAATGGGTGGAAGCCTACCCTACCCGCAGGAATGTAGCATCACTGTAGCTAAACTACTACTGAGAGAACTCATACCACGTTTCCGTTTTCCAGTAACAATTGAATCAGACCGAGGGTCTCATGTTAATAATGAAATAATTTGTCTAATCTGTGGATCATTCCAAATTAAGCAAAGGCTGCACTGTGCATACCACCCAGAGGCTTCTGTAGTGGTAAAACAACTGAATGGCACAATCAAGTCACGATGGGGAAAGATGTATGAATCTATCCGATTGGAGTGACCTGATGCTTCACCTCTTGTTCTGATGGGACTCAGAAGCATCCCAGACAGGAATATAGGCTTGAGTCCCCATGAAATATTCATGGGAAGAGCAATGAGGCAAGCATGGGTACCAGGACACAAGCTGATAAATATTTCTGATAATTTAGTACTCGAGTACTGCAAAGAACTGGCTGACCAAGTGCGTTCTATCTCTCACCAGGTTGGGGAAGATGCTGTCGCCAGATAATCAACTCCAGCACATGACCTGAATCCAGGTGACTTGGTAGTGATAAAAGAACATACTCGAGAATCTTGCCATGCACCAAGGTGTGGAGAGCCCCATTAAGTGATATTGGTTACCACAACAGCTGTAAAGTGCAGGGGAATTCCAAACTGGATCCACGCGAGTCATACCAAGAGGGTGACAGAACCTAATGAAGTAGAAGCTGAAGGTGGTGCAGCTGAGGGGTCTCTAGAAGTTGATTCGGAAGTAGTTGATGAAGAGCAACCGAGCACCTGTCAGGATGAATGGATTTCAGTAGTCGACATACCTGCAGAATTTGTGAAAACCAGAAGTCAAACCTATCTAGATAGACAGAGTGATAGTGAGGATGAGTCAGGAATAGAAGAATGCACTCAGATTACAGAAATCCAAGCCAATAGTAATTCTGAGGAGGACCAGAAAAGGAAAGATCGATGTACTCAGACATTTGAAACTCCAGCCAGAACTCCTGAGTCTGAGGAGGAACAGATAGGTATTAGGGCGAAATCTCAGGCAGAAGACAATCAAGAAATCCAAAGACCTGAGCAGGACCAGATAGGTGTAGAAAAACGTGTTCAGGTAGAAGAAGGCGAACAAAGTCAAACTCAAAGTCAAAGTCAAAATAAAATACAGCAAACTCCTGAACAAGGCCAGATTAGTATGTAGGCAGAACAACTGAAATTAAGCCCTGGACCAAGTCAGATAGAGAGGAAATCAGAAGTTGTCAAAGAAGTGGGAGATAAGTCGCCTTAAAACAATAAATGAAGAACCAGAACAAGTAAATGAAATATGGTGCCAAGCTGGACCGTCCACAGAGCAACCAAGAAGGAGAAGTCCATGTTTGAAAAAACTGAATAACAAGTTCAAAGGATCTGAGAGGACATATGCCATACTTGAAGATTTTGAAAATCTAGAACTGAGTGATGACGAACTGATTGTTGACCAGACTGGCAAAGAAGTGAAACCAACCTGAGATAAAATTCACAGATTAAAGTCTTTGGAAAAGTTACAAAGAGGGGATAAAAATCTCCTTTTTCGGAAATGGCTGATTATAATGTTAACGGAAGACCGAAAAGAAATTGTCTAAAGACATGTTGTACAGGATGCACATGTAGTATATTAATAGTAGTTATAATATGGTTTGGATTGACATTAGCTATACCTTACCTAATGAGCAAAGAAATGCAGAATAACACTAACATACCTGAGCAAGTAGATCCACCTAAGAAAATAGATACACATACACATGAGAAAGCAGTTAGTCTTACGCAACCTGGAGTAGCCCTAGAAGCACCAGATGAGGGAAATTTACATTATAGAAGAGCTAGAAATAGAAATCATTTAAATGTATTTGCTAATTTGTTAGTACATTATGTAGAAGCTATGGAGATCAGTGATTGCTATGTGTGCATGAAGTTGCCCCCATCAGTATCTGAAGGTGTCACCTATCATCACTTACCCCCTACATATGGTATTTCATGTAGCATTTTAGTTAGTTTGTTTTAGAGGACTGGGAAATTGCAGTATTATTATTCCAATTTTGATGTAATCTTTTCCGAAGGTCCTTTGGGTAGAAATTTAAATTGTATTTCTAGTACTAAAGATTCTACGCACTTCATGGGTGATTATTTTCTAACAGTAGGATCAATAGATATAGCTAAGGCTCACAAAGATAATCTAACATGCATATTACAAGAGAAAGAAAAGATGTTTTTAGATTTAGTAGAGAAAAGGAGACAGGATTTCCATAAGAAAGCATCTGATCATAAACGAAAGATTCCTAAATGGGCTGAAAATAAAAAGTTTACCTCTAATAGCAAGACTCAAGATTCTATGTTGCCGGATTTCGAAAAGAAAGGGAAACTCTGTCTCCATAGAGAGAAAACAGATTATTATAACAATATATTCATTGGTACCAGTGAATGTGAAAATAGTTTCAAAGTTATTGGGGTTTGGGGTTTCAAAGACGGAACTGAACCAGTTTTTCCAAGAATTTATTATATTTGCGGAAACAAGGTATATTTTAAATTACCTGATCATTGGTATAGGAGTTGCTATTTTGGAATAGTATTCCCAAAGGTGTACCATGTAGAGAAAATCACTGGAAGCAATGAAGAAACTAATGGATTAACTCGTAGTAAAAGAGCACCATTTGCTGAAATTGTAGGTGATATATTTGGTGTAATAATACCTTCAGTGGGAGTGGTTCTGAACACTCAAACTATTTGCAAATTGTCAACATTGGTGGATCGCTCATCGACTGACACTGCGAGTGGATTTCTAATGATCAATACCGAATTAGTTGCGGTAAGATCAATGGTTTTACAAAATCGACTTGCTCTTGATAT
Source organism: Lissotriton vulgaris (assembly GCF_964263255.1). Lineage (NCBI taxonomy): Eukaryota > Metazoa > Chordata > Amphibia > Caudata > Salamandridae > Lissotriton > Lissotriton vulgaris. The sequence goes on along the minus strand of NC_141687.1, from coordinate 1,529,655,225 downwards.
ATTATTAGTAAAAGAGGGCAGATTCTGTAGAATGCTAAAGACGCAACATTGTTGCACTTACATTCCAGACGGAAGTGTTGAAATTGGGAAATATGCAAGAAAGATTACACATTTGAGAGAAGAATTGAAACCACTGGAGGTTGACAGTGCATGGAAGAGACAAATTAATGGTCTCTCTTCAATAGGTAGTTGGTTTTCTAACATAGAAAAAAGTTTTGTAGGTAGAATACTGATGCCAAGGGTGGGAGTAACCCTACTGATTTTAGGGATAATAATTTGTTGCACATGTCGCAAACATAAAAAGACATATAGAGTAAATAAGAAAGGGAAGAAAAGAAACTTTAGTGAAATTGAGCTTGAAGAATTACATGGGGATTTGTATAAGAAGATGAAAAACCACCACATGAATAATGGGGAAAAACCTAAACGAGTGTTTGAAGAAATAGAAATGAGTAAATGTTGAGAAGTTGGCATCTGTTTCTGTAATTTGTCATGATATAAAATATCATCAAAGAGGGGATTGATGGAGCAAGGTTTCACTCGTAAAGAGACTTGCTCGAAATAAAACTTAATGCACTAGTAAACATGTTTTGTGTTACTAATAATGCACCACACAACATTTCTAGTATATAGAAAAAGCTTGTCTATGTGCTTTTACTAACAGTAACTCGAGTGACCTAATATGGCCGCCGCAATGTGGGAAATTCTGTCATACTCACGTGACATGACGTATTCTCTTCTTTGGTGGGAAAACTTTGCTTCTGCGTACTAGAATTAAAGATGGCTGCTCTATGTTTTCACAACGCTTGCATTGCTGCTTTTACTAAATTGTTTGTACTGCTTAATTCCTAATGCTGTAGTTAAAATAAAGTAATGGGAATAGAGTAGAGATAAGTGGTATACAGTGCATTCATTTATTCTTTGTTCTAAAACGGTTTCTCTTTGACTTTGCTATTAGCTCGTATTTGGGCCTGATGTATTCTTGCTGCACTCCATCTTGCAATCCTGCGACTGCGCCGAAGAGCTCAAGAGTCCACAAGTCATGGCATTGAACCTGTGCCAGTGACTGTCTTGCCTGAAGATGCGCCTGGGAAATTCACCCTTCGACCTTTCGAAAGGAAGCTAAATTGAACATTTTACATACACTGTATTTGTTATTGAAACATCCATTGTCGGGTGGAATAAAAAGTGCAGGGGAAAATAAAGTTATGGGGGAAAGATAATTTGCAATATTGAATCAAGTAACCTCATAACTGGTATGGTGTGATGACCTCTCCTCGTCTTTTGACCAATCAAATTGAGGGAATTGCACTTTAGCTCTGGGTGCCGGTCCAGACCTGCGGTGATCCTATCCTGATCCAATTTGGTCTGTACCTGTCCTGATTCTGGTCTACACCTGTCCTGTTCTGTTGGCTCCTGAACTATTGGGGTCCTGTCCTTTATCCCAATCCCGTGGCCAGGGTTGGTCTTCACATCATTCTCGGTAATTGTAAATCAATGTGGGTATGTCATTGTATTGTTTCCCTTTTCTTACCCTTCCTAAGTTTCAATGCTTAAACAAAGTCTCATAATATTTTCACATCATTCTGCTTTGATAATATTTTTTTCTAATTGAAACTCGCTTTAATTAAATTGGTATGGACTCTGACATTTAAGAATTTACATAAATAAAATGTTTAAACCTTTCCAGAGTCTGTGGTTATTTTATGAATGAAATGCGTATATACTGCCTATTATTCTAACACCTTGATCCTTTATGATTCTAGGAACCAGTGACAAGGATTGGTAAGTCAGATAGTATAGGTCCTAAAAGGTTAATTACATTTCTGATTAAGCGTAGGTTTACCTGTTCAAAGTGTGTATGTTTTATGGGCCCCGGTGAGTAGGGTAAAAGGAGCAGGTGAGCCAGCGCTCTTTCAGGGCTCCTTGAGGCCTTTGTTTAATTTGTTAGAACATTCTGCTCTCTAGTGGCAGAATGTTCTAATAGCCTTATATCCCTCCTTAACTGGGCTATACCAGCCATTAAAGCCCTGTTGCCTTGTTAAAGGCACTCGCCTTCAGCTCGGACCTTTAACGCTGGAGTGGGCCTTTAATGCCTGGTATAGCCCGCTGTGGAGGACTATAAGTTTATTGTATACCAGTGCATTATGCAAGGAAAGATTAGGATTTAATGTGATCTCCATAAACACAACTGGGCATTTTGCAAGCCAGAATAAAGTTACCCTTTCTGGTTTTCACCATTCAAATTATTGTTCAAGAGTTATAACTCGTATATTAAAAAATTAGGGCCTGATGTATGGGTTTTTTGCCCTAGGGCAGCACAACAGGCCTTTTTGCTGCACTGCTCTACAGCAAACAAAAAGAATATGAATGTGATGTATCTATTAGAAAACATGCATTCCTGTTTTTTTCCGCTGTGCCGGCTCACAGTGGGCTGCCACGCCCCAACGAAGGTACATTGGCACCATGGTGCAAGGGTGCCTGAGTTGCAGGGATGATTATTTTTGTGCAAGATGCGTTTTCTCTTTCTATGTGTGCAGCAGAAATGCAGCACAAATAGAAAGAGGAAAAACAAGGAGAAAAAAGATATTTCTCCTCGTGCCCCCCTCACGCCCTCCCTGGGGAGGCATACATTTTTGGTGCTGCCTCAGACTTACGACTTCTCATAAATCTGGGGCAGTGTCAAATATCCATGAATGTTGCGGGGGAATGCCCCCAGCAACACCCATGGAATGCCCCTTTAATGCAGTTTTCTGCGTGCAAGGGGACGATATTTATAAGGCCATGAAAAGCCACGTAACGTGGCTTTACCTGGTCTTATAAATATGCCCGTGGCACATTGCACTACCATAAAATCAAAAAAAGTGACTTTCCAGTGGCGCAATAGTGCCAGTAGGGCCTCATAAATGATGCCCTAAATACTTTGGGTTAACGCAGGTGAATTTTTTGGAGGCTTATTTGGGAGGGAATACAGGTGAACAAGAAGGTTTTCCACTTTATCTTATTGTGAGGCCTTGAGCAAAACACGTTGCATTCCAGTGGCTCTTTAGCTAGCCATTGAACATTTATAAATGCTTGTAAATGAGTTGGTCTGCTGTATGTGCTATAGAAATGCACATTTGTCTATTCTATGTGACTTTATTTAGGGTTTGCTTCTGTGAATTGGGCACAGAGCACATTGATTGGCTAACGAAAATGCCAATACAGTTGTGTCAGAAACAGGAATATTTTGCAGCAGACCAAACAAACCGTTTTTTCCACATAATGAACAGCAAACTTGCCTCTTTAAAGATACACTCATCATTTCATGTGTAAAAATTGTGGACCATGTTGCTTATTGCAACTGTCCATAGAACTAAGAGCATAGGGCTCATTTACAAGCCCCTTGCGCCACTTTTGAGTCACTTTTCTCATGTTAAAAGTGACGCCAAAGTGGAGCAAGGGGTTTGTAAATCTGCCCCATAGTATCTATGCCAGTTTGTGAAAGGGTTGCATGCTATATCATAAGGTAATTTCAAATATATGTTTATGAAAGGACAGTGGTGCTGGAGCAGAGTCAGGCAGGTAATGTCTGACGAGCCTTCACTGAACAATTGAGTTAATGTTCTCTGATAAGTCCAGGAAAATCAGAGTGCCAAGCATTCCCTTACCTTAGTAGTTTTTTCTAGAGAGACGTCCGGTTCCAGCTTGATTCAAGGTGTGATAGATCTAGCTATTTAACATAGAGTATTGATTTTAAACACAAAATACTGCCGTCTGCTAGTAAACAGTGGAAAGAAAGAGAGCGCGGTCTATCCAATGGTTGGAACTGCACAATGTGTAATCAATAAGTTTGAGTTCAAGATCGGCTTTACTGCTTATCGAAACTGTATGATCCCAGACAAGCACTTTACTTCGCTGTGACTTCTTATTCTCCTTGATAATCACATATGCAGACCCCCAGGATATAGCGGCATGGATTCGCAAATTTAGCAGCACAAATGTGGAAATTTAGCGGCATTTTTGCAGCCCTTTATTTTACTCATAATCATTCATTTTCAGCCTTAAATCAATGGAAACTGGTTTAGCAGAGTATTGCACTTGGAATTTGCATGTTTAAAGTGTCTGCAGCTCTACGGAAGCACACCTCCAGTCCTAACCTTGTGGGAGGGTGCTGTATTTCTCCCTGGGATGTTCTCGTGCCCATGTATGCACCCCTATCAGGGCACCACTGATCCGTATCCAAGAGGCAGGACACCTCTTCCTCAGGCAGCCTCTTTTGAATTTTTTTTAACTAATGCTATGGGGGAGCTCAACCAAGAGATCAGTAATGCCGGGCCGAAGACGGCTGTAATGCCAGAAACCGGTCCCCGGAAGCTTGTTTCCTTTCCAGTACAAGAATTGGCTTGGTAGTTTGGTCTGCCCTGTTCCCATGATGCACTGGGCCAGGGACAGACTAATTTGCATGTAGCCAGGTTCTGAGCTGGGATGGTGCAGTGAGCTAAAAAACGGTGATGGATCAAGCCCTGATCTGTTGACTGGGTATGAGTGCTCTGCTTTATTCAGATACTCTGTCCATCACCACCCCCTTTTCTGAATCGTTTTGTCCACCATAAGCGTGGAAGGGTATGCTCAGATGTGAGTCCCTTGCTCACTGCACCATCAGGATTCAAGCAAGCCGGGCCGAAGACGGCTGTAATGCCAGAAACCGGTCCCCGGTAGCTTGTTTCCTTTCCAGTACAAGAATTGGCTTGGTAGTTTGGTCTGCCCTGTTCCCATGATGCACTGGGCCAGGGACAGATTAATTTGCATGTAGCCAGGTTCTGAGCTGGGATGGTGCAGTGAGCTAAAAAACGGTGATGGTTCAAGCCCTGATCTGTTGACTGGGTATGAGTGCTCTGCTTTATTCAGATACTCTGTCCATCACCACCCCATTTTCTGAATCGTTTTGTCCACCATAAGCATGGAAGGGTATGCTCAGATGTGAGTCCCTTGCTCACTGCACCATCAGGATTCAAGCAAGCCGGGCCGAAGACGGCTGTAATGCCAGAAACCGGTCCCCGGAAGCTTGTTTCCTTTCCAGTACAAGAATTGGCTTGGTAGTTTGGTCTGCCCTGTTCCCATGATGCACTGGGCCAGGGACAGACTAATTTGCATGTAGCCAGGTTCTGAGCTGGGATGGTGCAGTGAGCTAAAAAACGGTGATGGATCAAGCCCTGATCTGTTGACTGGGTATGAGTGCTCTGCTTTATTCAGATACTCTGTCCATCACCACCCCCTTTTCTGAATCGTTTTGTCCACCATAAGCGTGGAAGGGTATGCTCAGATGTGAGTCCCTTGCTCACTGCACCATCAGGATTCAAGCAAGCCGGGCCAAAGATGGCTGTAATGCCAGAAACCGGTCCCTGGAAGCTTGTTTCCTTTCCAGTACAAGAATTGGCTTGGTAGTTTGGTCTGCCCTGTTCCCATGATGCACTGGGCCAGGGACAGACTAATTTGCATGTAGCCAGGTTCTGAGCTGGGATGGTGCAGTGAGCTAAAAAACGGTGATGGATCAAGCCCTGATCTGTTGACTGGGTATGAGTGCTCTGCTTTATTCAGATACTCTGTCCATCACCACCCCCTTTTCTGAGTCGTCTTTCTGATCCTAGCAGCCCTAAATGGCTCTTCAACTGACACCTCAAGTAACTCCTTTAATTGTTGTTTTAAAAGAAGCTCCTCCTCAACCTGTGCAGAGTGAAGAATGTTAACATTTTATTAATAAAGTCATTCATTGGTTCAGCAGGAGATTATGGGATTTTAGTTTTTTCATAATGAAATCATTATGGCTGGAAGGGTTCCTTGGGTGGGCAACGGGCAAAAGCAAGATTTTGCGGACTGCATAGTGATACATTTTAAAAGGGCATGTGCTGTTGATAACCTCTCACAGAGGATTAATTTCCCCCCTTTTTCTCTCAGTAAGATAAATGGTGCTATCTTTTGAGCTATTTTTACAAGCGATCTGAATGTTTGCTCTGTGAGGTTCCACAATAATCAGGGCTATTACAGCTGCAGGTTACTACCCTTACAACATACCTACTGTCAGCAGGTATGCTCTGCAAGTGCCATCTGGCTATCTAGAGTGACGTAATACCTTGGGGTTGACAGGCTGTCAATCATTTATTGTGAAAGATGTAGCTATTTTTGCTGGTGAGCTGAATAACCCTTAACGATTACCTGTTGATTCAGTCAATATTAACGATGCCACTGCTATTAAGGTATGTAACCCGATGCCAGCTCGAAGGGTGTAGCCCAGGGCAGACCATCTGCTAATATTCTCAACTTCGCTACCAGGAATGTAGCAGGATTAAATAAATCCTGATTGGCGTTATTTTATCCAGAGGATCACTTTAACTTGTTTTCAGGAAACTTGAGGACATACTACAGCAAGTGCCAGCAGGGGAACTATTTTTATGCTCTCTGGGCAAGGGGAGCGAGAAGCAGCCTGGCAAACACATAGGTTGTGCTAATGTTTCAGGTGGGACATTAAGACACAGAGAGCACTGCAGCACTGTTATACTCTGGGGACATAATACAATGATACATTTTAAAAGGGGAGGCATAATACGCAACATTTATCTGCACCGTCCAGGGGCCAAAAAGCATATAGGGCTCAAAGGGATTCAGGTCCAGCTCTCCACCCCAACCCCAATTGCCCCCCCCCCCCCGCCACCTCCCTTCATGTGTGCAGCCTGGGCTGAGACAGCTTCCCGGGCACACACACAGAGTTTTGAGCCGCTGTAGGCTAGCGTCCGTATTATTGCAGCCGCACCGAGTACTTCACAGGTCTTTCAGAGGCCATTTACATGTTAACAAGGCTTAATTGTTTTTCATCCCTTCGTAGAGCCCCTGCATATCCATTCTATCTGTTGCTGGAAGATTTAGCCCCCCAGAAATGTTTATACATACCAAAGCATGAAAGGAAATGTCTGGAGCTCAGCATTGATTCACTAACAACATCTTGCATAAAGCGTCCGCTGTGATTTACAGCCACATGAACCACTAACACAAGGTCTGCCACTTTTGTCAAAGATTGTTCTCCTCACCTGAGGCATTACATCTTGTCGAAGGTGGACTGCCGCCACTGACTGGATATTACAGTGCCACTGTTTTTATGAGCGCGCTTTTTCCACACCTGCCTAGTTTCTAGTAAGTCAAATTATGCAAAAAACAAAGGCAAATCATGTGGCATAATCCGGCACATTCTGTGGCAGTGACAGTAATAGTTCACAACATATTGACACTGATTAATTCTGTCAGGGCAAACGTCACACCACATTTTCGAAATTTCGCGGGCAGTTTTGTAAAAATCGCTGCATTTTTACAAAACTGCTGATTTCGCAATTTTCTTGCAAATCGAGAAATCGCGAAATCCTGGAGGGTCTGCATCTGTGAGAGCCTTCAAGTAATGCAGTGCGGGAATTCTCTTCCGATTATGTACTGTCCAAAAGCTACTCTTGTATATCTTTTAATATTCTATTCTATTGTCCCAACCACAATATCAATATGCGCCATTTATAGAGTGCAAATACTTGTCTCTTAATTCACTCATGGAATCTTCATTGGGGTGGGAAGAGGGTAGAAATGTTTTCAAGTTCATGTTTGGATATCATCACTTCTAAAGGAAGGCAATCAATGCAGTGATATAATGTAATAAAATAAAAGGAACTGCTTTCATATGTTAAACGAATAAATGTTTCTGAATTATAAACAGTCTTTGTCAAGTTATCACAGAATGTTTGTTGCAAAATATATGGGCCACATATTTTGATTACCTGTTTTGTGAGCTGTCTATTGGGCCCAAGCTAGATCCTTGGCTTGGATCTGGCTCTGCACTTCCTATTAATTTGCTGACTTGCCCACCTCTACAAAATATTTTAAATTGCAGCTCACAGGTTCACCCTCACATGCTGTCCGTCCTACTCCTTCCCGTCTCCATCTTTGTCCCTCACCTCACACTTCTACTGCTATCCTGCTAGCTCCACTTTTTGCTCCATCCACATTTACACATTTATATTTGACTTTCTTATCATCCAGTGGTGTACAAAGGGTGCAATCGACCCTAAAGCAAGACAATCAATATTTAATTTGTCTGTATTGGGTTCTCTCAGACCTAGGCCTGAGATCACTACCAGGGGCGGCTCCTCCAAGTGGGCGGAGGGGTGCCGCCCCACTGCTTTCTTGCAGTGCATGAAGCAGAAATATAAAATGATGTTTTTCACAATGCGAGAAAGCAGAAGGGTTGCCTGGTTGGTTCTGTTCTGCAGGAGTCCAGGGGAGGAGTGGCTTGCCCATTCTGAGTGCGCTGACTGTTTGGTCGGCCCCAGGGCCAAACAAACCAGTCAAATGCACTCTGCATTTTCTCTATGTAGGCTGCATGAAGCATACATGGAGAAATAGGCCTTCCCATAGACGTCTGAAGGGTCAGTGTCCTAGTAAATCAAAATGCTGCCATTGCAGCATTGTGATTGGCTTAGGAGAGGGGGCCAAGGCTGCCTGAGAGAGGAGATGTGACGCAACGTGACTCGGGACCTGAGGAAATGGTAAGTAACATTTTTTTTTAAATTAAATTAACCCCCCTCCCCGTGCAAACCGCTCCCCTCTTGAACCCCCCACACCCGAGAGTCATGCCGGCCGTGACTCCTGGCTACACTTTTTATTGAAATGTCCTTATTTCCCTCTGTCATCACCATATTCACTACTTTGTCCTCTTCACTATTTACACTTCCTCAATTTGTAGGCTTCACTAGATAACATGATGGAAATCAGCCTATTAGATGATTAGCAAACTAAGCGAAATAAAGGGAATAACCAGTTCAGAGAGGCAACAGAAACCACAAGAAGGGAACAGCTAGTCACACACACCACACTTTGGCTGATGATCGGCACCATGGTATTGGCTAATGAAGATGAGATCAAGTACTTCAATGTCAAAAACCGTATCTGACCGACATTAATACCCTTATCCATAAAAGTGCACAAAGGTGACACACACCAGAAACATTCTAATGTGGCCATCTTTAATTGTGGTACATGTGTCACAAATGCATCATACTAATTGTCAAAGAAACCATTTGAAGACAACCATTAACAGAAAGTTGCCCCAAAATGATCAAAATCTAAAAGTCACTAGTTGCTGCTCATCTTTGGATACTCTTCAAGTTGAATTCAGTCTCAGGAGACGGGAATGGTAAAGAGAGGTGTAGGAAGGTTTACAAGGAAGGGAATGGAGTAATGGGAGAAACGGAAATGATTGTGGGTAAGATGAGATAAAAGAGTATGCTCAGGAAGAATGTGTTGGTATGGAGAGTAGTGGAGGTGACAACAGTGACTAGATAACAATCTGCTGAAGGACATTTTCACTTTTGCTTACATAAAATTAAAATTCTCCCTAAATCATCATGCCACAGTTTCTAGAGAAAAATGGCAGCTGTTTTTTCTGTTTTTAAGATACTGCACAGGCCTACACATTACACTTATATAGAACTTTATAGAAAATCAACTGTATTCAGTTTTAACATGGCCTTTCTGTCTTTGCTTACCTTAAATATCGGTCAGGGACAATGAAAGCAGCACTAGTACACATTTTCAAGCGTTTTTTCTTTTGTTTACAGTTTAAAGTATTTCCTGATATGGATGGAAAAATACTGGGGCTGATTCGCAGAAGTAATCTGAGATAAAATCCTAACCTTACTACTTTTGGTTTTCCCAGAAGGCATTTAGTAGTAGTAAAGTTAGGACTCTTAAATTTACTACTACTAAACTGAGATACAATACTAAACTTACTAATTTTGGTATTCATAGAAGGCATTTAGTAGTAGTAAAGTTAGGTCTTCTAACTTTACTACTACTAAATGCCTTTTGTGAATACCGAAAGTCGTAAAGTTAGGATTTTGTCCCAGTTTAGTAGTTGTAAAGTTAGAAGTCCTAACTTTACTAGTACTAAATGCCTTCTGTGAATACCAAAAGTAGCAAGGTTAGGATTTTATCTCAGATTAGTTTTGTGAATCGGCCCCACTGTCTTTAAGTAGTTTTTCTTATTTTTGTACCAGTAGTGACATAAAATTACTGGTAATGCCATTAAAAACCCTGATGCCTGATTAACAATAAAAACAAGTGCAGCTACCTGAAGTAATGGCTATCAGCCTTACTGATTGAAAGCTATGTTCAGTGGACGACCACAACCTGTGTATGGACCATAGAAATAAGGAATGGCTCAGAGACTACCAGCAGAGTGGAGCTACCTGGTGGGAATGGAACGTTAAAGGCCACTGGAAGTGCACTATAGCCTGAACTACTGGACAGGGATGGCTTTAGTGTTGATGGCACTTAGTGTGACAATTTTTGTTGGTGCCTATTAGAAATGGGGGTCTGTAGTTGGCAATAGTTTGCACCTTTGTCCAAGTAGGGACTCTTCCTTCTAGTCAGGGTAAGGGAGTTACACTCGTAACATAACCCCTGCTCAACCCCTTGGTGGCGTGGCACGAGCAGTCAGGCTTATCTTAGAGGCAGTGTGTAAAGCATTTGCGCATAACCAACAGTAGTAAAGTGAAAACACTACAAAAGGACACCAGACCAGTTTAGAAAAATATCCAATATTTTTATATATCCAAAACAAGACCAAAAACAATAAAAATCCACCGTATAATTCTCTGAAATATTCAATAATCCAAAAGACTTCAAATACAGTTCCTTGAAGTCGAAAGCTCTGTCTGGGGCTATCACGGCGTCGTGAACAACAAATCCAAATAGTTCTGGTTGACCGCGGCATCGCAGGCCAGCTACGGTGTCGGGAATACCCACAAAAACAGTACCTTCAGAAAAGTAGGGCATCAGCGACCTCTCCTGAAGAGCCGGCAGGCATCAGAGCTGTGGTGCGAAGTGCAGCGGTGTGACGTGCGGTGCCCTCAGGTCGCAGTGCTGGCAGTTCACGATGCAAGCAGCTGCGTCCTCGTTGCTCGAGCGCTGTCGTCGGCTGAAGAACTGGAGTCAATGGTGTCGGCGTCAGTAGGCCAAGGCTGCAGTGCGGGATGAGGATGATGCGTTGTGTCACTTATGAGTGGTGCCCTCGAACCACGGTGCAAGCATCAGTCGGCATGGAGCGTTGTCGTCAGGAATGCCAGGACTGCAGCATGAAGCGAGGCAGTGGGGAGTGCAGTGCCCACAGGTCACGGTGCAATCAGCAGCTCGGTGGCAGCATTGAGTGGCGTCAACGGTGAGACCAGGGTTGTGGTGCAGAATGCCCTCGTAGGTGCCTTCAGGACACAGAGTTGGCAGCCGCATAGTTGATGGCATTGGGTTGCTTTTTCTTCTGTTGCAGCACAAAATACACAGTTCCCATTGCTGGTAACAGATGAACTTGAAGTCTTTGCTGTTCCTTATACTTCTTGAACAGGGGGCAAGTTCTACCTCAAGCCCTTGGAGAAACTAACAAATAAGAAGTTGCAGTAAGTTCAGTTCTGTCCTTTCACTGTCCAAGACAGAAGCAGCCCCTGCAGGCCAATACAGAAAGCACACAGCAAAGTGGTAGTCCCTCCTCACAGCTTCTCCAGCTCTTCTTCTTGGCGGCAGTGTTCTTGGTTCCAAAAGAGTTCTAAAGTCCTGGGTTCTGGGCCCCAATATGTATACTCAAAATGCCATTGTTCTCTCAGGCAGGCTTGCTCTGGAGATATGAAGGGGCACATTTACTATGTTTCATGTAGCACAGTAAGCGCAAGGGGGTGTGTGTGATATCAAGCATTGGTTTTATACTGGAAGGTTTCCTTTTACAGGAAACAATCCTATGCTTTGACAGTGTAACACTTTACCACTTTATTTGTGTGGGGCAGCACACATGCACATTTGGAAAGGTTTAGAGAAAATACATCTTCTTTTCCAATTATATTGCTTACAGAAGGGTCGATTTTCTGATGAAATCCCTTTCTACCAAAGATAGTATATAGGGATTAGCATCAAAGTCTATGGGTAGGTACATGGGAATGTCAGTTACCACCCATGGTATACTTTCTTGACACAAAGTAGGGCATAATGCTACTTTGTGTTACTTCATGGCTACTCACTAACGCAACTCAAAATTAGCGCTGGAAAGTTAACCCTAGAACAATACTTTAAACCAGGTTTGCACCACTTTGGTGATACATACCAGGGGCAAAATGTTGGTAAATAAGCCCCATAAACTCTGCTTTTTAAATGTAACAGGGATTAGGGGGGTGTGTACTTATAAAATTGTATTACTTCCCAAAGGAGCCTTTTTTTGGTGACCTTAGACTTATGAAAGACCAAGAGAAGAAACAAATTAGATTCTAAACCCATGCCCTGCAATTTGAATGAAGCACTGTGATGCCAGTTCGTACCTCAGTGTGCTATATTTGAAGAACTATAATTATGAACTCCAAGAACAGAAAGATCTCTGTGACAAAAGTATTAAACCCCTGAACTGTCTACGTAAACTACTAATCTGTGACCTGCTTATTGCATGTTGTGCTTTGACGCTGGATCATTAACACTACATACTACTTTATCATGAGTTAAAACTGTGACTAGACAAACCACAGATCTCCCTGTTGAGTGCACTAACCACCAGAGTTATCATGCTGTTATGTGGTTCTCAGTCTGCATTTCTTGTGAAGAGCTCTCCTGTCCCTGGGCATGCACATAATAAAATGTGGATTCTGCCTGTGTCATACCTTTTAATCTCATCCTCCAAAATTTAAGGGCAAAGCATTAACCTTTGATATCAGAAAGGGATTCCCATCTAGTGGCCAAATTGGACAGTGAAAAACTGAAAAAAAAACTGGGATCAATAGCTGCTAACCCACTTGGCATCCAAGTCATTGACTGACCTCCATTGGCTCTCAGTGGGAAACCGTGTAAAATTTAAAGCCCTCACGTATATGTTCCGCATCAAGCATGCTATGGTCCCAGAATATGTACAACAGCTTGCCACCCCCTATGTTCCCACCGCACACTTCGATCCTCCACTCAAGCGAAATTCTTAGTCCCGAGAATTAAATTGACTCCCATGGGTGGTCGCTCTTTTGCTTACATTGGCCCCTCTCTCTGGAATTCGCTCCCACTGTCCCTTCGTCTACAATCTGATCTTCAATCTTTTCGTAAATCCATCAAAACTTGGCTTTTTAAAAAAAAGTTTCCTTTCTCCTTTTCATCCTGCTTCCTTCTGTCAGCGCCGGGAAACCCTTTGGGGTAGCTGTGCGCTGTTATACAAATTTAACAAATAAAATAAAATAAATAAATATGATCCTAGGCAAATAATTTATTTCACCAAACCCTATGATCCTAGGCAAAAACTTTATTTCACAGAACATACTCTTTGTTCAATACCACATCTGAGAGCACCTTCAAATATGCTGTACAAAAGCTCTCCCGTATTTGATTTAATAGCGTATAATGCTGCTCCAGCTAATATAATGCTCAAGTCCACATATATGGTGCACATAATTGACTTGCCTCTTGGGGCCAGATGCATCAAGCGAAATGCGCTCGCAAAAGGGCCAGATTCTGAGAATCTGGCCCTTTGCAAGTGCAATTTTTGCATTTGGGATGCATCATCCCAAATGCAAAAATCGCAATTAGAGAATTCGCTAAATTGCGATTGTTTGCATTTAAGGAATCTCAAATTGAGATTCCTTAAATGCAATGCATGAAAGTATCAAAAATAGCGAATTCGCTAATAGGGCACGCAAATTACCACGAAGTTCAACTTCATGGTAATTTGCAAAAACTTTGAAAAATGCACTTTTGTGCATTTTTCAAAGTTTCATGTTGCGCACACACATGCCCTAAGGGCATGTGTGTGCGCAACATATGTGCACAGATCACATTCAGGGGTGTAACAGGGTGTCCTTTGGACACCCCTGCACCCTTGAACTCGCAATCTCAATTTGCGAATCGCTAATTGCGATTCGCAAATTGAGATTGTCTTCCCATTCATTCCTATGGGCCTCTAGGCCCATAGGAATGAATGGGGAGGTATTCATTAATTGCGACTCGCAATTTGCGAGTCGCAATTAAGGATTCGCTATTTTTTGTGTGATTGCATGATGCATTCCATTTTGCTATTCCTTATTAGCGATTCCTTAATTTTCGCTAATAAGGAATCGCAAAATGGATGCTTGATGCATCTGGCCCTTGGTTCAGTAATAGAATTGCTGTCAGAGTGGGACAGGAATGTTCAGTACGTTTAAAAACTCACTTTTAATAAGTAGTTTTCACATAATCTGATGTACACTAAGGTAAAAACATTCATGTGTTAATGAAATACATTTTCTTGAATTTTGAAGACACCTTATCATTTCCTAACACGAGGTTTGTGGCATAATTTGCGTGCCAGCTGATTTTATTGCTCCCTCGAGCACGTAGACACTCGCTGACAGATTCATCAAAGACCCGTTTTGCGAGTCTGTAATAGCGATTCATAAGGAATCGCTATTACAGACTCGCAAAACGGGATTCATGTAAGAATCGCAATATAAATTGCGATTCCTACACAGTCCTTATTTGCGATTAGCAAATTGCTAATCTCAAATAAGGAATAACTCCCCATTCATTCCTATGGGCCTAAAGGCCTATAGGAATGAATGGGGAGTTATTCCTTATTTGCGATTAGCAATTTGCTAATCGCAAATAAGGATGCAATTTCAAGGGTGCTAGGGGTGTCCAAAGGACACCCTGTAGCACCCCTGAAAGGTAATCTACATTGGTGTTGCGGACACACATGTCCAAAGGACATGTGTGTGTGCAACATGCAACTTAGAAAAATGCTTTTAAAAGCATTTTTCTAAGTTTTCGCTATTTACCACGAGGTTTGACCTCGCGGTAAATAGCGGCCTGAAATTGCGATTTAGCAATTTAAAAATGGATGATGAATTGCATTTAAGGAATCTCAAATAGAGATTCCTTAAATGTAATTCCTCGCTAATTAGCGAATTTGCTTTTACCGATTTTTGCATTTGGGATGATGAATCCCAAATGCAATAATTGCGCTCGCAAAGGGCCAGATTCTGAGGGGCATATGTATGAAAGTCCCGAATTGCGATTCTGAAATTGCGATTTTTACCGAATCGCACATTCAGAATTGCAAATCGGTATGTATGATTGAAATCGCAAATAAATAGCGATTCCTTAAAAATCGCTATTTATTTGCGATTATCCCAAATGCGATTCCTTAACCAGTAGGAATCGCATAATTGAACAAATCGCACCTGAAAATCGCAATAATAGCGAAAAATCGCAAATCGCGGGAAAAAATCGCAATTTAGCGATTTTCGCAAATGAACCAATCAGGAATTATGGTGCAGCATGATGACATCACAACCAGGAAGTGAGTGACTTCCCATGCTGCACCTGAATTCCTGAATCTGAGGCAGAGTGAAGGAGTGTTTGGAAGTGAGCAGTCTGCACCTTGAGAAACATGGCTGAGAGTGGAGCCACGCCCAGGCAGGATTCACAGCAGCAGGAGACAGAGAGCACCAGGAAGGGAAAACAGAAGTTTTCAGAGGCAGAATTGGAGGCTCTCATACATGAAATGGTGGTAAACCATGAACTTCTTTTTGGAATAAAATCCAGGGAGGTGCCAGAGAGCCGCAAAAGGAGGATCTGGGAGGGAATACAGCACAAGGTCAATGCTATGGGAGTGACACCCCTGAGTATAGAGGACCTCCGAAAGCGATGGTACGACCTGCGCCTGCGCTCTAAGGAGAAACTAGCTTCAAGGCTGGAACAGTCCAGGATAACAGGTGGTGGGACCTCATCTGTTCCTGAGTCAACACCCCTGGAGGAACTGGTTGAGGGGACCCTGCAACCAGAGAGTGTGGGAGGAGTGGCTGATTTGGACAGCTCTGACCAGCCAGCAGCAGGAAAAGGTAAGATTCATGCCCTCACAACCCTCACACCCCCTCTCACCCCCTCACACCCCCTCACACCCCCCAGCAGTGAGCCAGGGGCGGGAAACAAGATAGGTAGCCCAGAGCAGGCACACAGGCAGCCATAGCAATGCATTATGGGAGATGTAGTCACATGTAAATCAAAGTGTCCAAATTGCAGCAAAATTAGGCTACCACATAATATGCTGTTCTTGACAGTGAAACCAGAGCCCAATGTAGAAGAAATTTCTGAGAATAATTTATTCACACAGTGCAAGTTAGTGAAGTAAATTAATGTGTGCTGTTCTATTCACAGCACCATCTACAACACAGCCCTCAGGCAGTGGGACAGTGGCTGAGAGTCACGACTCAGGAGATGGCAGTCAAGATGTCGACACAGATGGGGATGAGAGCCCAGTGACCACCCGCAGACATGGGAGGAGACAGATTGTCAGGACTCTGGCTCCAATCCAGGATGAGGCTGATGTAAATGGTGACAATGACAACAATGTCAACACACTGCCAGAGCAAGAGGGACCGGCAACACACCAGCACGTCCCACGTAGTGCAGCCAGGCGCAGACGCCGCGCAGCCAATCCATTTGAAGGGCGAGGGGATGAATCGGTGTATGCAGGACTGGAACTGAACATGTTGCAGATGCAGCGCCTGCAGGAAAAAAACACAAAACTCTTACAAAGGGAGATGAGGGAGGGCTTCCGAGGACTCAGGAAGGACCTGCAGGATGGCCTACAGGCCGTGAGTGATCAATTGCGCCGAGGGACGCAAAGACAAGACAGATACACCAGGGCCATCAACCGCTTGGCGGCTATGTCCAGCATCCAGGCCAGGCGCAGCATCGAGATGCAGCGCCAATTTACCCATGCTGCGCAAGACATTGCAAACGCACTTTTGCAGGTGACCACTGCGTTAGATGAGTTGCGCCAAATACGCGCAACAGGGCCGGGAGTGCTGACTCCCAGTGAGGAAGTCAACCAGTCTGTTAGGAGCAGCACCACAACACCACCAACCCTAGAGAGACGCCGTAGTGCCAGGACCACTAGGGCTGCACCTACAAACTAACAATAGTCTGTGCAGCGTTTGACTCTTCCTTCATATTTTTTGTTTTTGAATGCACTGTGAGTGTAACATGTGCAACACATTCATATTTGACTACTGTACGTTTTCACGTCATGCATTTCCTGCCATTAAGGAATTAAAGTTAATTTTCACACTTGCATTACTTGGCATTGTGTTGGTTTCTTCTTACCTAAAAATAGTTTCGCATAATCTCATCACGCCTCTGTCGGCCAGCTGCTGCTACCGCTCTACCAGCTACCATACGTCCAGGTCCATGCCCCTCTATGTCAGAGGATCCAGAGTCACTCACTTCCACTGGTGTCCCTTTTCTTGTGGCAATGTTATGGAGCATAGCACAAGCCACTACTATTTTGCAACAAGTATTGGGGCTGTATTGGAGTGCACCTCCACTCTTATGGATGCACCGGAATCTGCTTTTCAGGATACCAAATGTCCGTTTAATGGTGCCTCTGGTAGCAATGTGTGCCCTGTTGTATCTGCGTTCACTTGCATTGTTGGGATTGAGGTAGGGTGTCAAGATGAAATCACGAACAGCATAAGCACTGTCACCTGTGGGATAGACAAAAATATGTTAGCCTGTGACATGCACATGGTAGTTTGTACTAATGACCCCTATGTCTGAAGGTATTTACCGAGTAGGTATCCCTCACCAAACTCCCCTCTTGAGAGTCTACGATATATCCCACTGTGTCTGAAGATGAAAGCATCATGTGTGCTGCCAGGGTACTTTGCTACAATGTCAGTTATGATGTGTTTGGCATCACACACCACCTGAATGTTCAGTGAGTGGTAGCATTTCCGATTTCTGAAGATGTATTCATTGTGTGAGGGGGGATATTGCAACATGTGTGCCGTCAATACATCCTATGACGTGTGGAAAATGCGCAATTTGATAGAAGTCCTGCTTTGTCTGTGCAATTGCCTGAGGAGTGCTGGGGAAGTAAATATGATGTTGCATCCTCCGGACTATGACATCTAGGAAGGCATGGAAGAATCGCGAAAGGGAACTTTGTGACACCCCTCCTGCTGAAGCTATCACCCCCTGGAACTTCCAGAGGCCAAGAGGTGTAGTGAACACAGGACCTGTATTTCAGGGATGTATGACGTTACAACGCATACTTTTACAACGCATGCTTTTACAACGCAAATTTTACAATGCAAGTACTATTACTACGCATGTTTTTACAACGAATACCAATATAACGCGAAATAGTATTAATAAATGAAAAGTGCTATTACCCTGAAAACAAATACAACGCATACCATTATAACGCATATAATACGAATTCATAAAATATTGTTTAAATTTAGAAAAATAAATCCTGGCACAGGATACAGGGAATATAGGGGTTTTGGGTGGGGAAGTGTATTAAAAATGTAGAAAGAAACTAAATGAAAAAAATAAACATTAACCATTAAATTTTCGCAACTTAATACTCGAGTATTAAAATCAGTACTCAGGTATTAAAATAAATACTCGCATTAATAAAAAAAATCGAAAAATAAATCCTGGCACGGGATACAGGGTAAATAGGGGTTTTGGGTGGGGAAGTGTATTAAAAATATAGAAAGAAACTAAATGTAAATAAAAACATTTACCATTTAATTTAGCCAAATTAATACTCGAGTATTAAAATCAGTACTCAGGTATTAAAATAAACCCTAAATCCCCAAAATACCCCAGTTCCCCATAACCTCAAACCTAGCTCTGAACCCTAAAAATACACCTGTATCTCAAAACCCAAACCTAGCCCTGAACACTAAAAATACACCTGTATACAATAACCCAAACCTAGCCCTGAACCCTTAAAAAACACCTGTACCCCAAAACACAAACCTAGCCCTGAACCCTAATAATACCCCTGTATCCTATAACCCAAACCTACCCAGTACCCTATTAATACCCCTGTATCCCATAACCCAAACCTAGACCTGAACCCTAAAAATACCCCTGTACCCCATAACCTCAAACCTAGCCCTCAAATCTAAAAATACCCCTTTACCTCAAAACCTCAAACCTAGCCCTGAACCCAAAAAAAAACCTTTACCCCATAACCCAAACCTAGCCCTGAACCCTAAAAAATACCCCTGTATCCAATAAACCAAACCTAACCCCTTAACCAAAAAAATTCCCCTGTTTCCCATAACCTCAAACATAGCCCTGAACCCTAAAAATACACCTGTACCCCAAAACCCAAACCTAGCCCTGAACCATAAAAATACCCCTGTATCCCATAACCCAAACCTAGCCCTGAACCCTTTTAATACCCCTGTATTACATAAACCAAACCTATCCCTGAACCCTAAAAATACCCAAACACCCCAAAACATATTCCTCAGTACCCCAAAACATATACTCCTATACTCATACTTTTTTAAATAAATTAGTTAAAATAAAATATTTAAATTATGTTTAAAAAATACAAAAATTATTATATTTATTTATATTATATATAAAAAAAAAATGGTAATGAAAAAAAAATATATATATACTTACCTATACTTACGTTGTAATGGTATGCGTTGTAATAGCATCTGCTAAGTAATGTCATGCGTTGTAAAGGCATGCGTTGTAATGGATCCTGCGTTGTAAAAGTTGGGTTGTAATGGTAGTGCGTTGTAAAAGTTGCGTTGTAATGGCTGTTTCCCGTATTTCAGTGGGAATGGCATTTGTCCTGCGGGTGGGGTGTTCAAGGTAGGGTCTGAGTTATGCTATTAAATCATTTATGCTGTCTTCATCAAGCCTGTAATGGGTGTAGAGATCCTCCTCAAGGCGCTGGGAGATGCTGATGCGCAAACGGAATACCCTCTCCTGCCGCAGTCTCCTCTGTGCAGCAGCTCTCATCGCATCCTCCTTGCTATGATGTAAAGCCCCGCCATTGTGGTAAACAGTTTTTTGAATTCTGTTACTGCTTAAATAGTTTGCACCTGGTTACCACCTGCTCCTACTTGGTGGTAATTGCGATTCTGCATTTTGCGAATTAGGGAAAATCACTAATTGCGATTTTTTCATACATATCATTGCGATTCTGTATATTGCGAAAATTGACAATCTGCGATTTTTATGCGATTTTGTACCATTGCGATTTTCATTTAGCGATTTTCGCAAACCGGAAAATCGCAAAAAGGCAATATCGCTATTTTCTCGCACAGTGCCTGTTTTCACATTCTACAGAATCGCAGTTTTAGCGATTCCCTATTTTCCATGGTTTCTACTTTCATGCATCCCGTTCTGCAAATTCACATTCGCAAATGCCGAAATTCGGCGAATTTCGGCCTTTGCGAATGCGATTTTGCTTGATACATATGCCCCTGAGAATCTGGCCCTTTGCGAGCGCAATTCAGCGTCATGAATCTGGCCGTTGGCTCTTCCGGTTAATGTGATGGCTCGCCTACCACTCTCTTGGTCACCCATGCTTGTGGGCGCACAGCGAGCGAACAACTAGGGAGCCTTCCCTTAGTCACGACTGCTGAGGAACTGGTTCACCCGGTGCAACTGATTGAGACATTTTCCATGGGTCCAAATAGCCGAGAGCACGTTCATTTAAGGGAACATATTGTCTTTGCATGTCTTAATGAGCTGTTCATAATAACAGAGTAAAAGGCCGCATTGCCAGGACACTCCCTAACTGACACAATAATAATTATCAGTGCGGTTACAGCTTCTGGTTTTCACTTGTAAAGACACGAAGGAGGGATGGAAACAATTATGGGATTATGCCATAAAACAACATATCTTGAGATAGAGAAATGTAAATATGAAACTAACCCAACACCTCTAATCTAAATTAACCCCTTAACTGCTGAGGCTTTTTCAGCACACTTCTGAGCTCTTATTTGGCTATTTGGGGTATTTGTTTAGGCCTTTATAACTTTTGCTCCACATAAGTTATTCACAGCAAATGTGCACTCTTTTCCCCCAGCATCATGGGGTACTAAGGGTACACAGCATTTGTGGATTCCAATGGAGAGGAATGGGAAAATAGACAAATATAGCAACATTTAAATTTTTTGAGGGGAAAATAGGAAAAAATTGCTCCACAAAGAGGTGTCTGTTTATTTTGTTGTTGCAAAAAAGTGCATCAATGAAAGGTTTACTGTGCTAAAGACATCATCTTCCCAGCTTTCGAGGGCATAAAGAGCTGAATAAACATATTTTGTTACCACAGCTTTGCATTTTTCAAAGAGGTAGCCCATTGTTTCTCATTTTTATGCTTTCAACCTCCTTCTAGTTTGTGGTGCATACCTGTGCAAAACCTATGGGTGATCCTAGAAAGCTATACATTTCCAAAAAGTAAACAAAAATCTAATTCAGCATGGGCCATTTCTTTGGATCCCTAAAGATGTTCCCAAAGAAACTAACTGCTAAAATAAAACGATATTGAAAATAAGTAT
Source organism: Lissotriton vulgaris (assembly GCF_964263255.1). NCBI lineage: Eukaryota > Metazoa > Chordata > Amphibia > Caudata > Salamandridae > Lissotriton > Lissotriton vulgaris. The sequence goes on along the minus strand of NC_141687.1, from coordinate 1,529,633,833 downwards.
ACAATGCAGCAATTTGTGAAATGTTCCTCCTGTAACTACTTGTCACGATGGCCAATTTACAAACGCAGTATACAATTATGCCCACTAGGCTATTCTGCGTGTGGGGATATATAGGGTTTGTAGGCTGGGCAAGAACCAGAGGTTCCCAGAGCCAACAACTGAGCTGCACCTTACTGTAGTTTTTCATTGTGCATAGAGTGTAGAGCAAATCTTATGGTAAAAAATTAAGAGTGAAAATGGGTATGAAGGAACCAATATATTTCTGAAATATACACCACATACTGAGTTTATGAGGAGTGGTTATGTGTTTTTTTCTGAATTTGTGGGGACCCATATTTGCATGTGATTCTGAGGGCATTTTGCAAAATGTCCTCTTCCTTTCACACTGGCTTACATTTGGAAGACACAATTCTTGAGCACGTCAGCAGTGAACAACAAATGCTCTACTATTCTGCATTTCAGCATGTCTACCGATAACAATAGTCCCTCACTTGTGTGAGTATGTCTAGTGCCTACATCAGAAAAGGGCAGACATTGGCGCATCACATTTTTTTACTAAAAATTGACCTTTTATTGCCAAGTGGGTAGCTGTGGAGTATGGGCCCTAGCTCAGTCCACAGCAAAGAAAACCTGGCAAGACTGCAACTTTTATCAAACTAGACACTTAGCAGAATTGAGGGTGGGATGACCTGTGTGTCTCTAACCAGGTTGTCTTACCTAGAAGCCTTTGCAGACTACAAACCTTGACTACAAACACATATTTGTCTCACATTTCTGTGAGGAAAAGTTCTGGAATCTGTATAGAGCCACATATGTCCTGCCACCCAGCATAGCTCCAAGTCTCCTGAAAAAAATGGTATCTCACTTGTGTGGTAGGCCTAGCACTTGCATCAGGAAAGGGCTAAAAACGCAAGATAGACTCATCATGGGGCATATCAAAAATAGACTGTGATAAATATCGCAAAGCGCACTTAGCGCTTCAATATTTATTTCTGTCTATTGCTGGAATTTATCGCCCGGTTAGCGCGTTATTAACAACGCATTTCTCCAGGGCGATAAAATTCCAGCGATGGGGGGAAATGGAAAAAACATAGCTGGAAAACCAGCACTGGTCTCCTGAATATGGCGATAACCTTGCTGATACGACCCTGTGGTCGTATCACCATAATCCACATCAACATAAAACATACATAACTCAAGTTTTTTGCAGACGTCTGGAAGCAGCGTTAAGGGCGAGTTAGCGCTGAAAAGAATATCGCTATGCCGGACGGGGCTGCGTTCTAAATATCGCATTGCATAGCCCCGTTAGCCATATTTCACAATGAAGTTTCATGAGGCACGCCCACCTTGTATCTCATTAGGGATGCGAGGTGAGGTGGCAAGAAACCAGGCACTAATTCACGGAAACATGCGCTATCGTGTCCTTGTAGATAGAGCGATAATACTATTGCCGCTTTTCGCCTGAAAACGGACAATAAAGCAGCGATAATATTATCGCCAGCCCTTGCTAATATGCCCCCACATTTTTCTAATGAAAACTGACCCTATTTCCCAATGTGGGTAGCTGTGGATTTAGGGTCCTAGCTCATCCCACACCCATAGAAACCTAGCAAAACTCTACATTTTTGGAAACTGGCCTCTTAGGGAAATCCAGGGTGGGTGACTTACATGTCTTGCACCAGGTTTTCCTACCCAGAAGCCTTTGCAAACCTCAAATTTTTGCTAAAAATAAAAATTTTCTCACATTTCTGTGAGGAAAACGTCTGGAATCTACAGGTAGCCACACATTTCCTGCCACCCACCATTCAAACAAGTCTGATGCGAATGGTACCTCATTTGCATGGATAGGCCTAGAGCCTGTGACAAGATAGTTCCCAAAACCGAGCATTGACACATAACATTTTTTCACTGAAAACTAACCCATTTTTTGAAGTTGAATTTGAACCCTAGCTCAGCCGGCACCTAGGGAAACCTAGCAAACCTGTACTAAACACTCAATTCAAGACAGAAAAGGGCTAGAAATACAACATAGACACATCACGTTTTTCAGCCGAAAACTTACCCTATATCGCTATGTGGATAGTGGTGGATTTTGGGCCCTAGCACAACTGGCAAACATTTATTGTTTTTTAATATTAGGCACCCAGGGGAATGCATGGTGGGGTGACTTGCATGGCTCTCACTGGGGTTTTGTGTACACAGAAGCCCTTGCAAACCTCAAACCTTGGCTGATAATACACATTCTACTCACATATCCACCCAGAGTTCCTACATGTCTACCATTGACAATGACCTCCCACTTGTGTGGCTGGGCCAAGAGACTGCCACTCAAAAGGCCCCACAGCACTACATACAGAGATCAGAAATAGGGTTAGTTGTAGTATATGGGGCAGTGGAGAGCTGCCCCCATGGAAACCTACCAAGCAGAGACATTTATGAAAACTAGGCACCCAGGGGATTCCACAGTGATATACCTCACATGTATCCCACAAGGTTTTCTTACCCACAATGCCTAGCAAACATCAAACTCTGGCTAAAATCACACATTTTTGTTACATGTCTGTGATGGGGTAGTCTTTTTATCGCGGCAAGTGCGAGAATTCATGGTGGTAGGAATCTTCTGGATTCCTGTCAATTCTGTAAGATTAAGTGACAGAAATGCAATGAAAATGTGTGATTTGGGGCAAGGTTTGAGGTGTTCAGTGCATTGGGGATAAGAAAACATCATGGGATCTACATGAAGCACACCACCCTGGATTCCCCCAGAAGTATAGTTTCAAAAAATGTGTAGGTTTGGTAGACTTCCATAGGCGGCAGCTGACCCCGGGCACAGTCAGTACAGCATTCTCATTGCCAAATAGGTTAGTTTTTTAGAGGAAATGTTGAGGTCTCCACAATATATTTTTGGGACATTTCCTGCATGGATGCTAGGGCCACCCATACAAGAAGGGAAGTGTTTATTTTAGAGCATGTGGGAGAATGCTGGGCAGTAGGATGTTTGTGGATCCCTGTGTATTCCAGAAGTTTACATCACAGAAATACAAGAGAAATGTGGGATTTTTTGCAGAGTTTGATGTTTGCAGAGCATTGTGAGTAAGAAAACATCATGAGATCCACACAAGGCATAACACCCTGGACTCTCGTCAATGCCTTCGATGTCTAGTTTTCCGAAATGTGTGCGCTTGGTAGTTTTCCCCAGATAGCATCCTAAGTCAATCAAAGAATTTCAGCCAATCACAATGGCAAGTGGGATGATATTGGAATTTAGCCTCACTCTCCAGCCCCATATATAAAAAAAACAACCAAAAGAATCAGGTGTGCTCTTGCTTGCCATTGGGATGGGATGTTTTAGTCTGCAAGGGACCAGAAAGATTATTGAGGCTTTATGGGTGAGAGTGGAGGCCTTCTGTCATCCCATTATAAAAAAAGAAATAGCCCTGACATTCTATGGGTTTTCCCCCCGGGTTGTGGGGGAGGTGGAATTGGAAGCCATAAATACTGGTTTCTTCTTTTTGGGTTAGGAGTAAGGCCAAATGTTACAGTGTGACAGCTGTGACCATTTCTTTTACCCTGCTTGTAAAATCCCTGGCGTCTGTTGGGCTTTTTTTTTTTTAAAGGTGTATTTATTGATTTCAGAATCAGAGATAACAACAATAAGAAGACACAAGCGACAGATATCAATCAGTCCCACCCAGGGGACTCCGAGGACGCCCGCCCAAAAGCCCACGGGAATACAATATGCAAAAGCTGCAAAGTCAATGCAAGATCAAAGTCCCTTCGTAACAGTGGATCAATCGAGGCCAATTCCCGGGCCCACCAGTTGCCAAATCGCTACAAGAAGCAGTAGTCCATCAGACCGAGCTCCCAGCCCAGTAAGCATCTGCCCCGGAGTCCCCCATAGTCCGCCTCCAGCAGCTGAATAGTGTCACACAGGGAAAAAAAAAAAGTCAACAGTCCCCAACTAGACCCCCCCTCCGCCCCACCCCTCCCCGTGGTGGCGACCAACCACACAATCGTACCAGGATGCACACACCTCGCCAATCAGATCTGAAACAGATGTAGCGCTCTCAACGCTGAAGGACATACAGCCGACGGAAGGCCTTGTGAAAGAAACCGGACCAAGGGCCCCCATTTAAACAAGAAGTTCTTAAAGTTACCTAGAAATATATCAGACACCTTCTCCAGATTCAGTAAGCGCCACAACCGCGCATGCCACAAGGAGGTCGCCGGCGCCTCCGGTCTCTTCCACGCCGCCGCCAGTGTCAATTTAGCCGCCCCCAGACAAAGCCAAATAATCCGTTTGTCAGCTCTAGTTTGGTGCTCCAACATCGGATCACGAAGTCCCAACAGGACATAGTCCATGGACTCCGGAATCGGATACCCCACCACCTCTTTAATGTGGGCTACTATCTCCGCCCAGAAAGGCTTAATGGCTGGACAGTCCCACCATATATGGCGGAAATCTCCCAAGAGGCCGCAGCCCCGCCAGCACCTGTCCGAGGACGATGGGAATATGCGATGTAACTTGGACGGATAGAGGTAACAGTCATACATAAGTTTCAGATGGGCCTCCCTAAGATCCGCCGAATGGTTATGGGCAGTGATATCTCGCCATAACCCGCCCATTCGCCGTTCGAGATGTCCCTTCCAAGGCAAGTCTCCCAGTGCTCCATATAACGGGGCCTTGGGAATATGACAGTGTCCAGGAGTAATCTATACAAGAAGGAGATCGTCCCCTTCATACCAGAAGTACGAACGATAAATGCCTCGAAGGGCGTCAGCTGCCTCGTGGCCGCCTCCCGCACCTCCGGCGAAGTAGCCCAGTGCATGAGCTGAATATGATGGAATCGTTCAGTGGGTGGGACACCATAGTCCCTCATGCAGTTGTGGAAGGTAAGGGGCTCCTCCCCATGGAACAGATGAGTGAGCACTCTACAGCCCCCTTCGCTCCAAATTGTAAACGGTCCATCTCGCACCGCAGGCGGAAAGGACGGATTCCTGTGTATTGGGGTAAACGGTGACGGAAAGGTGGTCCAGCGGTCATCGCTACTGACCGTGTCCCAGACTTTCATGACAGTGCTAGTGGGAGTGCATATATAGGCATTCTTAGGCCGATCAGCTTTAGGCTTCCATGCCAAGTCCCAAATGGACCTTCCAGCCACACTACGTTCCATATGTAGCCAATGCTTCTCCGAGAGAGGCTGCGACCATTCTACCAGTACCCTCAATTGCGCAGCCTTATAATATAATTGCATGTCGGGGAAACCCACTCCCCCCTCCCCCCGCGGCCGTCGAAGTACAGCATATGAAAGCCGCACACGGCCTCCCTGCCACACAAATTTCAACATCAGTGTCTTTAAGCGTCGGAAGAAATCCAGATCCACAGGAATGGGCAGAGCTTGGAAAAGGTACAGGAATTTGGGCAGCAGCATCATCTTGATCGCGTTAATACGGCCGAGCCAAGAAATGAATTTCGGTTTCCATTTTTCCAGCTCCCCAAGGACCGTCGCCAACGCAGGGGGGAAGTTAGCTGCGAACAGCCCACCCAGGGTGGGGGTTAATCTAATACCAAGATACAGCAAAGAGGAAGAGGACCACGAGAGGGACGTAAGTGTTCGCACATGGTCTACTTCGGCCGGCGGAAGAGTCAGATTCAAAATGTACGACTTATCCATGTTAACTTTAAACCCCGCAACCTCCTCGTACTCAGAGAGGACCGCGTGAACATGAGGTAGCGAGCGGGCCGGGTCTCCTAACAACAGGAGAACATCATCTGCGAACAGTGAAATCTTATGTTGTTCGCCGGTGAAAGGAAGGCCGACGATCTGTTCCCTCTCCCTAATTGAAAGGGCCAGGGGTTCTATGCTGAGAGCGAAGAGAAGCGGGGAAAGAGGGCACCCCTGCCGCGTGCCGCGAGAATGGGGAAAGCAGGCAGATCTATGCCCGTTGACCATCACCCTAGACACAGGCCGATCATAATTAGCCCAGATCATCGTCATGAATTGAGGGGAGAACCAAAAAGCCTCCAGCGTTAAGTTCAAGAACCCCCAATCCACCCGATCGAAGGCCTTCTCCGCGTCCAGACCTACCAGTACGGCAGGAATGCGGAACCGGTCGGCCTTTTCGATCAAATGCATCACCCGGCGCAGATTGTCATGGGTTTGCCGCCCTTTAATAAACCCAGATTGGTCCGGGTGGATAATGGCTGGCATCAGATCCTGAAGCCGTTTTGCAAGAATCGAAGAGTACAGTTTGGCATCCAGGTTAAGGAGTGCAATCGGACGGTAGGAGGTGCACTGGGTGGGATCCTTCCCCGGTTTGGGGAGGATGGTGACCAAAGCCTCGGCCATCGATCCCGAGGTCCGCCCCTCAACCGCCATGGCGTTGAAGAGGATGACCAAAAAATCACAGAGGTCTCCCGCAAACGACTTGTAAAACGAGGCCGTGTACCCGTCAGGGCCTGGGGCCTTGTGGAGTTTCAGAGCTTTGATAGCGTCCAGCACCTCCTCCCTCGAGATAGGAGCCAAGAGAAGCTCATTCCACTCCCTGGAGACCTGAGGTATAGGGAGGTCAGCCAGGAAAGCAGATTGAGCAGCTCGATCCAGGGCCTCTTCTCTATACAGATCAGCATAGAAGCGGCCAAAGATAGCAGCCTTGTCCACATCCCTATGTTGGTCCTTTCCTGCCCCATCCTTAATCCCCCCTACATACTCACGCTCCCGTTTATCTCGAAGCTGTCTCGCTAAGTGTTTCCCCACCTTGTTCCCCATCGAGTAAGAAGGCCTTCGCAGCCGCAGGAGTGTGAATTCAGCCCTGTTATTATAGTGAGCCCGTAGCTTCCCCCGGACCGCAGTCAAAGGCCGCAGGGTCACCCGGGATGGGTTAGCTTTATGAGCCTGTTCCAACACTGCTAGTTCAGACTCTAGAGCCTCACGTTCTTTCCTCCTTTGCCTATTAAGATTGGCATTAAGGCTTAGGCAGGTACCCCGCAGCGAGGCCTTACAGGCAGCCCAAGTGGAATACACCGAGGTGTCCGAAGGCGGGTTCAGCTCCAGGAAGTCCCGGATAGCCTTCCTCAGATCCCTACACGCAACATCATCCCGAGTCAGTGCCTCAGGGAAATACCATTTCTTCCATCCGTCACCCCCCATCGACCACTGCAACCCCAGCACAACCAAGCTGTGGTCCGACACTGAAAGTGGGAAGATGCTGGAAACCTGGGTGTCCCCCCGCAGAGCCTGGCTTATGAAAATATGATCAATTCGGGAGTAAGTCAAATGAACATGGGAGAAATAGGTGTAGTCCCTAGACTGAGGATACATGAAACGCCAACTATCTATCAGCCCCAGTTCCCCCACCCGCCGCTGCGTCTCAGAGGAAAAGACCCCAGCCCCCGACCTTTGCGTGCACGAGCTATCCAGCGCTTTGTCCCACACCATATTGAAGTCCCCCAATAGGAACAGCTGGCCCTCCGTGAACCCCCCCCACCTTCTCCAACAGTGTCTGCAGGAAGCCGTTCTGTGAAGCATTGGGCCCATACACCACCACAAAGGTGTACATACGTCCAGACAGCAACCCCTTCACCATCAGCCAACGCCCCTCCTTATCACCATTCACCCCCATCGGTTGGAAGTGGAGGGACGCCCGAAACAAAAGGGCCACCCCCCTGTGCTTAGTGGAAGCGGACGCCCTGTATATAAGAGGAAAGTGTCGGTACTTAAGCTTGAGCTCGTCTTTCCTGGCTAGGTGAGTCTCCTGAAGGCCCACCACATCTAGGTGATGGTCCGCTAGATACTTCCACACCTTCTGCTGCTTCTGTGGGGAATTAAGCCCCTTCACGTTCCAGGTGCCTATACTAATGATCATGACCAATCAGGAAAGAGCCCCCGCTCCATGATAGGGACAGCCAGGGACGGGGATCTCCTACCTCCCCTCCCGCGGACCCAGCCAACCCCCCTCCGTCACCCCCACCCCCGTCCCCAACCACCCCTCGCACCCCTCTCCACACTTCTAGCACGCCTACCTCAATTAAGAGCACACCAAGCACAACCCCTGAAAACTGAGTCATAGGAGTAAGATGCAGATCAGAACCCCACCCCCCCTCGCAGCATCCCCCACACACATCCAATGGTCGCCACCACCGGACCCCCGTCCCCCCCTGAAGCCCCAACACCCCCATCGCGTTCCCCAGCCCCAGAACCCCCCTCCAGTCCCCCCCAAAAAACAGAGAAACAACAAAACACAACTCAAGGCACTGAACCTGAACCTCGTAGTCATCAGTTCCAGCAGGCCACAGTTCGGAAGTCCCTCACTGGACTGGAATCGGGCCGGGGTGTCAACCCGGTGACCCCCAGGTCCAAGGTCCGGGGTGTCTCCTCCAAAAGTACAATCGAACCCCGGGGACCTCAGGGCAAGAGCCCCTCCGACGCCAGGCAATGGAACCGGGGTCATGCCGCCCCAGAGCTCGTCTGGGAATCCGCCATAGTGACCGAGGCCACCGAAGCCACCGCGGCCCCTCTCTCCTGCTCCCTAGTCGTAGGATCCGGTCGCCGCCGTTCTGGTGAAGGGCCCACTCTGTGCCAGGAAGAAGACCGACGCCGCCTCCTTGATGGCGAGCCGCGGGGCTCCTGAGAAGGGTCCGCGTCCTCGATGCCCAGAAGATCTTTTGCCGCCTGCAGGGAGTTGATCTGCCTCAGCCTATTGTCCCAACGAAATATAATCCGGAAAGGATGGCCCCACGAGTAGGAGACCCCACGTTCCCGGAGGAAGGCGGTCACAGGCCGGAAGTCCCTCCGCTTCTGCAAGGTCGTCGCCGCCAGGTCCTGGTATAGCTGCGGGCGGTGGTCTCTAAATTGCAAGGAGGAGATGGTTCTAGCTTTCCTCAGAATCCTCTCCTTCAGCTGAAAGTCATGCACATAGACGAGGATATCCGGGGGCGGACCCCCACCCCGCCTGGGCAACCTCAGTCTATGCAGTCTGTCCATCCGAATGTCACGCACCTCTTCATCCTCCAGAATCTGCAGCAACAGGGCCTGGACGTACCCACGCAGGTCCCCCGCCTCGCCGTCCCACGGCACCGCTTTGATACGAATGTTATTTCTCCTAGAGCGGTTCTCCAAGTCCTCCGCGTGGGTTTGCAGATCCAAATTCTGCTCTGTGAGGCGGATGATGTCCTGTTGGAGCTGGTGTACATCATTCGCCACGCTCAGATCGTGGTCCTCCAGCGTCGCCACCCTTTCACCAATCCCATCCACGTCTCTCCTCACCTCCCGGAGGTCCGAGGCCAGCTGCGTACGGAGTTCGGAGATGTCATCTTTAATAGAGGCGAAGAGCTCCGTCATGAATGCCTTAGTGGCCGGTGCTTCGTCGTCCGACTGCTTCGAGGATCCACTGGCACCTGGCGAGGCCGGCTGTTGCGACGATTTAGAGGCACCATCTTTCAACATTTTCCCCCTACGCTGCGAGGAGGACATGGCGGCTGCACTCGGCCGCGAGGAACTGCCGCACTCCTGACACAAGACTCCGAAGCGGCCGTAACTGGGGGACTGTACACCAGGCACCAGGCAAAGCGAGTCTACTTCCCAGCTTGTCCCTTCAGTGACGCGGCCTCACCCTCCCCAGGGCGACCACGGGCCGGCCAGCGCAGCGAGCACCCGAGGACCTCACCAAACCCAGAAGCACACAAGGGTCGGCAAGGCCCCCTCCACGAAATCGGCGCCCAGCCCGCAGGATGCTCGTGAGGGCTTTAGGGCCAGTTCCCCAGCTAGCAGCCAATTCCAGGGGCATGCAGGGCCAGTCCGCCGATCGCTGCGGAGCAAGGCCCCTCCAAAATGGCGCCACAGGTGCGTCCGGTGATGGCGTCCCCCTCCCCGGCGGGCGGCAGTGTCCAGTTCACTCGGTCCGGCCTCCGTGCCTCCCCCGTACCAGTTCCACCGGCTCTCAAGGGAGCCAATGCTCAAGTCCAAAGATGCAGGATTGCTAACAAAGTCCCCTGGGAACTGCAGGTCAGATCTGCAGCAAATCCGAGGGCAGGGCCCACCACCAGGACAGTCCAGCAGAGGCAGCGTCCCGCCCTACCGCCACCGCAGGCACTGCTCACCCTCCGTCCGGCCCCACTCACCCTGCGTATCGCGGCACGGGAGCAGCGTCCCCAAGGGCTCCCAGCCAGTATGTCCCCGCTGGGCCCGGCCCACGTGGGCTCCGCTTCACCCTGCAGCCTCGGCCAGTATCGCCGACTCCGTCCTTTGAACCGCCCCGCGGTCCGTTCCCCTGCAGGCCAGGCACTCCTACTGTCCCCACTGGCCGCAGTGTGGGCAATCAGCTCTCAGCGGTCCGCCGCCGTCCCAGCGCCGTCTAGCTCGGCCCCGGCACCCGATCACTCAAGGCCGCTGCCGCCCAGGCCTCAGCCCGGCTCCACTCCTGCCGGCTCCGGCAGGCTCCCAGGCACCCCCGACCGGTACAGCCGATTCCTCTTCAGGATCACTCCCGTTGGCAGGATTTCTGCCGGCGAAGCCCGCACTTCGCTCCCGCTAGGATCGACGCGGGTTCACCAGGTACCGGCGTCCTCCTCTGAGACCAGGGACCGCTCCACCCCGGGCCGGCCCCTCGGACACGCAAGTCTGCTGCTGCGCAGGCCGCGACTCGGCTCCTCGCTGCCGGTCGCTACAGGCTCCGATTCCCCTCGCAGACAGCACCGGAGCACTCCACCAGGGATCAGCAGCCCCCGCCGTCAAAGTGATTCCGGGCAGCACTCCCGGGACCCCGCTATCCGGTGCTATGTTGATCCGGCGTCGGAGAGGCTCTAAGAAGCGTCCTACTCCGACGCCATCTTGGCCCTGTTGGGCTTTTTACACTCCCAGAGGCACACTTGAGGCAACTTCCGCAATTGGGATAAGACTCTACTATTGACCTTACTGGGAGGGGATATGGCTCAATGCCAGTGTAAGCTACTCTATTCTTTTGTTTGGTTGGGTGCCATTTTGAAATCCCTATGGGCCAGATGTATGACCCTTACAATTTGCGAGTTGCAAATTTGCTTTACTTTATGACTTGCAAATTGCAACTCGCAAATTGGAACTCGCAAATTGCGACTCGCAAAATGTAAATTAGAACAGTGTCTCAGACACTGTTAGCGATAAATAATGGGGTTCTCAAATTGCATGCCTCATTAATATTCATGAGGCAGGTACAATTTGTGGCCCCATTAGGAATGGCTAGCACTCTCAGGGATTGTGGCCTGCTGCCCATTAAAAAATATTTTCCCACACACTCACAAAGGGGAAGGGGTCCCCTGGGGACACCATTCCGTGTGTGAGTGGCTTAACACCTACTGGAAGTTGGTGGTGAACTGTGAGTGTTTTGCAACCACAATTGTGGTTGCGAAACAATCATATATTAAAGTGAGACTCAGTATTAGGCAGGGACACCCTTGGCACGTCCCTTCCTAATAGCGAGTCGCAAACCCTATTTTGCGAGCCGGTAATAGGTTACCGACTCACAAAATGGGGTTTGAACATGGGGCAGACCCATTTTGCGGTCTCATACGGGAACGATTTCCCGTTTTGCAACCACAAAATGTGGCTGTACATCTGGACCCATGTCTAGTGGACCTTTTGCCCCCATGCCAAATTAAAGTAAATAAACCTATCGCTTGTATCTAGTGGGCTTTCCACTCCCTTAAGGGGACAAATATGGGGCAACCTCCCAAATTGGGACAAGACACCTACCTGCCCGAGGGAGGGCTGAAAGACACTCTTACCCCTTACTGAGTATGGCCTGATGCCAGGGTAGACTGTCCCGGTCTTTTGTTTATTTTGGCGCCATTTTTAAATCTTTGTTGACTAGTGGTCTTTCTGCCCCCCAGGAAGCAGAGTAGGTGTAAATACCCCTACCCACCCACTGGGGGGAGGCAAAAAGTCTATTGGGCCCAGGTGGATAACTCCCCGACAAATACAGGATAAATGCAGTCCAGGTTTCTAATGGGTTTTCTGCCCTCCAGGGGCATAATGAGGTAAATACGCATTACGCCACAGGGGGAACAATAAGTCTAATGGGCCACGCAGTGTGTTAAGGAGCACAGGCCCATGCACAGGAAGCCACACCCCACTCAAAATGATAGCATAAATGCAGCTCATGGATTCTAGTGGGATTTTTGCCCCAGATGCCCAGTTGAATCTAAATTCCCCAGCCCCAACCATTCCCATGATGGCAGAAAGTCTATTGGGCTCCGGGGGGGGGGGGTGGTACAAGTCCAAGCCCAGGGGGGTGATAGCCCCAAAACAAACAGTTCAATAATGTTGTCCCAGGCATCTATTGGGTTTTCTGGCCCCCATCGGAGGCAGATTGGAGAGCATACCCCTATAAACCACATGGGGAGGGCAGAAAATGTATTGGACATGGGCATGTGGGAGTAGCATGGACCCATGTCCATCAGTGCTGCTCCCCCTCAAAAAACTGCAATATTGCAGTCCCTTGTATGTACATAGCTTTCTGCCCCTCTAGAGGGGTCAAATAGGGGGTGAATATCCCCATCCCCCACCACGGTGTGCAGAAGGTCCAATGGGGCCTGCGGAGGGGGAGGACGGGTCCATCCCCAGGGGGCCCTCCTCCAAAAAATGCAGTCCCACATGTCAAGTGGGCTGTCTGACCCCTCGGTGGGGCAGATTAAGGGTAATAGCCCACATCTGCCCCAGGGGGGCAGAAAGACTGCACCTTTTTGGTGTTGGGTATGGCCATGCCCATGGTGGGCAGCCCAACCCCTATATTCTTTCCCTTTCTCTAGTGGGCTTTCTCCTCAAAAACCCTAGTGGCATATTTGTGGTAAACACCCCCTCCACCCCCAGGAGGGGCAGAAAGACTTAACATTTTCCAAGGCTGGAGTGAGCAAAACTCCTTGATTACTGGCCACTTCCCCACATCCCTGGAGTCTAGAGGGTGGATCACTGAAAGGGGATCGTTCTTCTGTGGGGATCCTCAAGCAGGAATGCACTAGGCAGGGATAGTATTGGAACGGGGAGAGTTTCCACTTTCTTCCAAAACACTCAGTACACGGGTGGCTGAGATATGCTCCCTGCAGGCTGATAGTCATTACAAAAACAAAAGTCTGAGACTACTCTGGAAGCTCTTCCCTAGAAGCCTGAACTAAAAGTGAAATAAAGAAATGTCTTACCCTCCCTAGTGTTGGCCAATGGCCGACAGGCACACTGGAGAGGGAAGGCACCCACACTTAAAACAGTAAAAAGAAGGGTACCACTTGCCTGCTCCAGTGACTTCACTGTACTACTGCTGATACGGTCTGCTCTATGAGGTTAGAGCACTTGTATGTCAGTGGTAAGGATGGACAGCTCCTATTTGTGTAAAATTCCACTCTTCCCACCAATCACACCTATCTGTGCTCCCCCCCCAATGATGTCAACAGCCAGGCTGCAACTGAACATTATGGAGACGACATGATCCAAGGTTGGGATGCTACAGCATGTGCCAACGGATGGTTTATTTACTTAAGGAAACAGATCAGGAAAATTCAGTGGTGCAGTGCATTTTTATTTAACAAATGTTTGGGAGAAGATGATCTTAAATGAAAAAGTATGGCAATGCCATTCTCAATAGATCCAGCCCACTTCAACCTCTACCAGAAACAACGCAGAAAAAAACATGTGAGCCAGCCGTGCCTATGGGGCCACTTGCAGAACTCTTTTCCTAGAAATGATTAAAAGTGCATACAAAACAAGAGTGTAGGAAAGTGCCTCTTTTGACACGGTGAGCCCCTACTTTTTGCCAGATGTCTGATGAAATTTTGGAACTTTAAGTGCACTGGGTCCCTGCTTATCAGGTTCCCAGTACCAATTGTTTTTCCCAAAAACTGTATCACGATTGACACAACTTCAGTTACCCATGCAAGTCCCTATTAAATGGGAACCTGGTACTTAGGGTATGGGTACTGAAGAGGGTCTTCTGAGGCTGCAGCATTGGTTGTGCCACCCCATGGACACCTCACCAAGGTTATGTACTCTGCCATTGCAGGCTGCATGTCTTGTTGCTGAGAAATCCAGAGACTAGACATCGCACACAGCCCTGTGTGCCATGCCTCCCATTCGCTGCAGGCAGGGTGAACTATATCCTATGTGTGGGCCTATCAGCATGAGCAGATATGTCCCTACAATGTACAGTCCATAGGCTGGATACTTGCCAACATGAGTTTCTTAGCTCCATGATGGTTTCACTGATTTCTAAGGTGTTTGGTACCAAATATCATGTCCTAATAAATCCTCGCTGATTCCATTGTTGGATTTATTAATAAATTCACGCAGAATACCCTTTTTGCAGGTTCCCTGAAAAATTACCAAGCATTAGTGTTATTCCTGACTTGTTTTCGCCAGCCTTCTAATACCAAACATCTTTCAGACCTCATGGGGGGATAGTCAGTGCTCTCAGAGGACAGAGACAAAGCCTGCTCTGGGTGAAGGTGCTGCACACCTCCTCCGTGACAGGATGGCCTTCCCAGGGAGGAAGCATTAAAGGCAATGCTGTCTTTGAAATCCATCCCAGCTCCTCCAGATGCGGAGAGGAGGCAGGCCCCCTTTCCTCCTCCACTTTTGCAGGAAGAAAGGTAGGAATTGTTCTTAGATTAAGAGAAGGATCCACACTGAGCCTAGAACACCCCTAGGGCAGGGCTGGCAAGGTGGACCTATTGTCTGAAATTCCACCATCTTGGGATAATAAGAAAACCTTCTATTGGGGCTAGGGTAGTGCCTCTTCCCACAGGAAGTGGTTACTAGTCGTGTAAACACACTAAAGGTAAGTAGCCCATTGGCTACTATCTGTCTGCCCCATGAGACCTGAACATCAGATTCTATGGACAAGAGAAGACCAGGGCGAAGAAGACCTGCTGGTAAAAAACTGAAGCCCTACTGCAGAAGAAAAAGGTGCCAAACCCGGCCCGCTGCTCCCAGGATGTGACAATCACTGCTGCTGTGTTGTTCAGAACTCTGAAATGGCACCAGGAACACTGGAGCACATTTAGCCTTCAAGAAATTGGCATGAAGCTCCCATGGAATGAAGGTATCACTCCCCTACACACCGCAAGCACCGATCTCAAGAAGACTGGCTTATTGATGTGTTGATCCCCGGTGACTGTGATGCAGCACCAATGTGAGAAAAGGTACAATAGCTTTGTAGGATCAGATATGTCTCCCCACATGTGGAGACACCAGGGCCTACGATAGTCATTGTGTACCAATACTCAGGGAACCTGACCCCCAATTGCAAAGACCAAGAAGTAGGGTACACTCCGGACTCCTGAAGCATCAGAAGCAAGCACCTGTCGAGGGACATCAAGGCACCCAATACCCACTTCCTGAGTGGCCCAGCTGTGCACAGATCGCCTCTCCAATTTGCCTGCATCTGCGCATGAGGGCATCAAGTTGCACAATGCCCGGCTGACCTGTTTGCTCTGCATCCAGCCCGTGCACTGACCAACCAGCCCTGCTCCCAGGGTCCCCAGGCCCTTGCAACCTCATCCTTCTGAGGAGACCCACCTAACTTACCTGTAAGTCCCTCTGTGCAGTGCTTTTTCAAGTGTCCCCCTTCATCTTTGCGCACCAGCTTCCAAGACCTCAGCATCTCTCCTTCTGGCCGATCCAAGATGCTCCGAAACTTCTCCTATTGGAACTTTGGACTGGTCCCAACATTGACCTAAAACAAGAAGGTGAACTTCGTGAAAGCCTTGCCTGAATTTCTGTGCATTTTTCTCCTTTTGCACCCAGTTTCCTATGGTGGGTAATTGTTGTGCATAGAAATGACATATTTATCAGACTTTGTAAAATCGTATCTCCAAAAGTACTTACATTAGAACTGTGTTTAATGTTTTTTAAAAAAATGTAAATATATTATTTTTACAAATTGGTCTCGGATTTATTCTTGAGTGTGTGTCTCATTTATTGCCTCTGTGAGTACATGTGTTTAACACTACCCTCTGATTAGCCTAACTGCTGGCCCACACTACCACAAAAAGAGAGTTAGCATTATCTACTTTTACCTATATCTGCCTTTTGAGGATTTCTCATACTCTCTACATAGTGTACTTCATTTTAGTACATTGTACAGAGAGAGTTTCCTACGTTGGTAGATCAGCGTTGGGGTGGACGACATTGCATTTGCTGGTCCTCTTTGACAATAAATGAACACCAGAGTAATTGCAAAAATTGTCTCAAGATAATCTAATTTTGATTGGCCAATTCTTTCTAAATGTTTAAAATTATCTGCCAGGGACTTGATTAAGACATTGAAACTAACTGGTTGGAAATTTAAAATGTGGTAATTTAGTTAGGACAAAAGTATTCAGTAATAGGTATTTTGTAACTTCCTAAAACGGTACAGACTTTAGTAAAATAGTGCCTGATTTCCATAGCCAGGCTCAGGAGCTCAACCTAACCCCTTACATGGACCTGAACCATGCTCAATGCAGGGACATCTGTAAGGGCTATGTATTCAAAACAGGCACAATTCCTAAAATGGACTATCTCAGACCATAGATAGCTCAGTTTGAGAAAGATTACCCAGTTCTGCTAGCCCAGTTTGGAGATGAAGATAATACCAATGAAAAAGATGCTGAGGATGGAAATGAGTCAGTCCCCTCAAACACAGCTGAGACTCCCACAGATGAGGACCTCATGCTGGAAAGATTGACCAGGAGACTGATCTTAGAGGCTCAGATCCTGGACCTAGAAAGGCAAAGAGAGGGGCCTAGGACTTATCTCTTGTGGCAGCATTCAAGATATTATCGAGAATGAAAGTTCCTATGACTCTAAACTCCCTAAAGGGATTGTCTCTCACTATTCAGAAGGTGACCGCATCAATGCATTTCAGTGAGCCTGTATAGGGAGAAAAGTAGCTTGAACAAATTGGGCTACTTTCTTGTGGGAAGTGTTCTCAGGAACAGCAGGGATAGACTTCTGACATTGCCTGAAAAAGATAATGAGTCTAAGGAGCCCATGAAGGGTACCCTGATTGAGGGCTTTAGACTCACTACTGAAGAGTATAGAATAAGAATTAGGGAGAATCGTAAAACCCACTCAGTCCTGGGTGGAGTTTATTGACTTTTCGGTAAAAATACTAGCTGGTTGGTTAACATGTAACAATGTGAATGACTATGAAGGGCTTTACAATTTAATCGTGAAAGAGCATCTTTGAGGAATTGCTACAATGAGAAGTTACATCAGCGTCTGATAGACCTAAGTTCACTTCCCCCTCTAGAGATGGGGAAGAAGGCAGACCACTGGGTCAAAACAAGGGTTACCAGAATTACCACTGGTCGGGGAGACCAAAGGAAAGATGCCAAAAAGCCTCCCCTCCACAGGGAAAGCTGATGACCAGAAAGGGAAAAACAAAAATTCTTCAGGCCCCCAAAAGCCTGCTCAGGAGGGTGGACCTAGAAACTCATCACAGTCTTAGGGAAGGTACCACAGTAAGAACTGGGCTCCCAATAAGGCTTGTTGTCATGACTGTAGAGCACTAGGACACCGAACTGGAGACCCTGGCTGTTAAAATAAAACATTTGCCTCTAGTTCACCTAGAAGTAAATGCAGTGACCAATCTCCAGATGGGAACTCGGGTGAGCACTGACCATGTCAGAGAGCTCACTGAGGCAATTCCTGTAGGGGATGAGGATGTAGCCACCTTAGCTGTCTAGCCTAAAACATACACATATAATGATGGCATTCTATTATTAATGGGGTTAGGGTGGAAGTCCTGAAAGACACTTGTGCCATCCTCACCATGGTGACCGAGCAACCGGTGTCCTCAGAACAGTATCTGTAGGAAAGGACCTATCCAGTCCCCAGAGCTGATAATGTGACAAATACCCATCCCATGGCAATGGTGTCCTTTGACTGTGGAGGGGTTGCTGGAAAAAAAGGAAGTAGCAGTCTCTTCATCAATACCAGCTAATTGTTTGCTTGGTAATGATTTGAAGTCCTCACTCTGGGCTGAGGCATATCTGAGAATCCATACATAAATGCTTGGAATCTCACACAGGGTGTGTATACAACCAGAGCACAGAGCAGAGCTCAGAGTGAAAAGGAGGTGCTGGAATCTGTAAGAATAGTCCAGCCCTTAACCCTTTCGATGCTGATGACGAGCTCAGCTTGTCATCACCCACGGGTGTCGTGTGCTGATGACGAGCTGAGCTCGTCATGGAAAC
Organism: Lissotriton vulgaris; assembly: GCF_964263255.1. Classification (NCBI taxonomy): domain Eukaryota; kingdom Metazoa; phylum Chordata; class Amphibia; order Caudata; family Salamandridae; genus Lissotriton; species Lissotriton vulgaris. The sequence continues at coordinate 1,529,615,634 of NC_141687.1, read as the reverse complement.
AGCAAAATGGTATTTTCCAGCACAGGGGGGGAAAATGGCCAGCAGTCATGTGGTTAAGAAAAAAGGCATGAAAACTGGGGAACGATCTGCAAATTAGACTCTAGACCTTCTCCTCAGGGGGAATAATAGTCAGGCCCAGAGGGAACTGACGTTCAGGAGCTGGAGCCTTACTAGACCGAGCCTGTGGCCCCAGGGGAACCCTCTAGGGAAGAGCTGTGTCAACGGCAGAGGAGCTGCCCCATACTTGAAAGCCACCGACAGCAAACTGCTGCACCCGAAGGCAGTAATGTCAGTGGTCTCACAGCACCTATTGGGAGGATGCAATCCTTTACACTGAGGCCAGAGACGCCAAACCTGGTGCCACTATAAGAGTGGTAGTGCCTCAGGAGTTTAGAGAATTCCTCCTCACTTTGGCCCATGATATACCCCTAGCTGGATACCTTGGTCAGACCAAAACTTGGAGCAGGCTAGTCAGCCATTTCTACTGGACAGGGGTGTACCACAAGGTGAAGGAGTTTTGTAACTAATGCCCCACCTGTCAAATGAGTGGTAAGACATGTGGGCACACAAAGACTCCCTTAATTCCACTCCCAGTGGTTGGAGCTCCCTTTGACAGGGTTGGGAGTGACATTGTCGTTCCCTGTGATCCTCCTACAGCATCAGGAAACATATATATTCTGGTGGGATTAGATCATACCACCAGTTATCCTGAAGCTATTCCCCTTAGGTCTACCACTGCCCCTGCAGTGGCTAGGGCCCTCATTGATATATTTACAAGAGTGGGCTTCCCAAAGGAGGTGATATCAGATAAAGGTACAAACCTCATGGCTGGTTACCTAAAACACATGTGGAAGGAGTGTAGAATGACCTACAGGATCACTGCCCACTACCATCCTAATTGTAATGGCCTTGTTGGAAGATTCAAGAAGACCATGAAAAGCATGAAATGTGGACTCCCTGAAAAGCTCAGGAGGAATTGGTATGTGCTACTGCCATGCCTGCTTTAGGCCTACAGTGAAGTGCCACAGAAGAGAGTGTGGTTCTCCCCATTTGAACTTGTGTTTGGTCATCCTTTTAGGGGACTATGGTGCCTTGTGATGGAGAGATGGGAGAAACCTATCATTGAACCTTAGCAGGACATAGTGGACGAAGTATTTGATCTCCTCTAGTAAACCAAACATTGAAGCCAGCCAAGAGCTTTAGAAGCAATGGTATGGCCAAAAGGCAGCTATGGGGGATTTCCAACCAGGGCAGAAGGTATGGGTTTTGGAGGCTGTGGTCCATAGGTCCCTCTAAGACAAGTGGAGTGGGTTCTAAACTATCCTAGAAAAAAATGATAGGTCACCTACCTGGTGGACCTTGACTCTTGCAGGAACCCCAACAGGATAACCCATGTGAACTGCCTTAAACCCTATTATGACAGAGCAGATGTGACCAAGCTCATGGTTACAAATGAGGATCAGGAAGCAGAGAGTGAACCGTTCCCTGACCTGTCCAACAATCAAAAAGATGGGTCAGTGGAAAGAATGGTCTTGTCAGCTACCCTAACTACTCAACAGCAGTCTAATTGCAGGCAAGACCTAAATCAATTTGCTGAGCTCTTCTCTTTGACCCCTGGCTGGTGTGCCCATGATGTAAACACTGGTGAAAGCCTACCTGTCAAAAACCAACTCTACAGGCAGTCTGATCATCTGATCCTCTAGAAGAGACCATCATGGCTGAAGTAAGATAGCCACTAGGCCTGCCCAGTGATGTTAGTCCCCAAACCTCAGACTAAAGGTGGTAAGAAAGAGATGAGGTTCTGTGTGGACTATAGGGGCCTCATTGCAGTGACCAAATCTAAGGCACACACAATTACAAGAGCAGATAAATTAATTGACAGGTTGGCAGCAGCCTAATATCTGAGTACCGTTGATCTCACATCTGACTACTGACAAATAGGTCCGACTCCAAGAGCAACTCAGAGATCTGCATTTTCAACCCCAGAGGGGTATTATCAGTTGTGTGATTCCTTTTGGCTGAAACAGGCACCTTGCTCTTTTCAAAGGTTGATGAACAAAGTCATTGCTGGCCTGGAATCCTACAGGGCAGGTTATCTAGATGATATTGCTTTATTTAGCTCCACCTGGCGGGATCACCTGATCCACTCTGGGAAAGTATTAAAGACTCTGAGAACTGCAGGGCTCATTAGCAAGGCGAGCAATGCAAAATAGGGTGGGGGAAGGTTGTATACTTGGGTTGTATACCTTGTTGGTGGAGGCCAGGTTCAACCACTACAACCCGAGATCCAAACCATTCTGGAGTAGGTGGCTCCAACAACCCAGACTCAAGTCAAGGGCTGCCTTGGCTTGACTGGGTACTGAAGGAGGTTTGTGAAGGATTATGGCACCATGTTGACACCCCTCACAGAACTGACCTCCAAAAGAATGCTCAATAGGGTGAATTGGATGGTGAGCTGAGCTGCCAAAGGCTTTTGACACTCTGAAGGAGGCAATGTGTTGTGCACCTGTTGTGAAAGCTCCCGATTATTCCATGCAATTCCTTGTGCAGACTGATGCCTCTGAACATGAGATATGAGTGGTCATATCCCAAAGAAATGAAAAATGTCAAGAAGACATCAGCAGAAGGCTAATCCCCACGGAACAGTATTTGAGTGCCATTGAGACCGAAGCCTTTGCTGTCATCTTGCCCCTAAAAAAGATGTGGCCATACCTGTTTGGCCCTCGATTCATTGCTCAAACAACTGTACAGGCCTCTCGGTGGTAATGCACATGCAATGTTAGAATCCAAAACTGCTAAGGTGGTCCATATCTCTACCAGGAATGGACTTTGAAGTGGAACACAGACATGTGACTGCCCATGGCAATGCAGATGGAATTTTTAGGTTCTTTCACTTAGATGATAAATACTCACTACGGGAAGGTCAGTCTCATTCTCTTTCGTTTGGGAAGGATTATGTAGAAAAGTGCCTCTTTTGACATGGCTAGCCCCCACACTTTGCCTGATGTGTGATTTTATTTCAAACCATATGTGTGCTGGGTCCCCGCTAATCAGGTCCCCAATGCCAGATCTTTTCCCCAAAAACTGTACCACGATTGGCTCAACGTAAGTTACCCCTGTAAGTCCCTAGTAAGTGGTACTCCTAGTACTTAGGGCATGGGTATGGAAGATGGTCCTCTGGGGCCACAGCACTGGTTGTGCCACCACACAGACCCCTCACCAAGTCTATGCACTCTGCCATTGCAGGCTAGTTGTCTTGTTGCCTTTGTAAAGCAAACATAAGGTCCCAGGATGCTTGTTTCTGACCCAGGGAGAACATGGCCTGGCAGTTCGGACTGGGACAACAGTCCGTTCCAAGTCTTCAAGTAATTATATTTTACACAATGTTCCATAATTTGACTAGTGCATATAAATCAGTTAAACTATGTAATAAAGAATTGTATCACAGATGGACACAAAAACCTCCAAGGCATTTCTCTGGAAGACTTGGAATGGACTGTTGTTCTCACACATCAAGTGCTGTGCTTATTTTGGTAATAGGATTTTCCATGCCTTATTGAATTTGCAACAAGATGGCCGCAGCATGAGTGCTGTGCGAAGCCGCTCTCCTTGCTGTGATGTTAATGTGCATTCTACAATGAGAAGGAGAATGTAAGGGAAGATGAGGAAAACGCTCTGACTTACCCGTAGATATTCTGCTGGATTTCCTGGCTTCCTGGCTCCCCATTGATTTGAGGACCGATGAGGTTGTCTAGTGCTGTACTCCTGACGGCTCGCGCTGTGTGGACACAGATGGTTTCAGGCGAGAGGTGCTTCGGAGGCTCGGGGAAACTAATTGCTTCTTTTTGTCATTGGGAAGTTTGCCGGAGACTAAAATAGCAGTGGCTGGATGCAACATTGTAGCCACCGAGTTGAGGTTGCTGGGTCGCGAATACTGTAGCATGTTTATTTTTTTTTTTATTTATTCAAGAGTTTTATATAGCGCTGGCTAGACCCGGAGGTATCAGCGCGCTTTACATGAGGTTCAACAAAAATTACATTACAAGATTAACAGCCAGATTCATGAAGGTGCCATTCTGCGATTAGAAAATTGCGAAAAATAGCGATTCACATATTGAAAATCGCAGAATGGCATTCATGTAGAAATGCGATGCAAAAAAGCGAATCGCAATCGATTGCAATTGCTGATTGCGATCTTGCCACAATCGCTTAATAATTGCAGAATCAGCATTTTTCCATGTAGAAATTGCAACCTCGCAATTAGCGAATACGCATTTTGCGATCTCGCTAACTGCAAGATCGCAAAAACGGGAAGTCGCATTTCGAGCCCACTGATGACATCACAACCAGGAAGTAGGCTTTCCCCACCCACAAACAGAACACAGAGCCAGAGAGTGGAAGCAGGATACTGAAGAGCTCCAAACCTTTGACTGTGCAGCACCCCAGCAGGACAAAAATCACCAACATGTCCCAGGATGCAGCAGGGAGCAGTGGGCAGGAGAGGAAGCTAAAACTCAAGTTTTCGGACCTTGAACTGGAGTATCTGATTGAGAGGGTCACCAAGGACCATGCACTTTGGCAAAGACTCCCGGAGGGTGCCAGAGGCAGACAAGCGCAGGATCTGGCAGCGCATCCGCGCTAAAGTTAATTCGGTTGGGGTGACCCAGCGGTCGATTGATGACCTTAAAAAGCCCTGGTACGACCTGAGAATTCGTTCAAAGGAGCGTTTTGCCGAGAGGCTTGGGGAGCGACTGGCCACCGGTTGAGGGGAACCTGTAGCCACACAAAACACCCCATTGGAGGACCTGATAGAGGACACCATTGCACCAGAAGCCTGCGTGGGGATTATCCAGCTGGACTCGTCCCGACCCAGCCAACAATCTGAAGGTAAGTGCCATGCGACTGTGACCCTGTCCCCCAACAATGCCCATGACTCCTGAGCTAGCAATATGACATCCCCAACAATGCAGCCCATGCACACCTGAAATGCCCCAATTGCATTGTGGTAGTTGTAGTGAAATCATATACCCCCAGTTAGCTGAACACAGCCAGAGCTGTAAAATCAAAGTTAATCCAAAAGCCAGTCAGGGAAAGCAAGCCTGCATGCATGAATCAACAATGCTTGTGCAAGATACATAACATTAATCATGCACCCTTTCACATTACAGGTGCAGTTGAGAAACCCGGCACAGATAGCGAGGCCCTGCACATCGCCGAGACCCAGGAGGACACTGAGGGTGAGGGCCAGTCCAACCAACGACCCGGTCCATCACAGCCACGAGCAGTGCTTCCACCACCACCACCCCATGCGGACAGGGTCACCCTGCAGCCACAGGTGTGCAGCCAACACCGCAACAAACAGCCACAGCAGTGGTACAGGCTCCACCACCAGCGCCTAGGAGGCAGACGAGGCGCACAACTGGAGCCAGATCACACACCAGCGCACTGAGGCGCCAGCAGCGTCAGGGCTCAGCAGGCACGGGCAGGGCACTCCTACTACCTGATCCTGGCCTGGCCATTGAACGCCGCATGCTGGCGGTGCACCGAAAAAAGGCGCGTCACTTGGCAGCAATTCACACCGAGCTGCAGGCGACAGGCCAAAATATCGCCCAGATGACTGCTGCTGTCAGAGAGATCAGCCAGCTGCTGGTAGCCCAGCAGGACATGACCCGCCGCCGCCACCACCAACTACTGGCCCGCCTATCGGCCTACACCAGGTCAAACCAAATAGTTGGCAATGCAACGTCACAGCTGGCACGCATGCCACTTGCCATGCAGGGCCAGATGGTGCAGTGTTGCCAGGATGTGGCCAGGTCACTAGATCTGCTTACAGCAGCAGTGCTCGACAGCCAGTCCACTGCCCATGGAGAACCAGAGGGGCCTGACGACGTGAGCGAGGTAGTGTCAACAAACAGCAGCGCATCCTTGCCACCTGTGCCTGTACGTCGCCGCAGCAGCAGGCCAACAGCATCAACTAGGGCCAACACCGTCCCTCAGGACACAGATAGACGACTTGGTGCGTCTCGTCATAACCGACAATGACAAATCAGACACTCTCAGGGAGGCCATGCAGTACAGCCCTGCAAGCCCACTACCCCAGCATGGGGAGGTATAAAGTAATACTCTCTTCATGAGACACCAAAATAAGTAAAGGCCAACTTATTGTGCATGAACACAATAAAGATTTATGGTCTGACTTGATTCACACTCATGTCATTATTACATTTGTCATGCATGAGTGCAGTGTTTTGTGAGGGGAATGGGTGCACTAGAAACAGTTAATAGGGATTTGGTTGCGGCGCCTGTGTCCTTCAGCAGGATTTTCTCCTCGTGCATGATGCACATGTGGAGGCGGGGGTTTGTCCCCTTCTGACTCACTGCCAGATATCTCCACTGGTATCCTGCGCATGGTAGCAATATTGTGGAGTATTGCACACATGGCCACGATGCGGCAGTAGACCTCAGGTGTGTATTTGATGGCCCCACCAGTCTTGTGCAGTATGCGGAAATGGCTCTTCAATAGGCCAAATGTCCTCTCAATGCAATTTCTTGTGCGTATGTGTGCAGCATTGTAACTCTGTTGCTGTGGTGTGGCAGGGTTGAGGTATGGGGTGAGGAGGTACTCACGTAGACCGTAGGCGCTGTCACCTGAGGGTAAGAAGCACAGGGTGAGTGCCTGTTCTGCGCAGATACATGATCACAGTGTACTATTTGGGGGCATGTGTACTTACCTAGTAGGTGTCCTTCGCCAAAGTCTCCCCTGGCCAGTCGTGTGTGAATGCCGCTGTGCCAGAAGATGAAGGAGTCATGTGTGCTGCCCGGATATTGTGCCACTATGTCCGTGATGTAATTCTTGGCGTTGCACACCATCTGGATATTGAGGAAGTGGTAGGACTTGCGGTTGCAGTACATGTATTCCGTTTGTGCTGGTGGGCAGATGTGGATGTGGGTACAGTCAATGTATCCAATTACATGCGGGAATTGTGCAATGTTGTAGAATTTCAGCTTGGTGTCATTCAAGTCCTGTTGGGTGGTGGGGAATGATATGTAGTGGTGTAGCTGGGTCAGCATTGCATCCAGGAAACTCCTTAGGCAGCGGGACATGGTGAGCTGGGATATCCCCCCTGCAACAGCGACTATCCCCTGGAAGCTTCCGGAGGCCAGTAGGTGAGGCTGCACAATACCAGCACATGGGTGCGAACGGCATTGGTCCTCCTTGTTGGGTGCTGCATCAGGGGGTCTAGGTCCCGGATCAGCTTAATGATCATTGCCCCATTTAGGCGGTACTTAGCATAGATTTGCTCCCTGGTTTGGCCCAGAAGCGTGACCCGCTGACGGAATATCCGCTCCTGGATCCTACGTCTGTTCCATGCTGCTCGCTGTAGCCTTTGCCGCCTGACCACCATGTAGAGTCCTGGCATTGTGAGAGTCCTCAGGCTCCAGCTGCATGTCCTTAAGTGTGTTTAACCTGTTTGTAGTTAGCTAAAAAAAAAAATGTTTCCTTACTGGTTACCACCTGGTTTGGGTTCTCCTTAAATTGCGCGTCGCAAATAGCGGTTATCAGGTTTTTCGCACTCAGAGATTTTTCTTGAATGGCGATTGCGATTATTTTGCAAGTTCGCCAATAATTTCGCAGAATCCATGGTTTCTCGCTATTTCAGAATCACTAATGGGCTTGTTTCAGGATTCTGCGATTTTATTTGCGAACTCGCAATTTTTATTTTGCGAATTCGCATTTTTGCTATTTTCACTATCATGAATTCCTTTTACTAAAATTGCGATCGCAATTGCTAAATCGCAGCTATTGCGATCGCAATTTGGCTTCATGAATCTATCTGTATATCAGTTCCAATTTCAGTTGCTAGACAAAACAATTGCAAGAGCATAGAAGACGATATAGTTGAAGTGTAGAGGGGAAGGGGGGAAGGGTAAAGGGCTAGGAGGGAGATACGGCAGAGAGAGGAAAGGAAAGTCTGTCAAAAGTCCAGCTGGGTAGGTGACGGTCGAAGGGAAGTCCCAAAACCCATCTTCTCTATAGCTATCAGGTAGCTCCAACGGGCATTGGCCAAAAAGCTCGGTCTCAATGGGAAAAACAATTAAAGAAACAGGGAGGGCAAAATCAATGGAGCGTAGAGGGGAGAGGGCATGGAAGGAGAGAAGGGGGAGATAGGGGAAGAGACAACAGGGAGAGACTAAATAAGTCTGTCTAAAGGCCGACTGGGTAGGTGACGACCAAGGAGGGAGTCCATGGCCCATCTCCCTTATAGCTAAACCAGGTAGCTCCATCGGGCTTTTGACAAAATAGTTGGGTCTCAATACATTGAGAGAGGACAGAAGGAGAGACAAAAATAGAGGGAGGATGCGGGAAGCGACGACAGGAGAGACGAAAGGAAGTCTGGCTAAAGACCGACTGGGTAGGTGACGTCCAAGGAGGGAATCCCCGACCTGTCTCCCCTATAGCTAAACCAGGTAGCTCCATCAGGCATCAGACAAAATAGCTAGATCTCAAAGGACGAGGGAAAATTCGCAGATAGACAGGGTGGGGACTAGGGGCCAGGACAGGTGATGGCAGAGGTCAGCAGCAGGAAAGTTGCGAGGAGTAGAGCGAGGAGATAAACCAGGTGAGGACTAGGGCCAGGACAGGTGAAGGCAGAGGTCAATAGCAGGAAAGTGGAGAGGAGTAGCGCGAGGAGGGGTAGGGGGAAGGAAGTTCGGCAAGAAGTTCCCATGGATCTGGTGGGCTATAGTTGCCAGCTTAGCCAATGTGCGGGTTCTCGGCTGAATTCTCCGGTGCAATCTCAGGTAGTCGGCGAAGACAAAAACGCCTACCGATTCGCACATAGAAAAGGAGCGAAAGAGGGTCAGATAAAGAGAAAGGTTTTACATCAGATTATAGCCAATCAAGCCAGCTCGGATGGGACTATTCTGCAACCCAATTTGAAAAGGTGATTGAAGACCACGCAAGCGCTTTAGAATGTTCAATTGAGACTAATAATGCTACAACTCCACACCCCTCTATGGAGTTAATATACACAACTCTGAAAGCAATGCAAACAGAGGCTCGTCAGGAACATACGAGGGCCCACTTGGCAACTAAAAAAATAGCAATGAGGGGTACATAAAGTTAATAAAGCCTGCACGGAAATAACCGAGCACACCTCAGCTTTAGAAGAAAGGATTGTAAAGCTAGAGGCCTGTGCGGAAATTTCCGGTCAACAAACTTTGACTTATGAAAGCAGCATGACCGACGTGCTATGAAAGTTGGAAGACTTTGAAAATAAACAACGCCCCAATAACCTCCGTTTACTTGGGGTTGCAGAAAATGCCGAAGGGGATGATATTTGTGGATTTGACCTAAGGTTATTTAAGGAAGCTTTCTCCAAATTTGCTCATTGGAATTGGGAATCTGAGGTACAGAGGGTACACCGATTCCCCCTGATGCTTGAAAAGAGACCTGGGCAAGATGGAAAACCGAGAGCCATCCTTATTTGCTTTGGCAATTTTCTTCTCCGTCAAGCTATTTTTGAAAAATCCAGGCCTAACGCTCTGAGGGTGGGTGAGGGATACTGTAAATGTAAATGTAGGTGTACTTATATAGCGCAACCTGTCACCCAAAGGGCATCCTGGCGCTTGCTTAGGGAACCCGTCCTGGTATTCCCCTGTGAGAGGCCCCGGCAGGGTGTCCACAGGGTGAAAGCCAGGCATCCCGCCGCGAGGGGCCGTAGTGGAGATTAAGCAAGCTATTGCCCAGAGTTGCAGAGTGAGACCCCGTGAGTCAAGTAGGCACCGGAGCGAGAATTGTCGAGACCATGGAATTTTGAGCCAGAGACCCGCTGAGGCGGGGAATCGAACCCTGGTCTACGGTCAATCTCAGCTTCCGGGTCTGCCGCCTCTAACCACTGAGCCACACTTCTCCACACTCCACACCACTACTCCTTTTTTGTTCAGCCTGACTTTTGCCATACAACAGTGGAGAGGAGATGGCAGATCCGATTGCTTATTACACCATTTCAGAAACTGCAATGTGAAGTCTCTCTATTGAATCCTGCTAGGCACAAAGTTACCTGTAAATGCACAACAAGGGCATTCATGTCAGAGATTCAAGCCCAGGAATAATTAAATGAACTCAAAGAAATACTTTTGGTAAATTTGCTATTGTAGAATTTCTAGATATATCTCACTTTTCTCCCTATGTTTTTTTTCTTCTCTACACATTTGGTTTTGGTGGGGAGTGGCTAGGGCGCACAACACATGCAGGAGGCATCACAAGGGTCCTTGGACCTATTTTGCCCATTTGAAGGGGAGGGGGAGGGGAGGGAGAGGAAGTGGGTTGGCAGAAACCAAAGGGAAAAGTGGAGAATCCTCTGCACTGGGCTGATTAGGGGTTATAGGAGTCTGTAGGTCTTGTTTGGAGCTGCTACATGTTTTGGAATTATAGTTTATTTTTGTTATGAGGAAACTTAGGATTGCATCCATTAATATTTGTAGGTTAAATGACCCCCAAAAAATAAGGAGAGTTAGTCTCGATGTTCAGTTCTTGAGGGCAGATATTTTATGTCTTCAAGAGACACACATTCAAGGGTTGTAGGAAGGGGGTTTTAGAGATGGCTGGATATCAACTCAATGCTACTACTACACAGGGTACTCAGACGAGAGGGGTGGCGGTACTGACACGAAAGGGAATGGGCAGCTTTCCGCATTTACTGGTAGATAAGATGGGCAGATGGGTTAAATTGCAGTGTTGTTTTGGGAACAAAATGTTTACTCTTTATTCTGTATATGGGTCAGTGCTCGATGAGCCTGCATTATTTGATAAGTTGAACGTAGAGCTAGTGGGCTGGCCCCTCCCTTTGATTCTCTGCGGGGATATGAATGTCAAACTGAGTTGTCAGTCTGCCACCCATAGAGGGATGATATACTGAGGTTGCAAACCAAGAATATCAAAATAACTGTCACAACTTAAATCTTTTCACAGGTTAGTGGATTTATGGGCGACACAGAAGGGGTTTTACTTACTTTTCTGCACCACACCAAGTGCATGCAATTTATGTCACAAGAGCTTTTACAAGGGTACTCGATAAGTAAATATCCCAAAGTCAAGTCGGACCATAATCCTCGGTTGAATGAAATAAACCTCGGGCTTCAAACCCACCTGACACGTTGGGCATTCCATAGAGCTCTATTGAGTGAGGAGGGTTATCTTCAGCAAATAGGGGAGTGGATTCCGATGTTTATTGCTGAGAATTTGGGGAGTACTAATATCAGTACAGTGTGGGATGCATTAAAAGCAGGGGTCAGGTGAGTATTGTGGTTCCGGAATACACAAAGGGTCCAATGAAATAGACTTTTGATAAAAAATGACTAGCGATTGAGGTATTTATAGAACATATCAGGGGATGGACCAAACAGTTCTTCGATATGAATAGATATAGTGCATCCAGAGAGACTGTCTGGGACGCATATACTGCAGGGCTTAGGGGTGAAATAATGAGTTTTGGGTTTTTCCATCAGAAACAATTAAGAGATGAAATTCAGGTACTGACAGAAGAACTTATCTCACTGGAGCGACAACATATTCTTGCCAAAGCACAGAACCAGGAAGAACAGCAAATTAGTTTAGAGCTAAAAGTACTTAAGGTTAAGGCTAAAATTAATGGATTTTTTAATAAAACAGTGGCGGAAAAATTTCAAGTGGCAACTCTGGATAATTATGAGTACGGGGGATGGTAGGGAAACATCAGGTATTACGAATGAAACAGAGGGCAGTGGCTAATAATATCTCACAGTTAAGGGGGAAGGGTGGAATAATAGCCACAGATATAATAGGTATATTAAGAATATTTGCTGATTTTTATCAGGACCTCTACTGCTCCAGGGATCCCACAGTGGATGAGCTGGGGGTAGAACTGGGGAATGAAGCTCCTCAGCGCCTGGAGCTATAAAGAAGATATTACATTAAATGAGGATCAGGAGGCCTTAGGGATGATGGGGTCAGGAAAGGCATCAGGTAAGGACGGGATACCGATGGAGATTTATAAAGCCTTACAGACAGAATTAACTCCAATATTGCTGGATCTGTTTTTATCTGTACAATATAAAGGGGTACCGCCACGGTCATGGCAGGAAACTAATATTGTAATATTATTGAAGAAGGGTAAAGAGCCGGAAGATCCAGCTGCCTACAGGCCAATATCATTAATTAATACGGATGAGAAAATATATTCAAAAATATTGGCTCTGTGATTTTCTAGGGTATTCGGGACCTTAGTGAGTCCATGGCAGCATGGCTTTATCCCGGGCAGAAGCACTACGGATCATGTTCGTAGGGTTATCTCCCTATTTGATATTTCTGCAGCCACAGGGGCACAGATGTCTTTTATATTGTTAGATGCTCAGAAAGCATTTGATCAAGTTGAGTGGAGGTATCTGTGGCGTAATTTAAGAGCTAAGGGATTTGGTAAAAGAATATTAACGGCTATGCAGGCTATGTATGTTGAGGCACATGCTAAAATTCAACTGATGGGGAAGGAGTCGGATAGGATTAAAATTACACAGGGGACGAGGGAGGGGTGCCCTTGTTCCCACATTTTATCTGCCTTATACATAGATCCCTTGATTAGATCACTGTTGGTGGATCCAGCAATTAAACCAGTAGTTACCTTAGGCTCTCATACAAAAGTGCTAGCCTAAGCTGATGACATCGCGGTTGTCACCTCAGACCCGCAGAGCGCTATAGATAAGATCGAAAGGCTGACAATAGAATTTGGAAAACAATCAGAACACCGATAAAACACAATTTGTCAGTACCAAAAATACACAATACCAGGATGCTCGGAAGACAGATACAGCTAAATACTTTGGGATAAGTATTACAGCAGAGGTGGGGTCAACGTGGGAAATAAATTCGGTATCCGATCTTGAAAAAAGTGGAGGAGGACCTGAAGCGGCTAGATAATTTACATCTCTCCATTCTTGGCAGATCAAATGTTATTAAAATGACGATGTTCCCTAAGTTGTTCTATCTTTGCCGATGTATACCTATAGAACCGGAAAATTTCATATTCAAAAAGGTAGAGGGTATATTTTCGCAATTTATCTGGGGGTATAAAAAAATTAGGAGATCATTAAAATTTATGACCTTACCGCGACATCGGGGGGCTGGCAATTCCTAATTTTACATACTACTTTTGGGCAGTAATGCTGCAACACATGATTATATTATTCAGATCTCAAAGTGAGGGTATGGCAGGGGCAGAGGAGGCGGATAAGGAGACCCCACCAAATATCTATGAACTAGCAATCAGCAAACTTGCTCCAGGGCTATTGTTAAGGCGGCTGGAAGGCAGCTAATATAAGAAAACACGCTTCAAGATTTTAAGAACTGCCTGGAATATATGGCGAAACATTAGTAAAAATCTGGAGATATCTAAAATCCATAGATATATATGGTTGTGGCGCTCATCAGCTTCTCCTGCCCTCTTGTGTGATAGTATAAGTAAAAGATCTGAAAAGGGAGGGATAAAACAGATAGGGGATATTGCAGATCAGACTGGGGTCGCCCCATTTGAGGAACTCCAGACAAGATTTGGGTTACATTCAAGCACCATTTTTAAATATATACAAGTGAGGGAGGTGTTAAATAAGATGGTCTTGCAATACATAAATCTGGGCCGAATCCCGCTATTAGAACTTTTGATTAAAAAACACATTTGTGTTAAGGATGTGTATATAATACTGATGGAGGTCACCCCGGATGATATCTGTAAGGTTGAAAGTGCATGGGCAGTAAAATTGGACAATCCCGAAATAGATATCTGCAGGTCATTAGAGCTTTCTATGAACATTTTCTTAAGTGCAAATCTCAAAAGCTCAAATGTATAAAACAGTGTTTAGACTTTATTTTACCCCGGCTAAACTCTGAGTTTGGGGGAAACGGGGTAATAATAAATGTCCAAGCTGTGATCAAGGACCAGGTGATATAATACACATGTTTGCTGATTGTGATAAACTGCTGGCCCTGAAGGCGGGTATTGAACAGTTTCTATGTCAAAATCTGGGGCGGGTAGTAACCCTGACGTCAACGATGTTCATATTGGGATTTGATGAGAGAACACTGTTAAACTCTACTCAAGGATATTTATGTTATATGGCTGCAACTGTCTATCGCATTTTAGCTACTATGTGGAAGGATGCAATGCCACCAACATATCAGGCATTGTATGCAAGACTACATCATGTATTTAATCTGGAGATGGCCTTGTATAAGTGCAAAGGCCGAAGGGGGAAGAAAAGGGGCCGACAGATATAAGGTTTGTTGATGGAAGAATAGGGGGAAGGGAGGGTTAACGCTGAGCTCGGCAGTATTCGTAGGGTCCCTATATTTAAGTTTATTTGAGTATATTTTGTATGTCCTTACCATCTGGGAGGTCCCATGGATGGTTTGTTAGGCTTCGCTTTTGTTTTTGTTGTTGTTTTTTTTCAGCTTAATGTGTCTGGGGTGTTGTCTTGTTTTGTGTTTTTTTATGCATAAAAGAATGTCTAATTATTGCTTACTGGAAAATAAAATAAAAAAATAAAATAAATAAATAAAAAGCAGGGGTCAGGGGAGAAACATCAAGATACGGCTGGGAGGCGCAAAGGGAAGATAAAGCCCTGCTACAGGCTCTTTATAAGGATTTGGGGAAGGCAGAAGCTGAACTGATATAGGTATTGTCTACAGGGGGAATGCAGCAGCAGCCCAAGTAAAGACCGCAATTGCTGGATCTGCTATTACTGTGATATCTCCTTAAAAAGCGGCCAGTAAATATATAGCCTGGCAAAGCAAGGTTTATGAAAGTAGTGAGAGGGGGGGTCATTTATTGGCAGTTCAGACCAGGGAAAGGACGATACAAACAAGGATTAGCTAAATTAAGGATCCCAATGTGGGCAAGGTAAGCGAGCCTGATGCTATCCTTACCGCATTTAAACATTTCTGTCAAAGATTAGATAAGCCATTTACAATTTTAGAAATAACTGAGGCTATGGACTCCCCCCCTAGAACAACATAGCGGTTTCACTTTAAGAGCTTCCAGCACCATGGCAACCAACTGGAACCACGACATAGCCAGGCATAATTAGTCACGCCTGAGCGGCCGGAAGCAGTTTCACAAACGCCACAGGATGATTCACAGATCCAAGTGGGGTTTGGTTTACAGAATCACAACACTAGAGATTAATTCCCGGGTGACACTCTGCAGTGCTGCACAAGGGCTCGAGTGCAGCAAGCAGAAGCGCTGCGTTCCGAGTAATACAAGTCCGCGGATGAGCGGCAGAATGTCCACGATGCGGACCCGTCAGCGGCTGTAAACAAGAGATGCCAGGACATTCAGGTGCAGGCAATCTCCACTCCCTACGGTTTATCACAGTTGGCAAGAAGTTTATTGTCTGGCAAGTCCTGCATAGGGTCAACCGGTCTTAGTGTAAAATATATTTTTAAAAATGTCTTTTGTATCCAGATACAACCCAGGGATAAAGTAAAAATCCAACTAGTGTAGAAGAAGATCTAGATCTATGGTGTCAGAGGTATTGAGTTTTGTATACATGGAGGTTTTTCAAAGAGCACAAAGTGACTTGTTAGCCCCCGAGTCTTTGAAAGATGCAAATATTATAGTTTTCCCTAAAAAAGGCAAATCCATAAGAGAACTGGGTTCATACCGGCCAATCACGTTGTTTAATAACAATGCAAAAATCTATTCTAAGATTTTGGCGAATAGATTATCTGGAGTTATTAAAAAGATAATTTCTCCTTTTCAACATGTGTTTGTCCCGGGAAGGGGCATGACTGATCATATTCGCTGCATTATTTCGCTGTTTGACTATACAAAGGTACCAGGAGACCCTATGGCTGCAATACTACTTGACGCCGAAAAAACATTTGATAGGGTCTCCTGGCCCTTTTTATGGGGAATTATGGAAAAGAATGGCCTGGGTAAAGGGTTTATTGGAGCAATCAGAGGCATGTACCAGGATCCTGTGGCTAGAATGGCGTTGATGGGTCTTATTTCCGATATAATTAAAATTACTTGTGGAACACGCCAAGGGTACCCCTGCTCCCCGTTATTATTTGCATTATATATTGATCGATTAATTAGAAAAATAGGGAAGAATAATAAGATACAGGCCATTCAATCTATTGGAGGAGACACCAAGACGGCTAATCCACTGGAGGCGATTATTGGAGTAGAAAAGGAGTCTAAAGATTTTGGCAAAATCTCAGGATATTATTAATAAAAATAAAACGATGATTGTTAAAAATTCTAGAACAGTCCAGAATGATGTACGAGTAGTGTAGAATGCTAGGTATTTTGGGGTCAAGATGCTAATGTTGATAAAATTGTGAAAATCAACATGGAGCCTACTAAACTAAAGCAGACTAATAGAATTAATTGTTTACATCTTACACTTTTAGGAAGGTGCAATGTTACTAAGATGTTTTTTGCCAAAAATGTTATATTTTTAGAGCCATTCCAGTTGAGATAAATAAGGTGTGGTTCTTGGCTTTTAACCAAATAATCTCAAGAATTTTGTGGGCTTGGAAATGTCCCCATAAAGCGCTAAAATACATGACCCTATCTAAAAAACCATGAGGGGTGGCCTGTCCACAATCTCCAGATTTACTCTTGGGCATCAGCCCTTCAACAGATGACTGATTTACTGGGAAAAGTGGTGGTTGAAACAGAGCAAGCATCATACAATTCTATATATAGGTTAGTACTAGGGGCAGAGGCCCATGGCTGACTTAGGCGTCACATTAATTTTGCTTATTTTAAAAGAGTGAAATTTAAGATTATACTGGGAGCATTTAAGGTTGGGCGGCAGTTAGGAAGAAATTTAAAATAGGCAGGATACACATATATACTCCTTTGTCAGATAATTATTTATTGCCAGAGATCTTCCGAGATGGATATATGAAAATCTGGCAGGACAAAGGAGTGAGGTATATTGGTGATTTGATGGGGGATAATGTGATACACCCTTTTGATTTAATTAAGAATAAATTTGGGATTGGCAATATTCATTTCTCTAAATTCTTACAAGTGAGGGATTACTTATCTAAAAAGGCAATTAAGGGGCTTAGAGATCCCTTACTAGATACGATATTAGGGGCCCCTTCACCTTTCGCCAAACTCTGCAAAATACTTAGTAATATACTGGAGGACAATCTTACTAAACACACTAACCACTGGCAGGATCTGGTACAAGCAGATGTAGGGGATTGCAAGGATTCTCTAATGCTGAGCCAGACTGCATTTTTTCGGCTAATTTGCAAGTACAATGTTTTAAGACCTGGCTTAATTTGTATATCACCCCAGCGCGGATCTCCAAATGGGGAGGCTTTACAGGCACACACTGTTCTCATTGTGGTTGCTTTGCTTTAGATAGTATACACATGTTTGCAACTTGTCCCCGATTAGCACTTTTGATCAACGAGGTGGGAAACTACATCAATGCGATGTTGGGGATTGATGTTGATCTCACACCGCAAGTAATCGTGCTGGGTGTAAGTAACCAAGCAATGAGAGAGTCAAATCCAGTTCTGCTTTTCATGGCAATGGCAGTGTTTAGGCTATGCCTGGCTACTGTATGGTTAGATAAGGAGCCACCTGCAGTACACTGTTGGCTGGAGAAACTGCTAGATATTTACTGATTGGAAATGGTGGTATACTCAAGGAGGGGGGTCAAAGTTAAAAAAAAAAGGATAGGAAATTTGGTCTCAAATAACTAATTGGACTAATGAGGCTATGCTCTAATATAAGTTACTGAATTTAATGTAATTGAAAACAGGGATATAGTAGACAAGCCAAATGTGACCATCTAATATACTACATTTTATGGATTAGTGTAACACTAGGTCTAACTTAAATAAGTTTCCTTTGGTTTCGAGGGGGTGGATGGGGTGGGGGGTAGGCCAAGGGGGTGGTGGTTGTAGTTAGAAGGGTGGGAGGCTGTAAAGACAAATAATTGACATATTCTACATACGTACTGAAATGTAGACAGTTTAAATGTACTCATTACAATTTTAATGTACATGTTGGATGTTTAAAATAAAGATTTAAAAAAAAGAAAAAAGGATTTTCCATGACTTATGCTGGGGTTTTGATATTCAGCAAGTGGTTGGATGTACTTCTTACTAATAAGCACTCATGCGAGATATCCACAATGAAAATAAATTGTGATAATCTCATTAATGCCAGATTTCATTCAAATTTATGGACGAGGTGATCCGGCTTTATACATATATTTATATATATTTTTATATTATCATAGGATTATTTATTGCACTTATCGTTTTGAATATATTTTAAAAAGAGGTACAGGGAAAATTGTATTAGGTGGTTACAGGTGCCCGATGCAGTTATGCATGCCCTGATGACCCTATCCGCAAACTATCATAAATAGAGATTTGAGGAGTCAAACTTCTGTGAAAGAATAAATACGAAGGGAAGATTAAGGAGAAGGAAAGGAACCACATTTCATCTATAAACATTTCAATGGATGGATCACATTGTGTGTGTTCCCTTTATTTATTCCCAAATGATATCATTCAATTCTTAGTATTTGCTATATTAATAAACCTACCCTCCTTTCTCTCATCTTTGCTTTTGATATTATTTGCAAACTGAGATATTTTTGATATATATGCTTTTATTCCACAACCATATTTTTGGAAAATAAGGGACTTAATATATAGGCCAGACCTAGTCATTTTAGTATGTGTTGTTTGTCTAATGATTTTTGTTGATAGCTTTAAAAAAATCATTCTGTTTAGTTATATGTTGATTGTTCAAACATCATGTCATCCCTCATTTAATTTCCTTCTTGTTCTCTATGTTTTGTGTGCAGCTTGCATCAAGTTAATATGCTGCTTAATGTTAGTATTGTTAAAATGATAAATGTGTATGTTGTATGATATATGTGTTGTATGTTTTTTTTTTTTTATACTTTGTATGTACTTGTTTTACAGCCTTGATGAAGTTCATGTGCAGTGAATGAAACACGTTGGATGTCGGGTGTCATCATTATGAAAAATAAAGATTACTTTTGGACCATAGATGATTGATATCTATTGGAGAATGACTTGGCGTGCACTCCACGTGTTTATGTCAGACCATTCTGAGATGTTGTAAGTGTACAAGGAAGCCATAAAGAGTACTTGGGCTGGATAATTGTCAACACGAGTTTCCTAGCTCCATGATGGCTTCACTAATTTCTAAGGTGTTTGATACCAAACATATTGTCTTAATAAATCCTCCTTCATACCAGTGTTACATTTATTATTGAATTTACACTGGAGACATGTTTAGAAAACTCCCTACAACCTACCAAGCACTGGTGTGGTTTGTGATTTGTTTTTGTCAACCTGCAACTACCAAACATGTTTCTGACCTCATGGAGTGAGATCCTGCACTCTCAGAGGACAGAGAAAAAGCCTGCTTTGTGTGGATGCATTTCACATCTCCTCCAGGGCAGGATGGCCTTCCTGAGCAAGATGCTTCCAATGCAATGCCACCTTTGAAATCCAACCCAGGAACCTCCAAATAGTAGGGAACACCAAGCCTCCTTTCCTGCTCCTCTTTTGGCAGGGGAAAAGGTGGGAACATTAGTTATATTAGGAGGAGGGTCCTCACTTACCACCACACCACCCTTAGAGTGAGACAGGTGATGTGAAGCCCTCTCGTTGAATTCCAACATTTTGAGATGGTGACAAAATGTCCTATCAGGGCTAGGATAGTGCCTCCATTCACACAAAGGGGTCACTAGAAAGTGTAAACACTCTAAAGGTAGGTAGCCCATTGGTTACTACCTGTCTCCCCTTGTAACAGCTATAATTGCAGTATTAAGGTGGCATCCTGAGACCTGAACACCAGATTGAATGGGCAAGAGGTGACCAGGACAAATAAGATCCCCTGCTCAAGAACAGAAGCCTTGCTGCAGAAGAAAAAGGCACCAAACCTTGCTTGCTGCTCCCAAGATTGAACAATCGCTGATGCTGTGTCATCCTGAAACCAGAAAGGACTCTAAGAACACCTCCAGCCTTCAAAGAATTACAGTGAGGCTTTCTTGGAGTCAAGGATTCACTCCCCTGCACACCACCGGCACTAATCCTATGAAGACTGGTTTGTTGACTTGCTACTCCCTAATGACCTTGAGGCAGCATAAAGCAAGAGAAGGTACAACAGCTCCGGAGGGTTAGATTTGTCTCTCGATCAAGGTTGGAGGCATCAAGACCTACTGTAGTTGAGGCATACCTATACCTGGGGTACTGGACCCCTTACTTTAAACATTAAGAAGAAGATCCCACTCTGGACTACTGAAGCACCAGAAGCTAGCAGCCATCAAGGGATGTTAAAGCACATGAGATTCTCTTCCTGAGTGGCCCAGCTGTCCTGCGATCGCCTCTACAAGTTGCTGTCTCCTCACCACGAGATCCTCAAGGTACACAATGGCCGGCTGACCTGTTTGTTCTGCACCCAGGTTCACTGACCAACCAGCCTGGCTCCTGTGGTCTACAGGATCATGTAAAATCCTCCCTCCAAGGTGACCCATCAGACGTACCTGTAAGTCCCTCTGTGCAATGCTTTTTTAAGTGGCCTCTTTCGTCTTTGTGCACCAGATTCCAAGACCTCTGCTCAAGACTGATCCCGGGCCCTCCCAAACATCTCCTGCTGGAACTTTGGACCTGGTCCTGACATCGACCTGAAATGAGAAAGTGAATTTCATGAAATCATGTCTGAATTTCTATGCATGTTTCTACTTTTTCTCCATTGTTTTCTATGGTGTGTGATTGTGCACATAAGTGATATATTTGCTGAAGTTTGAAAAATCATAACTCCAAAAGTACTTACCTTACAACTGGGGGCCATCTAGGGAAACCTACCAAACCCACACATTTCTGAAAACTAGAGACCTGGTGGAGTCCAGGGAGGTTTAGCTTGCATGGATCCTCCAGCATTTGCCTACCCAGAATCCCCTGCAAACCTCAAATTTTACAGAAAAAAATCAAATTGTTCTCAAATTTCTGTGTGGTAAAGTTGTTGTATGACCGGACTGAGACACATTTCTTACCACTTAGCATTCCCCCAGGTCTCCCAATAAAAATGGTACCTCACTTGTGTGGGTAGGCATAATGGCTACAACAGGAAATGGCCCAAATCGTACTGTGAAGACTTCAAAATTGCCTATCACAAAACTACCTGGTTTTTCAAGGGGGGGGGCTTGGTTTTTTGGCCCCAGGCTTGCACCATCTAGGGAAACTTGCCAAACCCACACATTTATGAAAACTAGACACCCTGGGAAGTTCAATGAGGTATGGCTTACGTGGATCCCCTAACGAAGATTCGTCAAACGGTGCCAAAGGAATAGGCAAGTCATAAAACGCTTTTCCTATTGAAACTATGTCCTAACTGTAACTACCTAGTGGCGACTGCATGTAGGTAGCTATAGTTAATACCTCATTTCAAAATTAATAGCATTTTTAGTTTTGCCAATAACTTTGGCGCCGTTTGCTGAATCATCATGACATTTTCAAAATTAATACGACACACAGCTCAGCTTCTGTGTTGAAAGTTTCAGTATGAATCATTAAGTTCGGGCCAAGAAAATGGGTGGGGACCTAAAACACGTATTCCCCATGCAATTTCCAATTGGGGTTTTGATCACAACTACAGCCCTAACTGCTGAATGGAACAACACCAAATTTGGCAGAAGGCTAGCTCTTGGTCCAATAAACGTGCTTTTTATAATTTGGTGTAAAACCATTCTGTAGTTTTAGAGATATTAACTGAAATCCAAATTTGTAAATCTAGTTATGTGGACCCTCTGCAGATTTACCCGCTGTTAATCCTTGGCTCCAAGTGCCACAGCAAGACCCTGATTGACTGCTGGCCACAACTTGAGAGAAAAGTTGTGGCCACCACTTTACATCTTAGGAAACAGTCCCTGGGGCTGAAAAGGTGCTTGCATACTAATTGAAGGGGCCAGGTGAGAGCTTTTCTGACCCATTGTACATGGCATAAAAAGCTCAGAAATGTTTCTTTGGTCAATCAGGAGTTCTTTAGGGCTGTCACGGGGCCCAGCGTGGCTCCCTGTTTAAATCTGCAAACCTCGCTGTTAATTTACACGGTGGGCATCGCTGAGTCATCACATTGGATCAGCGGATTCATGAAAAAACCCAAACAAATTGGGATTCTTCGCAGGAAACATGGAAAGGGTTAAAGAAATACTGATCATTTAGAAGTAGTATTACAGAAAAGAAGTATGAAAGGAAGCCTGTGATTTGTTAACTAGAGCAGCATAAGTAAGAGCATATGGTGAGGGGTAGTATTTTTACATGCTTTCTACTGAGAGGAGACTGTTTGCAGGAGTTCAGACTGGTGATTTCAAATGAAAACAAATGTTATCAGACATTGACATAAAACTAAGGGATCTATGACAGAATTTCGACAGACAGAATTTCGACCTACACAAATATCGGCGTAATTATATCGATTGCAAGAATATCGACGCCCTATGTACAACATGGTAAGTACCAAAATATTGAAAAAATAATATCAATGTTAAAAATATCGTCAAATACATCGGGTTTTTTTGGGTTTAAAATAACATGAAAAATACTGTAAATAATACTTATAAATTACTTAAACATATTTAAATATATTTAATAATGGTAAAAAAAAATAATAATACATATTTAATAAAAAAAAATAATATTAACAAATCATATATAATATATACTTACTTAACAATAATTACTATTCCCACTCCAGAGGGTGCAACAGTAGAGAAAGTGTTGGATCGCGTAGAGGTAAAAATTACTATTCCCAGTCCAGTGGGTGCAACAGTAGGGAAAACTGACCCTGAACCCAAAAAATATCCCTTTACCCAAGAACTGAAAACTGACCCTGAACCCTAAAAATACCCCTTTACCCAAAAACCCAAAACTGACCCTGAACCCTAAAAATACCCCTTTACCCAAAAACTGAAAACTGACCCTGAACCCAAAAAATACCCCTTTACCCAAGAACTGAAAACTGACCCTGAACCCTAAAAATACCCCTTTACCCAAAAACTGAAAACTGACCCTGAATCCTAAAAATACCCCTTTACCCAAAAACTGAAAACTGACCCTGGACCCTAAAAATACCCCTTTACCCAAAAACTGAAAACTGACCCCGAACCCTAAAAATACCACTTTACCCAAAAACCCCAAACTGACCCTGAACCCTAAAAATACTCCTTTACCCAAAATTAATTAATATTACAATTAAATTACTTCCTACCCTATTCCCCTATAAGCCCACAACCCGCTCCAGTAGTAAAACATATAATTTAGTTAAAAATATACATAAATTATCAATTAATTATTCAATTATTCAATTAAAATAAATCATTGCCAATTAATATTTAATTGCAAAATAAATTAATCATTAAAAAATAATTATTTAATTACAAATAAATTACTTCCCACCCTATTCCCCTAAAAACCCACAACCCGCTCTGGTAGTAAAACATATAATTTAGTTAAAAATATACATAAATTATCAATTAATTATTCAATTATTCAATTAAAATAAATCATTGCCAATTAATATTTAATTGCAAAATAAATTAATAATTAAAAAATAATTATTTAATTACAAATAAATTACTTCCCACCCTATTCCCCTATAAACCCACAACCCGCTCCAGTAGTAAAACATATAATTTACTTAAAAATATACATAAATTATCAATTAATTAATCAATTAATCAATTAAAATAATTCATTGCCAATTAATATTTAATTGCAAAATAAATTAATCATTAAAAAATAATTATTTAATTACAAATAAATTACTTCCCACCCTATTCCCCTATAAACCCACAACCCGCTCCAGTAGTAAAACATATAATTTACTTAAAAATATACATAAATTATCAATTAATTAATCAATTAATCAATTAAAATAATTCATTGCCAATTAATATTTAATTGCAAAATAAATTAATCATTAAAAAATAATTATTTAATTACAAATAAATTACTTCCCACCCTATTCCCCTAAAAACCCACAACCCGCTCTGGTAGTAAAACATATAATTTACTTTTATATATTTTTTATTTATAAAAACATATTAAACACATATTATAACAATTAATTTAAATACTTAACTAAAATTTCTAACATATATTAGTAAATCGAAATTACTTACATTGATATATATGCTATCGATATAAGTAATTTCGATATTACTTACCTTAGGGTCGATATTCTGGCCATCGATATTCTGGACATCGATATTCTGTCCCTTCGATATTAGCAACTCGATATAAGTGTAAGTCGAAATTAAAGATTCGATATTTTGACTGTGTACCAAAACTAAGAGTACAGAAAGAGCTTTTACATGTATGTTAACTAGGTTGTAGTACATAAAAGTATATTTAGAAAGAAAAGTGTGAGTGTATGTGAGGTAAAAGAAAATGTGTACTTTCTAGACCTAGACAGTAAACTAGAAGGGAAACTAAAAGGCTGCTTAGATCAGAATATGAACTAAAAACACAGTGAGCAGGAAAGGAAAAATAGGTATTGCTATAGTGAAGGAACCCACCTCTCTGTACAGTGTAATAAAATGAAGTACAATATGCAGAAAGTGCGAGCAATCACCAAAAGGCTGGTAGAGGTAAAAATATATAATACTAACTCTCTTTTTGTGGTAGTGTGGGCAAGCAGTTAGGCTTGCCAGAGGGTAGTGTTAAGCATGTGTTGTACTCACAGAGGCAATAAATGAGACACACACTCAAGGTTAAATATAAGACCAATTTGTAAAAAATAAAAGGTACAATTGTATATATATTTTTTAAGACCACAAGCGCAGTTCAAAGGTGAGTACTTTTGGAGTTATGATTTTTCAAACTTCAGCAAATATATCACTTATGTGCACTATTACGCACCATAGAAAACAATGGAGAAAAAGTAGAAACATGCATAGAAATTCAGGCATGCTTTCATAAAAATTCCATTTCTCGTTTTAGGCCGATGTCAGGACCAGGTCCAAAGTTTCAGCAGGAAATATTTGGGAGCGTCCCGGATCAGATGGGAGCAGAGGTCTTTGAATCAAAGACGAAGGGGGTCACTTGAAAAAGCATTGCACAGAGGGACTTACAGGTATGTCCGATGGGTCACCTTGGAGGGAGGATTTTACATGATCCTGGAGACCACAGAAACTGGGCTGGTTGGTCAGTGAGGCTGAGTGCAGAACAAACAGGTCAGCCGGGCATTGGGTACCTTGAGGTCCTTGTGGTCAGGAGCCGACAACTTGTAGAGGTGATCGCAGGACAGCTGGGCCACTCAGGAAACAGATCTCAGGAGCTTCAACATCCCTTGATGGCTGCTTGCTTCTGGTGCTTCAGTAGTCCAGAGTGGGCTCTTCTTCTTAGTGTTTACCGCATAGGGGTCAGGTACCCTGGGTATAGGTATGCCACGACTACAGTAGGTCTTCATGCCTCCAACCTTGATCGAGAGACAGATCTGACCCTCCGGAGCTGTTGTACCTTCTCTTGCTTTATGCTGCCTCAAGGATTAGTGCTGGTGGTGGGCAGGGGAGTGATTCCTTCACTCTAAGGAAGCCTCACTGCAATTTCTTGAAGGCTGGAGGTGTTCTTGGAGTCCTTACTGGTTTCAGGATGACACATCAGCAGCGATTGTCGACTCCTGGGAGCAGCCGGCAGGGTTAGGTGCCTTTTTCCTCTGCAGCAATGCTTCCATTCTTGAGTAGCGGATCTTTTTTGTCCTGGTCTTCTCTTGTCCATCGAATCTGATGTTCAGGTCTCAGGATGCCACCTAAATACTGGATTTATGGATGTTACATGGGGAGACAGGTCTTAACCAATGGGCTAACTACCTTTAGAGTGTCTACACTTTCTAGTGACCCCTTTGTGTGAGTAGAGGCACTATCCTTGCCCTGATGGGACATTTTCTCACCATCTCTAGATAGTGGAATTTAAGGAGAGGGCTTCACATCACCTGCCTCACTCTAAGGGTGGTGTGGGGTAAGTGGGGACCCTCCTGCTAATCTAATTAATTTTCCCACCTTTCCTCCTGCCAAAAGTAGAGCAGTAAAGGGGGCTTGGCGTTCCCTACTATGTGGAGGTTTCAGGGTTGGATTTAAAAGGCGGCATTGCCTTGGACGCTTCCTGCTCAGGAAGGCCATCCTGTCCTGTAGGAGGTGTAAACCGCCTCCACCCAGAGCAGGCTTTGTCTCTGTCCTCTGATAGTGCAAGATCTCACCAGATAATGTCAGAAACATGTTTGGTAGTGGCAGGCTGGCATAAAGCTTGGTAGGTTTTAAGGGGGCCTTCAAAAAGAGTCTCCTGTGTGAATTCATTAATAAATGTAACACTGATATGAAGGAGAATTTATTAAGACAATATGTTTGGTATCAAACACCTTAAAAATTTGTGAAGCCATCATGGAGCTAGGACACTCGTGTTGACAAGTATCCAGCCCAAGTACTATTTATGGCTTCCTTGTACACTTACAACATCTCAGAATGGTCTGACATAAACATGTGGAGTGCACCGTCATTTCAATCTTCAATAGATATCAATCCAGTCAGTCATCTATGGTCCTAAAGTAATTTTTAATTTTCATAATTATGACACCCGACATTCAAAGTGTTTCATTCCCTGCACATGAACTTCATCAAGGCTGTAAAACATGTACATAATAAGTATAAAATCCACAAACATCAAATATCATACAACATACACATTGTACATTTTCACAATACTAACAAGAAGGCGCATATTAACTTGATACAAGCTGCACAAAAAATAGAGAGAACAAGAATGAAATTAAATGAGGGACAACATGATGGTTGAACAATCAACATATAACAAACAGAATGACATATTTTTAAAAGCTGTCAACAAAAATCATTAGACAAACAACACATGCTAAAATAACACTGTCTGACCTATATATTATGTCCCTTGTTTTCCCAAAATATGGTTGTACAATAAAAGCATATATATCAAAAATATCTCAGTTTGCAAATAATATCAAAAGCAAAGATGAGAGAAAGGAGGGCGGATGAATTAAAATAGCATATACTAAGAAATTACCAATATCATGTGGGAATAAATAAAGGGAACACGCACAATGTCATCTCATCCATCAAAATGTTTATAGATGAAATGTGGTTCCTTTTCTTCTCCTTAATCTTCCCTTCGTATTTATTCTTTCACACAAGTGTGACTCCTCAAATTTCTATTCATGACAGTGTGCGGAGAGGGTCATCAGGGGAATGCATAAATGCGTCCGGCACCTGTAACCACATAATACTATTTTCCCTGTACCTCTTTTTTGAATGTATTCCAAAACGATAAGTGCAATAAATAATCCTATGATAATATAAAAATATATAAAAATATATGTATAAAGCACCTTGTCCTTATATATGAATGTAATCTGGGGTTAATGCGATTATCACAATTTATTTTCATTGTGAATATCTCACATGAGTGCTTATTAGTAAGAAGTACATCCAACCACTTGCTGTATATCAAAACCCCAACATAAGTCATGGGAAATCCTATTATCAAAATAACCACAGCAATTGATTTGTGCGAACAACAGTCCATTCCAAGTCTTCAAAAGAAATGCCCTGGAGGTGTTTGTGTCCAGCTGTGATACAATTCTTTATTACATAGTTTAACTGTTTGATTTGCCCTAGTCAAATTAGGGTATATTGTGTAAAAAAAATTAAGTTTGGGACTTTGAAGACTTGGAATGGACTGTTGTCCCAGCCCAAACTGCCAGGCCGGGTCCTCCTGAGGTTCCGTGATTCTGAACCCGTTTCATAAAGGTCGTCGTATCGTGACGATTTTGGTAACAGCGGACCGCAAATGACGAGTGTAGTATGTACAAGTGTTTTCGTCATGTTCGAGTGATGGATTCACTACGTATTTAGGGATTACGTTCTGAACCTTTGGGTTCCATTTTGTGTACAGTAGCCATTTTGTGGCTGCCCTCACATAGGCGGATGACTGCGGCCGAACGAGTCCTTGGGACATGTACATCTTTAGCTGACTTCTGTGTGACCTGAGCAAGCTGACTCCATTGCCCGAAGCTAAACTTGTTAGGCCAGTTCCTTGCTCGGCAGCTGGTCAAGATAGAGATCAAAGAACTGGACATTGCTGAGTTTATGGTACATGCACACACCCTTCTATCTTGCTTCTCATCTGTTTCTGCTCCTTCTTTTATGGCCTATTTATGGTTTGGGTTGAGGTCTTTTTATTATGGGTACGTCCGGCCTGTTCGAGCAAGAATGTTGTGCCTTCCCGTGTAATTGATGGTGGGCTGGACAACTGAAATGTGGGTTTGTCATCATGCAAAGCTTTTTGTCGTGTACACATGAGATTGGTCAACTGTAAATAAGGAATGTTTGCCTGAAGCGTAATTTTTGACATAAAAGACCATGTCTTGCAATACGAAATTGAACAGAATAGAACAGAACTGAACAATGAGAGTGCAGTCTCTGACGAACCACCCGTGTCGTGCTTCGTAGACCTCTGTTCCTGGTTGCAACCAATAAAATTTGATCTCTGACGTCACCAAGAAGTATCCTGTGTCTATGTATTCCAAGACATGAGAACTCGAAGACATCGGGCGTTTCCCCTGGCGTCGCTGGGTTCTAAAATCCGGTTCTTCAGTTGGCGCCCAACGCGGGGCTCGATGTTGAAAGAGCAGTAGCGACACTGCTTTTGTTTAGGAGTGAGTCTCCTTCTCAGCCGTTATTCGAGTCTGATCCTTCTGTTAGGAGATAAGTGCGATAGTATCCAATGAGAGAAGTTCCGTCAGTTTGGAGAGCAGGAGACGTAAACGCTGTTCCACCTATTCTGCCTCATTTTCAGCGTGTTTGGGTGCATGTTCCGTGGAAGCGAGCTGAAGTTTTGGCTCTTAAGCAGACTTTGCCTGATCCCTGTAAAAATCCTGCAGGGTATTATAAGGAATTATCACAGACTGCAGACTCATGTATTATGAATCTAGCTGATATAGACATGTTGTTTGGAAATGTGGTTCCACAGCCTTTATGGGGATTGATTTGTCATATGGATCATGCGCAAGAGTTGGGTGATACATGGGGTAATATTGCTGCTGTGGATGGTCGACAAGTGGGTGGTGCTAAACCTGAGCCTTTAGTTGCAGAACTCCCTGGTAGGATCATTACTTATATGAAGACTTTAATGCCTGCTATGCGAGTAAACTGGGACAAATTGTCTGCGTGTAAGCAAAAGAAAGATGAAAGTGTGTCTGATTTATTCACTAGGTTTGAAGAGACGTTTATTGACCATAGTGGTCAGGACATGAGTACGGAAGGTGGTCAACAGTTGTTTGTTGATAAGTTTGTGCATAATTTGCTTCCCGAGTTGTGTACTAAGTTGAAGGATTCAGAGAGTTCTTGGGCTGTTTCCTCGTCAGCACAGATACTGGCTACTGGCTACTGCACAGTACTATGAAAATAGGGATAAGGATGAGAAGGATAGAGCAGACAAGAAGACTAAAGATTTGAAGACAAAAGTTCTTTTGCAGCAAGCATATCCGCCTCGTAATATCCAACCTGATTATCAGCAACCTCAGCAGTTTCAGAGAAACTCGCAAAGGTTCGAGTCTCCTCAACCGCGTTTTCCTGTTGGCCCAAATTAGTGTGCATATTGTAAAGAGGAGGGTAATTTTGAAAATAGTTGCCCGGTTCTGTTACAGCGCTCGAATGGTGTTTCTGGTGTGAGAGGTCGAGGTGTTCAGCAAGCCTCTCGAGGTAGGGGACGTGGTGTGTTCCCCCAGAATGCGCGTTCCTTTCCTCCACAAAATTCAATGAATTGTTTTGATCAGCAAAATGGTGCGTCTGGTAGGACGACTCAGTACTATGCTGACGACTACTACGTCGAAGGTGAGAATATGGACGGTAATGATTGCTAGGACAGCCATGGACAAAGAGAGGGAGTCGTTTCAGTTCCAGTAGATCAGAGTGGACCTTATGTTGAAGTGATTACATCAGGTGTGTCAGAGCCTTTTCTGTTGGATACGGGTGCTGCGAAGAGTTCTATTATGCACTCTGAAATCCCTGGCGCACCTTTGTCTGGCTTGACGAATGTTTCTGTAGGTTTTTCTGGCGCCCCAGTTAGAAATCCGATTTCAAGTCCTTTGTCTCTTTCTTTTGGACCTTGTGAATTTGAAGCACCACTTATTTTGACGACAGGTTGTGGTGAGAATTTGTTGGGATAGGATCTGTTGAAAAGATTGTATGCAACATTACATTGTTCTCCTTCAGGAGTACAACTTACATTAGGTTAGAGAGTGATCTCTCCGATGTATTTGTCGAAAGACCGACTACCGGCCGAATTGTCTTCTCTTCCTGATACTCTTTGGGCTACTGGTCCTAATGATGTGGCTCTTTTGGACATACCGCCATATGTTGTGACACTGAAAGCGAATGCTAGAATGCCACGTATTCCCCAGTACAGGATCTCTAGTGATGGTAAAAGAGCGTTGCTAGCTATCATCTATGATTTGATTGAGAAAGGTGTGATTGAAGAAATGAGAGGTAATGTGTGCAATAGTCCAGTTTTGCCTGTTCTGAAACGGACTGATTCTTCGCAACCGCCTGTATATAGGTTCATGATCGTTCTTCGTGAGGTGAATAAGATTGTGGTTCCGCAATTTCCTGTTGTTCCGGATATTACTGCCTTACTGACCATGATTCCAGCTTCAGCCACCTGGTTTTCAGTGATTGATTTGAAGAACGCTTTCTTCAGCATCCCGATTGCCGAGGAGAGTAGAGATATTTTTGGCTTCTCTTTTGGAGGTCGAAGTTTCCCTTTCAAGCGTGCTCCTCAAGGCTATTGTGAGAGTCCGTCCATCTATAGTCAGGCTTTGGAAACACAGCTTGATACGATTGACTTACCTGAATTTGTTAGTTGCTGCTGATACTGAGGAGATTTGTAAAGAAGCTACTTTGTCGTTGTTGCGTCATTTGTCTGACTTCCATCATAAAGTGTCTCTTTCGAAGCTGCAGTATTGTCGACAAGAAGTGACCTACTTAGGTCATCTCTTATCGAAGGAGGGAAGAAGATTGACTCCAGAACGAATTCAAGCGATTGCGAGGATGAGTGTGCCAACTACGCAAAGAGAAGTGCGTGCTTTCCTGGGTATTATGTCGTATTGTAGACAGTGGATTCCAAATTTTTCGCTTCTTGCAAAACCTTTGATAGCTCTTACTGTCAAGGATACTCCGAATCCTATTCCTTGGACTGACGAATGTCAGAAAAGTTTTTCTGAATTACGCGATGCATTATGTTTTTTTTTTTTAAAACATTTTTATTGCAGATGCACAGATACATGTAAAAAATACATTTCCACAATCCAGCAAACAGTGATCAATGTCTACACCGGTAAGAAAGAGGCCCATCAGACCCCCTGCTCTCAACATTGCGAAAAAACAGCAAACAAATCGCCATCGCACAAGGGGCACTTAGGCGGAGCCCCGCCCTAGCATAGAAGGTGGCCATAGTGTCCATCCGGGCATCTGCTTTTTTTCTCCTTTTTGTTCATTAACTGTCCTCCGAACCCAAATTGCAAAACCAACCCCCCCCCCCCCCCTCCCCTGAACACAACTAAACAATGCGGGGGAAAGTAAGAGCTCATCCCGTAAGTTAACGTGAGTCCGGATATCCTTGAGAATAGTGCATTCTGTGTCCATCAGCCGCAGCCCTCCCTGTCCCGCCCCACACACAAGCCGCCCCTGGGCTGTCAAATTATTGGCACACTCCCAGCACACTGGGTCCCCTCCAAATCAGGCCCGCCACCCACCCCAACATCCCCCCAAACCCCGGACCCCTGCATAGGCCTCCCTACCCCGACCCACTCTCCAGCCCATGATACTGCCTCCATTTTGACCAAATCCTCTTGAACTTCTTGGGGCAGCCCCTAGCTTTATATGTCACCCGCTCCGCCGCCATGTAGAGGTCCAACCCCCTCCTCCATTCCTCCATGGTAGGCACCGACTCCGCCCCCCAATACTTAGCAATGTCTCGTTTTGCGACCACCAGGGCCAAGGTTAGGAACGTTAGCAGAGGGCGGGGGAGGTCCACATCATTGGTCATTCCCAGCAGGGCCAGTTTCGGCTCCTGGATGAGTGGCACTGCCAGGACCTCCTTCAGTTCGGTAAAGACAAGTGTCCAGTACGACTGAATCTTGCCACATTCCCATAGAATATGAAAGAAGCCCCCCCCCCCTCCCGCTGGCAACGGAGGCACCTGTCATCTGAAACCTTCCCCATCCTAAACAACCTAACCCTGTCAAAGTACGTCCTGTGGAGCACGTTGTACTGGATCAGGCGGAGTCGGGATTTAATGGCCACTTCCCTCGGGTGCATTAGGACTAAGTCCCAGTCGATCTCCTCCATCCCACCCACGTCTTGCTCCCATGCAGCCCTGAGTTTCGTCAGATCCCCCAGCATGTTGTTTGTAAGTGTCTTGTAAGTAAGGGATACAGCCTTGTTGGGAATTTGCTCCTGCAGCAGTCTACCTTCCAGGGGTGCATACTCTGGGAGACCCTCTAGTGATATCGCCTGGGCCCTCCACGCATGCCGTAACCGTACATATTTATAGAACTGCGATTGGTGGAGCCCAAATTCCGCCCGCAAAGCCTCGAACGATTTGAGCTCTCCTCTAGCAATGACATCACCCACCGTGGAGATCCCGATATCATCCCACTGTTTAAAGCCGCGTAGTTTGCTCAGCTCCCGTAGCCATGCACAATGCCAAAGCGGAGTCTGCCGTGTTGGCTTCTGGTCCCAGCCCATACGTTTCGTGGCCACTCTCCAGGCCCGGAGGGTGATATTAGTGGCTGGGAGGAGGGGCGTCCTCAGCTGGCCCCCGTATAGGTACGTAAGCAGGTGAGAGGGGGACAGCTTTGCTCGTTCCAGCACATATGTGGGGTGGCTCGCCGGGGCATGGAGCCAGTCGTTAATAGGGGAGAGGTGCTCTGCCCAATAATAGGCCTCCAGGTTCGGCAGGGAGATTCCCCCGCTATATTGGTGGCGTTGCAGGGTGGCGAGCGCCACGCGCGGCTGCTTACCCAACCAAATGAAGGACCTAAGGTCAGCGTGTATTTTGCCTAATAGGTCTCCCGGGATGGGGTAGTACTCGTTCTGCAGGGCGTACAGGTATTTGGGCAGTATCACCATTTTGTACACCGCTGCTCTGCCCAGAAGGGTCAAAGGCAGCTGGCGCCACCGTGTCATATTACTGGCAGAATTCTGCAGTATCCTGTTTACATTCCTAGAGCGGGACACTTCAGCGTCTAGCGTCATGAAGACCCCCAAATACTGAAAGCCTTCCGTAGACACCACCAGTCTATCCGGGAGGGCGTCACCACCCGTGGTCCCCTTAGGGTAAAAAAGGACTGACTTGTGCCAATTTATGGCGTACCCGGAGTGGTCCCCATAACCATCTATCTCCCGGAAGAGCTCGGGCACGGTAGTGGGCGGGTTAGTGACATAGAGCAATACATCATCGGCGTATAAGGACAGCTTTTCCTGCGTGTCACCCGCAGGTGTAACCTTGAAGCCGGTGACACTCGGGTTCTGTCTGATCCTAGCCGCCAGCACCTCGATTGTCAGGGTGAAGAGGAGAGGGGACAGGGGGCATCCCTGTCTGGTGCCACGCTGGATCTGGATTTCGCGGGAGAGTGTCCCGTTCACCCTCACCCGGGCCCTCGGGGTAGTGTAGAGCAGCTGTACCCAGGAGCGGAACTTGGGGCCAAAACCAAACTTATACAGGGTGGCCTCCAGGAACGGCCAATGCACGGAGTCAAAGGCTTTTTCGGCATCTAGGGAAAGGAACCATTGCGGCGGGTCCCTATCCCTCACCTCCTGCAGCCAGTTGTGGGTGCGACGGAGATTAAGTTTCGTGTCCCTGTCCGGCAGGAAGCCCGTCTGGTCTAGATGTATCAGTGCAGGCAGAACCGCCCTTAGGCGGCGCGCCAGGATCGTAGCAAGGAGTTTCACCTCCGTGTTCAGCAGGGAAATAGGACGGTACGAGGCACAGTCCTCCCGCGGCTTGCCCTCCTTGTAGATGGGGATGACGGTGGCCAGGGTGAGGTCGGGGGGCAGTCCCCCCTCAGCGTAGGCCTCAAGGAAAAGGTTCCGCAAGTGCGGGGCCACTATGTCAGCCGTACTTTTAAAGAACTCCGGGGGGAATCCATTCGGCCCTGGGGCCTTGCTTGGTTTCAGCCCCGCAATGGCAGACTTCACCTCATCAAGAGAGATGTCCGCTTCCAGTCGTGGCATGTCCTCATCATCTACGCAGGGTAGGTCCACGTCCACCAGATAGAGGAGTGAGTCATCACAGGAACCTAGTTGCCGTGCCCTGTAGAAGGCCTCGTAGTACGTCGCAAATGCTTCCGCAATAAGCGAGTCCGAGCGCACGACCCCCCCCTGCCCATTCGCAACCTCACTCACCCACCTCGCCAACCTCTCCCTCCGACTAAGCCACGCTAATAATTTACCAGATTTATCCCCCACATCATAGAGACGATGGAGGGTGGCCAGGTTCTGTGTCCTTGCTTCATCCGACACTAATTCTCGGTATCGCCTCTGGGCATCTAACAGCCTACGAAGGGTCTTCCCGCACTTGGTACGTAGGTGCTCCTTTTCCAGGTCAACAATTGTGCGCTCAACAGCCACAACCTCTTCCACTAGTTTCCTCCTCTCCTCCCCCAGCCTACCGTTTATCCTATCTCGTAGCACCGGTTTCAGCGCTTCCCAAAGGGTCACCGCCGAATCCACCGACCCGTCGTTTTCTGCCAGGTACTCACGTACATCTGCCCTGATGCCTGTAAGAATCGATTTGTTCGCCAGATCCCATGCGGTGAGACGCCATGCGGCCTCCCTCCCGCCTCCGGGCCGGCCCATTGAGATCAACAGGGGCGAGTGGTCCGACAGACCCCTCGCCAGATATGTTGCCGTGTCCCCTGCAGTGAACGTCTGTCGCGGCATAAATATATAGTCCAGCCTGGAGAACACTTTGTGGGCCGCCGAGTAAAAGGAGTAGGCCTCAGTCGTCGGGTGGATCGACCTCCATACATCACACAAGCCCATTTCAGTCATCAGTTGGGCCAGGGGGGTCTGAGTATTCCGGACATGAGCCACTCCGGATCTATCCACCGCTCTGTCCATCACGTCATTAAAGTCACCCCCCACTATCTGAACTGTGTCTGGGGTGTCCATAAGAATGGATGCAAGGAGCTTTAGCGCATTTGCCTGCAATTTGGGTGGAGCGTATACTGATATCAATGTGTAGGAGCGCCTTCGCCACGTTCCCTGTACCCCCACGCATGTCCCCAAAGGGTCACCCCATGTGCGTGTGATGTGAAAGGGGAAAGTATTTTTGGCCACAATCGCTACACCCCGTGAGTCAGACGTGTACCCTGCGTGGCCGAGCACCTTGTATCTCCCTCTCGCTATGAACGGACAGGTAGTGCCCCGCAAGTGTGTCTCTTGCAGGAAGATGATGTCTGGGCCCAGTCTCTTCAGAAAATTGTTCACCAATCCCCGCTTGATCTTATTCCCCAGCCCGTTCACATTCCAGGTCAGGACCTTCAGCTTGTCAGCGGCCATGTACATAGCAGTAGGATAAGTGCACCCCAGGACACGGGGCTAAGTTGGCGGGCATACATTTGCAATGATGGAACCACACAATTCTCCAGATTTCTAAGCAAGATTCCCCCCGCAGCCCCCCCACGAACAACCAAACAACGTAAACAAACCCCATCCCCCCCCACCCCCACCCCACCTGAGCTACCCGGCCATCCCGCCCGTACAACCATCGACGGTTCAGGATACCAGTGAGCAAGGTCTGTCGCCCACCCTCCAAACAAACCCACCTAGTAGATACCTAGCTGTCCAAAGTCACGTAACAGTACGGAGTGTTTCCACCCCTCAGAGCAAATCGAACAGTACCTGTGCGTCCCCGGCAGGGAACTGCCAAAACAGAATCTCAGGTCCTTAGCCCCTCAGGAATGCGAGTCTTGTGTCTCAGGATCAGTGCCTTCCACGATGTGCGGCCCACCCTGTTCCAGGTCGCGGATGGCCACGGCCAGCGGGTGGAGGGACGGCTCCGTGCGGTCTTCCGCGTCCGACGCCGACACTTCTTCCTCTTGGTCTGTGCCATTGCCAGACCCGTTCAGCAGACACCGGAATCTTGATCCCCTATCTGGGTCCCGTGTTGCTGCGTCATCTGCGTCTCCCGTTCTCCCACCAGCGGCACCCTGGCGCG
Source organism: Lissotriton vulgaris (assembly GCF_964263255.1). NCBI lineage: Eukaryota > Metazoa > Chordata > Amphibia > Caudata > Salamandridae > Lissotriton > Lissotriton vulgaris. Next base: position 1,529,579,276 of record NC_141687.1, on the reverse strand, counting down.
ATGGATACGGGGTCCGTTGAGATTTCCTGTCCACTCGCTGGTGGCGAGAGCGCTGCGATCCACTGCGAGCGCGATCGAAGTTAGCTGCCGCGAGCTCCTCCCGGATCCTACGACCCTCCTCTTCTGCCTCTCTCAGTAAGGGCCGTTCCTCTAGCCAGTGCCAGGCCTCCTCCGGTCGAGCAAAGAAAAGTGATTTTCCCTTGTATAGGACCTTGAGTTTGGCGGGAAATAGGAGCATATACGATATGTTCAGGGTCCGCAACTTAGCCTTTACAGTATCATAGGAGCGTCTCTGCTTCTGCACGTCCTGGCTATAATCAGGGAATATCATTACAACCGTGTTCTCAAACTTAAGTTCCCCCATTTTCCGGGCCTCCCTCAGGATAAGGTCTCTGTCCACATAGTTCAGAAATCGGGCAATGATCGGGCGGGGTCTCGCCCCCTCCGGAGGCCTGGCCAGGAGCACCCTGTGCGCTCTCTCGATCATAAAACACGGAGAGAAGGGTGCCTGTGGAAACATGGTCTTGAGCCAAGAGTGGAGGAAGGCCGCTGTATCGTTCTTCTCGATTCCCTCCCTCAGGCCCACGAAGTGCAGGTTGTTGCGGCGGGCTCTGTTCTCCGCATCGTCCACCCGCCATAGCAGCTGCCTGTGGGAGGCCTATAGTTCCGCCATATCTTTCTTGAGTGAGGAAACAGATTCCTCCGTCTCCGTAATCCTGGTCTCTGTTGCGCCCACGCGGTCCGACAAGTTCCGAAGGTCCTGGCGCAGCAGCAGGACTTCTGATCCCACCTCTCCGATCTTCGTTTCAAGGGCAGCTCTGGAGTCCTGAATATCAGTCCTGGAGGCCTGGATCGCCTCAAGGAGCATGGCGGTGTCCGCATGCGTGTCCCGAGCCCCTGCGGCCATATCCTTGGGGGTCCGGGTGGTGGTGAAGGTCTCAATGGACCCCTGCCTGGTGGAGCGCGGTGGCGGGTCCCTTTTGCCCATATTGAACGCCGGGGGGTCCCCAATGCCCGCAGTCCGGCCGCCGGGAGACCGGCTCAGTATTGCCCCCGAGGCTGACCCCGGGTCTCGCCAAACTCTGCTACGGTGCCCCAACCACCGCTACTTCCAGGCGTCGCGGACCAGGCACCTCCTCCCGGGCCAGGCCTTCACCGGGTCCCCTCGTGTCTCAGGGGGGATGGGAAGGTAAAGGGACGGATTGTGTCCGCGTGCCACTAGGGGCCGGGATCCCCGTCTAGGGCTCCGTGTGCTCTCGGTTCCAAATGTAGAGGGGGGGGGGGACAATCACCCCACAGCCCCGTGCAGGCCCCGGCGGGACAACGTTGCGCCCAGGCGCGAGCGCCTCTTACTTGACTACCGTGTCAGGGGGAGTGGTCGGCGGGCAGCAACTCCAGTCCCCGGCTCCACAGGCCCCGATCCGCCTCCGCCCCCGCGGTCCGCCAGGGGGGCTCCCAGGCGCTGGTCGCCGGGTCGATAGCAGCCGCACTCACGCGGGAGGGGGAGCGGTCCGCTCGTCGCCGCAGCAGCCCTGCAGTCGCGTCAGCTCCGGATCCCCGCTCCGGCTGTCTCCGCCATCTTGGGCGCCTCGGGTCCCGAGGGAAGGCTCTCGGGCAGGCCGGTCACACAACGGCGGGAAGGCAAACCGGAGGGCTGTGCCTGTGCCTCTCACCTCCGCCCACTCCTCAGCCGTGATTTGTGCCGTTTTTTTGGGGCTGAAGGCATAGAATCGCCGGATTATAGGCAGCTTTGCCGGGAGCGTTGCCGAGGCACGTCTCACTCCGCCATGCAGCTAGCCACGCCCCCCCGCGATGCATTATGTTTGGCTCCTGTGTCTGGTACCCCCGACTACAGTAAGCCTTTTACACTCTATGTCCACAAGAGAGAAGGATGTGCATTGTCAGTCTTGACACAGCAGTTTGGTGATAAGCAACGTCCATGTGCGTATTTCTCATCGACTTTGGATCCGGTAGCTATTGCGTTGCCGAGTTGTTTGAGAGCTACAGTGGCAGCGGCTGTTTCTATCCGACAGTCTGCTGGTTTGGTGATGGATAATACGTTGATTGTGATGGTTCCACATGCAGTGGATACCTTGTTAAACAGGACCAAGAGACAGCACTTGACTAGTGCTCGATTGTCAGGTTATGAGTTGACACTCCTAGCGAGTCATGTGCACATAAAGAGATGCAATATGTTGAATCCAGCTACGTTGTTACCGATTTCAGTGGAGACAGATGTTTCTGAACAGCACGATTGTTTTCTTAGGACAGAGGAGGAAACAAAAGGGAGAATAGACCTTAGGGACACTCGTCTTGCGAAGTGTGCAGGTAACCATATGGGTGGATGGTTTGTGCTTTAAGCTTCCGAATGGTGGTACGACTGCGGCATATGCTGTTACGACTTTGGATTCGATTGTTGAAGCTGCACGTATCCCACATAATTCAGCTCAAGCAGCTGAGTTGATTGCACTTACGAGAGCATGTGTGTTGTCAAAAGGGAAGCGAGTGACTGTGTATACCGATAGCCAGTATGCGTTTGGTGTGGCTCATAGTTTTGGTCGCTTGTGGAAGGAACGTGGGTTCCTCATGTCTCATGGAATGAAGATACAGCATGGTCAGTTGGTGAATGAGCTTCTTGAGTCACTTACCTTGCCGTTGCAAGTTGCGATTGTGAAATGCAGTACACATAAGAAGGTTACAGATGATGTTGGTCGTGGTAATGCGTTTGCAGATGAAGTTGCGAAATATGTGGCAAGGGATGTAATGAGTCGAATGTATGTTGCAGGTCCGGCGAGATGGGTTCCAGAAGGAAGTATGTGTGAAGATACGATAGAAAGTGTGAACTCAATTCAAGCTGAAGCTACAGAGAAAGAGTTGAGATTATGGAGAGAGAGTACGGGTAAATTGGATGCAAATGGTTGTTGGGTTGAGTTGTCAGAGCATCAGCGATGGTTGTTACCTGATGCGTATGTGCTTGTAGTGGTTACAATGGCGCATGGAATGGCTCATATCAGTGCGAAAGGGATTTGTAAGTTGTTGGCTCCAGTATGGCAAAATGCTGGAATTCCTAAGTGTGCAGAGAATGTGGTCAAGAATTGTATGTTTTGTTTGATGTACAATCCTGGTAAGGGAACTCCAACTCCAGCTGGTCATTTTGCGCCTCCCACATACCCGTTCGAGGTGTTACAATTAGATTTTATCCACATGGAGAGATGCAACAACCTGAAATATGTACTCGTGGTTGTTTGTGCTTTTTCGAGATGGGTGGAAGCAAATCCCCTGAAAGATAATACTGCCTTGTCCACAGCTAAAGCCCTTGTTAAGGAGTTTTTTCCTAGGTATGGTTTGCCGAGAATGGTCTGGAGTGACAATGGGAGTGAATTTGTGGGTCAAGTGATGAAGAGAGTGTGTGATGGATTAGGAATTCGGCAGAAGTTTCACGCTGCAAATCACCCCCAATCAGCTGGTTTAGTGGAGTGCTACAATGGCACTCTTAAACTGAAGCTTGCCAAGATACAAGCGAGCTCTGGTCTTAAATGGCCTGATGCTTTGCCATTAGCACTTTTGTCAACTAGGATGACTGTACATTCTCGAGTGGGACTTAGTCCATATGAGATCGTTTTTGGTCGCAGGGCAAACATATGGGGAGTGCCGAGGCCGACCAAATTCAGTGAGATCGAACACCCTGTACTGCTTGACTATCTGTATGATATGACGGCTAAATTGCGTGTCTTACACCAACAGGTTCATGATACATTGCCTCAGGCTTCTGAAGATTCAGGACACGCCATCGATCCTGGCTCTTGGGTTTTGGTGAAAAACTTCCAGTGGACAAAGAACGATCAGCCCCGCTGGACCGGTCCCTACTTGGTGCTATTGTCTACGCGATCTGCAGTACGAGTGCAAGGAAAGAAAAACTGGATCCACAGCGTACATTGTAAGAGGGCTCCTTTGCCTCTGCCGTACGACCGGTGGGTCCAGGAGGGTATTCCTGGTTCAGAAACTGACACTGTGCCTCGTTTTCTGCCTTTTAGCGATGCACGTTTAATTGGGACTAGTTCTGAGCGTGAAAGCGACGATCTTCTGCAAGAAGTTGTGCCACCGTCAGTTCGACTGGACACTACTGAGCCTGAACTTTTGTTTCGTGATCAGACATTGCCTGGTAAAGGCCATTAAAATTTGCGACCAAGAGTGGTGGGACTAATACAATTAATTCTTTTCTTTTTCACTTTTGAAAGTTCAGCTCTCTCATCTGAGAAACTGTTTTGACAGATTTTTGTTTTTCGAACCACCATCCGGGTTCAGCTGTAAGGTCGCGGTGTAAAGACTTGGGAGTGCAAGCCGAAGACACAAGGTCGACGGTTCTGGTTGGTCCTAGGGTGTTCCCTGGACTGACAGACGCATTCCTTAGCACGGAAGACCCAACTGCCGCGAACAGCACGGTTAGAGGATGGAGTTTTTCGAGATGGAGAGACCTGTTGAAGAAATGAGTTTTAAGAGCAAAATGTGCAGAATTATGAGCAGAAAGTGTTTTTTGATATTATGTCTTTTTATGATATTTAGCTTGATGATGTTTTTGATGGGATATATTATATTCTCTTTTCAGGTGACGTTTGCACCCACTACACAACCCACACCATCTTCTACTGTTTATTCGCATTCTTTTCATCCTCTGCCTGAACATGAATCCATTAGAAGATTGGAATTTGTTAATAACTCTTTTGTTCAGCTTCTGCACCAACACCAGCTAGTAGTGAACACGACTAACTGTTGGGTGTGTGGTCTTATGCCTCACACTACTGTGAAAGGTATTCCTTACCTAGTCCTGCCATTCAGCTATAATGGTTCTGTGTGGGCATACAGAACGATGTTCATCTATGCTCGTGAAGTCTACCCCCTACGTTCTGTGAAAGACAATCCAAAGAATAGTGCTCTAGTTAAGGGAATAGTCAACATGATCAGAGGAGCGAGTTCCTATGAGACGATCCCGAAAGATGAGACACTAGCGTATATTGGATGGAACGTGACTGGATATAGAGTTAGTCTGAGTGAGAACCAGCGAGCGAAAAGATCCTCTCCGATTTGGATCTTACCCTATCAGGGTCATCATTGTCTGCAAGGTAATGGCAAGAATCTGAGAGCTCAGTTAGGGAAGAGTATATGCACTGAGACATTGTTTTTGCGTCCCAGACTTCCCCATCGTTTCTAGCAGCTAAGGGTACTTATTTTGTCTGTTACGATAGAGCATACAATTGGTTTCCCCCTGATTTCTCGGGCACATGTTTTGTCTCGTTCCTGTTGCCTCCTACTTATACAGCTGCGGCAGATTACCACAAGACGAGGGTTGTTAGAGGTGTCTTCAGTAAGGAAGATACTGCAGGACAAGAATTAGGAGATTTCTTGAAGAGTTTTCTGCCGTTTTGGGGACCTATGGTTAACAGCAGGAACATACGGCAATTGACGAGAGTGGTTGAGTCCACCGTAGTTGAAACTGCCGTTGCCCTTAGTAACTTGACTGCTGAGCTCCAGTCGGATCGCCTTATGACTCTCCAGATCAGAGTTGCGTTAGATGTCATACTTGCAGATAGAGGAGGGGTATGCAAATTGATTCAATCAAGCTGCTGCGTTTTCATTCCAGACAACGCTCCGACAGTGTACCAAGCCATTTCCAAGCTGCACAAGATCTCCGAGTCTATACATGTGGACGAAGGAGATTGGTCGTTAAAGGGATGGTTTTGGGGATTGTTATTCACCTGGGGATGGAAGATTCTGATGATCATTGGTATGGTCTTAGCCATTCTTTTCCTGTTATGTCTTTGTGTACAGTGTGCTCCTGCTATATGTGGCCTTTGTGCTACTTCGCGTGCAAGGAGACCTGTCCAGAGAGACGTGCTAAGTAATAGGATGATGCTACAGCAACATCTTGATGATTTGATGAATATAGATCTGGATTCAGACTGACGTGAGTCTGGGTGATTGCCTATGTAAGGGCAAAAGGAGGGTTTGAGGTTCCGTGATTCTGAACCCGTTTCATAAAGGTCGTCGTATCGTGACGATTTTGGCAACAGCGGACCGCAAATGACGAGTGTAGTATGTACGAGTGTTTTCGTCATGTTCACTACGTATTTAGGGATTACGTTCTGAACCTTTGGGTTCCATTTTGTGTACGGTAGCCATTTTGTGGTTGCCCTCACATAGGCCGATGACTGCGGCCGAACGAGTCCTTGGGACACGTACATCTTTAGCTGACTTCTGTGTGACCTGAGCAAGCTGACTCCATTGCCGGAAGCTAAACTTGTTAGGCCATTTCCTTGTTCGGCAGCTGGTGAAGATAGAGATCAAAGAACTGGACATTGCTGAGTTCATGGTGTATGCACACACCGTTCTATCTTGCTTCTCATCTGTTTCTGCTCCTTCTTTTATGGCCTATTTATGGTTTGGGTTGAGGTCTTTTTATTATGGGTCCGTCCGGCCGGTTCGAGCAAGAATGTTGGGCCTTCCTGTGTAATTGATGGTGGGTTTGTCATCATGCAAAGCTTTTTGTTGTGTACACATGAGATTGGTCAACTGTAAATAAGGAATGTTTGCCTGAAGCGCAATTTTTGACATAAAAGACCATGTCTTGCAATACGAAATTGAACAGAATAGAACAGAACTGAACAATGAGAGTGCAGTCTCTGACGAACCACCCGTGTCGTGCTTCGTAGACCTCTGTTCCTGGTTGCAACCAATAAAATTTGATCTCTGACGTCACCAAGAAGTATCCCGTGTCTCTGTATGCCAAGACAGGAGAACTCGAAGACATCGGGCGCTTCCCCTGGCGCCGCAGGGTTCTAAAACCCGGTTCTTCACTCCCTGGACCAGAAACAAGCATCCTGCAACCTTGTGTTTGCTTTACAAAGGGCTGTGTGCCATGTCGACTCCTCAGATATTTCTGCAACAAGACATCTAGCCTGCATTGGCAGAGTGCATAACCTTGTTGGTGAGGGGATCCTGGGGTGGCACAACTAGTGCTGTGGCCCCATGGGACCATCTTCAGTACCCATGTCCTAAGGACTAGGGGTACCACTTACTAGGGATTTGCAGTGGTAACTTAAGTTGTGCCAATCGTGGTACCGTTTTTGGGGAAATGATCTGCCATTGGGTACCTGATTAGCAGGAACCCAGCACACATATAGTTTGAAATAATATCACATATCAGGCAAAATGTGAGGGCTAGGTATGTCAAAAGACGCACTTTTCTACATTACCCCTCCCAAATGAAAGAGAATAGGACTAACCTTCCCCTAGTGAGTCTTCATCATCTAACTGAAAGAATCTGAAAAGTCCATGTTCATTGCCATGGGCAGTCACATGCCTGTTTTCCACTTCAAAGTCCATTCCTGGTAGAGATATGGACCACCTCAACAGTTTTGGATTCTAACTAGGTGTGGGGGGAATTTGCGTAGTCGCGCTACGCAAAGTTCTGCGAAACGGTAAGAAATCTCTGCAAACACGCATAAATTCCTCGAGCGCACAGAATTGCTTGTTCGCAAAGTTTTTTCATGTTAGCGATCGCTGTTTGCGTGCTCGGTGAGAAACATCTTGCGAGCACGCATTATGAGAACACGAACAAGCAAAAATTCTGCGAAGCCGCAGTATGCTGAATTTTGGGCAATTTTGCATTCTCCGCGGACCACGAAATTACCCAAATTCCGCGAGCGGAACGGAACGGAATTTACCGCCTAGGCCTAATTCTAACATTGCATTTGCATTACCACCTGAGAGGCCTGTATAGTCAGTTTGATCAATTAATTGAGAGCCAAACAGGTATAGACACAGCTTTTTCAGGGTCAAGATGACAGCAAAGGCTTCCCTCTCAATGACACTCAATTACTGTTCTGTGGGAAGTAGCCTTCTGTTGATGAAAGACACAGGCTGGTCTTGACGTTTTTCATTTATTGGGGTAAGGCCACTTAAATCCCTTCGTCAGAGTCATCAGTCTGCACAAGGAATTGCATGGAATAATCTGGAGCTTTCACAACAGGTGCAAAACACATTGCTTCCTTCAGAGTGTCAAAAACCTTTGGAAGTTCAGCTCACATCCAATTCACCTTATTGAGCATTCTATTCTTTTGGAGGACAGTTCTGTGAGGGGTGTCAAAATGGTGCCATAATCCTTCACAACCCTCCTTCAGTACCCAGTCAAGCCAAGGCAGGCCTTGACTTGAGTCTTGGTTATTGGAGCCACCTACTCCAGAATGGTCTGGATCTCGGGTTGTAGTGTTTGAAAGTGGCCTCCACCAACAAGGTGGCCCAAGTATACAACCTTCCCCTGCCCTATTTTGCACTTTCTTGCCTTGCTAATGAGGCCTGCACTTCTCAGAGCCTTCCAGGTGGAGCTAAAGAAAGCAATACCGTCAAGATAACCTGCACTGTAGGATTCCAGGCCAGCAATGACTTTGTTCATCAACCTTTGAAAAGAGCCAGGTGCATGTTTCAGCCAAAAGGCATCACAGTAAACTAATAATGCCCATCTGGGGTTGAAATTCAGATCTCTTTTTTGCTCCAGGAGTCAGTCCTATTTGTCAGTACTCAGATGTGAGATCAACGGTACTCAGATATTAGGCTGCTACCAACGTATCAATTTATTTATCTGCTCTTGGAATTGTGTGTGCATTAGTTTTGGTCACTGCATTGAGGCCCCTATTGTCCACACAGAACCTCATCTCTTTCTTACCACCCTGGGTATGAGGTTTGGAGACTAACATCACTGGGCTGGCCCTGTGACTATCAATTCCAGCATCTATCTTACTTCAGCCATGATAGTCGCTTTCTCAAGATCAGATGATCAGACTGGCTGTAGAGTCGGCTTTTGACAGGTAGGCTTTCACCAGTGTTTACATCATGTGTACACCAGCTAGTCTAGCCAGGGGTCAAAGAGAAGAGCTCAGCAAACTGATTTAGGACTTGCCTGCAATTAGTCTGCTGTTGAGTAGTGAGGGTGTCTGACAAGACCATTCTTTCCACTAACCCATCTTTTTGATTTTTGGACAGGTCAGGGAAAGGTTCATTCTCTGCTTCCTGAGCCTCATTTGAACCATGAGCTTGGTCACATCCACTCTGTGAATCAAAAAAGTGATGTTTTCAGCTAATTGGGAGGTTTGTAGGGGATTCAGGGTAGGGAAACATTGGGGGATCCACTCATTCCATACCTTTCTGGACTCCCCAGGGTTTCTAGTTTTCAGAAATGTGTGGGATGGGTAGGTTTCGCAAGATGGCCGCTGAGTTTGCAGCCAAAAACCCAAGTGACCCCCCTTGAAAAACCAAGTAGTTTGGTGATAGGTAATTTTGAAGTCTCCTCAATACTTTTAGGGCCAGTGCCTGTTGCGGGTACTTGACCCACCCACACAAGTGAGGTACAATTTTTATTGGGAGATCTGGGGGAATGCTGGGTGGTAGGAAATGTGTGTCAGCCCAGTGATCTTAAGACTTTCCAACACAAAGATTTGAGAAAATGTGATTTTTTTCAGTAAAGTTTGATATTTGCAGGGGATTCTGGGTAGGGAAACATTGGGGGAACCATGCAAACCATACCTCACTGGACTCCCCAGGGTGTCTAGCTTTCAGAAATGTGTGGATTTGGTAGGTGAGCTCCCATTTTTATTGGGAGACCTGGGGGAATGCTGGGTGGTAGGAAATTTGTGTCAGCCCGATGATCCTACAACTTTCCCAGACGACAAAGTGAGAACATTTGATTTTTTTTCAGCAAAATTGGAGTACTGCAAGGGATTCTGGGTACTCAGAACCTGGTAAGTGCCAGAAAGGTTACCCCATCCTGGATTCCTCTGGGTTGATAGTTTTAAAAAATGTATAGGTTTGCTAGGTTTCCCTAGGTGCTGGCAGTGCTAGGGTTCAAACTCTACAGCTAGGCACTTAGCAAAAAAAGGGTCAGTTTTAACTGTAAAAATATGGTGTGTCTACATTGCGTTTTGGGCCATTGCCTATCGCAAGCACTAGGCCTACCCACACTAGTGAGGTATCATTTTTCTCGGAAGTCTTTGGGGAATACGGGGTGGGTGAACTATTGTTGATCCAGGCAGATTCCAGAACCTTCAACCACAGAAATCTGAGGAAAATGTGTTTTTTTGACAAAGTTTGAGGTTTGAAAGGGATTCTGGGTAACAGAACCTGATGAGAGCCAGACAAGTCACCCTACCGTGGATCCCCCTGGGTGTCTAGTTTTCACAAATGTATAGATTTGCTAGGTTTTCCAAGGTGCCGGCAGAGCTAGGGTTCAAAATCTACAGCTGGGAACTTTGCAAAAAAGGGTTCGTTTTCACTGTAAAAATGTGGTGTGTCCATGTTGTGTTTTGGGCCATGTCCTGTCACGGGCACAAGGCCTATCCACACAAGTGAGGTACCATTTTTCTTGGAAGACTTTAGGAAATGCAGGTCAGGTGGAATTTTGTGGATCCATACAGATTCCAGAACATTCCACCACAGAAATGGGAGGAAAATGTGTTTTTTTATGTTTACAAAGTTTGAGGTTTGCAAGGGATTCTGGGTAACAGAACCTGGTGCGAGCCAGACAAGTCACCCCATACTGGTTTTCCCAGGGTGTCTATTTAAAAAAATGTATAGGTTTGCTAGGTTTACCTAGGTGCCGGCAGAGCTAGGCTTCAAAATCTACAGCTAGGCACTTTAAAAAAGGGTCAACTTTCACTGTAAAAATGTGGTGCGTCCACGTTGCGATTTGGGCCTTTTTCTGTTGCGGGCACTAGGCCTACCCACATAAGTGAGTACCATTTTTCAAGAAGACATTGGGAAATGCGGGGTGGGTGTATTTGTGTGGATCCATGCAGATTCCAGAACTGTCCACCACAGAAATGTGAGGAAAATGTGTTGTTTTTTTACAAAGTTTGAGGTTTTCACAGGATTCTGAGTAACAGAACTTGGTGAAAGCCAGACACGTCACCCCATCCCGGATTTCCCTGGGTGTCTAGTTTTAAAAAATGTAAAGGTTTACTAGTTTTCGATAGGTGCCGGCAGAGCTAGGGTTCAAAACCTACAGCTAGGAACTTTGAAAAAAAGGGTCAATTTTCACTGTAAAAATGTGGTGTGTCCACGTAGGATTTTGGGCAGTTTACAGCCGCGGGCACTGGGTCTACGTACACAAGTGAAGTACCATTTTTCTCTGAAGACTTTGGGGAATGCCGGCTTGGTGGAAATTCTTGGACCCACGCAGATTCCAGAACTTCCCACCACAGAAATGTGAGGAAAATGTGCTTATTTGACAAAGTTTGAGGTTTGCAAGAGATTCTGGGTAGCAGAAACTGGTGAAAGCCAGACACGTCACCACATCCTGGATTTCCCTGAGTGCCTAGTTTTAAAAAATTTAGAGGTTTCCTAGGTTTCCATAGGTGCCGGTAGAGCTAGGGTTCAAAATCTACAGCTAGGCACTTTGCAAAAAAAGGGTCAGTTTTCACTGTGAAAATGTGGTGTGTCCACGTTGCGTTTTCTGACCGTTTCCTGTCACGGGCACTAGGCTTACTCACACAAGTGAGGTACCATTTTTCTCGGAAGACTTTGGTTAATGTGGGGTGGGTAGAATTTGGTGGATCTACGCAGGTTCCAGAACTTTCCACCACAGAAATGTGAGCAAAATGTGTTTTTTTTTTAATAAAGTTTGAGGATTGCAAGGGATTTTTGGTAACATAACCTGGTGAGAGCCAGACAAGTCACCCCATCCTGTATTTTCCTGGGTGTGTAGTTTTCAAAAATGTGTAGGTTTGCTAGGCTACCCTAGGTGCTGGTAGAGATAGGGTTCAAAATCTACAGCTAGATACTTTGGAAAAAAGGGTCAGTTTTCACTGTAAAAATGTGATATGTCCACATTGCATTATTTGTAATTTCCTGTCACAGGCACTACACCTACCCACACAATTGAAGTACCATTTGTATCGGGAGACTTAGGGCAACACAGAATTTTAGAGCAGCTATTATTGCCTATTGACTTTCAATGTATTTCTGCCTTCCAAATGTAAGACAATGTGTAAAATAGAAGTCACTGTGAAAAATGTCCTATAATTCACATGCTAGTATGGGTACCCACAATTTCAGAGTTGTGCAAATAGCTACTTTTTCTAAACTCTATATTTTGTTCCCATTTCAGAAATACAGGGGTGTCTTTCATACCGATTTTTCCCTGTTTATATTTTCCCAAATTAATTGCTCTATACCTGGTACACAATAAAAAACCATTGCAAGAAGCTGCTCAGTTATTGGCTCTGGGTTCCTCAGGTTCTTGGTGAACCTACAAGTCCTATATATCCCCCTAACCAGAAGGCTCCAGCAGATGTCTACGGTATATTGCTTTAAAAAATGTGTTATGCTTAGAAGAGGTTACAGGTGAAAACGTTGGCACAAATGGCTGTTTTTTTAAGACATTTTCAATTTTTCCAATTTTCCACTGTTAGTTTCTATAAGAAAAACTTGACGGATCTATACAAATGACCTCTTACTGAATTCAAAATGTTGTCCACTTTTCAGAACTGTATATCTTTCCAGGATACATCATTGCTTTCATTCCCATTTGAACCATTACCTAGAAGAAGGTTGAAAACACAAAAAAGCAAAAATAGGCTATGTCCCAGTGAAATGCCGAAACTGTAGAAAAAAATTGGTTTTCTGACAAAAGTCTTCTTGTCCCTGAAAGCTGGGAAGATGGTGACTTCAGCACCACAACCTCTTTGTTGATACCATTTTCAGGGAAAAAACAGATGCTTTCATCTGTAGCCCTTTTTCCCCATTTTTCAACAAAAAATGTATTGCTGTATTTTGGCTAATTTCTGGGTCCCCTCCAGGGGAATCAACAAACCCTGGGTACCTTTAAAATCCCAAAGACGATGGAAGAAAAGAACACAAATTTGGTGTTGATACCTTATGTGGTCAAAATGTTACTCGGGCCTACGTGCAATTCTACCCCAAAGAGCCAAAAAAACGGCTTAACTAGCAGCGATGGGGTTAAAGTGTAATGCCTTATTTATGTACAAAAAGGCAATATATTGTGCTGTTACTAGTGGTATAGTGCGGGAAGTAATAGCAAAATTCTGAAAAATAAAATGATAGAGGGAAATAATAGAATGAATTGATGTAATAGTATTATTATGTGTTTAGAAGAGTTATGACAAATGTTGGCCATGGTTCCACTGCACCTGCTGCACCATTCAAATCATGACCCTATTGCCTGTAAGGTAACTGAACTCGTGACTGCCTTTTTAGTAGTTAAATATAGCAATATATGGTTTTTGGAGGAGTTGTGACAACTTTTGGTCTGGTGCCCCTGCACAGGCAGCATCATTGAAATCATGGCAGTAGTGCCTGCTAGATGACCGCCTGTTTAGTAGTAAAATTTAGCAACATTCTGCATTTAGTGGGTCCCTAGAGCATTTGTCCCAGGTGCCAATGCACCTACTTCACCATTCAAATCCAGCCCCTTTTTACTGCAAGATAACTGCAATTGTGTCTGCCTGTATAGTAGTACACTATTGCAACATTAAGTGTTTGGAGGAGTTCTGACAACCTTTGGGTCTGGTGCCACTGCACCTGCTGCACCATTCAAATCATGACCCTGTTGTCTGCAAGGTAACTGCACTTGTGACAGCTTATTTAGTAGCTAAACACAGCAATATTTGGTGTTTAGAGGAGTTCAGACAACGTTTGGCCTGGTGCCACTCCACCTGCAGCATCATTGAAATCATTGCCCTAGTGCCTGCTAAATAACTGTACTTGTGACTGCCATTTCAGTAGTACACTTTAGGAACATTTTGCATTTTGTGGGGTCCCTAGAGCATTAGACTCAGGTGCCACTGACAACCTTTGGGCCATATGCCACTACACCTGCTGCTCTCTTCAAATCATGACCCTGTTGTCTGTAAGGTAACTGCACTTGTGACTGCCTGCATTGTAGTCAAATATAGCAATAATACATGTTTTGTGGGGTGCCTAGAGATTTGGGCCTCAGGGTCACTGTACCTGCTACATCATTGAAATCATGACCCCAGTGCCTGCAAGATAACTGTTTATTTAGTAGTTAAATATTGCAACATTTGGTGTTTAGAGGAGTTCTGACAGCTTTTGAAACTGGTGCATTTACACCTGCAGCACCATTGAAATTATGGCCCTAGATAACTGCACTTGTGACTGAGTGTTTAGTAGTATAATTTAGCAATATTTTGCATCTAGTGGGGTCCCTGGAGCTTTTTGCCATGGTGCCACTACACCTGATCCACCATTCAAATCCAGCTCCTTTAAACTGCTAGGAAGAAAAAATAATAACTGCAATTGTGTCTGCCCATATAGTAGTAAAATATAGCACTATTAGCTGTTTAGAGGAGTTGTGACAACTTTTGAGCCCGGTTCCACTGCACCTGCTGCACCACTCAAACCAAGACCCTGTTGTCTGCAACGTAACTGTACTGTTGACCACCTGTTTAGTAGTAAAATAGAGAAATATTAGGTGCTTAGTGGAGTTTCTAGAGCTTTTGGTCATGGTACTACTGCACCTGCTGCACCATTTAAATCATGCCCATGTCGCCTGCTAGATAAATGCGCTTCTGACAGTATTGTTTAGTAATAAAATTTTCCAATAATCGGAGATTAGTGGGGTCACTAGAGCTTTTAGCCCCAGTGCAACTGGACCTGCTGCACCATTCAAATCAAGTCCTTTTTAACTGCAAGGTCACTGCAATTGTGACTGCATGTTTAGTAGCGAAATATAGCAATATTATGTGTTTAGAGGAGTTCTGACAACTTTACAGCACCATGCAAATCGTGACCCTGTTGTCTGCAAGGTAACTGCACTTGTGGATGCCAGTTTAGTAGCAAAATCTAGCAGTATTATGTGTTTATGGGATTTCTGACAACTGTTGGGCCTGGCGCTACTGCACCTGCTGCACAATTTAAATCATGACACTGTAGTTCTGCAAGGTAATTGCACTAGTGGCTGCTTGTTTAGTTTTACATTTTAGCAATAATCTGGGTTTAGTGGGTCCCTAGAGCTCTTAATTGTAAGGTAACTGTAATTGTGACTGCCTGTATAGTGTTAAATATAGCAATATTATGTGTTTAGGGGAGTTCTGAGAACTTTTGGATCTGGTGCTATTGCACGTGCGTACAAGGGAAGGGAGCGAAGTACCACTACCACCGGACGCACAGCTTGCTCAATGATTCACTCGCAAAGATTCTTATGTTTATCCAAAATTCATCCAATTTTATTCCAAATGTTGTAGTCTTCACAAACTTTTATTCCTGTCACATGTGGGGCTCTAATCAGTATCCAAACGTTTCAACTGCAACAGATATGCCCATCCGGGCCTTTCTCTGTGGCATGACGATACAAAACATTCTTGGTGGTAGATTTCTTTCACTCAAGGCATTTCGGGCTTTCATAAGCCCTTCTTCAGGAGTACACTACAAATGTTAAAACACTGACATTAATTATACATTCACGAATCTATGTATGCTTGTTGAAAATTACAAATTACATCAAACAGTCCAAAACCAATTAAACTGAAAACTGACGTTTTCCCGCTAAACTTGCATTACTACGTGCTGGTAATTGACCCAAAATGAGACTCTGCCCATAGCTGATGTTTGCCAAAAGTCCTCCTACATATACCATCCCTTCAGCCTCCCGTAGTGTCCCCGCTCCATCTGGTTTCCAAAACCCAAATGCTGCCCATCATGTGCCTACCTTCGTTTGTTCACCAGATGCTATCATTTACCCCGTGTCTCGTTACCTCTACAGGAGCGTGTGGAATGTTCCCCATTTTAACAAACAAACTCATTGCTCCACCCCTCTATACCCACCAATCCTGTTGGACACACGTTCACTATCTAAATCTTACAAACTACAAGTCCCAGAAGGCTCTACCGACATCTACTTTCCCCATTTTTCTGCCTGTTCACTTCGAGTCACATTCTAGAATACCCCGCCCACCCACAGGTGGTAAACCATGACAGTTACCATCCGATTTCAACACATGCTCCCTTCTCTTGTAATTATCTTGAAAGTGTGGTATTTGGGCAAACCACTTCATCGGGCTGCACGCGATAGAATGCAGATGGAATAAATATGGGAATACATGGAACAACGGTGTGCATTTGGCAACCCCCTGTAGCTATTGCACGTGCTGCACAATTCAAATCATGACACTGTTGTCTGCAAGGTAACTGCACCTGTGGCTGCCTGTTTACTTTAGAAGTAAAATATAGCATAGCCATTGTATATTAGCTTTATTTTTAACTTGCAATGTTTATTACATTTAGAATTTGATATATAAAGCCGCACAGTCACTGCCAACTGTATTACAAGTTAAAAATGTGTAGCTCGTAATATGGCGGGCGGCTTTTACTATTCTCAACAGGCACCGCTAGGGAACAGCAAAAAAGTTCCAACATGACATGGATGTGGACATTCATGCCGTGCTGGAGCTTTGTGGGAGTACAGACAGGGGGGCACATATTGCGCCCCCCTGAATGTATCCCCATGGGAAGACCATTGCTCCTGCACCACCAACCATTTCATGGCGGGCTCTGCCATACAAAGACTGGTGGTCCAGGAACTCATAATATGCTGAGCGAGACTGTGCCAGTCCCCACTTAGCATATTCTGTTGTTGCGCTCCTGACCAAGAGGCGACCCAAAGCTCACTCTATGGGCACGAATCACATACATAAACGTACACTTTTGTGTAACTTCACAATTTGTTGGTAGCCACAAACTACAAGTTAATAGTACATTTAAGACTGCATGCAGAGAACCCACATTTTGGGCAGAGAATTCTGCACAAAAAAGATAGGTCTGTTCTATCCTAGGTACTTTTTAGATCTCGCCTACGCAGCATGCATGCCATGCGCTATGTAGGAGAGACCTTTAGTAATCGATTTGCTTTTTGGTCCAAAAACGTGCACGCATTGCATTGCTTCCAATGGCAACGTGTGCACGTTTGGCGATTCCCTTGCGGAAGCGAGCTTTGAAACCATCTATTTGTAATTAACAGATGCTCCTGCTCGCTCCCACACGGGAAACAGGCGCAGGCCCCCTCCTCTCTCCCCTCCCTCTGCTGCCTCATCCTCTCCTCGTTTTATTACCTTGGAGGCCGTGCGTGATGTTTACAAAATGCGCGCGCGCCCAACTACGGTTGGTTGGTCTCAGTTACAACAAATGTAGCGACTCCATTTTAAGAACAGTTCTGCAGTCTCCATGATCAGAGGACCAGACCCCAAGCGCCACTAGCAGGATGACGCCATGCGCAGCCACATCGGCGCCCACAATAGCACCCACAATGACAACTTCCACTGCAACAAGGCTCTGGCTTGTTTTTTTTTTACTTTCGGCGCACACGCTTGTTTCTGTAAGACCAGCAATGGGAGGCGACGGTGCGTTAGAGCCCCGAATCGAAAACAAAGTTGTTGTGGTAAAAATAAAATTTTACATTTCCCCACTTCTCGCGTATACCATGTTTTAGGCATCACCAAAAGTGTTCCTTAACTTGGCGTGGCGTCTCTGGTTTCAGATTTTCAGTGCCCCTGCCTGCTGGAGAGGTGCCGGAGACTGGCCTCTATGCCCTCCTGCCCCGTGTTGGCAGAGTCCTGGCTCCGGGGGTGTTTGTTCAAGTGGCGCTGTGGGACGAGGTGCGAGCCAAGAGTTTACAGCAGCAGGAATGTGCTGGCTACCAGTTCCTCTCAGCAGGTCTCATCTGCACTGACACGCATGTAGCCTTTGATACCACAGCAGCGCCAGTGAGCCCGGGGCCTGCACCAGTGGCCAGGCCCGGCAGGGACTGAAGATTCAAGGCCTTTGCTTGACACGGTGTGTCACCTGAACACTGTCTGGGTGCCTCTATACATGGTTTCTGTAACTACATGTAACCATAAAACAAAAAATGTATACAACTAAAGTAAGCCAGACCCTTTGGCTTTGCCAATGATTGTTAGCACCAAATTGTTTGGATATTTAATACATAGGTAACAACTCATTGTTAGATCTGGTACCATTGGCGTGAGTCTCCCTTCCATTTTTTTTTGATTGCCTCCTCTGTTTTTTATATGTTTTTCTGGTTTAGATGCTTTGGGCACTGTGCCTCTGCTATTCAGTGCCACAGTGCAAGTGCCCCCTATGTTAAATTGATGTATTGATTAGTGACTCCAAGATTGGGTTATCTGATTTACCTGTCAGACCCTTGTACAGTGCACCATGTGTGCCCAGAGCTTGTAAATCAAATGTTGTGTGTGGGCTTGCAGCACTGGTTGTGCCACCCACAGAAGCAGGTTGTAAAGTGTGTCTAAGGCCTACCATTGCAGAGCCTATGGACAGTCCAGTACTGCCTTGTCGACTTTGCCAGTGCACCCACTTGCCAGTCCCTAAACCTTCCTTTTTTTCACATCAGACACCCCTATGGTAGGTCAAAGGGCAGGGTACATTGTAAGTATAAGGTAGGACATGCCCTAGTGTGTGTGGCATGTCCTAATAGTGAATTACAGCCGTTTTCGTTTTTTACTATTGCAAGGCTACCTTTCCCCATAGGCTAGAATGGGCAGTTTGATTATTACATCCTATAATCCTAACTAACTCAGGGAACATGGTAGAAATTTGTGTTTAGTATGCCTGAACTCAGAATGATAAAATACATCTTTTAGTGGTTGGTTTTAACATTCAGTGTTTGAAAATACCACTTTTAGAAAGTAGGTATTTTCTAGCCTAACTATCCAAGCCTGCCTCTGCTAGGTTTTGTATTGTGTGTCTGGTTCTGTGAGTGACAGGGGCTGGGGGATTCCAGGAGACAGGGTGAGTCAACACAGGACTGAAAAGAGAGATCTACATGCAGATGGGTGGGAGGAGTTGCACCTGGGACCTGAATAGGGCTGTGCCTTTCCGCCACAATGCTGGCTCCACCTCCTGTGGTGCATCTGATGTCTCTGCCCTGTACTGTGAAAGGAAAGAAGGAGTCATGTAAACAGAGTGCTCCAGGACTGACCAGAACTGGTTTGGACTAGGCAAAGTCCTCTCTGCCTTCAAAGAATGAGTGAAAAGTAGTATAAATATGGGGACCCAGACCCCAAGACTTTAGATCACTTCTGGAACAACAAGATGAACCTCTGCCACGGATAAGAACCAAAAAAAGCTGTAGGAGTGGACTGCCCCCCTGCCAGTGTGCTGTGTTGCAGGGTTGGCCTACAGTGGTGTCTTCAGTGCCAAGGAGAGGAGAAGGAACTTTGTGTGTACTTCATCATCTGTCAGAATATTTCTCCAAGGGCTTGAACTTGTGCTTGCCTCCTGCTGAAGTCTCAGGGACAAAAGACTTCCCCACCAGCTCCCCTCTGAATATCCTTGCTGGGAATTCTATCTGCAGAAGCCTGGTGTCCCTGGGAGCTGGAAGAGCAATGAAATGAGAAGAAGCGTGTCACCGCTGCAGCTGTAGTTGTCGCATCCCCGGAGAAGCGTGCCACCACCACATCTCCCTAGAAGCGTGTCTTCATTGCAGCTGTCTGCTGTCGCATCACCAGAGAAGCATAATGCCACCGAGAGGGTCGCCGTCGCATCATCGGAGAAGCGTGTCGCAGGGCCTGTCGCGGCTCCAAAGTACAGAGTTGTCGCAAGGCTGCCAGGGCGTGAACGCATCTCTTTGCAACATCGCATCAAGGGCGCCATCTTATCGCACTGGATTGTCGCATCGCACATCGCAATCTGGCTGCAGGACCAGAATCTACGCATCACCTCCGCTCCGGTAAGGATCTAGACGCATCCCCTAATCTGCCCAAGCATTGAGGCGCGACGCATCATCTCCCCCAAAGCACGGAACCGACACATCTCCCACTCGGCAAGCCTTTCGTTTGTTTTGCATTACGCATGTGTCGCATTTTTCACCAACATGAACTAAGTAACTTCTATCATTTTTAAGTTAATTTTGAGTTCAGTATTGTGGATTTTTGGTGTTTGTGGTCTTGTGTTAAATCTATATGAAGAATACTTATTTTTATAAAACCTGTGTGGTGTCCATCTGTAGTGTTTTCACTGTATTACTGTGTGTAGTCACAATTGCTTAACACACTGCCTCTGAGATAAGCCTGTCTGCTCGTGCCAAGCTACCAAGGGGGTGAGCAGGGGTTATGCAGTATTGTAATTCCTTTCCCTGACTTAGAAGCAAGGGTCCCAATTTTGTCAAAGGTACCTACCTCTGCCAACTAAGGACCCCCAGTTCTAACACTCATATTTCTACAAACAATTAGTATTGAAAGTGATTCAATCCAGAAAATATTAGATGTAAAAAAAATCTGACACAACAAGGTTGTGAATTGAACATGACAATGGTTGTGAAAGGGGATTGTCTCATCTTCCCATCCAGTTGTCGGCGATCCCGCTGTCCTTTCTGTGTCCATGCACAGAACCCCTCTTTTGAGCTCCCCCGTGCCCTCCTAGAAGCTACAGAAGGTTCAGGATTTCAGACAAGCCGCCACTTGTAGAGGTATCTCAGCCACAAAAGCACCCATTCCCCTGGACTCCTCTCCTGCCACTCCAGGGGCCAGACAGGACTAATCATCCCTCTGTGCAGCGGCCCTGCTGCTCCAACCCTCTCTCCCCCCCACCCCCCCCCCCCCTGGCAAGGGACACACCGACCACCACATTTGTGCTTGAATCGGCTCTAGCTCAGCAGATGGCTTAAATTTACGAGCACACGCTTCATTTGTTTGCTGCGTTGTCACATCACACTAGCACAGATGTTTGTGTCTCATAATACGCAGCCAGGAGGGCATCTTTAGGAGGGTGGGCATCCCCCTCGCTGTCTCAGCTTACACCCTGGCTGGGACCTCTCCCCTGCAACCACTGACTAGAGTTGTTAATTACAGCTTCATTCATATTTGATGTTGTGTGCAGGGAGGGTGTGGGGTTGGGATACACACCCTTGTAGGGTAGAGTCCGTCGTCCCATAACATGGTGACGAGCCTTTCATTCCAGGCTGTCCTCTGGAAGCGGCCCCAGCCCAGCCGACAGCCTGCAGCCCTTTAGTGAACTTTTTTCCATGCCGCCTGCTAAAAGTGTACTGAGATCGGTGGGGGAGTTATCGACCTTCCACCTCATACCTGTTGTTTTGTGAATATCCCCCTCTAAAACAGAATAGAACACTCTCCTGCTCTTTAAAAATGTGTATGTATGATTACCCCAGGCTTTGGATGGAAGTAAATCACACCTAGACATCTGAAATATGCAGAGCCAAAAGTATTGTGTGTATTGTGAATTGTGTCTATACCCACAGATACCTTCAATCCATTCCCCAAGTTTTTTAAAGTAGTAATGTCTCTTCTTCTCTTGTAATCTTCTCACCTGACATCAGACTGGTCACAAGCTGGACCCTACCCGTGGCCGCTAAGCATCTGCTTTGCAACATGGGTGTATGCATGGTGTTCAGATGTTCTGTATCACAGGCATGGGACATGAACCATGTGTACTTGCAGAACCCCTTCACAGGTATACTCTGGCCTTTGCCTAGGTGTGCATACTGTGAGCAGAATCATGTTGATAAAGCGTTCGATCACAAGTGCTCTGAACTGTTGCTCTCCCAGGGATGCCAGTACATTACAAACAATAAGATAGGTAACCACAGTGTGTAAGGCGACTCAGGTCTGAGTAACTTCCACTGCTCTGGGATGCCCTCAAATGTGGTGAGTGCCATGTTGAGTGCCACACTTCTGTAGACACTCCCTCTAGGTGCCAGCACTGGGTCATCTAGGTGCACCAATGGCCAGGATTTCGTCCACTGCTCTGTTTAATCGGAGCAACAACTGTTAAGGAGATGGGGAGCTGAGAAGGAATGGAAAACCTGTGTGACTTTTACACTACTATACATAGGTCCGCATCCAAGCTGATGATGTAGCACGGTATATAGTCCAACATCCAAACCTGATTCAAGAATTCACTCGCAAATCCATCATTATGCGAGCAAAGCATCAGAATTGCATAATTCCAGTGGTTCTGGCTGTGCTCTAGATTCCTTCCTCTTGCGACATTACTCCTCAATGATAACCTCACAAATGTCTCAAATTTATGGATGAAATAGTGCAATTCAGCCTTGGGTGGTGCTAGTAAGGCAGGTGTAGCAAGCAGCCCTGTGAAGTTTTTTAAAGTCCACGCTTGACTCTGTGCTGGTCCAGGTAATTTCTTAGTATTCTAGAACTTCTCTTGTTTAGCCATTGAAAAACAATGACTAAAAATCCCGGACTGCAAAGAACAAGGACTGGCATAGCCAATAGGTCTCACCTTTGGGGCATTAAAATTGTTTAGCCATGCAACAGTTGATTTTTTTTTTTTTTTTTAAATATATTTTTTATTTTCCAATTAAACACAATACATAGACAGTGCAACACAATTTCCTATATAATTAGTAAACATAAAAGATAACTGAGTATTAAACAAAACCTTGAAAAAAAAAAGAACATTACATCACTTCGTATAATAATCCTAAATAATAAAGTTTAAGAAAAAAGAGAGCTTAAAAGAGAAAGACAATCAAAATTACTGCTATAATTAATACGCATTACAGTACTTCAGACCATACACAGTCCTCCTGCAGTTTCCCAACATATCATATCCCAAATCCAGCCCGCCACCTACTAATTGGTTCCCATATTCTTAACCCCAATTGCCTTCCTCTCCTACCTTTCCTTGCATATATAGATTTTTCCAAATTATACACTGACAATAAGTTAGCAAGCCATACTTGCATACCAGGTGGGTTCTTATCCAGCCAAGCCCTTGCTAAACAAAGTCTATATACAGCCATGGCAACAAAAATAAAGTCTCTCTCCCCAAAGGTATCCTCCCCTACTATTCCCAATAATATCTGGGCAGGTGTAAGGATAATTTTCACATCGAGGGAAGATTCCAAAAATCTCTCTATGTCCTTAATTAAAGAATGAAGCTGAGGACATAGGGCAAACATATGTACTATGTCAGCGTCTAGTGAATTACAGCGTGGGCAAGAGATCCCCGTAGTACCACCCCATTTCGCTATTCTGGCTGGAGTATGATAGAGTAAGTACAAAGTTTTGTATTGTTGTGACTGCAGTGGCGCAGAGCAAAGGATCGTTCTTCCTAAGTCCAATGCCTCCTGAAACCATCCAACTTCTCCATCCAATTTCTCTGCCCACTTACAACCATACTTATCCCTATCATCCTGCTTTAATTCTACGAGGCTTGCGTAAAAGCTACGTATTGAGCAATCTCCCCCTAGCCTAATCTTTTCCATAATATCCACTCTATTAAACCCAGTCCGTCCACCCAGCTTTGTCCCCAAAAAACTCCTTATCTGAAGGAATTTAAAAAAGTCCCGCCTATCTAACCCAAACCTCTCCATTAATTCTGTGAACTGTACAAAGCCTCCTAAATTCATCACATCCCCTACCTGAACAACTCCTTTCGCTGCCCAACCCTCCATTGTCCTGTCCCCGAAAATCTCAGATGGAAAAGATCTATTATTCAGCAACCTAGTATACCAATTAAACCTCCCTATACCCACTTTCTTCATAAGAGCAGTCCAAGTCTTAATTCCAGCTTCCAAGGTCTTGAATCTAGTTCTTTTATAATAGGCAAACTCTGTACAGTATAAGAAGCAATTTTCCACCTCCTCCCCCAGAACTGCTGCATAAACCCTATCAGAGCTATCCATCGTTCTCTGATCAAGCCCTGCCCCTCCAATCAGCCCTTGAATGTATTGAGTTGCGGCTGCCAGGTAATATAGCCTGAAATCAGGTGCTCCCCACCCACCTCTCTCTCTGGGAAGGGTCATGAACCTATATGCTCTACGGGTCTTACCCTGCGCCCATATAAATCTATTAAGTAAAGCTTCCAAAGTATTAAACCATTGTCCCTCAAAATACAGGGGTATTGCCCTAAACAAATATAAAAACTTGGGCAATATTACCATTTTAATAACATTCGTACACCCCACTAAAGAAAGATGCAGATTATTCAATCGTTCCAAGTCCAGCTTTACCGTACTCATCAAAGGGGTCATATTCCTCTGTACGACAATATCAAGATCCGCTGAAATTATCACCCCTAAATATACCGCCGACCCCGTAACCCTTTGATCCGTGCATCCCACAACATGTTGATTACAGACTATTTGGGTTTTAGCCCTATTTAAACTATAGCCTGAAACCTGACCGAAGTTAAGAGCCTCAGCTTCAACCTCTCTAATAGCTCCCTCTGGGTTAGATGTCAACACAGCCACATCGTCTGCGTAAGCCAAAGTTTTAGCCACGCAGGTCTTCAATCTCATTGGGGGGATCTCCTGATTACCTTCCAACCTACGCAAAAAAGGATCTAAGTATATTGCGAAAAGAAGAGGAGATGAGGGACAGCCTTGTCTGGTTCCTCTTTCTATCTTCACTGCAGCTGAATATCCTCTGTTGACCCTAATTCTGGCGCTAGGGTTCTTATATAGTGTTTGCAGGGCTTTAATGAACCTCTCCCCTATGCCACCCCATCTTAAAGTCTGCCATAAGTATTCCCAGGAGACCCTATCAAACGCTTTCTCAGCATCCAAAAACAATGCCGCCATAGGGTCTCCCAGGGTACCAGCAGCGTCGAACATTGTAATCACCTGCCTTGTATGCACTGTAGTTCCTTTGCCTGGTATAAACCCATGCTGTGAGCAAACTACAAGATTCTCAACAACCCCTGCTAATCTCTTAGCCAGCATTTTGGAATAGACTTTAGTGTCCGCATTCATCAGCGTAATCGGTCTGTATGACCCAGGTTGAATTGGGGGTTTCCCTTTTTTTAGAATAACCATAATATCAGCTCCGCCCCATGAGTCAGGTACTGCCTCACCAATTTGAGCTAATTTCATAACCCCAAACATATCAGTCCCCAGAACACTAAAGAAAGTTTTATAAAATTCCACCGGAATCTGATCCGGGCCCGCAGCCTTTCCAGACGAAAGAGCACCCAATGCCATTGATAACTCCTCCATCTGAAAGGGTAATTCCAGCTCCTCCTTATCTTCCTCCACCATACAAGGCGGAATAATGCCACTTAAATACCTCCCGATCTTTTCTACCTCTCTTAAACTGTCCTCCTGGTATAGCTGCGCATAAAATCGCCTGAACACCTCCCTCACCCCTTCTGTATCTTGAATATTAACCCCCTGTTCGTCCCTAATTTCCATGATATCCGCAGCTGCCAATCTCTGCCTAGTGCGGACAGCTAGCAAATGTCCCACTTTCTCGCTAAGCTCATATGCTCCTTCTTTCTTAATCAAATAGTTATCTGCTGCTTTTTTAGCTATATGTTCTATTGCTGAGGCCTTTAGTGAAACAATTTTAAGTAGATGTTGTTCCAATGAGAGTTGTTCTTCTATAGCTACCCCCAATTCCTCTTCTGCTTTCAGTAATTCACTATTTATCCCCTTAATCCTGTCTTTTTCCTTCTTCTGGGATGAGAGTACAAAACTCAGGGTCTCTCCCCTAACCCCTGCCTTAAAGGCATCCCAAACCACTCCTGATGGTGCCGTACCTCTGTTAATGTCCCAGAATCCCTCAATCCAACCCTCCATATACCTCCTATACCCCTCATCCGTCAAAAGTGATCTTTCAAAAGTCCATTGTGCTTCCTTCCTCCCCCCTTGGCCCATCTTAATAGTTAGAATGACAGGGCTAAGATCCGACACCACTCGCGGTTGTTTTTCAATCTGTGCCCCCCCAATCAAGGATCCCGAAATGAGAAAATAGTCTAACCTAACGAGCACTCTATGTGGAGCTGAGTAGAATGTGCTGGGATCTTTATTTGGGAGGATCTTAATCCATGGATCAGTCAATGAATTATGTGCAACTAGCCCTACTATAGCCCTATATGTTTTCTTCTTCCTACCTCCATAATGACCCCCTGCCTGTAAGAATGAACTCGAGGGATCATGAATATTTAAGTCTCCACAAAATACAATTGGTTCTGACCAATGTGCTAGCTCTACGTCCAAGTAATGAAAAACCTCAGGATCATCTTCCATTGACCCGTAGACTGTTACAAGGGTAAATTTATCACCTTTAAAACTTATCTCCACAATCACCCACCGACCCCACTGATCCTCCTTCTTCCTTATTACCACCACGTCTCTACTTTTGCCTAAAACTGCTACCCCCCTATTTCTAGACCCTTGTTTAGAATTGGCCAAAACCATGAACCCTAGCTGTCCCAAAAGATAGCTCTTAGATGCCTCCACATGTGTTTCTTGCAGACATACTAAGTCTAGTCTCAGCAATCTCAAAAGTGCAGCCACTCTTAGTCTTTTAGCAGAGTCGTTCAAACCACAAACATTTATAGTGGCAATTCTACAGCTCATTAAGGGATATCAAACTTTTCCCAGGGACTATGAGATCATACTTAAGCAGCTGCTTCAAATTCTTACTATTCTTACTCAAGTGCTGAAATAACCGAATAAAGTGTATGTTACACTGTCCACCCTTGTGTTGTACTAACCATTGTGCTGTTTTTCCTCTACATTCTTTATTTCCCCTTAACCCCCTTATCCCTCCCTGCCCCCCCTTCTCCTCCCTTGCTGACCCACCCCCCTCCCCCCCTTTACAGGCAAATAGGTCCGTAAGACCTATGTGTGATCGCTGCAGATCGTGGCTGTCGCTAGCCACCCCCTGACCCCCCCGCACCCCCACTCTACTCCCCTAACTTTTTCCCCCATATATCTGTCCTCCCCTTACCCATTCTTATTTCTTAGTTACAGTGCTCTGTGCTTCTTTTTAGTGCTTCTTTTTTAGTGTATAAACCAAAAATATACAAATACATTTCAACCATTCTTCTTCTGTTTAAGCTCTTCCAAGAACTGCTGAGCCTTAACCTCTGACCAAAACATTAGCACCTTCCCTCTTACGACCACCTTCAGTCTTGCTGGGAATAACAGATACGCCTCAGCACCCACTGCCTGAAACGGTTTGATAAGCTCCCTCAACCTCCATCTCCTCTCTACCGTCACATGGCAGAAGTCTGGTCTAGTGAAGAAGGTAGTCCCCTCAAATGTCCGCCTATTATCTGGCCTTGCTTTTTCCAACAGTTCTTCTCTAAGGAGATAATTGCCTACATAAATCAGAATGGCTCTGGGTAGAGGTGGTTGTCCCCCCCCACCCCTGGCTTTCTTGACTGTAAATGGGAATCTGTGGGCTCGTTGAACCTCCTTTTCCCACTGCCAATCGGATTCCGGAAATGCTCCTTTTAAGAGATTTACCACAAACTTTAAAACATTCTGCCCTTCTGTCCCTTCTTCCACTCCCAAGAGGCGGACATTGTTCCTCCGCTGGCGATTTTCACATTCCTCCATCTTCCAAAGCAAGTCTTCCGCCATCTTTTCTTGAGTTCCTTTAAAGTCCTGCCAGGCTTCCACCTCATCTTCTAATCTCCCTGTCCTCTCCTCCACCTCCGTAACTCGACTTACAATATCTTCATAAAGTTTGTTGACTTTTTTTAAGGTATTATGGATTTTTTTCGTTGCATGCCTTGCCCTTCTACTTTCAGCTCTAGCCTCCCCCTGCATTAGCTTTAAAGTACTAGTTATCATATCAAAGGGAGCTTGCAGCTGTGCTGGAAGTGGGGTTACATCAGAAGCGCCTGCAACTCTCTCTTCCATATACGTCTGCGACGTTGCTGAGTAGTCCCAAAGAAGCTTCTTTCCCCCCACCGGGGATCCTTGTCCTTGCCCATGCTTTCTTCCCTTTACCCTTCTTTTTTTCTGGGTACTTTCCTTCCCTGATGAGCTCAAGCCTGAAGTAGTCTCTTCATCCTCCTCAGTGTCGGACTCACTTATTAATGATTCATCCGTGTCTTCATTAACTGAGAAAAAACAGTCTCCTTCAGTTGAACCTTCTGCCACTTCAGGAACATCAAATGCCTTTGATACCTTGCCCTTTTTTGTCAGACTGACCGTGCTCCCCCATGACTTTCCAGCTTTCATTTCAGCCTCAACCTGCATTAGGGCTTCAAGCATATCAGAACTCCCTGCGGCTTTAGCCATATGTTCCGCATCATGGGGTTGATCTATTGCCAATCCAGCCTGTTCAACGCCCTGTTCAACGCTGTGACCCTTACCGGCATGTATGTTTAGCTCGAGATCCACAGCAGCCTCGCCATCCTTTTCCCCTCTCGCTCTGTCACCTCCAGCTTTGCCTCTGCTTCTGCCTCCGCCGCCATCACAGCCATCCTCGCGGTCTGCCTCGCAGTTTGCCTCAATGCGTGACTGTTGCCTAGCGACCAGAACAGCGTCTGCAGGAGCGTCCTCTGTAGCGTCCTCGAGGACGCCTCCGGTGTCTGCTGAGCCCCCATCGAGCTGTAGAGGGTTTCTTGGGGTAAACGCCTCAATCACGGTAGGCTGTCTCATACCCATGTCTCTGTTCTTGCCCGAGGGTCCCGCTGCCTGATTTTCCGCATTGTTCGTGCTTCCCTTGATTACTACCGCGGGGCCGCTTTTAGACGTTTCTTTTACCGGCACCTTACCGCGTAGCTCTGCTTTCTTTCCTTTCGGCGTTGAGACTGGGGCTGGGGCAGTTGATTTTCGTATGGCCCCCGGCATCCTCTGTGACCCAGAACCTGCATCAGTCTTTCCAGGGTCCGCACTCTGCTTCTGCTTGCCTGCGTCCGGCTGCGGCTGTGGTTTATTTTTTTCCTTCTCCTTTTCTGGCTTCGAGGGACGTGGTGGTAGCGGCATCTTATTCAGAGAATAATCTCCACCCAGGCGCCTCGCTACTTTTATTTGCAAACAAGTAAAGCCAAATCCTCTATTGAGCACTTTTCTAATAAAGGATAATCCCAGCCGTTTTATGCGACACCAGAATTCACGCGCCATCTGGGGAAACAGGGATTCATCCTAAGAAACTTAGCCTACAGGGGGTATAGCCAGGAGGTAGCCAGGAGCGACTCCTCACCACAACCCGTCAGCGGCCATCTTGCCCCGCCCTTAGCCTACAGGGGGTATAGCCAGGAGGTAGCCAGGAGCGACTCCTCACCACAACCCGTCAGCGGCCATCTTGCCATGCAACAGTTGATGTTGCACCAAGAATATTGTGCTGCATGATCAAATAGTGCAATTCAGCCTTGGGTGGTGCTAGTAAGGCAGGTGTAGCAAGCAGCCCTGTGAAGTTTTTTAAAGTCCACGCTTGACTCTGTGCTGGTCCAGGTAATTTCTTAGTATTCTAGAACTTCTCTTGTTTAGCCATTGAAAAACAATGACTAAAAATCCCGGACTGCAAAGAACAAGGACTGGCATAGCCAATAGGTCTCACCTTTGGGGCATTAAAATTGTTTAGCCATGCAACAGTTGATGTTGCACCAAGAATATTGTGCTGCATGATCAAACACTTATCAGGTCCCAAAGGCGAGACCTATTGGCTATGCCAATGCTTGTTAACCAGGTTATAGCTTCCCAAAGCAAGCGTCTTCACTTTTGTGTAGTCATTAATGCTGTTGTAGATGCCTGGGATTCCTGAAGTTTTAAGGGTTTAAAAAAAAAGTTATAATAATGTACATATAGTTCGTAAAGTCGAACTAGACCTAAATAACTTTCCCCACTTTCATATTTAGATTGTTAATAGTATATCCTTCTTTGTTTTTCCCAAATATGTGGCCCAATCACACCGAGAGCCGTAAACATAAACAGCTGTTCAAGGAGTTACATAGTGACACACGACTAAAGAAACATTTATTTATTATTGATTGTTACCCCGTCTGTATCACAGTTTTAGTACTTTCTTCTCTAGTATTTTCTATGTCCTAACTTCTCTATTTCTGATAGCCGGTCAAAAAAACATACATTTGATTTAAATCTTCTTTAAAAGACTTTACACACTGTTGATTGTTTACAGCCTTTAATTTTGCACGTTGACTCTTCATTGCAATGATTCGAACTTACTGAACTTCTTTAACTTTGCGGGCGACAAAGAAAATGCTAGAAGAATGATCACAAATGTCAAACATCGCTTTATCATAATCTCGGTGTAGGACCTCGAGGTCCACAATAACAAAGCCTGCCTCTGTGACTGCCTTCCTGAGGAACTTTTCATCCAAGTTCAAAAGGGAGAAGCGCTTGTTGCCAGAGAGGAAGGAGGTGCTCTCAAGGATGTGGGTGATGATGAGGTGACCTCTAACCTTCAGCAAAGATGAAATGTTCTTCAGAACGTTCTGGTAAGTACTGTGGTCCTTACAGGCACACTCCAGGCAGCCAAGTGTCGTCACACAGTCCACCTTCGGCAGCACCAGTGGTTCAATAGGGTTACTTTTCGTGACATCGCATGGTATAATCCGCTTGATAGTTTTTCTCAATTTCGTTTGCTTCCCCGCAACGTTCTCACTAAAACAAAAGTTGAATAAATTAGATGTTGCCAATAAAAATCCCAAACGCAGGAGAAAAGTGGCAATCAAAATATTTAGCAAGCACTGTATAATCTTAGAGGATGACAAATATGGACCACGTGTGGCAGCTAATGTGATCAAATTGCTTCCTACACCAAGGTCCGGGATATAAAAGCAGCAAGTTGTTGCCTGTGCTTAGAAATGTGCATTTTGCTATGCACAAAAATACACATGAAGACCAGGCATAAAATGTGGAGAAAATTGTCCGTAAAGTTGATATTTAAGCCACGCAAGCTCAGACTAAAATTGCATTTTGCTCCAAAGCAATAAGGTCTCTACAAAGGCTATTTGACCAATTAAATCGCTTTTTACAAAGCATTAGTTCCCTTAGAAAAGACAGTTTAGACACGCCAAAGCCAATCGGCTGCTACATTTTCCAGACTTGCACCTGCTTTGGATAGTGGCCTTTTGGCATCAAGTAACTTAGAGGCAAATGAGTTGTACCGGTCTTGTGAATCAGGGATATGTGTGAAATTAATTGGTATTTATATTGCCTTTGCAGTTTTTGTTCTATCTTTGTTTGCATATGCAAACGAAGTGATCGTGATACTGTGCCCTTTTCCACCCACCTTTTTATGATGTTGTAAGTTGCACAGACAGATAATTCCCGTTTTCATAAATCAGTCTTCAAGAATCACCCTTATTTTGCACTTGCCCAAAAAGCAGTTATTTTCCGGTGAAAGTGCACAGGAGAATACCTTAACATTTTGCAACTCAGGCTAATTAGATGGAAGGTAGTACGACGTCTGTTGATGTACATGAAACAAAAGGATGTGGAGAAACTGAGAATATTGTTAATTTTTATGCTTAGAACTAGTAAGGAGAACTGTTATGCAAAGTGTTCTGTAGGGTCATTGTCTAATTAGTATTAGGCCTGGGCGGTGAACTTTGCTCTGTTTGTGGAGTTTGCAGAGTTTTCTGCACTCCGCACTCCGCGGAGTGCAGAAACCTCCGCTTCGCGATGTGCAGCAGAGTTTTTCCCCTGCTCGCGATCGCAAACAGTAAGTTCGCGAGCTGCCGCTCGGGTAGAATTTCTACCTGAGCGGCAGAAATACCAGCACAAACTGCAGTTCGCACTGCACTCCGCCACTCACGGAACTCTGCGGAGTTTTTTTGTAACTTTGCGGAGTTCTGCGTAGCAAAACTCTGTGAACTGCACCCAGGCCTAATTAGTATACCAATATTCTTATGCATTTCGGCTAGGCTATAGCCAAAATATATTTCTCCATGGCGAAGTTCTAATTCTGCTACAAGTGTGTGCAGGGCCACACAGAGAACGCAATCTTGTTAGCCACCACTATGGCTACCACTATAGCTACCTGTGGCCCGGTACCTGGGAATTATCTGGGATTCTCTCCCTCCTAAAATCCCAAGTGTTCCATTATAGGTGACTGTGGGTGAGGGTTCAGCAATCCAAGCAACCTATTGAAGGTAATCCTAAAAGTTACCTCTTGGGAGATGGGAGTGATAGGACCAATCTCCACCTTCACAGGGGCTCATACTGTCTCAAGGCCACCTGCACATGTGTAGCCAGTCAGGGAAGCCACCCCAAGACTCCTTTTTTGTTAGGTGATAAGCACTGCCACCTAGTTCGCAGCTAATGGCATTTCTGTGGTAACCAATCGAGGCAGAGCTTGGATTCCACAAATATTTTATTGGAACCCCCCACCTCCCATGCTGAGTCTTACAATTGAGATTTCAGGCTTGGCAGATTGGCAGAGGGAAGTGAATTCCTACCTCCAATTAAGGTGTCCCTTTATGTTCACACAAAATTATACTTTCATATCAATTTGAATTGACGTGTTTTATTGTCCGTTTGCTGAAAACCTTTGGATGAATTACACTTGTTGTGAATAGATCAGTTATCAGGAGTATGTGAGTTACTGGACATTTTCTTTTGGCATACTGAAAAGAAATAATTAATGTGCCACTTTGAGGTGGCTCCAGTTGGTGACAGCCAGCACCCCCCACCCCCCCACCGCCCAGGGCTCTCCTTGTAATGGTGGAAGAGTGAGACCATGGGCCCAGGAAGCAGTAGTAATTACTCACTGCACCTGCCTACAGGGGGATCGCTGCCCTTTTTCCCGCCTTTTCATGTGCAAGCAGCTTTGCAACCTGTACAGTGAAAAGGACATTGCCAGCTTCAAATGGACTGCCTGCCTTTCACAAATGCACTCTTCCGAGTGCAGGCATGGATTCATGTCTGCCCTGGGAACGGCACATTTGTTGTGCCACAGCGCACTGTCCCAGTCTGCACTCAGCACACCGACTTATGTGTGCACAGCCGCGCAGTGGGACAGTGCTCTTTTTCTATAAAGTGGACCCTAGTAACCAACTGGTATTTGAGCATGGAGTTGTACAGGAGGAGCAGAAACTGAAAGAGGGTTGCAAAAGGTAAATTCCACAGACAAGTTGCAAAGTTTGTGTACCTCACACAACTTATCCTGCGAGGCAAGTGTAATAAAAAAAATCAATTCATACATAATTCCGGAGAACTTGAGAACTATTCTTCTAAAAGTGGTGTTATGGTCTGTCTTTCTCTCATGACACAGGCTTTAATGTCAATTTTCACCTCTTTGCTTGGCAAACCTTACTAAATGTGTGGGTTCAAAATGCTTTCAGAAAGAATAAGTTGGAGTTGATATCTATGACCACTCCTAGAAAAACACAAGGGCTTATTTATGAGAGTCCTGAATCACATTTGCACCACGTAAAGTGGCATAGAGTGATGCAGGGCTCCCATAAACATTTATGAAGGCAGGCAGAGCCACCCTGCGTGGCTTTGAGTGTCCTCATAAATAATGAGTAAGGTGACGCAGCGCAAATAACTGTGCCGTCTTACTCTGCAACCAGAAGGCGTTCCATGGTTGTTGCAGTGGGTTTTCCCATGCAACACTCATGGGATTTGATGCTGCACTAGATTTACAAAAACATGTAAACCTGGGGGGTGCCAAATCTGTACGCCTCCCAAAGTGATGCGTAATGAGGCGAAATAACTTAATTTCTCCTAGTTTTTCCTCGCAGCACACACGGAGGAAAACGCCTCATAGGATTGTTTTTGCGTCAAATGGTGCCCCGTCCTGCACAAAAACAATCCTGCCTGCAATGGAGGCACCCTTGCAGCATGGCGCATGGGTGTCTGCATTGGCTCCAGGCTACCGAAACAGAGTCAGCGCAGCAGGAGGTACAGGAATGCACCTTATTGCTTAAATATGGTGCATTCCTACCATTTTACTTTGGCGAAAGACAGCACAGAATGCTGCCTTGCTGCACTGCCCTACACAAAAATGCCATAAATGAGGCTCACAGTCTATTCCCTTAGTCAAAATTTGTGCGGGGAGAATGCAATTCAGAATTTGTTTCATCTGTTTTCCTACTGTCTAAAGATAAAGCAGGCAACATGTGTAACTCTGAGGGATCAGTCGTCAACTAGAAAAATGTGTTATCAGTACAAGTAATCTGAATTTGCACACACTGAGGCCCACATTAGGAGTCAGGTGAATTCCATATGATCATTCCCAGTGGCGGGAATTACCGTTACTGATCGGTATCTCCACACGGAATTCCATCTATTAAGATGGCTAGATGTTCTGTAGGGTGAATGTAGCTTTAGAATACGTGTTATGTTCGCCATTTGTTGAGTTCATGTCACATATCAGGTTTCCTGACACATAGATTGAATGGTGCTAGATATGTGGTCTACCTGTGTCCTTCAAGATCACAGACAAACTTCACAGCCGGGGTCCAGTCAAACATGCCTGGCTCATTCTTCAGCCATCGCTCCAGGTACTCGCGGTTTCGGTCTGTGTAATCAGCAACAATGATCTCTTTGAATGCCTCACAGGCTGACAGCTCCTGGTAGATGGCAGGTCCAGGGCCAATGTCTATCAGGGTGTCTCCCTTCACTCCACCTGTAAACAGTGAGAAAAATATGGGCAACATACTTGTAAGAAACATGATGACAACTTGTGTCCAAGACCTAAATTCGGCTTATTCAATGAGATTGCTCAACTATCCAGATCAAATAGGAAAACGGAGTGTTCTTTAGAATTTAAATGTTTACGCCCCAAATTCTTACTGAAACAATCAGAGTGCGGAGTTGGGAAATTTTGCACCTGCCCGCATTTCAATTTTTTTGTAACCCTTTCCCAGCTTTTCAAACAGCTTACCTAGACAACCTTAGAAAAAAAGTAGGGAAAGGGCAGCAAAAAAAGAGCCTGTTTATAGGACCGGATATCTGACTAGAGGGAATTGTACTGGAAAGCTGAAGGTAGATCTCAGGCGAAGTCAGGGAACTTCACACTTTATCATTAATTCTAAAATTCCCCAATGTCACTGGTTCCTCCTTTGAAGATGATAATTGCCTTGAAAATTCAGTGCTTGGATCCATAAAAGCATACGTTTTTCTGGATCATCAAGAATCCCTAAAGTCTGAAAGCATGACCTCGTTTCACATGTCTCTATCAAAACATTCCTCATGAGCCAATGGTAGGAAGTGGAAAATTCAAATATTTGACATCCAGGAGATTGGATTAGCTCACTTTCCGGAATGTTATTCAGAATTTCCAACTGCTTAATTATACATTTTGGACATTGCAAATAGGCATAAGTGAATTAGGTCATCATTTACTCTAAAACAATTTCAAGACCTTTTCAGAAATTGAGCCATTCTCTCCGTCCAATGTTTTTTGAATGATCGAAGAGGCGCTGTGGCAAATTGAAAAGGCTACCATTAATTGGTGTGTGTCTTGTGTGTTTCTTGTCTTTGACGTATGTCAGTGTAGCCTTAACTGTGTTGTGAGGACATTTGTCAGGGAGATTAGGTGTGGAAAGTATGTTGCAGTTGAAGTTACAACCTGAACTCACTATTTGTATATTCTGTTAAACTGTATTTTCTTTAGGTCCTACTTTGAAAAAATATTTGTGTGTAGTTTTATTTAAAGTTGCTGATGGACACATTAAATATTAATACGCAATGTTAAAAGAATATCATCGACTTTGTTAATTGTTCACTTTCTAAGTAATGACATTATTACTTTCATGCATCGTGTAGATAATAAAACAATGCAAATTCTATTTCATTATCTAAGAACAACGTCCTACATTTTCCAGTGGAACAGAGTGATGTAGATTTCCAAATTTGTAGCTACATATCTGAGAGGAACAACCAACCTGCACACTAGCTACAGTTCATAAATAGGGCCAACATAACTAGAGGAAAACCAGAAGCATATGCATATGTTGTCCTACATTTCGAATCCACCAATGTCTCCAGAGCTGTGATTCTTTTTAAGTTTACTGTCAATTACTTCTTTTTTCACTTTTACGTTGCCTTTGGCAGTTTCGACATTGTTTTTCTTTAGTCACTGATTCCGCAACCGGAGGGATTGTGAAACAATGACCCGATTTGACCCTGCAACCCGATGGCAGTTTGCCCCAATTTATCCAACGACTGAACCATCTGCTTCAACAGGCGAGCTGTTCTTCGTGTTTCTATTGCAAAGTAAACAGAAATAGGCATTTTATATTTCGGTGGTGCTTCTGTGTGTTTTCTTACCATTTTTAAAAAAACTGAGTGAAAGGGTGAGGGTGAGATTGTAGTAGATGTCGAAAGCAGCTGGCTAAATGTAATCTTACTGTCAAAATAATCAACAGTGTTCTTTTAAGTGGTGAAAGTAGAGAAAGTGTGAAATACCCTAATGCGCAGATTCCATCATATTTATGGATTTCTTGAACACACCCATACACTTTTCTAGCTTTCAAGGGTGTGCTCATGAAATAAACTCATCTTTCATGCATCAGCATCAATTATGGCAATCCAGGGGTGGGGATGGGAAGCACCTGGTATTCCTTGCTTGTCCTTCGATACTTCTAGTGCCAGAGGCAATAAAGGCAGAAGTAGGTGGACAAAAATAAAACGGATTGTAAGAGCCGCATTTACCTTCAGAAATGTTCCACTCTTTGCTCTTTTGAATCTCCCTAAGCTGCAAATGTAGGAGGTGTCACCGGAGGTCAAAGTTTGCATAAATTCAAGTTTGCTGTCCGTTTCATGTTGGTGAATCAGTGTTAATGCTTTCATTGTCGTTTGTGACTAAGGGGCAGATGTATCAAGCCTTTTGCGATTCGCAAAAGGTCTTTTTGCATGTTTTGGCATGCATCAACAATTCGCAAAATCAGAAATAGCAAAACTTTGCAATTCCTTATTTTGCCATAGCATCGGAATCACAATTTTGCGATTCCTTAAATGCTATGTATGTAGCATTTTTGAATTGCGATTTTTGTTTAAGAATTCGCAAATTACCACCAAGTTGTAGTTGATGGTAATTTGCGAAATCTTTAAAAAATGCACAATTTAGCATTTTTGATGGTGGCATGTGACGCACACACACATGCCCAAAGGGCATGTATGTGCGCCATATGCACACACATGTAACTTTCAGGGGTGCAGCAGGATGTCTTTGAGACACCCCTGCACCCTTGAAATAATTCTCAAATTGCGATTAGCAAATTGCGAATTCGCAATTTGAGAATTACTTCACAATCATTCCTATGGGCCTCCTGGCCCATAGAAATGCATGGCAAATTACTCCTTATTTGCGAATTCACAAAATGCGAATTCGCAAATAAGGAAGATTAAGGAATCGCAAAGAAATAGCGATTTTTTTAATACATTCCATTTTGCGAATTATAAATAGCGATTCCTTAAAAATCGCTATTTAAGAATCGCAAAATGGAATCTTGATACATCTGCCCCTAAGGCCCTAATTTCGATGGCGGTCAGTCAGATCGCTTCCTGCTATTGCAGCGTCAGGAGACTGGTAGACAGAAGGTTGTGGTCCAACCGCAGCATATCGATGGGACTGCCATGCTGCCAGCCAGAAAGTGCTCCATATCATGGAGGCTTGTCCTGCGGCCAAGGAAAATGGCCGCAGCAACTCCTGCTCGCCCATGTACTGTGTGCATGCACCATGTTGTGCATTGAGGTGATTGAGTGGGGGCACTATATGTAGACCAGGGCCGGACTGGCTACCAGGCGTTTTGGCATGCTGCCAAGCTGGGGGCTGATTTTGTTGATGGGAACCTGCGCGTGCAGAGCAAAATTCGTTTTGCTTTGTTTATTTCGAAGCACACGCAGGTCTCCATCAATGAAATTAGCCCCCACTGCAGTGGCATCAGCCCCCAGCTCGGCAGCATGCCAAAA